>NC_085141.1:144279177-145560427 GCF_024139115.2 Armigeres subalbatus
ACATTGCCCCACGAATATAAAAAGCCTGAGTGTGAATGAATCCAGCAATGTCTTGAAAATAAATTATTATTTTCCTATCCAAATATCATCAATTCAAGCCATCACGATTTTCTTTCAAACGGGAAAAGCATAAACTATTATCATGTTTTCTCCCACTGTGCGATAGATCAGGTAAAGGTGAAATCCAATGGTTAAGAAGGACAACGGTTAAGAAGGATGTCTAATGCTCGCTTATTAATCTACTATTCAAACTCAATTCGACCACCCTTTCAGAGAATCACATCATAGTCCAACAGAGAATTTTGAAAATCATTAGTTCAGCACATTGATGAATTTCCCCAATGTGCTGAAATGTGATAATACTAAAACGCTAGTTCGACCTCAAATAAATGTGGTAAACAAATAAATAGGCCAAGTCGAATATTAGTTGGATCAAATGCTGAGATGAAATCTGTCTAGTGAATTATTCAGCATCAATTTTATTCAGCTATGAAGATTGCAAATAAACAATAATTCGACTTAGATGCTTATTTGTAGCTTGTCGTTGTTTGTTGGGATATACACTAGCCTGGGACATGGATATATGAAAATAAATTTTCGTTCCCTCATATTTTTCAAAAGTCTTTTGGGTCTTACAATGCATGTGCGAAATTTCAGATCAATCGATGAAACTATATTTTAGCGCCGGCGTTTTAATTTTCCATAGGATTTACTATGGGGAAATTTACCTTTACAAAGAAAAAATCCCTAAGGTGTCCCATTATTCTTTAACGATAAATCGATCCAACTACATCATTGGAAATTTTACCATCAAACTTTCATTCGAAGACCGCAAAGTGATCCGACACTCGTGAAAAATGTTATTTACATAAAACTAATTGCTGTATGCATGCAAGGCTCATTGCACTTTTTGTTCCAGCATCACTGCCGTCTGCTGCTTGCTGTTGTTAGTACGAGGCACCGTTATGCGTGGAGGATTCGCTTAGTATGAATGAAAAGCGGTTTACTAGGGATACGTTTATTGGCCTACTAGATAGAAGAAATTCAACCAAATTTCAATGAAGGTGTGATTTACAAAAAGAGGCATCAAACGCACACTTTCCACACACAATACATCGAAGCGATTATAGATGCGAGGTATAGGTTGGGGCCTCTCATTCTCGACGTCAATAGTTCGAAGCTGGTCTGAGCGGGAGTTTTTTTTTCGATACTGGTATTCTTTAGGAAATTCTTTATATTTCCAAATTCTAACTTTCGAGAAGCTTTCTGGTATTTCTAAAAGACTGAGATATGATTCTTGTGATACTGACTTCAGAAGAGAATAATTTAATGAAGTTTGTTTGCTTCTTTGATATTTGATTGATTGATAAGCCAATAATTCAAATCGAAGACTTGAATTATAACTAATTTTCTATTTTGCAGAGGGTATTCCTTCGACTTTCATACAAACTATTCTGCCAGTCGTGTATTTTTTTGAATTATGAAGTGATGATTTATTTATTTAGTATACAATACTGTTTAATTGATGTTGATAGTTAATAGTTATATTTTAAAATAATGGACTACTGTGAAAATAGTTCTTAATATCACTGTTGATGTTGTACACGAATATTTGAGTTCATATGTAGGAATGTGAAATAAAATAGATTAATAAATATGCTTCAAACCAAAATTTAAAAAGAAATCACTTGTTTATTAATATAATTGAGACAAAAGGGCCATTTCAAAACAACCTTTCAAATAGATTAATTTTAAGTGCTTTCAAATTATTTTCTATGGGAAAATATATACTGACTTATCTATTTCTAAAAGATCGTTATAATTTAATTTGCAGAATTATATAATTGATTTCTTTGCTAAATTTGTTTAATTGAATATCCATGATGTGACGTTGATTTAAAAAGGGATGTGGTGTAAATTTTGATGTGAAAATCATCTCTCATACAATCTAGATTTTTTCTATAATCTGTATTAAAGAAATTTCCAACTCGAGGCGAAACAAATCTAGGAATCTCATAAGCTATTTCACAATTTAGAAAATACACAACTTTGCAAAAAGTGTCTCTAACCCGGTAGTCTTCGTTTTGAATTATCGGCATGTCAATCAAGTATCAACGCAGAAGAGCAAGTTCATTAAATTATTTTCTTCTGAAATCAGTATCACAAGTACACAGCAAATAGTTTTGAAAATTTAACGACTTGTAAAATTGCAGCTAATTCCATCAAACGAATTAACATTTGATATTCAATTCAATTTGACTGAGTTTTACAAGCAGGCACAGTTTGAATTTAATTCGCTTTAAAGGAACAATAAGATCGATTGAATATTGTGTTTATTTGCATGCTTCATATATGTGCATGAAAATACATTTAAAATCAAAACATATTTCTATCTGTGTATCTTATCTAAATCTTTTAGAATTACTGGAAATCTTCTCGAATGTTAGAATTTGGGAAAATAAAGAATTAAAAAAAAAAAACACTACCAAAAAAATTCCCGTTCAGACTAGCTTCAAACTATTGACGTCGAGAATGAGAAGCCCCAACCTATACCTCGCATCTATAGTCGCATCGTTGCATTGTGTGTGAAAAGTGTGCGTTATATGTCTCTTTTTGTAATCACACCTTCATTGAAATTTGGTTGAATTTCTTCTATCTAGTAGAACGAAGACTCAAACAGCAAGGCCAGTAAACGAATCCCTAGTAACCCGCTTTTCATTCATACTAAGCGAATCCTCCACGCAAAGTGGTGGCTCGTGCAAACAACAGCAAGCATCAGATGGCAGTGATGCTGGAACAAAAAGTGCAATGAGCCTTGCGTGCATACAGCAATTAGTTTTATGTAAATAACATTTTTCACAAGCGTCGGATCACTTTGCGGTGTTCCAATGAAAGTTTGCTGGTAAAATTTCCTATGAGGTAGTTGGATCGATTTACCGTTAGAGAATAATGGGACATCTTGGGGATTTTTTCTTTGTAAAGGTAAATTTCCCCATAAAATCCTATGGATAATTAAAATCGCCGGCGCTAAAATATAGTTTCACCGATTGATCTGAAATTTCGCACATGCATTATGGGACCCAAGAGGCGTGCAAAAACCATGCAGGAAGTGAAAATAAAATTTTGTCTCATTCTAGTGAGCAGTTAGTTGAGGAGAAAAATGCAGCATGGGCGAGATTGCTGCAACACCGCACGAGGGCGAACGAGGCACGATACAAACGGGCGCGGAACAGACAAAAGATTTTTCGGAGGAAAAAGCGCCAGCAGGTAGACTGAGACCGTGAAGAGACGGAGCAACTGTACCGCTCTAATAATGCAGAAAATTTCTATGAAAAGGTAAACCGTTCACGTAAGGCAAGGGCCACGTGCCACAGCTCGATATGTGTAAGGATATAAACGGGAACCTTCTTACAAACGAGCGTGAGGTGATCCAAAGGTGGCGGCAGCGCTACGAAGAGCACCTGAATGGCGATGTGGCAGACGAAGATGGCGGTGTATTGTATTACGAATTGCATAAACTGTTGGGAGAACTATCCATCGTTCACACCGCGAAAATTGGAAGACTGCGGTGGGCCGGGCACGTAATCCGGTGAAAATGGTTCTCGACAACGATCCGACAGAAACAAGAAGGCGCACAGCGGGCAAGGTGAATCGATCAGGTGGAGGACGATTTGCGGACCCTCCGCAGACTGCGTAGTTGACGAAGTGCAGCAATGGACCGAGCTGAATGGAGAAGACTTTTGTGTACTGCACAGGCCACTCCGGCCTTAGTCTGGTAATAAATAAATAAATCAGACATGCCGAGTCCATTTTCATCTCTCGAAAGAGCAGTAGGTTGTTGTTTTCAGTGCGAACCACGCGGTAGCTTTTCCTTGAACTGCGCATTGTTCTCGCGAGTATGTGACTGTTATCGTCACCGGGATGTGTGAAATAAAACATACCATCGAGTTTAGCTTCCCGAATGGGAGCGAAAAACCGAATATGGCTGAAATTGTTCACTTTGTGAAATCTTCGGATACGGATTCCGGCCAAATGGAAGCGGTTTATAGGATCGCACAAGAAAAGGCTTTTTTTGGCTCCGTAGTGTTGTTTTTACGATATCTGAGCCTGCCAAATAAAGAAACTGAACAAAAGACATAACTGCAACTGGAAGAATTCAGATATCACGACGAGATACTAACAAATAGGGGAACGGTTCGGCACTTCATCCCATAGCTCCTATTTCCATCCCATCAAAAACAAAGCAATGAAAAGGAATTTGGTTTGTTTCTTATTTTTGTGATTTTTTTCACCATTGAGCACGCGTGTTAGCAAAAAGAAGCGACGAGATTGGTGCTGTTTTTATTTGTTTTGCGATGAGATGAATATATGCTCAGTGAGATGGAAAACGGAACTGGGAACACTGACGATTAAATGTATGTATATGCACCCTTACTGAAGAAATAATATTTGATAAGAATAGTTTAGATTGTCGATTGGGCTTGTAGCTTGTGAATTGTGCTGAAACTAGTTTGTAAATTACGTTATATAAATGATAAGTTCAACATTAATTGATAATTGGAAAACAAAATTCAGCTTTGAAGCTGTGTGAAATAGACACTGCTGTCAGAACCGTTTCTTTCAAGCCAGGAACAACCCATCGCAACACGCATGAAAATAAGCGAAACTGTTTTTGATTTATAATTGAAATTAAAAGTAAACATATAATCATATATTATAACTGTTATTTCTTCACAGCTTAAATATTCGTCATAAAACTATCCCTAACCTGCCCAAACTCGTTAGTCAGTGATATATATATACTAGCAGTATATCCCACAGAACTTAAAACCCCTCTGTGTAAAGATGTTGTGAAGCCTTATCCTTTAGTCCCTGGAAATTCACATCGACCCCTGGCCCCTCATACAACAATAAAAAAAAATAAAAAAATAAATACTCTAATCCGAAATCTTAATTGCAATCAATCGATGCTTTGTTTAATGCTATTGAATTTTTTCTTTTCTCTAACAGCCTTATCATCAACCATAGCCTGGAATCTGGGACACAAATTCCATACGTCGACAAAGGTCGCGAGCTGGGTTACGAAGTGCTGCTGACCAACACCAATGATAATTATCGGAAGGCATCCGATGGTGCTAGCAAGGGCATCAAAGGTAGCAGAAATCCCACGGAACATGCCGTGTCAGTATTCGAGAAGTACATCATACCTAGCGAGCCAGAAGCTGTTGCCATCGTAGCGCATAGTTATGGTGGCGTTGTTACAGTCGAATTAGCACAAAAATTTCCACAATTTTTCAAGGAAAAAGTGTTCGCTGTTGGATTCACTGATAGCGTTCACTCGTCCTCGTTAGTTCCCGAAGTGTTAATTACGGTGTGTGATTCGATTATGAAGCAAATTAGCCCGGCAAGCTAATAATCGTTCTCCCTCGCACTCGTTCATTTTTTTTTTGCAGATTGGCCGCAACTGGGTAACCTCGAAGGAGCCACTCGACACAACGCTAACCATTTCTAAGCGCGACCTACCGCGATACTCAGCAGGTAAGCCCACTTGAGCACGTGGCGATGTTCGCTTAATGGAAGGGGGTTATTATTCTGATTTGCATGCGTCGCCGATTGGTTCTCTCAGGGGTGGAGTGCATGCTTCAAGCCAAGTGTGTTGTTGATCGTAGTTGAACGAATATGCAGTTACAAATGAATACGCCATTTAATTACAACGCTCTTAAAGCGGATTCACAACTAATTTGAAATTAATTGTTATAAGTTCAGCTGATCAATATTATTTGTATTTATTTTTCCATCTTAGGTCACATCAAGCACGAGATGACATCTTACACCTGCATGGATGCGTTATTCAAATTCTTTGAGCAACGTTACGAACAGTTTAAGGGTGCCTCCGATTCTTCCGGACCAGATACAAAGAAGGCAAAAAATGAACTTTAACTGTGCCAGTCGCTGCACCTGAAGATCTTTTGTATTCCTGGAACGGAACAGGGGGGGAAGAAATCATGATGTTGTAAACTTTTCGTGTCTGCCGCAAATAAAATTAAGTCCAAGAAAGTACTTTGCATGGCATTGTTCTTACACTCACTAAACTTCTTCAGCTCAAGTGTAAATTAAAGTATCTCTTAATCTTAATTCGATTTCCTCGTTGTCGTCGTTCGTCTGCTGAAAGGAGCCAAGATGCTTTTCGAAGAAGTGATTTGATTCCGGCAATGGCAGTTTATTTACGCAACAATTATTCAAACTAAGTCCTGATGACGGCGATTATGGGTCGGGCTGCTGCTCGTCGTCGTCGTCGTAGTGGTCGGTACGGGTGTGGGTGGAAGTTATCTTGATGATTTGCTCGTAGAACGCCACTAAAGTAAATGGCACCCATCGAAGCACAAAGGCAACCGATCCTGGCAGGAAAACCCATTATGGGAACACTATCCGGGTAAATTCAAACAAAAGGAATATAAAATGAGATCTTCTTCGGCTGGTAAATCTTTGCTTCGTTCAAGTAGCGCGCCTTATCGGGATCGTTTTGTAACCCCCTTTGCCACCGAAAGGCAAAGGCTTTTGGTTTCGGCTTGGTGATGGGGAAGAAATTTGCAAACATTCCACGATGGCATCATTTTAAAGAGTGATGTTCTTTGGAAGATTGTTTCTTCGAACCTGGGTACAGCAAGACAGGCGAGAGGATAACATAATCCGGTTGTCGCAATCAGTAGATTTATATTACTAGTGCAAAAATGAAATAATATGCTTTGGTGGAACAACAGATTTATCTTGTTTGCTATCATTTGTGTCCGAATGTTATTTACCGTGTCCTTATTCCAAAAACGAAGAATTAGTAACTTATTTCGCACTTGTAATTCCTTATTGACATATTGCGTGTGCACGCCGCGGATAACTGACAAGAAGAGTCCGAGTCAGGGCTTGCTGCTTACCAATTGACACGCTGAGATGTTCTTGGAGATGTTAATGTATAATCACACGCTGAAAGTAACTTAGACCCGTAATGCTGGGTAGACACCTTTACGTGGTGTGTTACGGGATAAGATCTACCACGGTTACATTGCCAGCTACAGGCAAATCCTGACCCAACGTTTACCTTCCTCATTATCCAACTCCGTGGTACTTATGAGGGTGTCGCTAAGTCGGTGGCCTCTCGTTAAGTAAATACCACACCAACACTTCCTTCCTCTCCCTAGTTACGGTGAAGATGGGCGTGGCCAGGAGTAGTAATCCTCATGCTTTTGTTATTTTTGTTTAAGACTGGAATCAAGGACCACTCCCCTTCTTGATTTCTGATAGCATTCTAGATGAGGATCGCAAAAGTAAAACATGAGTATCACTAGTGTCCAATCTACGAATTACACCGTAACAATGCTAATGCTAATGCTAATGCTAAATTACACGCTGAAAGTAACTTATTCAAACCCCACATTCCCCTTCTTCTCTCATAAGCAGTGGCGCCGGGAGTGGGTGGGACAAGTAGGACATGTCTTACGCACAAATTTCCCTGGGTGGGACAGTCAAAGCATTGTTCTACCCATGATTATTGGTAACACATATGAAGTCATTAGCTGGCAAAAATCTGTGTGTTATTAAAAGGTGATTTCAAATTTAATCAGAGTCTTTAGAATAATCACAGCGGTTTCTAAAACTGATTGTTCTTTAGGACTTTGAGCACTTTATAATCTCGAAATCGTTCAAGATGTCTAAAGCAAGGATCTTTTAGATCATCTTGTAATTTGGGTTGAATCATTTAGTAGTTTATCAGTATTACCTCATTCCAGAACTGCCTATGATCCCATATTTGTAACAATCAACAAAAGTAGGCATGGAGGAAATGGAACGATGTAGTTTGTGATATGCAAAAGTATGCAAATCTCAATGATTTTCTAAAAATTCCCAAAAATTGCACTTTATCAAAAACACTTTAACCAGTTGGAAGCTTTGGTAGAAACATTTTCATTACTTGGTGTTTGAATGAAAACTTCTTTTCAAAATTTTTGTACGCAGCACATGGCGTACCGGCAATAAAGTTTTCTAGTGTTACGGTTATGCGGTCACTATTCTTAATGTTACAAAACAACTTGGTAGTTTTTTCGGTTTTTGGAACTAACTTTCTTATTTCATCTGGTCAGCTGGAAGAACTAGCAATTTGGAGATGATTCGTGAGCTTATCTCAAAATCGACAAAAATGCAAATGTTACAAATATGCGATCATGGGCAGAGAAGCTGATCTTCAAAATGAGTAGTATGGTGAACTTCTTATCTGAAGATTTTTCTACAACTCTGCCTAACAAAGCGTTGTTTTAAGGACATAGTTGAAAGAGTACCACGATGGCAGTCAATATGGCACCGGACCTTCTACGGGTCAACCCCACACCTCCCGCACTCCTCTCCCACCAACATTCGAATTCATCGAACAGCTTCGAACAAAAGTTTAATATTCAAATTACTAACCTGTTCACAGCATATTTATTCACTTCCCGTGATAATGAACATGTTTATCCAAAGAGTCCTATGTATTTCGGCTCGAATAATATTCTAAATCAGCAGTTTCGTGCCAATTTATTAGCCGTTCGCGATTTGGTGGGTTTATCACTGCACTTCACTTCTTCATAAAGGGCACTGAAAAAATCAAGTTTTTACTCACTTCTCCGCACATGAGCAGCCCGAAATGTTGATGGAATGCAAATTAAACATCACTTTTCGAAATCAGTCACTTGTTTAAACCGAAAACTTAATATAAACTGCTATTTTTGCCCGAAAAAAACGATTAAAAACTGATCGCGGAGCGAATGTCAACAACGGCACCGGCGGCAGCAAACTAATAACTAGGGTGGTTCAAAAAATAATTTTGCTCCGCCACGCTCAGTCGAATATGATTTATAATTTGGGTGTCATCCGATGGTTTGGGCTGGTTTGAATAGAAGCTTACCGTGCACCGGTCGTTTCAGATTTGTATGACAGTTGATATGGCGAGCTTGAATTTAACATTATTCTGATTCTGGCACTCCGTCATTGGGCGATGGCGAGGGGGGAGACCATATGACTGGAAGAAATATTCAAGAGCTTTAACTCCATAGACAATCCATATTGAATGGTCGTTCCAATAGTTGGGAGTCGATTTTAATTGAGGTTGCGAATCTTTAGTATGATAATTGGGCTTCTCAGAAGGCATCAGTGAAACGTGCAATTCAACAAAATATGTACCCAGAATTTGTCAGTGATATCTATCGCACCAGGGGCAGATACTTCTAGTCTAGTCTAGTCTACACTATCGCACCAGGGGCAGATGCTTCAAACAAAAAGTGTGACATGGGGGTGAGTAAAATGCTATTTTTGCTTTACGAAATCAATGGATCTTTCCTGCGATGCGGTTTTCGTTCAGTGAAGTCTCTGGAATGTTGCTTTCAGCTATGCGGGTTCTCTTTTCGCCATCGTTTGGAGGGGAGGCACTTTAGCTAGTGTAATAAAAGGTTCAGTTTCCCATACTAGTTTTCATATAAACTTGAACCGGCTTGCGCTCAACCAGTTTTTGTTCAAATCGGTTTTTGGAGGACACTCGGAGCATGGGAATGGAGTGAGCGTGGTGGTGCTGGGTCGTTTTTGAACCACCCTACTAATATTCTTTGTTTTTTTTATAAATACGACACCAATACTACTACAGTATATGACAGTTTTTATTGTACCAATACTTTCAAAGCTTTGTTTTGGTACTCAACCCACCTTCACCTTAATTTCACTAAAAACGGAGGTAATGTGCTAGTTGCAGTAAATTATACTATATGATAACATATATCAATCATTCCGTTTTAGTTACTGCAACTGGCGCTTTATGTCCGTTATAAGTAGAATTCAATTAACGAATTATTAGGCAGAGTTGAAGAAAAACTTTCGTACTAGAAGTTCACCATACTAAACATTTTCGAATTCAGCATCTGGAACGATTTATTGACAATCTACTAAATGATCGAACCTAGATTACTAAATGACCAGAAATATCCTTGGTCTAAAAGTTTTCCAGAGGAAAAAAAAAGTTGTTGAAATCAACAAAAAAGCAATAATTAAATTTTTTGAAAATGTTGATAGATGAAGTACGTTTAAATGAATTATTGAAAACCCAATGAAAAAGGTTTTCTACAAACTTTAAGAAATTCATTAAAATCTGAGGAACCACAAACATCCCAAAGTCCACTTGAAATCTGGTCCGTAAGAAATTCTGAGCTCTCAAAAGATTCTTTGGCAATCATACGATTTCTTAAAAGTTCGCTTTGAATCGCTAGATTTATAACCAATAATAAGCAATAATTGATTGAAACCATTGAAGATTTATACAAATTTCTGTGATCCATGACTTCTGCTGGAAGCTTTTAAAAATGTTCGATAATCGAGATTTCAAATATGTATGTCATGCTTCTTAGAAATCCTTAAACAATTTTGGAAAACAATATTTTTCCAGAGAATCGTAGAAAACTTCTCAAATTATCTGAGTACTCTGTCCGCAAAGATCTTTTCAAGTTCAGATTATTTCTAGAATTGATTATGTTGCTGCCGCAAACATAACTGTTTTATATCGATATGGATTTCATTTCAACATGGGAAGGTAACTTTTACGCTTTTGGCGGCAGTACAGGTAGAATGTACATCGATTTCAGAAACAAGCTTGGTGATCTAGTGGCTACCGCTTCTACCTATAAGATGGAGGTCGTGGGTTCGATCGCATGCTCGTCCTTTTCTTATGCTGAATGTTTTAGTTCTTTCTGTGTTTCACGTTCTACCGAAACTAAAACCTTCTGCCATACCTTCCACACTAACAGCTCCAAAACCTTCCGTGGCACCTATAAGATGGTGTAGAGTTCTCTGCACCTCTGTAGTAAGAGACGCAGCCCTCGGTGGTCACGGGTGGAAGTGAAACTACTCTCATGCCATATTCTAGGCTTGTAACACCCACGAATTTTTGCGAATCGCTTGAATCCAATGCTAATACCATAACTATTACTCAAACTGGCACTTCATATTTGTCCTACCCACGACTCGCAACGTGGATGCGCCTCTGCTCATAAGAAAGGCAAAAAAAATCCTCTAGCATAGGACGCAATGATTTTTCCCTAAGTAATTTGCGCGAGACGAAGATGTACATTGATGATGTTGCATTTGAGAAACCGATTAATTCCTTTGAAAACTGAACTCCAATAAACTTTGTCCTTACATCGTGGTTTTTAATCGGAGAACCACGATCTGGAAGTCAGTAGATTGTGTCGTTTAAATTATTAGTACCTAGTGTTATGATATTGATCTCTCAAGAGACATATATATTGCAGCAATAATCTAAATATTAATCCAACTATCATCCTCGTATGGGGACGTACACTAATTACGTAAGCATTTTTTCTGGGTTTTTCAACCCCCCTCCCCCATGTAAGATTTTTCCCACACAAATATTTTTTTATTTATATGGAACGTAAGAAAATGGCAGAACCCTCTCTGAGTGCTTACGTAATTAGTGTACGACCCCTATATACTATATAGTATATAGTAACACCATCAAGCTGACCTTCAACATGTCGATGTTGAACTCCCAAACAACGGACTAGAAAATGCTATTTATCTAAAATTTTGCAGAAATATTATATTTGAATGAGATACCATACTTAAATTTTAGATTTATGTTAACTAGTACTGTGCCCATAACTCCAAACTAATAGGTTTGTGAACGATGGCAACGTTTTCAAGTTAGTGAATTTCGAATATCTGATCTACGGGTAATTCTGCTATGACTGCTAAGTCAGCGAATTCCAAAATAAATTTCAAAATAATTATATTTATTGAACGACTACTCAGTTTTACAATTATTACAACGAGTTTATTATTTACCAAACGTTTCAACACGGGGATTGGAAAAAATTGTTTTGTTGTTTGTCGTCGTATGTTAAGTCTAACTTGCACCGTCTGTTTGTCTAATTATCCGTACATGACATCGGAAGCCCTATTATAAATTTTCTTTTTTTCTAGCTAATATATTTTGCTTTTTCTTCTTCTTCTTCTTCTTATCGGCATTACATCCCCACACTTGGACAGAGCCGCCTCGCAGCTTAGTGTTCGTTAAGCACTTCCACAGTTATTAACTGCGAGGTTTCTAAGCCATGTTACCATTTTTGCATTCGTATTATCATGAGGCTAGCACGATGATACTTTTATGCCCATGGAAGTCGAGACAATTTCCTATCCGAAAATTGCCTAGACCGACACCGGGAAGCGAATCCAGCCACCCTCAGCATGGTCTTGCTTTGTAGCCGCGCACGGCTAAGGAGGGCCCCCATATTTTGCCTTCCAAACAAATATGTAGCATATGATAGTTTTCTATATTTCTCAGATTTCGTTAAAACTAGCTAACTGTTGTGAAAACTCATATGTGAATATGTACATTATGCGGAAGATATTGATTTGAAAAATGTATTTGAGTTAACCACTTTCCCTTCGATGGGACTCGAACCCATGACCCTACAGAACGCTAGACTGGTGCTTTAACCAACTAAGCTACGAAGGACCTCCGTCGGCCTTCGCAACCTAGCGGCTACTGAATGAGCTCGAAATTCCCAAATTGGACGCATAGTCAAATCACTCGCAATCCATTTGTCAAGCCAACACTTCCACATGTGTATAGTACACGTTCACATTAGAGGAGCGGCAAATAGCTCACACAACCTCACTTGATCAGTACAGTTGCTGATGAAGAATGTGTGTAGCCGCCAGACATTCTAAATACTCACGCTCCTAAAGCCGCCTCCTACTAAAACCGCCAAGTGTATAAATATCAAACCAAATTTATTTCAGCCAAAATCATGACTCATCTATTGAGTAGCTATCGAGCAAGTAAGTACAGTGCTTGTTTAAGTCGTCGGGAAAATAATAGAATATTTATCGTGTGTTCGGTGGCTCATGCGCATGTATTGCGCTTTGCTCCGGTCAAAACAAGCGCGCTCTTCAATAGTTTGCAGTAGCCATCGAGCAAGTACAGTGCGTGTTTTATTCGTCGCGATAACGAAAAGATACCTATATGGTGTTTGGTGGACCGCGTGTCTGTATTGTGCTTGGCTCTGGTCGAGACCAATACGGAATTCGGGATTGAATGTGATTCGCATGGGACGCGGTCAATACGTGAAACAATTAGTCCGTGATTGAGCATGTTATGTATCAGACGAGAATTTGGGTGTTTAGTTTTATTTTGTGCGGTCGGATAGTAAATTAGACGCATAACTTTCGCGGGATCCGAGAATTTAGTTCCGTGTTGATGACGCAAATGATCGTATTTCGATTAGCAAGCAAAACGGTCGCGCAATCCGAGATATTTTGTTTTGCTATGTACTGTTCAGAACGGATAACAAAATCGTTCAAAAAGGTCTCTTATATTTTAGTCTTCTTGCCCTCAGATACAATCAATCTACTCTTTGAGTATTCTAAGTAGTTGAAACAGTGACCCATTCTCACCCGCATTTGACCCATTGTGTTCCTGTATGTCACCCCCGACGACGGTATATGGTGTACAAGTAAACATAATCCGGATAATTAGAGAGTTTTTCGTTAAATGGCCACCAGCTCTGGGTTGGTTTGGTCGATTATGACCTTTAGCGTCAATTAAACTATGAGCTCACCCTACGAAAAAAATCACAAAAAATCAAAGAAAATTCAGGTGGTAGGTATTTCAAAAGCTGTGAAAGTTCTGGTTAGCCGGGAAATTAAGAAATACCAACCGTGTAAAAAATATATGGGGTGTAATACAAACCACCTTACCTTGTGATTTTTTTAAAGCATCAAATATTTTAATAATAAAAATATTAAACTCTTGAATACAACTCACCTTTTGAAATCAACGTCAGGATCCAAAAAAAAAAATAACCTGGCAGGATCGCCAAAATGTGTGCCCCCAAATGGCCGGAGCGAAATGCGATGACAGCAGCTCTCCGCGGACCAAATTCCCGAGGTGTGAGGCTACCTTTAAGGTCGTAGCGCTGCAGTAAATCTGCTGGACAGAACACAAAGTGTGGAAAAGCGGGCATCCAGTGGCTACCTTCTACCAGAGCTTTGGCATCACCAACAAGCTGAAAACCGGCTTTATAGTGCTGGGCAAGATGCGTGATTGAGTAACAGCCAATCAAAAAACCCAACATAATTCACCGAAAAGTGATAGTGCCTTTCTCGCATTTAGCCTAGACACCAACCTTATATGGTTCAATCAAGGGTTCAATGAACCATTTTCTTAATAACTTTTGAACGCAACGGCCGATCGTCACAAAATTCAATAGTGATCTACAAGCCCTTACCACCTTTCGACTGCAACTTGTTGCGAGATAATTGGTTAAGGATTACTGTATGAAAAGTTGTCTAATGTTTTACTTAGCTTTTGTGCACACACATACACACACATACACACGGACAGACAGACATGTGCTCAGTTCGTCGAGCTGAGTCGATTGGTATATAACACTATGGGTCTCTGAGGCTTCTATAAAAAGTTCGTTTTTGGAGTGAAATGATAGCCTTTCGGTACAACTCTCTCAATGGTGTCCGCGTTAGGGGCCGTACACTAATAACGTAAACTATTTTTCTGGGTTTTTCAACACCCCCCTCCCCCCATGTAAGATTTTTCCCATACAAAGCATTTTTTATATATAGGAGCGTAAGAAAATGGCAGACCATAAGTGCTTACGTCATTAGTGTACGACCCCTTACGAAATGCAGCGCGTTATGATTATCATATTGAAAGAGAAAAAATCGCATATTCAAAGCGAATGAATATTCCATCAGAAAGGATATTTAGAGAGCATAATTTTACACCTGTTTAAGTCGGTCCCTCATGGTGTCTCATTTTTGTTTTCTCGTTTTCGACTACTCACAATTCACACCTGATTGCTCACTCCTCGATTCTCTCTTCTTATTTCTAACTTCTCATTCCGTATCCTTTCAATTATCACTTCTCATTATCCACTACTCGCTTCTCTCTCATTATTTCTTATTCCCCTCTTCTGACTTTTTTTCTCACTCTCCACTTCTTATTTCCCATTTTGCTGTGGCGTGGCGCGTGAATCTCGAAATCCTAAGGTCCAAGGTGAAATCCGTTGGCCAAACTTTGAAGAACACTAACTACTGTCAGGACAGGTATTGTCATATTCCAGTATTCAATGGATCAACGCTCACCGGCACTCATCAAGTGAAAACCAATAATTTTTGGTTATTATTGATTATAGTCATTGAAAGGATAATTATTTCCAGATTCAGAACAAGGGATAGTTCGAATTTCACGATAATTCAATGTTATATTATTCTCAGCTGCTCATTTGAAGAACAACAGTTCAGCAAGGATCGTGTTTAAAAATCTATGCATAACAAAATGTACCTATACTTAAATAAACTGAATTGAATTCAAGTCTCTTGAAGAAGAACAATGATTTGTTGATTACAATGATTTATTGTTTTATTTCAAAGTGAAAACAAATTAGACATTCCAACAACAAGATTCATATTTCATGAATTACTACTTTAAAGTTCATCGATTCTGATTGACAGTTTTATTTATATGTGAATCGGCCAACCCGCCATCGTCTCTCCCTGTGGGAGTCGCATAGAGCGATTGAGAAACAATAACATCCCCGTGGGACCACGCCGCCTCTACTTGGGATAAAACCATTACGATAAGCGTCGCGACTAGTCGCCAGCTCAATATTTTCCTGTATGGGGGAAGACATTCCTCAGGTTCATAAATATTTATTGAATATATCCACTTGCCCAGAATTTCCGATGGTGCGATACTTTGAGCAGAGGCGTGAAACTTGTTCGCCCAAGATTTTCGTACGTTGGGGGAGGACGGTTGAATGCCGACATATATGCGTACATATCCCTTAAATTATTTCCTCTGGATCATATATCATCCGCAACGAAGAGCCAAAAAAATAACTTGGGCGACATACCAACAAAAAGTTACTATCCATGGGTATGGTTTTGATCTGTCATTTTTGTTTTGCTGGACATTCACACTACTGGACGAATATATCTGCCGTTGGCTGCAATGTGCATGTGAACCAGCATATATAGGGCTATTTTCGAAGCGTATTTCGGTGTCGCTTCGGGGAAGTTGATGGTAATGATAACGAAACACCGGGGGAGTATCGAGCACTATAAGAAAGCAATAAATCATATCCGTTCTACATGATACTTGGGGAAGCGGCTATCGTTAAAGGTAACTGTTCCGGTTCTTCATTTCATAGCTCCCATGTGTATCCTATCAAAAACACAGAAATTAAAAAGAATTTGGGTTGTTCATTATTCTTGTGATTTTGTGAGCGATTCAAACATAATAAGAGTAATTTTTCTTCAATTTTAGAACAAACAAAGAACAAAAATATGTTTCATACAAGTCATGTTCGAAAACATAAGTTTAATATGTAGGGGACGGTGGTCGGTTGTCGGCACCCTTTTGTTTTTGGTCCATAACTTTTGTCCAATTGCACAATGTGGTGATATTTGCATACCAATGGAAGCCAATAGGCATAAGCTAATAACTGGTAAAGAGATTTGTTTTATTTCATCTATTGGAAAATCTTTATTAACAATTTTATTAAGCTTTGATTTTATGCCATTTCGAAAAAGGTGGTCGGTTGTCGGCACCCAAAAAAACACTCAAAATGAAAAACTATGAAGTGGGAGCGTTATGGCTGGAAGGATCAAGGTTTATTGCGTCAATAGCAATGAATTTTATTACATTTAAGTATATTATACACATTTTATCAAGATTTTAAAAATTGTTAGTTTTGCTAACAACTTGGCTTATAACCTGAAATTAGGCAGTAAACTGATGATTTTCCTTGATAATCACCGGGGTGCTTTATAGTAAGTAACCCTTTTGAAAAGTGAAAATAATAATTCTGCGGTTAAATTGCGACCGCTACCGAGGCATTCAATTATGAATCACAAAATAGAGTAAATTTGCTTTGTAAATACGTAATGCGCTCACCATTTCGATCGTTTTACTTCGGTTTATAACACTAAGCAAATGACCAAAAAAAACTTTGGAGTGGGTTTTCACTTGACAAAAAAGTGTTTTCTCTGTAAAACGAAACAAAGACTTCTATATGCTTCGGAAATGGACACAACAAGATCGTGCTTACATAGCACACGTATGGCAAATGTCAGAATGACCACATATGTTTTCTGTCAAAAGTTACGACGGGGTGTCGACAACCGACAAGTGCCGGCAACCGACCACCATCCCCTATAATAGTCTTATCCAAGCGAATAAAATGTTTTCATTTAAGAAAGTTCTGTTGAATATATCTATGATATTGTATTTTCTCTTTCACGATAAATTTTCGATAATCAGCTCAAGTGATATGGTGTATCTACTGTTAATTGAAGCTCTTGCTCTTTTGAAAAAGCAAGTACGGGAACTACGCATTTCTATATATTTTGATTATTCTTACTATTTATATTGATTGATTTTCATTGGCTTTTATCGGTGAGATCGAACTACCTAAGCTCAAAGTGGAAGGGAGCATGTTTGTAAAGCACGATGAAGCACAGAATTGAAAGTTATCGCAAGCGAGCGACAAGTATGAAAATTGAATAGAAGTTGAAACGTAAGCAGAGGGCCATTGAAGAACAACACGAAATTGAAATCGCTGTTATTTTACCTAACGTCCACCCAGGAACGGCTTGGCTGATAGCGTGTGAACTATCTTACCAAGACAGGCAAAATAACAGCGATTTCAACCTGCTCATATGTTGTTCGGCGTTCGGAGACAGTTCTAGCGATCATTGGCATTTTTCAGATATTCCTGCAAATTGGCGTTACTTATTGGAATTTTTCACGCAACAATTCACACGTTCCTACTTGGCCCAAGCGATCTAATACGAACCGTATTTGTCATTGTTTTGCCAATTGGATTCCTTGTTTATGAGGTTTCATCACCGCGAGAAACTTATTGATTGATTTTCATTACTATTATGATCATTCCAATATTCTTATGATAAAAATTTGGGCAGAAAAAATATTTATCAGCATAATCAACTAACGAGTCGTTGCAATCGATCGCCATTGTGTAGGTATGATTGCATAGAAGCTGGAGCGAAATTGATGGCTGGAGCGACGCAACAGGAATCGGAAAACGTGAATAATCTACTTGTACAGGGGGACTTTTTTTTAATTCGCGTTCAAAATGCTGCGTAGATGTTGCAAGAATTCCAATCTGTGGTCAGTTTATAATAGCGGAATGGAAATAAATATTCACTAGTTGGTTCACTAGTAGATGGTGACAGACAAAATAATTTGAGGGAAAATTGAGCTGCTTTTGGGAAAAGGATATAAAAGGCCACAAGTCCCTTGGAAGGCCTCTCTTGTAATTTGGAAACCTTTGGTCTGAAGGAACGAAGACAGCGGTAGCGATTATCACAAGTGATTCTATTATTGAAAACGTGGTTCGAAAAGTTAAGGTTGAGATCTCTGAGAGATCAAAGTGAGATCGGTTAGCGAAGCCCCAGTGTGCTAGAATGGTGGTTTTTACCAACTAAGCTACGAAGGACCTCCATAGGACCTCACAATCCATTTCCAAAGCCAACAATTTTCCATGTGTATAGTACGTTCTTTTGATTGAACCCCCTTTAATTTATAGCTTTCTTTGAATGAATTGTTTAGAAACTGTAGATATTGTCCCTGTTCATGAAAAATCAATGGTAAGTGTGGTAATACTAATTTAGATTTATCCTAGAGATTGCTGTTCCATTAACGATCCAAAGTGTGGATCTTGAAACAAGACTCATATGAGCAGTGGTGCTTGGTTACAGGAGTTCTCAAGACATCAGTACACAATGGTTGAAGGCCGTGATTTGATGAACTTAATTGTTTTGTGCCCAAACGGTTAATATGATCGACACTATTTAGATCAGAGAAAAAAACACAAAAATATTGCCATATTTGAATGGATTTTATTTTTCAATAGTATCTACCATTGAAAAAGTTGAAAATCTAACTTTTTTCATAAACCTAATAGAAAAAAAGTTTTTTTTCGGAAAAGTTGTAGATCTAGCAAAAATATGTCATCATGTCATATGTCGGCCACTACATAGGGACGGAAACGAAATTTGTTAACAAGCACTAGACTGGAATCCAGTTGGACATCGCAGCAGAGGCAGACCCAGTGGTTCATAGCGGCGCAGCCTCAATAAAGAAATAAAATAAGTCAATCAAAATCTATCTTGGCAACAGGTAAAGGCGATAGCTGGGCATCACCCAGGATGGAGATCTTTCAAGTTTGCACCACTCGGCACCAAAATGAAATTTAATCCTCTGTCCACGACTGTTGATACCAGGGGTGGCATTGTGCATCTCGATTCGAACGTAATTCTATCGAGTCGAACATGTTTGGAATTACGGCTTTCGGTTCGATCTCGAAAACGACTCATCGTTCGAGTATGCTCGAGGAGGTACAAGAATAACGAGATGTTTTGGAATTATGGAGACTCGATAGCACACTGAAAAACGACTCAAGTCGAATGAAAATCACTCGTCACCTTTATAGCTTTCGAATGCTGTTCGAGAGTTATTTCTTGCTGAAAGTTTTTCATTATATTTGTTATTATTTCTCTACAGAAAGATAATAAATGTTTCATTATTGTATCTTGAAGGAAAGAATGTCATTAGTAGGTATACCTACTTTTATAGTTTCCAGACAATATGCAATCTCTAATTATCCCGAAATCCTCGTAAAAACGACTTCAACAAATCGGGTTTTTGCAGTTTTCTCGTATATCTTGACGATTTCGATAAACCACGTGAAAAATCTATGGGGAAAATCTACGTAAAAATAGTTGAGTTAAATAAAAAAAAACGCGCAATAGATGACCCAAGTGCATTTAACTAAAACACATGGAAACATCGAAGTAATTTATTATCGAATCCTTCTTTAGCTTTAAATTATTTAGCTCAAAATTGGATCTGTGGCATAAACTCGAATAAATATAATAAATGCTAAAGCATTTGATGAGTTTGATTGCTCTACGCATGCGGTCGCGTGTACTCAGACGACTAATGACGGTGGAAGACCGACACTTGATTACAATTAGAGCAATCAAAGTAATCAAATGCTTTAGCCAAGCAAGCCTTTGGCACAAATCCGCCCACCCCGTTGTTGGGGGCATAGAGTGTGATCCTCTCGATTAATAAACAATGTACACTCGCTTGACTGTGGATATACAACAGTAAAGCATATGTGAAGATTGGACAAATCAAGCATCCGAAAGATATTCAATTTGCAAAAAAGAGCTAACCGTGGTTGAGGTTGGTACTCGGATTCTGATGGCTTTTCCGCAAACGTGACCTTTAAGTGGTCTTGTTGTGTAGGGGTTATCACGCCTCTCTCTAGATAGGTTGGAGGTTGAGGGTTCGAGTCCCTCCAAGACACGTGGATTCTTTTTCGCAAATTTCATATTAATTTGTCCATTTAGAAACATGTGCTGTGCATATGCCCAGCCAAGACATTTAACAAAAAAATGGTTTTCGTACGGCCGAGTTGCCGAATAATATGCAATTAATAATAAAACTTATAATTTGTGTCGTAACTATATCTCAATTTATAAAACATGTCGTATCGGCATAATGTTTAAATCGGTTTCAACTGCTAAATAAATAATATTGCTTTTATAGTAATTGAGCACGATTTGCTTGTTTATAAATTAACTGCCAATTCATGCCCTGAAGGATGCCTTTCCAACAGGCAACATGCTACACGCAGATGAAATTACTCTTATTCTCTTTGTTTACTCACATTCGCAATGCGCTGAAGGTTGTCTCTCCAGCGGGCGGCATAATAAACACGGAGACAGTTATCTCTTATTCTCTCTGTTTACATATCGTTTGACAGAACATACTCGATTGAGCTAGTACAGCACCATTCGAAATCTTGTACTGCGACTGAATGAAGTCGAACGAAATACATAATGCCGCAATTTTTTCGAAACGAATGCAAAAACGTACGAATCGAGTGGTTCGATTCGAGATGCGCAATGGCACCCCAGACAATAGTGATAATCCGATGGATTCAATTCCTCTGAGGTATGCGCTGCAGCTGACAGTTTTTTTTAACACATCGCCGATAGGTCGCTCCGCTGACCTATAATTTTCAACGCCGGTTTAAATTTGTAGTAATCGGTAAGTCCGAAGAATTTTCAATGCAAATTTTGAAATTCAAAATTTTAAAGAATTTCCCGTGGAAATTTCGTCGTATTCGTAGTATTATAATTCCGAAGAAATCCCTTCGTTAATTTTGAAGAGTTTTTTGTAGAAAGTCCAAAGATTTTTTCGTTGAAATTCCAAATGATTTGCAATGAAAAATTTAAGGATTTTCTTGCCTAATTTCTAAAGAAATTCTTGTGAAAAATTCTAAAGATTTTCTTGTGGAATCTCCAAAAGGTTTCAAGGGAAAATACCGAAAAGAAAAAGTTTTCCAAGAGATTTTTTCTGTTCAAACAGAAGAGTATTCTGGGGAGTTTCAGAATAGTTTTCCGATGAAGTTCAGATTACTACTTCGGTGAAGTCATTAGATTTTTCTCCCGTTAAAGATCAAACAAATAAACACGTCTTTGCGTGTTTTTGCATAAGTAGGGTATCTGTTCCTATATCAATAACAATAAGACAATGTGCGTGTTAAATACATTGATTTCTCACCCAATAATCAAGATACATGAGAAAAATTATGCTGGACTCACATAATATTTAATTAAAAACAATTTGGTGACCTCAAAAATGAAATATATATCACATTTTTGAAGTATTTTACTGAAAAACATCACTACCGCCATGCACCTATTTCAATAACAGTGATGCCAAATTATTCAATGTTTCAATTCAATGTCCAAAATCGAACTTTTTATAGAAGTCTCGGAGACCCATGATGTTATATACCAGTCGATTCAGCTCGTCAAACTTAAAAAATGTCTGTCAGTCCGTGTGTATGTGTGTGTGTGAGTGCACACGAAAACCGAAAAACATTAGCCACTTTTTCATATAGTAATTCTTAACCGATTTTCTCGCAACAAGTTGCATTCGACGGAGGACAAACCCCAGTTGATCACTATTGAATATAATCACGATCGGTCATTGCGTTCAAAATTGGTTGGTTGATTTGCTATACAGCATTTGCAAGAGCCGTAATGTAGGCAATTATTTATGATGTGTATCATACTAAGGCGAAACCAAACGATTGCATCGAGAAAGGTATCGTCACCGCTAGGTGGATCATTCTGTTTTTTTTTTAATTTATGTTGCAATATAATTACAAAATTGCAGTTTTTGTTTTAGTTTAATTTATGTTTGTCATAACTTAATTTTTCGATAACCTTATTTTTTCAAAAATAAGAGTTGAATTTCACAATATTGTGAAAGTACATTCAAGCATTTCAAAATAAAAATCTAAGTCGGCAACCCTTGAGGATACTGCCAGCCATGTAAACAGTTTGGATTACGGACAAGAATAATCGAGACGTCGTTAGAGTTAAACCTATATCAAACTATAGGAAATCACGTTGGCTTTTCAAATTTAATTATGTTTATAGTGAAAATGTGATGTGCTTTATGTGTTGTGAAGTGAATTTCAAAAGGATACACCTGTTTTAGCTGGAAAATGAGTGGATAAGAATGTAGTGAAAACAGATGTATCTGCTAGTAATAATCAAGCAATGCATCAAACTAACAGTTTAGAGGTAGGAAAATGAAAATAAATAGCTTTTATAGTTTTGATTTTTGATAATTAGAATCTTGTGAACTGAAACATTATCTAAACAAAATCTTAAATAATATTACAAACATTGAAGAATGTATTCCATTAATTATTGTGTACTTTCGATGGGCGAAATTGTAATTGAATTGATTTTTAATTTGGTTTATCGACGGTTGTGATTAATATACGGGCTGTTGTTAATATGGGAACATTTACCCTATGTCAATCATGCTCTGATTAATGGACGCAGTATTTCTAATTCACATTAAAAAAAGTTAAGCATATTAACGTTAGTCATATAATTTAAAAGTCCTCATTATTTAGTTCATATGTGGTTCTTTGAGGTTTTACAATTCCTCCAATTTCTAGAGGTAGCAAAATAAAATTTCCATAAAAAATTAGAAATTTTCCATAAACAATTACACTGATAAAAATCCAATCATATCCATTATGTGTGGCACACATAAACTTTGACAATAGCATTTCCTACATAACGTCTATGTGAATTCGCATAGCATATATGTGGAAACACACATAACCCTCATTAACTAATAACCTTTATGTGGATTATCCCATTGCGGGTGGTTATTAACGCACACATAAAATTTATTTGTAAATTTCTTTAGATTTTTGTCAATAAAAATGTGTGGATTTTTATTAGTGTAGGAAATTGACAATAAAGAAATCAGGGTATGAGCAATAAATAAATATAAAATTTCCACAAATAAAACAAAATTTCCATAAACAATTAAGAATTTTCCCCAAAACCAAAATAAATAAGCACTTTTAAAAGCAAAAATAGCAATTTTCCATAAAGAAATCAAAATGTTTCACGAAAAAATACAAAATTCTCATAAATAAATCAGTATTAGCAATAAACAATCACAAAATTTTCTACAAAATAAATATTTTTATTCCATAGAAAATTAAACATTCTTCCACAAAATAATCAATTAGAGCAATAAAAAATAAGAAAACTTCCATTAAAAAAATACAATAAGGCAAAAAAGCAGATGAAATTTTACATGAACTTTAAACGCTTTTAAAGAAGGGAAAAAAGCACAGTTTGATTGCTTTTTTATACTTCTTTATGGAATTTTTGTTATTTTTTTATTGCTCTTTTTTGATCTATTTTTTGGAAAATTTTTATTTTTTTATGGAAAAAATATATTTATTTTGTGAAAAATTTGGTAATTTTTTATTGGTAATATTGATTTATTTATGGAAATTTAGTATTTTTTTCGTGTAACATTTTGAACATTCTTCTTCTATAATTGCAATTTTTGCTTTTAAAAGTTCTTATTTATTTTTGTTTTGTGGAAAATTCTTAATTGTATATGGAAATTTTGTTTTATTTGTGGAAATTTTATATTTATTTATTTCTCATACGCTGATTTCTTTATTGGCAATTTCCTAATTGGAAATTTCAAATTTTTTAGGGGGAGTTTTTATTTTAGTCAGTTCTAGAATACTCCAAAAATAGCAAATCCTCAACAACAATATTTTCCCGGCAATAACATTTAGCATATCATAGCATATGTGATTGTACAAATCGTGGGAGCGGGAGGCTATACAATGCTCAATTGAGCAATCTACTGTACATTGTCGCAACTTGGTACTTGGGATTAGTGGGGGCAGCAGGAACTTTGTCCAAGGGCTTGACGACCCCTCCCCATGGCCACTGCGAGTTAGACCGGGACCATCGTCCCTACCCAAGCAGCACACATGTCATAAATGAGTTGCTAAACCTATGTATGACTAAATCAAGTCATATATGAGTTGCTGTAACCAAATCAGTCTAAAATGTGCTACTCGGGTAACCCTTAATCCCAAGGCGTCAAGCGACCCGTGCCGAGGGGATGCATGGCCAGGTGGGTGAAATAATAAGCTAGGCCTTTAACGGAGCCTGTGGGGTACCTGGGCACCCTCCACAGTAATTGTCCCTTACCGCGTCATGCTGGGCTCTGGCGTGGTGGACCTCTTTTCCCGAGCAACTCGTGGGACCAAAAAGGAAAACCAAGTCAATTCTTCAATTAGTGGTAGTAGTGTAGGCGACAATCCCTTCGCAAGAGGTGGGTTGTTCAGGTCTCCGCCTAGGAGGCCAGAGGCAATAGTCGGCAGCTCAGTGCGCAGCGCCAGCGTGGGTCACTTAACCTTCCTCTCGGCTAAAAAAACGCCGGTAGAGGTTATTGACGGCCCATGGCTTGTGGAGGCGATGAACCGCAAACGCGATGGGCTTTTGACCTTCGAGGTGGCGACGGAACAGCTGGACGCCATCATCGACTTTGCGTCATCGAAGCATAATATCAGTAAGGACCTCAAGAGGAGCTTGCAGAAACTTCGAAAGTCGATGCTGGACGCCAAGCGGGAGAGGGCGGTCGGGATGGCCAAGTGTAAACCCGTGAAATCTGTAGAGTCGAGGTCTACCCAGACTGAGGCCCAAGGATTCGCGGCCTCGGGCAAGGTCGAATCGACCGAAGGCGTGCCAGCGAAGACGGTGGTACCAAAGTCTACCCAGACTGAGGCTCAAGTATTTGCGGGTACGTCGGGGGTGACTGCTCCAACGGAGCAGACACAAAAAAGAGGGAGATAGTCTCCAGGGGATGAGCTCCCTGGGGGCCGCTCCAAAACGCGGAGGGTTACTACCCCGAACAAGGGTAGTGGGGCTGGGAAGCTGAACCCCGGTCAGGTACCTCCAAAACCGGGGGAGGAAGGACCTGGACAGGTCCGTCCACCCAGGAAAGACGGTGGTAAGGGTTTACGGCAGGCTGAGAGCTCTCAGCCGCACCAGACCAGGGAAATAGAAGGGGATGACGCCTCCTGGACCCTGGTCAAGAACAAGAGGAAAACGAAGACGTCAACGGCCAAAAAGAAGGCCCAGGGCCGCCAATCGCTCCAGGGGCGATGCCCTAGTCATTACGGTGGACGAGGCTAAGTACTCGGACATCTTGAAGGCGATGAGGAATGACGTCAAGCTCGGTGAACTCGGCGCCGACGTACGTCGAATAAGACGTACCCGGATGGGTGAGATGATCCTCGAGCTGAAGCGGGGCGTCTCGCAAAAGGGCGCCGCCTACAAGAAGTTGACGGAGGAAGTCCTAGGCGAGACGGTCAAGGTGAGGGCACTCACGACGGAGGTGAATCTAAGGGTTAAAGATCTGGACGAGATCACCGAAGTCGAAGAGCTCGTCACGGCACTGCGGCGACAGTGTGAAGTGGAGACGCCCACCGCAGCCGTTTGGCTACGGAAAGGTCCGGCAGGGACGCAGGTGGTAGCATTGGTTCGGCTATCTGCAGCGAACACCCTACGAAGCCGATCTGCAGCGAACACCTCCAAGGTAGTCAAGTTAGGGAGCGTCAAGGTGGGATGGTCGGTATGCCCTGTGGGCATATACGAGCAACCCGAAGTTTGCTTCAAGTGCCTGGAACTAGGGCACAAGCAATGGGACTGCAAAGGCCCTGACAGAAGCAATCTCTGCCGACACTGCGGATTGGAGGGACATAAGGCACAAGGCTGGGGCAGGCGTAGGCACCGCGTCGGCAAGTCCCTCTGTGTGCTGGCGAATATGGGCTTGGCGGCAATGGAAACGCACTTCCTGGACAACCCAGCATGTCTGTTGAGCAGATTCCCCCTCCATTGCTTAGGAAGAAAAAAAAATACTTGGGATTAGTACCTTTTCCTATACAGTAGCAGTTGTATACCTGGCCACTTCACAGAAGGAAGGGAAGGAATGTTAGTTCAACATCTACTAGTAAAGAAGCATGGAATCCATTCATAGATGTCCTGGGAAGGAAAATTTGTGTTAGTGGGTAAGGTGAATAATGGGGAGCTCTATTCTCGAAAATAACATTTGTCTGAAAATGACATTTTTCCGAAAATAGCATTTCCGTAATATAAAATTTTCGAGAAAACAACTTTTTTACGGAATTATTATTTTCTTAGATATTACAAAATTTATTAAGCAGAGTCAATGTTCTCAAAAGTGAAGACTGTCTTCTTTTAACAAACCACAATTACCCTGTTAATCAACTGGTTCACTTATTTTTAGATTGTAACAAAATCTACTACACAAGAAAAAGAAAAAACAGACGATCCAAAACAGTAAGTAAAAGCTTGCTATTTGTGTGCTGTTTTCTTCAGTAATACAATAATGGCAAAGATTTCGCATGTTCACATTTGTTTCCGTTAATAATTCCTCAAATATTTAATTTTTACGCAATCAACATAGGGACACTGCCGTGTATTTCCGTCCATCGTCATAGGGGCTAAAACCAACGAAAGCAACGTACATTTGCTAGAACTCCACTATAGCAGAACGTTTCTCCTGAGTAAGGATTTGGTACGTATGAGTTTTACAAAAAAAGAGTCTCTTTTATTGGTTTTCGAGGCTATGACGAACAGACGAAAATACCTGCCGTGTCCCTATTCAAATGGATGCTTAAGACTTTAAAATTTTTATTTGGATCATCATTATGTGTATTCTTCTGCATTATACATTCCAACTGGATCTTGGCTTGCAACTGAGTTTTCTATTAGCATTGCCTCAGTTCAGTGGCGTAGCCAGAAAATTGGTCTGGGGGGGGTTTTCTGAACATTTTTTTTTCGAAAAAAAAATTTCTTCCCAAAATTTTGTCTCTGGGGGGGGTTTTATACCCAAAACCACCCCCGTGGCTACGCCACTGCCTCAGTTTTAAACTCAAAGTTATTCTATGTCCGCCATTGCATGAGAATGCATTATTTGTGATAATGGGGCTCAGGGAGCCGAGAATGTTAAAATATCCTAGGTCGGACCGAGAATCAAACTCGCCATCTTCGGATTGGCAATCTTACGTCATTGCTTGCAAGGCTAACTGGAGACCCAAATTATGTGTATAAGTGGAGTATTTTTGTTGCATTATAAGCAAATATTATTAGGGCTGCAAGCTTCAACAGTATAATATCAATAATAGTTTATAGAAATCAAGTCTCGAAAATAAAGATAAAAATAATATCTTCTTATCTATTGCTGAGAGATTCTGTGCGAAAGCTTTGTCAGTTTATTTATATTTGGCTGCGATTCATCGGAAATGAGAAAAGGGATCAAGTCTACCTGAGGTATAGATGAAGAAAGGCAGGCGTCCATCCGATTAGTCTGAATGCGGAAATTGCTGTGTTTGTACTATGGGCTGTCCATATACCACGTTGTAAATTTAGGGGGTGGGAGGGTATGGCCATGGTCCAAACGCATTTTTGAAAATATTGTCTGATAGTACTTCAATGTGAGCTGTATCAAAAATGTCCAAAAACATTCAAGCCAATTGCGCCTTGCACATGCAAAGGCCAGTTAAATATTTTATGAACGCAGCACTAAGACAATAATTTTGAGGAATTGTTTAAAATGAAAACAAACGATTTAAGGCTTCCCCAGACCTAAGCGATTTCATCGCCGCGATTCTATCGTTCGGTCGCTGCCGGCAATGTTCTATTTACGCTTCCATACCAAGCGATAGAATCGCGTCGCGACTGTCGCATCGCGTGTGTTTGGGGGAACCTTTAATTGGTAAAAGCCAAATGATAATTATGTGCTCAAATCTAGTGTGACATCTGCAAAATAAATATTAGGGAACGTCCACAAATTACGTAACGCTCAGAGGGGGGAGGGGGGGTTGAGCAAAGTGTGACGGTCCATACAAAAATTTCAGATGTTTCATACAAGAGTGTGACATAGGGGGAGGGGGGTTGAAAATGCCCAATTTTTGCGTTACGTAATTAATGGATCTTCCCTTATACAAATGATTCCCTCAATGTAAGCCCTACAAGATCATGACCAAGGCTGGCATCACGAGACTGACCGGAGCCATGTGTGGCGGGAGATACAACAAAAACATAATTAGAAGCACCCACAATAAATCCGGAAGTCGTTCAAGGCACAGACAGTCAGTATAGGTAGCAGTAGCAGCAGTTTGCTACGGGAAAAGGGCCCACGGGTTGCGTTTGTCGGTTTTTGTACGACAAATTAATTACCACATGGTCCGGTCGTGGCGGCCGGGGTGAACCAGCAACTGTCCGAAGCGCCGCTAATTGTCGTCTTCCCACCCAGAGAAACACCTACAAATTATTGTTCGTATAGGTCGGGTCGCATCGTTTGTCTGGCGAGCCGTGGAAAACGCCCAATTTGACACAGTTTAAGGACAATGGATGATTTTTTTTCACTCTTGCATCCTCGGTCGCTTCTCCGAGCTTATGGAGAGGAATCTATGGCGCGTGGGTAAAGTTGAATGGCACAAAGAACAGAGCAAAGACAAGCAGATTAGGACAATTTGCTATTATTATGTTAAACTTAATCTATTATTTGCTAATTTTGGAAGGCCCAGTATAAAATGGAGAAGACTCTTATATACAGCACCGGCAACTTCGGCCTTAATCTAAATAAATAAAAATAAATAGTATGAAACCTAATAAGCAGATTCCAGATATGGAATTTATGAATACTTCACGTGTAAAGTATGTTTATCTGTGGGCCAAATAAGTAATATCCATAGATCAGCAAGAAAAAGAGCAACAAGGTGCGTTCCATTCAACAACGCCCACGGTGTGAAAAGTATTGCAGAAAGTGCAACCGTTCGTCTGACCCCGAGGCAGAATTAGGGACGGCGACAGGATGTGCCAAAGGATAATAATAGAGCGGGCGATAATGGAGTCATAAAAATTGTTGCGAGGTTGGCTTAGAAATGGTCAAAAGAACGTTTCGTTGTCGCATTGTGGGATGGATGCGGTCATTTTCGGGCTGAAAAGGAGACCGCGGAAATGCGGACCAGATGCTTTCGGGATTCTTTTGAGAGATGTTTCTATTAGATTATACTGCAATTAAGGTGGTTGTTAAACGGTAATTAGAGAAGATCCATTGAATTGGTTAAAAGTGATATTTTATACTCATGTCAATTTGATATTTTGCTTGATACGGAGGTATTCTGCAAGAATTTGTTGAATCTATTCCATGTGTGAATAGTATTCCATTTGTAATAATTATAGTAGAATTATTTTTGTTATGCTCATTTTTTGGTTCAACAATCATTTATAGATTTCAAATTTTGTTTGCAAAAAACTACATTTCTGCCTACTTAGACAACGTTTACTTTTCAATTTTAAGTAGGATTTCGACTTTTCGTTTCAATGAGACCAAAGCTAGCGTTTTTCGGGCCACGGGAGAATTTTTTTTTCGGTTGTTTATGTTGAGGATCATCTTTTCTCTAGAATCTGCCATGGAAGATAAACGAAAATCTTGTTTTCGCTGTTCTTTATTCCAACATTCGCACTTAGTGATCAGCCCACTGAAGTCTGCCGTATTTTATACGATTCACAATATTTTCTTCTTTGTATACTTGATACAGATCATGATTCATGCGTCTGCGCCACATACCATTTTCTAGTTTCCCTCCGACTATTGTACGCTGCACTTTTTGCTCGAAAACCCCGAAAACTCTACGGTCCGCTTCTTTTAATGTCCATGCTTCATGTCCATAAAAGCAAATATACTATATTAACAATATGATTCACTCTCACGAAATTTTGGCGACCCCGCATGTGGCGCCATCCGTGCCCAAAAGGATCGATACACGCTGAAACGAAACTACCCAAAATATGAGGATCGTTAAACACACACACTTCAAAATGTCATCACAGCAAAAATTAGGGATGTTTAATGTTTTTTGTGCACATAATCGATTAAAGTTAATCGAATACCAACGAAAAATCAAATGTTGTAGCAAAATTGTGGTAAACATGTTCTTGCTAATACCGTGGACCCCCGGTAATATGACCGTTCTTAATCTGAACACTTTTTAATTTGAACCCCGTTGGTTTGAACATCGTTCAAATTAAAAATGGTTCAAACGTCATTTTGCACGTGGAATCGAGAAAAGAAAAATGGAACATCGTGGAACGGAACGCATAATCAAAACAAACTAGCAAAAAGTGCAGCCAGAAACCAGTATTTCTGATGTAAATAGAGTAACCAGAAGTTCAAATTAAAAATGAACCCCGTTAATTTGAATGAGGTACCGTTCAAATTATCGGGGATCCACGGTATGTATAACAAATTAGATGTTGTGCGTTGAACCGCCGGTGCACCATATCGAAAATGACACACGGTGAAACATTTGGAAAGCTAAGAGGTTGCTGTTGAAGGTAATATTCTGCATTCACATCTCGTTTTATACTCGCTCTCTGTTCTCACACTTTTTTACTGTTTGCCGGTTTTCATCTTACATTGGCCCAATTCTGCAGCTTGTTTGGCTGCCACACATTTTTAATTTTTTGTTGTTTCAATTTTTTAAAATATTCAGGGGCTTCTAATAATACCGTTCTTTGAGAAAACTTGACAATACTAGATTGCTTTGAGAATAGGTCGTATGTGCAAAAGAGAGATTCTCTTTGTTCACGCTCTCTTTCGCTAATAGATCGGCAAGTTTAGCATTTTCACTTTAGCACGCTAGACAAAGTTATTGTCTTTAGATATCTACCAAAAAATCCAACATAAATTTGTGTATAGCTTTGTAATAATCGAAAGAGAATGTAACCGAAGAGAGGCTCTCTTTTGCACATACGACCTATTCTCAAAGCACTCTAGAATGAATAAGTCAAAGAATCGACTGAGACAAAAAACAATGTTATACTCAAGGACGGAAATCTTCGTTTTACTATCAGTTGCATCGACGCTCAGTTGGCAGTTTCATCACTGAATCGTATTTGTTTTGATCAGACGCTCGACAATGCAGGCACGAATATCTCGCAGCATGCTGTCAAACTTCCATACCAAATTATCCGCCCGATCCTTAACAGCCGATTGATAATCGAACGTGAAAAAAATGAATATCTACCGGGGTTGAAATGAATATTTGAAATTGGGGTTGATTTGCACCGATGAATGATGATTATTTTACTTTATATACTGAACAGATGCATATCTTTTAAGAATCTGACTTCAAAATGTTAAATTCATGCACTGCAGTATCAAATGATATTCATATTTTGAGATTTCAAATTGAATATCAATGTACTAAACTGAAGATTGATTTTGACAGTTGTTAGTGACAAGTTAGTGTTATCATGATAGTCGAATGACATTTTGTCCGTTTATCAACTCCCGATGAACATTTTGGGGAAGTTAGTGACAAGAAAATAATTATGTAATGTTAATTTTTACTGAGAAAATGATCTCACGGTCTGAAAATACTAAATAAATTTACAAATATGAAATATTTAGAATCCATTCATTCATCTTTTTATTCACAAAAATATTTGAAATATCCCTCGTCACTATTATGAGTTGAGTATGAGTGAGTTATCACATTTCAAAGATTGTTTTCTGATTGAATCATGGTAGGATATGAACACAAAATACAACAGCCGTGAAAAAACCAATGTGACAGTAATCTAGCTGAAATTTGACAGCAGGACAGTAAAACCTAAATGAAAGTTTTGAGTAATGACGGCCTCATGAAACTAACGAGGTTTGATCTAAAACGCAATATGAAAATTCGGAATTTGGTTGACTGCAAACTAGCTATTCAGTTTGCAGTCAACCAAATTGATCACAGGGTTTAAACATATACGAACGTAGCACGAAAATAATTCAAGTACTTCTGGGGGGAATTCGCTAATGATAACATGACCCACCCTGAAAAATGCATTTTTCCATAAAAATCGATCAGTTTCAACAGTTAAGAAGCAAAGCCTTCCAAATTGCTTTATTTTTGGAGTTATGTGAGAAACTGGCCAAATGAGGAACATGGCCAAAACTGGTACAGCTCACCTATAGCATTGTAGGATACCACACTATTATTGGCCATATTATTGTGGATTTACTTGACGAATGGATTCGAAGGTCGGTTTACTTGCCTATTTGAAAACGTTCCCTTTTGCAGCAAGGTTTGCCAAACTCAATAAATGTTTGGTAGATTACCTTGTTTTTTGCTCCTTGTCTATCAAAACAGATATCAAAACATCGGAAAAAGAAAGAGAAGTCCGAGGGAAACAGCAAAAAGCACGTGGCAGACTTGTCAGTTTTGACAGATTCTACCATGAAAACCGGTGTGAAGGTGAAAACGGTGATTCCAACGACCGTTCAAGGAGCGACTATTTCGAACGGTCGGGTCCAATAGGGAAATCCACGTACAATAACTGAAATTTCAAGAAATATTATCGAATTGAAATGTATGTTCATCATATATTTATTAAAGGCATTTTGAGGAAAGCTACAAGAAGTGCTTTCATATAACAAATAATGCAATCTGGTTGTGACTGCGCTTTTGCAAATGTTTACGCAATTCAGATATAAATATTCATTCTGCTTCGTCAAAAAATTTTACAACAGAAGTTATATTCTTCAGTAAATAATGCAATATGTAAATGAAACTAAGTTTGGCCATCGAGTCCATATGATTTCTTTTAATTTGTTAACTACGTCAAAATATAAAGCTATAACATCCTTACGTTGTGGTATGCCATATTGTGGAACTGATCTCATTATCAATATGGCTATCTTATCTGCAAAATATACTTTGTATACGAGAAAGGCAAAAATCTGCAGGGTTCGAAAAGAAAACTCATCTTGTTTTGGAAAATTTATGTTCGAAGCACTGGATACCGGCATGGTAAAGATGATATCGATCATTTAGTAATCTGCGTTCGATCACTTATTAATTTGTCAATAACTTACTCCAGAGGCTAAATTTCAATGTGTTGTATGGAGGACTTATAGTGCGAAGGTTATTCTACAACTCTGTCTAACAAGTCGATGTTTGAATTAACTTATAACGGAGCTATAGCGCTAGTAGCAGTAACTTATACTAAATGATAACAAAATTTCAATCCAAAATTTTAATCATTTAGTATAAGTTACTGCTACTAGAGCTGTAGCTCCGTTATTAGTAAAATTAATTCAACGAAATGTTAGGCAGAGTTGTGGATAAACCTTTGCTCTAGAAGTCCACCATACAATATATATGGAAATTAAGCATATGAAATGAGTTATTGACAAACTACTAAATAATCAAATGCATATAACTAAATGATCGATAACATCCTTGGATACCGGAGAAGATCATGATTTTTAGTCACATTCTTGTTGGATTCACCGCTAATTGATGATTGGGAAGCCGCTAAGCCTGTGACAAATTAATCGCGAAAAATCTTGCAAATCGGTTAAATCACTGCAGAGGATGCAGAGAAAAGCTCGACTTTATTAATTTTACCTTCGGTGAAAGCATGGATACAAACCCATCCATAGATATAAAACTGAAATTCTAACTCAAAAAGAAAATTTATGCATTTAAATGAAAGGCACTAGAAATATTAGTTCTGGAATCAATATTACGATAACATATATTAATTAGATTATTAAAATGAAACAAATTTATCAAAACATATTTGATAGGTGAAGTTGCGAATACCTTCCTGCTTAACTAACATCAAATACTTTTTTCGAGAAAAGTAAGATTTATTGAGAACACCCGCGTGTGATGCAAATTTCTGGTGGTTTATTAAAAACTAAACATTGCTTTCCACGCATATATGTTAGCACCTAGTTGCTGGCAACTGTGGATAAAAAATCTTGCGAAAAACTAACTAATGCCTGCAATTATTTTCGACCCGCAAGAAATTGAATCAATATTTTCTAACGCGCCGCAAGCATTTTCTTGTATGCGGAACAGCTTCTATTGGAGCAGTCGGATCACAATTTATTTTTCTCTATATTATCGAAATAAGTGTAAAATGAAAAAAAAAATCGATCTGTTGATGATCGATTTATTCAGAAAAGTATGGACATCCCTGCACTGTCGTATGAAAACTTTTCAACAGTATGATTGTCACTGTAAATTAGCAGGAAGATTTGCTAGAATAAACAAGAAGAAAACACGTTTAGATTCCTCTTTGCTCGCTAGATGATTGTTATCACCGGCAAATGGTTCGCCATTTCGTTGTATGGAAAAGCTTGAAGTGAACCATATTGTTAATATAATATATTTGATAAAAGGCTATGGTAGAATCAGAGTTTTGTATAGAGCAAATTTCGTTTCCGTCTGCATGTTGCGGAACCTAAGCTGGTTAATACGTAATCCGCAAAAAGCAGCGTAATCTATTCGCAGCAGCAATACGCCTTTTCACTTCACGGGAAACGTTATTGTCACATGTCACAAGCGTTCCAAGCTAAACAAATTCTTCAACAACTTCAAACACATCCCCATCAAGCACTACCTCTGCACCAACACCACTAGGTCTTCTCCTATCTTTACCTGCCACCATGTACTTTGTCTTGGCAGAGTTAATGGTTGCTTATCCTCACCGTCTTTCTCTTCAGTGGGACAAAAGCCTCCACTACTGCTCTGCGATCGATTTCAATAAGGTCGATGTCGTCCGCAAAGCCCAGGAGCATATGCGACCGTGTGATGATAGTGCCGTTCCTCTGCACGCCAGATCTCCTAATAGCGTGCAATGTTGAACAATAGATTCGAATGTGCATCACCCTGCTTCAATCCGTCTAAGGTCACAAACGAGGTTGGCACTTCGTGTGCAATCCGAATACTTGATATCGAGCAATCTAGCGTTGCATGTACCAATCTAATCAGTTTCGCCGGAAAACCATGTTCGGACAGAGTTCAGTGCGAGATTTCTCTTGTTTCGGACTGCAGAACGATGACGCGATCGGCCGAAATATTTGTTCTGCATTACGCGGCCGGTAATAAAAATCAGTTCAGTGCGAAATTTCTCTTGTTTCGGACTGCAGAACGATGATGCGATCGGCCGAAATATTTGTTCTGCATTGCGCGGCCGGTAATAAAAATCAGTTCAGTGCGTGATTTCTCTTGTTTCGGACTGCATAACGATGACGCGATCGGCCGAAATATTTGTTCTGCATTGCGCGGCCGGTAATAAAAATCAGTTCAGTGCGAGATTTCTCTTGTTTCGGACTGCAGAACGATGACGCGATCGGCCGAAATATTTGTTCTGCATTGCGCGGCCGGTAATAAAAATCAGTTCAGTGCGTGATTTCTCTTGTTTCGGACTGCATAACGATGACGCGATCGGCCGAAATATTTGTTCTGCATTGCGCGGCCGGTAATAAAAATCAGTTCAGTGCGAAATTTCTCTTGTTTCGGACTGCAGAACGATGACGCGATCGGCCGAAATATTTGTTCTGCATTGCGCGGCCGGTAATAAAAATCAGTTCAGTGCGTGATTTCTCTTGTTTCGGACTGCATAACGATGACGCGATCGGCCGAAATATTTGTTCTGCATTTCGCGGCCGGTAATAAAAATCAGTTCAGTGCGAGATTTCTCTTGTTTCGGACTGCAGAACGATGACGCGATCGCCCGAAATATTTGTTCTGCATTTCGCGGCCGGTAATAAAAATCAGATCACTGCGAGACTTCGCTTGTTTCGGACTGCAGAACGATGACGCGATCGCCCGAAATATTTGTTCTGCATTTCGCGGCCGGTAATAAAAATCAGTTCAGTGCGAGATTTCTCTTGTTTCGGACTGCATAACGATGACGCGATCGGCCGAAATATTTGTTCTGCATTTCGCGGCCGGTAATAAAAATCAGTTCAGTGCGAGATTTCTCTTGTTTCGGACTGCAGAACGATGACGCGATCGGCCGAAATATTTGTTCTGCATTGCGCGGCCGGTAATAAAAATCAGTTCAGTGCGTGATTTCTCTTGTTTCGGACTGCATAACGATGACGCGATCGGCCGAAATATTTGTTCTGCATTGCGCGGCCGGTAATAAAAAACAGTTCAGTGCGAGATTTCTCTTGTTTCGGACTGCAGAACGATGACGCGATCGGCCGAAATATTTATTCTGCATTGCGCGGCCGGTAATAAAAATCAGTTCAGTGCGTGATTTCTCTTGTTTCGGACTGCAGAACGATCGCGCGATCGGCCGAAATATTTGCTCTGCATTTCGCGGCCGGTAATAAAAATCAGTTCAGTGCTAAATTTCTCTTGTTTCGGACTGCAGAACGATGACGCGATCGCCCGAAATATTTGTTCTGCATTTCGCGGCCGGTAATAAAAATCAGTTCAGTGCGAGATTTCTCTTGTTTCGGACTGCAGAACGATGACGCGATCGCCCGAAATATTTGTTCTGCATTTCGCGGCCGGTAATAAAAATCAGTTCAGTGCGAGATTTCTCTTGTTTCGGACTGCAGAACGATGACGCGATCGGCCGAAATATTTGTTCTGCATTACGCGGCCGGTAATAAAAATCAGTTCAGTGCGAAATTTCTCTTGTTTCGGACTGCAGAACGATGACGCGATCGGCCGAAATATTTGTTCTGCATTGCGCGGCCGGTAATAAAAATCAGTTCAGTGCGTGATTTCTCTTGTTTCGGACTGCATAACGATGACGCGATCGGCCGAAATATTTGTTCTGCATTGCGCGGCCGGTAATAAAAATCAGTTCAGTGCTAAATTTCTCTTGTTTCGGACTGCAGAACGATGACGCGATCGCCCGAAATATTTGTTCTGCATTTCGCGGCCGGTAATAAAAATCAGTTCAGTGCGAGATTTCTCTTGTTTCGGACTGCAGAACGATGACGCGATCGCCCGAAATATTTGTTCTGCATTTCGCGGCTGGTAATGAAATCAGTTCAGTGCGAGATTTCTCTTGTGTCGGACTGCAGAACGATGACGCGATCGCCCGAAATATTTGTTCTGCATTTCGCGGCCGGTAATAAAAATCAGTTCAGTGCGAGATTTCTCTTGTTTCGGACTGCAGAACGATGACGCGATCGGCCGAAATATTTGTTTTGCATTGACCGGCCGGTAATAAAATCAGTTCAGTGCGAGATTTCTCTTGTTTCGGACTGCAGAACGATGACGCGATCGGCCAAAATATTTGTTCTGCATTTCGCGGCCGGTAATAAAAATCAGTTCAGTGCGAGATTTCTCTTGTTTCGGACTGCAGAACGATGACGCGATCGGCCGAAATATTTGTTCTGCATTTCGCGGCCGGTAATAAAAATCAGTTCAGTGCGAGATTTCTCTTGTTTCGGACTGCAGAACGATCGCGCGATCGGCCGAAATATTTGTTCTACATTGCGCGGCCGGTAATAAAAATCAGTTCAGTGCGTGATTTCTCTTGTTTCGGACTGCAGAATGATCGCGCGATCGGCCGAAATATTTGTTCTGCATTGTGCGGCCGGTAATAAGAGTAGCTATCGAACAAGTAAGTGCAGTGCGTGTTTTATTCGTCGGGAAAGAAATAAAGTATCTATCTTGTGTTCGGTGGCTCATGCGCATGTCGCGCGCGGTCGAAAAAAGCGAGTTCTTCAATAGTTTGCTGTAGCCATCGAACAAGTGAGTACAGAGTGCTGCGCTTCCGTGCGGTCGTCCAAAACGCGAATCTCCTTAGCTTTCATATGCCACCGGGCGTGCATGTTTTTTTAACTTTTAACTCGTATTAGTGTCATTTCCCATCCCATAGATCGCATCGCTTACCAAAGTGAATCCAGATAAATTATCCTTTGTAACTAAGACGATATCCTATCCCAAGACAATCGTGGAGATGCAGAGGTATACTCGGTCTCTAGTAGCAACGAGAATCGGACTAACAATCCTTCCATTCCTATATGACCGTAAGGACGTGGCCGGCGCCGTTATTGACTTTAAATATTTGAGCTCCCGAAACGTGTACATTGAGAATGGGTAGCTAATCCCAAGCCCCATTCATTGTGTTCTCTGTACAATTTCGCAAGTTCAGTCAATCACGGAGTAGCAACTACGAATTGTGCGGTCATAATGCTCATGCTCATGCTCATGCTCAAAACCATGTTCGGACATTATCTGCCACAGCTCATTTCTTTCCACTGAATCGTACGCTGCTTTGAAATCAATTAACAGATCTGAGTCTGCAAGTTGTACTCTCGAAATTAATTAAGGATCATCCGCAGGCTGATCCGTTGTTGATCGGCCCTCACGAAAACCTGCCTGGTATTCGCCGACAAAGGACTCCTCTAGCGGTCTCAGTCTGTTAAACAGGATACGCGACAGGATTTTGTACGCCGAGTTCAGAAGGGTGATCCCTCTGTAATTGGCACACTCTAGTCTGTGCCCTTTCTTAAAGTATGGGCATATGAGGCCATCCAACCAGCCGGCAGGCAGTTCTTCGTCCTCCGGCTGCTCACTTCCGTGTTTGAGAAGCTCGACTGGGATCTCGTCCTTCCCAGCAGCATTACTGTTTTTCAGCTCGTTTAGAGCCTTCTTTACCTCGTCCAGCGTTGGTGGTTCCACAGTTTGACCGTCGCGGACTATGTCAATCCTGCTCCTTAATACACCTTCATTTTCACCGTTCAACAAATCTTCGAAGTGCTCCTTCCACCTGGCTGCCACCATAGTCTTGTCTGTCAGCAAAATCCCCTCTCGGTTATTGCACATGGCGGGCACTGGCGCAGTCTTATGCCGCGCGCCATTGACAGTTGTGTAAAACCTCTGCATATCGTTTTTATCCATGTTCTCCTGCGCTTCAGCTATCACACTCTGATGTTGTCTTTTTTTTCTTGCGGTGAATTTATTTTACTTCTCTGTTAAAATGGGTACGAGCCACGAGCATTCGACTTCTATTAAAATTTTCCTCGTCCGTCACTCGCTGGCACTCCTCATCAAACCAACCATTTCGTTGGCGTCGTTGTGCAGTGTCTAACACTTCCTGCGCTGTTGTAGTCACAGCTTCGTGGATATTTTCCCACAATCTGTTGAAGTCGCCAGATTCTATAACAACCGAGAAATGTCGTCCGTCGATCAGCACGTGGTCTATCTGTGAGCAAGTGTCTCCACTCGGATGTTGCCAGGTGTATTTGCGAATATTCTTACGTGCGAAGTAGGTACTGCTGATTTGAACTGCACATAAAACGCAAGGCTTCAAGGGAGTTGTATGGGCATGCTGGGATGATTTTGATTTGATACTAGGCGTAGTTGACCTTGTAGACCAATTGATCAGAATTTCAGAACAATTTGGAAACCTAGAACATCTAGCACAAACTAATTTGAACTGCACAATTCGATAATGTTTATGCTCTGAAAACATTATACTTGCTCATTGGTCCGAAGCATTCTTGAGTACGGAGTTCAAATATGGGCTCCTTACCATGCGATTCATGCATCACGTATAGAAAGCATCCAGAAACGTTTCGTCAGATTCGCATTACGATAGCTGCCATGGACCAATCCCGATAACCTGCCACCGTATGAGCACAGATGTACGCTCATTGGCTTGCAAACACTCTCCAAACGCCGAACGTATTTACAACGACTTTACATTTTTGACATGATCCGTGATAACATTGACTGCAGTAGCGTGCTCCGGGAAATCAACTTCAGGGACATTCAGAATCATGCAAACATGCAAGTGACTTCAACGCCAATAAAGCGATGATCCTTTTCTTACTTTGTGACCAAATAATCTCGGAATTTTCCCAAACAAACAACAAACCCCAGTAACCAGTCGATTTTATAGGTCGAGAACTAAAAATGCACCACATCACAACACAATCCAAATCCAATCCAAAACCAATCCAAATCCAATCCAAATCCAATCCAAATCCAATCCAAATCCAATCCAAATCCAATCCAAATCCAATCCAAATCCAATCCAAATCCAATCCAAATCCAATCCAAATCCAATCCAAATCCAATCAAATCCAATCCAAAACCAATCCAAACCAATCCAAACCAATCCAAACCAATCCAAACCAATCCAAACCAATCCAAACCAATCCAAACCAATCCAAACCAACCAAACCAATCCAAACCAATCAAACCAATCCAAACCAATCCAAACCAATCCAAACCAATCCAAACCAATCCAAACCAACCAAACCAACCAAACCAATCCAAACCAATCCAAACCAATCCAAACCAATCCAAACCAATCCAAACCAATCCAAACCAATCCAAACCAATCCAAACCAATCCAAACCAATCCAAACCAATCAAACCAATCAACCAACCAATCCCAATCCAACCAAACCAATCCAAACCAATCCCAATCCAATCCAAACCAATCCAAACCAACCAAACCAATCCAAACCAATCCAAACCAATCCAAACCAACCAAACCAATCCAAACCAATCCAAACCAATCCAAACCAATCCAAACCAACCAAACCAATCCAAACCAATCCAAACCAATCCAAACCAATCCAAACCAATCCAAACCAACCAAACCAATCCAAACCAACCAAATCCAACCAATCCAATCCAAACCAATCCAAACCAATCCAAACCAATCCAAACCAATCCAAACCAACCAAACCAATCCAAACCAATCCAAACCAACCAAACCAATCCAAACCAATCCAAACCAACCAAACCAACCAAACCAATCCAAACCAATCCAAACCAATCCAAACCAATCCAAACCAATCCAAACCAATCCAAACCAATCCAAACCAATCCAAACCAATCCAAACCAACCAAACCAATCAAACCAATCCAAACCAATCCAAACCAATCCAAACCAATCCAAACCAATCCAAACCAATCCAAACCAATCCAAACCAATCCAACCAACCAAACCAATCCAAACCAATCCAAACCAATCCAAACCAATCCAAACCAATCCAAACCAATCCAAACCAACCAAACCAATCCAAACCAACCCAAACCAATCCAAACCAATCCAACCAATCCAATCAAACCAATCCAAACCAATCCAAACCAATCCAAACCAATCCAAACCAATCCAAATCCAATCCAAATCCAATCCAAATCCAATCCAAATCCAATCCAAATCCAATCCAAATCCAATCCAAATCCAATCCAAATCCAATCCAAATCCAATCCAAATCCAATCGAAATCTGAATAAATTAAAATTCAAATCCAATTCAAATCCAATCTAAATCAAATTCAAATCTAATTGAACTCCAATCCAAATCCAAAACTAAATCAAATTCAATGCAAATCCAATCCTAATCTAATTCAAATCTAATTCAAATCAAATTCCAATCTAAAGCTACTTCAAATCCAATCCAAATCCAATACAAATCCAATTTTAATTCATTCCAAATCAATTTCAAATCCATTTCCTATCCAAATCTTATTCAAATCCAAATCAAATCCGATACAAATCCAATCCAAATCCAATCCAAATCCAATCCAAATCCAATCCAAATCCAATCCAAATCCAATCCAAATCCAATCCAAATCCAATCCAAATCCAATCCAAATCCAATCCAAATCCAATCCAAATCCAATCCAAATCCAATCCAAACCAATCCAAACCAATCCAAACCAACCAAACCAATCCAAACCAATCCAAACCAATCCAAACCAATCCAAACCAATCCAAACCAATCCAAACCAATCCAAACCAATCCAAACCAATCCAAACCAATCCAAACCAACCAAACCAATCCAAACCAATCCAAACCAATCCAAACCAATCCAAACCAATCCAAACCAACCAAACCAATCCAAACCAATCCAAACCAATCCAAACCAATCCAAACCAATCCAAACCAATCCAAACCAATCCAAACCAACCCAAACCAATCCAAACCAATCCAAACCAACCAAACCAACCAAATCAAATCCAAACCAATCCAAACCAATCCAAACCAATCCAAACCAACCAATCCAATCAAACCAATCCAAACCAATCCAAACCAATCCAAACCAATCCAAACCAATCCAAACCAATCCAAACCAATCCAAACCAATCCAAACCAATCCAAACCAACCAAACCAATCCAAACCAATCCAAACCAATCCAAACCAATCCAAACCAATCCAAACCAATCCAAACCAATCCAAACCAATCCAAACCAATCCAAACCAATCCAAACCAATCCAAACCAATCCAAACCAATCCAAACCAATCCAAACCAACCAAACCAATCCAAACCAATCCAAACCAACCAAACCAATCCAAACCAATCCAAACCAATCCAAACCAATCCAAACCAATCCAAACCAATCCAAACCAATCCAATCCAACCAATCCAACCAATCCAATCCAACCAAACCAATCCAAACCAATCCAAACCAATCCAAACCAACCAAACCAATCCAAACCAATCCAAACCAATCCAAACCAATCCCAAACCAATCCAAACCAATCCAAACCAACCAAACCAATCCAAACCAATCCAAACCAATCCAAACCAATCCAAACCAATCCAACCAATCCAAACCAACCAAACCAATCCAAACCAATCCAAACCAATCCAAACCAATCCAAACCAATCCAAACCAATCCAAACCAATCCAAACCAATCCAAACCAATCCAAACCAACCAAACCAATCCAAACCAATCCAAACCAATCCAAACCAATCCAAACCAACCAAACCAATCCAAACCAATCCAAACCAATCCAAACCAATCCAAACCAATCCAAACCAATCCAAACCAACCAAACCAATCCAAACCAATCCAACCAATCCAAACCAATCCAAACCAATCCAAACCAATCCAAACCAACCAAACCAATCCAAACCAATCCAAACCAATCCAAACCAATCCAAACCAATCCAAACCAACCAAACCAATCCAAACCAATCCAAACCAATCCAAACCAATCCAAACCAATCCAAACCAATCCAAACCAATCCAAACCAACCAACCAATCCAAACCAATCCAAACCAATCCAAACCAACCAAACCAATCCAAACCAATCCAAACCAACCAAACCAATCCAAACCAATCCAAACCAATCCAAACCAATCCAAATCCAACCAAACCAACCAATCCAATCCAATCCAAACCAATCCAACCAATCCAATCGAAATCTGAATAAATTAAAATTCAAACCAATTCAAACCAATCTAAATCAAATTCAAATCTAATTGAACTCCAACCAAACCAAAACCAAATCAAATTCAATGCAAACCAATCCTAATCTAATTCAAATCTAATTCAAATCAAATCCAATCTAAAGCCACCAAATCCAATCCAAACCAATACAAACCAATTTTAATTCATTCCAAATCAATTTCAAATCCATTTCTATCCAAATCTATCCAAATCAAACCAAACCAATACAAACCAATCCAAACCAATCCAAACCAATCCAAACCAATCCAAACCAATCCAAACCAATCCAAACCAATCCAAACCAATCCAAACCAATCCAAACCAATCCAAACCAATCCAAACCAATCCAAACCAATCCAAACCAATCCAAACCAATCCAACCAACCAATCAAATCCAACCAAACCAATCCAAACCAATCCAAACCAATCAAACCAATCCAAACCAATCCAAACCAATCCAAACCAATCCAAACCAATCCAAACCAATCCAAACCAATCCAACCAATCCAAACCAATCCAAACCAATCCAACCAATCCAAACCAATCCAAACCAATCCAAACCAATCCAAACCAATCCAATCCAATCCAAATCCAATCCAAATCCAATCCAAATCCAATCCAAATCCAATTCAAATCCAATCCAAATCCAATTCAAATCCAATCCAAATCCAATCCAAATTAAATCCAAATCCAATCCAAATATAATCCAAAACCAATCCAAAACCATTCCCAAACCAATCCAATCCAAATCCAATCCAATTCCTATCCAAATTCAATCCAATACCAATCTTAATCCAAATCCAATTCAAACCCAAATTCAATTTAGATCTAATTCAAATCCCAGCCAAATCCAATCAAAATTCAATCCAAATCAAATCGAAATCTGAATAAATTAAAATTCAAATCCAATTCAAATCCAATCTAAATCAAATTCAAATCTAATTGAACTCCAATCCAAATCCAAAACTAAATCAAATTCAATGCAAATCCAATCCTAATCTAATTCAAATCTAATTCAAATCAAATTCCAATCTAAAGCTACTTCAAATCCAATACAAATCCAATTTTAATTCATTCCAAATCAATTTCAAATCCATTTCCTATCCAAATCTTATTCAAATCCAAATCAAATCCGATACAAATCCAATCCAAATACAATCCAAATCCAATCCAAACCAATCCAAACCAATCCAAACCAATCCAAACCAATCCAAACCAATCCAAACCAATCCAAACCAATCCAAACCAATCCAAACCAATCCAAACCAATCCAAACCAATCCAAACCAATCCAAACCAATCCAAACCAATCCAAACCAATCCAAACCAATCCAAACCAATCCAAACCAATCCAAACCAACCAAACCAATCCAAACCAATCCAAACCAATCCAAACCAATCCAAACCAATCCAAACCAATCCAAACCAATCCAAACCAATCCAAACCAATCCAAACCAATCCAAACCAATCCAAACCAATCCAAACCAATCCAAACCAATCCAAACCAATCCAAACCAATCCAAACCAATCCAAACCAATCCAAACCAATCCAAACCAATCCAAACCAATCCAAACCAATCCAAACCAACCAAACCAATCCAAACCAATCCAAACCAATCCAAACCAATCCAAATCCAATCCAAATCCAATCCAAATCCAATCCAAATCCAATCCAAATCCAATCCAAATCCAATCCAAATCCAATCCAAATCCAATCCAAATCTAATCCAAATCCAATCCCAAATCCAATCCAAATCCAATCCAAATCCAATCCAAATCTAATAAAAATCCAATCCAAATCCAATCCTAATCAAATCCAAATCCAATCCAAATCCAATTCAAATCAAATATAAATCTAATTCAAATCTAATGCAAGTCCAATCCAAATCCCATCCAATTATAATCCACATCCAATTCAAATAGAAAAAAATACGAGAGTTTGGCAATTTATTATTTAAATCTAACGCGAACCTATTTTTATCTAATTTCGAAAAATCAATGTATTTGGTACCTGTTGGGTCACCAGCAATATGGGATGTTGCTATGTAGGTTGCATATCCAAAAGTTTGGGTACATCTGGTCTAAAAAGGGGGGGAAATTTTCAGATGGCTCAATTTTAGATCATTTTCTAAAAATCGTCCGTAGTAGGTGAGTCTATTTTTTTAAATCTTACTTTATCACATATTTTTGAATCATTTATTTTTTCAAAGCATCACAATTAATTTGAAGTTTTTTTTAAATAACTCTAAAAAATACCAACTAAACAAAATCGAGTTGAAGGCAGTTTGCGAGATACAGATTTCACTCCCATACGTTTTCAAAGAGAGAGTTTCCCGTCATAATTAAAAATACACAGAGGCCAAAATCAGTAGACAAGATTTTCGAGTTGTGAGGCTACTTCGGCACCAGCTTCATGAAACCTTTTTTAAGGAAGTGGAGAATTCAGAGATTCCCTCTTCCTCTTGTTTTTATTAACGCTCATTGGTTAGCGTGGAGACGTGAACTTTCTAAGAGGTTTTGTATTTCCAGGAGCGGTGTCCTTGCAGGATTACCACCGTAAAACGAAGGCACGGGTCCAAGCAAAGTAGGTAAAAATAGCGCTGAGAAGCGCTGTGGAAATTGAAATAGCTTTGGGTAGTATTGAAAACTTCCTTCAGCAAAGATAAAATAGAACAGCACAGTACAAGAGTACAATGCGTTCTGTTCAGATCAGATATCTATTTTTTACTGAATCTTCAATCTACGAATCCTTTCAAACAATTCAAAGACGAATGCGAACTACTCAAACTAATAGCCTATTCAGATTGCGAGCATCTACGAGGTAGGTATTCTACATGATATCATATGAATAGGCTATAATTCTGCTACATTGAAACTCTATATTTGCTTGTTGTTACATATTAAAATTAAGAGTAAGGTTCGTTGGTTGAAGTTTTGATACTTATTATCATGAAATTTTAAGTGTATCACTTGTAAGTTGACACCATGTAGATTGTGTAGCTGTTCCCAATATTAGCATTACATTAATCGTTCAATTTAGATTGCACAACACGATGAATTTACAGCTGTACTGTTTAAATTATACCGATAAGCCATTAACCTTTTTTGTGCACTGAAGGAAACACAACACATTCAAACCAACATGTTCTATATGTGACATTTTGACTTGACCTCTCTTGCATTGATCGATGCCAAATACCTATATCTGGGTATGCATCCTCCAAGTCGTAAGCTGGAACGAACCTGGGCCCTGCTTGGCATTAGCACACAAGATGTCAAAAATCCATCGTGTGCCTCCGTAAACGGGAGTGTTTTCGCTTTGGCCCGACTTCTAATTTCAGCTAAAAAGCGGGCGTTTATGATTTTTCTCTCTCCTCTGCAACCTTGGTCCAAGTTCTCATGTTCCGAGCGACGCAACATGTGCACATCGTTCGAAAAGATGCGCGACTCGTGCCAGTTTTTCTAAAATTAATATTGGGATTTGCCAGGCGCGTCTAATAACACGCTGCCAGGGGTTACTTTCGGGGTCAGCGATTTTTATTTTTCGTAATCCGCCACCACCATATGGGGTGCTGCAGGGGAACCTGCTCCAGACCAGCAGTCAACCAAAATCGACGGAGATGGTAATGGCGTAGTTTGTTTTGGCCGAGATTTTAAGTATGATTTTTACTTAGAGGTAAATAAATAAACAGATTAGAAGCATTTGGTTTCCCGCAATGCGTCCTAAATGGTGCCGCGTTTTTTAGTCAGTGCGTTTTCCCCTGGATTTAGTTTAGCGTGGAGGAAAACTCAAACGACATTAAAACACCTAGTTCTAGCAGGAATTTTACATCTGTTATGTAGAGTGCATGGAGGGCGAGGGAGACATTAACAAGGGCTACATCCATATGTGATTTTATTTCGGATTTATGGTTATTTATCCAAATTGATTTACGGCGACAGCACGGTATGACAAAACTTCCATGTGTATAGGAAAGCGGCAGGTATTATCTTTGAGGTTGTAATTTCCGTCACAGAAATCAACATATTTTGCTGAATCGCTCATTTTTTAGTACATGTTTCATTACCAAATATCATACAATTAGATATTATTTGCATTAAGAATCTTGTATCAAATCTCTCAAGCTCAAGCTCTCAAATCATCGAATAAATGCTACTTGTTATACCAGATCATTGAAAACCATTTTCAGACTGTCACATAAAACGCTTAAAAAACGGAAATCAGGCATGACCACTAATCGTACGATCATAAGATCTTGTAATATAATGCAACTAGAAATTATTATATCTCGCCAACTGTTTACAGCGCAGAAACAGAATGAGGCGACCGATAATCATTCTTACACATTTTCGGTTAATCTCAGAAGCGGGACCCAATACATTTCTCCGAGACTGACATGCCACATAAGTCATTCCGGCCGCATCCATATCCATTGCAAATGCTGTAGAAAATTGCTCCCTCCAAGAAACGGGACTAATGCTTGCTTCTCGGTTTCAAGATTGTTATAAATTTGAGAAAATGATAAATGATACCCGGTAATGAATTTATGAAATGTTCGTTTACTCACCTCCAGTTTCATGGGCCTCCTGAGGGATGTGCGTTGCATGAAAAAAAATACATTCTCTTGAATCTTAATGATTGACGGACGTGTCCCGGGGATCTCGTGTTTTGTGTTGCTTGTTGAACAGAGTGTAAAGGCCGGCTCGTCGGCAAATCACCTCCGGAGGCTCCGGACAGGCTAAGGCGTTACCGGGCCGTCAAGCTGTTTTAGTTCGATCCGGAGAAGAAAAAGATTTATAAACATTTCAATTAGAAATAGAGTTCATTAATTGGATTTACACGCTGTGCCGGTATATGAAGAGAGGCTGGCGGCTGGGGGAGTTTCGAGAGGCGCAACGAATTCCGTCGTTTCGCACCTCGTACGATCGGGTCCTGGTCTGGGTCACGAACCGATGGCGTTGGATGCTACGGCAATTGACTCCGGGGACTCATGATGGACCATCATTTTTCATCGCAGATTTTCTCGTTGGTCATTCCTTATTGTGATGGTTGTTAGAGCGATTGTTGAACACGTCGAACAAGAGTTTGTGGTTCCGTACAACCTGCCTCAAGCTGGCTGACGGCGAGATGGTTGAATGATTCACCGGACCCCCAAAGCCGAAATATGGTGAGCAAATTGAAATGGAATTGGACCCCGTGGGTGAACTTTCGTTATTGGATTAAACCCCACTTGATCCCGGGCTAATTAATTTGGCGTAGTTTCAAGTAGGGTGATCGTTTGCTATTGCATTCCGATGTTTAACCAATGTTGACCCAGCATCCTACAAATAGGATAGATGCTCTCATCGTCTAATATATAGAGACCAGTATTTGTATTGCTGATTTATCAATATAGCGAGATACGGTTTTCAGAAGAGACCTTTTTGTTGAGAGGTAACCCTTCGAACTTTTAAATTCGTTGAGGTACCCCCTTTTTTCCACTGTGAATGAAAATAATCATAACTTATGAGACGTATAAAAAACGAAACTGAAAACTAACGAGATATATGCTGCCTATGGTCGCATATCAGTCTAATTCTTGCATTCTTGCTGGATTTCCTATTCATATAGGATGAATATGCGATTTTGGCTAGTATTGTTTTCCATAAAGCCTCTTGAAAGGAGACTTTCAAGCTCCTTGAAAGAAGAATTCCAAGCTTCTTGAAATCAAGCTTCCGAGCTTCTAAAAAGGGGCTTCTGAGCCTCTTGACAGGAAGATCTCCAGCCTCTTGATAGAACGCTTTCAAGCCTCTTGAAAGCAAGCTTTTTAAAAGGAGGCTTCCGAGCCTCTTAAAAGGAGGCTTCCTAGCCTTTTTAAAGAAGGCTTCCGAGCCTCTTGAAAAGAGGTTTTCAAGCACCTTGAAAGAAAAATTCCAAACCTTCTCGAGCCTCTTGAAAGGAGGCTTCCGAGCCTCTTGAAAGGAGGCTTCCGAGCCTCTTGAAAGGAGGCTTCCGAGCCTTTTGAAAGGAGGCTTCCGAGTCTTTTGAAAGGAGGCTTCCGAGTCTTTTGAAAAGAGGCTTCCGAGCCTCTTGAAAGGAGGCTTCCGAGCCTCTTGAAAGGAGGCTTCCGAGCCTCTTGAAAGGAGGCTTCCGAGCCTCTTGAAAGGAGGCTTTCGAGCCTCTTGAAAGGAAGCTTCCGAGCCTCTTAAATTGAGGCTTCCGAGCCTCTTAAAGGAGGCTTGAGGCCTCTTGAAAGGAGGCTCTGAGCCTCTTGAAATGAGGCTTCCGAGCCTGTTGAAAGGAGGCTTGAGCTTCTTGAAAGGAGGCTTCTGAGCCTCTTGAAAGAGGCTTTGAGCCTCTTGAAAGGAGGCCTGAGCTCCTTGAAAGGAGGCTTCTGAGCCTCTTGAAAGGAGGCTTGAGCCACTTGAAAGGAGGCTTCTGAGAGCCACTTGAAAGGAGGCTTGAGAGCCACTTGAAAGGAGGCTTCTGAGCCTCTTGAAAGGAGGCTTGAGCCTTTTGAAAGGAGGCCTGAGCCTCTTGAAAGGAGGCTCCTGAGCCTCTTGAAAGAAGGCTTTGAGCCTCTTGAAAGGAGGCTTCCGGGCCTCTTGAAAAGAGGCTTCTGAGCCTCTTGAAAGGAGGCTTCCTGAGCCTCTTGAAAGGAGGCTTGAACCTCTTGAAAGGAGGCTTCTGAGCCTCTTGAAAGGAGGCTTCTGAGCCTCTTGAAAGGAGGCTTTCGAGGCCTCTTGAAAGGAGGCTTCTGAGCCTCTTGAAAGGAGGCTTCTGAGCCACTTGAAAGGAGGCCTGAGCCTCTTGAAAGGAGGCTGGAGCCTCTTGAAAGGAAGCCTGAGCCTCTTGAAAGGAGGCTTCTGAGCCTCTTGAAAGGAGGTTTCCAGGCCTTTGAAAGGAGGCTTCTGAGTCTCTTGAAAGGAGGCTTCTGAGCCTCTTGAAAGGAGGCTGAGCCTCTTGAAAGGAGGCTTCTGAGCTCTCTTGAAAGGAGGCTTGAGCCTCTTGAAAGGAGGCTTCGAGCCTCTTGAAGGAGGCTTCGAGGCCTCTTGAAAGGAGGCTTCTGAGCCTCTTGAAAGGAGGCTTCTGAGCTCTTGAAAGGAGGCTTCTGAGCCTCTTAAATTGAGGCTTCTGAGCCTCTTGAAGGTAGGCTTCTGAGCCTCTTGAAAGCAGGCTTCCGAGCCTCTTGAAAGGAGACTTGAGCCTCTTGAAAGGAGGCTCTGAGCCTCTTGAAAGTAGACTTGAGCCTCTTGAAAGTAGGCTTCTGAGACTCTTGAAAGCAGGCTTGAGAGCCTCTTGAAAGGAGACTGAGCCTCTTGAAAGGAGGCTTCTGAGCCTCTTGAAAGGAGGCTTCCGAACCTCTTGAAAGGAGGCTTCTGAGCCTGTTGAAAGAAGGCATCCGAGCCCTTGAAAGGAGGCTCTGAGGCCTCTTAAAGGAGGCTTTCGAGCCTCCTGAAAGGAGGCTTGAGCCTCTTGAAAGGAGGTTTCCAGAGCCTCTTGAAAGGAGGCTTCCGAGCCTCTTGAAAGGAGGCCTGAGCCTCTTGAAAGGAGGCTCTGAGCCTCTTGGAAGGAGGCTTCCTGAGCCTCTTGAAAGGAGGCTTCCTGAGCCTCTTGAAAGGAGGCTTCCAGACCTCTTGAAAGGAGACTTCCAGGCCTTTTGAAAGGAGGCTTCCGAGCCTCTTGAAAGGAGGCTTCCGAGCCTCTTGAAAGAAGGCTTCCCAGCCACTTGAAAGGAGGCTTCCGAGCCTCTTGAAAGGAGGCTTCCGATCCTCTTGAAATGAGGCTTCCGATCCGCTTGAAAGGAGGCTTCCGAGCCTCTTGAAGGAGGCTTGAGCCTCTTGAAAGGAGGCTTGAGCCACTTAAAGGAGGCTTCCTGAGCCTCTTGAAAGAAGGGTTCCGAGCCTTTTGAAAGGAGGCTTCCGAGTCTCTTGACAGGAGATCTCTGAGCCTCTTGAAAAGAGGCTTCCGAGCCTATTGAAAGGAGGCTTCCGAGCCTCTTGAAAGGAGGCTTCCGAGCCTCTTGAAAGGAGGCTTCCGAGCCTCTTGAAAGGAGGCTTCCGAGCCTCTTGAAAGGAGGCTTCCGATTCTCTTGAACAACTTTTCAACAACTTTTTCAAGTGCCAGTCAGGCCACCACCACCTCAGCATGATCCGACGTATAACACGCGTCAATACCGAAGCACCATCACTGCTAGAGATTCAAACAGCCATCCAAAGCATGAAGTCGAATAAAGCCCTAGGGGTCGATCACATATCAGCCGAGATGCTCAAAGCTGACCCCATGACATCCGCTGAACTACTGCATCGTTTATTTCGTAATATCTGGGACACCGCAACTTTCCCGGTCGACTGGATGCAAGGTATCTTAGTGAAGGTGCCCAAAAAGGGTGACCTGACTGTATGCGATAACTGGCGAGGCATTATGTTGCTGTGTATCGTTCTCAAAGTTCTATGCAAAATTATCCTAGCCCGGATTCAGGAGAAGATCGATGCGACTCTCCGGCGGCAGCAGGCCGGATTCCGTGTCGGAAGATCCTGTGTGGACCATTTTGTCACGCACCGCATCATTCTGGAGCAGGACAACGAATTCCTAGAGTCCCTTTATTTGGTATTCATTGACTACGAAAAAGCTTTTGACCGTCTCAATCACGAGAATATGTGGGGGGCCCTCAGACGCAAGGGGGTTCCTGAGAAAATCATTGGCCTCGTCGAAGCACAGTACGAGGCCTTCTCGTGTAGAGTGCTGCACATTGTGGTCCTGTCCGACCCCATTCGGGTCGTAGCTGGTGTGAGGCAAGGATGTATTCTATCACCGTTACTGTTCCTCATCGTAATCGATGAGATTCTGGTAGATGCGATTGACCGTGAACCAAACCCCGTGCTGCTATGGCAGCCTATAACCATGGAGCACCTAAACGATTCCGAATTGGCTGATGACGTTGCACTCCTCGCACAACGGCGATCTGATATGAAGAGTACGCTCAACGATCTTGCCGAGCGCTCCTCTTCGGCAGGTTTAGTCATCAACGTCAACAAAACCAAATCGTTGGACGTAAACATGGTGACTCCTTCCAGTTTCACAGTAGCCGGGCAACCAGTGGAGAATGCTGAAAGCTTCCAATATCGTGGTAGCCAAATGGCGTCAGACGGTGGTACCAAGATCGACATAGGCGCACGGATCAAGAAAACATGGGCTGCCTTTGCGAGTTTAAGAAATATCTTGAAAAACAGGCAGATAAGTGAACACACCAAAATACGAATTTTCAACTCTAACGTGAAATCTGTGCTGTTATACGCTAGCGAAACATGGTGTGTATCAGTGGAGAACACTCAACGGCTGCAGGTGTTCATTAACAGATGCCTGCAGTATATAATTCGGGCCTGGTGGCCTCACAACTGGATCTCAAACAACGAGCTCCATCGTCGTTGTCACCAGAGGCCGATAGCAACAGAAATTCGGGATCTGAAGTGGGGCTGGGTCGAAATCTGTAAACAAGCATTATACTGGAGCCCAGCGGGACATAGCAGCAGAGGCAGACCCAGAGGCTCATGGCGGCGAAGCATCAATAAAGAAATAAAAGAAGTTGACCGAAATATAAGCTGGCAACAGGTTGAAGCGATAGCCGGACAACGCTCAGGATGGAGATCTTTCAAGTCGGCCCTTTGCACCACCGGAAGTGTACAGGATCCATAAATAAGTAAGTAAGTGCAAACCATCGACCAAGCTATGCCAGATTTAATTTTTTGCCTTTCTCGTATACTAAGTATACGGTAAAGGCTATATGATCGCTCCAAAAACAAACTTTTTATAGAAGGCCCGGAGACCCATAGTGTTATATACCAATCCACTCAGTTCGACGAATTGAGGTGATGTCTGTGTGTGTGTGTGTGTGTGTGTGTGTGTGTGTGTGTGTGTGTGTGGGATGCTGCGACTACTTCGGGGGGGGCTGTGCTCATGCACTTCTTCTAAAATTCCGGCCCCTAGCTTAGGCTAGTTCGCCGACTGGCTTGCTGAGATCCACTGCTACGTTGTCTCGATCCCTCGGCGGTCGTACCGCAAACTTCCTCACTCGAATCCTCCTGACTTCCCCCGGCGTCGAGGGTGGTCCACCAGTTCCGGTGAAGGAAACTTCCGCACTGATGGTGCCCCGACTACCGGCGGCTATCGCAGGGGACGCTTTCGCGCATTGCGCCGTCTTCGTCTTCGTGTTGCAGAGGTGGTCCGACAGTTCCGGTGGTGGATGACGTCCGCACTGGCGGTGCCCTACATACCCGAAGCACTTCCTTCTTCTTTCTTCTTTCTTCAGCAGGTTGGCAATTCAAGTGCCGAGGTCGGTCCAACGATTCCGGTTGGCAGAAGACTTCCGGTTCGCTGGCGCCCTGACGACCCGAAACCAAACACTGCTCACTGTGCTGGATTTCGCTCCAAACCGACGCTTATTTGCTGGTCCCTTCTCCATTGACGCTGCAGCTCTGACAGTATTTGCGTCACGACTCTGCTTACTGCATTCCACGTACCCTCATCGCGACACATTCGCTCTGCGATGTTGTCCGCTCGTAGGGCAGGCGTTCCTCTACGTACTTCCGCAAACCTTGGGCAATCGAATACCACGTGTTCTGGAGTCTCCTCTATGTTGATACACGCCGGGCAGGATGGCGATGACGCATGGCCACACCGATGCAGATAGTGACGGAAACAGCCATGTCCGGAAAGGAACTGTGTGAGGTAAAAGTTCACCTCTCCATGCTCCCTATACACCCACGTCGACACATTGGGGATGAGCCGGTGGGTCCACCTTCCATTATCCGCATTGTCCCACTCCTGCTGCCACTTCACCATAGAGTCCAGTCTCACCGTCTTCCTCACATTTCTGGTATCTCTCCGTTGGTAACACTCGATATCCTCTGCTAGGGTTATGCAGATTGGAATCATCCCTGCGATAACGCAAACTGCCTCCGAGGAAATGGTTCGGTACGCACTCGCGACTCGAACGGCCATTAGGCGAAACACGCTGTTCAACTTTCTGCGGTTACGTTTCGTCTTGAGTACTCAGTACCGAGGATGCTACTGCTGCCAGAAGACGCCTACTGCTGCTTTTAGGACCACCCACGTTCGGCATGATCCTTGCAAACGCACTGACCATTTTAGATGCCTTTTCGCAGGAATAGTCTACATGGGTGTTGAAATTCAACCGGTCGTCGATCATCACTCCTAGATGCCTCAAAGCCCGCACAGACGGTATGTTGTGCCCTCCTATGGTAAGCTGGATCCGCTGGATCTCGCGGCAGTTGCTAACCAGCATCACTTCTGTTTTGTGGTGAGCAAGCTGCAGTTTGACTCCATTCATCCAGTTTTCAACTGCGTCGGTCGTCTCCGCCACCAGCATTTCTACCTCTTCCAGCGACTCTCCGGTTATCGTTAGAACGACATCATCCGCGAATCCGAAAATCTTCACGCCTTTGGGCAACTTCAGTTTTAGAACTCCGTTATACATAATGTTCCACAGCGTCGGGCCTAGAATGGAACCTTGCGGAACACCTGCGGTAACCCTAATCGACTTCTGCCCCGAATTCGTTTCGTAAACCAGGATCCGGTTCTGGAAGTAACTTTCAATGATTCTACACAAGTAGTCAGGAACCCGCATACCGTGCAGCGCTGCGGCGATAGCCTCCCAGCTGGCACTGTTAAAAGCGTTTTTGACGTCAATCGTTACTACAGCGCAGAATCGATTGCCGCGCCTCTTCTTCTTGGCCGCTTTCTCTGAAACTTCAATGACCGTCCTGATTGCGTCCACCGTCGATCTGCCTTTTCGGAATCCGAACTGCATTTATCGGTCTCGCCTTCAGTGAACTGCGTCAGCCGATTAAGGATAATCCTTTCCAGAAGCTTCCCCAGTGTATCCAGCAGGCATATGGGCCTATACGATGCTGGATTCCCCGGCGGTTTCCCTGGTTTCGGCAGCAGCACTAGTTTCTGGATCTTCCACCTATCCGGAAAGTTACCATCTGCTAGGCATTTCTGCAGCACCATCCTAAACAAATCTGGAAACGCCAGTATCGCAGTTTTTAGAGCCACGTTTGGAATTCCATCCGGACCCGGAGCTTTCTTCATCTTCATCTACGTACGGTGTTGGCGGCCACATCGTTAAATCATGCTGCGGGAAGAGACCATCAACGATGATCTTCATTTCCGTTGGCGTCGCTGGACCCCTGATCCTCGCTGTTACGACCCTATAAGCGTTTCCCCAAGGATCAACGTCAGCTTCCCGGCACAACTCCTTGAAGCAGTTGGATTGGCTGACTTCAATCTCCCGTTTGAAGGCCGATCTAACTTCACGGAAGATTATTACGCTCTGACCGTTTCAGACCTTGCTCTCTGAAAGTGTCTTCTGGCTCTGAGACACGCAGCACGAAGGCTAGCAAGAGTATCGTTCCACCAGTAATTTAGCCGCCGGGTTTTCCTTGGCTCCAGTCTCCTTGGCATCGTCGCATCGCATGCCCTCGCAAGAGTTTCTGTCAGCTCGTCTGCATCGAGATTTGTAGCGCCGCTGTCCGCTCGGAGTGCTTCGATAAAAGATCTTTGTCGAAGTCCTTCGCCTTCCATTTTCGCCCGCTATTCCTAATCTCTCGCCGTACCGTCGGCATTCGTGTTCCAACACAATACCGGATCGCCTGATGATCACTATGTGTATAGTCCTCACTAACTCTCCAGTTCATGTTCCTCACCAGCGACGGACTGCAGAACGTGACGTCGATGATGGACTCCCTGCCATCTCTGCGAAATGTACTAACGGTACCTTCGTTGCACAGCCTGACGTCCAGCTTTGCCAACGACTCCAGCAAACTGTAACCTCTGGGGTTAGTCAGCCTGCTTCCCCACTCCACTGCCCAAGCGTTGAAGTCGCCTCCTATGATTACCGGTTTTCGGCCGATCAGCTTCTCCGTGAGTGAGTTCAGCATCCGGTTATACTGCTCCAAAGTCCATCTTGGGGGTGCGTAGCAGCTACACACGAAGATCCCGTTGATTTTGGAGATAACGAAACCTTCACTTGAGCTGTCTACCACTTCTTGAATAGGGAATTTGCCCATCACTTGGATAGCTGCAATCCCCGATGAATCCGCCACCCAGTTGCCGTTGTCAGGAGGGATCCGATACGGTTCAGCAATAATTGCCACGTCACACATTGCTTCTGTTGTCGACTGCCACAACAGTTGCTGTGCGGTGTCGCAATGATTGAGATTCAACTGGATGATCTCCATTAATCCCGGCCCGCCATCGCCTTCTTGTATGCAGGGCATTGGAAGCAACCCGTCGTATGGTCGTTTCCGTCCTCCGGTTTGCAGAGCAGGCATCTTGGTTGCTTCTGGCAGTCCCTAGCAACGTGTCCTTCTTCACCACATTTCCTACATAGACCGGATCTATCCGGGCCTTTGCAGTTTCGCGCCTGGTGGCCAAACGCCATGCATTTGAAGCATCGCTCCATCTGCTTGGTGACTCGTGGGGCGAATATCAACGGGCACACCGACCATCCTACTTTTACCTTGCCCGCCTCCACCATTTGGTTGGCAGCCTCTGCTGGTAGTCGTATCGCTGCTACTTGTGTGCCACCGTACGCTCTCCTCAGTCGAACCGTCATTTGCACTTCCCCAGCTAGCATTGTGAAGCCAGTGCATCCCTCAGTTTGTCTTCCTTCGTGATCTCGTCCAGGTTTCTGCAGTCGACCACTGCTTCCTGCGTTAGAGCTCTTATGTTACCGTCACTGCCCAATCAACTGGCAATGAGCTTCCGGAAGGCCGAGCTCTTGATCAGCTTGAACAGCAACTCCCCCTTCTGGGTTCGCCTAGTTCTCACCACTTTCTCACCCAAATCTTTTAGCTCCGGGTCCTCTCTCATCTTCTTCAGGATCGCTGCGTATGACATTTTCTTCTTTCTTCTGTTCCTTCCTCTTTTCCACATTCGCCTTCTGCTTCTTCCTCTTCTCCCGCTGGCTTTCCACGGTCTGCCAATCACCATCATTGAAGCGTTCCTTCAGCACGCTGGCAAAGCCTTGCACGTTCCGTTGCTTTTTCGTGACTTCCTGCTCTCCAGGCGAATCCCTTCCCCCTTTACGTGCGAGTGGTTCGGGGACTTTTGGGTGCCTGCTGCGTCTCAACTGCTGTATGCTCCGCCGCATCTTTCAGCACCTTTTCAGCTGCTTCGGCTTTCTTTTTCAGCGCGATCTGTTCGTGTTCGGCTGCTTTACGGCGGACTTAATGCTTGTCACTAGAAGCTTGATCTTCGTGTGAACATTGTGCTTGTCCTTCACGAAGTCATAAAGCTCGTTGACTCGCTTCCGCACCTCCATCAGGTTGGACCTCCCGAATTGTAGCTCCTCCTGAGTAGCACTACTTTCCGATTTTTGGGTGGACACCCTATTCCCGGATCCTAGCTCCTGTTGGCCTGCCTGGTACTCAGCAGTCTTGGCCGTACTACTGGTACTCGCTACTGCTGCCTGCGACATCACTGGAGATCGCTGCAGCTTCCCACTCTTTGCGAAAACATTCCTCCCGCCTGCTCCTTCGTTGTTTGTAGAATTTGTTTCCATGTTAAAGGGTCCCTCCGGGCCGTTATCTCTACCTGTTGTAGATAGTCGCCTCTTATGATCCCATGGGTGCCTTTGTAAACAGTGAGGTCCATGCAAGGGTTGACTCTGGTGCCTTATAACACCGTGTTCAGAGCCGGATCGGCGTAAATCAGGAATGGTGCATCTGAACCTACTACCAACCGGTATAGGTGACAGGTTTTGAGCGTTACCGGAGGCCTGCCAGGTTGTTTATCGGGACGGAAGCAGACGAACCATTAGCCTGCTTGCCATTTCAAGAAGATATCACTCTTTTTTTCTCAGGAAACAGAATAGCTCGACTGTCAGCCCATATACGCCTAGTCCTATCCATAAACCGAGAATCGTCCAATGTCGTTTGCCGTGACCAGTATACCATAATCAGGATCTTACTGGTATGAATCCTGATGTGCCGGTTGGCACTCCTCTTGGGCTTGTGTGCTTTGAGCGGCGCACGGTCGCTGTGATAGGGCCTGCTTGCAGACACATGCAGCTTTTTATAGAGGATCAACAGAGCCCACTGTCAAACCCCACCACATCCTAGACAGGCCTCCTAACTCGCTGTGGTCATGGATGGGGAGGGGTGGTCAAGCCCTTGGACAAAGTCCCTGCTGCCCCTGTGTGTGTGTGTGTGTGTGTGTGTGTGTGTGTGTGTGTGTGTGTGTGTGTGTGTGTGTGTGTGTGTGTGTGTGTGTGTGTGTGTGTGTGTGTGTGTGTGTGTGTGTGTGTGTGTGTGTGTGTGTGTGCGCAAAACTACTCAAAAAATGTCACTCATTTTTCGGGCACTTATCCTCAACCGATTTGCTCGCAACAAGTAGCATTCGACGCAGAATCTTGTCCCATTGTTTCTTATTTGAAATTGGCCAGATCGGACTATGGGATCGAAAGTTATGGCCAAAATACAAATATATACGAAAAAATCGCGTGAAAAATGTCACTCATTTTTCGGGTACTTATCCTCAACCGATTTGCTCACATCAAGTTGCATTCGACGCAGAATCCTGTCTCATTGTTTCCTATTTGAAATTGGCCAGATCGGACTATGGGATCAAAAGTTATGGCCAAAATACAAATTCATACGAAAAAACCGCGTAAAAAATGTCACTCATTTTTCGGGCACTTATCCTCTACCGCAACAAGTTGCATTCGACGCAAAATCCTGTCCCATTGTTTCCTATTTGAAATTGGCCAGATCGGACTATGGGATCGAAAGTTATGGCCAAAATACAAATTTATACGAAAAAATCGCATAAAAAATGTCACTCATTTTTCAGGCACTTTTCCTCAACCGATTTGCTCGCATTAAGGGCCGATGCCCACGTAGCGTTTTTTCAAGCTGCGTGAACGTATTGTCCCCGCAAGGTACCCAGCATTTAATCTAGTCGTGCGCACGTTTGCGTGTGCATTTCTCTAGTTGATGCTGGGTACCTTGCGTGAACGCGGCGTCCACGCAGCGTAAATAACCGCTACGTGGACATTGGCCCTAAATTGCATTCGACGCAGAATGTCTCATTGTTTCTTATTGAAAATTGGCCAGATCGGACTATGGACTTAGAAGTTATGGTTAAATTACTATTTATTGTGAAAAAGAGTTCAAAAAAGTCTAGCTCACTTTTTTAGCACTTAGACTTCATCTATTCCCCAAGCAACACAAGTTCAACAAATCTGATTGCAGTAACCATATTGTGACTGAATCCGGTCATATATAAGTTACTGTGATTGATGTGCAATATGTGTGCTTCTCAGGTCGCTCGTAACAGATTGCATTCGACGCAGAATCTTGTCCCATTGTTTCTTATAGAAACTTGGCCGGATCGTACAAATGGGTAAAAAGTTATGGCGAAAATACTAATTTTTAAACTACAAAATAAAATGCCATTTTTTGCACTTATGCTCATCCGATTTGTTTGCAACAAATTGCGTTTGGCGAGATTTTTTTTATGCATATAAACAAATATGAAAAATAAGACCAATTCACATATTGGTGTTATTTTAGATTTTTCAAAACCTTTTGAACGAACGAGAAAGGCACCATCACCGCTAGGTGGATTAATCTGGGTTTTTCTTGATTCGTTCGATAGCGATTTTAAACATGGATCAACCAGCCCTCGTTAGAGTTTGATTTAATTTGTCCCAACTTGGTGCAGTGGTCCAAACTATCGAGAGACCCATTCCGAAGTTGAATTTTACTTGATCCAAATGGGTTCAATGGCAATTCCCGGCCATCAACCAACTCCAAAATATGGGTTTCCCTGATTCAACTAGATCCGATAGGAACTCCGACCTTCGACCTTCTCACCCCAGAGTGGAACTTTATTAACCCAGTTATGTCCAAAGTGTTTTCAAATCACCGTCAGACCCACGGTGTGATTGCTTGGGCCCTTGTCAAAAGATAGGCTAAAGTCAAAATGGCAAACTAATTATGCTTTATTATGTTTTATGATCATAAAGAATGTAGGTATGTGCAAAATTTCAGTGAAATCAAAAAAATACAAAAATAAATCGACCTTCGATTCCACAGAGAATTGCTCATTGCGCGTGCTCGAGTGTTGATGTATGTTTGTAGAATCTATTTTTTAGGGGAAAATGTATAAAGATGGACAAAGAAATACTGTTATTAACCCAAGCACTTTATTGCATGCTTAAAAGTCAAGATTTGGGTCGACCCACACATTATCAAAGTTTTGCTTGCAAAATACTGTTCAGTTGTTAGTATTGATCAGGTAAATTATTTCGCAGTGAAAATGGAATGTGTAGGATAGTGGAGTTTGAGAAGGAAGATGTCACAGTAGGCCAGGACTAACGACTAATGACTGATGGAGTCAGTTATGAAGTGTGGCTCATCGAGAGTAGTTGTGCATAAGGAGCAAGTAAAAGAGCGGAATAAAGAGTGAGTGAATCAATCTAACTTTTTGGTGTGCGCAGTATTTATTCATCCCATCAGAAGATCCCCCGATCGTTACAATTGGCGACGAGGATAAAAAAAAAGGTAGGAACGATTTTGTACCAATTTGATAGAGAGTGCCACGAAATGAAAATCGTCAGCGTTTGAATAGAGACGGACCGGATGATGTGCTTGAAGTTGTGTATTCGGTGTAAATCACTATAATATACGTTTTTATACAAAACTCGGCTGATTCAGTTGAAACATTCCAGAAAAAAAAAAAAATTTCAATTTTTCAATTTTTGCGAAAATTCTTGTTTGCTGTCGTCTAGGCAACGATAGCAACACTGTCCGCAACGGAATGGTAACGATAGCATGCTTGGGGTTCACCGATGAAAAATGCTATACTAATTGACAACTTATGGGAAAATATGAAAAAAAAAAAGAAATACATAACTGTTTCTATCGTTTCTATAGCAACAACCGTTCCATTCAACCAATGCTACTCTAGGCTGCTGAAGTGTACCTCTAGCGTATTGAATGGATTGAATGACTATAATGTGAGTATTCTGGGCAATTAATTATCGATGGCGAATGAATAGTGACAGTGAACGTTATCTTTGTTTGATGCTGGTATGGTACTGTGCATGTTTAAAGCCGAAGCAGAACAGTTATTGTGCATAGAAATCGATAACAGAGAAATGCCTTATTGGATAACGGTAGTGTGAAAAAAAACCCAGATCAATCCACCTAGCGTTGGTGGTGCCTTTCTCGTGCATTAAAAAATAAGAAAAACGCATAAGACAGGTCGAAATAGCACTTTAGGGGGATAGATTTTACTTTTTCAATCAATTCATATGCATTTGCGGTCATTTGAATGCATTGCTGCAACCTTTGAAAAAAAAAAATTTTTTTCGTTTTTGATTTTTTTTTTCCGAGGGGGGACCCTTGGCACAAAAACAATATTTTTTCAATAACTTTGGAACGCAATGACCGATCGGGCCAATTTTCAATAGGAAACAACTAGACCGCAATCCGCGTCGACTGCAACTTGTTGCGAGCAAATCGAATAATGCTAAGTGCCAAAAAGTGTGTCTCACATTTTTGTACACACACACACACACACATACATACACACATACAGACATCACCTCAATTCGTCGAACTGAGTTGATTGGTATATAACACTATGGGTCTCCGAGCCTTCTATCAAAAGTTCGGTTTTGGAGTGATCCTATAGCCTTTACGTATACTTTGTATACGAGAAAGGCAAAAAGGAATAGCGATAAGTCGGTGCCAGAGTCAATAATAATAATAATAATAAAGTGAAGAGGAAAGAATTGATGGAATTGAATTGTGTAGCGATGGAAGAGTGTGTTAATTATAAAACTGAGCTGACAGAAAATTCTCCAGTCTATTTGTATATGATGCATACATAATGGAAAATATTATAGATAACATTGCCGAAGGCGAGGCCGAAGGTTTGTCAACAAAACAGGTGAGTCTATTTTATTTTATTGATTAGGAAATTGTGAAATTGTCCAAAGCGTTGCGTTCTCTATTTTGTTATGGTGCATGTAGTCAAATTAAAATATATATGACTGCATAGAGCTAAAAAAATAAAATAATGAGATTTATATTTACAATAATTAGTAGAAAACAATAATTTAATAATTTAGAGACGAATGATAAGCGAGTAGTGTTGCAGCAAAGACGTGTTTTTTTGCGCGTTACATATAAAAAGAAATTTTAAAAAAAGCTGTGGTACGATAATGTATAAGACTAAATGTATTTCAAAAGTGATGCAGATCTGAACCAGCAGCGTTCACTGATACTTGATGTTTGAACAAACACACTGAAAGTTATTCGATGTTGTATCCGGACGATTTGAGATTATTTGGAATTGAACCAGGAGCGTTCAAGGGTAAACTATGTTCAACCAGCAGCGTTGAAGGTTATTTGGTATTGAACCAGGAGCGTTCAAGGATAAACAATGTTCAACCAGCAGCGTTGAAGGTTAATTGATATTGAATCAGGAGCGTTCAAGGATATTTGATGTTCAACCTGGAGCGTTGAAGTTCATTTTGTGTTAAACCAGAGTAGTCGTAAATGTAATAATACTATTTGGAGTTGAATCAGGAGCGATCAAAGGTTCTTTGGATAATGAACCAGGAGCGTTCAAATAATCTTTGGATAATAAACCAGGAGCGTTTGATGTGACTAAATAAAATCATGTGTTGTTATGAAGGATACAAGATCAAACTAGTCGAGTTCTGAATTATCTAAATAAACATTGTTGATAGTTGTTTACTATGCAACATATATAGCTGTCTGACTTTATAATCAGCGTAAAAAAAAAACTGTTCAAAGGGTATACTTGTGTTTCAAGCTTAAATGTATATAACATTAGTACACATGAATCATCATGAAGGATCAAGGTAAGACAAAACACCTTATATCAAACTACTCTTATTTGATTGTAATATGTATATTACGATATATATTGTCCATATTACAGCAGCGCGTGCTCAAGTTCAAATAAAAGAAAAAATATATATATATATCTATTTATCCAACATAATTACATATTATTATGAAAGCACAACGGCCATCATCCGGAATTCCGTATGCCAATACAAAAGAACAAAAGTTCTTTTTTTTCTAATATATCGAATTAACACACACATTACAGATGGAAGATTCTCGCCAAATTTTACCATTTCGATGTGAAACTATCGAGAAAGCAACACTTTCTAGAGAATGGGAAACCTGGAAGTGGTCGCTTGAATGCTATTTCGAAGCTTTCGATATTAAGGATCAAAAGATGAAGCGCGCGAAGTTACTTCATCTCGGTGGAGTTGAACTGCAACGAGTTTTTCGAAGTCTACCAGATCATGCTAAACTTCCCTTCGTCGCCCTTGAGCCGAAAGTCTATGACCTGGCAATACAGCTACTCGATTCGTTCTTTCAAGCTGGAAGACAAGATGTTATTGAAAGACGCAAACTTCGTAAGCTGAAACAGGAGTCCAACGAAAAGTTTTCGCACTTCCTCATTCGACTTCGTCAGCAAAGCCTCAATTGCGGTTTTGAAAAGTATTCGTCTGATGTACGCGATATCCTCAAAGAAATATATCTGATCGACATTGTTGTGGAAAATTGTCGGTCAGACGAACTGCGGAAGGCCATTTTGAAACGTGATCGTTCATTGAGGGAGATCGAGGAGATTGCGGCAACTATCGAAGACACAGATCAACAGATGAAAGAACTGAAGGCGAACAATAATGCATCGCGTGAATCGGCGGTCTATGAGGTCGGAAGAACAGGAAAGGCTGTTGAAAGTGTTAGTGAAGGTTCAAAGAAGCCAACATTTATTGTACCTAAACATCGTGTCAATCATCCATCGCCGATAAGAACTGCAAGAACGTGTTTCTCATGTGGACAATCTGGGCATTTCTCCAGTTCCCCGGAGTGTCCAGCTCGTGGCCGCACCTGTCGCCGTTGTCAACAATTGGGACATTTTGAAATTGCTTGCAGGAAGCGCAAAACAAATGTTGAACAACAAAGAATTTCGAAGAAGGTTTATAAAATAGATAAACTTTCAGAGGTCACCAAGGAACCGGAAGAAGAAGACGAATCTACGAATGAGAAGATATACTATGCCTTTTACGGAGGAAACACGAGCAATATTTTAGAAGCTACAATCGGAGGTATTCAGGTTGAAGTTTTGATAGACTCTGGCGCAGACGCGAATTTAATAACTTTGGAGACATGGGAAAAGTTGAAGGCAAGAAAGGTACGAATTGTAAAATCATCGAGAGGGTCATCTCGGATCCTTAAAGGCTACGGCAGCAACAAGCCACTTGACGTCGCTGGCACTTTTGAAGCAGAAGTCAGTGTTGGGCGGAGAACTACTGTTGCGGAGTTCTTTGTTGTCAAAGGTGGTCAGAAGAACATTCTTGGAGATTATTCAGCAAAGCAGTTAGGCGTTTTGAAGGTTGGTGTAGGTGTGAACAACGTTAATGGTGAGCTCAAACCGTTTTCCAAAATAAGTGGAGTGGAAGCAGCAATTGAAATGGATCCAGATGTTAAGCCGGTTTTCCAGCCGTTACGCAGAGTTCCAATTCCATTGGAGGCAGCAGTGAGCAGTAAGCTAGAGCAACTTCTTATTCGAGATATCATTGAAGTCAAGAAAGGACCAGCCACGTGGGTATCACCACTAGTTGTTGTCGGGAAAGCTTCTGGAGAACCCAGAATTTGCTTGGATTTGCGACGAGTTAATCAAGCAGTCGTTCGAGAACACTTTCCAATGCCTGTTGTTGAGGAGTATCTTGCACGATTAGGAAGAGGAAGAATCTGGAGCAAACTGGATATACGTGAAGCTTTTCATCAAGTGGAACTGACCGAGGAATCAAGGGATGTTACGACTTTCATTACCAACCGTGGACTATTTAGGTTCAAGCGCTTACCTTTCGGGCTAGTGACAGCACCCGAGATTTTTCAACGTATCATGGAAGAGATGCTTTCTGGGTGTGAAGGAACTTACTGGTACCTTGACGATGTCATCGTGGAAGGAGAAACAAAAGAAATTCATGACAGAAATTTGAAAAAGGTAGTGATTTAACTATGAAATGGATAATTTTTTTTTTAAACGGTAATAATAAATGAATGAATTTTGCTAAATTTATTTTAGGTTCTTGATAGGCTCAAAGAAAGAAGCGTAGAACTGAACTGGGAAAAATGCGCTTTTGGGGTTTCCAAACTTGATTTTCTGGGACATCACATCTCCGATACTGGAGTTAGTCCATCGTATGAAAAACTGAATGCTGTATCGTCCTTCCGTTCTCCGTCTAACGAATCGGAAGTGAGAAGTTTCTTAGGTTTAGCAAATTATTTAAACAAATTTATCCCGGATCTGGCTACAATTGCTGAACCTCTTCGAGAACTTACTAGGAAGGAAACAATATTTAAATGGACATCAGCCCACGAGACATCTTTTTCAATCTGTGAAAGCAAAGCTTGCTTCCGCAACAGTGCTAGGATTTTTTTTGAGTAGAAGACAATACAATCGTTATAGCAGACGCTAGCCCATCTGGTTTGGGTGCAGCATTGCTTCAAGAAGACTCAAAAGGAAACCGTAGAGTCATTTCGTTTGCTTCTAAGTCACTAACGGATACTGAACGACGATACTGCCAAACCGAAAAGGAAGCTTTGGCATTAGTATGGAGTGTTGAGCGTTTCCGAATGTATTTATATGGAAAACAATTTACTATTATGAGCGATTGTAAGGCTCTAGAGTATTTGTTCACACCTCGTTCGAAAGCTTGTGCAAGAATCGAGCGTTGGGTGCTACGGCTGCAAGCATTCGATTACCATGTTGTGCATATCCCTGGAAACCAAAATATAGCCGATTGTCTATCTCGATTGGCAACTGTAAAATCGACTGCTTTTAATCCAGAAGAGGAAATCGTTATTCGCGAAATAGCCGCGATGGATGCCCGGACATTTGCTCTCAAATGGGATGAAATCAAAGAAGAAAGCCAACTAGATTCAGAAATAACGGAAGTTGTAATGCTTTTGCAGGATGACAAGAAATCAGATTTACCCTTACTATATCGTGTAATAGCGAACGAACTCTGCATTATTGATGACGTCTTGCTAAGAGTTGATCGTATTGTCATACCTCGTGCCCTTCGAAAAAGAGTTCTGGAGATTGCTCATGAAGGACATCCAGGGATAAACATGATGAAAAGTCATTTAAGAACTAATGTGTGGTGGCCGAGAATGGACTATGACGTCGAAAAGTTTGTAAAACTATGTAAAGGTTGTACTTTAGTGTCCGCACCCAATCCGCCGGAACCATTAGTACGGCGTAATCTTCCTGATCAACCATGGGTAGATGTGGCAGCGGATTTTCTGGGTCCATTACCGGAGGGTCAATATTTGTTGGTAATCATTGACTACTATAGCCGATACATAGAGGTGTGTGAAATGAAGGAATTAACAGTAGCGGATACTGTACGAGAGCTCGCCATCGTGTTCAGCCGGTATGGGCTCCCTTTGACATTGCGTGTAGACAACGGGCCCCAGTTCAACGCAAAGTGTGAAGAGTTCCATACTTTTTGCGAAAGTAACGGTGTCAATATTATCAATACCATTCCATATTGGCCAGCAATGAATGGAGAGGTTGAACGACAGAACCGAACTATACTGAAAAGATTACGAATAGCGCAGGAATTGGGAAAAGACTGGAGATTGGAATTACGACAATATCTTCTTACATACCACTCAACGAACCATAGTGTAACCGGAAAATCACCCGCCGAACTTATGTTCGGAAGGAAAATTCGTAACAAGCTACCTGGCGTTCCAACGTCAGAATTGATGGATGAAGAAGTTAGAGATAAAGATAAACTGTACAAAGAAAAACAGAAGCTATACACGGACAAGAAAAGATTTGCTCAAGAAAGTGAAATTGGAGTCGGAGATCGAGTATTAATGAAAAGAATGAAGAAAGCTCATAAGTTGCAATCCGATTACTCACCAGAGGAATTCCAGGTGATGCGTAAAACAGGAGGAGATACAACTGTACGTTCTTGTAATTCAGGAAAAGAATATAGGCGAAATGTGGCACATTTGAAGAAGATTCAAGTATCAGTTACAGCATCAGATAAAGAAGAAGATATTCAGTCTAGTGAAGATTCTTGCAGGAGAAAGAAGACGGATGTCGGTGAAAAACATACTGGGCAAACAGATGAGAATATGCCGGAAATGGTGGAAGCGAAAGAACCAAGTAGATTACAAGTTGAAGCACAGGCACGTAGACAGAGAGCTAGAAAAGAACCTCCACGATATAAAGATTATATTGCTCATTAAATTTATTAAAGTAAGAGAGGGTTGTAGGATAGTGGAGTTTGAGAAGGAAGATGTCACAGTAGGCCAGGACTAACGACTAATGACTGATGGAGTCAGTTATGAAGTGTGGCTCATCGAGAGTAGTTGTGCATAAGGAGCAAGTAAAAGAGCGGAATAAAGAGTGAGTGAATCAATCTAACTTTTTGGTGTGCGCAGTATTTATTCATCCCATCAGAAGATCCCCCGATCGTTACAGAATGGAGTTGAATCAAAGATATTTTGAAATCACGTGAAGGTATATATAACGTTATAACGTAGATTATTAACAAAAAATCATTTGGAAAATTCTTCCGAGAAAAATACAGTTTGCCATAAAACGGCAACAAAATGCATATTCAAAATCACGCGCTGAAAATTTCCCATCACTCAATTCGGCTCTTCAGGGAAACCCATTATCATAAATTTCATTCTGCATCCTGATTTACACGATAAAAGTACAACATCCTCACCTGCATTTTTACACGCATCGCAGCTCACAGCGCGCAGGATTGCTTGAAACAAATGACCGCACTATGGCCCCTGCCGCATAGGACTCCGCTAGTGACACAGGCGGGGTTCGAAATAAATCGTTCACCCTCACCATACGAATCGGATGCCACTATACATATACTGTCCCTATTCTGCTGTACGCCCAAAGTGCAACAATTAGTGTATCCTTTTTGACTTGGACTCGATGTTTTAAAATTCTGGGGGGAGAAACGTTAATTTGACGTCCTGTTTCGCTCCGGTGAAACGTCCTGTCACGGCTCGGCTTGGCGGGAGAGTAATTTATGGTCACGCTTCGATTGCGCTGCAAGTTAATGTGGAATCTGTGTTTAAACTGTAATTATTGGTGGTTTGGGAAAATGTGATTTTTCGTTTCGAAGTTGCTGTCATTTATTTGGTTTTTGCTCGGTCGACAATTACATTTGATTAATTTTTTGCTCCGATCAAATTGAAAATCCTGAAACGGAGCAAACAAGGGGGTGAGACCAGTATAGTGTGAGCAATCAATGTGTGGGAATGTCAACCGGACGATGCGTGTTCTGTCCGTGGTGATTGTGGAAAAGCGGTTGGAAATGGTTTTATATTGTGTGATTTTTCACCCTTTTGATTGTTTTTTTTATTTACCAGTGAGAAAATTAATTGTGTGCTGAAATGCCATCATCCATGCGTGACGAGTAATGCATCTGCCTGTAGGTGGTGAGGACCGTTGGTAAAAGTGTAATACAAATTTAATGTAGTACGTAGTACAGTCCCACGAATCGTTTTTATCATGTCTATGGTAGACATGGCTGAATCCATGACAGTATACCAAAAAGGAGCTTGAAATTTTAAGCAATATTATCATTTATGTAGTATAGTAATACGTACTTAAAAAGAATGTCGAATTTATGAGTATGGAAACGACAGGTATTTTTGGTAAGCCATCTTTTTTTTTGGAAACGGTAATTGTACTAATGCTGCTGATGGTGGCTGGGTTCGATTCCCGGTGCCGGTCTAGGCAATTTTCGGATTGGAAATTGCCTCGACTTCCCTGGGCCTAAAAGTATCATCGTGCTAGCCTCATGATATACGAATGCAAAAATGGTAACTTGGCTATGAAACCTCGCAGTTAATAACTGTGGAGGTGCTTAATGAACACTAAGCTGCGAGGCGGCTCTTTCCCAGTGTGGGGATGTAATGCCAATAAGAATAAGAAGAACAAGAATTGTACTGATACAGGAAGACATACCTTCAACAGAGAGGTCAATTTAATCATGCCATGATTGGCCATTATCCATCCTCCTTCCCCAGTATTTTTTGTTGCGAAATCCATATGCAACTTATGCTTGATCACGCCTAAATAGGGTTTATGGTCAAAGGAAATATTGCTTTTTTCAACACCGACTGATAGTTCGTCTAAATCTAGAAGACAAATAGTCATCAGATGATTACGGCAATATGGATTATATGCTACTATGCTAGCATCATTTAAACTACTATATGTACATCAAGGGGGGCATAGAATTTCCCATCTCATAAAATCACCTAAGAGCCACCGGAAGGTGACAGTTTAATGGTGTCCTTAATTGAAAATCAAAACGGCCGATAAAACCGTAACCTCGTCCATTGAGAACTCTTTAACTGCCTACTTACCAGCCGACGCCAACCGAGATGATGACGATGGTGCGAAGGCGATCCGCAATCCAAGCGGTCGAACTTCAAAGCTCATTCGATATCTCTGCGGACCTAAACGTCTGCTCGTACATGTTGGCTCCGGTTTTGTTCCGACATCCCACATCTTTACGACCACTGAGCGAACTCGAAGACAGGTGCGATAAATTAACAATAAAATTATAATTAATATTCGAAAATGAACATAAGACACTTTGGGCTTCCTTTTTGCGCGATTGTCCTTCGGACTTTGCTATCGTAATGCCTCTGCAGCGGAAGCTAACGAAAGCAATCCAGGCGCATCGAGGTCGGAGGGACATAAAGTATCGAAATTATTTGAAAGCTGATATCGATGCGAAGCGGTAGTGTCTACTCGGTTCGGTGTCGCCGTAGCTCTCTGTGTAAGAAAGCCGTCCGTCGGTGAGAATGGGAAACAAATGCACGTTTTAGCCTGTTAAGAGGGAGCCAGAAATTGTCTACGGGTAAGTTGACCCGACTAAATCCGCTCCTGTTATCGTTGCAGCAGAGTTGGTAATACATATTGGGAAAGTTTAATCGGTTTATTCAGACCGGAAGCTGAATCGATTACTGCTCCTGCCGGTCTTAGGTAGAATATGTTTGCTTCTATTGCGTTATTGATAGAATAAGAAATAATTTGTCTGTCAAAATTTTATGACACGCACATTCTTTGTTATTGCAAAATTCGGACAACCTAGTATGGATCGTGACATGGTACATGGTTTTTGTGATATGAAACCAGGAATGTGTTCCCATCTATGCTCAAACTCATCCAAGAATTTCCTGAAATAATGCCTTGAGATCAATAAGCGTAACCAAAGATCTATCAGCCTGTTTCAAATATGGTACGTTACAGTGATTCAAACTTTGACTTTTTTGCTCCCCTATGCTTAAACGATGGCATTTGCTGTTTTAATAATCGTCCTAAATTTTTAGCTAATTTGGATGTAATTTGACTGAGCACAAGCAGTTTGAAGCTTATATGAAAATTACCATGAAAACAGTAACTTTTGTGAAAACCGTTCCCCATCATTGCCCATTAAGCTGTAAAAATGTATGAATACGTTAGTAACATAGGTAATTTAACAAGGGAAAATATCGTCGTTGTTGCTAAACGATTTGATGCTGGCAACAAAAGTTATTTGGGAAATACTGAATTGTGGGAAATTTAATTTAACACGTAAAAGAATAACATCAATATCAATAATGAGCATTTCTGTTTTCTTTATAATTTTCCTCACAGAAGTCAGATTGCTTCGCAACAACAACTGACTTTCAGCTTAGGATCTATTCTATGATAGCGATGTGTTAAATATATTCAAATAGATTCTGGGCTACTTCACGAAACGATCCTTTACATCATTTTCAATTCTCATAATAATTTTCATATAACCTTCAAATGGCACGTGCACAATGAAATTACATCCAAATCAGCTAAAAATTTGAGAGGACTATTAAATTAGCAAAAACAATCTTTTAAGCACAGGGGAGCGAAAAAGTCAAAATTTGAATCACTCTAATGGTACGTGCTCTGTGTGACTCATAGAATAGATTGTGTTCAAAGCATAAGTTCTTGTTTATCCAAAAAAAATCCGAGGTAAGCCCTTAGGTCTATACGCGTAACCAAAGATCTTTCCGCCTGTTTCAAATATGATACATGCTCTGTGTGACTCATAGAAGATATTGTTATCAAGTTCTTGGTCATCCAAGAGATCCCTGAAGTAAGAGCTTTAGATCTACACGCGTAACCAAAGATCTTTCTGCCTGTTTCTAATATGATACATGCTCTGTGTGACTCATAGAATAGATTGTGTTAATAGAACAAGTTCTTGATCATCCAAAAAATCCCAAAATAAGGCCTTTAGATTCACACGCATAGCCTAAGTTCCATTGGCCTGTTTCAAATATGGTACTTGTTCTTTGAGGTTCACAGAATATATTGTGTTCAGAGCATAAGTTCTTGCTCATCTAAGAAATGGTACGTAACTACACACGTAACTGAAGATCTATCTGCCTTCTTCAAATATGTTACATGCTCTTTGTGGCTTGAAGAATAGATTGTAATTCCTTCCAGATTTTGTTACTTTCTGGACTGGATACTGGATTCACCGTAAAGATGGGCGAGCTTGTCGTTCGTCCTTGGGCGCCACACACCGCTTTCTTGCATACCGCCAAAGATAGTCCTAAGCGCCCGTCGCTCAAATATTCTGAGTGCTTGCAAGTCCTCCTCCAGCATGATATGAGTTTCATGTCCGTAGAGGTCTATCGATTTTGTGATGGTTTTGTACGTGACACATTTGGTGGATGGTGAATATTTTATGACCGCAATTTATTCGGAGGCACGACTTCCACAGATGATTCGTCTCTGTATATCATGACTTACATTATTATCTGCCTTTAGCAGGGATCCAAAGTAGACGTCTCTGGGTACACTGCTTCCCAGGTGGGCCCTGTCACGCTTGGTTCCGCCCACTAACATGTGCTTTGTCTTCGAGGCATTCATCACCAGTACAACTTTTATCGCTTCGCGTTTCAGGCGGGTATACAGTCCTGCCACCTTTGCGAATGTTCGGCCGATGTTCCATATAGTCCGCGAAACAAAAAAAAAAACTAAATCTGTTTTAGATCGTACCCCGGCTGTTACACCTGGCTCTCCGCATGACACCTTCTTTATTGGTCTTTAGCTGTCTGATGGCTTCCTTAACTTTTCTCAAGGAACGTAGGATCAATCTATTCTATGAGTCACACAGAGCATATACCATATTTGAAACAGGCGGACAGATCTTTGGTTCCGCGTGTAGACCTAAAGGCCTTGCTTCGGGATTTTTTGGACGACCAAGAACTTAGGCTTTGAACACAATCTATTCTATGAGTCACACAGAGCATGTACCATATTTGAAACAGGCGGATAGATCTTTGGTTACGGGTTACTTCGGATTTTTTTTTTTGAATGACCAAGAACTTATGCTTTGAACACAATATTTGGAACAGATATTTTAAACAGGCGGACAGATCTTTGGTTACGCGTGTAGATCTAAAGGCCTTACTTTTGAATTTTTTTGGATGACTAAGAACTTATGCTTTGAACACAATCTATTCTATGAGACACACAGAGCATGTACCATATTTGAAACAGGCGGAAAAATCTTTGGTTACGCGTGTAGATCTAAAGGCCTTGCTTCGGGATTTTTTTGGATGACCAAGAACTTAGGCTTTGAACACAATCTATTCTATGAGTCACACAGAGCATGTACCATATTTGAAACAGGCTGATAGATCTTTGGTTACGCTTATAGATCTCAAGGCCTTATTTCAGGAAATTCTTGGATGAGTTTGAGCATAGATCGGAACACATTCCTGGTTTCATATCACAAAAACCATGTACCATATCACGATCCATACTAGCGTACTATGACCTACAAACCGCACAAAAAAAACCGCGTAAAAAAAATCAGTGTATTTGTAACGGCCTAAAATTGATAGTATTTTTTCGATGGATTATTTTGATTTCTTTATGGAAGATTCTTGGCACGGCAAATGCTGGGTAAAGCGTACCATTGGTACTTCGCGTACCTGAAGGAATAAAATAGACCCCATCTCGCGGTCCTTAGCCTCTTACCCAGCAACTCCTATCCCTACCTCCCCGCGGTGGTGGCCGGGATACGAGCAACCTTAGGGAAGATCGGGTAACCAACCCCGGTGGGAACTATGGTCGTATGCTGACAGGGAAGGGGGGTTTGCTCCTTTCCGGAGGTGCAAATCTTATTGAGCGTCTGTTCTCCATGTCAGGATCGGCTCACAACAGCGTCTGTTCTCCATGTTAGGGGCGGCTGATCATCGTCCGAGTGCCAGCGAGGGACTCTAAGTGAAACTATGCACCATGGTCCACCGGAAATAAGGAGGAATGGTCCTCCGGAAATTTAGGGGGTTTGGTGTCAGGCCCTGCAATCCAGCCTTTAAAAAATCATAAGCAACGAATAATCAACAAGAGAGAACGGACCGGAACCATCGGCGAAGACCACTGCGACGAAAAGGGACTAGCGATTGGAAACTCGGTTCGTGGAACTGCAAATCTCTCAACTTCATCGGGAGCACACGCATACTCGCCGATGTGCTCAAGGACCGTGGATTCGGCATCGTAGCGCTGCAGGAGGTTTGTTGGAAGGGATCAATGGTGCGAACGTTTAGAGGTAATCATACCATCTACCAGAGCTGCGGCAACACACATGAGCTGGGAACAGCTTTCATAGTGATGGGCGATATGCAAAGGCGCGTGATCGGGTGGTGGCCGATCAATGAAAGAATGTGCAGGTTGAGGATCAAAGGCCGGTTCTTCAACTTCAGCATAATCAACGTCCATAGCCCACACTCCGGAAGCACTGATGATCAAAATCATCATAGGCGATTTGAACGCTCAGGTTGGCCAAGAGGAGGAGTTTAGACCGACTATTGGAAAGTTCAGCGCTCACCGGCTGACGAACGAAAACGGCCTACGACTAATTGATTTCGCCGCCTCCAAGAATATGGCCATTCGTAGCACCTACTTCCAACACAGCCTCCCGTATCGGTACACCTGGAGATCACCACTGCAGACAGAATCACAAATCGACCACGTTCTGATTGATGGACGGCACTTCTCCGACATTATCGACGTCAGGACATATCGTGGCGCTAACATCGACTCTGACCACTATCTGGTGATGGTTAAACTGCGCCCAAAACTATCCGTCATCAACAATGTTCGGTACCGACGACCGCCGCGGTATGACCTAGAGCGACTGAAGCAACCTGATGTTGCCACTGCATACGCGCAGCATCTCGAGGCAGCGTTGCCGGAAGAGGGTGAGCTCGATGGGGCCCCTCTTGAGGACTGCTGGAGTACAGTTAAAGCAGCCATTAACGACGCAGCGGAGAACAACGTCGGGTATATGGGTCGAAGTCGACGGAACGATTGGTTCGACGAAGAGTGCAGACAGATTCTGGAGGAGAAGGACGCAGCGCGGGCGGTCGCGCTGCAGCAAGGTACCCGGCAGAACGTGGAACGTTATAGACGGAAGCGGAGACAGCAGACCCGCCTTTTTCAGGAGAAGAAACGCCGCCTGGAAGAAGCGGAGTGCGAGGAGACTGAACAGCTGTGCCGTTCTCAAGATACACGCAAGTTCTATCAGAAGCTCAACGCATCCCGCAAAGGCTTCGTGCCGCGAGCCGAAATGTGCCGGGATAAGGATGGGAGCATCTTGACGGACGAACGTGTGGTGATCGAAAGGTGGAAGCAGCACTACGAGGAACATCTGAATGGCGCTGAGAGTACAGGCAGTGAAAGTCAAGGCAGCGGAGGAGATGACTACGTCAGTTCAGCGGACGATGGAAGCCAACCAGCCCCACCTTGAGGGAAGTTAAGGATGCCATACAACAGCTAAAGACCAATAAAGCAGCTGGTAAGGATGGTATCGGAGCTGAGCTCATCAAGATGGGCCCGGAAAAGCTGGCCACTTGCCTGCACAAACTGATAGTCAGAATCTGGGAAACCGAACAGCTACCGGAGGAGTGGAAGGAAGGGGTTATATGCCCCATCTACAAGAAAGGCGACAAACTGGAGTGTGAGAACTTTCGAGCGATCACCATCCTTAATGCCGCCTACAAAGTGATATCCCAGATCATCTTCCGTCGTCTGTCACCATTAGTGAACGAGTTCGTGGGAAGTTATCAAGCCGGCTTCGTTGACGGCCGCTCGACAACGGACCAGATCTTTACTGTACGGCAAATCCTTCAAAAATGCCGTGAATACCAGGTCCCAACGCACCATCTGTTCGTTGATTGCAAGGCGGCATACGACAGTATAGACCGCGAAGAGCTATGGAAAATTATGGACGAGAACAGCTTCCCTGGGAAGCTTACCAGACTGATCAAAGCAACGGTGGATGGTGTGCAAAACTGTGTGAAGATTTCGGGCGAACACTCCAGTTCGTTCGAATCGCGCCGGGGACTAAGACAAGGTGATGGACTTTCGTGCCTGTTGTTCAACATTGTGCTAGAAGGTGTTATGCGGAGAGCCGGGTGTAACAGCCGGGGTACGATTTTCAACAGATCCAGTCAATTTATTTGCTTCGCGGATGACATGGACATTGTCGGTCGAACATTTGCAAAGGTGGCAGAACTGTACACCCGCCTGAAACGTGATGCAACAAAAGTTGGACTGGTGGTGAATGCGTCAAAGACAAAGTACATGCTTGTGGGCGGAACCGAGCGCGACAGGGCCCGCCTGGGAAGCAGTGTTACGATAGACGGGGATACCTTCGAGGTGGTCGAGGAATTCGTCTACCTCGGATCCTTGCTAACGGCTGACAACAACGTTAGTCGTGAAATACGAAGGCGCATCATCTGTGGAAGTCGGGCCTACTACGGGCTCCAGAAGAAACTGCTTTCGAAAAAGATTCGCCACCGCACCAAATGTGTCATGTACAAGACGTTAATAAGACCGGTAGTCCTCTACGGACATGAAACATGGACAATGCTCGAGGAGGACTTGCAAGCACTCGGAGTATTCGAGAGACGGGTGCTTAGGACCATCTTTGGCGGTGTGCAAGAAGACGGTGTGTGGCGGCGAAGAATGAACCATGAGCTCGCCCAGCTCTACGGCGAACCCAGTATCCAGAAGGTAGCTAAAGCCGGAAGGGTACGATGGGCAGGACATGTTGCAAGAATGCCGGACAGCAACCCTGCAAAGATGGTGTTCGCTTCCGATCCGGCAGGTACGAGACGGCGTGGAGCGCAGCGAGCGAGATGGGCAGACCAGGTGCAGAACGACTTGGCGAGCGTGGGGCGTATCCGAGGATGGAGAGATGCGGCCTCGAACCGTGCATTGTGGCGTCAAATTGTTGATTCAGTGTTATCTGTTTAGATGTTAACTAAATAAATGAATGAATGAATGGAAGATTCTTCTTTCATAAATGCAATTTTTTTAATGCTAATATATTTTTGTTTCGTGGAAAATTCCTTATTATTTATGGTAATTATACTTGATTTATAAAAATTTTATTTTAATTTGTTGCTTATACCCTGATTTCTTAATATTTTTTATAGACAATTTTAAATTATTTTTAGATAGTTTTGTTTGCTGCCTTCCCTTTTTCAAGAGATAAAGACTCGCAAGCATCATGCACAAACTTGTTCATAAACTCTTCAAACTCCTGTAGTGATGGTTCGTTGAACACCCGTTTGTATCGAACCCTTCGCAGCTTAATTAAGTATTTCCGCAATTATTAACTGCGAGGTTTCTAAGCCAAGTTACCATGTCTGCATTCATATATCACGAGGATAACACGATGATTCTTTTATGCCCAGGGAAGTCGAGACAATTTTCACACGAAAAATTGCCTAGATCGGTATTGAGAAACGAACCCAGGCACCTTCAGCATGATCTTGCTTTTGAGCCGCGCGTCTTACCGCAGCATCGAACCCATTATAACCTTATCGCTGTCGATTTTGCGGCCTAGAGGTGGTCGCAAACTGCTATACCAAAACCTATCAGGCTGTCAAGTCGTTCTGACTTGTGTGCAGTACTACCAAAGGTCGTGATCGTCATAAGACAGAGAACAAAGCGCCTTCTTCTATTTCAGGCGGCCAAATGAAAGAATCTTGGATTTTTTGGTCAATTTTTGGCAATGACGAAAAATTGGCTTTAATAAAATTGTATAGTCTAGTTTAATCCTCATGATCATTCTTGCCAATAAATCATATTGCTGCAGAGAGCAACCAGATTTCATGATATCGTGCCACATTGCTTAGTTAGACAAGGCGTGAAGCAAAGATGAACTTGCTTTTGGAAAATTTTGATGTCATGCATGTTCATCAAATTATTTAATTTATTACGAGGCACAAGGAAACATATACATATATAATAGCCCTGTTTGTCTGTCCGGTGACTAGCCAACCCGACGCAGCACGCGGGGAAATTATCACAAAAAATAAAATATCTGACACTTTAATTCTTTTTTACAATCAGATGCAGAAAACAAAACCAGTGACAATCTTAGACAATCAGACACAACATTTGATGAAACAAAAAATCACAGACAACAGACGTTAAAAATTTAGATTTTTTAATGCAATCGTTCATATTGAAAAAAAAAAAAAAACTTGCCACGGGCGCTACTGCGTCCACAAATAAACTAGTACACTATATGAGAGCACTTACCAAAGCTAATTCAGCAAAATGTAGTGTAATTACTGTTCTGATGTTAGGTTTTCATTATAGCACTCAAATGAGTGCTATAAATATTTTTTTGCAATTCCTGATCATAATATCTGGTTTACAGTTCGTCTTTGTGTGATAAAACCAACGAAATGGGTGCCTTAATGAACATTATGCAACTCAAATTGGTTGCATAATATTCATTATAGCACTCATTTGGGTGCTATAATGAAAAACCAACGTCGGAACAGTAGTTACATGACTACATTTTGCTGAATTAGCTTGGGTAAGTGTTCAAATAGTGTATTCTCTGCGTCGCGTAATAATTGAAATAGTTTGATGGACATGACGTCAAAAATTTTCAAAGGCAAGTACATCTATCGTTTCACGGCTTGTCGAACTATGCAATGTGGCACCTTAAAATAGAATCTGATTGTTCTCTGCAGCAACAAAATTTATTGCCCAGAATTATAAATTAGACTACAATTTTGGTACAGATTTATCAAATTAAACTCCAATTTTCGTCATTGCAAAAAATAGCGTGTGCAACTCGTTGCAAAACTCGATTTTTTCAGCACTCATTGTATTTATCCAACTCGGCAAGCCTCGTTGGATAAACCTACAACTCGTGCTGAAAAAATCATCTTTTTGCAACTTGTTGCACAAACTACTATTATGCAACTCATTTGAGTTGCATAATGTTCATTAAAGCACCCATTTCGTTGGTATGGAAAATTAGGCCGTTTTATCACTCAAAAACGAACTGTAAACCAGGTAGGGGGAATGACGGCTTTGGCAGGTTTTGTTCTATTATTGTCAGGGTTTTTTTTATGACTGATTATGCTCAAATTTGGCCTAAACATTCTTTGCATATCAAAGAATATTGTGGCCAAATTTCATAAAATTTGGTCGACAAAAACCCCCCTGACAATAATAGAACAAAACTCGTTAAAGCCGAAAAATATTTTTTGCAAAGAATTGCAAAAACATATTTTTGAGGTTTTGTAGCATGCCCTTTATCGTTCGGGTTTCTATAGATATTAAAAGGGTAGATATGCGAACATCGCGTGACATCTCTCATTGAAAATGAGAAATTGCAGTACTGCTTCGGTGCTCCTGAACGACGAACTTTTTGTTTCTAGCAAATCACACACAATTATCGAGATTGCAGCGTTTGCAGAATAAGATTATGCGTTTGATTTTGAGATGTAGCAGATTCACTTCCTCAACTTTTTTGTTGGATGCTTTGCAGTGGCTCTTGGTGAAGCAAAGAATTGTGTATTTGACAATGGTGCTCATTTTAAAAGTATTTAACTGATTGCTGCCTCGATATTTGTGTGATCGAATTGAAAGAAAAACATTCATTGATATAACACTAGAAACGTGGAAGATATAAGAACACCGTACTTTTTGCATGGAGCTTTACAAAATTCTTTGTTTTTAAAGATTGATACCTGATTTCAATTCGATGCGTATACATATCAAACGTGCAACTACATTATCACAGTTTAAGAGACTTTGTGTTTCACACGTAAATGCTGCCTTTTAAGCAGCTACTTAGTTGACTTTTTATAATTCAATAATGCTGTATTTTGACGAAATTTGACTTACGGATTGTTTGTTTAGAAAATTGTATTTTTTATTTATTGAGGTACTGATAAACTATTTTGTTCGCCTCGATGATGATGATGGATTTTTATATATATTAACGTAATTGTAATTTGACCTTTTTTTGTGTAGTCTACAAAAGTTTGAGCCTCGCGCGCGCAAGCAGATAATGAATGATTTTTTTTTGAATTTATGTAAAGACTTGCGCATTTTCAACTGTTTGAATGATTCTTCGGATTAGTAATGGGCTATCTGGTAGAGTTTTGTTCCCGTGGTTGATACCGAAACTTTTGATATCGACGGAGCGGTAACACAAGTTTTAGTTTTGTTGACGACTTAGATTATTAATTTTATTGATGCTTACGAGTGATAAACGTTAAGTTGTCTTGTATAAACGAGAGGTATCACAAGTTTTGCATTTTAGTATAAACTCGAAGTATCACTACCGATGCTTATGAGAATCTTTAGATGAAAACAACAGGTTTTTCCTCATTTACCTTTTTTGCTGGATAGTAATGGAAAGTTATGTAATTCATATCTGTGATGGTAATCAGATCGTTTTTGTTTTTTTTGCAAATCTGATTAAATTGTTATTATATCAAATTCAATTAATTATCTTAAAGATAAATCGTCTAGCTCAATCCTTTGTAGGGGTATGTGGCCCACTATGGGGCGACTCCATACAACAATTCAGCATTTCTGCAATATATTACACTTATTGCAAAACAATTGCACAATTGCAAAATACATGTTTTGCAGGTCATTATTACATTAAGGTCTCCAAACTCCCTGGAATATAGCCCTTTGATCTCCATTATATACATATTTATTATCTACGAACGTAATGTACATGTTGTAGCAGTCTATTGAGGTGTATTTCATTATGACACATACATACGTATAATATTCAAACTAGATAATTGTGTATTGTTCTAAGTTGTACAGATGTTCTAAGTCTTCATGGACTTCATGGAATGCAGGCCTTTGCATCTACAAGCGTAAATAGTTTCCTTCGATAGATTTTTTATATTTTATATATCCTAACCCTAAAATAAGTAAAGGGAATGCAATATAATGCTCCAAAAAAGCTACATGAACTCCATATAACAAAGGTGTCAAGGTTTACAAATATACTGCGACAACATTTATTTATTTATTATGTTCATGAACATCTTCAACAAAAACATCATTATCTCTTCAGAATCGATTAACAACAGAGAATTTCTTCCATCGTCCTACTTCCTTCTTCTTTCTCCCTTCTTATTTCTTCCTTCTCCTTTCTTCCTTCTTCTTAGTTTTTTCCTTCTTCCTTCTCCCCTCTTCCTCCTTCCTTCTTCCTTCTGCCTTCTTCCTTTCTTCTTCTTCTTTCTTCCTTTTCTCATTCATCCTTCTTCTTTCTTCTTGCTTTATTTTTCTTTTTTCATCATTTTCCTTCTTTCTTCGTTCTTCTTCTTTTTCCTCTTTCCTAGTTTCTTCTAGATTATTTCATGTTTTTCTTCCTTCCTCATTTTCTTTTATTCCTTCCTTCTTATTCTTTTTTTACTTTTTACTTTTTTCCATCATCCTTCTTTCTTTCTTTTTTCTTCATTAATCATTTCTTACTTTCTCATTTTTTCTTTCTTTTTGCCTTCTACTTTCTTCCTTCTTCCTTCTTCTTTTTTCATTATTTCTTCATCATTTCTTCCTACTACTTCCTTCTTCGTTCTTCCTTCTTTGTTATTCCTTCTTCCTTTTTTCTTCTTCCTTTTTCCTTCTTCCTTCATCATTCTTCTTGCTTCCTTTTTCTTTCTTCCTACTTCCTTCTTCCTTCTTCCTCTTCCTTCTCCCTTCTTCCTTCTTCCTTCTTCTTCCTTCTACCCTCTTCCTTCTTCATTGATTCCTTCATCTTGTTTGTTTATTTTTGATTCAGAGATGATCTTGCTTCGTATTTCTTGCTACTCGCTGCGCTATATCATTTATCACCATGTATCAAACAGCTATCATTAAGCCTTTTCCGTATAAGCTGTTTTCATTTCAGGCACTCTTTCTTTAATATCTTTCATATCTGCCACTTTTTAAAATCTATTTGGATAGATATGTGTAGGGTTAAAGCAGGCATTTTCGTCTTTTCGGCATAGTCTCGACATCCAATAAAAGAGACACTTTTTTGCCAAACGCATCTGTACCAAATCGTAAGCTCAGGGAAACGTTCGGCTATAGTGGAGTTCTAGCAAATGAACGTTGCTTCCATTGGTTTCAGCCCCTATGACGATGGACGGAAATACCTACCGTGTCCTTATAAGGCAATCGAAAAATCGCATCCATGCAAGTAATGGAGATATTCCATAAACTTCCCTATCTCTGTCCCTATCTGAGATAATAAATATTCTAGGAATTCGAAAAAGGATACATGCTTTTTCTATCTCTTAGAGTACATTTATTAATCCTTATAAGTTCATTGTTTTTCACATTGTCTTACTTGATTGCATGATAGATAACGGGCTGCCTCCTCTTGATGATATCTACTCTCTCTGTTTGAGATGCTTTTGATGCTCTTTTAGCACATGTATGAAATAGGTATCCAGCCCATCGTAGTCTTCCGTGTATTATCAAAATACCCATAGCCATATTCAGTGTTTCAAAAAGTGATCGGAATCGCAGATTCGTAGCAATAAGCAGCTGGATTTGGTTTTAATGTATTCTGGAGAGTCCAATGAAAGTCGTAGTTGTAGTCCCTAGGCGAAACTTTGATGAACTTTTTTTGTATGAAACATTTTGCTTGAAATAATTTTTATTTTTTTTATCGAGCCATTGATTGATTAATGTTTCGCTACCTATTTTCCGCATGTTACTCGCTATTCGAAAGTCTATGAAACAAGCTTTCAGACATTTTTAAAAGAGTTGGGAAAGAGTTACTGTAGCCGAAGATATTGGCAGTTGAACAATGGATTGGTCAAAATCTAAAAAGTGCTTGGTTCTGATGCCCATATCACACAAATCATATGGCTTAGAGTGCTGATATTATAGGTCCGGAAAAGTTGGCCATCTGCCAAACTGATAGAATCTGGGAAACTGAACAGCTACCGGAGGAGTGGAAGGAAGGGGTCATATGCCCAATCTATGACAAGTTGGAGTGTAAGAACTTTCGAGCGATCACCATCCCTAATGCCGCCTACAAAGTGATATCCCAGATCATCTTTCGTCGTCTGTCCATTTGTGAATGAGTTCGTGGGAAGTTATCAGGTCGGCTTCGTTGACACCGCTCAGCAACGGACCAGATCTTTACAGTACGACAAATCCTCCAAAAATGCCGTGAATACCGTCTGTTCATTGATTTCATGTATGGAAAATTATGGACGAGAACAGCTTCCCTGGAAAGCTTACCAGAATGATCAAAGCAACGAAACGGTGGATGGTGTGCGAAATTGTAAGATTTCGGACTAACACTCCAGTTCGTTCGAATTACGCCGGGAACTAAGACAAGGTGAAGGTCAATATTGCGCTAAAAGGTGTCATGCGGAGAGCCGGGTGTAACAGCTGGGGTACGATTTTCAACTGATCTAGTCAATTTATTTGTTTCGCGGATGACATGGACATTGTGACCGAACATTTGCAAAGGTGGCAGAAATGTACACCCGCCTGAAACGTGAAGCAACAAAAGTTGGACTGGTGTTGAGTGCGTCGAAGACAAAGTACATGCTTGTGAGTGGAAACGAGCGCGACAGGGTCCGCCTGGGAATCAGTGTTACGATAGACGGGGATACCTTCGAGGTGGTCGATGAATGCGTCTTCCTTGGATCCTTGCTAACGGCTGACAATAATGTTAGTCGTGAAATACGAAGGCGCATCATCTGTGGAAGTCGAGCCTTTTACGGGCTCGAGAAGAAAGTGCGGTCAAAAAAGATATACCACCGCACTGAACTCTCAGCGCCATTTGAATGTTCTTTGTAGTGCTGCTTCCACCTTCAGATCACCACACGTTCGTCCATCAAGATGCTCCCATCCTTATCCCTGCACATTTCTGCTCGCCACACGAAGCCTTTGCGGGATGCGTTGAGCTTCTGATAGAACTTGCGTGTTTCCGCATAAGGGGCCCCATACACGCTCCGACGTGTTGTACAACTTTGACTCCACCCCCAGGAAATTTGGTTCGGTCGGAGTAAAGTCGGACCGTCTGTGGGCAAGTTGTACGACTGTTTGACAGTACAACTTGCCCACAGACGGTCCGACTTTACTCCGACCGAACCAAATTTCCTGGGGGTGGAGTCAAAGTTGTACAACACGTCGGAGCGTGTATGGGGCCCCTAAGAAAGGGAACAGCTGTTCCATATTCTCGCACTCCGCTTCATCCAGGTGGTGTTTCTTCTCCTGAAAAGGCGGGTCTGCTGTCTTCACTTCCATCTATAACGTTCCACGTACTGGCGGGTACCTTACTGCAGCACAACCTCCCGCGCTGCGTCCTTCTCTTCCAGAATCTGTCTGCACTCTTCGTCGAACCAATCGTTCCGTCGACTTACCGACGTTGTTCTCCGCTGCGTCGTTAATAGCTGCTTTAACTGTCTTCCAGCAGTCCTCAAGAAGGGCCCCATCGAGCTCACCCTCTTCCGGCTACGCTGCCTCGAAATGCTGCGCGTATGTAGTGGCGACATCAGGTTGCTTCAGTCGCTCTAGGTCGTACCGCGGCGGTCGTCGGTACCGAAAATTGTTGATGACGGACAGTTTTGGGCGCAGTATAACCATCACCAGATAGTGGTCAGAGTCGATGTTAGCGCCACGATATGTCCTGACGTCGATAATGTCGGCGAAGTGCCGTCCATCAATCAGAACGTGGTCGATTTGTGATTCGGTCTGCAGTGGTGATCTCCAGGTGTACCGACCCAAGCAGCACGCGCAACATCTTTCAAATGGCTGTTTGTTCCTAATAAATTGTATTGAAGACACTGACAATAGGGTTTCTTACCCCATTCCCGGCCTAACATGAATACGACTGCATTATTTAATTGATATTTATGACAGGATGCAGCTTATCCTGAATTTTGTGAGCCGTGCGATACTGCAATGGGGTTCAATTCTGCTTAAAAAATAGCTATTCTTGCTATATGATTTATTATGATTTATTAATGAGGTGCTGCAGTCATTTCAGTCATAGCGATTGCATTTCCGGCTCACTTCAAACCCGTTCCCGGCCTAAGCAAAATTTAACTCAATTTCTCAACATTTTACTCTCATTCTCTCTCGGGACGTCCGAATAAAAAATATAGTAGAATAACAATACAATTTATTGTAACACTAATATTAATAACATTCAATTGGCAATGGATTATATTGTAAATGAAACCATAGAAATACATCAGAATGCATTGTTATGAACCATTTACTCAAATGTTATTGAAGTTTTTGCAATAGAATGTACGGGTTGTTAAGTATCGTAACTATACAAAATCTGAGATTTTTCCATACTTTTTTTTCGTCACACAATATAGTGTATGATTAATATATTGTTGAAAAATGTAAATAAAACTGTTCAAAATACAATGGGTTGTATTGTATTTGTATAGTAAGACAATACGATTTTTTATTTCTCAGTCGTGACAGCTTTACTGTTCAACAATGCAATTTAAAGGGAAAAATGCATATTTTGCGATATGAGGCAAATATTGTTATAAATTTTATATGTAATGTAAAGAAACGTTTCAAAAGTTATCAATGTATGAATCTTAAGTACGAAAAAGTTTCAAAAACAATTGCAAGTATTGTTACATTAGAGAAATATGTTGATGTATTGTATCCTCAGTGTTGATGCAATCTGTGCAACCATCAAGAAACAATGTACCCTATTGTATACTGTACATTGTATGGTAATTCAATTGTTTACACTATTGAACCAATAGTACATTTTTATCCGGGCGGTATACGGTAGACGGGGACTTGCGACGTAAACAAAAATATGCACGCTCTACGACAATATGATGCCAGATGGTATTATTTATAATAATTTTTGTTTGGTTGATTAATTCACTCATCAAAATTTCTTCCAAACACTTGAAAACTATTTTTTTTTTCACTTTTTGAAATCGAGATAAATTATAAATAACATGAAAGCGTCAAAGACCAATTCCTCCTTGTTTCCGGTGGACCATGGTGCACAATTTCACTTAGAGCCCCTTGCTGGCACTCGGAAGATGATCAGCCGCTCTAACATGAAGAACAGACGCTGTTGTGAGCCGTTCCTAACATGGAGAACAGACGCTCAGTAAGATTTGCACTTCCGTAGAGGAGCAACCCCCCCCCTTCCCTGTCAACATACGACCATGATTCCCACTGGGGTTGATTACCCGATCTTCCCTTAGGTTGCTCGTATCCCGGCCAGCACCACGAGGAGGTAGGAATAGGAGTTGCTGGGTAAAAGACTAAGGACCGCGAAATGGATTTTATTCCTTCAGGTTCGCGAAGTACCAATGGTACGCTTTACCCAGCATTAGCCTGACCAAATGTATCATGTACAAAACGTTCATGAGACCGGTAGTCCTCTACAGACATGAAACTTGGCCCATGCTCGTGGAGGACTTGCAAGCACTCAGGGTGTTCGAGAGACGGGTACTTAGGACCATCTTTGGCGGTGTGCAAGAATATGGTTTCACCCAGCTCTATGGCGATCCCAGCATCCAGAAGGTAGCTAAAACCGGAAGGGTTTGATGAGCAGAGCAACAGCAACCATGCAAAGATGGTGTTTGCTTCCGACCCAGCAGATACAAGACGGCGTGATGCGCAGCGAGCGAGGTTGGCTGAACAGGTACAGAACGACTTGGCGAGCGTGGCGTATGGAGTGATGCGGTCTCGAACCGTGTATTGTGGTGTCAAATTGTTGATGCAGGGTTATCTGGTGTATCAGGGTGTTAACAAAAGTACAGTAAAAATGCGATTCTCTGATTTTTTACATTTAATCCGATCAAATGTCATGCCCCCAACAAGTCGAAACAGTTTACAAAAACAATGTACGGGACACTATGACATTTTTTTCTTCATCGGCAAATTGTTTGTTTTCTGCTTAAGAGTCTCGTGTCGGCACTATGCCACTATGCGCTCAGCATTTTGGATGAGATTTTTTTGTTTCGGCTCGTGCGCAGTGCAAATAGAATAGAATCGAGTTTAATAACCTATTTCGCACAGCCTGGAAAGAGTTCTTGCCACAGGTACTGATTTATTAGTTTTTTAAAACCATTTTCATTTTTTTGGAAGGCTCATTTGCCGTAAAGCGTTACGGAGCCGGAATCATGTTTTTGAATACAGTTTATCATAATTCTTTTACAGTAATGTTAGTTTTGGGGAACCGAAAGACTCGTGGTTTGGTCGAGGCTAGGGAATACAATTATACAATAAGAAAGGAAGGGAAGGGTATGCTTAATTAATTACAATGCTGTTCACACAGTTGAAATCCTTGGCAATGTTTCACATCTGTAACGTGACAAATATTTTTTGGGAGACAGCAACGAGAGGAAGAAATACGAATGGGGTTTAACGGTAGACAACAGGAGGAAGACATTCTTAAGGGATTACGACAGCAAAGGGATGGATGGATGACAATTATAATCTAACATCAGCAACTTTCAAAAATTGGTGGACAAGGGACCTGTATTTGAGATCAAGACCCACCAACACTTACCTAATAGGCTTTGGCTGCTTTCCTCGGACCCGAAGATGTTCAGTTAGCGCAGATCTGGGGCCACGATGCTCCTCGTACGCCCACACGATATGGACAATGTCCTGATAATCTGCGCCGCAAACACAGAGATTGCCTTCTGAGAGCCCCACTCGAAAAAGATGTGCATTTAAAGAGTAGTGATTGGACATTAGGCGACACATGGTTCGAATGAAGTCTCGTCCCATTTTTTTTTAAACCATGGCCGCTTCGACACCTGTTGGCGAATTGAATACAGCAATGATTTATTAGTTCTAATCTCTAAAATGAGCAAGGGGTAATGAAATGAATATTTCCAAGAAAAACGGTTTTTCGTTCTAAAATTGTTGGGAGAGAAAATAGTTAAAGTAGGTGCCCATCATCCACGTACAAAAAAAATGAATCCATAGTTAAGGTTAACAATGAAACTTGTGTTGGATGAGATGGAGCTTCAAACGACTACGGGTGAGTTTGACTAGGGAGTCCACGCAACGGATCTGTCCCTACCTCTTATCAATACTGTTTATTTTTACCATATTCATCGAACCTTCTCACCTGACCAGATGGGCATTTAGGATTGATTATCTTCGCAGAGTGCTGCAGTAGTGGTGCAAGAACATGAAGCTTTGACGTTAAAGAGTCAGAATGGACGCAGACGCATGAATCATTGAGCTGTTTTAAGTATAAAAAAGATAATATATATTGTGAATGCAGGCATGAATGAATAAAATAGGCAGGCTTCAATGGGCTGGTCATTCACTGTCAAAACTTGCGAAAACTTTATTCAGTAAAGAATCGGATAGAAGCAGGCGACATCGTGAGAAGCAACAAACAGGGTGGTTGCAATCGGATAGAAGCAGGCGACATCGTGAGAAGCAACAAACAGGGTGGTTGCTCGAAGCGGAATCGAACCTTAGGATTCAAAACGTTCAGGGAGGAACATCGGTGATATGGCTGATTCGTGAAAGTGTCAGATTGAAAAACCGGTCTCTTGGGTCTGTTTTCTTACATGCAGTTTGGAAAAGTGCAAGAGATTTCTGAGAATTAACCAAATACTTCGATTTTCCAATTCTTTTGAATCAAAAATATTCATTTTGTATAAGAACTACAAGTTTCCCAACAAGTCCTTCAAGGAATTTCTTCAGAAATTGCCTCCAAGAACTCCTCCGCAAGCTCCTCCAGGGATTCCTTCATAAAATCCTCCTAGACATCATCCTTAAGTACCTTAAGATATTCTTCTGAAGCTTTATCCAGAAATTCCTTCGGCAGTTTCTTTAGGAGTTCTCCACCAAATTGTCCAGAAATTCCTCTGAGAGTTTATTCAGAAGTTTCCCCAAAAATTCTTTTAAAAGTTCCTCCAAGAATTACTCCGGAATTCCTCTAGAAATTCCTACAAAATTTCCTCCGGAAGTTTGTACAGATATCCTTCAGAAATTTCGACAGGAATTCCTTCAATAGTTTATTCAAAAAAAAAAAATTCGGAAATTCCTTCAAGAATACCTTCGAAAGTTCCTTCAAAAATTCCTCTGGAAGTTCCTCCGGGCATTCCCCGGGAAGTTCCTCCAAGATGTTCTCCGAAAATTCCTCAAAAAATTTAATTCGAAGGTTTCTATAGGGAATCATCTAGAAATTTCTACAGGAATTCCTTCGGAAGTTATTAGTAAGAATCATTCGGAAAATACTTCAAAAAATCCACTAAGAATTCCTCAGGATTTCTTCTGGAAGTTCCTCCAGAATTTCGTCTGGAAGTTCCTCCAGGACTTCCTCCCGAAGTTCCTCCAGAAATTCCTCCGGAAGCTCTTCCAGGAATTCCTCTAGAAATTCCTCAAAAATTACAAAAAATCATTCGGGAAATCTTCCAAAAATTCCTCTAAAATTTAAATTTCTCCAGGATTTCCCTTGGAACTGCCTCCAAGAATTCCTCAAACATTTCTTCCGGAAATTTTTCCAGCAAACACCCCCCCCCGTTTCTCCAGTAGTTATCCTGGAAGTACCTCCAGAAATTCCTCAAATATTAATTTCGGAAGTATTTATAAAGAATCCTCCAGAAATTTCCGAAAGTTCCTCCAGAAATTCCTCCGGAAGTTCTTCCAGGAATTCTTCTAGGGACTCCTCCAGAAATTTCTACACGAATTCTTTCGGAAGTTTCTATAGAATATCATTCAAAAATCTAATGGTCTAAAAATTCCTCTAGGAATTCATCCGGAAGTTTCTCCAGGAATTCCTCTGGAAATTCGTCCAGGAATCGCTTCGGAAGTTACTCCAGGAATCCGGAAGATCCTCCAGGAATTCCTTATAAAGTTTCACCAGGAAATCCCCAGGATGTACCTGCAGGAAGTTAAAAGAAATTCCTCAAACATTTTCTTTGGAAGTTTCAATGGGGAATCATCCAGAAATGTCTGCAGGAATTCTTCCAGGAGTTTTCACAAAAAATACTTCGGGAAATACTGAAGCAATTGCTCCGGAAGTTCCTCCAGGAAATCCTGTGAAAGTTCTTAAGTACTTAAGTTTGTATTCTAGGTTTGTACATATTATTTGCTACAAAGAAATCTTAGTAACCATTGCAATTATACTAATCTACAGAGGTTGAAAACCGTACGCGCCATTTGAGGGCATTTACCAAAAATGAACTTCCTCCTGCACCGTCAACGTACTCCCGGAAAGGTAATTCCGGTTCCGAACGAGCTGAAGGAGCTTATGCTGGAAATAAGCCGCGAAGTACTGCGGGCACAACCAAAAAGTGTCATTCATTTTATCGCCGACTATCTAGAAGCGAAGCTGATCCGTCGAGAGAATCAGGTGGTGGCGGACAAGGTCGTGGATACTGTCTTGGACACCAGCTTGGACATAATCAACATGTTGGATGAGATGGGATTGAACCAGGAGAAAGCCGAACAGGCGGTTCATATGATAAGGGACGCTTTTCAGAAACATTTCAAGATTCGGATGTCGGATGAACATCTGAGGGAGGCTTTTCGTGAAGCTGAAGTGCTGAAAAGGTTGATAGAGGAGTGCGGATTCACCGAGAGTGAAGCGTTGAAAGCAGGGAAAATAATTGAGAGGGCCTACAAGACATATTTCTTGAGAAACGTATACAAGGACTATCATCGACCAGCGGTAACAAGCGATTGGGAAGAAGCGGCTAAACATACACTTGGAATTTATGCGCAGAGTGGAGCAACGAAGGAGGAGATGGAACGGGCGGCTGTAAGAATACAAGCAACTTATCGAGGGTACTTCACACGGAAGCGTCAAGAGTTGGACCGTAAAGCTGCAGTTATACAGGAAGCGTACAGAAAACATCAGGACAAACAAATTACTACCGAGGTTTTGGATCAGATCATAGACGATGTGATAGAACCAAAGTTTTCAGCACGGGAGGAGGTGTTGCGCATACTTGACATGGTTTTGAACGAAAAACCCTCTCGGGAACTAACGGAAGAAACCGTAAATGATGCTGCAATCAAAATCCAATCCGCTTATCGTGGAAGTAAAACACGAAAAGAAGTGATGGCAATGGAGCTTCCAACAGCAGGGCCATCAAATTACTCTAAAGAAAGAGATGAAGGAATTTCGGACCCACCACCACGAATCAGCTCCGAAGGTTCCCTTGAAAAAGCAGCCACTTTGACGCAGTCCCTTGCCAGAGGTCATCTGACCCGCAAGAAGATTCAAACGGAGGAAGCCGCCATCAAGATACAGGTAAGTTCAAATGAAAAAATTCCTTAGCTTTCGACCGCAGCTGCTTACCGACCCCGCTCGATTGATGATGATTCTATTTACAGAGTCTAGCAAGAGGTCACATAGCTAGAAAGCAGTTGTCAGCCGCTCAGAGCCAGCAGGACAAATAGTTAACCTTCCAATGCCATAACGGCGACGACGACGACTGGTCTAATAAGGGCACGCAGTTGAGGTCATGGAAACAGAGACATTGAAATTTTTGTTTAATAAACTTACCATTCCCGGAACACATTACCTGTTCGCGTAGATTCTCACGCTCCCGTAGCTTGTTTCTGAGGCAGTTTTGACGCTATTCGTTGCGCGTACAACCGACCGCGATAAGATTTAATGCTCGGGATCGGGATGGAGAGACTCCACGAGTGGAGGGATAGGGTGGCTGACACAACAACAATGGTGGAGTTAGGGGGTAGGGGCGCAGAGTACATAGCTCGGGATATATGAACAATTTGTCCCATTGAACTCATTTTTCGTGTGGTTGTCATATCCAAAAGGAATAATAGCCATAGAGTAAAATGGTGCAAACTTTTTTGCGATATGATCCAGATTTGTACGATGGATTAGGCTCACGTCATATCTAATGCTAACTTTAGACAAGGCATGTGAATTGAACTTGAATTTAACGTATTTATTGTTAATTGTCGACTGGAATTAAAGTTGCTTATGGATGTGGCTTTCTCAGTCTGAGGATAATCAAAACGACTAGATTTTGAAATTACCCGACGTTTCGGCCGAATGTATTTGGCCTTTTTCAAGGGAAATTATTTCAAGTAATTTCAAAATCTAGCCGTTTTGATTATCTTCAGACTGAGAAAGCCACATCCATAAGCAACTTGAATTTAACGTCTAAACACCGTCATTCAAAGAGCTTGAACGAAAATAAACTTGAACAAGTTCAATTTTTGGCAAGTCAATTGAGTTTAACTGAGTGGTTCAGCATAATGGCATAATGGTTTGGATATTCTAAACCCGGTCCAACATCCAGCTGGATAATCTAATGTCAGTAAAAATGAAAGAAGTAAATAAGACAGTGGCATATCAATTATAAAACATCTAACTGCTGCCTTTATTTCTAATGGCTTATGCTCCTCAAATTCTTTACATTCTGATGCCGCTTCTGCCTCACACGGAACCATTTATGGACATATTTTAGAAAGATGACTACTTCATTTTCATTCGAAGGTACTAACAGTGCAATCTTCTCTGTCAGGAATCGTGGTGGCTTGAAGCAGTGCAACCAGTTGTAAACGCAATTCCTCAGTCACCAGAGAGTTGTCCTTCTCGTCGGTAACTCGCCTGTAGTTCTTTTTTTTCTGTGAGAAAGAAAATGCCCATAAATAATTTAATTACCAAACGATGCTCATCCCCCAGAGCTGTTGTGCCTAGACTTTGCCGGTGCGCGGCGGCAATTTTACGACCTTTTCTTAACTGGGCCATAAAGTTTGTGTTCGCGCTTGTCGCCTTTTGGTGTCTTGCTTAATTATTTTCGGCCGCATCTCTCTTCATCACTCCAGCTGGGGATATCGTCTAGGAAGATTCGTTGGATGAGCTCTGTGTGACATACCGGTGGCCCCTAGGAGTAAGGTGTAACAACCGGTGTCGCTCAAGGTGAGTCCATTTGCGTTTGTTCTCGGACGACAGACGACCGACGGCATTTTCGCTACGGGTGGATCGCAGGTCATCCAGTTGTTATGGTACGAGATAGGCAAGGTGCTGGATTTATTATGGGTTCTAGATAAATTTGAAGACATTTTTCTAGATTTTTGTGCACTTACTCATCATGGGTAGATAAGACAAAATTGTTTCTTGATAATCTGCGATAGTTGATTACATTTCTAGACTTAGCATTCTACATAAATGAAACATTGCAACATTCTTAGGAATGATTTCAAATGTTTCGCCAAACCGTCATACTCGTTTAATTTATTGAATAAAATTTATTATATTTTGACCATTAGTTACCATCACACCGCGAGTGGTGAGGATCATCAATCTTCCAATCCACCCAAGAGGTATCAGTTGATTATGATTGTTGTTTCCCCGTACGGTACCTGCTCTACGCGTTGAACCCGACTCTGGTGATGATCTCTGCTCGATCGCGGTCATTTCGGTGCTCAGGGGGATCACCTGCGCGCTGAGGTGTGATTGCGCTAACGCTTCTCATTTGGCATCCACACACTCGGCCGTGCTCGTCTACTCAACGTGGCGGCAGTTTGAAACGCCCCATGGCGATCGAGATAAATCCATTTGTTAGAAAGAAAATAATTTGTCGATGCTTTCTTGTTGGTTGGTTGGTAACTAGCCAGTCGAACGAGAAGATATCTCCATCGTTCAACTGTAGAAGATCAAACACAAACGGGACTCATGTTTGACTTGACCAATACTTGGTAATTGATGAGATGATCACTACTTTAGTAGAAAGCTCATTATGTACGGATTGGTCTATTTGCCTTTCATAAGTTACGACATAAGCTTTCAGAAATGTTTGTTTATGTATATTATTACTTTATTTCGTCGTTCGTTTTAGGCTTAGTGGAACATTTTTTCAACAAAATATATCGACGGTTTCGGGCACTATCTTTCGGAAAATAGTATGAAGTTTCACTGACAAACAACCAGGTCGAAATTCGCAATACCTACTCGAAAAGCTATGCTTATTTCAACCTTTACTGTAGCGACCATTTTTTCAGTAACTTTTTTCCTTCAATCTACTATAGGTTAGTCAAATATCCACCGATTTTGACGCTTCTGGTATCGATACATCCAGAAACTCATATAGTTCCCGGAATCTGGAGACGGTCCGTAACATGGTTCCGGAGATGTTCCGGATTCCGTTGGGGTAATAGATTTTTTTCATGGAAAAAATCCTTTTCTCTCTCCTTAAAATACGTAATTCGTCATTCTGAATTATAGATTCCCTGTGATTGAAAGGCCACTTTGGAAGTACCTGGTGCCTGGTGCCCTGGGGGAAGTGGTCGCTCACCAACCCAATCGAAACAAGGTCTTGTGACGTTTCAAACTTCACGATTTTGCGATGCCAGTGCATTTCTGGTCATTTCAGGCATTGTATTTCTGTTTCTGTCCATCTGGCCATGCCCCTGACTAGGTGCCCTGGGGGAAGTGGCCTCTTATCGATCCGAATCAAACAACGCCATGCGACGTATCAAACTTCATGACCCAATATTTTTTTTACACAGTTGGTATTTATTAATTTCTCGTTTAATCGAAACTTTTACAGCTTTCGGAATACCACCTGAATTTTCTTTGATTTTTTTTTCGTGGGGTGAACACATTGTTTCATTGATTCTGGTCATAATCGACTAAAACCCAACCGTGTAAAAAAATAATCGGTTGTATTACAGTACCAGTTCATTGCTGGCGATTTCGTGTATTTCCTGTTTGTGTCCATCTGGCCATGTCCCCGGATCAGGTGCCCTGCTGGAAGTGGCCACTTATTGATCCGAATAAAACAATTTCATGCGACCCATCAAACTTCATAATTTTATAATTGTTGCTGGCAATTTGGTATATTTTCAATCAGTGTGCATCTTGTTGTGACCCGGACTAGTTGCCCTGAAGAAAGTGATCACTTAGGCAGTCTTGTCTAGTCTAGTCTACACATACACAGCCAGTTCGTGAAAGAATCCTAGAAAGTAATAGATTCGACTACATCTACTACTTTTCTTTTTGTTAAGAACATTGAGCTTTTTAGTGGAATGTCCTCACTTGTCATAAGACAAGTTTGTACCTTTCTCATTTAATTCCACCGCTTGATTGTACCTTAACAGATACGTATTTCGACCTTTACAGTAAGGTCGTCTTCAGTGTCTCGTACTTGACTCGACTTTTCTTGTCAATATTTATGTTTGAAGCACAGAACGGAGACATCTCGTACCAACCGATCCATTTACATTATTAGGTGAATGATAATAAATCGTTGAGAGTGACTAAGCTAAGATGGTTAATGTTCACTCCTTGAGTCTTCAACATCTGTGTACGATTTTCAACAAAACCAGTTACTTCATTTGTTTTGCGGGTGATATGGACATTGTCGGTTGAACATTCACAAAGGTGGCAGAAATGTACACCCTGAAACGTGAAGCAACGAAAGTTGGACTGTTGGCGAATGCCTGGAAGACAAAGTACATGCTAGTGGACGGAACCGAGCGTGACAGGGCCCGCCTGGGAAGCAGTGTTACGATAGCCAGGGATATTTTCGAGGTGGTCGATGAATTCGTCTACCTTAGATCCTTGCTAACGTCTACAAAATAAGTCAAATGCAAGTCTTTCGGAAAATGAATTTGCTCCTAACTCTGTCAGTTTTGCTCAACCTGTTCGCCTCAAGTTGCTTCATACATGCCACTCGGCCGAACTTCCTGTTTCATCAGGTAAGTTTTACAGTGGTATATGTCTCGCCGAAGCCGCGGAAGATACTTCACCGTTTTTGAATTGTAATTCCAACTCTCAGTGCAAACATGGGCACACAATTACACCTAGCACATTGGAAGCCCTGAAGCCCCCATCAAGGTCGATACCATGCAGCCAGCTGATCCTGATCCTTTGTATGGGTTTGGTTCAGGCAAGTAACACTATTCGAACAATATCTGCTCTGGTGAAATTATTGTCCATAGCTCACAACAACCATCTGTCATACTTTTCCAACACCGGGATGCACGCCTATAAGCCGCTTCATTTCATTTATTTAGTCTACATCTAAACAGATAACATTGAATTAACAATTTGACGCCACAATACACGGTTCGAGGCCGCATCTCTCTATCCTCGAATACTCCCCACGCTCGCCAAGTTGTTTTGCACCTGGTCTGCTCACCTCGCTCGCTGTGCTCCACGCCGTCTCGTACCTGCCGAATCGGAAGCGAACACCATTTTTGCAGGGTTGCTGTCCGGCATTCTTGCAACATGTCCAGCCTATCGTACCCTTCCGGCTTTAGCTACCTTCTGGATACTGGGTTCACCGTAGAGCTGGGCGAGCTCGTGGTTCATTCTTCGCAGCCACACATCATCTTCTTGCACACCGTCAAGATGGTACTAAGCACCCGTCTCTCGAATACTCCGAGTGCTTGCAAGTCCTCCTCGAGCATTGTCCATGTTTCATGTTTGTAGAGGACTACCGGTCTTATCAGCGTCTTGAACATGATACATTTGGTGCGGTGGCGAATCTTTTTTGACCGTAGTTTCTTCTGGAGCCCCTAGTAGGACCGACTTCCACAGATGATGCGCCATCGTATTTGATGATGATGATGATGGTCCCGCCACATACCCCTACAAAGGTTTGAGCTAGACGATTTATCTTTAAGATAATTAATTGAATGATATAATAACAATTTAATCAGATTTGCAAAAAACAAAAACGATCTGATTACCATCACAGATATGAATTACTTAACTTTTCATTACTATCCAGCAAAAAAATAAATTGAGAAAAAAACTGTTGTTTTCATCTACAGATTCTCATAAGCATCGGTGGTGATACTTCGAGTTTATACCAAAATGAAAAAACTTGAGTTACCTCTCGCACAGATTTCAAAAGTTCCACCAAGAATCGCGTTTCATGTTTTTACAAGACCACTTAACGTTTATCACTCGTAAGCATCAATAAAATTAATAATCTAAGTCGTCAACAAAACTAAAACTTGTGTTACCGCTCCGTCGATATCAAAAGTTTCGGTATCAGCCACGGGAACAAAACTCTACCAGATAGCCCATTACTAATCCGAAGAATCATTCAAACAGTTGAAAATGCGCAAGACTGTACATAAATTTTAAAAATCATCCATATCTGCTTTGCGCGCGAGACTCAAACTTTTGTAGACTACACAAAAAGGTCAAATTACAATTACGTCAATATATATAAAATCCATCATCATCATCGAGGCGAACAAAACAGTTTATCAGTGCCTCAATAAATAAAAAATACAATTGTCCAAACAAACAATCCGTAGGTCAAACTTCGTCAAGATACAAAATTTATTGAATTATAAAAAGTCAACTAAGTAGCTGCTTAAAAGGCAGCTTTTACGTGTGAAACACAAAGTCTCTTAAACTGTGATAATGTAGTTGCACGTTTGATATGTGTAGGCATCGAATTGAAATAATTGATACCTTTAGAAAACAAAGAATTTTGTGAAGCTCCATGCAAAAAGTACGGTGTTCTTATATCTTCCGCGTTTCTAGTGTTATATCTGTGAATGTCACTTCCTCTTTCAATTCGATCACACAAATATCGAGACAGCAATCCGTTAATTACTTTAAAAATGAACACCATTGTCAAATACACAATTCTTAGCTTCACCGAGAGCCACTGCAAAGCATCCAACAAAAAAGTTGAGGAAGTGAATCTGCTACATCTCAAAATCAAACGCATAATCTTATTCTGCAAACGCTGCAATCTCGATATTTGTGTCTGATTTGCTAAAAACAAAATGGAAGGACAAAAGTCCAAGTGAGGAGAGATGATTGATTTGTACAACTGTATTTTGCTAGCAATATTTAATTCGTTTTTCAGTCGACAGAGGATTCCATACTTCTTGGCTATTTTCTTGATGACATTGTCAATGTGTTGGTCAAATTTCAATTTATCATCAATAATCACGCCAAGATATTTAATTTCCCGTACGCGATCAAGTGTCTCGTCATCAATTTTCACAGAGACATTATCTATTGAACGATTTCGTGAAATAATCATATACTTTGTTTTACTAATATTCAATTTCAACTGTTTGTACTTCAACCATCTACTTAAAGAATGCAAATCTTCATTCAAGCGTTCAATCGCATCTTCTAAGTCTCTAGCTGCAATGAATAACACAGTATCGTCTGCAAATAAGTTTATATCACAAAAACGTAAAACCCGTCGCATGTCATTTATATACATAATAAACAAAAGGCTCCAATACACTTCCCTGTGGCTTCCTCTAGGGTGTTCTCCACGGGACGAGATACAGAATCATTAAAAGCAGTCCGTTGAGTTCTGTCAGACAAATAGCTTTTAAACCAATTGTATGCAGAACCCGAAATTCCAAAGCGCTCTATAGTTTTCAACAATAAGGGCCTAGAAATTGTCTCAAAAGCGCGTTTCAGATCCAAGAACACAGCAACAATCGTATCTTTACGCTCTATGCTTTCTTTCCATTTAGCTAATACCAAGTTCAAAGCGGTTTCGCAGGAGTGACCCTCCCGGTATCCCGATTGTTCCGGTATTAACAAGCTATTACTATTTAAATACATAAGTAGCTGGCCTTTCACAACAAGTTCTAAAATTTTCTCTACTGTGTGCAACATGTTGATGGGACGAAACTCTTCGGCTTTAATCGTTCCAGCAACTTTTTGAATTGGAATCACTAACGATTCCTTCCAAACTTGCGGCACGTGCCCAGTTTGCAATGATTCATTTATCAGGTCCAGCAGGTTGTGTCCGATGACATGAAAGCAATCTTGTATAATTTTAGCATTAACATTATCAATACCAGCCGTTTTTCCTAAATTAAAACAAATCGTTTCAAGTTCTTGAAATGTTATGGGGTGAAAACTTTCGAATCTTAAGTTACTGTTGACTGGCTGTTTTATTTCGTCAGGTTCATCCACTAACTCGATAGATCGGTTAATGGTTGAAACACTGTCGACAAAATAATCATTAAATTTAGACGCAATTACTTCTTCTGACTCTTCTAATGTGCCATTAAAAGTTATGGATCGCGGTTTACAAGAACTAGGTTTTAACAAAGATTTTAATATTTTCCATAACTCTTTGCTGTTGTTTTGATGCTGATAAATTTTCCTCTGAATATATTCGCATCGAGTATGCTTTAAACATTGCGAATATTTATTCCGCGCAACCTGGTACCTATTCCAATGATTTTCATTATTACTTTTACGACATTTTTTGTACAACTTATCTCTTTTACGTTTAAGACGTAAAAGATCTAGATTGTACCAGCTGTTTGAATTATTCAAAGTTACTAATTTCTGTTCAACTAATTGATTGGTACAGGATTTTAAGACGCTCGTGATAACAGCTGCTCTTTGATCTAAATTACCAGTATTTTCTCGAAAATCCACGTTTGTTTCGATAAGGCTCGTAATTGCTTGTTTCGAATATTTTCTCCAGCACTTAAGTTTTACCAAATCGTTATTATTACTACTGTCATCTGTAATGCTAATGACTAGTGTTTCATGATCGGTTACTTTTAAATCACAATTCGTAACACTAGTGACAGAATCAAAGTTAGAGTAAACATGATCAATCAAAGTTCTACTGTGCCGAGAAATACGCGTATACTCATTTACTTTTGTTTTAAATTAAAAAGTCTACTAATCGCTTCAAATGATTCGAATTTGAATCGTCACACCAATTGATATTAAAATCGCCAGCAATAACATTTAATTTACTAGGATCCATAAACGACTCTAACCAGTTTTCAAAAATTTCCAAAAATGCTGGTCATTAGCACTGGGAGAGTGATATAAAATACCGTAATTACCCAACTTCATGCCACGTACAACTGCAATGCCTAAGAACCAATTGCCATCGCAAACTTCGTTCAATTGAAGCTTGAACTGAACTGATTCTTTGACATAAATAGCAACTCCGCCGGTGTGTCTCGAATGTGATAGACAAGCAGCAACACTATATCCCGGAATACTATATTGATCAAATGCTTCTAAGTTAACAATATGAGTTTCAGATAGAAATACTAAAAGTGGACGTTTATCTTCTACAATCTTACGTAGTGCAACGTAGTTTGTAGACAAACCAGCAATATTCAAATACAAAATATCTAAATTATTCACATTTCTACTGGAACTTGGTTGCTATTCATTGAAACGTAAGCTGCTCTTTTTACGATCAAATAACCTTTTATAAACTTTACACTCAGTACTAAATGCTCCGTGGTTTACGTCCAGATTCATTTTACGTTCTTTATTCATTTTCAAACAATTGATACATTTCAAAGCAGTTGACGTGCAATCAGATGTTTTGTGACCTTCACTGCACTTAGAACACGCAATACTATTCTTGCATTCCGTACTCATGTGCCCAAATTCTCCACATTGGAAGCATCTTAGAACACTAACTTCGGGAACTACAAGGCACCGATCAAACCTTATATTCACTTTCTTCGCGGTCAGCAAGCAACTATGAGTATCCTTATCGACTTCAATCACAGCATTGTATTTGTTGTACTTGAAACGTGGATTTTCGTACGTCCTGATAACCTTTACTTCATTTATAGCGATGTCTTCATTTTGATTTTTAAAATCTCGATGAAGTCATCGGAGGATAATTTATCGCACATGCCCATCACTTTAAGCCTTGGCACCGAAGTGGGAACAACAGCATTATAGCTTTCACCCAGATCACTTTGAATGCCATCTTTCACAACATTTACATTGTATCCTGTTGCACACTCAGCAATAATAGAGCCGTCTTTCCCGTTCCTAAAGTTACTGATTTTGTGTGTTTTTGGATCTAATTTATCGTTCAAAAATTTCCGAGTAGCATCACTACTCTGGTTGGACTCTTTTGGTTTAATCACAATAACCGGACGAGCCTTACGTTTAGTTTTCGCTTCCTGTAAAACAGCGATTTTATTACTAATTTTAACTTTATTCCCAGCTTTCTTTTTTACAACATCCGCGAAACTAACATTCTCAGTCAACAAATTCTCTGACGCTTCATTAACATCATCCTGAACTTTACGCTTTTTAGGTCTGGGAGTCTGACCTGGCTCTGAGGCCGGACTTGAAGTACCATGCATTGCATTCATTGCAGCCAAACTTTTATTCGAATTAAATTGAAAAAATGAACATTTCATATTTTCCAACTCTTGACCAACAGATTTTTGGAAGCCACTAATAGCCTCACCCAAAACGCAATTCAATTTACTTGCCAATTGTTCCATACCGAGCTTCAACGCGCTGTCTATCTGGGCAGTAATGTGATCTCGGATGCCACCAATCGAATCGGAGAGAGAAGAAATTTTCTTCATCTCTTCCTCAATACGGGTAACATCCGACACCTTAACATTCTGCCCGTCGCAAAACCGACTCGACAGACAGTCCGAACACTTGAATAGCACATTTGCGTTCTCCGTTATCAACCTCGCTGCTGCCTTATTCTCGATAGGAGAACAGCGGGCGTGAAAGTGCTTATCGCACTGACAACAACACAGCGGAAAATCGTTGATAGCGATCCCCACTTTGCACTTTTCGCATTCCATTATCGCTACACAGCAGTGCCCCATAAAAAATCCTCCCGATTTTCCCCCAAACTAAATCGATTCTCGTCGGTAGGATCGACCTATTTTATTCCCGACGAATTTATAAATTGTTTCACCGAGCCTTATGGGATTTTTACAGGGGTTACAACCGACGCGACGCCAAACGAAATCGGTCGACTAACGTCTACTATATCGAGTGAATAATAGGTCAATTTCGATTTCAATGATGTGTGACGAAACCAGGCGAAATTGAGTGATTAATCGAGTTTTTAAATATTATTATACAGCAAACCAGACTTAATCTATAGATTTATCGGTATGGAAACTATTGAAATCAGACGAAATAGGGTGATTAGTCGAATTATTAAATTAAATCATGGAGTAAATTAGATTAAGTCTATAGATTGATCGGTGCGGAAAATAATTAAATCATGATGAAATAGGGTATTTAATCGGGTTAATACATTTCATCATGGAGCAGATCATATTAAATCTGTGAATTGATCGGTTTTTTAAATAATAACATCAGACGAAAAATGGTGTTTAATCGGTTTATTTTATTTTATCTTTAAGCAAATTAGATTAAATCTATAAATTCGTCTATGTGTAAAATAATGTAATCCGACGAAATAGGGGGATTATTTGGTTTATCAAATCGGGTGGCATATGTGTCATCGCAGGAACTTCATGATTCTATAAAAAAGCATAAATTATGGTATTATCTGAGGATATTTCTGAATTGAAATAGTCTCAATTGGTACGCGGATCTTATCCTCATGTATTTTCAAAGTGGCGAGATCCACGAATTCTTCATCACGGAAAATCAATACTCAGGCATCATTTAAAATAAAAGGGAATTGAAATCCGGCGGAAATTGTTTGAGACCATGTTTACTTACTTGTTACTTGAAGGCCTACAGCTCTTCGGTGAACCTACGCCGAATGGAGTATCCTTCTCCACTGGACTCGATCCTGGGCCAATCGCTTCCAGTCGCCCTGAACATTGAGCGCCCTCAGGTCTTTTTCAACTGCAAAAAGTAATTGTGTACGCGGCCATCCATGAAGCCATGGCCATGTCTATGAACACTTAAATGACAAGATATTTTAAAACAAGCTCATAATTGCATATTTGTAGCATTTGCATATTTGTTGATTTTGAAAATGATTTGTATTCTAACATTTCAATTCTTCTGGGAATCAGAAACATATGTTAATATCGATCAAAAGTGATCACTTACCTTTATTAATCGCTTACTGCCGAAGAACCTCGCGAAGAACCTTCCTTCCAGGATGTTCCGGAAAATGTCACGTCACGAAAATGTTAGAAAAAAGGTCATCTTCACTTTATTAAATATCAAATACTTACTTTTTTTCACTCTATGTTTATGAACATGGGGATTCGATTTCGTCTGTTCATGAATCTATCAAAATTAGCACCAAATACACAATCAATCGATTATTTTACCGATGAAATAGGCAACCGATTGCTCACGTTATAATCGTTCAATGAATCTGACGACGAAAATATGTAGCCTACGACAATCGACGTCGTCGGTGTAAAAATAGGACGATTTGGTAGGCACCCGATTTACTCGGATGATCGTGAAATTTCGGAGCTGTCAAATTTTTTATGGGGTGGATACCAATATGCAAAACACCACACAATACACAGAGATAGAAAAATCAAAGGTGCAAAAAAAAAACGACAACGACAGCTTGCCGCACGAAACTATAGGTTGTACTACGGCTTCGCGGGATGCTGTGTTGGGTAATAAATCACAAAATTAGATATAATTAGGCACAGAGATAATATATCTCCTACTTATCCTGATATAAAAATACTTCAGGCACACTTTAGAAACTAATTTCTCGTGGCACAAGTACACTTTCACACGTAATAATTATATTTTTATCACTGCACAGAGGCAAACAAACTATCATGTCCACCATCACCACAAGAATTTCACGACTAACATTGTTATCTGCCGTAAGCTCAACTGCCGGTCAGGCTTGTAAAATGTCATCTTCATGTCATTTCACTAATTTGTTCATAACTTTTTTCAGAAGAAAAATTTACTTCATATTTTTAGATGTACTCATAACGCTTGAGTAGGGCTTTATTTTTGTTCAAGTGTATATTGCTCTAAATATAGCATCTAAGGCGGAAACTTTCCAAAATGTCACGTGTCATTTAACATAATGTCATTTGAATGACATTTTCCCTCCCACGCTCCAGATTACATATTTACAGCAATGCCTTATTAGACGAAGTTGTAGGCACATTTAAGGGCTTTAAGTTTGACATACCTCAGGAACCGATAGCTAACTTATGAACAAGTTCTGGTAAAATTATACAAACGAATGCAAATGACATTTTACAACACTGCTGCCGGTACTTTCATATCAGTCCCATATTAGTTTTTCTCAAAGTCTCAAAACGCAGTTCCCATGCAAAACTTTAAAAAAATCTAATAAATTCAAACATTCTGCGATCTGGTTGAAATTTTGCAGAGTCATTCCTCATTCAATAACTTAATGCAAAACGATTCAAATCAATGGAAAAATAATTGAATTTTGAGCAATCCACTTATGTAAATTCTTAATGGGACTGGTATGCGGGTACATTCAATATGGTACAAGGTTGGTTTGGTATTTTTTCACATTTCTCCCGAACAAAGTCTCATTTTTTATCATGTTATGTGGAAGTATGATAAAATTAAATGCTATTCACGGTGTTAACTCAAAAGTGACGAAAACCGAAATGGGAATGATATGCGAGAAGCGGCAGTAAATGTAGTGCTAAATTTCAACAATCGGGCGCTGGATTTGTGTTTTGCAAGTGAAGATCTGTGGCGCACTTGTGCCGTCATGTGTGCACCTTCCCCACCCGTGAAAGAATGCAGACATCACCCCCCTCTACTTATATCACTGGATGCCAGGGCTCAACTGCGGTTCAAGGACACCTTCAACAGTAGCTATCACGACTTCCGTAAGGCTGACTTCAATAGCATGAATGACTTTCCACAGAACTTGAACTGGACAGAGATATTACACGGCATGGATGCCAATAAAGAAATAAAAGAAGTCGACCGAAATCTATCCTGGCAACAGGTTAAAGCGATAGCCGGGCAACGCTCAGGATAGAGATCTTTCAAGTCGGCCCTTTGCACCACCGGAGGTGTACAGGATCCATAAGTATGGATGCCAATCAAGCTGCTTCATCATTGTCGAACGTTCTAGTCTATGCTGTTGATCAATTCGTTCCGATGATTATTCGCCGTGAACCAATGAAGCCCGTCTGGTCAAATTCAGAGTTTTCCTGAACAGTTGGAAACAGTCATATGTGTTTCCCGTGCATAAGAAAGGCTGTAAACAGAGTGGTGCTAATTATCGCGGGATCGCTGCACTGAATGCTGTATCTAAATTGTTTCAGCTCATCGTACTCGACGAACTTGTAGATATTTGCGCACGTTATGTTTCGCCAAATCAACACGGTTTTGTACCCAAACGTTCTACCGCCAACAACTTGTTATCGTACACTGCGTTCATCATACGTGAAATGGAAAAAGATCAACAGGTAGAGGCTATCTACATAGACTTGTCAGCAGCTTTCGACAAAATCAACCACGAAACAGCTATTTTTTTATTACCAAACTAAGGCCGGAGTGGCATGTGCTGCACATAAAAGGTCTTTTCCATCCAGCTTGGTCCATGGCTGCACATCGCCAACCACGCAGTCTGCGGAGGGTCCGCAAATCGTCCTCCACCTGATCGATCCAGCTTGCTTGCTGTGCACCTCGCCTTCTTGTTCCCGTCGGATCATTGTCGAGAACCATTTTCACCGGATTTCTGTACGACATTCTGGCTACGTGCCCAGCCCACTACAGTCTTTCGATTTTCGTGGAGTGAACGATGGATGGTTCTCCCAACAGTTGATGCAACTCGTGGTTCATTCGCCTCCTTCACGTGCAGTCCGCCATCTGCACCCCACCATAGATGGTACGCAGCACTTTCCTTTCGAAAACTCCCAGTGCACGTTGGTCCTCCACGAGCATCGTCCAGGTCTCGTGTCCGTAGAGAACTACTGGTCTAATAAGCGTTTTGTAGATAGTCAGTTTGGTATGGCGGCGAACTCTATTCGATAGGAGCGTTTTGCGGAGTCCAAAGTACGTACGATTTCCTGTCATGATGCGTCTCCGAATTTCTCTGGTGGTATCGTTATCGGAGGTCACCAGTGAGCCCAAGTACACGAATTCTTCAACCACCTCGATTTCGTCATCACCAATACAAACTCGTGGTGGGTGGCTTACGTTGTCCTCTCTTGAGCCTCTTCATATCATGTACTTTGTCTTTGACGTGTTGATGACTAGTCCAATCCGTTTTGTTTCCCTTTTCAGTCTGATGTAGGCTTCCTCCATCCTCTCAAAGTTACGTGCCATAATATCAATGTTGTCGGCGAAACCAAATAACTGGACGGACTTCGTGAAAATCGTACCACTCGTGTCAATCCCTGCCCTTCGTATTACTCTCCAGAGCGATGTTGAATAGCAGATACGAAAGACCATTACCTGCCCAAGCCACGACGTCAAAATCATCATAGGAGATTTGAACGCTCAGGTTGGCCAAGAGGAGGAGTTTAGACCGACTATTGGAAAGTTCAGCGCTCACCGGCTGACAAACGAAAACGGCCTACGACTAATTGATTTCGCCGCCTCCAAGAATATGGCCATTCGCAGCACCTACTTCCAACACAGCCTCCCGTATCGGTACACCTGGAGATCACCACTGAGATCACCATCACTGAATCACAAATCGACCACGTTCTGATTGATGGACGGCACTTCTCCGACATTATCGACGTCAGGACATATCGTGGCGCTAACATCGACTCTGACCACTATCTGGTGATGGTTAAACTGCGCCCAAAACTATCCGCCATCAACAATGTTCGGTACTGACGACCGCCGCGGTACGACCTAGAGTAACTGAAGCAACCTGATGTCGCCACTGCATACGCGCAGCATCTCAAGGCAGCGTTGCCGGAAGAGGGTGAGCTCGATGGGGCCCCTCTTGAGGACTGCTGGAATACAGTCAAAGCAGCCATCAACGACGCAGCGGATAACAACGTCGGGTATATGGGTCGAAGTCGACGGAACGATTGGTTCGACGAAGAGTGCAGACAGATTCTGGAGGAGAAGGACGCAGCGCGGGCGGTCGCGCTGCAGCAAAGTACCCGGCAGAACGTGGAACGTTATAGACGGAAGCGGAGACAGCAGACCCGTCTTTTTCAGGAGAAGAAACGCCGCCTGGAAGAAGCGGAGTGCGAGGAGATGGAACAGCTGTGCCGTTCTCAAGATACACGCAAGTTCTATCAGAAGCTCAACGCATCTCGCAAAGGCTTCGTGTCGCGAGCCGAAATGTGCCGGGATAAGGATGGGAGCATCTTGACGGACGAACGTGTGGTGATCGAAAGATGGAAGCAGCACTACGAGAAACATCTGAATGGCGCTGAGAGTACAGGCAGTGAAAGTCAAGGCAGCGGAGGAGATGACTACGTCAGTTCAGCGGACGATGGAAGCCAACCAGCCCCCACCTTGAGGGAAGTTAAGGATGCCATTCAACAGCTAAAGACCAATAAAGCAGCTGGCAAGGATGGTATCGGAGCTGAGCTCATCAAGATGGCCCCGGAATAGCTGGCCACTTGCCTGCACAAACTGATAGTCAGAATCTGGGAAACCGAACAGCTACCGGAGGAGTGGAAGGAAGGGGTTATATGCCCCATCTACAAGAAAGGCGACAAACTGGAGTGTGAGAACTTTTGAGCGATCACCATCCTTAATGCCGCCTACAAAGTGATATCCCAGATCATCTTCCGTCGTCTGTCACCATTAGTGAACGAGTTCGTGGGAAGTTATCAAGCCGGCTTCGTTGACGGCCGCTCGACAACGGACCAGATCTATACTGTACGGCAAATCCTTCAAAAATGCCGTGAATACCAGGTCCCAACGCACCATCTGTTCGTTGATTTCAAGGCGGCATACGACAGTATAGACCGCGTAGAGCTATGGTTGCTGCGGCTCTCTCTCCTTCGTCAGCCAGAGAGCCTGCCCACGCTCGCCTGTCCCGTCGACATGAGCGATTTACCATAGCCGGGTATCGTTGGTGGGATAAGACTTTGGCTCCCCTGGTTTTGGTAGTTTGTGAAACTTGTTGCAAAAAGATGATGTTTTCAGTGCTAGGTGCTGAAAAAAGCGAGTTTTGCTACGAGTTGCACACGCTTTTTTTGCAATGACGGAAAATAGGCTTAAATATGACAAATCTGTATCAAAATGCTACAAATTCTTTTACTTCACATGATCAATCTTGCCAAAAAATCATGTTGCTGCAGAAAACAAACAGATTCCATGTTATTGTGTCCCATTGTGTGCTCGACTGACCATAAAGCGATAGATAAACCTGCCTTTGGAGAATTTGATGTCATGCACATAAAATTATTTCATCAATTATGTGGCACAGAGAATACATTATTTAAACACTCACCCAAGCCTATTTAGCTAAATGTGGTCATGTAGCTATTATCAAAACAATAGTTTCTTTTTAAACTTTATTGAGGTGTTTTTAGTTCCCTTGAAAATGCGAGTACTTTTAAATTAGGATTCTATGATGCTTATCCTTAAAAGGATGCATTTGCCAGGCATAAGGCTGTAACTCTCCGTGACGTTCACGACGTCGTCCAAACGCCTCACGCCAGCTCAACCAACTTCTCAGGGTCGACCCTTTCCTGCTTAAGGGACTCACCGGCAAATCGAAGCGGACCAAGAAACCCAATGGACATGCATGCACTCAAAAAAGAAAAAGAGGAATCGGTACATTTTTTTTTCTTGTTGAAGAGGAAGGGTTTGTGTTAGTTTTAGGATAAGGATTGTTACGGCCGATCGGTGGGTTGGGGCCCATCTCTCACATGCGCACGACATACCTTCGGTGCTGGAACCATCGTCGCTGGTAGAAATGCCAGAGGAGGAGGAGATCGAGAAACGGTTCTTCAGTTGGCAACTACGGTGCAACGGGCGGCCGGAAGACATGGCGGAAGATACAGCTCAGGCTTGGTTGGAACGTCGTGGGGCCGGATTGCTCTGCTGGAACCGGATAGTGGTCGTCTTGTACTGATGGGCTCAAACGGGCCTATCCTCTGAAAATTCCTCTGATAATTCCTCCGGAAATTACTCCAGGAGTTCCTTGAGGAACACTCGGAGGAAGTGCCGTAGAAACTTCCGGAGGAATGCTCATAAAAACTGCCTGTGGATCTCTTGGAGAAACTGCCGGGAGAGCTCCTATAAGAACTCCCGGAGGAATTTCAGGAGCTCCTAGAAGAATTCCCAGAGGAACTCCCAGAGAAACTATTGGAAGAACTTTGGCAGAAATTTCCAGCTAAATTTCTGAAGAAGGCCTAAATGATTTCTTGAAAAAAAAAGCCTGCATGATTTCTTGGAAGAGCTACTGGTGGAACTCCCGGATAAACACCCGGATGAATTGCCTGTGGAATTCCCGGAGGAACTCTCGGAGGAATTCTTGAAATAACTGCCGGAGGAATTTCTGAAAAAAACTCTCAGGAGAATTTTCAAATGAACCCCCACAGGAACTGCCAGTGAAACTACCAGAAGAATTCTCGGAAAAATTCTTGGATAATTCATCTTATAGACAAATCTGGTCTAGCTGAAACCTTTCTAGGGGTATGTAGCTGGATCATCATCATCATCAGAGGACCTCCCGGAGAATTCCTTGAGGAGCTTCCAGAGAAATTCTCAGTGTAACTTCTGGAGAAATTTCTATATAAATTCCTGAAGAAGCCTAAATGAACTCCAGAAAGAAAGCTTGAATGAATTCCCGAAGGAAAGGGTGGAGAAAATTCCCGGAAGAATTTTCAGAGGAACCCTCGTAGGATCTGCCGATAGAACTATGTACCGGAATAATTCTCGGAGAAAATCCTGCAGAAACTCTTTGAGGAACTGCCGGTGGAATTCCCGGAGGAACTCCAGGAGGAATTTTCGGAAAAACTCCTGGGGATCTCCCAGTAGAAATCTTGAATTTTTACACCGGAATTCTTTCAGGATTTCTTTGGGAATTAATCTAGGAATTCCTCCGAAAATTCCATTGTTGATTTCATTTACGGTATAATTTCTATATACATTTTCGGTGGAATTCCTTGTTCCCTGGATTGTGACCGATGTGGCCGAATTGATTCCGAGTGAGCCAGGAACCCTAAAAATATCATTCCCATCATTGCTTTGTGAAATCATGAAGTTTGAGGTGTCGCACGACCTATTTTGAATCAATTTAGAAAATGGCCATTCCGTAGGGCCCCGGATTGTGACCGATGTGGCTAGATTGTGTTCGAGTAGACCAGGAACCCCAAAAATATCATTCCCATCATTGCTTTGTGAAATCATGAAGTTTCAGGTGTCGCACGACTTGTTTTGCCTTAAAATTGTAAATGGCCACTTATTCCGGGGACAACTGACCCCAACGGAATCTGGACTAATTCTGGAACCGTACTGTGGATGGCCTCGTACGGCCAGTATAAATCGTAGTGGCCAGTATAAATGGAAAATTGGGATCCATCCGGATGGAATGCAACTTGTTGCGAAAGAATCGGCCAAGAATTGCGGGTTTTACAGCAGTTTAGATTTTTGAAAGCCCTTTAAAACACACGTTGGGGACGGAAAGGTTAATCGTTCCAATAATAGTAGAAGCCGTTGGTATAATAAACTCAAAATTGACAAAAATGGTTTATGTACCACTTTCGCAGGCACCGGTTCAATTAGTATAATCGAATTTAATCTATCCGTGGTTTTCTGGAGCTAATTGCATAACTCATCAATAGGCAACATTGCTGCTCGTGGCGCGAAAGATAGCACACACAAATTCAGGCTACTATGTTGCACTGCACATTTCAGTGATGCCCTCAAAGAAATTTAACGATCATGGACTAAAGATTCGCAACCTGTCTTAAAATCGATTACAAATTATTGGGGCGATTAATCAACATGCGGTTTTCGTTGGGTGAAAGCTGTTGAGTATTCCTTTTAGCTATGTAGGTTTTCTTTTAACCTGCGCTTAATGGGGAAGTGTCATTAACAGTATAATGAAAAATATATTTCCCCATACTAATTTGCATGCAAATTTGAAACGGCTTGTGCAAAATCAGTTTTAATCCAAATGAGCTCAAATTTTCAGAGGACACTCAGAACATGGTAAAGAATCAGATGAGCACTGTGGAGCAAAATCGATGTTTTGAACCACCCTACTGTCTATTGGCCGAAACGCACTGCTGCGACTGGATTGGTGGCCGGATGGTCGGAACGTACTGCTGCGCGGATGACCTGCAGCTCTTGGGCTTGACGGATCTGTCGATTGACCGAAATGCCCTACTACGACTTGATCGGACCGGCGGATGGTCGAAACGTACTGCTGCGGCCTGATCAAATGGCCGCGAAGTGAGAATGTCCTGGCCTGACTTCGACGGAATATCCGCATATGGCTAGGGCTTCATCGGACGACCGGAGAAAATATTTCCGATTTACGTGGAACGCCGCGTTTGGCCACACTGTACCGCTGTGATGGTCCTGCTGAAGCTAAATCTGACGGCCGAAACGTACGGCTGCGGCTTGATCGGACGACCGACCTGCACTTCCGGGGCTGGCACGAGCTGCTGGGTTCGTCGGGATGCATCCCTATGGGTTAGGAGAGCGCCCGCTGTAGTCACAATCTGGTACTCTGGCTTGACCAGCTGGAGTTTAGTTCTAGATGCCAGAATTCACTATCCCGTCTACAGTGGGCTACCACGTGTCAGGCTTTTTGCTTGCAATCTTTTTTCCACGTCTTGCTTTGTTTAAGAATTTTCCACGACTCTCTCCTATTATCTGCTCCGAACTCCCTCCTCCCCAGTTCCTCTCTTTCGCCTCTTTTATTCTTTTTGCCCGGATGTGGTATTGCCCTCGACGATTTATTTTCGGTAGGAAGTGAATAGGATTGGGAAGATTTTTCGAGGGAGTATTTTGGGTAGTAGCGCAATATCACGTTGAGTAGTTTTTATATAATCATCTCGTTTTGTTAACGTAAACGGTAACGAGGCAAGAGAGGATATGATTCATTTGTTCAATTAAGGCAACTGCTCGGTTTAACGCAAGACAAGATATTATCCCTTGTTTCCAATGATGCATTTGATCGTCAGAAGGCAAAATAAGATGTGTGATATCGTAGAGGAGGCGAATGTCACCCAGAGAGCCTGCCCAGGCTCGCTTGTCCCGTCGACATGAGCGATTTACCAGAGCCGAGTATCGTTGGCGGGATAAGACTTTGGCTCCTCTGGTTTTGGTTCGCTTATTCGCAGCTTTGGCTTCTCTTCGCTCCTCTATCTTCCTCCAGGTCTCATCGGTGATCCATTCTTTTCTCTGATTGAATTCCACATTTAATTTCCCATTTAATTCAACCACTTGAGTCTTACTTTACAGACATTTCAACATCAACAGTAAGGCCGTCCTCAGTTTCTCGTACTTGACTCGACTATGTCGTGTCGAGAAAATTAATTTCTTCGCAATCGTATTTCCGAGATATCAAAATGAATTATTTAGAGTTGCTCCTGAATTTTTTTTAAAAATTTCTACTGGACATCCACGAGCAAATAGTTTTTAGAAATAATTCAAAATTTAGACAGGAATTTCCATTTATTCAATAGTATTCACGAAAAAGGTCTTGAAATTGCTTGAAATTTGCCTTTTCCTCGGCTTTTGTCTGTTATATGAAGCGGCTTTCTCGAACCAAAGGTTGTTCCAAATCTAACTTCAATGAGGAAAAATTGAATTTTATTCCAGAAATCGTGAATTATTTCAATACTGAAACTGCCTCCTGGATAAATGCATGTTCAAGATTTAAAATCATTCTAAGTAAGTCTAATCTAAGTAAGTAAGTGGGCCTTAGCCGTGTGGTAAGATGAGCGGCAACGAAGGAAGATGCCGAAGGTGGCTGGGTTCTATTCCAATAAAAAGAAGAAGAATAAGAATAAGAAGAAGAAGGAGTAGAAGAAGAGAAGAAAGTACCCCGTCTAAAGACGATCTTGGGTATTAGAGGGTTAATTTATTAACATTTAAATAGTTGTGCATACTCGAAGAGTAAATGAGTTTAGGACAAGCTCACTGCGCGATACTATATCCGGAAACGAAATTAGATAACTACAGTGTTTAATAAAACTGGAGCACTTATGCGTGCTAGGTAATTGACAAACACCTATTTACTATGAAATATATTTCAATGTTTCATCACTAATCTGGCAGAAAAACCTTCACCTCATCTAGTTTGGCACCGATTAAAATTTTATCCCGACCATCATTGCGTGTCAGCAGTTCCAGTGTGGACTGATCCGACCCAAAGGCCAGAGGCTTTTCAGCCAAATCGTTGGCCAACTTCGAAATCTCTTGCACCAGTGATCCTTCCTTCAAGGCGTTGGCCTCCGTGGTGCCATCCGTCACCAAATCTCCATAGCAACAGAGTCCACCTTGGCGATGCTGATCACATCCGTAGTCCACGCCGAATGCTACGATTCTTCTGTCCATAATATTCCTCCTAGCGCGATCAACCCACTCACAACTCCACCGGTTTCCGATTAAGCGAATGGTACCCAGAACCGGAAAAACCCTCGGAAATGCGTCGAGGCGATCCAACTGATTGTAACTTACATCGAGGTTTCTCAAATTAGTGAGCCTGAGATCCGAGTCAGCATCAATCAATACTATTTTGTTCACCGACAAGTCCAATGTTCTGAGCTGCGACATACTGCGCAGCATTTGCAAATCGACGAATTCCAGCGCATTTTGAGACAGATCCAACAAAGTTAATCCCACGAGGAATTTTATGTTCGATGGCACTTCCTGTAGACGGTTTCTACTGATTTGTAGAGATTTAAGAGTTGGATTTTTCTCTGACCTCACTTCGAACCATTCAAGATTGGTTTGCAATACGGACAGCGATAACAATTTGTTTGACCGAAATGTTATCATGGGGATGGATCCATTGACTAGCGAAAGGTGTTTCGTATCAGTCAGCTGCGCAAAACAGGATTCATTCCAGTGTTCCTGGGCGAGCCCATCAATTATGAGCTCCCTGCCGTTAGGGAATTCGAAGCAATCCGAAAACTCTGATGGTCGAACGTAAGTTATCCCATCGTTTTGTAATCGTTGATTCGGAAAAGCTCGCGGTAATGCGAACGAGGCGCAATTTACGATTAGAAAACATCTGGAAAATTGGAGCATTGTAACGAACAACTACTGCCGTAGGAAGATACTCAGTACTCACATAATAATGAAGCCTTTTGGCGCCATCAATGTAGTTTACTTTATCACCAACTGAAAGCTACTGACTCAAAACAGAGGATGGGCGGTAAGAATCTTGTTTTGACTTCATTTCTCTGTATATTAGTGTGAGAGATTGATAATGATGAAATCAACAGTTCGGGCAGATGTGATTAGCAGTCGTCATAATTCAATAAGAATCATCGATGTGAGCATTTTCATTTCAATGATAGTAAACGATATTGGAACATATTCTATTCCAAACTAAGGTGAAGAGCTTTGTTTGAAAAATATATATATATATGAGTACTAACGGACAGAGATCGGTATTGACGACGTGAATCTAATCCTCTACCCTGGACTGGATCAATCTAACTGGGAAGCCCTGATATATGGAGCTACTAAAAAATCCTAACTTTGCTCCAAAAATGTGTACCGTGGGGCATCGAAATCCGTACACTTAAGCACCTTAGTATATGAAAAAGTCATTAGAAAATAGGAATCGAATGTAAATAAAACGTTTGACATCGACACAGGAGCATGAAGGCTTCTATTTTTGAAGTGTTCCACACTTACTCATTAAAAACTACGAAAAGCATGATAAAATAATGAATTAAATCAACTACTCCTGACTCGAAATCCGTTCACCGTGGACGGATTTCGAATCAAAGGTTCAAAATCCGTACAGCTATTATTTAACTAAATATTTAAATTGAAACAGTCTGATTGACTAAACTACCACTGTAAATAGTTCGATACGCACCTTGAGAAGCGATCCCTTCGATTTGTATTCCGCTTATCTTATGTAATGATTCGCAATTAGCAATTAAAACACAGTTACTTTTGGTGCAATTATGCTCTACCCGAAAACAAAATGGCGGCACAAACTCCGCGTTTGGTGGGTGGAGATTAGTTTTTGTTTTTTGTTGTTTTATTATCAAAGCCTTCTTTCCAATTCTATGCCCTAAAAGCTTACTGCCAAGAATCTGAACAGGATAAGATGTATTATTTCTAAATTAATTACCTTTAACCCCCTTTAATTTATTGATATCTCATGAGGTGGACGGATTTCGGTGCTGTACGGATTTCGGTCCCGCACGGTATTTCAATGGAGAGAATAGAGACCTATTTTTTAAATAAACTATTGTCTATATCATAATCAAAATCTATTCGCTGAATGGAACGTGGGGCCAAACATCAATCTTGCCACCAATGCCGTCTGCTACCCCTAGAGACAAATTGACCATTAGGCCAATTGGCTTGTACCCTCGAAAGGACACCCGACTGTTGCATCCGACTAATCGCCACCCCGTGCTGGTCAGAACGCAATTTTCCGTAAATCATAATAATCATTATTTACCTCTCATCCAACGAATGACTTCGACTTGGTCGTACTGGGGCAAAACCGAGATGCTCGACCGACCGTCCCCGCCATTATGTTAAGCACTTAATAATTTCCATCCAACTGAGCCATCCCCGGACGAACCCACCCACGTCCATGTAGTCTTTTAGCATTACTTCCCCCTCTGAAACAAAAAGATTAACGTAGTCGGAGGAATTAAAAATCTCGCTCCCGCCACCCCTCTGTTATCTAGTGATGATGTCCTGGAAGCTGTGACGTAGTGGTGCACAGCATCAAGCTTTCGGAAAATATTCGGGAAATTAAGTATTTGACAAAACAAAATTTCATTTACAAATTTAATAAAATTCACTATGCCGAAAGAGGTTTTCGAAGGTCACTTCTAATCATTTCCTTCACTGTAACATTCGATATATTCTGATATTTAAAGGAGTCTAACGAAAACTCATTCGAACACATTAAACCGAATATTGAAAAAAATTGAAACGCAAAAATGTAGACAGATTTAATGATTTCAACGAATGTAAAAATATAAATTTTGTTCGCCATTTGGGTACTGTGCTGCGTGCAGGAGAGAACTCCTACCATCCCAGCTGGTACTCATTATTTTTATTTCCGTTGGAGTACTTCGCCAAGGTGATGCACTTGTTCGGTTCCGCTGGAAGAAGCTCTTTGCAAAATGGGCTCGATGAAACATTAATTTTGGACGACGATGAAGTTGGTAGCATGCGGCAACGACGAGCATTTTCCCGACGACACAACATTCGAGGGTAGGGGGGTAGTAGCTAGGTATGTAATTACTTAATCAGCAAGTCGATCTTCATGTTGCTGCGCCAGCAGGGTCTCGGAAAAAGTTCATATATTATGGCGGGAGTTTAGCGGGTTCACGAGTTAATGGCGTCAGCAGCATTATATGAGAACTTAAATTTGTGAAAAAAAAAGTCGAGTCAAGTACAAGACACTGAAGACGACCACACAGTTGTGGTCGAAATACGTATCTGCAAAGATAACGAAAATTAACTGGTGGAATTAAATGGACAGTACTTAATTAGTCTTAGACGGTTTAATACATTCCACTAAACGAGCTTAATATATTTTTCTTAAATTTGTGCCACGTTGGGCTAGTATACTTGCTAAATAATGAAAGCATTACCAATGAATGTATAAAATCACGTTCTATTTTATCTACACTGGGGTCACTTTTTACGCTGATGGATTTAATCGATTACTCTCCATATTATTTTGATTTGTTTTTATGCTACAAAGTTGTATGTTTTGACATTCTGCATCCATGCTCCAAGGACACCTATGCTCTATAACCTTTGTAGATGGCGCTGTACGTTAATTCCTCTCAAATGAGAATGATAACAAAGCTAATAGGTTTAGCTAATATAGGTTTTTAAAATATTTGTTTGTGGAATTCTTGAAGTTAAGTCAAAAACATTGTTTAGAAATAATAACTTATAACAATTTCGGAAAAGATTTAACATATCGATGAATTATAAAAATCATTTTTAGCATCATTTTTTACCCAGCATAATCAGACTAATAATATTAGATACAAGTTACAAGTAAAAAAATGAGTTATTGGGCCAAAGTACGGTTTTAAGCGAAAACAACCCACCTAGTTTTGAGTTTCCTTGAAGTGCATAATTCCTAATGAGCTTAAACAGCTCACCATTCGAATGCTTGATGTCAGCACTTAACCCTTTTAGGCCCACGGGGACATATATGACATTAACAGAAAAATGGATGTATAAAATCGCGTGATGGATAAAAGTGAATACTGTCTTCAGCAAAATTGCTTGAAATTATCAAGTATGGGCGATCATGACCTTACGGAAACATAGAACGTCATGAACGCGGTGAAACTAAGAACATGAAAATAATTGGTATATTGGCAGTGAATTGTACTGTATCAAAAAAAGATTTTTATTCAAACGTATCCGTAGAGTTACCATGATATACAATAAACTATGTTTAATCTTCCTTGGACATCGTAGGCCATCCAAACTATCCTTGAGTTCAGGCTATGAAATCTGCAGCAGCAAAAAAGGTTTTTTTGTGTTACTTACAGTTTATTTGAGAATTCAACAATGTTCGTTACATCTTATGAAAGATGAGAAAAACTCCGCAAGGTAGCTCTGGGATATTCTGGGCTATCCAAACTATTCTTGAGTTCGGCACTTGAGATCTACAGCTACGTTGAAGCTTTTTTCGCTTCTCAAAGCTTCGATATGCATTCAATTATATCTCCTGGGAGGTCAACGAATATCGTAAGACAGTTTTGAGATATTCTGGGTCATCCAAACTGACCTTGAGTTCGGAACTTGAGATCTACAGCTGTAAGAAAATCTTGTTTCAATACTTGAAACTTCAATATGATTCAATTATATTCATTACTCCTCCTGGGAGGTCAACGGACATCGTAAGATAGTTTTGAGATATTCTAGTGTAAATATGCTAGAATTATAATTCGTTATTTGCGCTCCAAATTGGTATGACTGCTCTGGACGCGTCGCTTGCGCTAACCGACGCTCACGGCCTGCTTATGCTGGGTTGGGCGAAGCAGGTCGGCGACATGGTTTTCCTCGGCCTGCTCGCGATCGACTTGCGACAGTCAGTGATACCAACAGAATGAAGATGACTTTGTGTTGTATCAACAAGGGTAAGGAAACTGATGTTATAAGACTGGTGTGTACCTCACATTCTCCTTCTCCTCTATAAAAAAACTGCCCGCTTCAATTTGTCGACCTAATACTATTATCGAACTTTTAAAAAATAATCCCGCGAATTGCAATCATTGATTAATTAAATATTAGGATGAATAAATGCTTATTTATTGGGGCCCTCCTTAGCCGTGCGGTAAGACGCGCGGCTACAAAGCAAGACCATGCTGAGGGTGGCTGGGTTCGATTCCCGGTGCCGGTCTAGGCAATTTTCGGATTGGAAATTGTCTCGACTTCCCTGGGCATAAAAGTATCATCGTGTTAGCCTCATGATATACGAATGCAAAAATGGTAACCTGGCTTAGAAACCTCGCAGTTAATAACTGTGGAAGTGCTTAATGAACACTAAGCTGCGAGGCGGCTCTGTCCCAGTGTGGGGATGTAATGCCAAGAAGAAGAAGAAATGCTTATTTAGGATCTTCCCTTTCTAAGGGCACCCGATTAGTTATATTTCAATCAACGAATCCGATATTTTATTTTCGTAGTTGTCCATTGCTGTTCTTATTTAAAGCCATTCGCCTGTCCATGCGATGTGTTGAGCTTGAAGCTTTCAGAGCATTTTTTGTCCCTTTTCCCCGACAGAGAAGCTGTCGAACTTTAAGCACCTTCAAGTTGACTTCTTGTGCATAAAAACAATGTCAACAAGTCGGATTGCAACCGCTTTTGACGTTTCGATTGGAAGCAAGATGTTGTCTCCACCTACTTCTTGTTCTAGTATTTCTACTATCAGCCATTTAATTACAAGCTCTCTTGTTTTCCGATGGGAAAAAAATCTGTTAACATTTGGATTGTGAAACAAACTTTTGATCAAAAGTACTTCATATTCGGTCTACCCAACTAACTTCAAAACCGGGAGAAGCGCTTATTCAAACAAACATTGTCTTCTTCAGCTAAAAAACTAGCTTGTTCAACTCAAATTGCTTGTTGGGTACGGCTTAACCAGAGAACACCTAACTAACAAGAAATCGACGAGCGAATTTCAACTATATCTGACGCTTCAGCGCAGTACGGACTTAAAAATTTTGAGCTAAATGAACAATACAAATGGTTTCCACAGCAGGGTGAAACTCATGTCATCCGCGGAACAATGTCATTCTACTCAACATCATTTTTGGTACCCGCTTTCTGGACTTATTTATTTATTATCAGACTAAGGCCGGAGTTGCCTGTGCTGCACATAAAAGTCTTCTCCATTCAGCTCGGTCCATGGCTGCACTTCGCCAACCACGCAGTCTGCGGAGGGTCCGCGAATCGTCCTCCACCTGATCGATCCACCTTGCCCGCTGTGCACCTCGCCTTCTTGTTCCCGTCGGATCGTTGTCGAGAATCATTTTCACCGGGTTACTGTTCGACATTCTGGCTACGTGCCCGGCCCACCGCAGTCTTCCGATTTTCGCGGTGTGAACGATGGATGGTTCTCCCAACAGCTGATGCAACTCGTGGTTCATTCGCCTCCTCCACGTACCGTCCGCCATCTGCACCCCACCATAGATGGTACGCCACACTTTCCTTTCGAAAACTCCCAGTGCGCGTTGGTCCTCCACGAGCATCGTCCAGGTCTCGTGTCCGTAGAGGACTACCGGTCTTATAAGCGTTTTGTAAATAATCAGTTTGGTACGGCGGCGAACTCTATTCGATCGGAGCGTCTTGCGGAGTCCAAAGTACGTACGATTTCCAGGCACTATGCGTCTCCGAATTTCTCTGCTGGTATCGTTATCGGCGGTCACCAGTGAGCCCAAGTACAAGAATTCTTCAACCACCTCGATTTCGTCATCACCGATAGAAACTCGTGGTGGGTGGCTTACATTGACCTCTCTTGAGCCTCTTCCTATCATGTACTTCGTCTTCGACGTGTTGATGACTAGTCCAATCCGTTTAGCTTCGCTTTTCAGTCTGATGTAGGCTTCCTCCATTCTCTCAAAGTTACGTGCCATGATATCAATGTTGTCGGCGAAACCAAAAAACTGGACGGACTTCGTTAAAATCGTACCACTCGTGTCAATCCCTGCCCTTCGTATTACTCCCTCCAAAGCGATGTTGAATAGCAGACACGAAAGACCATCACCTTGTCGTAACCCTCTACGCGTTTCTAAGGGACTCGAGAATGTCCCTGAAACTCGAACTACGCACATCACTCGATCCATTGTCGCCTTGATCAACCGTATCAGTTTATCCGGAAATCAGTTTTCGTGCATTAGCTGCCATAGCTGGTCCCGATCGATTGTATCGTATGCGGTTTTGTAGTCGATAAATAGATGATGTGTGGGCACGTTGTATTCGCGGAATTTCTGCAATACCTGACGTATGGCGAACACCTGGTCTGCGGTAGAGCGTTCACCCATAAATCCCGCCTGATACTGCCCCACGAACTCTCTTGCAATTGGTGTTAGTCGGCGGCATAAAATTTGGGAGAGTACCTTGTATGCAGCGTTCAGCAATGTGATTGCGCGGTAGTTGCTACAATCCAGCTTATCGTCCTTTTTGTAGATGGGACACACGACACCTTCCATCCACTCCTGCGGCACAACCTCATCCTCCCTAACCTTGGTAATCACCCAGTGCAGCGCTCTAGCCAGTGCCTCACCACCGTGTTTAAACAGCTCTCCTGGTAGTTGGTCAACTCCAGGGGCTTTGTTGTTTTTCAGCCGGCCGATCTCCCCCTGGATTTCCTGGAGATTCGGAGCCGGAAGTCGCATGTCCTCCCCGCGTGCTCCTAGGTTCATTACCATACCGCCACCGTTGTCTGCCATATCGCCATATCGACTCAGTGCAGCGCTCTAGCCAGTGCCTCACCACCGTGTTTAAATAACTCTCCTGGTAGTTGGTCAATCCCAGGGCCGGCCAATCTCCTCCTGGATCTCCTGGAGATCCGGAGCCAGTAAAATTATGTCCTGCACGCTTTTCCCAGGTCCATCACCATACCGCCATCTTCGTCTGCCACATCGCCATTCAGGTGTTCTTCCTAGTGCTGCCGCCACCTTTGGATCACCTCACGCTCGTTTGTAAGAAGGTTCCCGTTTATGTCCTCACACATATTAGGCTGTGGCACGTGGCCCTTACGTGAACGGTTCAACTTCTCATAGAACTTTCGTGTGTTATTAGCGCGGTACAGTTGCTCCGTCTGTTAACGGTCTCGATCTTCCTGCTGGCGCTTTTTCCTCCAGAAAATCGAGTTTCGTCTGTTCCGCGCCTGTTTATATCGTGCCTCTCGTTCGCCCTCGTGCGGTGTTGCAGCAATCTCGCCCATGCTGCATTCTTCTCCTCAACTAACTGCTCACATTCGCCGTCATACCAGTCGTTCCTCTGATCCGGAGCCACCGTGCCTTGTACAGCGGTTGCGGTGCTTCCAATGGCGGATCGAATATCTCTCCAGCCATCTTCAAGAGATGCTGCGCCTAGCTGCTCTTCCGTTGGGAGTGCGACTTCCAACTGCTGCGCGTAGTCTACCGTCTAGTAGCCGCCCAATGTTTAGCCGCGGCGGACGACTCCGACGCGTGTTGATCACCGTCGATAGTTTTGAGCGCCGACATACTGCAACGAGGTAGAGGTCGGATTCAATATTCGCACTGCGGTAAGTGCGTACGTTCGTGATGTCGGAGAAGAATTTACCGTCGATTAGAACGTGGTCGATTTGGTTTTCCGTTACTTGATTAGGTGATTTCCATGTGGCCTTGTGGATATTCTTGCGGGGGAAGAAAGTGCTTCGGACTACCATTCCGCGGGAGGCTGCAAAGTTTATGCATCGTTGGCCGTTGTCGTTCGATACGGTATGCAGACTATCCGGTCCGATGACCGGTCTATTCCTACCTGAGCGTTCATGTCACCGATGACGATTTTGACGTCCCGCAGTGGGCATCCATTGTATGTCTGCTCTAGCTGCGCATCGAACGCTTCTTTCTCGTCGTCGGATCTCCCTTCGTGTGGGCAGTGCACGTTGATGATGCTATAGTTGAAGAAACGGTCTTTTATCCTCAGCTTGCACATCCTTGCGTTGATTGGCTGCCACCCAATCACGCGTTGGCGCATCTTTCCCAGCACTATGAAGCCGGTTCCCAGCTCGTTGGTGGTGCCACAGCTTTGGTAGAAGGTAGCCGCTCGATGCCCGCTTTTCCACACTTTCTGACCTGTCCAGCAGATTTCCTGCAGCGCTACGACATCGAAGTTGCGGGGATGTAATTCATCGTAGATTATCCTGTCGCAACCTGCGAAGCCTAGCGACTTGCAGTTCCATGTTCCAAGCTTCCAATCGTGATCCTTTATTCGTCGCCTAGGTCGTTGCCGATTGTATCGAGTCGTATTATCTTCTATGTCGTTCGTAATAGTTGTTTTCAAAGGCGGCTTATTGGGCCTGCGCAAACCTCCTGTCTCGTCGGAGGGCCGTCGTGTCAGGACTGTTTAGCGTCCCACCTAACACCAGGACTTGGGCTTGTGCGCTTTGAGCGGCACACGGTCGCTTTGGCGGAGCCTACTAGCGGATTCATGCGGCTTTTTATAGAGGTTTAACAGGGCCCACTGTCAAACCCCACCACATCCTAGGCAGGCGCCACAACTCGCAGATGGCCTGGGGAGGGGTCGTCAAACTCTTTAACATAGTTTGCTGATTGTTTGGATATACTGTTGATCACCAAAACTAATCTTGAGTTCGGGGCTTCATATCTATTGCTATTGCTACTAAAAAGCTTTTTTCGTCACTTAAATTTTCTTTATGTATTCAACCATTCTTCTATTCTTCTTCTAGTATTACTTCTCCTGGAAGGTCATCAGGCACTGGAAGACAGTTTTGGAATTTTCTAGGTCATCTAAACTGTCTGTTAGCACTTAACCTACGACCATAAGCTTTCAAAGTAGCGTTTTTTGTCACACAATATCTCGAAATATGTTCGAACCTGGTCATCACATCTATTGGAAGGTTAAAAACACCGCTAGGTTGTTCTGGGATAGTCTGAGTAATCCAAACTGTCCTTGAGTTGCGATCAACAGTTGACAGTAGCTTTTTTCGTTACACATCATTTTGATACGTGATCAACCACACCCATTACATCTCCTGGAAGTATAACATACATCGCCAGATAATTTAGATGTTCTGGGTCATCCAAACTATCCTTGAGGTGCAATCAACAGTTGGAGCAGAGGGTTTTTTCACTACTCAAACTTTTGATACGTATTCAACTATATCCATTGCTTTTCCTCATTCAAACTATTTTTTTATTTGGGACTACAAATCTACAGTTGCCAAACAATGTTCTCTCGAAGTTGCTATATGCATGTGATTATTACATTTAAATATATTGGAGCTTTGAGCAACAGGAAACCCAAGTAACCATTAGCACTATATTTCGCTTTTTCGGCAAATATAAAGCTATTATAGAGCCAATATGAAGCATGTTTGCATTGAGACAGCGCTATAGTCGCGATGTACGGCTTTTTAAAACGCTTACGGTTATCTGGGAAATCTACTGCTGGGGTTGTAGATCGCAAATTCTGGACTCAACGACGATTTGAATAACCTAAGATATCCCAAAGCCATCTGACCATGTTTCATGATCTTCAGGAATATGTCGTAGCTGTTGATCGCAAGTTCTGAACTCAAGGATGGTTTGGATGACCCAGGATTTCCCAAGACGATCTTACCATATCATATCATAATATGTTTTGGATAAAGTTGACAACATATCCAAGTTTCTATTGACGAAAAAAGCTAGTGTCGTTATTGTAGATCGCAAGTTCTGAATGTAAGGACCTTTTGGATGACCCAGGATATTCCAAAATCATCTGACCATGACTCTTGATCTTAAGGAATAAGATATGGACATGGTTGGATACATATCCAAGCTTGGAGCGACAGAAAAAGCTAATGTCGTAGCTGTAGATCGCAAGTTCTGAACTCAAGGGTGGTCTTGATGACTCAGGATATCCCATAACCATCTGACCATGTATCTTGATCTTACGTTATATATGTTATGGATATGGTTGAATACATATCCAAGCTTGGAGTGACGAAAAAAGCTAGCATGGTAACTGTAGATCACAAGTTCCGGACTCAAGGATAATTTGGATGATCTAGCACATCCCAAAAAAATATTTTTCAAACTTGTTTTGTCATTTCTCCATTATTAATCACGAAAACAAATGGAATCCATCAAATTAACTGGGTAATACCGCTTAGAAAAATTTGAGCCTGAAAGGGTTAAAGTATTTCTGCTATCTCCAGAGTAGGGTGGCTCAAATTAGTATGGGAAAAACAATTTTCAATTTTTTTGATGAACTGAATGAGTATCATGGTTCTTGGTCGTAAATTGTGCCGTCCAACTGCAAATCACTGTTTTTGGATGTTTCTGCATACATTTTACTATATAAACTTCCAACGTGTTTAGCACCGTCCAAACGTTGACCGATTTGGCTGAAATTTTGTCCAGAGCATCAGGGCATCAAATAGAACCGAATAAGAGGGCGAAATTTGAAAAAGTGTTTTTTGAGCCACCCTACTCCAGAGTCATTTCATAATTCCAAACATAATTCTCAGTTTTGAATAGGAATGAGAAATTTAAGCTTCGTTCATAGTATTTCACTCTATCGTTATTTAAAGCACTGGATAAAAATAGTTTTTTTTTCTATTAAATCGTTTAAATATATAAAAAGAAGCATATTTACTTTACACAGCTTTAAAAAAATAAATAAAAGCAACTTGTAAATTAAATTACAGCATCATACATAGGTACTTTTTAAAAGAAACTACAAGCCAACGCTAATAATTTCTACTTGTATTTGCTTTATGCAACAGTCACTTGTAAATTCCACTAATTTCATAAGTGCGGTTTACTTGTAATACCAGACTTGTAAAATCATAGGGGAGGAGGTTCGGTTGTGGGCACCGTTCGTTTATGGGCACCCCTATGTATCTTTTGACAGATAAGAGATGCTGTCATTCTGACAACCGTCATTTGTTTGCTATAATAGTATGATGTTTTGTGCTCAATATCAAACCGGATGGGCATCTCTACTTTGAACTAGAAACAAATAAATTTTTCGTACAAGAAAAACAACACGAAAGTTTTTGGCCTTTTTCAAAGTGTCATAAATTAAAGGATTTAATTCAAAAAGTGAGTTCTAATGCGTATTTACACAGTAAATTTAATCTATTTTGAGGCCCAATGTCGATTGCCATCAAAATTTTAGCGCGAATTTTTTTTTTCTTCTCGTTCCAAAAAGGCTGCGAAATTCGGTTGTGGGCACCTTTATTGGTTCGGTTATGGGCACCCTCATTTTATTGATAAATCATTCAATATCGTTTTACTTGTCCCTTAACTTATTTTTAATAACGTTTTAAGGCAGTTTTTATAATTAGTTTGACATAATTGTTCGAAATAATGAGTTTATTTAATATTTTTGTTCTTTGGGCATGTCTAGTCATTATACACACTTTTTGGAACAAAGCGTTGACCGATTTGCTTGCAACAAGTTGCATTCGACGGGGAATGCTTTCCCATTGTTTCCTATTGAAAATTGGTCAGATCGGATTATGGGATCAAAATTTATGGCCAAAATATTATTTTTTGAAATGAACGAGAAAGGCACTATTGGCGCTAGGGTGATTAATCAGGATTTTTTTGATTGTGATGCATACCAATAAAACGTAAATCAATGAAAAATTAAAACCCATTTACCTGAAATGCTATTTTAGACCTTTCTTATGTGATTTTTTTCAACATCCTCCTTAATGCACCGAGGGAACAACAACTGTAGTATCCCACGGTTGCTGCAACGCAGAAAAGCTGGAATAATAAAAATTCCAGTTGAGCGTTGCTTCCGTATTGAGTGAATTTTGTTATAGATTCCAGGATGCCTGTCTTTAATTGATCGACTAGTCATTATTCTTTGCATATGTCTATTAGAATAATTTAGACATTTTAATTTTAAAACAAAGCACAACATCCTTTTATGGCTGCCTTTCATGCGAAATTGATAAAAGAATCCACGATACTTTCACCAAAGAATTTACTGGAGGAATTTTCAAAGGATTACTCGAAGAAATTCTCTTGAAATCGCTTAAGGTAGTCGTGAAAGAATTCCTATAGGAATTTTAGGAAAAATTGTCAAGGAAATTGCAAAGGAACTCCTAGAGGAATTTCAAAAAAAAAAAAATCCGGCGGGATTCCTAAAAGAATCATCAAACAAAAAAATTTTAAATTAATTTTCGAAGAAATCTCCGAAGAAATCCGTAAATGAATTTCTTAAGGAGGTCTTAGAGAATATTTGTAGGATTTCTGAAACAATATCCGAAAGTACTCCTAAAACATATTCAGTAGAAATTTCAAAAGAAATTTGCGAAGGATCTTCAAAAGGTATATCCGAATTTCTAAACCAAGTCTTGACGGAATGTCCAAAGGAATTTTCGGAGAAATCTAAAACTGTCGAAAGCTCCTTCAGGAATTACTTTGAAAAATCCTTCAGGCATTTCTTCGGATATTTCTGCAGGAACTTGTTCAGGATTTCCTAAGAAAATTTCCTTAAATAGTCTAAAAAAAATCGACTTAGACTGATTTAGATTTAGAAATCTGTTAAGGAATCTCGGAGGCATTTTTAAGAAAAAGGGAATTCTTACTTCGGATATTTCTCTAGGGATTTATTTAAAAGTTTCTTAATGCCTCCAAGATTCCTTAACAGATTTCTAAATCTAAATCAGTCTAGATCAGTCCTATATAAAAACTAATTAAAAACAAAGAAAACTGATTTAATAAGTGGTCTCATTGATAATTAAATATGATTAAAACAATATTGTCAAGATAATCAATGTGCTACTTAGCTTGAAATTCCTGAACTACAATGATTCGTTTACACCAGTGCACAATGGTCGGAACCCGTGATTTGATGAACTTAATTGTTTTGTGCCCAAACGGCTGATGTGATCTAAATAGTGTCTTCAGAGAAAAAAATCACAAAAATATTGCCCATATTCGAGTGGATTTTATTTTTCAATAGTACCTACTATTGAAAAAGTTGAAAATCTAACTTTTTTCACGAACGTGATAAAAAAAAAGTTTCTTCGGCAAAGTTGTAGATCTAGTAAAAATATGACATTTTGCTATAAAAACATTTTTCCTACGATAAATACTTTTGGAGATATGAGCGTTTTTTATGGAAACTCCCTTAAATTTAGAATTGTTGGTATAACTTTTTTTCTAAACAAAACTCAGATTTGTGATGTTCTACAAAAATGTGAGCACTAAAAAACTACGCGTTTTGATAAATATAAAACTTTGCTACGACAACTATATCAAAAGTTATGAAACTTTTAAGGTCAATTTCACACTGATTTCAATTGCGTATAGGGGAGAAGGTGGCAAACCGAATCACAATGTCAAGTACTCTTCTGAAAGTTCAGACTTCATACTATAAAGTAGTGAAAGTTTCGTGAGTGCCAATTCATAAACGAAGAATTGGCGTAATTCAAGAGTATGGAGTTTTCTTTAGAAAAATACACTATTTTTCAATAAGATGCGTATAAGGGAGAGGGTGGCACACCGGGACACAATGTCAGGCACATTTTAGAAAGATTTTACTTTATGGTTTGAAGGTGGGATGGTTTAGTGAGTGCCAATTTACACACAAACCACTAGGGTCGGCTTCGACAGTACCTGAGAGAAGCTCTCGAAACGCATAAAATTAAACAAATATGTACTGTCGTCAGACAACAATTAAATTTAAAACAAGAAAATAACAATCAAAGTGTGCGCCACCTGAAAGGCCAAATTTTGTTCTGCGTTGTTATGTTGCCTTAGAGAATTGGCTTGGACTGTCAGCTAGATCTCGGCTCAGCTTGACACGCACATTTTTTAAACCTTTTCTCCCCCACAGGACATTATTATACTCTTCTCCGTAATTTGATATGCATATATGGAAGTAGGGCCAGATTTAGAAGGGGCCGGAGGGGGGGGGGCATGGACCCGGGCCTCCACAAATATTATGTATCAAAACTAACTTTTTTTGTACATTTTGGCACAAGCTGTCGGCCCCGGGGCCCTCTTCCGGCTAAATCCGGCCCTGGAAGATGGGATGTTGTTGATCTCCCATTCCAGGCATTGACTAAAAAATCAATGATATCAATATTATTTTCCCAAGAAAGTTGAAGCGCCATCTGTCTTCCAATGGACAATTTAATAAATGTGGCTTAAAAATATATAAATATTTAACATAATTATTCACTTAATTAGCACCCACGAAATAACTATCACTACCGCAGCACTGCAGCACAAGCTATCACATAACTATTCGACAATGTTTGCCATTTCTCTCCCTGTCTTCTTCTGTGACATCCGCCACTACACATAACTACTTATTCAATGTTTATTAAGTAATTTCATATTTACCAATTTTCAGGATTCTATACCAATCTACTATTTATGCATTTGTATATCCAAGAAACTAGCTTAATAGTACTCTTATGCCATGAGAAAATTTATTTGACCAGACCGACAAATGAACCCAGCCATATCGACATTGCAGTCAAACATCTAACCGCTATAGGTCGAGAAAGGTCATAACTTCTTCGATATACGCATATACGCATATACGCATATGAAGTTAACGAAGTAGATGTGCTTGTTCTGAGTCTCAAATGACCCGAGAATTGTCGATTTCGACACAACTCACGTAAAACGACAGTGTATTTCAGATGGGAGGTATCGACAATTGTCACTTCATTCGAAACGCTTCACCTCATACGAGACGCAGAATAAGCACAAGTTGTCAAAGGTGAGACACTGTTATTACAATTCTAGTTTTTTATGTGTAAATAGGCACTCACCAAACCTTCACACCTATAAACTATAGAATGAAAACTTTCTAAAATGTGCCTAATATTGTGTCCCAATGTGCCACCCTCTCCCCTATACGCATCTTATTGAAAAATAGTGTATTTTTCTACAGAAAACTCCATATTTTTGAATTACGCCAATTCTTCGTTTATGAAATGGCACTCACGAAACTTTCACTACTTTATAGTATGAAGTCTGAACTTTCAGAAGAGTACTTGACATTGTGATTCGGTTTGCCACCTTCTCCCCTATACGCATTTGAAATCAGTGTGAAATTGACTTTAAAAGCTTCATAACTTTTGATATAGTTGTCGTAGCAAAGTTTTATATTTATCAAAACGCGTAGTTTTTTAGTGCTCACATTTTTGTAGAACATCAAAAATCTGAGTTTTGTTTAGAAAAAAAGTTATACTAAAATTCTAAATTTAAGGGAGTTTCCATAAAAACGCTCATATCTCCAAAAGTATTCATCGTAGGAAAAAAAGTTTTTATGGCAAAATGTCATATTTTTGCTAGATCCACAACTTTGTCAAAGAAACTGTTTTTTATCGCGTTTGTGAAAAAGTTAGATTTTCAACTTTTTCAATAGTAGGTACTATTGAAAAATAAAATCCACTCGAATATGGGCACTATTTTTGTGATTTTTTTCTCTGAAGACACTATTTAGATCACATCAGCCGTTTGGGCACAAAACAATTAAGTTCATCAAATCACGGGTTCCGACCATTGTGCAGTGCCAGATCCTATAAGAAAGGGGACGCTTAGGCATGTATCCAAGACTTCACAAAAGCTTATGTAGGGGAGAACAGTGCATAATGCACCCCTGGGGTAAAAAGGCATCACTCATAAATCACTCATATAACCTGTTGTAGGACATTTATGAACGAATATTATCATTGCAATTCATAAATTAGTTATTCATTATTGAGCTCCATTGGAAAAAGTGAGCAAAATCCCTTCATATTCACTCAAATTTAACGATTTGTGATTATTCCAGCTTACCCGTAAGATTGTTGATACAATTTCAGTTGTTATTGTAGGAACGACGCATCGCCGAGATTATTTTATAATCCAGTAGAGCTTGAAAACAAGTGGCCCAAGACGGCTGCTCTTCCGGGCGAAGTGGGATCGCGACCGTAAACAATTCGTGCAAGGTATTTTTTAACGTGGGACTACGTCTGTGTTTTCTTAACCAATTTCTCAAGAAAACCCTATAATAAGTGTTATTCGACGAAGCAAACAGCTTTTTGGTCAGTAGATTCATTTACATCTGTTATAGTATAGAAATACTACATAGAATAAGAGATCAGCGAAGATGCCATCTTGTTTCCAATAGAATTGTCAGAAGCGATTCCAATTCAATTTGTTTACTTTTTTCATTTATAAGAAGCAAGCAAAAAGGTCAAGTGATGCCAGTATTTTCACGATTTCATACCTTTCCATACGTTGCCAATTGAACAGTTTTGCACTCCGCCGGTCTCTGGTTATAGGGTTGCTATTATAGTATACATATATGTTCATGAATAAAGTGTTGGGCACGGTTTTTTTTAACATGGACATATTGAAACAAAAAAAGCATATTTGACCATCTCCGAATATTTGGTGCCCATGACAACGATATCACCAAGTATAGCAATGTCAGAGGTATCTTTTCCGATTTTTCCACCGCTCGCATAGGCTCTTTTGGTTTCCCAGAGTAACTATTATGCAAGGGTGTAAAACGAATCAAATTTAATCAAAAAAGGTACGCCACCCCTCCCTGAACTCAGTTCGGATATGTCACGGACGGATGGTGTCAGCGAGAAAAATTCAATTAAAAATCTATTTTCGAGTGAAAACGAATACACACCGTTCCTGTTGACAAGACTGTCGAATCGTCACATATACACTCTTTATCTTGTCTAGACAGCTCTGTGTCGTTGCTTTGTCAACGCGTTCGATTCCACGCCATGTGAACTTCATCCGATCCGGACAACGGCGTCCCTGGCGGGTAACAAATTAAACGCTTCCGCAAAATGCGGAACATTTTCGACGTGCCCTGGCGCAGGGAGGGCTCCTCAACATGCCTGCTAAACGAGAGCGCAGGTCATTTAAATTTTTTCCCACCGTCCTATTTTTGGGACCTATACGAGTGAACGCCTACGCAGCACAGGACGACGCTAATCGCTTCCTTGGGCACATCTGGTGGCGTGCATGCATCCGTGTGAACCTTCCTGCTGCAGGTCGTTCTCTCAGCTAGGCGCCTTTCTGCGTAGTGAGTTTTTCTTCGACTCGGAAGGCTGTAAAGTGTGTAAAGTCAGTGGCAATGGAACCGCATAACACGTGGTGCGGCTGAGATAGGAAGAAGTCCCAACTGTAATGTGACACCTCGACTATCAGTTGCCGAGTTTGGTGCTGTAAGTTGAGCGGCAGGATTGCGGTTATCGATCCCTATGAGAAACTTTGTGCCCTCTGTTTGGCATGTTATTCCTCTCTTTTCACGTTTTGGACGACCACTAATTTGTGATTTATTTGTTTAGATTACTTGAAAAATGACTTATATTTTCGATTGGGTTGCTCGTATGTGTTGAAGTTGCAGTGATTTATTTCTATGGTTGATTCATTAGGCATGATTAAAAAATTAATTGTCTAATCATGTTTTCAGGTACATGACTACAATTACATTTCTTTAACAATTCAATCTGCTGATTAGATATTCGATTAGCTTCAGAGAACTACGACAAAGATTGAAATCGATTACTAATTATAACGATCAATTACACTGCGCAACACTGGATCGCGCTTCAAGATGAAACCAAAAATTAACTGAGGTTTGGGGTCTCTAGTGATCCCAGATGAAAGAATTTTTGAAACAAATTAGAACGCGGCTTCAAAATCCAAGACGCAAGTTTGTTTGGAAAATTAGGGATGTTCAAGCCAAGAGGAATGTCAAACATTGCTGGTTGACCAATAATTGGCCAAATTACGGGTGTTATCAACCCGGCACTGCATTCATGTTTCTTCAGTATTTTCGTCGTTTTTCGATTGATTTTGATTCTGTTTTTTTTTTCGAGAATTAAGCTTTAAACAATCTCAGAAATGTGAACAGGCATGCTACAGTAAGTATTACTACAGATGTTCTAGGTTCTCCAAATTATCTAGAGTTTAGTAAACTACAGCTGATATGGAATCGAAGTTAACTGTTTATGTCCATACAGGCTCACAGAGTCCAAGGGCATGATGTACAATTTAGTTTTGCCCTGCGCAAATGTTCCAGGCACTTCAAATTACTCTGGAGACCATGCCGTTGGTAGTCATCTAAATCTGGTTAAACCGTTAGCATCCTATTATGGCTATTCTGTTCAAATTACATGCTTTGATACTAGATTCTTTTTTTTAAACCTTATTAAAAATTTATTTGAGTCTGACTTGATACTTGATGGGCTACAGCGAATGCCCTCAGGTCCTCTTCAACTGCAAAAAGCCATCGTGTACGTGGTCTTCCACGAAGCCTGCCGTCTCTTCCGGGTTCTCTACTAAATATTATCTTCGCTTGACGTTCTTCCGGCATACGAACAACGTGACCAGCCCACCGTAGCCTGCCGTGTTGTATAAGCTTAATAATATCCAGCCCTTTATATACCTGGTACAATTCGTGATTCATGCAACGGCGCCAGATACCGTTCTCCTGTTTACTGCCGAGTATTGTCCGCAGCACCTTACGCTCAAACACTTGGAAAGCTCTCCGATCAACCTCTTTTACCGCCCATGTTTCATGGCCGTATAAGGCCACCGGAAGAATCAGACTAGTATACAGCGCGAATTTTGTCCTCGTTTGCAGACAATGGGACTTAAGCTGGTTACGAAGTCCGTAATAAGCCCTATTTGCAGCTGCAATACGCCTTTTCACCTCGCGGGTAACATCATTATCGCACGTCACTAATGTTCCAAGATACACAGATTCTCCTACTACTTCAATTTTGCACCATCCAGCACCATTCCACTACCACCACCACTAATAAACCCACGTTGATTGCCAGCGACCATGTACTTCGTTTTGCAGGTATTGATTATGAGCCCAATCCTGACTGTATCTCTCTCAAAAAGCACTAAATCCTCTTCCAATCAATCCGAAAGTTTTTTTGAGTTGTTGAGATGTTTAGTCCAGAAGGAATTGGTTAGTTTTGAAAAATCTCATTGATTTCTTTCCGGGACCTCGCTTCAAATTAACTGAGGTTTGAGGTCCCTTACGATCGGTAGAGAAGATTAAAAATGAAATGCGGCATTTAAATCCATAATGAAATTTTGTTTGGAGTCCTATGACGTATAGTTCAGAAGAAATTGGTTAGTGTAGTAGAATCTTTCACAAGCGTTCCAAGGTAAACAAATTCTTCAACAACTTCAAACACATCCCCATCAAGCACTACCTCAGCACCAACACCACTAAGTCTTCCCCTATCTCTACCTGCCACCATGTACACTGGATTTTATTTTTACACGATTTACACTTTCTTAAAAGTGTTTATTTTTTTGTGACATTTTTTATCATGTTTCTGACCAAAGGTAAAATAATATAAAAAAAAACCATAAGTCGATTTACACAATGCTCCAGCATAAGAAGGAAGCGGACAGCACTTCATCTACTTCGTCAAGATTGACCAATTTGAATGGTCATTGTCATCAACACTCAGCACTACAGTTGTTACTTCAGCTCTTTTCGTCGCAACGTTAGCTTCTGAATCAACAGTAGCCGAGCCCGCAATGAAATCAGATGAATCTCCATAGAAATCCGAAGGCGGACAGCACCATCTTCGACCAATGCACTCAAGCAGCGAAAATATTCATTCAACAATTCAAGATTCCCAACTATAGACATCTTTTGATTGGAAATTATTGAGTATAATTTTATTTATTTATCACCTTATATTAGAAACATTTTTTTTTAATATCAGGCTATACCTTAAATAGCCACAGCTTTAATTTGCTTCTACAGAACGCACTAAGAATGGCTAGTTTTCACGAGAGTTTTCACCAAAAAGTGAAATATTGTTGCTATTACTAAATGCTCATCCTTTCTACGGAATGAAATCCCGTCAAATACTCTGTGACAAATAGAATTATATTAGCACTTTATAATATACTTTTATCTTTATCATCGGTGACTTGGTATAATTAAATACGATAGCTTTATTTATTGTTTTAGAAGTTCTACAGACTACAAAGAACATGAAATTGTATTCCTCATGCTTTCTTACTTCACCGATTTTGATTGTTTGAATTCGTTGATTCGAATAAGTGATCAAAATTTGATTAGCATGACTTTTGAGATACTCTCTTTACATTTATTGCAATATTTCCACCAAAACACGCTAAACAAAGCTATTTTCTTCAGATCTCTGTTTAAAAATACGATATCCGATTAGTATGGCTTCGTAATTCAAAGAGAAAGTAAACAAAGAGAGCCTTTCTTTTGGACTTTTTGGACGTTTTCAAAAATCACGCAGGAAATTGTTTTTATTTTTTTCTACCAAGGTAATTTTCTAATACATAGCTTCATTTATCCTCAAATTTTTGTACTTAACCAATATAAAATGAAAATAAAAATAATTTACATTAATATTCTTAGTAATTCGAATATATGCACTAAGTGATTTGTGCAAATTGCTTTAGCTGTTTTTAAAATGATAAATAAAGCATACAAAATTGATGAATTACGATCGATTAAGCTGACTGCAATAGAGATTCATATATTGCCGAAATATGTTTCTTTAAAAAAATACAGAAATAAACAACAATCAGCATCTGATGTCTTATTGGGCAGTTATTAGGTTATTTAATTTTCTTAACATTTTCCCTTTTCAACAATATTTGAACATACTTAAGAAGATCGAAATGAAAATTGGATAGTAATTCAGATCATATTGTTAATTCACTTTTAATTTGTTAAAGCCAAATAGAAAACAAATTAATCATCGTCGTCTAGACCGATTCTAACAAAATCTCTTGATATTTAATTAAATCGGCTTGAAAGCTTTGCAAAAACGATACTAGAACCCATAGAAAACTTATAAATTTTAAATGAACAATCTCTCACATTGAACAACTGATGAATAATTGGACACCATAAAAAGTTTTACTTGGATATAGTAACTGTGATTGTATAATAATTGTTCGTGCTATTGTTACATTGCCTAATCAGAATCAGATCCGAAATGTGAGGTTCCGTTTAATTTCCTTGAAAACGTAGAAAATGGAAAGTTAGAAAAATAGTTGTTAAGAAAAATGTTAATTTGTTTGATACTGCTTTCCTTATTTTAATCCCATCTTTTCAGAATTCAAGAATTTTATTTTACAATAATTGAGCAATTCAAGATAAGGACTCAATACTATGAACGCACTTAATACAATTTCAAAGAGTCAGCAGCCACGATACTAAAAGGAACTTCCACGTGAACAAACGCAGCCTTCGAATCGGCCATAGTTCGGCATTGCGATCACGTCTTCATTGGAAACAAAGAAGGATGCAGAACTCTGGATGAACTAAATTGGTGAGCACGTTCCAATTATTTAATCTTTTTTTCTCTCAATGCTTCACCAAACTACGAATTTATAAAATACTCAACTAAATACGTACAGGGCATCGTTTGCTTCTATTGCCGCGGATATTGTGGGAGTCCCAGATATCCGGTTCAAGCTTTAGCTAGCAACGGTGGCTCTTCTCGACCTTCTATTCCCTGAGTAGCTAGTACGAATAAGGGCGTCCTTGTGAAGTTTTGCTGTACCTGTTATGAACAACTAGTACATCCCATTCCCTACACTCACTTAAGAAACTTGCCTTGCTTCAGAAGTGAATCCTTTTTGTAGTACTAGTCTTCGTAACAAAAAGGGCACCATTAAGGAGCATGAGATCTGATCAAATTATTCGTAGTACTACTTGACCAACACCCCCAGCCGGGTGAGGGGTAGAGGATGACTCACACACACACACACACGATTTACACTTTCTTAATTTTTCACCCATCCTAAATGCTTAACGCATATTAATTACCATGTGATATTTCTTTGAATTATTTAGGATTTTTTGAAACATGTTGCAAAGATTTTGGTGGCAAATTGAAGTCACACGAACAAAAAAACGAGCGAAAAAAAATCGTGTAAAAATAAAATCCTGTGTATTTTGTCTTGGTAGAGTTAATGGTTAAGCCTATCCTCGCCGTCTCCTTCTTCAGTGGGACAAAAGCCTCCACTACTGCTCTGTGATCGATTCCAATAAGGTCGCCTAGGAGCATATGCGACCGTGTGATGAAAGTGCCGTTACTCTGCACGCCAGATCTCCTAATACCGCCTTCGAGTGCAATGTTGAACAATAAATTCAAAAGTGCATCATCCTTCTTCGTCTAAGGTCTCGTTTGTGACACTTCGTCTGCTATCCGAATGCTTGATTTCGAGCCATCCAGCGTTACACGTATCAGTCTAATCAGATTCGCCGGAAAACCATGTTCGGACATTATCTGCCATAGCTTATTTCTTTTCATTGAATCGTACGCTGCTTTGAAATCAATGAACAGATGATGAGTCTGCAAGTTGTACTCCCGGATTTTATCAAGGATCATCCGCAGGCTAAACATATGAAGCCATCCAACCAGCCGGCAGGCAGTTCTTCATCCTCCCATATTTTCTGGATTATGTGGTGGATTGATTGATGCAGCCGCTCACTTCTGTGTTCGAGAAGCTCGACTGGGATCTCGTCCTTCCCATTAGCTTCACTGTTTCTTTACTTCTTTACATCGTACAGTGTTTGTTTCTTTCTAAAGCTTGACCGTCGCCGACTATGACTATCATGCTCCTTAATACACCTTCATATTCACAGTTCAACAAATCTTCGAAGTGCTCTACCACCATAGTCTTGTCTGTCAGCAAATTTCCCTCTCGGTCATTGCACATGACGGGCACTGGCGCAGTCTTATGCCGTGCGTCATTGACAGTTGCGTAAAACCTCTGCATATCGTTTCTATCCATGTTCTCCTGCGCTTTAGCTAACACACTCTCTACGTGTTGCCTTTTTCATGCGATGTATTTGTTTCTTTTCTGCCCTTGCTACACTGTACCTTTCTCTATTGGACCGGGTACGAGCAACTATCATTCGACTTCTAGCAACATTTTTCTCGTCCGTCACTCACTAGCAGTTCTCATCGAACAAACCATTTCGTTGGCGTCGCTATGCAGTGCCTAACACTTCCTGCGCTGTTGTAGTCACAGCTTCGTGGATATTTTCGCACAATCTGTTGACGTCGCCAGATCCAGTGGCATCTCCTATCCGCTCGTCCAATGACAGGGCGAAAGAAACTTTCTTTTCCGATCTGCGCATTTGCATCCCCAATGACAATCTTTACACAATGTGTTGGGCACTCTCTGTAGGCCTTATCAAGGCTCTCATAGAACTCATGCTTTACGTCATCAGGCTTATCGTTCGTTGGGGCATGGTTGCTGATCAGGCTATAGTTGAAGAATTTATCGGCTTCCACCGGATAACACGCTTCATCTGCTTCCCGATCACCATGAAGCCAACTCCTCGTTCTGCTCTGTCACCGCCGCTATAGTAGATGTGGTACTTGAATGAAGTGTTCGCTATGGGATCCACCGCCCAGAATTCACGTTCTCCAGTTTTGGGCCACCGTATTTCCTGGATTGCTGCCACACTCACGCCGATCTTCTGCAGCTCACGAGCCAGGAGCCCAACACGTGCGGGTTCATTAAAAATTCTCATGTTCCAAGATCCGACTTTCCAATCGTTGTCCTTCATTCATTGCTGGGTTTCCTGCCGTTGAATCAATCCGTCTACTCTACTTTTGCCTTTCTCGGTAACTGTAGAATCTTTGGTGGCTACCTTACGTTGCACTACCTACATCGCGTTGAAGGGGCTGCCTTCTCGATGCTGACACGATGCAACATGGTGTGCACAGTTTAGTTTATAGTCCCCAAAATGGCGAACAGACGCTATTGTGAGCCGATCCTAACATGGAGGACAGACGCTCGATTAGATTTGCAAATCCGTAAAGCAGCATATCCCCCCTTCCCTGTCAGCATACGTCCATAGTTCCCACAGGTGTTGGCTACCCGATGTTCCCTAAAGTTGCTTGTATTCCGGCCAGCGCCATGAGGAGGTAGGGATAGGAGTTGCTGGGTAAGAGGCTAAGGACCGCGAAATGGGGTCTTTTTAGTCCTTCAGGTACGCGAAGTACCATTGGTTCGCTTTAGCCAGCATTTATCGTGCCTGGTACATGTTACATTGAGTAAATTTTGCAGGCTACGCATTTTTTCAAAAACTTCGAAAATAAAATTCAAGTTTGCATTTTTCTGCAACTCAACTGTACCAACATGTTATGACTGATGTGCTTGAAGGTAGTTATGAAAAATATGCGAAGTTTCTTGACAAATTTCAAGTTTGTTGGAACAAAATGCACGTACCACTTTTAATGGGAACAAAATGCAACAGAAACCGAAAATCGTTGCCGGTAAAAGTGGTACATGTACATTTAAAAAATTATTTTAAACGGCAGTAAACCATCTTGAAATTCAAAACAGGGTGAAAATCTATTATGGATACAGATTTGTCGTCAAATTTTCTTTTCAATGAACTGATTTTAGTGGGTAGAACTGTATGTGTACCAATTTTCCTGGCAACGAAATTGCCACTGTGATATATACCGGAAATTAAAAAGTGTGTATCTCCAGATTTAGTTGTTGAAAATCACTTTTCAATCACTTTCAACATAAATTTTGGACATACTGCTTCAAACACGGATGCAAACCATAAAAAAAGTAGAAATATGGGAGAAAATAATTTTTTGAGATCTTTTAGGGCTTCCAAACCCTTCTTGAGTACAGAACTTGATGATCTACATAAACAATAAAGCATTTTACGGGGCCTCAATCCTAATATGAAGTTGGAAATGGTACTTGAGACATAATTAAACTATTTTTTTCCAAATCGCAGTGTTACCAGAACATCAACGGTACTCCAAACTATTCTTGAGTGCAGATCTTGGACGTCTTCAAGACCAACCGAGTGATTGATAGGTTCCTGAGCTTGTGTGTTAGTTGTAGAAACCCCATGGGACATCATTACAACAGTATTTAAAAAATCAACATTTGCAGAATAGCTATGGTACTCCAAACCATTCTTGAGTTCAGATTTCGGAGGTGTACAAGATCAACAGAGTAATTCAAAAGGTTCCCGAGCTTGTGTTTTAGATGGAGAAGCCCCATGGGACATCATTACATCAGTTAATAAGAAATTCAACATTCCCAGAATAGCTACGGTACTCCAAACCATTCTTGAGTTCAGATATTGGAAGTCTACAACACCAACGGAGTGATTCATAGGGTCCTGAGCTTGTGTGATAGTTGGAGGAATCCCACAGGACATCAGTACATCAGTACACCAGTATATACAAATCACAACATTCTCAGAGTTCCTGCGGCCCATTCCACGTCGAGCATCCATGCGAGACGGTTGTAAGTCCGCGTACGGTCTGCTTCTCTTTCGGTTTTTTTCCTGAAGTACAGGTAGTGGTTTTTTCCGAAAGTGTTTTGAAGCATAGGGTTTGAGTGGAAGTGGTGCTTAGCTGTAGCAGTTAAGTAGCCATTTCGTTGGTTTTGCAACTACGCAAAACTTTGCAGTTTATTCGGCGTCCATCGCAGGCGCAGGCATCATCGTCCCACGCCGACAATCATCATCCATCGTGCGTCTCCACCAACACAGACGCTGCCGTCCTGCCACCATCCATCCACCCAGTTGCAGTGTTGGGTGCGGCGAGAGCACCAACAATAGCGTGGTTCGCTTCGACCACCGGCGAATGTCCATCGAGCTAGTGTGTGCTTCCAGAACTGTTAGCCAGCAACACAGCAGTGTGAACGCAAGTATTTAATTGAGCTTCCTCTCATTGTTCCCCTCTCTTCACCATCTTATTGGAATAGTTTTTTCTTTCTTTTTTACTCGTCTTCCCCTCTGTACCAAATCATTATTTTGTTTGTGTGTGTGTGTATTTTTTTTCTGCCCTTGTTTGCCCTAATTGTTTAGTTTTAAAATAGATTGTGCCTCGCTGCAGCGGCGCATTTCGTGTCCGCAATGCGCGAAGGCGAAGTTGACGGTACTTCGTATTCCATGTCAGATGTTTCGTTGCATTCGGGTGTTCCAAACCAAAACGAAATGGACACCAGCAACGCTAAAATTTCCTCTACGAGCCCCCGTCCCAAGGTCTACCCTCACGACTCTAGTGGGCCGTATGTTGTTTTCTTTCGACCCAAAGGCAAACGTTTGAATATCAGCCAGATTAGCAAAGATCTGGAAAAGCGATTTTCGTCTGTCACGACCATTGACATGGTTGGGTCCAGTAAACTCCGTGTCACGGTCAGTGATCGCAAACAGGCCAACGAGATTGCCACCTGTGAGCTTTTCACTCTCGAATATAGGGTGTATTTACCGTCAGCAGTGTGTGAGATCGTATGACATGCGACGATTTGAAACAAGGTTACGGTCGTTTCAAGAACGTTTCTTTGCCTCCTGTTGCGATATTGGATTGCAAACAAATATATTCGGTGTCGCAGGAGGGAGAGAAACGGAATTATTCCCTGTCTGACTCTTTCTGCTGGTCCGCACTGCCTGACTACGTAGTGATTGGAAAACTTCTGTGAAAACTGTTTTAATTGCAAGCAGCTGGGCCACACCGCTCAGTACTGCTGCAATAAACCTCGCTGTGCATCATGCGGAGAGAAGCATGTGGAGCGGGCGTGCAAGACTGCACCGAAATGTGTCTATTGTAACGAAAGCCCTCCACATGCTCTTGAAGCTTGCCCAACGTACATACAGCAGCGAATACACCAGAAGCGGTCTCTTCAGCAGCGTTCTCGGCGAAGTTACGCCGAAATGTTGAGGAAGGCCGCTCCTCCACTCGTTTCTGACACCATCTACTCATCTCTTCCTTTGGACGATCAAGGTAGCTCTGACTCCGAGGTTGGAAATGGGGTTCCCTTTGTTTTCAATGGCTCAACGAGGAAGAGAATAAAACAGAGCCAGCGACCCTCAAAAAAGCCTAGAAAACAGCCTCAAAGTGAGCCCCAATCCAACATGGTCAAATTCAAAGCGGGTGGAAATACTCAAAAACGTTCAACTTTTGTGGTTTCACATCGGGATGATCGAGAGTTTCCACCGCTTCCGGGAACATCTAAAATCCCAGATGCCCCATTTTTTGCGATTTCTCAGCCAGAAAGAGAGCATACAGAGCGAGCAGAAGAACTCCCGAGCGCTCCAATGCAGCCCTGCCGTCCTGTTTAGTCACGCTTAGTCGACAACTAAGAAGCTTTCCCCTAAAGCAAAAATTTGTTTTGGTCTATTTTAGCTCATTAAAACTCAGAGTCGCCTATATAGGTCTCAGTATGATAGTTACTATCAACTGTGTGTACAAAAAATAGTAAACCAATCGGTTTTAAATCCGCGATGTTGTGCATCCGTGAGTACGGCTTCGCACTGGCGGAGCCCCATGAGTCGCAGTTGAGCGCTAATAGTTACTATCAACTCCCCAAAGCTAACATGTTGTGCATCCGCGAGTACGGCTTCGCACTGCCGGCGCCCCCATGAGTCGCAGTTGAGCGCTAATAGTTACTATCAACTCCCCAATGCTAACATGTTGTGCATCCGCGAGTACGGCTTCGCACTGCCGGCGCCCTCATGAGTCGCAGTTGAGCGCTGATAGTTACTATCAACTCCCCAAAGCTAACATGTTGTGCATCCGCGAGTACGGCTTCGCACTGCCGGCGTCTCCATGAGTCGCAGTTGAGCGCTGATAGTTACTATCAACTCCCCCAAAGCTCACATGTTGTGCATCCGCGCGTACGGCTTCGCACTGCCGGCGCCCCATGAGTCGCAGTTGAGCGCTGATAGTTACTATCAACTCCCCCAAAGCTAACATGTTGTGCATCCGCGAGTACGGCTTCGCACTGCCGGCGCCCTCATGAGTCGCAGTTGAGCGCTGATAGTTACTATCAACTCCCCCAAAGCTAACATGTTGTGCATCCGTGAGTACGGCTTCGCACTGCCGGCGCCCCCATGAGTCGCAGTTGAGCGCTAATAGTTACTATCAACTCCCCCAATGCTAACATGTTGTGCATCCGTGAGTACGGCTTCGCACTGCCGGCGCCCCCATGAGTCGCAGTTGAGCGCTAATAGTTACTATCAACTCCCCCAATGCTAACATGTTGTGCATCCGCGAGTACGGCTTCGCACTGCCGGCGCCCTCATGAGTCGCAGTTGAGCGCTGATAGTTACTATCAACTCCCCCAATGCTAACATGTTGTGCATCCGCGAGTACGGCTTCGCACTGCCGGCGCCCCCATGAGTCGCAGTTGAGCGCTGATAGTTACTATCAACTCCCCAATGCTAACATGTTGTGCATCCGTGAGTACGGCTTCGCACTGCCGGCGCCCTCATGAGTCGCAGTTGAGCGCTGATAGTTACTATCAACTCCCCAAAGCTAACATGTTGTGCATCCGCGAGTACGGCTTCGCACTGCCGGCGCCTCCATGAGTCGCAGTTGAGCGCTAATAGTTACTATCAACTCCCCCAAAGCTAACATGTTGTGCATCCGCGAGTACGGCTTCGCACTGCCGGCGCCCTCATGAGTCGCAGTTGAGCGCTGATAGTGACTACCAACACCTCCACAGCTACCATGTTGTGCATCCGCGAGTACGGCTTCGCACTGCCGGCGCCCCCATGAGTCGCAGTTGAGCGCTAATAGTTACTATCAACTCCCCCAAAGCTAACATGTTGTGCATCCGTGAGTACGGCTTCGCACTGCCGGCGCCCCCATGAGTCGCAGTTGAGCGCTAATAGTTACTATCAACTCCCCCAAAGCTAACATGTTGTGCATCCGCGAGTACGGCTTCGCACTGCCGGCGCCCTCATGAGTCGCAGTTGAGCGCTGATAGTTACTATCAACTCCCCCAAAGCTAACATGTTGTGCATCCGCGAGTACGGCTTCGCACTGCCGGCGCCTCCATGAGTCGCAGTTGAGCGCTAATAGTTACTATCAACTCCCCCAAAGCTAACATGTTGTGCATCCGCGAGTACGGCTTCGCACTGCCGGCGCCCCCATGAGTCGCAGTTGAGCGCTGATAGTTACTATCAACTCCCCCAAAGCTAACATGTTGTGCATCCGCGAGTACGGCTTCGCACTGCCGGCGCCCCCATGAGTCGCAGTTGAGCGCTGATAGTTACTATCAACTCCGCCAAAGCTAACATGTTGTGCATCCGCGAGTACGGCTTCGCACTGCCGGCGCCTCCATGAGTCGCAGTTGAGCGCTGATAGTAACTATCAACTCCCCAAAGCTAACATGTTGTGCATCCGCGAGTACGGCTTCGCACTGCCGGCGCCCCATGAGTCGCAGTTGAGCGCTGATAGTTACTATCAACTCCCCAAAGCTAACATGTTGTGCATCCGCGAGTACGGCTTCGCACTGCCGGCGCCCCCATGAGTCGCAGTTGAGCGCTGATAGTTACTATCAACTCCCCAAAGCTAACATGTTGTGCATCCGCGAGTACGGCTTCGCACTGCCGGCGCCCTCATGAGTCGCAGTTGAGCGCTGATAGTTACTATCAACTCCCCAAAGCTAACATGTTGTGCATCCGTGAGTACGGCTTCGCACTGCCGGCGCCCCCATGAGTCGCAGTTGAGCGCTAATAGTTACTATCAACTCCCCAATGCTAACATGTTGTGCATCCGTGAGTACGGCTTCGCACTGCCGGCGCCCCCATGACTCGCAGTTGAGCGCTAATAGTTACTATCAACTCCCCCAATGCTAACATGTTGTGCATCCGCGAGTACGGCTTCGCACTGCCGGCGCCCTCATGAGTCGCAGTTGAGCGCTGATAGTTACTATCAACTCCCCCAAAGCTAACATGTTGTGCATCCGCGAGTACGGCTTCGCACTGCCGGCGCCCCCATGAGTCGCAGTTGAGCGCTGATAGTTACTATCAACTCCCCCAAAGCTAACATGTTGTGCATCCGTGAGTACGGCTTCGCACTGCCGGCGCCCCCATGAGTCGCAGTTGAGCGCTAATAGTTACTATCAACTCCCCCAATGCTAACATGTTGTGCATCCGCGAGTACGGCTTCGCACTGCCGGCGCCCTCATGAGTCGCAGTTGAGCGCTGATAGTTACTATCAACTCCCCCAAAGCTAACATGTTGTGCATCCGCGAGTACGGCTTCGCACTGCCGGCGCCTCCATGAGTCGCAGTTGAGCGCTAATAGTTACTATCAACTCCCCCAAAGCTAACATGTTGTGCATCCGCGAGTACGGCTTCGCACTGCCGGCGCCCCCATGAGTCGCAGTTGAGCGCTGATAGTTACTATCAACTCCCCCAAAGCTAACATGTTGTGCATCCGCGAGTACGGCTTCGCACTGCCGGCGCCCCGATGAGTCGCAGTTGAGCGCTGATAGTTACTATCAACTCCCCCAAAGCTAACATGTTGTGCATCCGTGAGTACGGCTTCGCACTGCCGGCGCCCCCATGAGTCGCAGTTGAGCGCTAATAGTTACTATCAACTCCCCCAATGCTAACATGTTGTGCATCCGCGAGTACGGCTTCGCACTGCCGGCGCCCTCATGAGTCGCAGTTGAGCGCTGATAGTTACTATCAACTCCCCCAAAGCTAACATGTTGTGCATCCGCGAGTACGGCTTCGCACTGCCGGCGCCCCCATGAGTCGCAGTTGAGCGCTGATAGTTACTATCAACTCCCCCAAAGCTAACATGTTGTGCATCCGTGAGTACGGCTTCGCACCCATGAGTCGCAGTTGAGCGCTAATAGTTACTATCAACTCCCCCAATGCTAACATGTTGTGCATCCGCGAGTACGGCTTCGCACTGCCGGCGCCCTCATGAGTCGCAGTTGAGCGCTGATAGTTACTATCAACTCCCCCAAAGCTAACATGTTGTGCATCCGCGAGTACGGCTTCGCACTGCCGGCGCCTCCATGAGTCGCAGTTGAGCGCTAATAGTTACTATCAACTCCCCCAAAGCTAACATGTTGTGCATCCGCGAGTACGGCTTCGCACTGCCGGCGCCCCCATGAGTCGCAGTTGAGCGCTGATAGTTACTATCAACTCCCCCAAAGCTAACATGTTGTGCATCCGCGAGTACGGCTTCGCACTGCCGGCGCCCCCATGAGTCGCAGTTGAGCGTTAATAGTTACTATCAACTCCCCCAAAGCTAACATGTTGTGCATCCGCGAGTACGGCTTCGCACTGCCGGCGCCCCCATGAGTCGCAGTTGAGCGCTGATAGTTACTATCAACTCCCCCAAAGCGAACATGCTGTGCATCCGCGAGTACGGCTTCGCACTGCCGGCGCCCCCATGAGTCGCAGTTGAGCGCTGATAGTTACTATCAACTCCCCCAAAGCTAACATGTTGTGCATCCTCGAGTACGGCTTCGCATTGCCGGCGCCCATATGGGTCTTGATTCTGCATTGAAAGTATTCTATTGTTCACCTAAAATCGCATTCCAACATCCCCTGAAAACATATTTTATTTTGGGATACTTGAGTCATACAGCCCTGCCGTCCTGTTTAGTCACGCTTAGTCGACAACTAAGAAGCTTTCCCCTAAAGCAAAAATTTGTTTTGGTCTATTTTAGCTCATTAAAACTCAGAGTCGCCTATATAGGTCTCAGTATGATAGTTACTATCAACTGTGTGTACAAAAAATAGTAAACCAATCGGTTTTAAATCCGCGATGTTGTGCATCCGTGAGTACGGCTTCGCACTGGCGGAGCCCCCATGAGTCGCAGTTGAGCGCTAATAGTTACTATCAACTCCCCCAAAGCTAACATGTTGTGCATCCGCGAGTACGGCTTCGCACTGCCGGCGCCCCCATGAGTCGCAGTTGAGCGCTAATAGTTACTATCAACTCCCCCAATGCTAACATGTTGTGCATCCGCGAGTACGGCTTCGCACTGCCGGCGCCCTCATGAGTCGCAGTTGAGCGCTGATAGTTACTATCAACTCCCCCAAAGCTAACATGTTGTGCATCCGCGAGTACGGCTTCGCACTGCCGGCGCCTCCATGAGTCGCAGTTGAGCGCTAATAGTTACTATCAACTCCCCCAAAGCTAACATGTTGTGCATCCGCGAGTACGGCTTCGCACTGCCGGCGCCCTCATGAGTCGCAGTTGAGCGCTGATAGTTACTATCAACTCCCCAAAGCTAACATGTTGTGCATCCGCGAGTACGGCTTCGCACTGCCGGCGCCCTCATGAGTCGCAGTTGAGCGCTGATAGTTACTATCAACTCCCCAAAGCTAACATGTTGTGCATCCGTGAGTACGGCTTCGCACTGCCGGCGCCCCCATGAGTCGCAGTTGAGCGCTAATAGTTACTATCAACTCCCCAATGCTAACATGTTGTGCATCCGTGAGTACGGCTTCGCACTGCCGGCGCCCCCATGAGTCGCAGTTGAGCGCTAATAGTTACTATCAACTCCCCAATGCTAACATGTTGTGCATCCGCGAGTACGGCTTCGCACTGCCGGCGCCCTCATGAGTCGCAGTTGAGCGCTAATAGTTACTATCAACTCCCCAATGCTAACATGTTGTGCATCCGCGAGTACGGCTTCGCACTGCCGGCGCCCCATGAGTCGCAGTTGAGCGCTGATAGTTACTATCAACTCCCCCAAAGCTAACATGTTGTGCATCCGCGAGTACGGCTTCGCACTGCCGGCGCCCATATGGGTCTTGATTCTGCATTGAAAGTATTCTATTGTTCACCTAAAATCGCATTCCAACATCCCCTGAAAACATATTTTATTTTGGGATACTTGAGTCATACAGCCCTGCCGTCCTGTTTAGTCACGCTTAGTCGACAACTAAGAAGCTTTCCCCTAAAGCAAAAATTTGTTTTGGTCTATTTTAGCTCATTAAAACTCAGAGTCGCCTATATAGGTCTCAGTATGATAGTTACTATCAACTGTGTGTACAAAAAATAGTAAACCAATCGGTTTTAAATCCGCGATGTTGTGCATCCGTGAGTACGGCTTCGCACTGGCGGAGCCCCCATGAGTCGCAGTTGAGCGCTAATAGTTACTATCAACTCCCCCAAAGCTAACATGTTGTGCATCCGCGAGTACGGCTTCGCACTGCCGGCGCCCCCATGAGTCGCAGTTGAGCGCTAATAGTTACTATCAACTCCCCCAATGCTAACATGTTGTGCATCCGCGAGTACGGCTTCGCACTGCCGGCGCCCTCATGAGTCGCAGTTGAGCGCTGATAGTTACTATCAACTCCCCCAAAGCTAACATGTTGTGCATCCGCGAGTACGGCTTCGCACTGCCGGCGTCTCCATGAGTCGCAGTTGAGCGCTAATAGTTACTATCAACTCCCCCAAAGCTAACATGTTGTGCATCCGCGAGTACGGCTTCGCACTGCCGGCGCCCCCATGAGTCGCAGTTGAGCGCTGATAGTTACTATCAACTCCCCCAAAGCTAACATGTTGTGCATCCGCGAGTACGGCTTCGCACTGCCGGCGCCCCCATGAGTCGCAGTTGAGCGCTGATAGTTACTATCAACTCCCCCAAAGCTAACATGTTGTGCATCCGTGAGTACGGCTTCGCACTGCCGGCGCCCCCATGAGTCGCAGTTGAGCGCTAATAGTTACTATCAACTCCCCCAATGCTAACATGTTGTGCATCCGTGAGTACGGCTTCGCACTGCCGGCGCCCCCATGAGTCGCAGTTGAGCGCTAATAGTTACTATCAACTCCCCCAATGCTAACATGTTGTGCATCCGCGAGTACGGCTTCGCACTGCCGGCGCCCTCATGAGTCGCAGTTGAGCGCTAATAGTTACTATCAACTCCCCAATGCTAACATGTTGTGCATCCGCGAGTACGGCTTCGCACTGCCGGCGCCCCATGAGTCGCAGTTGAGCGCTGATAGTTACTATCAACTCCCCAAAGCTAACATGTTGTGCATCCGCGAATACGGCTTCGCACTGCCGGCGCACATATGGGTCTTGATTTTGCATTGAACGTATTCTATTGTTCACCTAAAATCGCATTCCAACATCCCCTGAAAACATATTTTACTTTGGGATACTTGAGTCATACAGCCCTGCCGTCCTGTTTAGTCACGCTTAGTCGACAACTAAGAAGCTTTCCCTAAAGCAAAAATTTGTTTTGGTCTATTTTAGCTCATTAAAACTCAGAGTCGCCTATATAGGTCTCAGTATGATAGTTACTATCAACTGTGTGTACAAAAATAGTAAACCAATCGGTTTTAAATCCGCGATGTTGTGCATCCGTGAGTACGGCTTCGCACTGGCGGAGCCCCATGAGTCGCAGTTGAGCGCTAATAGTTACTATCAACTCCCCAAAGCTAACATGTTGTGCATCCGCGAGTACGGCTTCGCACTGCCGGCGCCCCATGAGTCGCAGTTGAGCGCTAATAGTTACTATCAACTCCCCAATGCTAACATGTTGTGCATCCGCGAGTACGGCTTCGCACTGCCGGCGCCCTCATGAGTCGCAGTTGAGCGCTGATAGTTACTATCAACTCCCCAAAGCTAACATGTTGTGCATCCGCGAGTACGGCTTCGCACTGCCGGCGTCTCCATGAGTCGCAGTTGAGCGCTAATAGTTACTATCAACTCCCCAAAGCTAACATGTTGTGCATCCGCGAGTACGGCTTCGCACTGCCGGCGCCCCCATGAGTCGCAGTGGAGCGGTGTTAGTTACTGTCAACTCCCCAAAGCTAACATGTTGTGCATCCGCGAGTACGGCTTCGCACTGCCGGCGCCCTCATGAGTCGCAGTTGAGCGCTGATAGTTACTATCAACTCCCCAAAGCTAACATGTTGTGCATCCGTGAGTACGGCTTCGCACTGCCGGCGCCCCCATGAGTCGCAGTTGAGCGCTAATAGTTACTATCAACTCCCCAATGCTAACATGTTGTGCATCCGTGAGTACGGCTTCGCACTGCCGGCGCCCCCATGAGTCGCAGTTGAGCGCTAATAGTTACTATCAACTCCCCAATGCTAACATGTTGTGCATCCGCGAGTACGGCTTCGCACTGCCGGCGCCCTCATGAGTCGCAGTTGAGCGCTAATAGTTACTATCAACTCCCCCAATGCTAACATGTTGTGCATCCGCGAGTACGGCTTCGCACTGCCGGCGCCCCCATGAGTCGCAGTTGAGCGCTGATAGTTACTATCAACTCCCCCAAAGCTAACATGTTGTGCATCCGTGAGTACGGCTTCGCACTGCCGGCGCCCATATGGGTCTTGATTCTGCATTGAAAGTATTCTATTGTTCACCTAAAATCGCATTCCAACATCCCCTGAAAACATATTTTATTTTGGGATACTTGAGTCATACAGCCCTGCCGTCCTGTTTAGTCACGCTTAGTCGACAACTAAGAAGCTTTCCCCTAAAGCAAAAATTTGTTTTGGTCTATTTTAGCTCATTAAAACTCAGAGTCGCCTATATAGGTCTCAGTATGATAGTTACTATCAACTGTGTGTACAAAAAATAGTAAACCAATCGGTTTTAAATGTCCCACCCCCTTCCCCCTCCCATGGCTGCCTCTTGGATTCGAACCAAGAGCACCAACAAAACCGCCAGAATGATGCGTGTACGCTATCCACTCTTTTACGGTTACTGTGTAAATTATTGCTGTTATTGAATGATGCCTCTCTTGTCTGAAAAGTCAAGAAGTCGGTGAGCACTACTTCTGCGCTCTCCACCCTCATTCGTGCTTTTTGTTTCGGGAAGTGAGCTACAATGGTTTAAAGAGAGCGAGTTCGCGCAAAACGATGTTGCAGTTTACAGCTCGTCACTCACGCGATGCAAAGTTTAAGTATTAAGAGCTTGTATGTACAAGCTCTGCTCTAAAAATATAAAAATAAGTTTGCTTTCCTTTGAGGCAATATAACTCCCGAACGGATGGTCTTCTCACGTATCGGTTCGGATTGGCGATATGGCATTGCAAGAAAAAAAAGAAGCAGAATTCGGAAAATAAGCACGGGAAATGGAAAAAAATAAAAGACTCCTCCACATTTCTAGAGGTAATTTATTTAAAAACGGTTGTCAGTACGAGGTTGGAAATATTTAATACTGTGAATAAAACGAAAAATCAAAACCAAAATTTTGAAATCTAAATTATTCGTCTATTACGCAGTGCAAGAGAATTCCAAGAACGCGCTGATAACCGTTTTTAATTAAATTACATACTTCTAGAATTTTTGAGAAGGGTTTGAAATTTTTCCTCCTATCTTTTCCCGTGCTAATTTTTTGAATGCGCGACATTCTGCTTCTTCTTTTTGTTGCAACGCCAAATCACCAATTGAGATCTGCTGTGTTTATAGCTTTGAAAAGATGTAAAATATTGCTTGGAAAGTTGGAGGATTATCAGAATACACCCAGGTTTTTTTTACACGGTTTGGTTTAGGTCGTTTAAGACCTTCAGCGTCAATAATGAAGCAATGAGTTATTCCCACGAAAAAAATTACTAAAAATCAAAGAAAATTAATCAATTTCTCGGTTAAGAACTTAATGAACTCCAATCGCGTAAAAAAACTGGGTGTACAACGTTTTCATGTGTTCTGGAAGAAGCCATCAAACCTGAATTAAAATCCATCTAGAATGCGACGCTGCAATCAACTTGCAGTTAGAAAGTTAAATCTTAGTTCTCAAATAATACATTTAATAATGTGTTCGCACCAGTGGCGTAGCCAGAAAATTGGTCTGGGGGGAGGGGTGGGGTTGGCGTTCCGAGCAATAACACTCCTCCGTTTTCTACAGTTCAACAATTAGATAACGTTTTTCTTATCTTCTACATATTTTTAGCTGCTAACTTCATTATAATTCATATTATTTTTCACAAATAGATGTTCTAATAGTAATTTGTGCGACAAGTTGCAAAAAATCGAGTTTTGCAATAAGTTACACACTCTATTTTTTGCAATGACGAAAATAGTAGTTTGTGCAACAAGTTGCAAAAAGATGATTTTTACAGCACGAGTCGTACGTTTATCTAACGAGGCTTGCCGAGTTGGATAAATACTACGAGTGCTGAAAAAATCGAGTTTTGCAACGAGCTGCACAGGCTTTTTTCAATGACGAAAAATGGACTTTAATATGAAATATCTGTACCAAAATTATACTTCTCGCGCTTAGTTTCATAGGGGCGTAACTGTATTGATCGATTTCTATTAATCGATTATATATTTGGTTAATAACTCAATTGTTTCAAAAGCTACAACCGTGATTATTGATTCTGGTGCAAGATATAATCATCCTTTATCACACCAAATCATTAAATTATCGGAAAACTAGCGCATTTCGGTACAATAATAAAAAGAAAACATCGATGAAGAGAAATCGATCAATACAGCTATGCCCCTATGAAACTAAGCGCGAGACTTGTACTTGTTTAATTCCTTCCAGAATTTACTACACATGAACATTCTTACCAATAAATTATGTTGCTGCAGAGATTCTATATTGCCGTGCCACATTGCAAAATTCGATAAACCGTGAAGTGATGAAGTGTTTACTTGCTTTTGGAAATTTTTGATGTCATGTCCATCAAACTATTTCATTTATTACGCGACGCTGAGAATACACTATTTGAACACTTACCTAAGCTCATTCAGCAAAATGTAGTCATGTAACTACTGTTCTGATGTTCGCTTTTCATTATAGCATCCAAATGAGTGTTATAATGAATATTATGCAACCCATTTCAGTTGCATAATGTTAGTTAAAGCACCCATTTCGTAAGTATGGAAAAGTAGGCCGTTCTATCACTCAAAGACGAACTGTAAATCAAATATTATGATGAGGAATTGCAAAAAAACACTTTCCGACGATCATATTATCGGGCCAAACCAGACGCGCAATTGAGCACTCGCGATGCGACGCGTGTCGCGACAATTAGAATAGTCAATAGTAGTGCACGCATCGGATGCACTATCATGTGTACTAATTTTAATGAGTTGCGACGTCTCATAACTGCAGACATATTTTACAAAACAAATTCCTTATTTTTTTCCATACACAGAATATATCACTTCCACTCTGCGAAATCCATATATTCGCATTCATTTACTCCGCAGCAAAACGAAGTGCACTTATAAACTCTTATAAACTAAAGCCCCAATTCACTAAAAAAAAGCCCACCACACGACCGAAACGACCGTCACTTGCGTGTTAAATTACATCAAAAACAGTCAATATTCTGCTAATGAAACTGTTGTGTTTTGCTTTTTCTTCAAAACTATCACGAAATACAACAACGCGAACCGCACGGCACAAATAGATTCCGATAACTGACTGGGTAAACAAAAAGCCCCAACGACGAATAACTTGAACTGTTTTTCATTCGATTTACCGGCTGCCGAGAGTAACGGTCACACGAACCGCACGAAAATTTCGGTCAGTACTTGAGTTTGCACGCTTAAGATCATTTTGAAATCTTTAAAATTATTATCACTATTGCTACTATTATGCGTAAACGATTTTTTTTTTCTAATCAACCATTTGGTTAGTTACAATCATCAGTGATTACCTGACGTGCTTATAATTTCCCCAAACACAACGCACTGTCACTATCGCTGGACGACTGCGGCGACTATTTGTCGCGATGGTACCGAAGCGTTATTTTAACCTATAGAATGCAACGATCCAGTGATAGAATCAATGCGATAGCCGCGTAGCGTGTGTTCGGGGGAGCATTTAACTGAAATAAAGAAACATATTTTAAAATCAATAGGGTCGATGTACAGGTAATAGCTGTATTAGTAACAGGTTCAAGTTAAGCTATACCAAAAATCTATCTTCTTAATTGATTTTGCTTCACCATGCTCAATCGATTCTGTCTCATATTTTCCGTGCCCTCTGAAAATTTTAGCTTATTTGGATAAAAACTGATGATTTTTTCATTACATTTTACGATGCACGACAATCATCGCCGCTAGGCGGATCAATCTGTTTTTTAATGGTGTTTGACTGAATTGCCCGCTCTTTAATGGGTAAGGATGATGAATTTTTCAACTTTCTAACAGTTCATAATGTACACATTACCTTTATAACTTAAACGTTTTTAGGACTCTTCGTTAGAAGAGATCCTTATGTTATCTATATAATGATTGTCTTGACAGCGCCTGTGGTAGAGTCGCCATTGTCAATAAAAGACGTATTAAATATAAATTACACTGGATTCTGTGACTGAAGTCACACAATCAAAAATACGAGCGAAAAAAAAATCGTGTAAAAACAGAATCCTGTGTATTCACTTCATTTGAAAGTTTTTGAAACCTTATCAATGCAGTGGGCAGCAAAAATATTGAAAGCTTATTTTCAAATTCTTCTTCATGCTGAGGGTGGCTGGGTTCGTATTGCCGGTCCGGTCTAGGAAATTTTCGGGTTGGAAATTGTCTCGACTTCCCTGGGAATAAAATTATCATCGTGTATCATCAAAAATGGTGCAAAAATGGTAGCTTGGCTTTCGCAGTTAATAACTGTTAAAGTGCTTAATAAACACCAAGCTGCAAGGCAGCAATGTCCCGTGTAATGCCAATGAAGAAGAAGATGAACTCATCTTATCTTCTTCTATATACATAAAAATGAATTTCTGTCTGTCTGACCCTTATAGACTCGGAAACTACTGAACCGATCGGCGTGAATTTGTATGCAGAGGTTTTTGGGACCGGGGAAGGTTCTTAAGGTGGTTCGAAACCCCTCCCTCTTCTGGAAAGGGGGGCTCCCATACAAATGAAACAGAAATTTCGAAATAACACGATCGGTTTTAGGCGAAACGAAGTTCGTCGGGTCTGCTACTGACAAATAAAGACATTCCACTAAAAACTCAAAATATTTTGTAAAACTATTTTTTTCGTAATTGATTACTTCACTGCCGAAAACCGTTCATAGGATAATGTTCAAAGCAATTCCAAGGTTAAAATTGAATTTGAAGATTGTTCTGCGGGATATTCATTTTTGAATTTAGCTTTAACACTTTAACAGATAACACTGAATCAACAATTTGACGCAACAATTCACGTTTTGAAGCCACATCTCTCCATCCTCGAATGTATTCTACCTCGCTCGCCGCGCCTTCTTGTATCAGCAGTATCGAAAGCGAACATCATATTTGCAGGCTTGCTATCCGGCATTCTTGAAACATGCCATGCTGATGATACCCGATGTTTGCCGTAGAGCTGGACGAGTTCGTGGTTCATCCATTGCCTCCACACATCGTCCTCTTGCATACCACCAAAGATGGTCCAAAGCTCCTGTCTCTCAAATACTCTGAGTGCTTGCAAGTCCTCCTCAAGCATGCATGGTCCAAGTTCCATGTCCGTAGAGGACTACCGATCTTATGAGCGTTTTGTGCATGATACATTTGATGTGGGTGTAATTTTTTTTTACTGCAGTTTCTTCTGAAGCCCGTACTAAGCCCACAGATGATGCGCCTTCGCATTTCACGACTAACTTTATTACCAGCCGTTAGCAAGGATCCAAGGTAGACGAATTCATCGACCACCTCGTCACGCTCGGTTCCGCCCACTTGCATGTACTTTGTCTTCGACGCAATGACCCGTTCCTTCCACTCCTCCGGTAGCAGTTTCCCAGATTCCGATAATGAATTATGAAAACCCAGAATTATCCACCTAGAGGTTATGGTGCCTTCCTGCGTGGTTGCCCATTCTAACCCCCACTGGCTGGCAGTGATGTCATGGAAGAAAGCTGTCTGTTTTACAGATAGATTTAATCCGGGAGTTAGAAGGTGTTACCTCTACTGCAGATCCAGTGACCCATTTCAGACTGCCTAGTATTTTATGGCCAGTCCGAGGCCACTTTCACTTACTATAAGCCCGTCCGTTAATGCTACCATTATCAATTGGACAATGGATCCATGAACAAACTTCCGGATTATATAACCCAGTGCGTATCTAGTGTTATATGTGAATAGGAATCATTATCGGCAATCAGTCATAGCGGCGACAATAGTTTGTTGAAAGTGATTCCAGAATTTTCAATTGAACCGTAATTACTAGTTCTCACTGCACTTACAGCACTTCTACCACACCTAAATAGAGGTTATGGTGCCTTTTTCATGTATTATAAAATGTAACAAGAAAAGCAAATAAGAGAGGTCAAAATTGAACATTAGGGAGATAGATTCAGTTATTTCCACCAATTCACATTTATTTGCGTTCATTTGAATGCATTACAGCAGTTTTTGAAAACAAAAAATCGATTTTGAATTTTTTTCAACGACCTTTGGAAAAAATGGAGAAAAAACGATGTTTTTCAATAACTCCGGAGCGCGATGGCTAAGGCTAAGAAGGGGCCCTTGTGAAACGTATTAGTATTAAAATCTAGATAATTTTCTAAAATTCGCCAAAAATTGCACAAAGAATTTTGTTAGTCGAATTCTTCGAAATTTTTCCAATATGCGTTCATGGGCAGGAATGGTGGGTTGCAAAATGAATACTGTATGTGTAAAAGGAAAAAGAACCACAGATTACATCAGTTGTTGGGAGAACCATTCATTGTTCACACTGCACAAATCGGACGATGGTGGTAAGCCGGGCACGTAAGCCCGATCGACTTGGCAGAAGGCAATGAGGTACGCTTCATACCTCGTTTCCAGTATATCAATATCTAAAATTTTGGTTTTGCGGAAAGGTTCGGTAAGAAACATAGGTATAAGTCTTAAAATTCACAATAGTTAGCTTCATCCTCGGTTGCTTTGTTTTGAACGTTTTTAACAGGTTTGCCCATCTAGCTCGCTGCACTTTCCGCCTGTCGTATTGAAGGTCTTCGCCATCTTTCCAGCCAGGGTTGCTGTCCGGCATTCTTGCAACAACCCTTGCCCATCGTATTCTTTCAGCTTTTGCTATCTTATGGATACTGGGTGCGCCGTTAAGTTAGGCGAGCTCGTGGTTCATTTTTCGCCTCTACACACCGTTCTTTTGCACACCGCCACTCTTGCCCCTAAGCACGCGTGTTCAATGCGCAGTGTTATTTTAAAATAACAAACCGAAAATACGTTTAATGTTAGTGATTAATAGTGATTAATGTTAATGGTTATAACCATTTACAATATTTTCGAAGAGCCGGTTTGATAACTTCTTACGAACTCATTCACTATTGGTGTCAGATGCCGAAATATGATTTGGGATATCACTTCATAGGCAGCATTCAAGATCATGATTGCTTGATTGTTCTAACCCCTTCCTTCTACTCCTAGGGAAACTGTTCTTAATTCTAGATTCAGACTATCAGTCTCTGCAAATAAGTGGACATCTTTCATCTCGATGAGTTTAGTTCCGATATTATCCTTACTAGCTGCTGTATTGTGCTTTAGATGTGGGCTGGTAGGTTTCCATCGTCCACTTAACTGATGTAGTCGTTTCTTCTGCTGCATTGACCCTCACTGCTTGTGCTCTCAGCGCCATTTAATTTTTCCTGAAAGTGTTGCTTCTACCTTTCATACGCCAAAATGCTCTCATACTTAATCCTGCACAACTCGCCGCAACATGGAGCCTTTGCGGGATATGATGAGCTTCTCCGTTTCCGTCTAAAGCGTTCCACCTTCTTCCGGGATTCTTGCTACAGCGCGACCGCCTGCGATGCGCCCTTCTTCTCCCGAATCACTCTTCGTCGAGCCATCTCTAGTAGATGGTATGATTATAGAGGACTAAACTTTCACACCATTGATTCCTTCCAACACATCCGCGAGCATCCGTGTGCTACCGATGAAGTTGAGAGATTTGTAGTTCCACGAATCGAACTTTCAATCCCCAATCCCACGGACATCCGTAGTTTTCGAATATGCGCCCTATTAACCACCTCATTGTATCAGCGCCCCCTTAAAAATAGGCGACTAAGTAGCTCATATTTTACGACGACAGGGCTGCTCCAATGTTCACACTTTCTGGCATCGTGGAGCTCATCCTCAACTTCTTTGATGCTTCCGACCCCGTGAAGAACATGGTCAAAACTGTTCTTCCTATTCTGACTCCTCTCCTGAAGCAGCTGGCTTCGAAAATGCCCCTCCTCGAGTCATTTGTATCCTTCGATGGCTAACTTAGTCAATAAGGGTAACATGATTTCGATTCTACAGTGGAACTGTCGAAGTATTCTTCCAAAATTAGATATTTTTAAATTTTTAGTTAACAAATTACAATGCGATGCTTTTGCTTTATGTGAAACATGGCTTACACCTGATGTGAACCTTCATTTTCCTGATTCCAACATAATCCGCCGCGATCGGGCAAATCGATATGGAGGGTGCTTTAGGGATCAAAAACAGCACTCCTTCTATAGAGTCGATCTTGCGTCGATGTCTGGCACCGAAGCTGTCGCATGTCAGGTGACTATTCGAGGAAAAGACCTCAGTATCGCCTCGATATATCTTCCTCCAAACACCGCGATATCTCGAAGAGATCTCTCGCACATCTGCTCGGTTATGCCCGAGTCACGGTTGCTCCTGGGAGATTTTAACTCCCACGGAACAGGCTGGGGGGAACTGTACGACGACAACCGTTCATCAATGATATACGACCTCTGCGACGACTTCAATATGTCAATTTTGAGTACAGGAGAAGTTACACGAGTGGCTCCTCCAGCAAGAGATAGCCGTCTAGATCTTTCCATTTGTTCGAGCTCATTATCGTTGGACTGTACTTGGAAGGTGGTCCAAGATCCCCATGGTAGTGATCATTTGCCGATCGAAGTTTCGATTTCCAATGGACATAAGCAATCTGCTTCCATCGATCTTTCATATGACCTCACGAAGCACATCGATTGGGGCAAATATGCGGACGCCATCAGCGATGGCATACAGTCGATAGAAGCACTTCCCCGCGGGAAGAGTACAAGTTTCTATCGCAGTTGATTCTTGAAAGCGCTCTTCAGGCACAACGTCGGCCGGTGCCAGGAGCTTCGGTTCGTAGGAAACCCTACAGTCCGTGGTGGGACATCGAGTGTACGCAACTTTATCGCGAGAAATCCGCCGCGTTCAAAGAATTTCGGAAACACGGGGCGATCGTTCTTCACAAACGATACACCGCGCTCGAAATCCAGTTCAAGAAACTGGTTAAAGTGAAGAAGCGCGGATATTGGCGCACTTTTGTTGAAGGTTTATCGCGCGAGACTTCAATGAAAACTCTGTGGACCGTCGGGAGAAGAATGCGCAACGCGTCGTCCGTAAACGAAGATCGTGAAAGCTCGTCGCGGTGGATACTCGACTTCGCAAAGAAAGTTTGTCCGGATTCGGTACCGGTGAGGCAAGAGCTACGTGATGCTTTTGCTGACAGGGATGATATGGATCGTCCCTTTTCGATGATTGAATTCTCACTTGCTCTCCTTTCATGTAACAATTCCGCTCCAGGGATGGATAGAATCAAGTTCAATTTGCTTTTAAAACCTCCCAGACGTCGCGAAGAGGCGCTTATTGAGCCTGTTCAACCAGTTTCTGGAGTGCAACATTGTTCCGGATGATTGGAGGCAAGTGAGGGTGATAGCCATCCAGAAGCCCGGAAAACCTGCGTCGGATTATAATTCGTATCGCCCAATCGCGATGCTGTCCTGTCTTCGGAAGTTGTAGGAGAAGATGATTCTCTTCCGGCTAGACAAATGGGTTGAATCGAATCGTTTTTCGTCAGATACACAATTTAGTTTCCGCAGGGGCAAGGGAACGAACGACTGTCTTGCGTTGCTTTCTTCAGAAATTCAGCTTACTTTCGCTAAAAAAGAGCAAATGGGCTCAGTGTTTTTGGACATTAAGGGGGCTTTTGATTCAGTTTGCGTTGATGTCTTATCCGACAAACTCCACTCGTGTGGACTTTCACCAATTTTAAACAATTATTTGTACAATTTGCTGTCAGAGAAGCGTATGAGTTTTTCTCATGGTGACTCGGCAACTTCACGAATTAGCTACATGGGTCTCCCCCAGGGCTCATGTTTAAGCCCCCTTCTTTACAATTTTTACGTCAGAGACATTGATGAATGTCTCATGCCAAATTGCTCGTTAAGGCAGCTTGCAGATGATTGTGTTGTATCCGTTTCGGGGCCAACCACAGCTGATCTGCAAGGACCATTGCAAGATACTTTGGACAATTTGTCCACTTGGGCTACGAAGCTGGGTATCGAATTCTCTCCGGAGAAAACTGAGATGGTTGTCTTTTCAAAAAAACATAAGCCGGCAAAGTTCCCGCTCCAACTGATGGGTAAGACAATCACTCATAGCATGTCTTCTAAATACCTCGGGGTCTGGTTCGACTCGAAATGTACCTTCGGGAAGCACATTGTGTATCTGACACAAAAATGCCAGAAACGGATCAACTTCATGCGATCAATAACCGGAACATGGTGGGAGCGCATCCCGAAGATCTTACGACGTTGTATAGAACAACCATTTTGTCGGTCCTCGAATACGGTAGTTTCTGCTTCCAGTCCGCGGCTAAAACACACATGCTGAAGCTTCAAAGGATTCAATACCGCTGTCTCCGTATCGCGTTAGGATGTATGAATTCGACACATACGATGAGCTTGGAAGTACTTGCGGGAGTACTGCCACTAACAGATCGTTTCGCGGAATTATCGCTCCGGTTCCTCATCCGCTGTGAGGTTCTCAATCCATTGGTCATTGACAACTTCGAGAAGCTGCTCGAACAACACCCTCAATCTCGATTCATGAGTATTTATCATTGGTACATAACGCTGGAGGTAAGCCCTTCTTCGGTAGATACCAATCGTGCTAACTTCGTAGACTTTTACAGTTCCTCTGTTATCTTTGATCTGTCCATGAAGCAGGAGGTTCATGGAATACCAGACTTTCTGTGTGCGGAGGTCATACCTCCATTATTTGCAAGCAAATACGGGCACGCCAGTGAGGAGAGAAGCTTTTTTACAGACGGGTCAAAAATTGATGACTCCACTGGTTTCGGTGTTTTCAACGTTTTTCATAGCGCCTACTTTAAGCTCAAAGAGCCTTGTTCCGTGTATACTGCTGAGCTAGCTCGAGCAAATCGCATCCCTACCTCCTGACCACTTTTTCATCTTCACCGACAGTCTAAGTTCCTTGGAGGCTGTTCGGTCAATGAAACCGATTAAGCACTCAGCGTATCTTCTGAATGGGATACGGACAGCTTTGAGTGCCTTATCACAACGGTCTTACACAATCACCATGGCTTGGGTCCCTTCTCATTGCTCGATCCCGGGAAATGAGAAAGCGGACTCTTTGGCTAAGGTGGGCGCTATGGAAGGTGATATTTACGATCGGAAAATCACCTTCGATGAATTTTCACATTAGTTCGTCAGGAAACCTTGAACAGCTGGCAACAGAAATGGACAAATGGGGCGTTGGGTAGATGGCTGTATTCAATTCGCCCGCAGGTGTCGAAGCGTCCATGGTTCAAAAAATTGAATGTGGGACGAGACTTCATTCGATACATGTGTCGTCTAATGTCCAATCACTACACTCTAAATGCACATCTTTTCAGAGTGGGGCTCTCGGAAGGGAATCTCTGTGTTTGCGGCGAGGATTATCAGGACATCGATCATGTCGTGTGGGCGTGCGAGGAGCATCGTGGCCCCAGATCTGCGCTAACTTAACATCTCCGGTTCCGAGGAAAACAACCAAAGCCTATTAGGGAAGTGTTGTCGGGCCTTGATCTCGAGTACATGTCCCTGGTCCACCAATTTTTGAAAGTTCCCGATGTAAAACTGTTATCATTACCTGCCCATTCCCTTGTCTGTCGTACCCCGTATCGAATGTCTTCCTCTTGTTGTACATTTCCATGTCTGTCGTTGATCCCTTCCGTATGTCTTCCTCTCGTCGTTGTCTCCCAAAAAGTTTGTTTGTCCCGTTACAGATGTAAAAATGCGAGGAATGTCAACTTTGTGAACATCAGCATCGTAATTACTTAAGCACTCTAAAATCCTTTCTTTTCCTACTGTATTATTGTATTCCCTAACCTCGACTAAACCGCGAGTCTTTCGGTTCCTCAAAACCAACACTATGTATAACAATCAAGAAATGTATTGTTAAACTTGATTTCGGCTCCGTAACGCTTCACGGCAAATGAGCCTTCCAAATAAACGAAAGATTAAAAAAAAAAGAAAAGTTCCTGCGGTACTTCAAATCATTCTTGAGTTCAGATATTGGAGGTCTACAAGACCAACAGACTGATTCGGTTTCCGAGCTTGTGTGGTAGTTGATGAAGTCCCATTTGATTTCATTACACCAGTATATACATAATACAACATACCCAGAATATCCACGATACTCAAAAGCATTCTTGAGCTCAGATATTGAAGGTGTACTAGACCAACAGCGTGATTCATAGGTTTCCGAGCTTGTGTTTTAGTTGGAGAAGCCCCACGGGACATCATTACACCAGTATATACAAACCATAACATTTCCAGAATATCTACGATACCATAAATGAGCTATTCCAACTCATAAAAATAAATGAGATATCGAAGATTTTCATGTTGATCTTTTTGAATATTAGGATCCGTACTCAAGGATAGTTTGGAGTTTCGTAGATATCGAACGAATTCTGTAGTGTGTCTGTAATGGTGTTTTGAAATCCCGTGGAGCTATTAGAACTCATAAAACTAGTAGGAACATTGATGATCTCCATGTTGATCGATTCAAATATTAAGATCTGTACTCAAGGATAGTTTGGAGAGTCGTAGATGTTGAGCGAAGTATGTAGTGCGTCTGTAATGGTGTTATGAGATACCGTAGAGCTATTCAAAATCATAAAAATAGTGGGGACATCCAAGATCTTCTTGTTAATCCATTTGAATATTAGGATCTGAGCTCAAAAACAGTTTGGAGTGTCGTAGAAATTCAACGAATTCTGTAATGTGTATAAAATGGTGGGGCCCTCCTTAGCCGTGCGGTAAGACGCGCGGCTACAAAGCAAGACCATGGTGAGGGTGGCTGGGTTCGATTCCCGGTGCCGGTCTAGGCAATTTTCGGATTGGAAATTGTCTCGACTTCCCTGGGCATAAAAGTATCATCGTGCTGGCCTCATGATATACGAATGCAAAAATGGTAACCTGGCTTAGAAACCTCGCAGTTAATAACTGTGGAAGTACTTAATGAACACTAAGCTGCGAGGCGGCTCTGTCCCAGTGTGGGGATGTAATGCCAATAAGAAGAAGAAGTATAAAATGGTGTTACGAGATACCTTGGAGCTATTCCAACTCATGGTACTCAAGGATAGTTAGGAGAGTCATAGATGTCGAGCGAAGTATGTAGTGTGTATGTAATGGTGTTATAAGGTATCGGGAGTTATTCCAACTCATGAAATTAGTTTAGACATCGAAGATCTTTGTGTTGATCATTCCCTGTGTCGCATCGGAACGAGTCAGACGCATTTAGTTTGGATCTCTTCACGCGAACTCGATCAAGTGCTTTTTAAGTTTACTTTGCCACCGCACCGGCACCGAAGTTTCGCAAGGTGAATTCCTGGCGACCAGAAGGAAGCGGGCTGTAATTGGTTAATTACCAACCGGTAATCATTACAGCGCCGTGAATATCAGCATTCGGAAAGAGCATCATCCATCCCCGTACGACGACGTTCGTAGGCACCTACAAATGCAGCAAGAAAACGGATAAGTAACTATTCGCTTTGTATTGTTTGCATGCGGTGGAGTTGGGTACACGTTTTTCTCGACAGAAAGAATCGGACAGTGCAGAAAGAGTGGGCATTAGCCTGGTCCAAAAAAATATTTTTTTCTTAAATAAATTTATTTAAGTTTTTTTTTATCTTTGATACATGGACGAAGTGAGTGGAGGCGAAACGCCTCCCAAAGACAATGTCGTTCGCATCGCGATTTTACCAGGCCACATCACCTGGTCCCTGGGTTGTTTACTTTCGGCAGAAAGTGAAAAGTATTGATTTCTTGGGAATCAAACGTGACTTGACGCGTCGTTTTCCGAAAACTGATTTTCATCAGATCAATCGGAACAAACTACGTGTAACCGCACCTACATACCAAGATGCAAATGCTATCGCAAAGACCAGAACTATAATGTTGAATATTTGGTTTACGTCCCTCGCGGGAGGTCGAGATTGAAGGCGTAATTACCGCAGCGAGCCTGACTTGCAAGGATGTACTTGCAGGAAAAGGCCGTTTAAAGAATGCCCTGCAGTCTACCGTGGATATTCTGGACTGCAAGGAATTGCATTCAGCAGCTATGGTGGATGGTAAAAAGTATATTCGAAGTCAGGTTCGCTACGGGTAACGTTTGCCGGTTCGATACTCCCAAAATATGTAGATATCGAAAATATGTTGTTTCCGGTGCGTCTTTTGTACCCAGAGTTTTCAATTGTACCAACTGCAAACAGTTGGGGCACACTGCCGAGTTTTGCGACAACAAGCCCCGTTGTGGCAAATGTTTTGAAAAGCATAGGGAGGAGTCCTGCCAACAACAAGTTACAAAGTGCGCTTATTATGGCATGGACCCTCCCATGGTTTGCAAGAATGCCCGGTGTACAAAAAGCGCACCCAAAAGTTAAGCGTTCGTTAGTACAGCGCTCTAAGCAGTCGTATGCAGAAATGGTGAAGTCGCAAGACACATCCGCAACTGCCAACGCAACGGCTGCTATTTCAGCTGCCGTTCAAGTAAGTGATTTTATTATGTCATTTCCATAGACGAATCGGACTCTGACGTAGCCGATATGGATGATTCTGCGGAGGTACACGTACCCGAAAAGAGGAAGAAACTGTCTTCCCCGGGATTGCGCCGCAAGAAAACAAAAATCATCCCTAGAAGCTTGCCTAAATCTGATGGTAATGGGGGATTATTTAAAATTCCGAAGCAGCCTGTCTATACTGCTCCTTTTGACCCATGTTGCAGTAAGACATTCCCGCCATTGCCTAAAAGTGATGTTACAAAGAAACATCAGTCAAGGAATATCTCTGAGCAGAAAACTGCTACTCGCACTTCCAAGAAAAGAATCTCGTCCAAGCGAGGATTGATATCCTTTAAGGACCTTGTGGATCGTATTTTGAACTTATTCAATATTCCGAATTCATTGAGGCCAATCATTGACCTCTTTATTCCAACAGTTGAAAGTTATCTGAAGCAATTGACTGTTTCATGGCCCTTCTTGCAGGACTTGTATCTTTCGATGGATAATACGGCCATACAAGATACAATCACTGTGCTGCAGTGGAACTGTCATAGTCTGAAACATAAATTGGACGTGTTTAAGTTTTAATTCGCAACCTGATTGCGATATATTTGCACTTTGTGAAACATGGCTTTCTTCTGAAGATGAAATCAACTTCCACGATTTTAACATTATTCGCCAAGATCGGAATGATCATTATGGTGGCGTTCTTTTGGGAATCAAAAATGTCACACTTTCTACAGAATTCCCATTCCGACTGTTAATGGTTTAGAAATCGTCGCTTGCCAAGTAAATGTAAAGAATAAAGACCTTTGCATAGCTTCAGTGTATATTCCCCCAAATGCCTCACTTAATCGTCGGCATCTTTGGAGCGCAGTCTCTCTTTTATCATCCCCAGTTTTAATACTGGGTGATATGAATGCACATGGTATTGCATGGGGCGAAACTAGAGACGATAACAGAGCGCCCATTTTCTATGATTTGTGCGACGATTTCAACTTGAATATTTTGAACACAGGCGAAGTAACTCGAATAGGACCTCAAGGTCAGGAAAGTCGAATAGATCTGTCTTTATGCTCTAATTCACTATCATTAGATTGCACGTGGAAGGTAATCCAAGATCCCCATGGTAGTGACCACATGCCGATAGTCACCACAATCAAAAGCGGCTATCAACGATCAGTGCCAGTTAATGTTCCTTTCGACCTCACGAAAAACATTGACTGGCAAATATTTGCATCGGCGGTAAAAACTGGTATTGAATCAACTGATATTCTTCCACCACTGGATGAATATCGATTCCTTACAGAATTGATTCAGAAGCTCAGAAACGACGCGTTCCAAGTACATCTGTCATAAGAAGACCAGCCACTCCTGGATGGGATGATGAATGTACTAAGTTGTATTCCGAGAAATCTGATGCCTTCAAGGCTTTCCGTAAACACGGAAGGTCTGAGCTTTTCGAAGAGTATTTGAGGCTTGAAAGAAAGCTCAAAAATCTTCTCAAGGCTAAAAAACGTAGCTACTGGCGACGTTTTGTCGAGGGACTATCGCGAGAAACCTCAATGACAACACTTTGGAAAACGGCCCGCAACATGCGGAACCGCATTTCCACCAACGAGAGTGAAGAATACTCCAATCGATGGATATTCAACTTCGCAAAAAAGGTCTGTCCAGATTCCGTACCAGCAGAACCGCTATTTCGAGAATCAATCACTGATCCCGGTTCTTTGGGTGGACCATTCTCAATGCTGGAACTTTCTATGTCTCTTCTTTCATCGAAAAAATCTGCTCCGGGATGCGATAACATCAAATTCAATCTTCTAAAAAATCTCCCAGATGTCGCAAAAAGACGATTACTCGACCTGTACAACTGTTTCATGGAGTACAACATTGTGCCACCTGAATGGCGACAGGTCAAAGTAATAGCTATTCAAAAGCCTGGGAAACCAGCGTCTAATCACAATTCATACCGACCGATTGCCATGCTATCGTGCATGAGGAAATTATTGGAGAAAATGATCCTTTCAAGAATTGACCATTGGGTCGAGCAAAATGCATTACCTACTGTCAAATACTCAAGTCGATTTCGAAAAGGTAAAGGAACAAATGATTGTCTAGCGTTGCTCTCTTCAGATATACAGCTGGCCTATGCGCACAAGGAGCAACTGGCTTCAGTTTTCTTGGATATTAAGGGCGCTTTTGATTCTGTTTCCATAGAAGTACTGTCGGAAAATCTGCACAGTAGTGGATTACCCGTTATTTTGAATAATTTCTTGTACAATTTGTTGTCAGTAAAACATATGAACTTTACTCTCGGCACTCTGACAACTTCCAGAAATAGCTACATGGGCCTTCCCCAAGGTTCATGTTTAAGTCCCTTGCTTTACAATTTCTATGTTAAAGATATTGACAATTGTTTGGAAGGACAATGCACGCTTAGGACAACTTGCAGATGATGCCGTGATCTCCCTAAGAGGTTCATGTGCAAATGTCCTGCAAAGACCATTGCAAAATTCCCTAAATAACCTGACTGTTTGGGCCAGACATTTAGGGATCGAGTTCTCTCCGCAAAAAAACTCAATTGGTAGTGTTTACTAAGAAGCGGTACCCAGCTCAACTGAAACTAAAGCTGTTGAAAGATGACATAAACCAATCTTTATCTTCTAAATACCTTGGGGTCTGGTTTGATTCCAAGTGTACCTGGAAAACACATATTGATTATTTGTTAGAGAAATGCCGAAAAAGGATCCATTTTCTCCGTTCTATCTCCGGAACTTGGTGGGGCGCTCACCCGGAAGACCTCATCAAACTATATAAAACGACTATTCTCTCTGTTTTAGAGTATGGCTCTTTCTGCTTCCTCTCAGCAGCTGATTGCCACCTAATCAAATTGGAACGAATTCAATATCGTTGTTTGCGTATTGCACTTGGCTGTATGCATTCAACGCATAACATGAGCCTGGAGGTGCTTGCTGGAGTCACTCCTTTAAAGCACCGTTACTGGGAGCTCTCACTCAGAATACTGATCAAATGTGGAACAAGTAACACACTTGTATTAGAAAACTTCGATAATATGCTTGAACTGGCTCATCGTTCAAGATACCTGCTAGTCTATCTCAACTACATATCGTCAGATCTCTGTCTTCCATGTTATAATCCACCTCGAGTTCACTTCGTCAACGACAGTTCCTCAATTGAATACGATCTGTCAATAAAACATGCTATTCAAGGAATACCAGATCATCTTCGAAATCTTTCTATTCCCTCCATTTTTTCTGAAATATATGAACATGTCAATTGCAATAACAGATATTTCACTGATGGTTCTCGCATTAACGGATCCACTGGCTTCGGTGTTTTCAACGTAAGTTCCACCACCTTCCGAAAGCTTCAAGAACCGTGTTCGGTTTATGTTGCTGAGCTGGCAGCAATTAGTTTCGCTTTGGGGATAATTTCCAATCAGCCCGTAGACCATAGTTTCATCTTCTCGGATAGTCTTAGTTCTATCGAGGCACTCCCGTGAATAAAACCTGTTAAGCACGCATATTACTTTCTTACAACTATAAGAGAGCAGATGTGTGATTTGGTCGAAAGATCATTCAAGATTACCTTTGTATGGGTCCCATCCCATTGCCTAATCTATGGCAATGAGAAGGCGGACTCGCTAGCAAAGGTGGGCGCACAGGAAGGTGAAGTTTATGATAGACAAATCTCGAATAACGAGTTTTTCCCATTAGTCCGTCAGAGTACTCTTCAAAATTGGCAAATGATTTGGTCACACAATGAACTTGGACGGTGGCTATTTTCCATAGTTCCTAAAGTTTCTGCGCGAGCGTGGTTCAGAGGTGAGGACTTAAGTCGAGGCTTCATTCGCACGATGTCGAGACTTATGTCTAATCACTATTCACTAAACACACATCTCTACAGAATAAACCTGGTCGATAGCAACCTATGTAGGTGCGGAGCCGGTTACGATGACATCGATCACGTAGTTTGGTATTGCTCGGAAAATGACGCCTCCAGAGAGCAACTATTGGATACCCTTGTGGCCCGAGGTAAACAACCCTTCCGGGATATAAGAGGTGTTTTGGGAGATTGCGATGTGATATATATGCAGGTCATCTATGCCTTCCTTTGTTTGGCTGACATCAAAGTTTAATGCCTATATTCTTCTCTTTCTCAGTTTTTTTTCTTGTCCGATTCTGTTTCTCTGTACCATGTACCCCGAAGCTCTGGCCATTCGGAAGATTCGCCAGAGCTTACCAAAATCGAGCACGACGCCACGCAAAACCGTTTTCAACGTTCAACGTCAAACGCCCGGATGAGCAGCTGAAATAACCTAAACCCAAATCCCTACCCCGTCCGTCCTGTATTAAGTTTTTCTAACCTTGAGTCGCCACGAGTATTATGGTCTATGTCCCCTCCCAACTAACTGTTAAGATAAGATGATATACCATGTAAATATATCATACTTGAGAATTGCGGCTCCGCAAAGTGTCACACACGACTGAGCCTACAAAATAAATGAACTGGTTAAAAAAAAAAAAATCTTTGTGTTGATCGTTTTGAATATTAAGAACTGTACTCAAAACCAGTGTGGAGTATCGTCGTTAAAAATCGAATTCTGTGGTGTGTCTGTAATGGTGTTACGAGGTACCTTGGAGCTATTCCAACTCATAAAACTAGTGAGGACATCGAAGATCTTCATGTTGATCGATTTGAATATTAAGATCTATACTCAAGGACAGTTTGGAGAGTCGTAGATGTCGAGTGAAGTCTGTAATGTGTCTGTAATGGTGTTACGAGGTACTGTGGAGCTATTCTAACTCATAAAAATAGTGAGGACATCGTAGATCTTCTTGTTGATCGATTTGAATATTAAGATCTGAATTCAAGGACGGTTTGGAGTATCGTAGATATTGAAAAAGATCTGTTATACCGCTGGGCAGGCGCAGAATTTTATCATTAAGCATTTCAATTTCAATTATTTAACAAGAATATGGTAAAGTATGGTGTTGATTCCTAAGAACATCAAAATTACAACTCAAGGATAGTTTGGATGCTCTAGATCGTCGTAGTGCCCGTAACCTGACCTGTGCAATATTTTTCCTGGATGGAGCAATTAATTTTGAACATTTTTGCTGAAGAAAGCAAGGATCTATCTCTTAAAACTGACTTTTGACAGCTGATTTTCGTCTTGGGTCATAAATGACCCATCCGTAATGAATCGGTTAAATACCACTTTCACTGGCACCGGTTCATATCATGAGGCTACTTTTATACCCAGGGAAGTCGAGAAAATTTCCAACCCGAAAATTTCCTAGCCAAACCGGGAATCGAATCCAGCCACCTTCGACATGGTCTTGCTTTATAGCCGCACTCCTTACCGCACAACTAAGGAAGGTCACGCATGTATTTGTGCATGAAATATAATAAACTAGCTGACCCGGCGAACTTTGTCTCGGACAAGTTGTATAAGGATGATTGTTGCAAGTAATATACATCCAACCCTCTTTTAACGGCAGTTTTTTATACGTCACTTCGTTTTACGGCCTTCTTTTTACGGCACGTGACGTAAAAAGAATTTGAAACATTATTGAGATCTAAGAATAAGCCTATAAGAAGGCACTCTTAGAAATCCAAATATCAAAGTAGATGTTTTGTATATTCATCATTTGCCTTCAACAATTGTTCCATTCCAGGTCATCCAAGAATTTCCTGGAGTCACGCGTAACCAAGGACCTAAGGTCTACAAGCGTAGCGAAAGAGCTATTATCCCCTTCTAAAAATGGTTCATGTCCTATTTGATATATTAAACTAAATTCTGTTCCAGTTCATCCAAAAATTCCCTGGAGTATGGGTCTTGAAGTCAAATCAAATGAATCAAATGTTCTGTCAAATCAACAAAGGCTTTCATGATGTCCATAGAAAATTCCTTTTACGTCACATTCGATTTGCGCCCCCCAATAAGTGACGCAAAAAAAGGGTTGAGTGTATCTAGTTCTCTTCACAAATGTCGTGCATACTTTCCATCCTGGATTCCAAAATATCTGTATGTCATCTTTTGGTTGGTTGATATGAATTCATGCCTGTTATTTATTTAATAATATTAAATAAGTAAGTAATATGGTTGAATAGAAAGGATGAAAATGCTTCAAAAAGCAGTTGAATCACTTTCAACCAATTCAGATTTAAAAACGATCAACGCAACATACCAATAGTGTATGGCTGATTCATTTTAACCTGCGATGCGTATTAGCTTAATTTATAATTACATTTGACAATGTGGGGGATTCTCGCTCTCTAAAAAGTGAATAACATTGGTATATCCATGTATGGTTTGTCCCTTAGAATAAAACTTTGAGTGAATGATTCACCACCCATTATAGATAATGTCAACACAATATTGAAAGAAATGTTTTTTGCACACTTTCTTATCAGTATTCAACCACCGTTAAAACCACTTCTCCACCGAGAAATCCCACAAGTGCCAAAACTTGCTCTAAGCAAAAGGAGCATAAATCATTCTTCGTCGCTATCGGCAGTATCTGGTTTTCACGTAGACTGAGTATCAACAAATCTTCTTGATAGGCCCCGTCTACACACTGAACGTCGGCCACCATGGAGAAAAAAGAAAGCTCCCAGGGGACTCTTCAATGTCGCCGATCCGAATTTCCCCGGTCGATTTTGGAAATGGTGCGCACAAAGAGACAAGTTGTCGGCAGTGTGACTGACAATCATCCATAGGACATCTTCCGCTTTGCCGTCCGTCCAAAGACGACGTTGCTGGGTGTCAATTGGCGTGGAAGCCGATAAGTAGATCAAGATTTATTGGCGTTCTGTGTGGGGTGGCATGTCGTCGGTGAATGTGGGAGGTAATCTCTATGCCTGAGAAACAAACGAAAATATGGAAGTGACGGCTTTGTTCTTCACTTGCCTTGGATGATTTGAATTTTAAATCGAGATGCAAATTGATACTCGCGAATGTCGTTTGTGTATTCTCTAGTGGGATATAGTTCTTTTGTGTGGCAATTACTGGTTCTATGTGTGTATTAGGTACACTTCTATTGTGTTGATTGGAGACTGAAAGGAATATCGGTTAGCAGTTTCAACAACATATCCATAACTTGTGAATGAAAAAATCGCAAAAAAATAAACTAAAACCATTCTGCAATACCACACCTGAAGAAGCGCCACTATCTCCGACACTGATTTGCTACCTTTGCCACCAGGGGTATCGCTCCCGTAATGTCGGGACCAATCGACAACGACCGCCCCCAAAGTTCACTCAATATGGACCACCGCATCTCGGTATCTCAAATCAACTTCCTTTGCATATTACCTTCAACGACGATAACGACGGGCGACGACGCCATCCAATGGAGCATAATTGTATGCATGATGCCGGAGAGCGCAAAAAACATCGACTCGTGCTCGGATCACTTCTTTTCCAGGTGCTTCTTCGGAGTCGTAGTCATGTTTGCGATCGTTTCACTATAATTTAATTGAATTAAATTATCGTCCCTTTGCGTCTTGCATGCTGCATGCAAATGCTTCGCTCTTGGCCTGCAGATTCATTCATGTCTCGTTTTCAATCTTGAGTAATTGTTGCAAAAATATGTTTATCGGAGTTGCACCTTTGCATTTTCTTTTCGTGTTTGCTCTGCTGCCTGTCTGAAAGCGATTTTTAGAACTGGAAGGTTGGTTGAACAATATGTTCGATTCCATATAAACAGTTAGATTTCACATCTGAATACTTGAAATTCTATATTACAGTACTTGAATAGTTTATATGGCGATTTTTTCATCCTAATTTTTATTGATATGCTGAAGACAATACTGAATAATCTTTGTCAATCATAATATTATTTATATTTTCCGTTTGTTGATTTTTATCGGTGATAAAAATCAACAAACGGAAAATATAATATTTTTTACGGTGAACAAAGCCTCATCATAATATTAGGTTGTGAAATTTCAATGAAATAGTTTTGGACAAATAGATATGTTTGGCATGTTTTAATTATATTCTAAAATTCGATCAATCAACTCGTACGACTATTCGACTTGATGATTTTTTGTAAAAAAAAACTTGTTGAGTGTTACTAAGCTACAAACCCATCGCTAAACCACGCAACCATGTTCGATATACAATTCTTCTGAATGGATTAATCGAAAACGCCACACAGTGCAAATGAATTAATTAGCTATCTCGAGTTGAAAATTATTCATTCACAATCCAGCAGCGATTACCACTTTGGGCAGCAGGAACTTGTCCCAGGAGGTGGTAACGACGACGAAGACGACGACATGTCCTTCGACCAGCAGTCATGTTTGGTCAAAAGTGTGAAAGCGTATATATTTAGCTACCGTAAGCGTTGTTAACTGTGCGGTGAAGAATGGGCGGCTGGCCGACACACTTGGCCGAGTCCCATTGGAACGGCCATTCGGGGGTGAACTTCGTCGGAGGTCTCCACAGGATAGCGTCACCGGTCGGTGTGGTGTGTTGTTGTTATCTTAATTTTTATCTCCCAGAGCGCGCCACGATGCTCGATCTCAATTACAGAGGAAGATTTGCCTTTTCGTAAGGGTCTTCCAAGAAAGATGCACTAGTTGGGAAGTGAAATACTTCGATGGCTTGACAGCTTTGGTGTTGCACGAAACACGGCCGTCCACAATCGGAAGGCGTAATTTAGAAGCTTTGCAATGGAACCAGTAGGATGGTACGACAAGAGTAGTCAATCGGAAATGTATGACCGCCGCCCGGTTGGCCGGCTGTCGTCGTTTTCGTTGTCGTCTTCGATCGATCCCACCAAAGGCCACCGTATGCTAATGAATTGAAGGGGAACATGCAAGCGCAGTTCGCTCGATGCAGATGATGGTGTCCGAGATTTCGCGAGATGTGTGGCATAATTGATTGAAACGAAACAATTTAGCACATCCTCTTGCGATTAAATAAACGGTGAGTTGTTGGGTAAGGATGCATAGAGGTTTCATGCAAATATAAATTGATGAAAACGATGGTTCGCGTTTGTTTTTGCGCAAGTTGGAACTATAGTTAACGGGTGATCTATTTGGATCATCGAGCGGTTCCCAAGTTGAGGTATGTTTCCTTCGGGGAAGTTCGTTTGCCACTTGGCCAAAAGTCATTAGGCCGAAAGTTGTTTGGGCGAGTAAGTCAATGGGTCAAATATGCCATTTGGCCAAATAGGTCATTTGACGTGTCACTTCTCTTACTTCGCTCTTCCCACTTTTCACAGTTAGAAGTGCGAAATAAGAGCTGAAGCGTCTACAACAAAAGTGAGAAATTGGGAGTGAGAAGTGAGAGATGAGATGTCTCACTTCTCACTTCTCGCCCCTCATTTCATCCCATCAAATCTCACTGTGAAAAGTGGGAAGAGCGAAGTAAGAAGAGAGATGTCTCACTACACTACTCACTTCACGCTTCTCACTTTTCGTAGTGAGTATTGAGGAATGAGGAGTTAGGAGTGAGACTTCTCTTTTCTCATTTCGCACTAATCAATTCTCACTTCTCATTTAGCAAAAATGAGAAATGCTGAGTGAGTAGTGAGGCGTCTCACTTTTCACTTCGCCCTATTTATTTTTCATAGTAAGAAGTGAGACGTCCACTGTGAAAAGTGAGAAGTGTGAACTTAGAAGTGAGACGTCTTACAATTCACTTTTTTTTGGTAGGCATTCTGACATACAGGCTAGAACAAATTTTACTCAAAAAAACTGTGTAAATCAAAGTACGTTAGAATACTGACTGTGGCAATACGTCGTTTGGTGGTGCTAGGTGTCATTCGTGGAGTCATGCGTACCAGCTGTCACATTTCATCAAATAAATATTGCGCGCCAAAATGAAACCAAGCTTGCCGCCTTTTCCAGCATGTGGTAACTGTTGATATTTATTTTTCGTTCACTATGGAACCAACAAGGTCAAAAAACAAATTCTACAAAATGCATTTTGTTCTCTCAAGCAACCAATTACCAAGTAGAGTTTACTACTCGTGCTACTTCTCAATTGCATATTTTTGAATAAATATATGTTCTTAATAATATGTTCAGATTACGATTAGTTAAAATTGTTAACTACTATCGAAAAGAGAGATAGTGTTCCAAAACAATTTACTGCCGGAAATGCTAGTTGGTTTCCTATGCATAACCCGAATGGAACGACTAGGCGGGAATGGTAAAAAAAAATCATGAATATCCTTGAGTACACATTATGGTCCTTTTCATTCTTTTAGTGCTTCGCTGCTGGCTGTGACGATGACTGTGGCTGTGGCTTATGGAAGGGACAGTAAATATTGAAAAGAATTACAATAATGATAATACAGTCAAAGGTGGTTGCTTCTGTTCACCAACGAAACATCTCATCACAAAACAAACCATGCACTTCTTGATGGCAGCAAAATCACTTGCGTTTGTGTGAGAAAGAAACATCGCATATGGAATTGAAACCAGTGTGATGAGGAGGATCCGTTGTTTATGTTTATGGTGGGTGGTGGCGCCTAAAATATGGACAGCTTCTTGATGAGAGAAACTTTGCGATGCCAGCGCCGCCACGAGATTGCTACTTGTGTTGCATTCCAAAATGACCGTTAAATTCATTACACATGATTGAGAACGGACTTGTATGTCTGTTCTCTGTGGCCGAGATCTACTGTGGTATTCTGCTGTACAGAATCCACAAAGATTCTATTTTTAGATTTCCATTATTTATTATTGTTTTCGTTGCCAGTCCATCTCATCGTGAGTCCATTGTGTCCGTTTGTCCATGTCGTGTATCTAATTGTGATGGTGAGATATATTAGAAATAAGGTAATCCACTTTGAGCGTGCATTGATGACAGATTTGCAAATATCAGCCGTATAACGGTTCGGTTGCTAACATTGACTAGTGAATAGCAGGCCATGACTTTGGCTCTTTCTTCGTCGGCCACGCCCGGAGTTGCACGCTCGAGAAGACAGCATACAAGCTATCAAATCAACGGATAGCTCGTTCGGCGGAATTAGCCCACACATTTGGCGATTCTGTCGGGTTGTTCCTGGTTGGAAATTATTGTTCTGTAAGTATCCTGTGGGCGTGATTAGGACTCATCGAAAAATGCTCTGGAAGAGCGTCGGATTGAATGATTTTCTCATCGGTTTCGACTTTTGACTTTTGATGTCGAAGACGCTCTGGAAGAGCCTCGGATTGAATGATTTGCTCATCGTTTTCAACTAGTATCGCTCTGGAAGAGCGTCAGATTCAATGATTTGCTCATCGGTTTCGACTTGTAGTGCCGAAGACGCTCTGGAAGGGCGTCGGATTGAATGATTTGTTCATCGGTTCCGACTTGGGATGTCAAAGACGCTCTGGAAGAGCGTCGGGTGGAATGGACTTAACCACGAGCGTCTTCTTTCTCCACGATTCTTCTTCTTTTCGCTCGAAAAAATGACATCCGCTGCGGGCCGATGAACATTTGAGTGAATTCGAAGCTTTTAGTTCACCGGATGCTCACGTTGATGTTCATTTTCTGTAAACTTTGCCCTCAGATGAGGTTTTCTTCTTACAGAAAATCGACGCGTGACGTCATCGTGGTTTAGTCCATGATTTGCTCGTTGGTTTTAGTTTGTGAGGTCGAAGGCAGTCTGGAAGAGCGATGGATTTAAAAATATGTTGTTTCTCAACGGTTTCGAAAAAGTCGAAGGTGCTCTGGAAGTGCGCCAGCATAAATGCTCTGGAAGAGTATCCGATTGTTGCAGCTTTTGATGGTTGTGTAGAAGAGGGTCGGATTGTTCGCGTCAACGAAACGTTAATGCGGTGGACCAGCAGAACGCAACATTTCAAATTTGAATTTCAAATGTGTTGTGTGAGAGTGCCGGACTGATTGGCCTAAGCTCGAAGGACCAATACAGAGTATGTTTGTAGAGCCACCGATATTGTTTTGACTTTTCCCGTTGGGAGGCCATCAAATTGTATTGGATATGGTCTGCCGGCTCGAGTTCTATTGGTTTTGTTTTGCAATGCTGGATATATTTGTAAAAAAAAAATAAGAAGAAATACAGCTTGAGGATCATGAACATAAAACAGTTGACAGTTCAGAAGGCTCAGAAAAAGGCTGGATTAATTTGTTTAGTAAATATGCACTTGCGTATGAATTGGACAATCGTATCAAACGTAGGATTTAAATATTTGTATTATGATGAGTTTGAATATGGGAATTGAGTATTGGATACTGAATTGTAGAATTACACTCTGAGTGTCCATTGATGATAGATATGCAAATATCATCCGTATAACGGTTTGGTTGCCAACATTGACTAGTGAATAGCAGGCCATGACTTTCCTCGTCGAAAGAAGTGAGAAATGAGTAATGCGAAGTTAGCAGTGTGACGTCTCACTTCTAATTTCTCACTTCTCATTGTGAAAAGTACGAAGTGAGTAGTGAAACGGGTAGCGGATGGTCATCTTGCCCTCGGCGGAATCCAGGAGAGGGGAGTGGCGGCCATTCGCTGGAGGATGGAGCCGGCTAACCGATGAACCGAACCGTACGAAACCGTCCTGCTGCCAGTCGCTTGTGCGGTTGTAACGGTGGGAGGATTGGAATCGCTCGAATCGCTTGGAATCGGGTATCCGCGATGGCCTGCTAGTTCACCTCGTTGAGTACAGGAACACGGTTCTTCTTCGGTAGGGTCTTGGTGTAAGCCTTCTTCCTTATTTCCAGGAGCTCGACTCGCTTTGGACAGCCCTTCGTTCTGGCCCTATGTTTGTCGCCACAGTTGGCGGCCACAGGATCGGCCACCTCCATCTAGTCGTCAATCGGAAGGGGTTCGTTACACTTGTTGCAGCGCGGCTTCATGCGGCAGTTACTGGTGCCGTGCCCGAAATTGAAGCAGTTGGTGCACTTCATGACGTCGCTTCCGGTTCTTCCAGGTTGTGGAACCGTGCTCCACATGGATCAGGTAAAGCTGGTCGCGATATCCCCTCGCCTTGTCGTGACTACCGACCTTGTGGCTTCAGGCGGCAATTTTCGAACTCAGCTTGGAGCTCCTCTTCCTTCATGTCATAGAGTCCTCGAAGCAACTTAAGCGCCTTCGTGCCGGGGTGGTCATGAGTGTACTTGTGGAGCTCGAGAAACTCCACGCCGAATTGATGATGGTCCTAGTTTGCCGGCATCACTTGTACGCCCTCGCTGCAGAGCCGAAAAGTACATTTCAGTCCCTTAGCAATCAGTTGGCGTATTTTCGGGCGCAAATCCAGCGGATCGCTTTTCGCATGGAGGCACTTCTCCTTTCGCTCTGGTTGCACCTGCGGCACCTGCGGTAGCTGAGATTGTTGCTTCTTTCGTTTCTTCGGCGGATTGCCGGTATCGTCGAATGGCAACGACGAATATACGTTGCTCTGCAAAAGCAAACTGAAAAGACGATCCTCAGTACGCTTAGTTGGTTAAAAGCACCAGTCTAGCGTACTAAGGGTCGTGGGTTTATTTATTTATTTATTTATTTCGTCAACCGACGTAGACTAGTACATATACAATATACATGTTTTTCTTTATTTTCTTAATGCTATAAAAACGGTATTATAGTGTATAAAAATAAAAATAGTTTGGTTAAGTAGTGTTTAATTTTGGGATTTAATGTAAATTTAGATGTGTAGGTTTCGAATTGTGACAAAATATTTTTTAGGTTCTGCTGAGACATTGTAAAGTCAATAGTTTCGCAGTGTTGATTATAGATAGCCATCATCTGATTGAGAGGTCCGAATTTAGCATAATTTGTACGGCAGTGATTAATTAAAAATGTATGTCGATGACACAGTTGTCGAGATGGTGTGTAGAAATTTAATTTCGATAAAATGTTTGTTGAATCAATACGCTGCGAAACTATATCGTTAATAAATGAAACCATTGCAGTTTCACGACGCTCTTTCAAAGACTGAATGTTTATAAGCTTGCAGCGTGCCTCATATGATGGAAGTGGAATGTTGTCCAACCTAATTTACGAAGAGCAAATAATAGGAATTGTTTTTGTACTGATTCTAATCTTTCTTCGTGTGCTATTGAAAATGGAGACCATACAATGCTGCAATATTCCAGTATCGACCTTACATAAGCAATATATAATGTTTTAATTGTGTATGGGTCATGAAAGTTATAGCAGAAACGTTTTATAAAACCCATCATATTATTTGCTTTATGAATAATGGTGTTGTAATGGTCGATGAACGTTAGTTTGGAGTCCAAGATAATTCCTAAATCCCTAACTCTATCGCATTTCTCTACAACCTGGTTTCCTAATGTAATTGAGAGATTTGATGCTGTTCTTTTTCTGCTGAATGATATAAGGTTACATTTTTTTACATTCAGTTGCAATAGGCTTTTATTGCACCATTCGTAGAATGTGCATATTTCGTTCTGGAATATGTTGAGGTCATTTTTATTCCCTATTTCCAAAAAGAGCTTCATGTCATCTGCATAGATTAACACTTTAAGTTTGTCAAGAATGAAGGAAATGTCGTTTACATATATTATGAATAATAGAGGCCCCAAATGAGAGCCCTGGGGGACACCGGAAGTGGCTTGAATGGGTTTTGATCTATTGTTGTTAAATTTTATAATCAATTGGCGATCAGTTAAGTAGGATTCAAGCCATTTGAGTAGTCCCGGCTCAATTCCAGTTTTTTTTCAATTTGAATAGAAGCATGGGTATATCTATGCGATCAAATGCTTTACTGAAGTCAGTATAAAGAGCTTCTACATGGTTTCCTTTATCCATTGCATTCAGGGTATAGTCAACAAATTCAAGAAGATTAGTTGAACTTGAACGCCCTTTAAAGAAGCCATGCTGTGCGTCTGTTATTCGGTTTTTTACTTGTTTGAATAATTTTTCGTTTACTATGGCCTCAAAAAGTTTTGGAATGCAAGAGATAATGGCTATTCCACGATAATTACGTATGTCTGATTTTTTCCAGATTTGAAAATGGGTATCAAAAATGAGTTTTTCCATATATTTGGGAATTTTCCTGATTCTAGTGACATATTAAATAGCCAAAATAATGGAGTGGTTAGTTCCACTGCTAGGGTTTTCATAAATATAGGAGGGATTCCATCAGGACCAGGACCTTTCGAAGCATCTAAACTACGTAGGGCCTGCAAAATGTCATGGACATGAAGTTGATTCACTCCAATATCATTTGAAAAGTCTGGAAAAAATGCAAAATAGTCGTGGTCACGATCATTTTCAGAAAATGTAGAACAGGTTTCCTGGAAAAAATCTGCAAAAAGATTACAGTTCTTTTCCGAGCTATCCCCCGCGTTTTCGTCAAGATGCATAATTGATGGAAAGTTATTAGATTTCAGTTTTGTTTTACGTAATTAAAGAAGTTCTTAGGACAGGACTTTATTTCGCTCTCAGTTTTGAATTGTAATCTTCCAATGCGTTACTGATAGCGTAATTCAATTGATCGCATAAGTCCAAGTAATATACTAAATTTTCATTACTGTTATGACATTTGTAAATTTTGTGTGCTTTTTGCTTGCGATTTCTTAAATTCTTGATTTGCCGGTTATACCAAATTGGGTCTTTACTATTGTTATGACGTCGTTTTCGTTTTAGTGGAGTTTCTTGTGAGATTATGTCAGATAATAATCTGTAAAAAGTGTTAACAGATGCTTCGACATTTTCTTCATTTCTTAAAACTATTTGCCAGTTTACACTACTTAACCTACCTCGAATATTTTCATAGTTCGCTAAATTATATTCAAAGACATCCTCATACTCACAATCAGAGCGTGAAATATTCATCTTCATGAAGCAACTTCGGTCCGAATTTTGACAAACATCGCATGAATATTCAAAACATAGAATGACATAGTCAGACGACTACCCCACGAACTCATTCATTCGACTGTCACTGAATGTGTTTACTATGTGCAGGAAAAAACATAATTATCATTGTTTATGTTGATGTTTACCGCTGAAAGTGCCTCGCGGATGAAAATCGGATTCAGTTCTGTGTGATAAATCACTTTACTCATTTGAAACGTGTTCAGATTTCAGATAATTTATCAATTTGTAAAATGTGCATAAATATTCAATGACTAATATTCAACTGAATATTGACTGTCCAGAGCCGACTATGAATGTGTCGGAAGTGAACTGACAAATGAAGAAAAATGGACTTCGCTAAAAATTTTCGATTATTTTACACTCTGCTCACAATCGTTGGGTCTTTGTTGGTCATGAATGAATAACGAGTATTCGATTGCAGTGTGGAACGCTTCATTTTTCCACAATGGATTGATAGATTCTGTTACACAGAAATCTTCATAGACATTTGTCAGCAAGAGGTCCAAATAGCAATTTTGATTGTTTTTTATATGATTAATTTGGTTCAATCCTAAACTTGCAGACTTGACAAAAATTAATTGCAAAGTTTCGTTATCCCCAACGACTGGCAGTAGGATACATTCGTTTTCTGAGTCTAGAATAAAGTCAGCATTGCGTTGGTTAAAGTCCCCATAGATGTGAACTTTAACCTCCGGTGAATGTTCTGATAGTATTTGTTGAGCGCACTCAAAAAAAGATTCATAGTTGTGCTTACAAGCATGATTAGGTGGGAAATATATCGATGCGAATATATGCATTTCTCCAGCTATATGGGTTTTTACCCAGACATGCTCAAATTCATTGAATTTATTTGTTGTTATGATTTCTGAATTAAAGTTTGCTGAAATAGCTATCAGAACACCGCCACCGGACTTTTTCTGAGACGTGAGAAAACTTCTGTCATCTCTGAATACATTAAAGTTACTTCCAAAAATTTCTTCACTCTTTACGCTTTCATCCCAGCTTGTTTCAGTTGCCAGAATAATCGAAAAGGATGAACTTAATAAATTTTTGAATATATCCTTCATTTTGGCTGGGCTTTTCATTCGATTGAAATTCTGACAATAAATTAGAACTTCAGTCGAATTCTGTTTCGGCGAAGAAGTTTTTGGAAGTATGACGGTCGACGAAATATTTACCTCTTCTGATGTTTCATGTAGCGTGTTATCTTCACTTGTTAATGTTACTTCCGGAGAGTGCGTCATTGCCGATGAAAATTTGGTGGGCTGTAGAATTTATATGCGGCCTCCCTAGTGCGTTGAAGTTGTTGAGTGCGTTCACTGGAAAGGAACGAGCGGTGTGATTGAAGGTCTGCCAAGGCGTCGTTGCGAGATATTCCTAGATCCTCGTGTACATCCAGGAAAATTTGACGCAATAGTTGTAAGTCTGTTGGTAGTCCTTCAGATGCTAGCATTGCAGTGGCGCTGGTTTTGGTGGTTCCACGAATGCATACTGTAGGTGGCTGGTCGTGCAAGTATGACAGGAACATCCGCACAATGTCCATAATTTTTGGGTCCCGTAGTCGTGCTTTTAAAAAACGTCGATCACCAGACGCAGCAGATTGCAGCAGATTGTGAGTCTTACTATAGGTGGTCGCATTGGGTCCAGCAGAGGAGGGTGCTCGATATCCATTTGAAGTCGGCTTTCACTGCTGCAAAAAAGTTGTGCTGGCTGTTGTTGTTGTTGTTGTTGGCTTTGTGACTGTTGATAGTTTTCTGGTTGATTTTGTTCTTTTTGAATAGGTGGTTCTGCTCGATATGGGTTGATAGTTTCACCCTTTCTAAAATTAATCAGTTTTGGGACCGATAGACCAGGGATAGGATGGTCGGTGATAGAGGGTGGACCGGCAAATTTATCTTTAGCAATAGCAAGTAGTTCCTTGTCTTTACCCATGTGTCCTTGAGTATGATCTTTGAAAGTTGCAGGTGGTTTGTTGCTAATACGAACGGATTGTTCTTTTTTTTTCGTCTCCTTCGTCGTCTAGCCTTATTAACAGCATTTTCTTGGAGGTTTTGCCTATTCAGCTTCTTGTCATCTGTCGACCAGTCTGGCCTCCAATACCATTTATTTCCCAGCATCCGCCAACCAGCGGAAGAAAGGTCTTTTTTCGATTGAGCTTCGTTGCTCAATTTAGAGAATTTGGCTCGACGCTCTGCAAACAGGTCCATAATTGCATTATTGGTCACGTCTTGCTGGGATTGTTGATTTCGTTGTTGTTGTAGATGTTCTGATGCCTTTTGCCGTTCATTGGAGTCTTGGAAAGATTGTTGTTGCTGTTCTTGTTGTTGATGTTGTTGATGTTGTTGGTGCAGTTCTTGTTGTTGTGGAGACAGCTCAGTAGTCGAAAGGTTATATAGCTCGTCTGCCAAAGTGTTGTGTAAAGGAGGTGAATTTATTTCTGCACTGTTACTTAAGTTGGAAACAGCAGCAGAAACATGTTTCACTTCATCCAATAATTCATCCAATTTTTTTGATTCAGTGAGGACTAGAGACGATGGCACCAGGTCGCTTCTGAGGTCATTTATTAGTTGTGGAATAAGGCCCATTGAAATTGTTGTTGTTTCCATCGCCTCCACTGCTGCTGCTGTAGCTGATTTAACCGCCTTTTCTACTATGAGGTCGTCCGGAGGAGGTGTGTCCAAAAATGCTGATAGCTTTTTTTTTATTTCTGTAGCGTATGCTCTGTTGTTGTTGGTGACATTGATGACGCCCCGCTCAATGTTGGTAAGCATTGTTTCGACGTGAGCAATCGCCTCATCGTGTGTGTTGTTTAAGGTCTCAAAATTTGTGAGCACCTTATGATTTGCCACTAATGTGTGTTCAATGTTCTCAGAAATGTTTTTCAGAGACATTGATAATTTATTAAGATTGAGTTCTTGCGCGAACTTTTCTTGGCAATCATTACAGAGAGGCAGCATAAAAGTGCGTAGCACTTCTTCGTGATTCCTTTGGACGCCTATGCATGCTGCATGAAAGGTGCGTTTGCAGGATCCATAACAGCGCCATAAAAAGTGATTGTCACTTTGCGCACAATTTCTTATTCCACACTTCATGGCACAATTAAACGCGAAATGCGCGCGGGTCAGGTCAAAATATTTAAAAGATAAGCACTGCGGGGTAAAGTTGAACGCGAGGAGAACGCGCGGGTATGTAAAATAAAAAATATTTATCACGTCAAGTTTAAATGTTTAAAAATTGTTAAGACGCCGCGATACGAGTGGCTACACGACGAGAAAAAAAAATAAAATTAAATACTTGCGGAGCGCAACGACACACAACCGCCTTTGTCAGCCACTCGTGATGGAAAAAGTTTATGTCCCTCCTTAGCCATGCGGTAAGATGCGCGGCTACAAAGCAAGACCATGCTGAAGGTGGCTGGGTTCGATTCCCGGTGCTATTTCTTGGTGGATAATTTATATTTTTTAGGGGGAGTTTTTATTTTAGTCATGATAAGAATACCTCTCTACTACTTATATACATAAAGGAACTAATATCAAATGTTACTCAGATTCAATCGAGTGTGTCCAGTTTCTCCTGATGCTGAGCAGCCAAATATTGAAAATAGCATCAAAGCTTTAGCTTTTCGAATTCTGCTTTTACTTCCATTATGGAATACAATCATACGTAGTATGATGGTCTTACAAATATTTAAAGACAAGAACTGATTTTTAACCTGTGGTTAGTTATGGGTTTCCAGAAATCAAACAGAGGCTTTTGCCCTGTGGGCATTATACCGTCTAACCCTAATGAGAAATAAAATGGTTAAGACGACGATATCCTACTATAATTTTCTATGTCTATGTGCCTCTCTATCTATCTTTAAGTTTTCTGGTAAAAGAACAGCTGAGCAGAGAAAATGGATGATAGTTTGAAGCTGTTTACGAACTAATTAGAGAAAATCAAATATATGAGCTAAAACGTTCAGGATGTTGATTTTAAATCCATAAATAAACAGTAGCTGCAAATTGTAATAAATAATAAGGAAATATCCCCCACTAGCGGTATTTCCGACGGGTTATGAAATTTAATCCTTAAAAACTATTATTTTCAAATTCACTTAAATTAGAAGAAAGGTTCCATTTTTCCTCATTCCAAAACACCATTGTCTGATGCGGCGACAGCACCAAAAATGGGAAAAAGGGGTCTACCTTCGTCACATCGTCACAGTTGTTGGCATTTTGTCAAGAAAGTAAACAAAACACTGGCTGCCGCGGCGGAAAGTGTTAATTAATGTTACATTTGAGGTTAGAAATCGCTTTTTTATTGTTGTCATCCGAAATTGTTCAAGCTGCAATTTATGGGCGAAGAAAGAAAAAAAGCGTTCGCATTCTCCCCCTATTTTGCCGCTGAAAAAGATTGAATGGCGCACCCTTTCCATGGCTGGAACTAAGCCGTGCCAGCCGATGCAATTTGAACTGTTTCTCTGAACGGATGGCATCAAGGAACACAAGTGAAGGGCGCACTTTGCTGCGCCTGTCAATAAATTTTTCGGTGAAAACGAGGTAAATTGAGAATGAATTTGTAACAAGATCAACAGAGCTGAGGCAAGGCTGCAGCGCCGAGGAAAAGTGGCACCTAAAACATGTTGCACTTCGATTGGGTTATTTGAACTGAGTAATAGAGGAGTGAATGGTGACTTTTTTTTCGTTTGGGCCAGGAAAACATGTGTCAAGTCATAAACAAATGTGTCGCACACTTTATTAAATTGTTTGTTCTGCATTCTTCGGTGGCTTGGGGGACGTGGCCAGATAGAATAAAAGAGTCATTCTGTGAATTGACAAATGAAATAATGTTCTGCTTCGTGCGAGGTGTCGTATTGCCCTTGGAAGAAATAAAGAATTTACCTCATCGTGCCATTTTTCATTAAATTGTGGACGAGATTATTGAATGTTAGACCCCCTTCATCTTCACAAACACATGCGGCACAAGAAAGCAGTGATTGTGAAATAATTTCAATAAATTTAATTGCTCCAATTACGTAAGGTGCTGCATTTTCTCATACCAAGGAAGTGTAGAAAAAAAAAATACTTTAAGGCTCCCCCAAACTTAAGTGATTTTTTCGCCGCGACAACTAGTTGCCGCGATTCTATCGTTGGGTCGCTGCAGGCAATATTCTATTTACGCTTCCATACCAACGGCGACAGAATCGCTGTCGCCAAGCGATAGAATTGCGTCGCGACTGTCGTGTCGTGTGTGTTTGGGGGAACCTTTAGAGTAATAACCTTTAGAAACTTTCAGTAAAATTCAGTTATAGTAAAGGCTTTGATAAGAGAAACGTGGATAGAAAATGTTACTCTGCCAATACTGCAGTTAATTTTATAATAAAGAAATTGTTTATCCAGGTAAAATTTCACATACCGCTATTTAATATGTTCACATCACATGACGATAAAATCAAATAAACAAAGCAATTGCATTTCATAATCAATCATTGATTTGCATATATTATTGAAAAGAAATGTAAAATGCATTAGAAATTTGTACATTCATAAATGGTATTAAATTGAATTTAGCCGTTTTCAGTATTTGAGCCGAAGCTTTGGCTTCTTGACAGGTCTCTTGCTAGATTGGCTGCTGTTTTTTGACGGTTCGATTGGTGGCACATACCTATCCGCGTATCTCTTATCAATGCCTCTAGTTATAGCATTTTTGAAGAAATAAATCAATACAAATTCCATTCCCAATACAATTCCATTTAAAGGGTATACCGAACCGATTATAAAACTAGCCGCCATTAGATTGACAGTTCAATTACTTTGCTTGCAAGGCCTATTACAGGATTGTATATATTTATCTCTTTTCATAGTTCCATTGTTTCATCAGTTCCATTTCATAGTTTCTGTTGGGACCAGCGTTGAAAAAAAACTCAGCCATTTGGCCGAATGCCACTAGGCCGAACAAACCATTTGGCCGAAACCCATTTAGCCGAAAGGGTCATTTGGCCGAAAGGGTCATTTGGCCGAACAGACCATTAAGCCGAAAGGGTAATTTGGCCGAAAGGGTCATTTGGCCGAATAGGGAATTTGGCCGAATAGGACATTTGACCGAATAGGTCATTTGAAAAGTGAGAAATTAGGAGTGATAAGATAGATGTCTCAATTCTCATTCCTCATTTCTCACTTCTCACTGTAAAAAGTGAGAAGCGTGAAGCGAGTAGTGAGGCGTCTTTTTTCTCACTCTTAATTTCTCACTTTGATCTCACATGATCTATACGATCAAATGTTCTAATCGGCCAAATGTCTTATTCGGTAAAATGTCCTATTTAGCCAAATGTCCTATTTGGCCAAATGTCCTATTCAACCAAATGTTCTATTGGGCTAAATTACCCTTTCGGCCAAAGGACCATTTCGGCCAAATGACCCTTTCGGCCAAATGACCCTATCGAACAAATGACCCTTTCGGCCCAATGACCCTTTTGGCCAAATGACCCTTTCAGACAAATGACCCTTTCGTCTTAATGACCCTTTCGGTCTAATGACCTTTTCGGCCAAATGACTCTATCGGCCAAATGACCCTTTTGGCCAAATAACCCTTTCGGCCAAACATTGTCAGGCTCTGAGCAAGTTGATCGATGTTCGGAATCGCTACCTAGTCGGATAAAAAAATCTAAATCTGACATGGCTTGCTCGGTTGCTTGAAGGAACTAATGGACTTAGTTGGCTCAATCAAACCAAATCTGGTGTGAACTAATCGATGGTTCAGGTCTTATCACTATAAAATCTTGTCCGATTATGTGTTGGTTGTCACCATCGTATCTATTCAGATCAAGGGAAATTCAATTCTGAATTGGGCCTGTTGGTGCTTTGGAGGCACTTGTGTACATATTTGAGTCAATTAAATCTAACTCTGAGGCGGATTGTTCGATGAACGGAACCGCTATCGGAGGCAGAAAAGAAGGAAAATCCGCAATGAACACTGCTACACATTGAGGATGTTTTTTTCCAATCGATTATTGCCCTATTAACAATTTCAACAAAACAAATATTTATGACTTACCGAAATTCGTTGAAGATGATGCCAAGTTTTTCTTAATTGAACGAGCAAATTTATCTCAAATCAATACAAACTCATACAATACATCCTGGTATCAATCATAGGAGCAAAAGGGCTCTTCGGGATTTGGGAAATCGTTTGGATATTGATGTCGTCCTTGAAGGAATCTACATGGAAAACCTGATTTATTTTTTCACTATTTATTCCTCAATGCTGTTAAACATTACGGTTCCGGAAGACTTTCGGTGGCTGCAATATTTACCAAAATTCAACCAATCGCAATGTGGGTAGCAAACTTCATAATTTTCCAAAAAAATTGATGTGAAAATAAAGAAATATTATTTGTTTGCTCTAGATTACTCAACACATCCATACCATAGACTCATAGACCTTTGGATCAATCCATAGTCGGTTTGGTTATGGCCCCTAGGTTATCAAATTGTTCTATTTCTTATTAGAGTAAATATTGATTTTGGCGCCACCTGAACGCTGACGCCCTAGGCGGGGGGCAACCTGGCCAACCGTACGCTACGGCGCAGCATACATGACTCAGCTCATCCGTTTGAATTACCGCAACATCGAATTCTTTATTATTTGAAACAGTGAACTGACGTATTTAGCACTAAATAAAGGATAGTATTGCATGTCTGAACAATAAACTGTGCACAATAGATTTAAATACTTATTAATAGATTTTTTTTCAAGTCTTTTCTCGCGTTTGAGGACTTACTGATAAAAATTTGAGAATGATTTCATCAACACTGGTTGGGATTCTCAAACTGGAAAATTTTTCGGAAAAAACTGAAATATTATCGAGATGCAAAATTCTGATATTGGAGTGGCAGATAATTGTTATTTCACATGTTTGATTCAAACTAGTTTTATATTTGCCTTAAGAATTTATATTCACTTGCTTGTTCTTATCCCAATAAGCATTCATCTCATCTGTAACATCATTTGAGCAACTCCCTCTCAAGGATGTCGACCATTTACAACCGCAACAAGATTAATTAATGACTAATAAGACGATTGTTCTCGTTCGATGAAAGCAACGAAGTCGTTTTCGGATCCTTCAACCAATGTCTGCCCCCTTTCATTAACTTCTGCAAAAGAGTCGTAGATCTTTCGTCGCCGCAATGAAACGATCCCATTCCAGTCCAGGACCGTTGACTGCACACGGCGTCAACCGCGGTCGGATGATTTTCCACTTTCCGCCGCCCACGCACCAAAAGGATTCCGTCTACTCCATGGAAGTTTAATATCCTTTTTAATTTCTGTTTCACGTTGCATTTATGGCCTTTTATAGGAGGCCTTCTTCGCTGATGGAAGCCGCAACTTGAGCCGCTGTTCTCGTTTTTCGTAGGAAATTAAATCTTTTCATTATTTTATTATCGTTGCATTGGCATCGGGGTAAGGAGAAAAATGCGGGCAACACTTTTCCTTTCGCGTGCGCGGTTTACAGATGGTTGGAATGGTCCTTGGTGGAAAAATTGTCGGTGATAATTTAAAGAAGAGCATAACTACAAGATGTGGCTCCAGATGTCGAACATTTATTTAGGTTTTTATTGCGAATCGCAGCGAAATTTCAGTGGAAGAATGAGCTATTTTTGACGATCGATCTTGGTTTGTGAAAAGTTGTCTATTCTGCTTAGGTGTCTGTTGTGTCTTGGCGAATTAATGAATAAACATTGAAAGCATAAGTTCAACAAAAGCGCCGTTTAGTCGTTTTAGTGATGGAATCACATCGTCAAACGTAAGAAAGTATGCATCAAAACATTATGCAATATACGTCAAACTCTAACCGAATGATTTTCTAGCCCATTGCTGGGTTTGGGTCATCGTGAATTTTAATGTTTTTAATTTGTAGATATTTTTCGATGATTTTTTTTCACTTTTCACACAATTTAAACCGAAAATTGTAAACAAATTATATAGCCTTCCGGTACAACTAAATATTCACCCAGAGAAATAACTATTTTCAAGAATGGTTACAGCAAGATTTGTAGTTGAAATTCCGAACTACATGCCAATGGATCTGTAATGTAAAAGACGAGACAATTCTAGGATCGCAATAATGTGCGATCGTTAATATACGTTAGGGGTCCGAATTTCGCATATTTTGTACGATGACTACTACAGGCAAATAAAGTTCGATTTCGCAAAGGTCTTCATGGGATATAAAAATTAAATTTAAATAATATTGCATTTGAGTCGAACTTGTTCGAGATAATATCATTAATGAAAGATACCATCGCATATTCCCGTCGTTCCTTTAATGTTTGTATACTAATGAGCATGCATCGTGCTTTATAAGACGGGAGTGAAAGTTTAGTCCACCCTAACTTGCGTAGTGCATATAATAAAAATTGCTTTTGTACCGACTCAATTCTTGTGTCATGCGTGACTGTGTAAGGTGACCAAAAACTATGCTGCAATATTCAAGTATCGATCTTACATAAGCAATATATAATGTTTTTATAGTGTATGGTGTGTGGCCCCAAATGGTCGGAGCAAATTGGTATGGCAGCCGCTTTCCGTGGGTGCGTGTTTACGCCCCGGATGTCTGACCAAAAGAGGCCGAGTCATGGCTAGAGATGTCGCAAATTAATCGATTACTTCGATTAATCGATTCATCGTTGTGATAATCGATTAATATTGAATCGATTATTACCAAACAATTAATCGATTCAATAATCGAGAAGAATCGAGAGTAATCGATTAGTTACTAATCGATTAATCAGGATTTTACGACATCATAAGGATGTCGCAATTGGATTGATTACCTCGATTAATCGATTCATCGTTGCGATAATCGATCAATTTTGAATCGATCACTATCCAACGATAAATCGATTCAATAATCGACAAGGATCGAGAGTAATCGATTAGTTACTAATATTTGTCATCTCTAAACACATTATAACTGTTACCGAAAGCTTCCTTACTTCTTACATTCACATTCCAGCTTGTCTCGTTTGCTAGAATTACAGAGTAAGAGCAGCTCAAAATATTATTTCGTATTTCCTTAATTTTAGGAGGATTGACTGATTGTTATTGACACTATTATCTTCAAAAGTTGCTTTTTCATTTCCTTCACTAAAATTAAATACCTCTCCGTAATGCAAAGTTGAGTTATCCAGATTATTGCTATTTTCCGAGTGCATAAGTTCCGTAGTTTCATCCACATCAATATTTTTTGCCATCGTCACTTATGCAAAGAATATTACAATTTAAACGTGTACCTGTACATCCATTGCTTTCCTCTAAGGAGTTCGTCAATTCTGGCAGAAACACTGGCAGACACAGCGCTTCGGCAATGGAGATATTGCGTAGGTTGTTTTATTTATTTATTGAATCGTCCTCGATGGTATCGTACAGACTAAAATTGAACTACATTCTTAATCCCAGTTTTAAAACAATGCTTTGAAATAAAAATCAAACATATCACACACAATGTTGAAATTTCTCAAACAGGAACTTAAAGGGCTGTTATAACCATAATTTGTCAAGTGCATGGGGACAGCGATGAGAGAAGCATGACGTAACCTACGACTGGGAGCGATGAGTTAGGTGCGGTTCCTTGAACTTGGCGTGGAAATTTAATTCGTCATATGTCTTTTCTGGACTAGAGCGAGACGAATTAAGGCTGGACCATTGATTTGTAGAGAACTTTTCTGCATTATTCTTATAATTAGACTACGGATTCTAATCAGGTTGATTATTTGATTCATGAGACGCAGACCATTAGTGTTTTTAGGTTCGGCAGCCGACTCTGTTTCGAGCAATTGCAGTGGACTCGCGTTGTGATATCCCATGATGTTAGTTGAAAGCGTTTTCAATTAATCTAGAATGTCAGCCCCCAACCACGGGTTGGAGCACATGGTTACCGTAGAAGATAAGTCCAAGGTGACGCTACTAATTCGCCTCATTTCGTCTTTTAAAATTTTCATTTCTTTGGAAATGCCAGTTCTCATCGACTCCACTGAATTTGTTATAGTCACTTCAACTTACGCCCTGATGAATGATTAAATACAGAATTTTCAATAGAATCGTAGCTCTTATTGGACGTCAACAAATATTTAATTTCGCCCAGGTGAGCTTCGAGTCGATCAATGGCTTCATGAATTATGCCATCGCTTGTATTATTTACCGATGCGCGATGAATCACTGCAGTGGTTTTGTTAATTTGGTCAGCCAAATACTCCTGCTGTTGCACTAGTGCATTGAATTCAAAGCTACCAGTAACAAGATTTGACATCATGACATCTTCGATGGAGCTCAGCATTCGAGATCCGAATTATAAAACATAGACATTGGTTGATAAATACTTGCAGTTTCTACTTGATTTATGCTGATATACACAGAGTCTTACTAGCGTATAACAATACAGATTTCACGTAAGAATTGAATATTCGAATTTTAGTGCATTTTAGTGCATCTTTCTTAAGTAGGTGTCCAACAAATCATCCTTCCCCTTCCTCAGCATTCGCAAGGACGTGGCCAGGACAGATCTCGACTATTGGAGAGTGCATTGCTTCCATCTAAGAGTTAGTGATTAGTCCCAAATCCAAATCTGTGGTAACGGATGAAAGTGATGCTACTCGCATACAATAGTCTTGTCTGCTAACTGCTAAATGCTAATGCCAATGCACAAATCACGTAATGCTAAAAATCGTGATTTTCTCTTGTGTAACAACGTCCCTCTTGCAACAACAAGTAACGCGTGACCAGACTACCCCCTTTAATCACGTTACGCTCACTACGACAACTCCCTCCCTATTGTCCAATTGTATAAAAAAACATCACAAAAACCATTATTGTTGCTTTTTTTATGTTTCATCCTCGTTTTAAGCTGGACATTGTAGTAATGCGTAAAAACGTAATTTGTGGACAAAGCCACATGGTTCATAAACTCGCAGAAGTAGCATTAGCCTTCTTGATCCGTGCTCCTATGTCAATCTTGGTTCCATCGTCCAACGTCAACTAACTGCCAAGATATTGAAAGTTTTCGACTTTCTCAACTGTTTGCGTGGACACCGCAAAGTTGGAGGGGTTGTTCATGTTAACGTTGATGGTGAGACCCGCCGTTGAGGAGCGTTCGGCTACGCCGTTCATCTTACTGTGCATAACAGAGCGCCAAAGAGCAGTAAAACAGAAGCGGAGATAGAATACATCCGTGCCTCTCTCCAGAGACTACGCGGATGATGCCAGACAAAGCTCCATTATGCAGGATTCTGCAAGCTTCGTACTGCGCTTCGATGAGGCCGACAATTTTGCGCGGATCTCCCTTGTGTCTAAGGGTGCTCTACAGATTTTCATTATGTGTTTTCATGGTCAGATGATAGGAATTTTTTTTTGTAGTCAATGAATACCAGCTAGAGGGATTCTTGGAATACATTGACTTGCTTGCGTGACAATTTGGTCTACATATGATCTTCCCGGGGCGGAATCCTGCCTGTTGTCCGTGAGTTACTGACCTGTCGCGTCTTTCACCGGCATCGTCAGATTCAGCCGTGCTCTACTCGGGCGTCGTAAGACATCGTAGAGGAGACAAATATCGTCAATTGTAGGAGCTCACCTCCCCCCGTCGGTCAGAGGGGGGCCCATGCTCGCTTGTCCCGTCTGCAGCCGAATACCGTTGACGGGAATCGTACTTGGCTGCTCTGGTTCTTGCCAGCTCTATGGCGGCCTTTACTTCTCTACGCTCCTCAATTGTTCGCCAGGTTACATTTGTAATCTATTCCTTTCACTGAGTGCGCAGCTCACCCAGGTTGTTCTTGCTTGTGACTCTTCCACGCTGCCACCTTCCGGAACATTCGCTGCCCGAGCTTCGAGTGCTTCAATGAACGATCTCTTCGCAGCAGGATCGTCCAGTCAGTGTGTGTTGAATCGCCGTCTCTCCTCTCGCAACTCAGTCCGAACAATGCGTAAACGAATTTCGCCAATTAGATGTTCAGACACGATGACATCGTTGCGTTTATGTCTATGCGTCATAATGTTTGCTCAGAATCTTCTGTTTCAATTTCTTCATTTATTCAATAGGGGGATGTCTATGACAGTTTTAATCATCTATCCTCTTGAAAGTAGGCTTCTTGAAAAGAGGCCCCTGAGTCGTTTGGAAGGAGGCTTCTGTGTCTCTTTAAAAGAGTTTCCCAGCCTCTTGTAAGTAGGCTCACGAAGCCGCTTTGAAAGGAGCTTCTGAGATTCTTGCAATGAGCTACTTAGCTTTTCGAAAGAAAGTTCCTTAAGCTTTTCAAGCAGGGGTTTCCATACCTTTAGATTCAAGATATTAGTTCAGGAACATACAGTCAAAACTACATGAGTCGATATTGAAGGGACCACATATGGGTGATTTGGAGTAGGAAATCTTTGGATAGCTGTTTGAAGGGACCATCACAGCAGCCCAGAACATATTTTTTTTAATGTGGTATAATTTGCTCTTAGCTTGTATCTGCCGAATCGAACGCGAACTCCATCTTTGCAGGGTTGCTGTCCGGCATTATTGCAACATGCCCTACCCACCTTATCCTCCCAGCTTTTGGATACTGGGTTTACCGTAGATTTGTGCGAGCAGTTCCACGAACTGAGCTTCCAATCGCTTTCCAGCTGTCCGCAAGACATCATCTAGAGAAATATTAATGAACAACAAGCACGAAAGTCAATCACCTACCAGTAGTCACCGACGGGATTCGAACGAACTGGAGTGTTTGTCCGAAATCTTCATACAGTTTTGCACATCATCCACGGTTGCTTCTATCAGTCTTGTAAGCTGTAAGCTGCTCTAGTCCATAATTTTGCATATCTCTTCGTGGCCGATACTGTCGTATGCCTCTTTGAAATTGATACACACATGGAATCTGATATTCACGGCATTTTTGAAGGACCTTGTCCGTTGTCGAGCTGCCGTCAAAGTATTCGGCTTGACAACTTTCAACGAACTCATTCACTATTGATGACAGACGACGGAAGATGATCTGAAATATCACTTTGTAGGCGGCATTTAGGTTGGTCATGCTATTAAAATTTTAAAATTGAAATGATCACAAACAGCGGCGCCTTTTTTAGCCGTGCGGTAAGATGCGTGGCTACAAAGCAAGACTGTGCTGAAGGTGGCTGGGATCAATTTCTTGTTTGGTCTAGAAAATTTTCGGGTAAGAAGTTTTCTCAATTTCTATTGGGCATTAGCCTCGCGATATATGAATGCGAAAATGGTAGCTTGGTTTAGAAACCTCGCAGTTAATAACTGTTGAAGTGCCTAATGATCACTATGCTGCAATGCGGCAATGCCCCAGTGAGGGAGTCAATGCCAATAAGAAGAAGAAGAAGATAACTAACCGCATGATCATTTGTACAAGAAGCAGTTAGATCTTTCGTTGACCTTAAGACCTGTACTCCGATTCTAGAAAATCTTGGGTGGCCTGGAATGGAACCAGCATTCAATTCAAATAGAATTTTGTTCAAATGATTACTATAAGAACATCTTCCATATCTAAAAGCTAATAGATTTTTCGTTACATGTATTGACTTTAAGGCTTGTACTCCAATTTTTAGAATTCTTGGGTGCCTTGGAATGGAACAACTTCGAATCTTATTGGTATTTAGCTGTTGGTTGGTATCCTCAACTTCCCTCGAAGTGTGGGCTGGTTGGTCTCCATTGTTCGCTGGACAGACGCGATCGTCGCTTCCGCTTCCTTGACCTTCACTGCCTGTACTCTCAGCACCATTTGAGTGCTGCTTACACCGCTCGATTACTACATGGCTGTCCATCAAGATGCTCCCATCCTTGTTCCTGCATATCTCGGTTCGCGGCACGAAGCTTTTGCTGGTTGCGTCGAGCATCGACAGCGGCCTTTTTTTCTCCTGAAGGTGGAGGGTCTGCTGTCGCTGTTTCCGTCTATAAATCTGCATCTTTACTGAAGAGATTGGAATCCCTCTAAGTTCAGATTGGAAAACCTGGCAGGGTGATGGTTCGTCTCTCTTTCAACTTTACCGGTGCCAATGGGTATTCTTCAGTTGCGGTGTGGAAAGGCATCCGTATTAAGAAGATGACAGGGGCCATAGGGCCGGGTCGACTTCTAAGGTCGGTCCTAAGGTTACGGTTTCGGCGATCGGTTGTTCGGTCTAGAAAACGGAAGTCTGGTGAAAAGAAGGATTGACTGACGAGTGAATTATCTTCCGGTAATTAGGGCGGTCGGATCGGATGAAGTATTACTAAGGCTACGCATTGAGGTTTGCGAAACTATATCCTTTGTTGTTGGTTTCGCGGGAATAGAAAGATGTCGTCACCGAAGATGGTGCCCTGTGGCCCTTTCATTACTCCGTCTAAGAAACGAAAGAAGTGAGTTAGGTTTCCTTCGTTATAAAATAGATTTTTTTCAATTTAATTATAGGTATTAAGTAGCATTACTACTATACTTCGCCAACCACAAAACGGGCATCTTTGCTTGGTTTTCCTTCGCAAAAAGATCGACTTGCAGTTAGCGATTTGCTGTTTACATGACTATGTATAACATTAATCAATCCACTACTTGGCATACAGAAACTTCAATATTTACGAAGGAGCTACTCAACAACCGGAAAGGTATCCTTTTTCACAGAAAATCTTTTCCAATCACCAAAGGTTCTTGAATTGTGCAAAGAGGTTCGACCACAATGATGGAAATCCTTTCGCAGCAGTGAAGTAGCCAACCATCGAGGCCTGTTTGCATACCGGCTGAATAAATATTGGCACTTTGAGAAATCCTCTTTGAATCAATCACGCTGGGCGAGTTCAGGATTTTCCGAAGACATTCCTCGTAAAGCCAGCATGATTTAGCTAGGAGGTGTAATCCCATCTGTTTCCTCATTGATGGACAACCGCCCGATGGAACGAAATGTGGACCCCGCATTAACATTGCTTCCTAATGGGAATTTGATATACCAGTTCCTGGCGCAGGCCGGGTGAATAGGAGTTAAAATATGCGAAAATAAATATGGTTTTATTATGCAAGTGGTAATGGTATGGATATGAATTATTTATAAGTAAACAAGTAGTGATCAACATATAAAAGTACTTTTGAAAAGATTTTCAGTTGCCGACGTGAAATGATTCTCACGTTTACGTTTTCACTGGAAATCGAACTATCCTTGTCCATATGTAGGACACTTTCTTTCAGTATAATTCTTCAAACATTTCACGAACCCCAGAAACATTGAAGCTGACTATTTGTTCTGTATTTTGTAATATAGCACAAATAAGAAAAACAGGATATCGTTGAGAACGAGATTCGATCTCTAGTGCTTGTCAGACTACATTTACGATTATGTTTGCAAAAGTTAATGATTGAAGAGCATACGTCGGAATGGAACTATTGCGACATAAAAATCCCAAAGCATTCATAGTAAAAAGCTTATGGAAAAATAAATATAAAAGTGATATAAAATTCAATCCTTTTTATTTGATATATTTACAGTCTTGGGAGAACCCCAAGATTTTCTTCAGAAATATTCGATCAAACTTCAATGAATCTGAAGCTGAACCATCCAGATTTCAGACCCATTCAAACTCGCTCCAAATACACATAAATAACCATCTCTTTAATTTATAATGCGAATGTTTGAATTACAGCTCGTCTTTGTTAAATCTTCGGGAAATTATTTATTTAATTTGTTGCGCGCACATATGTGAGACGGGTAGCACCGCCGTTCGAGCAGCAGAGGCATGACGGGAACTTCTTTTTGGCAAATTTTGACAACGGTGTTAAACTTTCCGTCGCGCGTCGATGGGTTGCGGCGGTAAAACTGCGAGGAGCCGCAGTCTTGTTGGTGGAGGATGAATTGCGATTACTCAAACCGTAGCGAATAAAATGTAAACATATGCGAGCGGTTAGGCTGGATTGCTTGACAAATTTATAGATGTTGCCGTCGAGTAATGACACTGGGGTACCCTTTGCGTCACTTCCATGGGCGTAGCTAGACCGGCATAAAAATAATGATCATGACTTTTTATTGTCATACTTATTGCAAACATGTTTTTTACCTCGTAACCAGGTTGGGCCTTTTGATACTAATCATACTAATCAGACTAATTGAGCCGCGCCACTTTCACGAGCAAACGGTAAGAACCTTTCTGATAAAGCTCAGTTAAGTCAGTTGCGGTTATTTTTCAATCCATGGACATACTCAACGTAGCGAAACGCTGGAAACTTATCAACTCGCGTAACTAGCGAAATTTTTATTTTGTTATGAACTACTAAGCATCAAAGAGCATTTCGTCCCCATAGAAATACAAGTTCAGCAATGTTAGATTTGATCTTGCTACGCCAATGCTGTTCGTTTGGATTTGAATCCGGTACCATGTCTTGCCTTGTTGTAATGGTTTAATTTTTCCTACAACCGTTTATACGTACGGAATCGCCGTGGAACCTGAAGGAGAATGCGTAGGTGCGTGCGGAAGGGCTCGGAGGACGTGTGTCGTTCGCTCAGGCCTACCGCAGCTAAATGAGGATAACTAATTGCCATGTGGGGGGAAAGTGAATTAAATCAGAAGGATAATGTGGGATTAAGGGCGGTTGTCAGTGGATTGTTCAGTGATTGATTTAATGGGAAAGGGAGGCAATATGGGAAGAAAAATGTGCGAACTAATTGCCGAACGCTGATCTCATACCGGACGATGGGTAGAGGAATTGGAATGTAGATTTGAATTAAGGGAGGAAAACTGCTAAAAGAATCGTGCAGACTTGGTTTTTCTTCCATCGTGTGACAAAAAGACAACTCCTCGTAAGTTTCAAAACAAACACAAAAAGATGAGCACAAAAATTATGCTCGTCGTGTTGGTTGAGCTTGGTTAGTTTATTGTCAAGTTTTATAATCAGCGTATTCACGTTGTTTGTCAGTAGAAAAGTTTTTCAGTCAATAACGACTTGGCTGCTTAAAAGATCCAGCCGAACTTGTTTCTGACGAAAAAGGGGAGAACATCTCTTGGACATATTTCTTGATGCTGTTTATACAGTCTATTTGGGTTTATATCAGGAAAAATGTTTTGGAGAACCAATCCAACTATGTGCTTTCTCGTCGTTCTTTTAAGAAAAAAATTGTCTGGTTGAATCGAAACTGGAATTGTATAGGAGGTGAAGTAATGAAGTATTAATCGAATAAATAGTTTAGACAAAATCTGGCAAAATCTAGAGCTACAAAATTATAATTAAATTAGCTAGCGGTGATTGGTTTATTTATTTCTTTTATTATGCATTCAATACCTCTCTATAAACCTACGCCGAGTGGAGTATCCTTCTTCACTGGAATCGATGCTGGGCCAATTGATTCTAGTCGCCCTGAACGTTTAGCACCCTCACTGCCCCTATTCGCATAAGCGTCTCATGTCAGTTTTCTTCAACTTGAGTAATATGCCGTTGAATTTTTCAAACTCGTTTTACATGGAGAAATACAAAAAATCTTATAAATTGATAAAACCTGCTATCTTCTTGGAAATTTGGCATAATATTCTTTATCTGTATACATTGCTATGGAACTATTAAATGGACCATAATTATATTTATTTTTTATGTAAAAGTGTATCAAAGTCTGGAATGTGACTGTTATGCGAATAAATAGCAAGATGGGACAACACAAGTGGGTTTTGATTTTCAAATTTCTAGAACAAAGTCTATTATTTTATTAGTTTTTCTTAAAGATGAGGTTATTTTAAGCTTATTCCTGGAAGAAAATCAAAATCATCAAAAATCAACATGGGACTCTTATGCGAATCGCGGCAGCTCAGGTCTCCTTCAACTGCAAAAAAACATCGTGTCTTCGCAGCCTACTATGAAGGTGTTGTCATTGGGATTAAGATTTTACCTGTTGACCAATGAAAAACATAAATAAAATTAAAATAAATTAAAGGCTGATGCCTCTTCCAAATTCTCTACTGCATTATGTCTTTTCTTGACAATTCTTCGGCATACAAATAATGTGTCCTGGCACCAGTGTTGGTAAAACCACTCATAAATCTCAATCAACGAGCGCTCCCGTGCGAACGAAATCGTCTGCGATTTTAAAGAAATGCATCACGCTTGAATTTTTCATGCAAAAACGCATCATTTCACTCATTTGCCAAAAAATCATTTTGGTTTAAAAAGGCATTTGAAATTAATTTGGGGGCAGTTTATTGCTTATACATAAAATAGTGTCTAATATGTTATGCGACAAACGCCAATTTACCGTTTTTAACGAAGGAGAACAAAAGAAAACCTACGATGATTCAAATGGATGATTCAACTCATTCATGAGTTTTTAGGTGCTGAGTTGGGTGCGTTTCAACTCACACTTGATTTGAATCATCCATGATATTCACTTCACAAAATATTCACTTTCATGAAGCACTTTTGCTCCGAGTTTTGATAATCGTGTTTTGATTATTCAAAACATAGAATGACATACTCAGTTTACTTCTTCAAAGATTCATTCATTTGATTACCACTGAGTGAAGTAACTGCACGCAAAAAAAAAACATAATTAGCTTTGATTATACTGACATTTTGCGCTAAAAATTCCCGTCAATTGAACATCGGGATTAGATCTATGCGTGTATTGATTTAAATCATCAAACATGTGTTCAGTTTCACGATTATTTAATTATTTGTGAAATTCTAATAAATTCTCACTGCCCCATATTCATTCCGAAAATTGACGCTGCAGAGCCGAATATGAATATGTTTAGAAGTGAAGTGACAAAAAAGGCCGATGGGCTTCATAAAAAAGATATTAAAATATTCAAAGCTATGGGTGGTACAACTTGTGATTCATGAGTCGACGCCAGATTTAATTCTCCTTTTTACCGGTGAGTATTGTCTGCAGCACGTTACACCAGCCATATGTTTCTACTTCTATCATTATACTGATGCGTGGATTATCGACGACTGTATTTGCCGGTATCCAGTTTTTCACGAGCGGTAATGGCGGCAGCTTTTTCTTCTATCTCCATTTTTCGTGGTATTTGAGAGACTTCAGTAAGCTACCTTACCGGGGTCGCGTTACCTACATCGCGATGATGGGGCTGCCACCTTAGGTATAGCTGACGCGATACAGCATTTCGTTAATCAGCCGCTGGGTACCAGGCAGACGCTGTTTGAGCCGCACCTCCTGGTGAACAGACGCTCGAGGCGTACCTTCTCACTCTAGCTGATGTCAGAAGGACAACAGTGCCCAGGCTGCACTACCAGCTAAGTACACAACCCTTAGCTGGCGGTCTTTTGTCATCGGACGACCCGTGGAAGCGTGAGATAGGGACTTGTGGGGACCAGAGCTCTGTTGGGCGCTCCTTCCTTGATGTCAACCCACCATTTTGCAGCCCAAAGACTTTGTTGAATGGAGGAAGTGACGGTGCATCGGTGAACAGAATAAATATTAGCGACGATGGACAAGCTGTGGAGTCACCTACACTAGATGAGGTTAAAAAAGCTGTCAAAGAGCTGAAAAACAATAAGGCTGCGGGGAAGGACCAGCTCCCGGCGGAACTTCTCAAACATGGCAGTGAGCAGCTTTATGAAGTTCTGCACCATATTATGTCGAAAATATGGGAAGACGAGGAAATGCCTGCTAGCTGGTTAGACGGCCTCATTTGCCCTCTCTTTAAGAAAGGGCACAGACTGGAGTGCGCCAATTACCGAGGAATAACCCTCCTTAATTCGGCGTACAAAATTATGTCCCGTATTCTGTTCAACAGATTGAGACCGCTTGAAGAGTCCTTCGTCGGCGAATACCAAGCAGGTTTTCGTGAGGGCCGATCAACGACGGATCAAATGTTTACCCTGAGACAAATCCTTGATAAATTCCGGGAGTACAACTTGCAGACACATCATCTGTTTATTGATTTCAAGGCGGCGTACGATTCAGTGAAACGGAATGAATTATGGCAAATTATGCTTGAACATGGTTTTCCGGCGAAACTGATACGGCTGATTCGTATAACGTTGGACGGATCGAAATCAAGTGTAAGGGTTGCGGATGAAATATCGACGTCATTTGTTACCTTAGATGGATTAAAGCAGGGTGATGCACTCTCGAACCTACTGTTCAATATAGCGCTCGAGGGAGCGATTAGGAGAGCTGGTGTGCAAAGAAGCGGTACCATTATCACAAAATCGCATATGCTCCTGGGATTTGCGGACGATATCGATATTATCGGAATGGATCGCCGTGCCGTGGAAGAGGCTTTTGCGCCTTTTAAGAGGGAGACAGCGAGGATTGGACTCACGATAAATACCAGCAAAACGAAGTACATGGTCGCTGGCAATCAACGTGGGTTCATTAGTGGTGGTGGTAGCGAAATAGTGCTGGATGGTGAAAAATTTGAAGTGGTAGAAGAATTTGTGTATCTTGGAACATTAGTGACGTGCGATAATGATGTTACCCGCGAGGTGAAAAGGCGTATTGCAGCTGCAAATAGGGCTTATTACGGACTTCGTAACCAGCTTAAGTCCCGTAGTCTGCAAACGAAAACTAAACTCGCGCTGTATACTACTCTGATTCTTCCGGTGGCTTTATACGGCCATGAAACATGGACGTTAAAGGAGGCTGATCGGAGAGCTCTCGGAGTGTTTGAGCGTAAGGTGCTGCGGACAATACTCGGCGGTAAACAGGAGAACGGTATCTGGCGGCGTCGCATGAATCACGAATTGTACCAGGTATATAAAGGGCTGGATATTATTAAGCTTATACAACACGGCAGACTACGGTGGGCTGGTCACGTTGTTCGTATGCCGGAAGAACGTCAAGCGAAGATAATATTTAGTAGAGAACCCGGAAGAGGCCGCAGGCTTCGTGGAAGGCCGCGTACACGATGGCTTTTTGCAGTTGAAGAGGACCTGAGGGCGCTCAATGTTCAGGGCGACTGGAAGCGATTGGCCCAGGATCGAGTCCAGTGGAGAAGGATACTCCATTCGGCGTAGGTTCATCGAAGAGCTGTAGCCCATCAAGTATCAAGTAAGTAATGGCGGCAGCTTGCCTGCAGGTTCTTCTCTGATTTGACGTTTGTGGAGGTCAACTGCACCCACCGTTCCGAGCATTTTCATCAATGTACGATCATATAAGAAGGCTTGAATTCCCTTCATCAGCACCTTCTTATATGCCACATTGGTCAGAATTGTAACCGCAAGTTCCAGTTTAGTGCCTTGTTGGCTTCCCCACAAGTTTCCTCCAAAAATATCACCCACACCAGTGAGAACCTAAGCCCAAACTCCGCACCCCTATGATAAATGACGGACAGCCTCACTGGTGGAGGAATCATTAGCTGTCATTGAAAATGTGCAGAGCCTATCGTTAATGACGAAGTAGTGAGCATCGCGAGCACTCACACCTGTCGCTTATTTACAGCGGTTTGAGCCAACTTGTCATTGACAGGAAGAGATGCCAACCTTTAAGATGCCGTATGTCAATCTTCGGGTTGATTTCGGAACACCTTTCGATTTTCTGAGGCCAGCCAAGCGACCGAAGAATAGAAATCCCTCTTTCGAGTAAGAACCGCCAACGAATTAAGAAGTGCGCGTCGAAATAAAGTTTAAAAAAATTAATTTGTTATAATATAACAGAGTGTGAATAGAAGTAAAAAGGAAAGTGTGCTTTAAGAGTGAGCGGAAATACGATTAACAAGAAAAGGTAAATCGGATTGCTAAATGTTTCTGAAAGGGAGATTGGAGGGTACAAAAGTGAGTGATTAGTGACTAATTTTGCGGATCAGGTCCGAATTTCTTCCTCTCGGATATGTTACCTTGCCGCGGTGGGTCGGCTTACGCCATTAGCATTGATATGGCAACCAAAGACATATCCTGTCGTGGTGGAATCACATGCTGACTATTTTTGTTAAGTGCCGCGTTACATATCTGGCATTGCGCACTAATTTACGGCATTCGCATGTGATCCAACGGATCTCGTGTCTGGAAGCCTTGAATGGTAGTGCAGTCAGGCAGAGGCCTTTTTCATCAGTGATAATGATGTGAGTTCTCTTCTTTTCGGCAATACTTTTCTAATGCGCTCCCTGTGACGATAAGTCGTAGCCACGCTTACATTTAGCTAGCTAGGAATTTATTGAAAAACAAAGTATTCAAGACATTCGTAGGGAATCGACTGCTGGATTCACTGAGTAGAAGTTTTTCAAAACTAGGAACGTGGTGCCAGTTTTATTTTGTTATGCCTCACTTCATAGAAATAATAGAAATAATAATAAAAAATACCACACATTATAATGATGGTATATGAACAATCTTATGATGGCTTCATTCTCGATAATTTTTACTAATAGTAGGGAATAGGCGTGATGAAGCTTTACTTTGCCACCGAAAAGTGAATCCTATAGATGACTCATAACTGATCATTAGTACATGATAGATCAGACCGCATCGTGCTTTCGTGCTGTGCGGTTCTTTCTCTCTTAGCGGAAGGAAGTTTTTAATACTACCCGAAGCTATTTTAATTTCAACGGTGCTTCTTAGCGCTATTTGTACCCACTGATCCCGTTACGATCTTTGCAAGGACCCGTGCCTTCGTTTTACGTTGGACCCGTTTGCGGAAGTAAAATTCCGACAAGCGGTGGTAATCCTGCAGGGACACCGTTCTGGGAAAAAACCTCTTAGAAGGTCACGTCTCCACGCTCAGCAATGAGTATTAACAAAAACAAGAGGAAGAGTCTCTGAATTCTCCACTTCCTTCAAAGAAACAAGGTTTCAAGACCGTCCTGCCCAAGCGCGGAAAAAATAGAAGGAAGCTGGAGAATTCAGATATTCCTTCTAACTCTAATATCGGAAATAATTCTTCTCCAATCGAACTGAGCAATCAGTTCGATTTGATCCATGTCGAAATTGAGCAAATCGAAACTACCTCTAGCTCAGGTGATTCGATCCATGCGAAAAGCAAAGGATTCCGCCAATTGTGGTATCTGTTGCCGAGTTTTCCGGCTTCCGGAATGAGATTTTGAGTAACCTTCAGGGGATCAAGGTTTCATTTCAGATTGCTAGGAAGGGTGACTGCCGCGTTTTGCCGGGATCCTTTGACGATCGCAAACGTCTTCTTCACTATTTAACTGAGAAGCGCCATAAATTCTTCACATACGACGACAAAACTGAGCGATTGTTCAAAGTCGTCTTGAAAGGTCTCCCCAGTGATGACAAATCACTGGATGAGATTAAAATTGAAATTTCTCAATTACTTGGATTTTCACCAGTCCAAGTAATTAAGATGAAAAAGAAATCCCATTCTGGTACTTCCCAGAGGGGCATTTCTCAAGAATTTTATTTAGTTCATTTTAACAAAAGTGAACTAAATAATATGAAAAGTTTGGAAAAGGCCTGTATTATGTCTCATGTCCGTGTTACATGGGAACATTTCCGCAGGCCTGGGGAAATTTCCAAAACCCTACCCAGTGCCGTAAGTGCCAAAAGTGGGGTCATGGAACCAAACATTGTCACATGGATGCTAAATGCATGATTTGTGGTGGAACCTCTCACGCCAAGGACGCATGTCCTGTGAGAGAAGATTCCAATAAATTTAAGTGCGCAAACTGTGGGGGCAATCATAAATCCAATTTCTGGGAATGCCCTTCACGCAAAAAAGTTTTGAATTCCCGTGCAAAATTGATGACGGGAAATTCCAATCGGATCCCAGATTCGACGGGTAGAAATTTTTCAAACGCTCAAATTTCGAAACCGGTTACCGGTCGAGCAATTCATACCCACCACAATTCACAAATAAATTTTGCCGCTCGTCAACGGGTAGCAAGCACTTCAGTAAATTCCAATTTTTCCAATGTACCTACGTATGCAAACATCGCTGCTGGTAGACCAAATTTCTCTTCTCAAAATGAGGTTTATACCCATGTCCCAACGGAAAATAACGGTCATGTTGCCGATTCAGGTAGCATGACTGCTTCCGATTTTGATTTTTAACTGAACAATTGCATCACATGATTGATGCAATGTTCAAAGCAAATACCATTCCTGAAGCTGTTCAGGTTGGTATAAAGTACACACAAAAAATTGTTATCGGACTCCGTTTCAATGGATCCAAATAATTGTGTGAAAGTTCTAAATTGGAATGCCCGCTCTCTAAAGGGTAAGGAAGATGAATTATTCAACTTCCTTTCAGTTCATAATGTGCATATTGCCATTATAACTGAAACGTATTTAAAACCAGGACTCTCCATTAAAAGAGATCCAAACTATTTTATCTACAGAAATGATCGTCTTGACAGCGCCTGTGGTGGGGTCGCCATTGTCATTAATAGACGTATCAAACATAAATTATTTTCTTCGTTTGAAACCAAAGTTTTTGAAACCTTGGGAGTTTCTGTTGAAACAAATTTTGGACAATTTTCCTTCATTGCAGCCTACTTGCCTTTTCAATGCAATGGGCAGCAAAAGAATTTGTTGAAAGCTGATCTTCAAATTCTGACTCGCAACAAATCAAAATTCTTCGTAATTGGTGACTTCAATGCCAAACACCGTTCATGGAATAATGCTCAAAGCAATTCCAATGGTAAAATTTTATTTGAAGATTGTTCTGCGGGATATTATACTATTCAATATCCCAATGGACCAACTTGTTTTTCTTCCAGTCGAAATCCTTCTACAATTGATTTAGTTTTAACGGATTCAAGTCAGCTGTGTGGCCGATTGGTAACTCATGCTGACTTTGACTCTGATCACCTTCCTGTGACATTTGAAATCTCACAAGAAGCCATTTATAATCCAATCAGCTCTACTTTTAATTATCATAGAGCTGATTGGGATTTATTTAAAACGTATATCGATAGGAATTTTGATGTTGATATTCCTCTCGATACCAAAAGTGATATTGATAATGCTCTCGTATCTTTGACAAATTTAATTGTCGAAGCCAGAGGCATTGCAATTCCGAAATGTGAAGTTAAATTCAACTCCATTATTATTGACGACGATCTTCAGCTACTGCTCCGTCTTCAAAATGTGAGGCGAAGGCAATACCAAAGAACCCGCGCTCCCGCGTTGAAAGTTATTTGGCGAGATTTGCAAAATGAAATTAAAAACGTTTCGCTATTCTGAGAAATACCAACTTTGAGAATAATGTCTCGAAGTTGGATCCCAGTTCGAAACCCTTCTGGAAATTAACAAAATTCTTAAAAAACCTCAAAAGCCAATTCCAGCGCTTAAAGTGGGAAATAAAATTTTATTAACAAATGGCGAAAAGGCTCAAAAACTTGCTCAGCAGTTCGAGAGTGCCCATAATTTTAGTCTAGGTCTCACTAGTCCAATTGAGGATCAGGTTACACGGAGCTTCGAAGACATTCTCAATCAAGAGAATGTTTTGACCCTTCGTTGGGAACCAATTTGGATGAAGTGAGATCTATTACTAGAAAATTTAAAAATATGAAAGCCCTGGTGATGATGGTATTTTCTACATACTTATCAAAAACTTCCTGAGAGCTCTTTATCCTTTTGGTTAATTTATTTAACAAATGTTTTCAATTGGCATACTTTCCAGATAAATGGAAAAACGCCAAAGTTGTTCCAATTTTGAAGCCGGACAAAAATCCAGCTGAGGCTTCTAGTTATCGCTCAATCAGTTTGCTTTCTTCAATAAGCAAACTGTTTGAAAAGATTATTTTAAATAGAATGATGGTTCATATTAATGACAATTCTATTTTTGCTGATGAGCAATTTGGTTTTCGCCATGGGCATTCAACCACTCATCAGTTATTAAGAGTTACGAACTTAATTCGGCTCAACAAATCTGAAGGATATTCGACTGGAGTTGCTCTTCTTGATATAGAGAAAGCATTTGACAGTGTTTGGCATGAAGGTTTGATTGTAAAATTGATGAATTTTAATTTTCCTCTGTACATCATTAAACTGATCCAAAATTATTTATCAGATCGCTCACTGCAGGTAAACTATCAGAATACCAAATCTGATAGATTACCTGTAAGGGCTGGTGTCCCCCAAGGCAGCATACTGGGGCCCATATTGTATAACATTTTTACTTCTGACTTACCTGATTTACCACCAGGGTGTCAAAAATCTTTGTTTGCAGATGACACAGGTCTCTCAGCCAAAGGGCGTAGCCTTCGTGTCATTTGTAGTAGATTGCAAAAAAGTTTGGATATTTTCTCCACTTACTTGCAAAAATGGAAAATTTCGAATGCTTCCAAAACTCAGCTTATAATTTTCCCACATAAGCCGAGAGCTTCTTATTTGAAACCTTCTAGCAGACATATTGTCACTATGAATGGGGTTCCAATTAATTGGTCTAGCGAAGCTAAATATTTAGGACTTCTGCTAGATCAAAAATTAACTTTTAAAAATCACATTGAAGGCCTTCAAGCCAAATTTAACAAATATATTAAGTGCCTATATCCACTTATAAACAGAAAATCAAAACTTTGTCTTAAGAACAAACTTTTGATTTACAAACAAATTTTTAGACCTGCCATGTTGTATGCTGTGCCAATATGGACTAGTTGCTGCAATACCAGAAAGAAGGCACTCCAGAGGATTCAAAATAAAATTTTGAAAATGATTCTGAAGTTGCCTCCGTGGTATAGTACCAATGAACTTCATAGAATTTCTAATATTGAGACATTGCAACAAATGTCCAACAAAATAATTTCCAATTTTAGACAAAAATCGTTGCAATCTTCTATTGCAACGATTAACTCCTTGTACCCTTAGTATAAAATAGGTTAAGTTTAGTTTAAGTTGAAAACATTGTAATTCCTACATGGTTCAATTCAACCAGAGGGAAAAATTCTAACTGCCAGAGGCAATTGAAATGTATTAATAATAACTAAAAGCGTAACATAGCAAATAAGGATGATAGTGTTAAGAAAACACGGAACACCTAGTCTAAGAGATGAATGCATGTATTAGATAATTAGCAAATAAAAGAAAAAAAAAAGATAAAAAAAAAAAAAAAAAAAAGTACATGATAGATAATGACAGTTAGTTTGGAAACGATCAAGCTACTTATTAGAACATAATAATAGTAATACCTTGACAAAGGAATAACAATAAAATAGACTAAATGCACGAACAGTTTCCACTTTTTACAAGACATAACTTACATTGTGTTTGATAGTATTGACACAGGATGAACTAATAACTTAGGCAAACAAAGTAATTCAAGGAACGCATACTTCATACCTTCTAACCATAAAGACAAGAATGACATCGTACAGATCAATCTATATGATTCGGCAAATGAGCCTCCAAAATAAACGAAAGATCAAAAAAAAATCTATATGATTAGGAATGAGATAATGGGAGAGAGTATCTATTAGAGTTGTAAATGTAATGTCTTTTGAGCCAGTTCAACAGTGTCTTAATGGACGACATGATCCTTGTACGGCTGGAAAACTGCTTCAAAAGTTATTAACTAGCAATTTTTTATAAATCGGGGATTGAACACTTTCTTATATATGATAAAAAAAACCACCGGCTCAGTTTCTACGATGAAGCATTGGGCAACATGTTCCATGTGAGTCGGATAAACTGCTTCGGTCGATTTTGAGCGCGTACAATGACAATAGACGTATAAATAGCATAAAACTGGCTAAATAATTTGACACTTACAAGAAAATGACAAAATGATTTTACGAAGTTAGTTAGCATTAGACCTCTCGGACTATTTATGAACATAATTCCCTCTGATTCAGTTGCAACAGCGTCTTCTTGGACGACATGTTCCGTGTACGACTGGCAAACTGCTTCGAACGGAATTATGCAACGGTATCATCAAAGGCCTGGTGCAGAGGTTTCTACTCTATTCAGAGTCCCGCCAGTAAACCTCCACAAAAAAAAATTGCGGATCAGGTCCGAATTAGGGCCTTTTCTATCGGAAAGCTTTCTGGAGCACCGAAACCTGCTTTCTCGCCCACAGTAAAGCCACCGGAACAGCCAAGACACGGAATCGGCCTCGGGAATCGTTAAGCCACAGGAACAGATAAGCCACGTGTAGCGGTAGCGGTAGGCCAGCTTGGCAAGCCATTCCGTTCACCATTTTGTGACATCGGAGACTGAATAACACCCCACGCCATCGTATACCGATCACGCAAGCTCTAGGAGCGTCGACCACATTCCGTCAGGGCCGGAAAGCAGCACGTATCCCGTTCTCGAAAGCGACTCGAAGCGTTCCGTAGGCTATTCCATCAACCGTCCGGCCATCCATCATCCGTCCGGCCGTTCCATCAACCGTCCAGCCATTCCATCATCTTTCCGGCATTTCCTCATCCGCCCGGCTGTAGAAAGTGCCGTCTAAGTCATACTTAATGCGGAAATTCGAAATTAGTTGGATTTAATATGGAATAATTGACTTGTTATTAAATAATTTGATTAAAATTATTTTTAACGAGGTACGTTGGCATGCTATGCAATTGCGACAAACTTGGGATACCTGAGAATGTCCTTGAAGGATCAGAAGGACATTTGGGGTCGATTTGTGCAATGTACCTAAAGAAATTCGAATTAATTGGATTTAATATGGAATAATTGACTTTTTATTAAATAATTTGATTAAAATTATTTTTAACGAGGTACGTTGGCATGCTATGCAATTGCGACAAACTTGGGATACCTGAGAATGTCCTTGAAGGATCAGAAGGACATTTGCGGTCGATTTGTGCAATGTACCTAATTGATATGCATTTTGAATTATATATGTATATCTTATCGGTTATTAATTTCGTTTTGAATTAAAAATTGTTGTAAATGCATTTTATACAATATCGGCGCGTTCTGTATATTGCCTACTTTCAGGCGTAAGCTCTTATTTATGTTTTGGTGTGTATTTAGGAGTTTTCTAATGTATTTATATGATTTTAAGCCCGAAATCACGCTTTTTAGTATAAAACTGCCATTATTCAACTTAAGTATAAGGTTTTATATATGTTTCCGGCCTAGAATTTTTCAAGGAATCCGATGCCGTAGAGTTATCTAACATATAAGGGACCATCCACAAAGTACGTCACGCTCCTAGGGGGGAGGGCGGTTCCGAGCAGCGTGACGACTCTTACAACAATTTTAAAATTTTAATACAAAGGGTGGGACGAGGGGGGGAGGGGGGGTTGAAAATCGCCGATTTTTGCGTGACGTACTTTATGGATCTTCCCTAAAGCGTTTTGAAAAGTTTAGTATAAGAAAGTATGGGAAATTTTGAGGAACGTCGAAAAACAGATATAGTTTTGAAAGGTACGTACTTGGAACATTACAGTAGCGATAAAATTGGTAAGATTTTTAAAATAGACCGTCTATTCAGCAGGCCACCGATTTTCTAGGAAATATTGAGGTACGTTCAAAATCCCCAGAGGTACGCATAGGTACGCATTTGGTACATCAACTTAGAGGTATTTATTTTCAATTTTATGATAAGTGGCCTGCCAGCTAGACGGACATACTTAGACATACGCCGATCGCCCAGATTGGCCATTCCATCATCCGCCCGGCCGTAGAAAGTACCGCAAAAGTCACGCCGATCGCCCAGATTGGCCATCCATCATCCGCCCGGCCGTAGAAAGCTCCGCAAACCTCTCGCCGATCACGTAGATAGGCCCTTCATCATCCATCCTCCGTCTGGCCGTAGAAAGCTGCACGAAATCCCCAACGAGCGTCCCGCTAGGTCATCCGTCATCCTCGTAACCCCGCTGTAGTCAGCAGAAGCAAGATCCGCTGACAAACACCAGCGCCATCCGGGCGAGAGGGTCCGCGACGTTAGGCATAAGTACGTTAGGCATAAGGACGTTAGGCATAAGTACGTTAGGCATAATGGACGTTAGGCATAATGGACGATATGCATAATATACGTTAGGCATAATGGACGTTTGGCATAATTCTGCCTTCTTTATGTCATAGACTGTTCTTTGGGTCAATTTATGCCTAACGTCCATTATGTCATACGTACATTATGCCTATCGCCCGTTATGCCTAACATCCATAATGCCTAACGTTCTTATGCCTAACGTCCTTATGCCTAACGTACTTATGCCCAACGGGGTGTACCCCTGGGGGACAAGTGTACCGAAACATCGCAAGCAACAACGGACGCCCCTCCACAGCATGCTACCCACCATTACCACCAGCCAACATGTCGCAGCAACCCGGAAAAATCGCAAGTACCCACCATGTATTGACTGTTTCCTTGGTAACAAAACGCGCCGACCATTTTTTAGGCACTATCAAAATCGTCGCCAACATCTTTATTCTAAAATTATGTTAGTTTTATTAGTAAATAATGTCAATCTGCATTAAAAACAGGGCTCAATTTTGGGAAATAATGTGATTATTGAATATATAAAATTTTGTTCACAGTTGATTTGGCAGATCTTATGGCCATTTCTGCTGGCGACGATTTTGGCGTCAATTTGTTTTGCGACGATTTCAAATCGTCGCGGCCGATAAGGTGGGAAATTGATAATATAATCTCTCAAGCTCAAAATGAGCCAATAAAACATTAGCATGTAGTTAAACTATTGGTGGTTGATTTCTTAAGACGCACAGCCCTGTTTACTGGTATACACCTTTTGGTTTGTTCGGATTCCGTACCCAAAAAGGGGTATTCATACCTATTGTTTTGTTGGTGGTCCGCTTTGTAGTTGGATTTCCACTTTGGTCAAATTAACGGCGGAAAATCGTTTGGCATATTTTGTTTTCAAAGGAGGAACGACAGTGGAATTGAGTTCCCGTTAAAAGGTAAGTGGACTACGGTGTTCTAGTGGGAGCGACACAGCTATTTCCGTTAAACGACCCCGTGCTCAGCTTAATCCTTACCCCGCCGGAGCAGCCGTGAGGCTACAGAATGCTCGGAACGGTGGGTGCAGTTGACCTCCACAAACGTCAAATCAGAGACTAATCCGCAGGCAAGCTGCCGCCATTACCGCTCGCGAAAAACTGGATTGATAGTGAATCCAATCCTCGTTCTCCTCCTTTTCAAAGGTGCGAAAGCCTTTCCACGGCGACGCATCGGCAGAGCCCAGAAGCAAGTGTGATCGTGTGATAATGGTACCGCTTCTTTGCACATCAGCTATCCTAATCGCTTTTTCAAAAGCTACACTGCAGAGAAAATTCGAGTATGCTTCATTCTGGTTTAACCTATTTAAGCTTAGAAAGAATGTCGAAATTTCATTCACGCTTGATTTAGATCTGTGCATTGTTTTCAAAGGTCTGTGCAAAGTTATCCTTAATCGGTTACAGTAGAAAATCGATTCGACTCTTCGACATCGGCAGGCAGGATCATATTGTCACGCTTCGAATTATTCTGGAGCAAGTCAACAAATTCCAAGAGTCTTTCTACCTGGTATTCATTGACTATGAAAAAGCATTCGATCGTCTGAACCACGAAAATCTCTGGAGCGCCCTTAGACGCAAGGGAGCTCCGGATAAATTCGTCGTCCTGCATAACGAAGCTTTTTTTGACACCATCCGGGTAGTCGGAGGAGTGAAGCAGGGATGTATTATATCTCAGCAACTGTTCCTCATCGTAATCGACGAGGGGATGGTGGGTGCGATTGACCGTGTACCAAACCGTGGACTGCTCTGACAACCAATTATTATGAAGCATCCAAACGACATCGATTTGGCTGATAATATTTCTCTTCTAGTACAACGGCGCTCTGATATGCAGAGTAGGCTGAACGACCTGACCGAACGCTCCTCAACGACGGGTCTCATCATCAACATCAACAATACCAAATCGTTGGATGTAAACACAAACAACCACTCCAACTTGACGGTAGCCGGGCAAGCAGTGTAGAAGGTCGAAAACTTTCAATATCTTAGCCGTCAGTTAGCGTCGGGCGACATAGGAGCACGGATCAAGAAGGATACGGCTGCTTTTGCGAGATTACGAAATATATGGAGATCCATTCAGATTAGACATTGGTATTCATCGAATTTTCAACTCAAATGTAAAACCTGTGTTGTTATCCGCCAGTGAGACTTGGTGTGTACCAGCAGAGATTACGCAGAAACTGCAAGTATTTTTCAAGCGATATTTACGTTTTTTATTCGCGTCTGGTGGCCTCACAATTGGATCTCGAGTGCTGAGCTCAATCGACGATGCCATAAAAAACCGTTATCGACAGAAATTCTAGAGCGTAAATGGAGGTGGGTCGGCCACACATCTGCAAGCAAGCGCTGGATTGGAATCCAGCAGGATATCGCAGTAGAGGTAGACGGCAAACATCTCCTTCTAATTCAAAGTCAGGCAATACAGAACCCCCAAAAGACCCGTCTATACAACCGCTAAATAATGACCCAAAAGGCGCTATTTTCGCGAGTTGGACGCTCAATTCGTTAAATCTCCGTTAAATAACGCGGCGTGTAAGACCACACCGGTGGCTCGAGGTAGTTGTAAGTTGTGCGATAAACCGGACGACGACCAAATGATGCAGTGCGACACATGTGATGTGTGGCACCATTTCGTGTGTGTGGGAGTTTCCGAGGACATTCAGAGCTGCAGTTGGATCTGCTTGGAATGCGCTACTGAGAAAGCAACCAAGGCAACGAAATCCAGAAGGAAAACCTCCACACAGAAATTGGCGGTGACGTTATGGAAGAGGACAACTCGAGCAACAGCTACAAAGGGTACGAAGAAAGTGATTCCTACGACGGGGCGGAAACATGATGATTTTGATACGGCGGCGAATTGCGAGGATGCAGTTGCAGCTGCTAGATGAAGCGGAGATGATGTACAGGTAGCGATGAAAGCAAGGGTGAGCAAGGCTGGTTCATTAATGTCAGCAGCATCACTGAAATCAGTCAAGGCGCGTTTGGATGTGGAACTTCAACCGATCGAAGCTGAATAGACACTGATGCAAGAAGAGAAGCGGTACAAGCGGGAGCTAGCTGAAAAGAAGTTCGCTGTTCTAAAGGAGATGGTCGATTTGGAAGGCAGTGGCGAATCAGTCATTGATCAGCATAATGGCCATCACAAGGTGGAACAGTGATTGAAGCATCGCAGCGTAACCAAAGTGAAAAATAAGCGTTCGTCATACAAGGAAACCAGCGTGGAAAACTCCGGAAGTGAAGTGGAAACAGAAGACTCAGGCGAAGAAGAAACGTCTGATACCGGGACAAAGAGTGAAGAAGAACTTTCATCGCCAGGTACGCCAGTTAGTTTCTATTGCGATAGGGACACGAACTTTGTAGGTGCCAACCGAACGCTGCAGGAGCTCTACCAGAAGGTTGACCGAAATCAGCTGATGCGGTAGTTCATTATGTCGTCTACATCATGGCAGTTCAGCCCACCAGCGTCGCCCCTCATGGGAGGAAGTTGGGAGCGCCTCGTACAGTCGGTCAAACGGAACTTGGCCGAGATCTTGCACGCACAGCGACCAACTGATGAGGAACTGAGGAATACCCTAACAGAAGTAGGTGTACTTAACACGCGCCCTCTTACTCACGTGCCAATCGATGACGAAGCAGCACCAGTCATAACGCCCAACCACTTTCATTTGGACTCTTCGGAAGAGACAAAGAGATTGAGGTCCTTCGTAGCTTAGTTAGTTAAAGCACCAGTCTAGCGTACTGTAGGGTCATGGCTTCGAGTCCCATCGAAGGAAAAGTGGTTACCTCCAATACATTTTCCAAATCAATATCTTCCACATAACGTACATATTCACATATGAGTTTTCATAACATTGTAAATTAACTCTTCGGATGGTTCAAAACCGTTGACGTTCGTGGACGCGGACACTGCGGCATTGCGACGGGGACAACCGACATCCCAATGGTTGGCGAATCTCTTCTGGAAGCGCTGGATTCGGGACTACCTGCTCAACATAATACGACGTACGAAGTGGCACGAGAAGGCGAAACCTCTTGAGGAGGGTGACATCGTAGTCATCGTGGATCATGAGCATCCCAGAAACTGTTGGCCCCAGGGACGGGTAATTGGAGTGGTAACTAGTGGAGGGCAAACTCGCAAGGCAACCGTTCAAACTGTTCATGGAGTTTATGAGCGACCGACTGTTACGTTAGCGGTGTTGGATGTTCGGCGCGATGTTGTGTAAGCGAATTTGAAGATCTGGTTCGCATACCAGGGGGGAGTGTGACGTCCTCGGACGTTCACACCTACCATCGCAGTGCAATGCTCTTATCGATATCGTTAAATTTGACATGCAGATCGATAGATATGACACACGACGTCTGTACCAGAGATGACAGAAGAAGCAGAAGGGAAAATGTTGCAGTGTTCACGATGTGGTTGATGAGATCACTTCAATGAAGCCCGGTAGCGTAATTGTCGATTTGGCAGCTGAAGCAGGAGGAAACGTTGCTACCACCGTTCCTGGTGAAACATCTCCCGGATGTCAGTATACACGCCTACTCGATGGTCACGAAACTGATACAGAATGCCAACTAACGACGTCAACTGATCGGGACCAGTAAGGAGTGCCGAATTCAGTGTTACTTCGTAAGCTGTGGCGGCGGCATCCCAAACGATACGTACCTTTCCAGGTTTATTCGGGTTGTATACCGGGAAAATCGGTAGACACCACACTCGTTCACGCTTCTCCGAGAGCTCTTCTGGTGTCAGTTCGCGAATGTAGTTTTTCGAATTCATCCATCGGTGGAACCAATTGTGACAGACAAGAAAGTTGAACTATGCGGTAGTTGACGACCAGTTACAGACCAGCAACACTCCCTGAGAAGCAACAAAAAACTCTCGAAGGATAAGCTTACAGCACGACATGTTGTATCTCGTGAGCTGCCCAAGTTCTGCGGTGATCCGAAGGGATGGCCAATCTTCTTGTCCATGTATGAAGATACAACGGCTATGTGTGGGTACACGGAAGCGGAGAACATGATCCGTTTGAGGAACTGTCTGAAGGGAGATGCATTTAACGCTGTTCGAAGTTCCATGGTGTGACCTGAAACGGTAGGCAGAGCAATCAATGCACTGAAGCTACGGTCTTATCGAAGGACCGGAAACGATAATTGAATAATAAAGCTGGATTGGGTGCAAGGTACAAGAGAAACTTGCCAGAGGTAAAGTTGTCCACGTTCAGCCAGTGGGTATACAGCTTGGCGGAAGATGTCATTGTTGTTTTTGAACCTCAGTGCCGCGGAGGAAAGAATCAGGAAATAAAAGCAACACATGTCCCGCATGCAAAGAAGATTGCAAATATCTTGGAAAGTGCAAGTGATTTCTAGAGCTGTCTTACGAAGCAAGGTGGGCGACAGTACGTGGATTCAATTTCTGCCGCCAATGTCTTCGGTAGCATAACGGTGGCTGCAATTCTGGAGAGTGTGGGAAGAACGGATGCTCCTTCAAGCATCACGTCTTGCTCAATAAGGACTTAATAGCACAAACACCACCAAGCGGTGCACATAGGAGCGGTCCTTTGAGGCAGAATGAGGAACGCAATGTCAATCAATACACATCAAAACGGTACGGGCTCCCTCCCTTACCAGTGACGTTGTTTGGAAACGGAATACAGCTAAAATGTCACGTTTTTCTGGACGATGGATCATGGATCCGAGCTGAATCTCATCGACCAGCAACTAGCCGAGGAGATGAGGCTGTTCATCCGCTCTGAAATGCACGGGTGGTACTCATCGTTACGAATCAAATTCAAAGAGTGTCGAGCTTGAGGTTGCCGGAAGAGGAGGAAAGCGGCTGTTACTGCAAGATGTGAGAACGGTGGAAGAGCTGCAATTACCCTTCCAGTTTTTGGATATGACTCAACTCACTGAGCAGCATCAATACCTGCAGGGACTTCCTGTGGAATCATACACGAACATTCGTCCACGGATACTGATTGGATTGAGGCACGCTAATGTTATGCTGGTGCGGAAAAGTCCTGAGGGCAAGATGGGCGACCCAATTGCCGAAAAAACCAATCTCAGATGGTCGGTGTACGGTGGCTGGGCTACGAAAAATTCTTCGAGTACTAGTCACACCTATCACATTTGTACGCATAGCGAAGAAAGTGTGACGCACTTGAACCAGACGGTCAAAGCTTACTTTGCTATCGACAGTCTGGTAGTCAAGCCCAACCAGCTCGAACGACTATCTAAGGATTACGAGCGAGCAATGTTTTTGTTGGAATCTCGGACACTCTTCAATGGAGAGCAGTACGAAACAGCCTATTATGGCGCTCGGATAGAATTCGGCTACCGGATAACATGGCAGCAATCCGTCGGTAGAAATGCGTGGAGAAACGCATGGCGAAGGATACGGAACTGACGACGTTTTGAACGAGAAAATCGCGGAATACATTTCGAAATATTAATATGTTGTTTAGTGCCTCCAACTATTGCACAGGCCACTCCGGCCTTAGTCTGGTAATAATAATAATGAGTTCACGTTTCGCGCAATCACATTGCTGAACGCCGCCTACAAGGTCCCAAATTTTATGCCTCCGAATAACACCAATTGCAAGAGAGTTCGTGGGGCAGTACCAGGCGGGATTTATGGGTGAACGCTCTACTACAGACCAGGTGTTCACCGTACGTCAGGTATTGGAGAAATGCCGCGAATACAACGTGCCCACAATCAATGATACAATGATACAATCGATCGGATCAGCTAAGCCAACTCATGCACGAAAAAGTATTTCCGGATAAACTGATACGGTTGACCAAGACGATGATGATGATGTGCGTAGTTCGAGTTCCAGGGGTTTGTAGTTCGAGTACCTTCGAAACGCACAGAGGATTACGGCAAGGTGATGGTCTTTCGTGTCTGCTATTCAACATCACTTTGGAGGGAGTATTACGAAGGGCAGGGATTGATACGAGTGGTACGAAGTCCGTCCAGTTATTGGGTTTCACCGACGACATTGACATTATGGCACGTAACTTTGAGAGGATGGAGAAAGCCTACATCAGACTGAAAAGCGAAGCTAAACGGATTGGACTAGTCATCAACACATCGAAGACAAAGTACATGATAGGAAGAGGCTCAAGAGACTTCAATGGAAGCCACCCACCACGAGCTTCTATCGGGGTGGTTGAAGAATTCGTGTACTTGGGCTCACTGGTGACCGCCGATAACGATACCAGCAGAGAAATTCGGAAACGCATCATGGCAGGAAATCGTACGTACTTTGTACTCCGTAAAACGCTCCAATCGAATAGGGTTCGCCGCCGTACCAAACTGACTATCTACAAAACGCTCATTATACCGGTAGTCCTCGTGGAGGACCAACGCGCACTGGGAGTATTCGAAAGGAAAGTGCTGCGTACCTTCTATGGTAGAGTGCAGATAGCGGACAGTACGTGGGTGAGGCGAATGAACCACGAGTTGCATCAGCTGTTGGAAGAACCATCCATCGTTCATACCGCGAAAATCGGAAGACTGCAGTGGCCGAGCATTGTACTGCTAAGGCAGATGCGAACGTCCGAGGACGAGTTGGTGCTGAGCACGCCAGCTAGTCCGAGAGAAAGCGAAGTGAAAAAATAATGTCTGCATCGAAGTGTAGAAAATTAATTGTTGTGGGTTCGATCGTGTTGTAGAAGCTTTTTAAACGAAACACATTGATTTCGCGTAGGATTGATTTGAAACACGGTTTCCGTCTTCGTGTCCCACCTCCACCTCATACGGTTTGTTCGAAGTTAGGAGGCTTATTGATATTTTTGCCTTTCTCGTATGCTATATAATTACACACATATAATTCCTTAGGCCGGAAAGGGTTAAAATGGGTTGGATTTTGTTTCCCTATGGATGCGAAAATCAATTTTATAGAATCGTTAAAGCTCTATTGCATTTCGGGTTTCTTGCTTTTCGGTAAAATTTTTGCATTTCAAAACCAATACGTTCACGTAGTGGAAGCATGAGATTTTATTCAAAAACAATTGTTTTGAGGCATTTCCCTGCTGTTAGGCGGTTATTTTCCAGACAAATTGCATTTCACTTATAATTTACGAGGATTGAGTAATATCCTAGGCCATATCAGGTCTAAATAACTGCAGGAAATAGTTGTCCTCAGCTAACGAAACTCCAGCTAAAAAACACCCCAACTATAGAAAACCCGAAAACCCCTGTACATCATATTTTCATTGAATTTTCCGGTGATACATACTGATTAAAGTATCAAATAAAATATCGATATTTTGAAATATCGTAAGGTCTTTACATGTATGTATCATTCACAACATAATCCAGATGGCAGAATCACATAACAAAATGTGCAAGAGCAATACTGTGATCGAAATTGATCGAGTTGATCGTGTTCACTCAAGTGTTCCATAAGTCACGTTCAAAATGCTTTCTATGGATTTCTTCGAAAAACTCTGTTCGAGGTATTTTTGCAATCAGGCTTTTCAACCCCTCCTCCACACTTTAACGTATTAGTTATTTTAATCGTTTCTAGATATTTTTTACAGGCAAAGTTTAAGTTTAAGAGAAATGCAACTTATTCGTACATAAGTAAATATTTGATTTTCAAAAAAATCTAAAATTCTTCAGAATAATCTCAAGAATTTTCTTCCAAATGATTAATTCTCGCTTAACTTTTCAAAAGGACCTAAGTAACATTTTTTTCATGATTTAATTTGAGAACTGCAATCAATAGCTTTCATGTTTTTCTGTTGATTGCGCTATTCAAATTAATTCATGAAAAAATGTTACTTAGGTCCTTTTGAAAAGTTAAGCGAGTATTGTTCATTTCTAGAATTTTTTCTAAGATACACCTTGTGCGGGCAGTAAAAAGCAAGAATTAAACTGTTTCTCCTGATATAAAGTGCATTACTATGAAAAAATAGCTCTTTTGACAGGCGTTATACTGGTTTACTGGTTTTGTAGAGATTATTCCAGTTTTATACTTTTTGCCTTTCTCGTACAACTAAGTTGTACCGAAAGGCTATCATTTCACTCCAAAATCGAACTTTTGATAGAAGTCCCGGAGACCCATAGTGTTATATACCATTCGACTCAGCTCGATGAGCTGAACAAATGTCTGTCTGTCCGTGTGTGCGTGTGTGTGTGTGTATGTGTGTGCGTGTGTGTGCACAAAATGCCATAAAAAACATTAGCCAAATTTTCACATAGAAACTCTTAACCGATTTTCTTGCAACAAGTTGCATCCGACAGAGACTAAAACGCTGTTGATCACTATTGAATTTCATAATAATTGCAAATTGCAAAAATAGATAATATTAAAATAGTGATGAGACATAGTCACATAGAACAATAATGTGTTATGAAAATGCCTTGCATATATGAATATTTTATCCGTGGCTTCCCATTAAGAGTTTCATTGTACTATAAAGATGCTCGTGTTGCACGCATTTAGGCGTAACTATGCTCTTCGTTCAGTTTCATAGTACTATGAAATTGTCCGAAAGTCTAAATTCGAACATAGGAAATTCGAGAAACTTTTGGCAGCGCCATCTGTCGTCTACTAGTGTAAACTTTCTATCATAACATTAGACGGTGTAACTGTTTTGCCTTTCTTGAACATCATCGAGGTGTAAGCGTAAAGGCTACATTTATTACCTTTTTGCGCGAGAAAGGCACCATCACCACTAGGTGGATTATTCTGGGTTTTTTTAAATTCAAGTGACTTTTCATCCATCCATTCTTTTGCTTTCTGATGAACTAGGTATTACATGACATGGGAAGCTTTAATATTGGTCCTAAATATACAAAATTCGAGTAATCCAAAAGAGATCAAAGCATGTCCGATAAGTGCATGCTACCCGTAGTGGTGGCCACGCATAACTCAATTGCAGATCTCATTTCCACCGGCGGAGATATCCTCCTAATGGGTTGCACCACCCGCCAGGGATATTTAGTGTAATCCTTTGAGATAAAAGAGTTGCATGAGTCCTCTTCGTCAAAGCCATCTCATTGAATACAAACGACCCGGCAGCCAGCCGGTGGGCTCCCGGGGATTTTGTCCACAGCAACGTCCGGAGTCTCCCAGCAGCCGGTACACGGGAAAGGCTTCATGGGATCAATCTTGATGCGGTTCCGCTGTTTTGTATCATCCCCATCCCTTGCTTTTGTGAAATTCGTTTGGGACGAAATAAGGAAGAAAAAACAGTTCTTAATGGCTTTGTGACGTTTGTCTGTTGTATTTTTTTATTGTTCCAAAGTGTTTTATGCCTTTCTTACCGAGGTTTGGCAGAGCCGAGCGGTGAGGGTGAAATGGATCAGAATTCTAACCTCACTTTTCACAACTTCACGCCCAATTTGATTTGATTTGCGGTTTAATTTCCTTTGATATCTCAAGCGGAATGACTTTGGCATTGGATTTTTTTCTCCCCTAGAAAATCTAATCTTGGTGGGATAAATGTGGTACAAAATGGAAATGAGAATTTTAAAATGACAATGTTGATGGTGATACCAGCTACTGTTGTCGGTGATGATTGTCAGATACGAATAAGGTGAAATGGATATTGAATGTTTTTTTTGTAATTAAAATGTTTTGTATAATGTACTGTACGTCTACTTTCTGCATCTGAATAGCATATTCTGCTCATAGTTTATTCGAATTATACGACATGTTTAGTTTTCAATCGAATTTAGTTTTCAATTGAAAATTCTGAGCTAATGATTTGGCAACGAATAAATTTGAAGGAAGCCTAAAAGAAGAAAAACAAGTAAAACATCTTTGTAAAAGATACCTTTCGATACTTTCGCCGCTTCACGTTGTATAATTGATAAATTCGAAAGTTTCATAAATATATGAATTATTCATTCTTACGTACAGCCAATAAATCTATCCACTTTCCAACTCTAGCTTTCATATATGCAATTCGATTCGGAAAAAAATCCACAATGAGTTGATTACATTTTCCGGAAGACAAATTCAATGAGGCAAAATGGCAAAAACAAAAATCAAATCCAATATGTCCCGGTGGATAGTGCCGGCAGGAGGAAGTCGAGATTCATGAATGTTCATGACAGGAACTAATAACACAAAAAAGCAACTCAATGGCACCCGGGGACTGACTGGGAGAGAGCAAACCGATAACGGTGTACAATAAAATAAAGATCATTCTGCGAGCTGCACGAGGGGTGGCGGTTCAACTGGCCCCGGCCCGGACAGGCCATAAAATATGATCCGATAAAGTGTGCCATTTGCGGGAGTGAATGAGTCAAATTGAACTCCGGCTCTGTCCGTTCCGATTGGGAATTGTCGTGGACAATGGAACCACGACCGCCAGGAATGAGGTGGGGGAGGTTTCACTGCAGTATAGTTTTTTAGGAAATGAGATGAAAATGGATGTGAGGACAGTTTTTTTTTTCAGATGTTTCCCGGTTCATTCGGAGCAGAAACCATATCAGATGTCATCGATGGAAATGGGAATGGATAAGCAATAACTTGGGCACAGGCCCATCTGTAGAAGTAGCTTGTGACTTTTCTAATTCATAAGTGGTGACAGTGCTAAATTGGATTGAAGCGATTCCGAGGACGGCTTTTATATAGCGTACACTACAGTAATAAAGTGAAGAATTTCGGGGAATTATTCCGCATTGACATTAACACGTATTTCAGTTATAACTACCATGTGGACATGTTTTGATCAGTATTAGATACCCTTTTCCCCCGCGTGGACAATTGCTCATATAAATTTGCCATATCCTGCCTCCCAAAATTGTCCACGTGCTATATGGACAGCCCCTTCTCTTGATTTCGTTTTTATTGGTGGCAATCATAACTGGACTCTGTAAAACAAAACAAAAATGATAATTTAATTCAAGAATTACTCTAATAATTTGTCTTAAAACTCTTCCACTTTTGAATTAGTTTCAATTTGAATGGATTCAATTTATAGATCTCGCGATTGATAGACCTTCACTCTACCACAGCACCATTCAACACTTCGAAGGGACTGCATGTTGACTCACAATAAAAGCCATACGATTATGATGTTTTGTACTCGGGTTTCCTGTTACTTGATTTCACCATCACTAGAATAAATTGAGAGTTGTCAAGACGTTGAACGATGTGAAATCCAACATAAAGATACACTCAACTTAGCTGTAGCTTAATTTAAACAAATAATTTAATTTTGAAAGACGCATTGAAGTTACATGGTAAAAAAAATGCAACTTAATGATTTTGTTTTGTGAATGCAACATGCAGTGCAGAATTCTGTGGTTGTTTGTTTCCAAATGCCAAACGCGTACTGGATTGCAATGTTTAGGGTCTGTTCATAAATTAAAACGCAAAAATCCGAGTTTTTGACCCCCTCCCTCCCCCTCGTAACAAAAAGTAACATTTTTGGTAACCCCTCCCTCACCCATGTAACGCGTAACTGTGAAAATTTTAAAGGCAATTTTTTTTCCTTCTCTGAAGCATTTGGGCTTTGGTATTTTTTGAACACTGTTAGAATAGGGACGGCATGATCAAAAATAAAGGATATCAAGAATGCAGCTATGTAGTAGAAACGAAAATAGAATTTGCGATTATAACCATTTATATAGTTTTGCGGAACTGTGGTGTCGAGAAATACAATATTCGCTTGGTATTTTTACGCATATCAGCATGCTTGTTTTCTATAATGACTAATATGGTTAAAGTAGTTAAAAAAAGACTTTCAAATAAATTTTTATTTGCGTTATGCGTAACATTTGTTTGTACCCACCCCTCCCCCACCTTTCAGTGTAACAAAGTATAACGCAAGTTGGACCTACCCCTCCCCCCAGAAGCGTTACGTAATTTGTGAACAGACCCTTATGAAACATTGATCACAATTTGAACGTTTTTGACATCTTGATGCAACTTTTTCGTGGTTTGATGTTTTTCCAATGCCTTTAATGAAACTGAATAGAAACAAGGTGCTTTTTGGAAGATGTTGCGTGTGCTACTTGGGGAGCCTCTCATGATGTGAATCATATGCTTATATAAATATAAATATATAAATAGTTTTAATCTATTGTAAATAACTATGTTGAATTAATTTATGTCATGTTTGTTAGAAGTTTGTGGGTTTAATTGCCTCTGAGTACAGCACACCACTGCTTTTGAGTACAGCACACCACGGCTTTCTCCAATCCCGAATTTTCCACCACAACAATTTTTGGCGATATTTCAATTGCAAAGATAAATAAATAAATAAATAAATAAATAAATAAATAAATAAATAAATAAATAAATAAATAAATAAATAAATAAATAAATAAATAAATAAATAAATAAATAAATAAATAAATAAATAAATAAATAAATAAATAAATAAATAAATAAATAAATAAATAAATAAATAAATAAATAAATAAATAAATAAATAAATAAATAAATGAATAAATAAATAAATAAATAAATAAATAAATAAATGAATTAATAAATAAACAAATAAATAAATAAATAAATAAATAAATAATTAAATAATTAAATAAATAATTAAATAAATAAATGAATAAATAAAGAAATACATGAAAAAATAAATAAATAAATAAGACCGGTACAAATATCAAATATTTAATTTAAATTATGTCTTACTGATCTACTAAAGGTCAAGGGGGGATAATAAAAAATAAATAATAAAATTGGAAAAAATAATAAAACTCCTCGGATTTGTTAAAGAATGTTTTGAAAATCCTCAAAATTATCTGATTTTTTTTGTTGCCTCCTCAAAATATATATAATAAAATATAGTTTTTAAATATTTGTATCGGCCTTAAATAAATAAATAAATAAATAAGACCTCTACAAATATTTAATTAACATTACGTCCTACTGGTCTCTGACAAGTCAAGCGGAAGGGAGTATAATAAAAAATACAAAAACTCCTCGGATTTGTTAAAGATTGTTTCGGAAATCCTCAAAATTATCCGAATTTTATTTTGTTGCCCCCTTATAATATTATTTTTTGGGAAAAAAAATTCGGGGGGTTGGGGGGTGGGGTTTAGGCGGGTCAAATGGTTTTTTTCATATATGTATCGGCCTAAATAAATGAATACCGCCATCGGGGGTGACAATGGGTCTAGAGATGGGCAAAACAGCTCATTGCAGTGAGCGGATCTGATCCGTTCAGCTCATTGAAAAGAGTCAGCTCCTTGGATCAGCTCTTCAGTTCTTTAATGCTACATATATTAAAACATAATTGTTAATATTATTATTTTAATTATTGTTCAAAAATTTGAAAAATTTATGTCATTCATTAATTTATTCATTCATTCATCATTCATCTATTTACCTCACTTTGAAATTTTTAAAATGTTAAGCTACAGTGAGGTAATAATTTCTATTGAAAACCGACAATTTTAAACTAATAACATTTATTACACTTTTTCTGACCGTCTAGTTTTGAAGTCTAGGAGTTCATTTAGAACCATCACATTTATTTCTATACAAAAACTAACTCATCATTATTTTCTATTCATAATTCTAAGTTACATTTTGTTGATAACGTTTCTCAAATCGTTAATTTGAATAGTTCAGTCCCTAATCTCTGATATGTATATGAACCATATCACGTGTCATAAGTTTTCTCTTCATACTGGGTGCAGTAAATCAATGCCTTGTTTGCGCGCGCTTCTAACCCTTCTAACCATGCGTAGGCTCCCGAAATGCGAGAGAAATAAAACAAGAGAGTAAAAAAATACAGAGCACGGTGCTACAAACAAACCGAGTGCACATGTAGCAGTATGCTGGCGGGAAAACCCGTCGCAAGTAAAAGATCCGCTCCGTGCAAGACACAGCTCCCAGTACGGTTCGTTTGAACCACACGGTTCGCTCGCTAGAATCGGTCGCGACTGATCCGGATTGAGATCCGTGTCGCACGGATCTGAGCTGGTGGCGCAGCTCTCGCTTCCATGTCACAGTAATTTCGAGCTGGACGACGACATGAGCAGAACTGAGAGTTGTTCGGATCTTCGCATCTTTTGCTTGGTACGGGTCGTTCGCTACCGCACTACTAGGTATCTTTTGTGTGTCCGTTCGTAGCGCCGAGTATGTGGGTATGAGTTAAGAAATAGACGGCAAGCTAGATTATTTTTGCTTGTGTAGGTATTTCTTATTCCTCTCTGCAGCAAAAATGATTTCTGTTGCTTGACTAGATGGTGCTGTCGCTTGGTTTGATGGTGCTTGAGGTGCAAATAATAAACGATCAGCACGTGCGCGGTACTGGACTGGAATGCTCATACAAGCTCGCTTGTGTTGTATACCGCGAGCGTGGTATTTTCTTTGTGCTGTACAAAATACAACAGCGCGCGTACTCGAGTGCGTACGCTCGAGGGAGTTTCTCTAGGCGCGTGTTTGACAATGATTTCATCAATTTAAAGTGAGCTGCTGAGTTGGGCCTCTTTAAAAAAGATCCATGGCTCATCAGCTCAATGTAAGGAAGCGAATCTTTGGAACAGCTCCTGAGCGGAGCGCCCATCTCTAGTGAGAATGGGTTATCGCTTTCATCGGCAGTCTGGAGGTCGTAGAGTAAAATCGTTCAAAAAGGTCTCTTATATTTTAGTCTAGGGGCCCTCCTTAGCCGTGCGGTAAGACGCGCGGCTACAAAGCAAGACCATGCTGAGGGTGGCTGGGTTCTGATTCCCGGTGCCGGTCTAGGTAATTTTCAGTTTGGAAATTATCTCGACTTCCCTGGGCATAAAAGTATCATCGTTGTTAGCCTCATAATATATGAATGCAAAATGGTAACCTGGCTCAGAAACCTCGCAGTTAATAACTGTGGAAGTGCTTAATGAACACTAAACTGCGAGGCGGCTCTATCCCAGTGTGGGGATGTAATGTCAATAAGAAGAAGAAGAAGATATTTTAGTCTTCATGCCCTCAGATGCATTCAATCCATTCTACAAGTATTCTAACAGGTTGAAACAGTGACCCATTCTCACCCCCATTTGACCCATGTTCACCCCCCGATGACGGTAACTAAATCAATTAATAAATAAATAAATAATAAAGGATTAAATAAATGCATAAATAAATAAATAAATATATATATATATATATATATATATATATATATATATATATATATAAAGCCGTTACAAATATTAAATTGAAATTATGTCCTACTGGTCTCAGAAAGGTCAAGGGGGGAGGACAATAAAAAATAAATATTTAAATGGAAAAAATAAATAAAACTCCTGAAGTGGACCCGCACTCCCAAGCAGCACAAGTTTAGCAAATCTTGTTGCAGCAATCAAATTGTGACTGAATCTGGTCATATATAAGTTACTTTTATCGATGTGCAATATGTGTGTTGCTTGGGCCACTGGGGGGAGACCGGTGCCGGCCACGCTTCTAAGGATCCGGTCAGCCTCGTCGAGGAGAGTGATCCCGTACTCTCCTGATGTCACCGCAGCATAGGAAGCTGCCTTGCAGCAGATGACCGTGAAGCCTCTATGCCGAAAAGGAAAGATTCCGGCTTCGACACAAACTGCTTCAGCAGCCGAGAAACGAAGGAGACCGGAAGCCAGTCGGACGTGGCCAAGCTTAATAGGGGGCCTCCGACTTGAAGGTGGCCATGACAAACATGGCCCCGGATGCACTTACCCCCATTCATAGTAAAGCTAGTGGAGGTGGCCCAGCGGTGGATTGCGCTAATCGCCGCCTGTGCTTTAATCCTAGTTCGCCCGGGAGGATGTCGTTGGCGTAGACAAAGTATGCCGAAGACCCCGTTCATTGCAATTAGGAAAAGGGTGACCGCAAGAACCGACCCTTGGGGGACCCTAGTTCCTTGGCATACTCTCCGGATGAAGAGCCGCCAATGAGTACCGTGAAGGTCCCACCGGTCAAGAAGTTTTTGATAAAGGCAAGCAATGTTGCCAGTGATGCCCCGTTCTTGTAATATGTTGAGGACCAGCGGTGTCCAAGTCCTGCTGAGGGCTTTGGCAATGTTCAGCGAAACCAGGTCAATATGCTTGCCTTCGTTATACGCGCTCTGCAGTGTGCCAGGTTGGCAAAGAATGTGCTGGTGCCATACCCTGGGCGAAAGGCGTGCTGTTGTAAGTCGAATCTGCTGAATCTGCATCTGCATCCAATTTTTCACGGAGCAGGCGGTTGACCATCTTTTCCATGGTCTTACAGGCATGGGAGGTGAGGGAGATCGGTCGAAATTCGGATGGATCCCGACCCGTCGTGTAGTTTTTAAGGATGGGGATCACGTTGCTTTTCCTCCACTCGTCGGGAAAAGCGCGGTTCTCCCAAATGTCATTGACGAGTTTGAGAAGATGGGTTTCAGCGTCTAGAGGAAGCCGTTTCAGCATGGGATACCCCAACTGAAATCATGAAAATGTATATGCCGCTCGATGGGATTAGCTCATTTTCCGAAAATTGATCTTCAAACCAGTACTCGATAAATCCGTTTACCGTTTCCAATCGCTTCAAATACGGTTCGAAAAGTACAACACTACCAACGAATGCCATAACTTTTTCAAATCATGAAGTTTGATATACCGCATGATGGGGTTTGTTTATTTCCCAAAATTGACCTTTGAACCGATTCATGGTTAAACCGTTTACCGGTTCCAATCGGTTCAAATACGATCCATGAAGTACAAAACTACCATAGAATGGCATAGCTTTTGAAATCATGAAGTTTGATACGCCGCATGATTGCGGTTTGCTTATTTCCCAAAATTGACCCTTGAACCGGTACTCGATAAATCAGTTTACCGGTTCCAATCGGTTCAAGTATGGTTCCGGAAGTACAAAACTACCACAGAATATCATAACTTTTGAAATCATGAAGTTTGATGGGTCGCATGATGGTATTCGCCTATTTCCGTAAAGTGACCCCGTAACAGGCTCCGGCGGAACGACCGGATTCCGGAATACAGGCCATATTTCGGACCGATCAAATTCCTGATCAAATTTGGTATAGTTTATGTGTCGTTTCTCTTCAAAATATCTAAAATAATCATTTCCGAAGTATGCGTTCTGGCATATGGCCAAATGCTAACACTCATTTTAAATCCGGAATAACTCCGGTATCAAGTGGTCAGTCCTAAAAATTCATAGAGCACCTGAAACTTGAATAAATTCCGCTTCTTTTGGAGAAAGTTGCGAAAAAAATGTCAAAAGACAAAAAAAGTTACAACCAAAAGGATTTTTTTTTGTTTTCAATAGAGGGGTTGGTAACGGAAGATTCAACTTCATGATTTCGAAAGACAATCAATAGATCAATAGATGAATTTTTGAGAGTTTTTGGACACTTTGACACTTTAAATTTCATGATTTTGAAAGACAAGCTCAAAAGATGAATTTTTGAGAGTTTTTGGACACTTTGGTTAGATCTGGAAGTGTCCCCGGGAACCTGGTTCCCTCATGGAAGTGAATCAATTTCGGTTAGTTCCGAAACCCATCTTACGACATATCAAACTTCATGATTTTAAAAGATAAGCTCAATTAATGAATTTTTAAGAGTTTTTGGACACATTGGCTAAATCCGGATATGTTTCCGAGATTATGGATCCCCCAAGCAAATGGACAAATTTCGTTTAGCTGCGAAATTCATTTTGCTTCGAATCAAATTTCACGACGAATCGACGAATCAAATTTCATTTTTAAAGTCAAGGTCAACTGATGATCTTTTGAAAGTTTTTGGAAACATTGACCGGCAATGTATCCTGGTGTCTAGTTTTTCATGATTTTAAAAGATAAGCAGAATAGTTGTTGAGAGTTTTTGGACACATTGGCCATGTTAGAAATTATAAGATATAGAGGACTAATTTCGATTACCTCTGAAGCCCATCTTGCGAAATATCGGATTTCATGATTTTGAAAGACTTCCCCCCGCATGTGATAAGTGTGCCCAACTGCCCAATAGCTCTCAACTCTGGACTTTCAAAACCATGAAGTTTGATTCGTCGCAAGATGGGGTTCGGAGTTAATCGAAATTTGTCCATCTGCCAGAGATCCAGAATCCCGGAAGCACTTCCAGACAGTGGCGTTTCCATAACCCCAATCTGCCTGTACCCCATCTTGCGACGAATCAAGATTCACCAATTCACTCTTAAAAATTCACCAATCAAGCTTATCTTTTAAAATCATGAAGTTTGATATGTCGTAAGGATGGGTTTCGGAACTAGCCGAAATTGATTCACTTTCCTGAGGGTACCAGGTTCCCGGAGACACTTCCAGATCTAATCAAAGTGTCCCGGGACCTAGTCAGTGTCCAAAAACTCTCAAAAATTCATCTTTTGAACTTGTCTTTCGAAATCATGAAGTTTAAAGTGTCAAAGTGTTCTTCCGTTACCAACCCCTCTTTTGAAAACGAAAATAAAAATTTTTTTGGCTGTAACTTTTTTTGTCTTTTGACTTTTCTTTCGCAATTTTCTCCAAAAGAAGCGGAATTTATTCAAGTTTCAGGTGCTCTATGAATTTTTAGGACTGACCACTTGATACCGGAGTTATTCCGGATTTAAAATGAGTGTTGGCATGAATTTTTAGGACTGACCACTTGATACCGGAGTTATTCCGGATTTAAAATGAGTGTTAGCATTTGGCCATATGCCAGAACGCATACTTCGGAAATGATTATTTTAGATATTTTGAAGAGAAACGACACATAAACTATACCAAATTTGATCTGGAATTTGATCGGTCCGTAATTTGGCCTGTATTCCGGAATCCGGTCGTTCCGCCGGATCCTGTTACGGGGTCACTTTACGGAAATAGGCGAATACCATCATGGGACCCATTAAACTTCATGATTTCAAAAGTTATGGTATTCTTTGGTAGTTTTGTACTTCCGGAACCATATTTGAACCGATTGGGACCGGTAAATTGATTTACCGAGTACCGGTTCAAGGGTCAATTTTGGGAAATAAGCAAACCCCATCATGCGGCATATCAAACTTCATGATTTCAAAAGCTATGCCATTCTATGGTAGTTTTGTACTTCCTGGACCGTATTTGAACCGATTGGAACCGGTAAACGGTTTTACCATGAATCGGTTCAAAGGTCAATTTTGGAAAATAAGCAAACCCCATCATGCGGCATATCAAACTTCATGATTTCAAAAAGTTATGGCATTCGTTGGTAGTGTTGTACTTTTTGAACCGTATTTGAACCGATTGGAAACGGTAAACGGATTTATCGAGTACTGGTTTGAAGATCAATTTTCGGAAAATGAGCTAATCCCATCGAGCGGCATATACATTTTCATGATTTCAGTTGGGGTATCCCATGCTGAAACGGCTTCCTCTAGACGCTGAAACCCATCTTCTCAAACTCGTCAATGACATTTGGGAGAACCGCGATTTTCCCGACGAGTGGAGGAAAAGCAACGTGATCCCCATCCTTAAAAACTACACGACGGGTCGGGATCCCTCCAAATTTCGACCGAACTCCCTCACCTCCTATGCCTGTAAGACCATGGAAAAGATGGTCAACCGCCTGCTCCGTGAAAAATTGGATGCAGATGCAGATTCAGCAGATTCGACTTACAACAGCACGCCTTTCGCCCAGGGTATGGCACCAGCACATTCTTTGCCAACCTGGCACACTGCAGAGCGCGTATAACGAAGGCAACCCGAGCAGCACAATTCAGACAATAATGGTTGCCGCAACTTGATTGTGACTGAATCCGGTCACATATGAGTTGCAGTAACCAATATGGAACATGTGTGCTGCTAGGGAAGCATGTTGACCTGGTTTCGCTGAACATTGCCAAAGCCCTCAGCAGGACTTGGACACCCCTGGTCCTCAACATATTACAAGAACGGGGCATCACTGGCAACATTGCTTGCCTTTATCAAAAACTTCTTGACCGGTGGGACCTTCACGGTACTCATTGGCGGCTCTTCATCCGGAGAGTATGCCAAGGAACTAGGGTCCCCCAAGGGTCGGTTCTTGCGGTCACCCTTTTCCTAATTGCAATGAACGGGGTCTTCGGCATACTTTGTCTACGCCGACGACATCCTCCCGGGTGAACTAGGATTAAAGCACAGGCGGCGATTAGCGCAATCCACCGCTGGGCCACCTCCACTAGCTTTACTATGAATGGGGGTAAGTGCATCCGGGGCCATGTTTGTCATGGCCACCTTCAAGTCGGAGGCCCCCCTATTAAGCTTGGCCACGTCCGACTGGCTTCCGGTCTCCTTCGTTCCTCGGCTGCTGAAGCAGCTTGTGTCGAAGCCGGAATCTTCCCTTTTCGGCATAGAGGCTTCACGGTCATCTGCTGCAAGGCAGCTTCCTATGCTGCGGTGACATCAGGAGAGTACGGGATCCCTCTCCTCGACGAGGCTGACCGGATCCTTAGAAGCGTGGTCGGCACCGGTCTCCCCCCAGTGGCCCAAGCAACACACATATTGCACATCGATCTTATATATGACCACTTATATATGACCAGATTCAGTCACAATTTGATTGCTGCAACAAGATTTGCTAAACTTGTGCTGGAAGTGCGGGTCCACTGGCACGGAGCAAGAAGCTGGTCAATGCCTCCCGTCAAAATCGAAAACTCCATCGCCGCGCGCTTCCGGAGAGGCGACAACTCCGAGGAGCTAAGAAGGTCGGTCATCAAGCTCGTGGCCACTCGTTTCCGGAACCATACCGTACGGTACACCGATGGTTCCGTGTCTAGCAGAGGAGTAGGTTTCGGTGTTTCCGGTACCAATCTAGCCAGGTCCGAGAGCCTACCGTCTCAGTGCAGCGTATTTTCCGCCGAAGCTGCAGCCATCTTCGTCGCTGCCACCCTTCCAGCAAACAAACCGATTGCGATCCTTACGGACTCGGCCAGTGTGGTGGCTGCCCTCCAAAGCCACACACCAAAGCACCCGTGGATCCAAGGAATCCTTGCAGGTATGGCACCAGACACCTGTTTCGCCTGGATTCCCGGCCATTGCGGCATTAGGGGAAATGTGGAAGCTGACGCCCTTGCCTGCGTGGGGCATGAAGGCTCGCCCTATACCCGTTCCGTCCCGCTGGCCGACGTTAAAAAATAGACAAAAAGTGTCGTCGGCCAGGACTGGGCCCGGGCTTGGAACAGCAACAACGTCCTACCCCTAAGGAAGGTGAAAGGCACCACCTGGCATGACCTGATCTCGCAAAAACAGCAGACCATCATATCCAGACTCCGGACCGGGCATACCAGGGTGGGGATCCTTTCCGGTCGGAGTGTGGTTAATGTTAGGTTACGAACAGTTTCGAGCACTTTTTATGCAGGTGCCCGAAATTCGACTACCCCAGGAATCATTACGGTATCCCAGCTAGCATCCGGGATGCGATAGCTTTTGATGAAGCTAATACGGCTGCACTCTTTTACTTCCTGAAGGATGCAGGTCTGTACCAAGTGATATAGATCTGGACCTCTGCCTAAGGCGAACGGACCTTCTTCGGATACAAGTCCCACCCCCTCAGTGAACCCCCTTTCAGTTCATCTGAGGGGGCCTCAGCCTCTTTTTATTCCCGGCCATTTTAATAACGACATCTGGCATGTAATCGAACCATTTTTTCTACCTTTTTACCAAGGTTTCCCAAAATTGACCCTTGAACCGGTACTCGGCAAATCAGTTTACCGGTTCCAATCGGTTCAAATACGGTCCAGGAAGTACAAAACTACCATAGAATGGCATAGCTTTTGAAATCATCAAGTTTTATACGCCGCATGATGGGGTTTGCTTATTTCCCAAAATTGACCCTTGAACCAGTACTCGGCAAATCAGTTTACCGGTTCCAATTGGGCAAAATACGGTCCCGGAAGTACAAAACTACAATAGAATACCATAACTTTTGAAATTATGAAGTTTGATGGGTCGCATTCGCCTATCTCCGTAAAGTGACCCCGTAACAGGTTCCGGCGGAACGTCCGGATTCCGGAAAACAGGCCATATTTTGGACCGATGAATTCCTGATTAAATTTGGTATAGTTTATGCGTCGTTTCTTTTCAAAATATCTAAAATAATAATTTCCGAAGTATGCGTTCTGGCATATGGCCAAAAGCTAACACCCATTTTAAATCCGGAATAACTCCGGTATCCGGACTGGCCCCAAAAAACCGTTGAGCACCTGAAACTTGAATAAATTCTGTTTCTTTTGGTGAAAATTGCGATAAAAAATATTAAAAGACAAAAAGTTACAGCTAAAAGATTTTATTTTCGTTTTCAAAAGGGGATTGGTAACGAAAGGGTTAAGAAGATTTTTTAAGTCGGAAGATGGGTGACGGAACTAGTCAAAATTTGTCCATTTCCCTGAGTAAACCAGGTTCTTGAAACCTCCGGAACCATGTTCTGGTGATTTAATTGTATCAAAACTGACTTCTGATACTGGTTTAAGCACGTATGCGTTAAAATTCTGGGCACTATCGTTCATTAATCAATGATTTTAGGAAAAAAAATCACTCGTGTTTTACCGCACCTGATCCAGGACTCCATTTTCCCTCAAAAATTCCAACCGGTTTGATACCATGGTCAAATCATGTCATGAACCAAACAAATCAGAAGCGTTATATACAAGACACGTCCGATCGACGTAAACTACGTAAAACAGTTTGGTGCATTGAGAGATGTAGTGCGACCTAGGGATCCTATAATGAGAGATATGCAAATACTTTTCCAGACGATTTAGCAACGCTGTTACTGTTGTTAGCAAATGCTTCCAGCACTTACCGCAGCGCAAAACGTTGAAGCTTGTATATGACTATGCATTTGATAACAATTTGGAATATGTTTGTCTGTCCACTAACAGGGTTTTAATAAGCATTATCACTAAAATAAAAGTGCAATACAAATAGGCGAAACACGATACATAAACTAGATTACTTCTACTCGCGAAAGTAAAACAAATTGTTTATTCGATGAAACTTTTCTTAAAATCTATCTCAATACCTCTCAACCTCGTCTCAATCTGCAACAATAACAACGTTCATTTGGCTCACATTTTGACAGTTCTAAATGCTCGATTGGCTTACAATGGCCGCTTTCGCATATCTCTCATTATAGGATCCCTAGTGCGACCATGCATGAAGATTATAAGATAATTATTTTGCTTACGTATGTCACTGGTTTGAGAACGAGCATGAACATGATTGACTGCCCTGTAACTACAAATAGAACCAATAGATGACACCTCCAATGTGCAAAACCTGGTGACCCAAAGTTAACAATACCGGCGGCGGCCGTGTCCGAATGCAGGTCAATTAAGGAATGGGTAGAAATATGTTGTCGCGACACGTGCATTAATAGAAACCGACAAGTCATCTGCACTTCCACGAGTAATCACTGGGATATTGGATGCATGGGGACGATTCAAATATGACGTCCACTACTTTTTGAGATTTCTAGACCCCCCTCCCCCCTCTGTCACGCTTTTTTGTATACCTAGTATACTGCCCATGATCGCATATTTGTAACATTTGCATTTTGGTTGATTTTGAAAATCGTTTGTCAATCCTTCCCAAGAACTCAATCGTTTCCAGCTTACCGCAGATAAGCAAGATAGTAAAGCCTATTTTACTGCTGTGGGATTAGATGCAGTAAATAGAACTTTCTGAAGGATTTACAGGCTTCCTACACAATGAACAAAAATGCGAGTATTACAAATATGCGATCATGGGCAGTATATGCAGTGTCACTGAATCTTAGACCCCCTCCCCTAAAACCCGTGACATCATTGTTGAACGACCCCATGGGGTATAGTAGAACAAAATAACACAAGTCTCGAAACCGTTCTGCACATCCAAATCATGTTCGATAGCGCACCAATCAATTAACTTTAAGACAGCACAAAGCAGAACAAAATATGTAACGCAATCCCCGAGATTGTTCTGCACATCCAATTCATGTTCCAATCCTAACCAATTAATGAACTTTTCGACCGCCCAAAGGAAAACAAAATAAAGCGAGTCTCAAAACCGTTCTTCACATCTAAATAATGTTCGATCGCGAACCAATTATTTGATTACCTATGTCACTGTTTTCGTACAAAACTGGCGTAACTCGTAATATGAAAATCAATGGAATAGAAGTGATGGAAGCAATTTTATATGAGAAAAGTTATTTGGTTGCCCAACTGAGGGTTCCAGTGCAAGTTTTGCGAACAGTATACTAGCGTCGCGTAGCTCCAGAATGTTGAGCAAACAAACATTGACAGTTGAGCATGAGCATGAGCATGAAATGACCGTACAATCCGTAGTTGCTACTCCGTGATTGACCAGAACTAGCGGAATTGCACAGGGAACCAACAGATGGGACTTGGGATTAGCACTCCATCCTCAATGTGCACGTTCCGAAAGCTCAACTTTTAATTGTTCAATAACGGTGCCGGCCACGTCCTTACGATCATCTAGGGAAGGGAAGGAATGTTAGTGTAACAACCGTTGTTCTAGAGACCGATGAGGGGGCAGCAGGGACAGCAGGGACAGCATGGACCATGTCCAAGGGCTTGACGACCCCTCCCCAGCTGTCTGTGAGTCAGGGAGAACTGCCTAGGGCGTGGTGGGATTTAGCAGTGGGCTCTGATAAAATCCCTCCCAAAAAAACACAAGTGCCCGTAAGCAGACTCTACCAAAGCGACTGTGTGCCGCTTCAAAAGCACAAGCCCAGGGAGTGCCAATTGGCATGGGGAGTGTCCCTACTCCGGTAGGGTAGCGCGTGAGCTGCTTCGGCAGGGAGTGAGTGATCTGGTTGTGCTGAGGCAGGAGTGTCATAGCGCGTCACCGCTATTGTCACCTCGAAGCGCAGCAGAAGTCTGAGTATGGACTGCACATGCTAAGGTAAGAGTGTCGTAGCGTAGTATCGTTGATTGGTCCCTACATACCGCTATCGACACCTCGAGGCATGGCAGTGGAGTGTTAGAGTGAGCTGTGGAGTGTACCTACTTCGGTGGGGTAGCGCGTGAGCTGCTTCGGCAGGGAGTGAGTGATCTGGTTGTGCAGAGGCAGGAGTGTCATAGCGTGTCGCCGCTATTGTCACCTCGAAGCGCAGCAGAAGTCTGAGTATGGACTGCACATGCTGAGGTAGGAGTCGAGGTACCCATCGACACATCGAGGCATTGCAGTGGAGTGTTAGAGTGAGCACCCGAAAAAGGGTCACTTGGAGCGAATGGTCTTTGGAGAAGCTGCTTCGGCGGCAGGGTAGTAGTGGGTTGTACCCACACACCTACAGTTGTGCACATGTGGTGCATGGGGAGTGTCCCTGCTTCGGCAGGGTAGCGTGTGGTCTGCTTCGGCAGTGGTGTGATTGATCTGCTCGTGCTGAGGCAGGAGTGTCGTAGCGTAATATCTGTAACTCCCAGGCAGTTACCGCTATTGACACCTCGAAGCGCAGCAGAAGTCTGAGTATGGACTGCACATGCTGAGGTAGGAGTCGAGGTACCTATCGACACCTCGAGGCATGGCAGTGGAGTGTTAGAGTGAGCACCCGAAAAAGGGTCACATGGAGCGAATGGTCTTTGGAGAAGCTGCTTTGGCGGCAGGGTAGCAGTGGGTTGTACCCACACACCTACAGTTGTGCACATGTGGTGCATGGGGAGTGTCCCTGCTTCGGCAGGGTAGCGTGTGGTCTGCTTCGGCAGTGGTGTGATTGATCTGCTCGTGCTGAGGCAGGAGTGTCGTAGCGTAATATCTGTAGGCCCAGGCAGTTACCGCTATTGACACCTCGAGGCATGGCAGCGGAGCGCCCGGGAGAGCATCCAAGTAAGACTCAAATGTAGTGAATGGTGTGCGAGCACCCAAGTCAGTCTCGCGTGGGACGAGTGCCTGTGTGAGCGATAATGAGCGAGTACGCTTAGTACTGCCATCCCCCCAGAAGTAGTACTGCGAGGTAAGGTAGTTTCTGGGGGAAACGATGGTGGAGCCCAAGGGAGTTTAGTCGGTATTACCGGTATGGTCGAGTCCGACACTCCAGTACACTTCCGTGTGGTAGTTTGGCAACTACAATGCACGTGTACTGGGTTAGTGTGTAAATGCATTCTCCCTTGTAAAAAAAAAAAAAAGAGACCGACGAATCGTCTGCATCTCTACGGTTGTTACGGGAAGGAGTATTGTAAGTAGGGAAAGGAAGTGTCATTACTTAGATCAGGATTCACCTTGGTAAGTGATGTAATCCAAGTAACTAGCATGTTAATGTTAACGCGAGTATAGATCAGTTACAACGTATTTTGTTGTGTTCTTGTTCACCCAACGTAAGGGCAGACAATCAATCGCTCCGGTATAGCTATTGTTAATTTATCTTTTAACTGTCCGCGATAATCAGTTATCGTGATTGTTTTATATTCATCTAACGCGTGGAAAATAATCAATATCTTAGCTATATTTAAATCTAAACTAGAACAATTATTTCACAAAACTCGAACATTTTTTATTTCGAACGTCAGAAAATTTGCTTTTCGGACCTCGGATGTTTTTACATATTAACACGAACCATTTGCATGTCAATACTTGAATATATTGATCTCGGAATACGAACGAAACGCGGTCTTCTCGAAACGCGGAGAAAATTTATAGAAACTCAGATAATTTGTACCTCGCAGATTCCAGTCTTTCAATTCTACAAAAATAATTACACGAAATCCAATATGCAAGATCATCTCGAAGAATGAAAGGAAAATGTGGCTGTCATCCATTTATTGACTTACACTGAGAATTCTGATAAGATATTAAATGTATAATACCAAACAAAGTAAAAAACGTGTACCAGCAGAAAAAAATAAACAGAATCGGCAGTCATATGAATATCAAACTAGTCAAAAAATATTAATATATGTATGAACTCAACCTTTTCGCGTTCGTTCCTCGTTAGACAATCGGAAACAATTGCAACACCGTACGAAATCAGGGATGCCAGGTGATATTTTCGAATGTTTTCACAGTCGATTAAAAATGTCTTCAAATGTATTCAACATTAAAATTCATCAGCAAAATGAGCAAAATTTTTTTTGCCATTCATATAAAAGTAGAAGTGTGTTGAAGCAAAAACATGACTAGTTTTTAATCGCTGAATGTGTAACAAGGACTAATATCAAAGTGACAAAGACTAAGTTAAACTGTTACACTTGTTGTAACTTTACTTGTTCGTTAGAGGAAGTATTAAGAATTATCATCAGATTGTGATGCAAGCACTACTTCTAGGGAAAAAATCTTGCAAATCGATCAAGCCGTTCGCGAGTTAAATCATCAGGAAGGAAATCTCAACTAATTTTTATTAATAGATTTACTCTTTGAAAATGTCCACAAATAACAGACGCTTAACGTTGGAGGGAGGGTTGTGAAAAATAACCCATATAAAAAGCTCAGATACTGCACACCAAAAGTTTCACATATGGGTAAGATAAGGGGCTGAAAATAAACCTTTTGCGATGCGTAATCAAAGGATTTTCCAATTGTTATTGTATATGATGACGTGTAATTTTCAAAGCTATTTCCTAAATGCAGGAAATCCTGAAATCCTTTAAATCCCGGCATTGGATAAGGCCGAAGACCTTCTGGTATTCCTCTGGACACAACTATATTTGACATAAAAAGCTTCTCTGAAGTTTGCGGGAGCTTTATTTGGTAACTTTACTTCTTGGCGATTCGACTCTAGCTGGTCAAATTTCTTTATTATTTCGTCCTATTGTGCAAAAAAAAACAGATCTAGGCAAAAGCTATTATTCACATATCACATATATTGGCCATTTTAAATTTCTATTTCACACTTAAATCGTCCGAAAATTTTCCGAACATTAAGCGAACGAAACTTATGAACTTTCCATGAAAAGCTAAATGTATCTTCAAAACCTATTATTAAATATAGTTTTTCGAAGCAAAATATATGCTCACCGACTATCACAAGCACGTAGTCCAATTGACCTTGAAATAACGTTTAGCATATGCCATATGGCCTCTACAACGCATTCACCAGGCGACACTTGCCAAAGCGGAGTATTTGATCTATAAAATTCGTAATTGAATTAGATTGTATAGCACGCTTCTCTTCTCTATTTCAATCGTTCTTCCGATCGTCAAACACCCACACGACATGATAAACAAGCTACTCACACTCAGGTCATCACAATGTCAAAGATCGGAGCTGTTCACACGCCCTTAATTTTACATTCTAAATGTCCACAAAAGTTTTCGGGGGCAGCAGGGACTATGTCCAAGGGCTTGACGATCCCTCCCCAGGCCATCTGCGAGTTGTGGGGCTTGCCTAGGATGTGGTGGGGTTTGACAGTGGGCCCTGTTAAACCTCTATAAAAAGCTGCATGTATCCGCAAGTAGGCTCCACCAAAGCGACCGTGTATCGCTCAAAGCGCACAAGCCCAAGTCCTGGTGTTAGGTGGGACGCTAAACAGCCCTGACACGACGGCCCTCCGACGAGACAGCAGGTTTGCGCAGGCCCAAAAAGCCGCCTGGAAAACCAATCATTACGAACAATATAAGAGATAATGCGACTCGATATAATCGTCAAAGACCTAGGCGACGAATAAAGGATCACGATTAGAAGCTTGGAACATGGAACTGCAAGTCGCTAGGTTTCGCAGGTTGCGACAGGATGATCTACGATGAATTACATCCCCGCAATTTCGACGTCGTGGCGCTGCAGGAGATTTGCTGGACAGGACAGAAAGTGTGGAAAAGCGGGCATCGAGCGGCTACCTTCTACCAAAACTGTGGCATCACCAACGAGCTGGGAACCGGCTTCATAGTGCTGGGTAAGATGCGCCAACGCGTGATTGGGTGGCAGCCAATCAACGCAAGGATGTGCAAGCTGAGGATTAAAGGCCGTTTCTTCAACTATAGCATCATCAACGTGCACTGCCCACACGAAGGGAGACCCGACGACGAGAAAGAAGCGTTCTACGCACAGCTGGAGCAGATATACGACATCACGAACGTACGCACTTACCGCAGTGCGAATATTGAATCCGACCACTACCTCGTCGCAGTATGTCTGCGCTCAAAACTCTCGACGGTGATCAACACGCGTCGGAGTCGTCCGCCGCGGCTTAACATTGGGCGGCTACAAGACGGTAGACTAGCCCAAGACTACGCGCAGCAGCTGAAAGTGGCACTCCCAACGGAAGAGCAGCTAGGCGCAGCATCTCTTGAAGATGGCTGGAGAGATATTCGATCCGCCATTGTAAGCACCGCAACCGCCGTACTAGGCACGGTTGCTCCGGATCAGAAAAACGACTGGTATGACGGCGAATGTGAGCAGCTAGTTGAGGAGAAGAATGCAGCATGGGCGAAATTGCTGCAACACCGCACGAGGGCGAACGAGGCACGATATAAACAGGCGCGGAAAAGACAAAACTCGATTTTCCCGAGGAAAAAGCGTCAGCAGGAAGATCGAGACCGTGAAGAGACGGAGCAACTGTACCGCGCTAATAACACACGAAAGTTCTATGAGAAGTTAAACCGTTCACGTAAGGGCCACGTGCCACAGCCTGATATGTGTAAGGACATAAACGGGAACCTTCTTACGAACGAGCGTGAGGTGATCCAAAGGTGGCGGCAGCACTACGAAGAGCACCTGAATGGCGATGTAGCAGACGAAGATGGCGGTATGGTGATGGACCTGGGGGAACGCGCGCAGGATATAATTCTACCGGCTCCGGATCTTCAGGAAATCCAGGAGGAGATCGGCCGCCTGAAGAACAACAAAGCCCCTGGAGTTGACCAACTACCAGGAGAGCTATTTAAACACGGTGGTGAGGCACTGGCTAGAGCGCTGCACTGGGTCATTACCAAGATTTGGGAGGAGGAAGTTTTGCCGCAGGAGTGGATGGAAGGTGTCGTGTGTCCCATCTACAAAAGGGCGATAAGCTGGATTGTAGCAACTACCGCGCAATCACATTGCTGAATGCCGCCTACAAGGTACTCTCCCAAATTTTATGCCGTCGACTAGCACCAATTGCAAGGGAGTTCGTGGGGCAGTACCAGGCGGGTTTTATGGGCGAACGCTCCACCACGGACCAGGTGTTCGCCATTCGCCAAGTACTGCAGAAATGCCGCGAATACAACGTGCCCACACATCATCTATTCATCGACTTCAAAGCCGCATATGATACAATCGATCGGGACCAGCTATGGCAGCTAATGCACAAAAACGGATTTCCGGATAAACTGACACGGTTGATCAAAGCGAAGATGGATCGGGTGATGCGCGTAGTTCGAGTTTCAGGGGCATTCTCGAGTCCCTTCGAAACCCGCAGAGGGTTACGGCAAGGTGATGGTCTTTCGTGTCTGCTATTCAACATCGCTTTGGAAGGGGTAATACGAAGAGCAGGGATTAACACGAGTGGTACAATTTTCAATAAGTCCGTCCAGCTGTTTGGCTTCGCCGATGACATAGATGTTATGGCACGTAACTTTTAAAAGATGGAGGAAGCCTACATCAAACTGAAAAGCGAAGCCAAGCGGATCGGACTAGTCATCAACACGTCGAAGACGAAGTACATGATAGGAAGAGGTTCAAGAGAAGACAATGTGAGCCACCCACCGCGAGTTTGCATCGGTGGTGACGAAATCGAGGTGGTAGAAGAATTTGTGTACTTGGGCTCACTGGTGACTGCCGAAAATGATACCAGCAGAGAAATTCGGAGACGCATAGTGGCTGGAAATCGTACATACTTTGGACTCTGCAAGACTCTCCGATCGAATAGCGTTCGCCGCCGTACCAAACTGACAATCTACAAAACGCTCATTAGACCGGTAGTCCTCTACGGACACGAGACCTGGACGATGCTCGTGGAGGACCAACGCGCACTGGGAGTTTTCGAAAGGAAAGTGCTGCGTACCATCTATGGTGGGGTGCAGTTGTAGTTGCATCAGCTGTTGGGACAACCATCCATCGTTCACACCGCGAAAATCGGACGACTGCGGTGGGCCGGGCACGTAGCCAGAATGTCGGACAGTAATCCGGTGAAAATGGTTCTCGACAACGATCCGACGGGAACAAAAAGGCGAGGTGCGCAGCGGGCAAGGTGGATCGATCAGGTGGAAGATGACTTGCGGACCCTCCGTAGACTGCGTGGTCGGCGACGTGTAGCCATGGACCGAGCCGAAGGGAGAAGACTCTTATATACCGCACAGGCCACTTCGGCCTTAGCGGGAATAAATAATAATAATGTCCACAAAAGTCTCTAGCAATCTATGGCACTATTATGCCAATACTCAAGCTAAAATATAACAGGATTCCAATAAAACTAGAAAAATACTCCCTTTGGTTCGATACGGCAATAATTTGTTGAACAGCAGATCTTCATTAACTGTTCTCCATCCACTTCCAACACTAAATCACTCACTTTTTAGTCACTTATCACTCCATTTCGCTGGGATTCAACTATAATAATTACTGAACATTTCAGGTGAAAGAAGAAAAACATTAGAAAAACAAAATGGTCGAAAACGGCAAAAGAAAAACGTCATGGAAAAATGCACCCGTCCGCGTCGCTTGCTATGCCACCTCTCAGAGCAAACAAACATTGACAGTTACATCAAAACTGTAACTTTTTATTTTGCTATTATTTTCATTTTGTAATACTTCCACTTCCACTTTTTCATAGTAAGATGGTTTTACAAATATTTAAAGGTATCAACAGATTTTTACCCTTAGTTAGTTATAGTTTTCTAGAAATCAAACAGGGGTGTTTTGGCCATGTGGGGTGCATTATACCGTCTTACCCTACCCTGATATGTTTAAGAGAAGACATCGTGAGCCACGAGGTGGTCAGGTGGTATACTGCGTGGCTAGCGTCGTGCAGCCATGGAACGAGCTGAATGGAGAAGACTTTTATGTGCTGCTGAGGCCACCTGCGGCTTTAGTCTCAGTAAATTAATAAATGGCCAGGTTGTATTGTGTTTGAAGATTCAAAAATATCACGCGATTTCAATGTGTTTGTAAATGTCAGACATCAAAACTTTTTAAAATAAGTTTTTAAGGCTGAGAATAATCAGAAATATGAAGGATTTCATTATTCAAAGTCTGGAAACGTACATAATATTATGTTATTCTGTGTCCAGCGATTGATAAATATTTCTCCCAATCTAGCAATTTTAGCTATGTTTTTACAATCTAATTTATAATTTACTAAATCATAGTTCCTTATTGAGAACCGCTAGATTTCTTCATAACTTTGGCATCTACATTGCGGAAGAAACAATAATTCATCTTATATAATTTCACATATGTGCAAAAATTCCTCACTCGTTCGCTCAGTTACGAGTACTCATATTTCGTGAGTAACTCATGCGTGACTACTCACCAAAAGAATGAAAAATGAGTGAGATTTTTTTACTCGTATGAATGAGATTCTCAGCTCAACTTTGATTGAGACAATAATAACAACTATAACAATTTAAGACATACATATTTTAAATAAATACACGACTGTGGAAAGAACGAATTGTTTTCAAACAAGAGAAGGCAAAGCAAGAAATAAAACGCGCTTGCTTTTTTTTTGTTTTTTTTTTTTTATAATTTGTCAGTGGGGTTTGTGTGCACATGTGTGAGCTCCTTCCTATTTGTAGGTAAATCAAACTGGAGCAACGTGATATTTTCAATGAAAAAGGCTTTTCACCACGAATACAAAAAGTAAGTGGAACAATCATTCCTAACAGCTTATTCAGCAATTGCCGTTTAGTATTATTGTAGTCCCCCGTGCGGTGGGTTTAATGTTGTCTCCATTTATTGCGCCAAGAACAACGGCTGTGTTTGCGATAATGAGCGTTTAGTTACACCCCACGGGAGAAAAAGTCTAATCTTTCATAAAACACTCCGGCTGTTGGAAATGCTCTGACATATTTTCTTTCACAAACACAAACTGCGAGAGATATCTTTCTTTTCGAGCATCATTTTTGAATTAGAAGGCATCGTTGCCAGATTTTTTGTTCATCTATACACAATAAGAACAGCTCATCAGAGTACTTCGAGTTAAGGACATGGTTGGAAGAGTACCAAAGATGGTCGCAGAAGTGCACAACGTAGCGTCTACTTGTGACACGCTGAAAGCGTTCGCAATCCAATATTATCAATTCAGTGCAAAACCGAATTATAGCCGCTAACGAAGTAGGATTTTTCTTATAATTCATACGTTTAACCTAACTTCGGAAGTGGTGCGCTGTTTTCATTTGGGGATGTGCTATACAGCGCATCACTTCCGATATTAGGTTTAACGTATGGATTGTGAGAAAAATCAATTTCGATAGCGGCTATAATTCGGTTTTCTACTGAATTTATAATACCGTGTCCCTAAAAATGTCATGTAAATGAACTATACATGTTAACAAAAACCTGCCTGCAAAAACTTGCACCTTAAGCAGTTCAGCGAATCTGGGACACCCTTTCTACCGTAACCACGACTACGGTTAATTAATCGCGGTGAAAAGGCGACGATTGTTCTTTGTCACCCTTTTTATGGTTCTCTCGGAAAGAATTTCAAACAAACAGCCATAATTCACAGCCGGCGGTACAATCCTTTCTTCCGCCTGAAAGGGGAATACGACGACAAGTTCATATCTCATTTTTCCTGCCGCGGAAAAACTTTGCGACTTTATTCATGCTTATCGTGATCAAAGCGACTCTCCTGAGCTCGGCGTTGGCGGAGGCATTAATTATCACTGCGACAAGTCAACCAACAATGATACTCCGCCGGACATGGACACCACAAAAATTTGGCGCAAAACTAATGAATATTCAATATTTTCCAAAACAACGATATCTAATTGCACTCATTCGAAAGCAACAGAGAGAATTAATTAATTTGATTTTTCAGCGGAAGTGGTAATGGTTCCATCATCACCATCATCGATGTGGGACGATGGTAGCTCGGCAACCACCAGTTGGATGGATATCGGTAATCGAGGAAATGCGATTGAAAGTTTTTCATCAGTCTGTGGTTGCAAATCATGGGTGCCACAGCAAAAATATTGTAGTTGCACAATCGGAAAGGTTTATTTTATTCACAAACTTTCTTGTATTGTGCAGGAAATGGAGTTAAAGGTAATGAATTATGTGCTAGTCAATTAATGATGGGAATATCTTTAGATCAGCGGTGGAATGAGCAACAACAAATTAGACAATTTAGTTTTTTTATTTGCTTGATCACCTTTATCCAGGGTTTGCAGAAATCGCTCTCAATAGATAACGAACAACAATAAAAGAGAGGCAAAAATCTCTTCAAATCATAACAAGCCATGAAAGTCTATCGCACTTGTATACAAGTTGAAAAAAAAACTGATTCGGATAGGCGGCCCCCACCGAGGGGGCTTGATAAAACACGTTTTTCTCTAGAGATGAACCATGAAAATCTCTTTAATAAAGACAAAAAAAATGTTTTTCTCGCTCATTTTATGTTGGGGACCATATTTTTGTTCGCAAAGCTGCGTAAAGGCTCCCCCAGACCTAAGCGATTTCATCGCCGCGACGGCGACAACTAGTCGCCGCGATTCTATCGTTGGGTCGCTGCAGGCAATGTTTGATTTACGCTTCCATACCAACGGCGACAGAATCGCTGTCGTCAAGCGATAGAATCGCGTGGCGACTGTCGCGTCGCGTGTGTTTGGGGGAACCTTAAAACAAATGTAAATGCATAATCCAAACCGGAGCCCTCCGCAATTGGGGCTTATTAAAAGAAATTTATCATGGGTTGTAGTCCCCCGAATCAGGTCATTATCGTAACAGCTACCGAAAAACGTCTCTCACGGTATGCTCCCTATCGAGAGTGTATACAGACATGATAAGTTAGAGATTTTCTCATTCTCCTTTGGATTCAAACCCTGCCCTCATCTGATCAGTGTTTCTATGAAGTTAAACAATATATTGCAAACAATCTTCGGTAGAATCAGAAATCATGGAATTAGTCAAATACATTTATTATTCAGACTAAGGCCGAAGTGGCCTGTGCGGTATATAAGAGTCTTCTCCATTCGGCTCAGTCCATGGCTACACGTCGCCAACCACGCAGTCTACGGAGGGTCAGCAAGTAATCTTCCACCTGATCGATATACCTTGCCCGCTGCGCCTTCTTGTGCCCGTCGGATCGTTGTCGAGGACCATTTTCACCGGGTTACTGTCCGACATTCTGGCTACATGCCCGGCCCACCGCAGTCGTGCGCTTTTTACGGTGTGAACGATGGATGGTTCTCCCAGCAGCTAATGTAACTCGTGGTTCATTCGTCTCCTCCACGTACCGTCCACCATCTGCACCCTACCATAGATGGTACGCAGCACTTTCCTTTCGAAAACTCCAAGTGCGCGTTGGTCCTCCACGAGCATTGTCCAGGTCTCGTGTCCGTAGAGGACTACCGGTCTAATAAGCGTTTTGTAGATTGTCAGTTTGGTATGGCGGCGAACTCTATTCAATCGGAGCGTATTGCGGAGTCCAAAGTACGTACGAATTCCAACCACTATGCGTCTCCGAATTTCTCTGCTGGTATCATTTTCGGCAGTCACCAGTGAGCCCAAGTAAACAAATTCTTCTATCATCTCGATTTCGTCACCACCGATGCAAACTTGCGGTGGGTGGCTCACATTGTCTTCTCTTGAACCTCTTCCTATCATGTACTTCGTCTTCGAAGTGTTGATGACTTGTCCGATCCGCTTGGCTTCCCTCTTCAGTCTGATGTAGGCTTCCTCCATCTTTTCAAAGTTACGTGCCATAATATCTATGTCGTCGGCGAAGCCAAATAGCTGGACGGACTTATTGAAAATTGTGCCACTCGTGTTAATCCCTGCTCTTCGTATTACCCCTTCCAAAGCGATGTTGAATAGCAGACACGAAAGACCATCACCTTGCCGTAACCCTCTGCGGGTTTCGAAGGGACTCGAGAATGCCCCTGAAACTCGAACTACGCACATTACCCGGCCATCGTCGCTTTGATCAAACGTATCAGTTTATCCAGAAATCCGTGTTCGTGCATTAGCTGCCATAGCTGGTCCCGATCGATTGTATCACATGCGGCTTTGAAGTCGATGAATAGATGTATGGGCACGTTGAATTCGCGGTGTTTCTGCAGTACTTGGCGAATGGCGAACACCTGGTCCGTGATGGAGCGTTCGCCCATAAAACCCGCCTGGTACTGCCCCACGAACTCCCTTGCAATTGGTGCTAGTCGACGGCATAAAATTTGGGAGAGTACCTTGTAGGCGGCATTCAGCAATGTGATTGCGCGGTAGTTACTACAATCCAGCTTATCGCCCTTTTTGTAGATGGGACACACGACACCTTCCATCCACTCCTGCGGCAAAACTTCCTCCTCCCAAATCTTGGTAATGACCCAGTGCAGCGCTCTAGCCAGTGCCTCACCACCGTGTTTAAATAGCTCTCCTGGTAGTTGGTCAACTCCAGGGGCTTTGTTGTTCTTCAGGCGGCCGATCTCCTCCTGGATTTCCTGAAGATCCGGAGCCGGTAGAATTATATCCTGCGCCCGTTCCCCCAGGTCCATCACCATATCGCCATCTTCGTCTGCTACATCGCCATTCAGGTGCTCTTCGTAGTGCTGCCGCTACCTTTGGATCACCTCACGCTCGTTCGTAAGAAGGTTCCCGTTTATGTCCTTACACATATCGGGCTGTGGCACGTGGCCCTTACGTGAACGGTTTAACTTCTCATAGAACTTTCGTGTGTTATTAGCGCGGTACAGTTGCTCCGTCTCTTAACGGTCTCGATCTTCCTGCTGGCGCTTTTTCCTCCAGAAAATCGAGTTTTGTCTGTTCCGCGCCTGTTTATATCGTGCCTCGTTCGCCCTCGTGCGGTGTTGCAGCAATCTCGCCCATGCTGCATTCTTCTCTTCTACTAACTGCTCACATTCGTTGTCATAACAGTCGTTTCTCTGATCTGGGGATACCGTGACAAGTGCAGCGGTTGTGGTGCTACCAATGGCTGATCGAATATCTCTCCAGCCATCTTCCAGAGACGCTGCGCCTAGCTGCTCTTCCGTTGGGAGTGCCACTTCCAGCTGCTGCGCTTATTATTGGGCTAGTCTACCGTCTTGTAGCCGCCCAATGTTAAGCCGCGGCGTCCGAATTCGACGCGTGTTGTACACCGTCGAGAGTTTTGAGCGCAGGCATACTGCAACGAGGTAGTGGTTGGATTCAATATTCGCACTGTGGTAATTGTGGACGTTCGTGATGTTGGAGAAGAATTTACCGTCGATTAGAACGTGGTCGATTTGGTTTTCCGTTTCTTGATTAGGTGATCACCATGTGACCTTGTGGATATTTTTGCGGGGAAAGAAGGTGCTTCGGACTACCATTCCGCGGGAGGCTGCGAAGTTTATGCATCGTTGGTTGTTGCCATTCGATACGGTGGGCAGACTATCCGGTCCGATTACCGGTCTCTACATTTCCTCCCTTCTGACCTGTGCGTTCATGTCACCGATGACGATTTTGACGTTCCGCAGTGGACATGCATCGTATGTCTGCTCCAATTGTGCATAGAACGCTTCTTTCTCGTCGTCGGGTCTCCCTTCGTGTGGGCAGTGCACGTTGATGATCCTATAGTTGATGATGACGGCCTTTTATCCTCAGCTTCCACATCCTTGCGTTGATTGGCTGCCACCCAATCACACGATAGCGCATCTTACCCAGCACTATGCCCACTTTTCCACACTTTCTGTCCTATCCAGCAAAGCTCCTGCAGCGCCACGACGTCGAAGTTGCGGGGATGTAATTCATCGTAGATCATCCTGTCGCAACCTGCGAAACCTAGCGACTTGCAGTTCCATGTTACAAACTTCCAATCGTGATCCTTTATTCATCGCCTAGGTGTTTGCCGATTATATCGAGTCGCATTATCCCTTATCTTCTTCTTCTTATTGGCATTACATCCCCACACTGGGACAGAGCCGCCTCGCAGCTTAGTGTTCATTAAGCACTTCCACAGTTATTAACTGCGAGTTTTCTAAGCCAGGTTACCATTTTTGCATTCGTATATCATGAGGCTAACACGATGATACTTTTATGCCCAGGGAAGTCGAGACAATTTCCAAACCGAAAATTGCCTAGACCGGCACCGGGAATCGAACCCAGCCACCCTCAGCATGGCCTTGCTTTGTAGCCGCGCATTTTACCGCTCGGATAAGGAGGGCCCCTTATTATCCCTTATATTGTTCGTAATTATTGGTTTTCCAGGTGGCTTATTGGGCCTGCGCAAACTTCCTGTCTCGTCGGAGGGCCGTCGTGTCAGCGCTGTTAAGCGTCCCACCTAACACCAGGACTTGGGCTTGTGCGCTTTGAGCGGTGGGGCGTACTTGCGGATACATGCAGCTTTTTATAGGAATTTAACAGGGCCAACTGTCAAACCCCACTACATCCTAGGCAAGCTCCACAACTCGCAGATGGCCTGGGGAGGGATCGTCAAGCCCTTGGACATAGTTCCTGCTGCCCGTGCGTCGAATATGTCGATGTAGTACTTACTTAATGAGGGGCCCCCGACTCAGCGACACTCTCATAGATACCACGAAGTTGGATATTGGGGAAGGTATTTGTTGGGTCTGGATTTGCCTGTAGCTGACAATGAGACCATGGTAGATCTTACACCGTAACACACCACGCAAAGGTGTCTACCCAGCGTTACGGGGGCGTAACACCTGCAGTAATCAAGTGACTCAAACTTCCAGAAAAATATATCACCAGTCTGTCGTTACAGCATGTAGGATTTCTATAGTATCCTAGCGATTGCGTATAAACCAAAATTATAATTTTATTGCGACGAAGCAGATACATTGTCCTTCCGATCGATAAGTTATCAAATAACTGATGCGCCCATTATAACCATATCATAAAGAGAATACATGAATCAGAACAGTTTTTATTTTATATTGAATTTGCAAGAAACGGAACGAATTAATTGATGCTGATGAAAATAACATACGCCCATAACGACTGAAAACAAAAGGTCGGTGGACAAGACATCACTTCATCGCCCCGTCACAACGTCGATTTGAAATACTTTTTCTCATCGCATACGGAGTTCATGGGTACCAACGATCCTTATTGGTTCCGTATATTCATCCTTTCTAGTTGATGTTTTGTTTGTTTGATAAAAAAAACCCATGTTCCAAAATATTTATCCACTGCTCTACAAGTTGTGGAGAACGTCGTGAGTTAATTGTTCAGCTAGTGATTAAACAACGGAAACTAATCGAGCATTTTTATCTTCTCGTTCCGGAAATTCACCATAATCCTACATTCAACCTAGAAATGAAAAAGAGCATTAGATAGGGAATGAGAATGAATATAAATCTAGACCAACATTTGATAAGGGCATAACAGCCAAAATTTATTCCTTCTGATTCTTAATAATTATCTATTCAAATATTCAAAATCTGCTGACAACACCAATATCCACCGACAAATAATAAATAAGCAAAAAGTTGATGCCTATGAAGACGGAGATCAATTAGAACAAATTCAAATTTCGACGGTAGGATATGGTAGGATTGCTTAATTTTTCATGGTATATATGGTTCTACTGGATACTGAAATCTTAGTACAATGGGACCATAAAATGGGTACTAGTTTGTGCAGGCCTCAGCGTAGTGGTCATTGTATTATTCGGGCGATCTTGTAGAATAAGTTAAATACAACTCCATTGCCAATTTTAATATACGTAGCTTGACGTATCAGTTGAGGAGATTTAGCGACCCATCATGGCGGTGACAGTTTGCGTTCAATGATTTCGCATCATCATCGGGGGTGCTATGCAGAGTACATGCCACCTCACAGCCATGTTCAGTAATGTGTAACTTAAAATAGAATAGAATATTTATTCTATTCATTATCATACATTGTCTTTTTTGTGGTTTGTTCTTGTTGGTTGTAGAAAACAGACTACGAAAATTAACATTACACATGACATCGTTTATGTGCCAAGTACAGACCCAAGTACAGGAAAATGAAGTATGAAGCAAGTTTGTCAAATGGTGGCCTTGAAAAACACAATTGAATGTACACCCGATTCTTCTTTTACACGGGGGATGCGTTCCGTGTAAAAAAAGTTTTTAGTTCTGTCGTATTCCAGCCGAAAACGGCTGAATGGAATCCGCCGTTGAAGAGCGGTGCGACTGTTCGTTTTAAAATTCGACAACAAACTGACGGTGCAATCTTCATCGTTGCTACTCAACCCGATGGCGCTACCAACACCATCTCACACGGCGGTGGCAGCAATGCGCTAGCATTGCCATACCCTGCCGCGCAACCTCTCTCAGCCCCTCACAAGCTACCGATTCATTGGCACACGCTTAAATGAAGCAAAGTTCGTCAGAAAATTCAATATGTTGCTCTCCATACTCTCAAATACCCAATCATGCACAGATTCTTTCACGATAGATATCAATATTAGTGCATATGCAAAATTGAGAGTTCGAATCAAGTCTAATGTAAAACTTGTCACATTGTACGGTAAATTGGGGCACGCGAAATATGTGATTTCACGATTGGTATATTTGATTGCTTATGTTTAATGTACTATCCGCAATTCATAGTCTAGAATCACTTATACAAACTAAAATCATTAGCCGCTTACTCTGAATACTACAAGTTCAAAATTCGAAAATCCGTGTAAAAAAAGATTTATAATTCCTCGACGAATCATGTGAAATGAAACAACTTTGCAAAAATTTTGTATGTGTTTTTTTTACACGGCCGTGTAAAAAAAAATCCGTGTAAAAACAGAATCGGGTGTAATCGTTTTGGTAAGTAAACCGTATTTGAAGAACTATAAAAAATGTCACGGCTTCCGTTTTCTCTGAGTATGAAGTGAAACAAACAGAGATGAGTCGATGTAGGTGCGTTTATTTACAACGCAACGTTTACCCGAACTTCCGTGTACCATGCAAATAGCCGTTCGTGGTACCATCTCTTATCTTTAACCATGAAGTATGTTTTCCAACGTGCGGGCTTTCCCAGATTTGAAACAATATATGCTGCATTTCTAGTAATGCAGCGATATCATTGAAATCTGGACACAGTAACATGATACGGTTGTTCTCTTTTCGTTTCATGATGGATATCATAATCCCTCGTTCCCGTTGAGGAATCGTTTTCAAATATGCGCATTTCCACCTATTAAAACCCTTAATTACGAGCATATATGGTCCTCATTCGCTCGCTAACAGCTCCGCATGATTATCGCCCGATCCATCCATGTGACATGTGTCATTTGCTTTTATCTGCCAGCCCGAATCGCAACGGTCGGTCGACGTCACCATCTCGCCAGCCACTTTGGAGATTTTTGCGGTCGCGCTTTCGAACCCGGAAATTCAATTCATTCATTGATGATTTAATCTCGTTTTGGAGTCAAATTTCAGCACTTTTTGTGGCTGCGCGGTGGGCCAAAAAATAACATACAACATGTCGACTTCCGCGTTACCCTTCGTAATCCAGGATATGATGTGAGCGGGACGGAGTTAGGAATTTAGGATCGTGCTCTGCAGACTCTTTTGATGTCACCCAAGCAATGTGTAGCGCGTGTTGCGTGGTGGAAGGATTTCTTTTGTTTGGCTAAAAATTGATATTAGGGCAAGTTGAGAGCGTAAACTTTGAAAGGGTACGGGGTTAAGATAGAAAAAATGAAAAGTTGTACCAATAGAGCAAAGAGCAGCGGCATAAGGTTGACATGTTGCCTTTGGAATGAGCCGTCGCGTGCCACTGAAGATGCCGGACGGAATGAAGAACTTTGTAATGTTTTCATAATTCTTACAAAGCATACTATATAATATTAATAGAATTTTATTATGCGGATAAAAATTTGTTTATTTTTTAACACTAGCTTTCACATTAGATTTTTATCGAGTTACGTACGTTAATAATCAATTTCGGAAAACATGTAGGTACATGTTCATGTTCGTTTTCGAGCACTGGCGATCTAATCTTTCATTGTTTGTTTTAATTAGTAAGAAATATGTGAGTAAAATTGAAATGGCACTTGAAAAGTATTTTAAAATAATATGATCAATCACCATGATTTGACCATGATGCATACCCAATTGCATTGTATATTGTATGTGTGTCCATGAAATTTTGTTTTGTACCATTTGTAATGCCACATAAGATACTCTTACAACGATCGTTCTCATAGCATTTTGGATTTTTTTGTAAACCCACTGGCTTGCCATGTAGATTCTCTGTGATGTATTAATTAATCTGGGTGATTCACAGACGCATAATTACTGGAACCGATAATGAGTAAAAACCCCTGAGCAAATATTTGTTTCTTGACTAACTTCAGTTACAAAGGTTCAAAAAGCATCAATCATCCGCCAGCCGAGATTATTTGTCTATCGGACGTCTGTCGAATTGTCAATAGTAGGTAAACCTAAATAAGATGCAAATCAAAAATCATCAACCGTCGCACAACAAATCTCAAGAGGCCTACGAAAATATTTAATCAACGATGTCACACAATAGGCCGATGCCGGCCCAGCAGAGGCGCATGACAGGGAGTGAAATGGTTTGCGTATTTATCTGGTGCTTTACTTTTTGTGTAGTTCTATTTTTTTTCTGTAGTGAAGGAGAACCCTAATTTGAATGTCGTTGTACCACGGTAGCAAAAGATGAGGAAACGAATTAGGTGACTGATGTTGCTGCTTCTGCTGGACGATCTGGCAGTTGTATTTCTTCATTTCGTCTGTGCCTACCTACTTTTCTCAGGATGATGCATTTTTTATCTGCGTTCACAAAAAATTACCCTCGTTTCCAATTTGCATCCCGTACAGGGAACTCATAGCCGCACACACGATCACGAGGGAGGGAGGTGTTGTGAAGCGGACAAAAAAGCCCATTATCCTACCATAACAAACTGTTGTTACGACTTCTCCCGGGATTTTTTTTTCTTACTGCCACTCTGTGGTTAAGGGATGCTTGGTCGGGTGATTTAAATTTTCTCAGGAAGGATGTGCATTCCCGAAATTTTAGGAGCTTGAGAAACATTTGCTGCGTGTAATCGCGACTTCCTTGGATTACCGTACCTAGCGCGGCGTAGCATTTAAACCTCGATCTACGGATTAAAATAAACTAGAGTAGAACCACAGACAAAACATTATTTAGTGCTCCGATAATGGACGTTTCAAAGCAAGTTTGGATTTGAATAGTTCAAATTGATTTCACTCATAGTTAGTTTAATGAAACACAACTTATTAGTTTGATCGTGTATTTCAGAATGATCTTCAAGTCACTGTCAACGTCTAGTTCATGTCTAGGTCTACTATGATCAAGTATATTATTACTACATTGCGGCCATCCTGATCAGTCAATGCCTTCATTGTAAAGCGAATCATTTAAATTTTCATGTGTTAAATTATCAAGAGATATCCATAATTTCATATTCCTTGGAGAACACACTGAGCTATATGGATGACTGGAAATCTGGAACCCTTCTATATCAGACACTACGTAGCGACCATTCGGCAATATTTTATTGATAACATGTGGACAGCGCCGTAGCGTGCGGTTGGCCAGGTTGGCCCCCGCCAAGGGCGCAAGCCTTCAGGGGGCGCCAAAATCAATGTTTACTCCCAAAAAAATAAAACAATTTTATTTCCTAGGGCTATGTAATAACCAAGCCGACTATGGATTAATCCAAAGGTCTATGGGTCTACGATAGGGATGTGTTATGCAATCTAGATCCCACAAAGAATATTTTCTTTATTTCCAAATCGAAATGCTACATGAATTGGTGTTACTTTTTGTCTGCTATTCGGGTTTTAAGGGATCTCTGGGATCGGATTGGGGGAGTTAATTGAATGAGAAAAATTCTGAGAGTATCTTATTTCGAAGGGTTTTTGACAATCATAAAGTTTGATCAGCCCCCCCGTCCTACTTAGTCACACTTGGTCGACAACTAAGAAGCTTTACACAAATCCAAAAATTTATATTTGTCTGTCTAGGCTATATGTGTGGATGTGAGCGTGTATGTGTGTACAAAAAATAGTGTGCCGTACGGCCGATCACCTTTACAGTCTCTTAAAATGCCCCACCCCCTTCCCCCTCCCATGGCTGCCTCTTGGATTCGAACCTAGAGCATCGACAAAACCGCCAGAATGATGCGCTCACGCTATGCACTCTTCCACGGTTACTGTGTCAATAGTTTCTGTTATCAATTGAAGCCTCTCTTGTCTGAAAAGTCAGGATGTCGGTGAGCTATGCTTTTTGCGCTCTCCACCCTCATTCGTGTGAAACGTTTCGGATAGTGAGCTACCCTGGGGCATCATTGCGCATCTCCTCCTCCCCAGCTCTTTGGTATGACTTGTTGCATGGTTTGCTCGTTTCGTGTCGAGGTGCGCAATGCCACCCCTGATTAAAAAGAGAGCGAGATGTGTGCAAAATCGGTGTAACAACTTACAGCTCATCACTCACACGATGCAAATTATAGTAGAAGCTCGTCACAAGCTTAATATGTATATGTAAATACATCCTTTTAGTCGATTCATGTACAAGTTACGATAGAATGGAGTCGAATCGTGATTACTGGCATTACGATATTGTTCGTTGTCTGTAACAATATCCTCCGTTTTTTCGCCTTTCCCGTACAACGAAGTTGTACCGAAGGGCTATCATTACACTCCGAAAACGAACTTTTTATAGAAGCCTCTGGGACCTATAGTGTTATATACCTGCCGACTCAGCTCGACGAACATTAGACAACTTTTCGTAATCCTTAACCGATTTTCTCGCAACAAGTTTTATTCGATAGAGGACAAAGCCTTGTTGATTACTATTGAATTTGATAACGATCGGTCATTGCGTTTAAAAGTGATGAAGAAAATGGTACTTCGAACCATATAAGCCCCATATAAGGAGGTGTCTCAATTAAATGCGAGAAAGGCACCACCAATGCTAGGTGGATTAATCCGGTATTTTTAAGAATCAGAAGTGAATAAATAATATTTCTTACAAACGTTAAACAAAAATTATCATCATCACGTAATACTGTAGGGTAAGAGAAGGGTTTGTTTAATTAAATTATGCATACCTAAAACAATACGAGAGGGAGGGATACTGCCTTTTTTGAATCACGTAATGTGTGAACAGCCCCAAATGAGAGTCGAGTTTAATACAAGTAGTAATATTCCGCTTGTGTTTATAAATTGCTTCGTTACGTTATGAAATTCTCTTACCCTCTGAAAATTAATTTGTCAGTATTTTTTTATGTTCATTTTGAAATTCGTTTTTTTTTTCGGTTCGGCCAAAACAATTATTGATATACAATTCTTTGGACCTAGTTTGATCGTAAATGATTAACAAACAGATTACCATTTCTTGCACATTATAAAATGTAATAAAAGAACTCCTTAGAGCTATCAAAATAGACTGTTAGAAGAATAGATTCCATTATTTTCACCGTCTCGCATTTATTTGCATTTATTTTGATGCATTGCAGCCATTCCAGACATTTTTAAAGGATTTTTTCCAAGGGCCTTGAACATATAAACACGAATTTATTCCATAAAGTTATAAGTGAAAAACAAAAAAAGCATCGTTGAAATAGAAACGAATAAAAGTGACGAACGTCACAGTCATGGTACTTTACATGAAGTAACATCTCTCATGGAAAATGGTATAACAGAGTCATAGTCTATGTTTGATTGACGAAGAATTTGAAAGATTGTTTAAAAATTTAACAAGAAAGGAAACGAAAAAACTACAAACAATTCCCGGTTTTCCCTGTTTGCCTACGAACATCTTGAAATTCGTTTGAAAAATTTAGGGAGGCATGGGGACGAAAGTTAAAAACAGTAATTGTGTTAATAAACTCGCTGCTTCGAATTGAAAAAGATTATGTTTTCACAGATTTTGATTTAGATGTTTACTGCCGCTAACCGCAAGTCGAGCACATCTGTATATGGAGCCCCATATACAGATCCCAAGTAACCATGAAGCTATATATGCTTGTTAAAAACACAGCCCTAAAAGTTGACTTAAAGTGGAAAAGGGCAATTATAAGACCGAATTAATGGTTCATTACTTTGGCATGTTGAAATAAAGCATCAGTAATGCGTCGCTGCATTCGTATTGCTGGTTTAGAGTATCGTTGTCTGACAGTTGATGAATAAATGCAACTTTACATCGTTAAAACAGATCTAATGCAATTAGCATTTAGCATGCCGATTTGTGATTGATATATGTGCAATATTGTAATGCTTGGTGTTACTTGGGATGTGCTCGACTTGCGGTTAGCGGCAGTTTAGGTCTAAGATTTCACGCTTCCAAACAAATTTTGTAAGGTTCTCATGACATGGTAATGTAGAAAAACCAGATTGATCCACCTAGCGTTTATATAGCCCTTTTCGAGCTTAAATAACGATTTTCGATATTTTTGTTGCCTAAGGTAAACAATAAGAGGTGTTTTGGTAGATCGCGATGTGATTTACTTGCAGGCTACTATTTTTTTCCGTGCGTCAAATACTTATGTTTAATGACTATCTTCTAGGAATCCAAAACTAAATGCGTTTTCAAGAGCACACCACTTGACACGGAAGCAACGCTCAACATGCTACTTTGATCCTTCTAATGTGTTTTTTTCTTTTCTCGTATACTAAGTATACGTAAAGGATATATGATCGCTACAAAAACAAACTTTTTATAGAGGGCCCGGATATATACAAAAGCCATTTTTTGCCAAGAAAAAATTCAAAATGTATCATTTTAATTTTATAAATTGATGCAATGCATTAAAACGAACGCAAATATATGTGAATTGATGGAAGTAGTGGAATCTATCCTTTTACAGTGATATAACGTGCTAATAACGTGCGAGGGAGGCATAACAAGGAATTTATCCGCTAAATGAACACCTTGGTGAGAATGCAATTTCATGCTCATGTGGTACCTATTATATCGTGTAGAATCACCCAAAAATTAAAACAAGGATCAGATTATATTGAATTATATTGAATATGTTAAGACATTATTATAATAAAGAATAACTCACGCCAACTTTACGTCGATTAACGGTACCGTGCCACTGCAGTTCCAGAATTCCAACGGTGCCGTCATGCTGCCACATCGCTGCCGCTGACAACACGTCTCAGACGTGATAATTTTCATTTTTTTGCACGTTCCAACACACACTAACAGGTGAACATTTTTCTTTTCTTATTTTTTTTCTCCATATTTTCATGCAAATATTGTTAAACAAATCACTGAATAAATCACTCTTATACACTTTCTAATCTTCTTCATTGAACTGGGGTGCTAGGTGATAGCACGTTTCTGGTGAGCACATCAGAAATAACGCTTTTGCGCTTTGCAGTTTTGTAGCAAGCGTCGGGTATACCTTGTTACGCACATGTACGTTACGTATTACTACGTCAGGTAAAACGGACGATAGACATAAAATGGTCCAAAGAACAACTTATGACATAAAGATGGCAGAATTATGCCTAACGTCGCGGACCCGTAAGCGTCAACATAATTCCTGCTATATGACTTCTTCGTTCTTCGAGAATCTTCCAAATCGCCGTGCCAATCGATAACATACATGACTACAGAATTTCTGATCACTTTTTAGCTCTTCGCGATCTTCTTCATAGAATTGACGTGCCTAACACATATCGATAGCACGATTTGGTTAAACACATCAGATATAACTCTTCGGCATTATTCGAAACTTATATGCCTATCGCCAACACATTTTTGATTATCGATCTGCTTCGTTTATCATACTTCTTCACACGATGAAACATGCGAATTCACAGTGATTCAGCAAAACAACATCTGCTTAACAAAACATTAATAACTCTTTCACGTTTCGCGACACTCCCGAAAGAATTTGCCTCTAAATTGATGCCACACTCAGAAATCAAATTTCTGCCAAGCAAATCCAAAATTACCGCACTTCCGTACCTTCTCGATCAAACTGGATCGAAAAATAATTCTTTTATTTTATAATATTCTCCAACAGACCAATACAAGTTTATGTCGTGTCTCAAGTGCGTGTCAAACATGGATAGTATATGAATAAACACTAGACTAGAGGAATAGGAAAAGAACAGAAATGCCAAACATACATAAATATATGACTGTACTTTTCAAATTACAGGCTTATGCAGTCATTAATTGTCTATGACAACAAATAAAATTGGAGGTAAACATTATGGAAAACGTGTGCTTAACAAATTACATTAGTATTCTTTTTTGTAGAATATGAGAAAAATGTAAATTTGTTTTAGTTGCGAATTAAGTGTTGAATCACAAAAACATATTTGAACCCCGTCGGGATTTATTACTGAATTCAATCAAAAATAACCCCATCAGGTATTCATTCACCAATTACTTCGAAAATTTCTCCAAGTACTCCTTTATAAAATTATTCATGAGATGATTTAGATTTTTTTTGGAACCATTCCAAAATTTTTTATTTCGAGGAAGAAATAGTGGATAATTCAAAACAATCAGAAGGAATTTTAAAGAGATTTGTTGATGAACGCTAGAAGGAATTGCACATAAAATTTCTAGAAAACCGTTTTGACTCAAATCCTGAAAATGACTCTTATTCCAAACACTGGCGATTTTGCATAATTTTACTTAATTTTCCATCGGTTTTAAGTACGAAGGATCAAGATTACAAACGAATTCAAAATTCTATAGAAAAATTGCGCGAATAAAGCTAAAACGGCCATTTAAAAGCGAGAGTTCGGAATATAAGTCAAATTTAGGATTTGAGTCAAAACGGTACTAAGGGAAATTTCTTAAGGCAATTAATGAAGGAATTTATGAAAGAATTCCAAAGGCAGCTCCTAGAGGGAACTTGCGGAGAATGCACCAAAGATCTTCCGAGAACAATTCTAGAAGAATATCGGAATTGATGGAACAATTTATAGGGATATTTCTGAAGAATGGTCACCGGTTAGCTTTGCGACTTTGATTCTTGTTTCGGCCTACGATGTTTTCGGGTGGAAACTTTCTTGGCTCCCTGGGCATAGTGTCTCCATTGTGATTGTAACTCAAGATACATACTTACTCATGCAATTGGCATAGAAAAGCATTCAATTAATAACTGTGTAAATGCTAATAGTATGGAATATAGAGCCAATGAAGAAGAATTTTCACAATTTTCGGGTGAATTTTCGCAAGTTTCAAGAACAATGCTTGAAATTTTGAGGGAATTACTATGGATATTTCAGTAGGCATTCTTGGTGGAATGTTTGAAAGAGTTCTCGGATTTTTTCAGCAAAATCTTCGAAGAAACTTCTGGAGATTTTTCCTTCCTCTGAAAAGAATCTCCGAATATTTTCTCGAACAAATTATCAAAATTAAATTTTTTATAAAACTTTTTGTACGAATTTGCATTAAACTAAAGCTTGTGCATTTTGCTTTAAAAGCATTGTTTTTAATATTGTCTTGTATGGTTGCAATTATGCCACCACTATTAGCACCTTTACCTCAAATGGCAGAAGATATTTATAACCATAACATTCATTTGAAGTTCAAATGAATATTGGCATTTCAGGACTATTTCCTAAGAAAATCCTATGTGTCCTAATAATAAACAGTGTCCCTTGGAGTGTCCGAATCAGGCTTGTAAAATGTCATCTGCATGTCATTTGACTAATTTGCTCATAACTTTTTTTAGAAGCAAAATTTCTTCCATAATTTTGAATGTACTCATAACGCTTGAGTAGGGTTATATTTTTGTCCAAGGGTACATTGCTCTAAGTATAACATCAAAGGCTGGAGAGTGAAAACTCTCCAAAATGTCACGTGTCATTTGACATAATGTCATTTGAATGACATTTTGCCTCCCACGCCCCAGATTACATATTTACAGCAAAGTCTCGTTAGACAAAGTTGTAGGCCCATTTAACCGCTATAAGTTCGTCATACAACATGAATTGATAGCTACCTTCTGAAACAAGTTCTGGGAAAATTATACAAACGAATGCAAATGACATTTTACAACACTGGTCCGAATAATAGAGCTTTTTTTAACAGTTAAGTATATTAGTTTAGTAGGAAATCGTAATAAATCAATGTTTGTTTACAAAATAACGTACACGCAAGAAATGACCCCTTAAATGTATGTGTACTTTCTCATACTTTTCTAAAAAAGCCTTTTCATTAAATTAATTTGATTCTAATGATTATCCTACATCCGGCACATACCTTGTATTTGACAAACAACTGAATTATATGACTAATTGAAAGTTCCCCAGGCATTCGCCGACCAACTCAACGACCGACTAGGGCTGAAAGTCTCCTTACACGGATAGAAATTTCATCCATTTGCTTCAAAAATATACATATTTATTTCCAAAATGGTAATATGTTTGAATCAAACATATTTATTTTTAAAACCAAATTAAATCACTGTTTGTTTTATAAATACACTAGTGGGCAGTCCCTCGCTCGCTTTTGCAAAAGTAAACAAAAACTCGAGTTCGGATCGGATCCGATCGGAAGTCAGCAGAGGAGCAGGAGCAAGAGTAGAAGAATATGTTTTCTTGCTTCCAAAATGATGATAAGGATGTTTTCAGGTACAGAAAGGTAAGTAAATAAAATATGAATGTTTGGAATTGTGCAATCTGGTAGTCAAATGCTACCAGAATATGAAAATTGGTAGAATTGATAAGAAAATATTATGAGTGGTCGAAGCAAAACAATAATATCTATGTTTGCTTCAAACATTTAGCTGGTTGAAACGACTTGAAACGCACATTTGATTCAAAAAAAGTTTTCGTTCGCTACAAATGCAACAATATGTTTGATCCAAACATATTTATTTTTGATGCCAGAATAAACTGAATTTATGTTTGGATTTACCTAGAATATGTTTGTTTTTAACGTAGTTTTTTCTGCGTGTTAATAAACACAAAACTTGCAAAAACTTACACGAAGCATACCCGGTGGCTTCCGCAAACGAACGTCAACCGAAACGATTCGCACTACAGATGGCACACCAATTGTTTTCTCGCGACGAAGAGAAAACACAGAATTTACACGACACGCACCGCACTAACGAATTATTTTTCTTGCTGTCCGGAGCAGAAAATCAACTTTCGCCCGCAGTATTCAAACCCGTACTGACGGGCGAAACAAAACACGCCCTAGGGTAGTTGTACCAGTAACAGCATTAGTGACTGTTTAGTACACATAATAGTACGGAATACGATTTATCTAATCCATATGTCGGCTGTAAGTCTTTCTTCCCTACTTTTTACCATTAGCAAATTCTATAGATTATACCATAAACCTCAGATTATGTCACAAAATGTTGTATCCTATACGGAATCGCTATTATAATTGATTCATGTTCCAATAACTTACTGAAGTTAAGGAAAATGTTGAATCCAGTGCCCTAATATCATAAATTGACGAAATGAATATTGTTGCATAGCATAATGCTCACTATATTCAACACTTCAGTATGCGCGCTATTGTATTTTGTAGAACACTGCAATGCAAGGGAAAAATGGAACGATAAAGTTTGTAATATGGATTAGTATGGAAATCTAATTTACTTTCCAAAAAAATCTGCAAACACTTTTTGCAGAGGAAATCATCGGCAGCAAAATGTACCATTTGAATGCAAATCAATTGTGTTACTTTTTGTTCAAGGAACATGGCACACATGTGACATAATTTTCCAGAGTTACAGTTATGCGGTCACTATGCTCGCTGTTAAAAAACAACTTGGTAGTTTTTTCAGGATTTTTAGAACAAACTTTCAGATTTCACCAGTTTAGATGAAAGAACTAACAATTTGAAGACAATGTATGAGCCTAACTCAAAATAGCAAAAAATGCAAATGTTACAAATATGCGATCAAGGGCGGACTACACATATACCATTTATTGGAGTAAGTAATTTCGAATAGAAAACAAATATACATGTATTATTTAAACATTATTTTAATTAAAAAATAGAAAAGGAAGACTTCTAACCAAGCTTTCGATTCATCAGTTTTACATCCAATTTAAAACAAATGGATGAGTAGCAATTGTGTCATGTGTCAGGCATGTGTCTCTTTTCCTCGCAAGTCAGTGAGAAAAAACGACGAAATTTGTGCCTCATTAGTTTAATTAGTTTAATAAATTAGTTTAATAAAATAGTCTTAATTTATCACGTTTATTATTACCAGGTAAGTATCATTACTGGTACACCGACCCTAACGACTCTACGCACCCACAGTAAAACTGACATGACATGCGACGTCTTTCTGACCAAACGAAAGAGCGCCTGTCGCCGCCGTCCCTGACGTCACCGCCATCGCCGGCACGAGAGAGTGAGTGCAGCCAACCATCGACGTAACGCTGCGCTATCTGTAACACGCCGAATGCGTGAGTTGAAGAGAGCTCTGCCGCTGAACAGTGGAGAGCGTAAGCAATCATTATCATTGTCATCATCATTGGCAACACGCGTTGCGCTTTGAAAACACCACGTGCTCCTTGCCATCTAGAACCCATGACTTAGAGATATGTGCACTAGACAAAAGTGAATTGAAAGTCGCTCAAAATGAACTTCTCAACATGTTTTTTTTAACTCACCTAAATTAACAGCAAGATGAACATGTCCAACTATCGACAAGCCAATAAAGTTGATCGTGAACCATGTTTAAGCGGATTAGTAAAAACCCCCTAAGAGTTAAGCGGAGGCGAAAAAAAATTCCATAAATAAAAATTATCTATAATAATAAAAAAAGAGTTGGGGTTTCCTTTATCACGATTAAACTAGCCAACGGAATGGCCGATTTGCAAAAAAATTCTTATGCTTTCAATCCGGTTTAAGTTCACATACAGAAAAGAATATATACCACAGCTCGAAATTCATGAGTATGTAAACATTTGATGAGTAGTAAGAGATGTTTGAACTTTAAAACGATCATACATAAATTGATCTAGAATGCGGCGCTGCAAACATTTGACATATTTGAATAGAAAACTGTTTAGAGCTTTTTGTGGGATATATTTACTTGTCATACGAGTTATTTAGTATTATTCCATTTCATTCCACCGCTAGATTGTAATTTTACAGATATATATCTAGAACTTCGTAAGATCCTTGACAGTGTGTTATTCTTGACTTGACTACGTTCTAAGACTAATCAAGTATAACTAAGTCGAGTCAAGTACGAGACACTGAAGTCAATATTTCTACTGAGATCGAAAAACGTGTCTGTAAAGTCCCAAATGTTAACGACTTCAATGTGATATTGACGTAGGACTTACGTCTTTCTTTACTATACTGGGTGTCATTTAGATTTTTGGAAATCGTGAGCGTTACGCTGGAAGGGAAGATTTTGAACGTTACTAGAGCCTTTATCTTTCGATGGATTTTTAAGATTTATATATCAATCGAATCGGACACTCTCCAGCAATTTGCCTATTTCATTGAAACCTAAGATTATTACCGATAAGCTATTGAAAATTTCAATTCTTGTCAAATGTTATGTGTAACCAATCCCGTGCATTCCTAACACGGACATCAGAATGCGGTATGTCACGGGCCTTCGGGTCTATCGGAAGATTTTATTTGTGTATAAAAGAAGCAGTGTCTGCCGTGTGTGAGTCATTACAATTTGTGACAGCAGCGCGTACTGACGTGCTTTTTGCTCGCGCATTTTTTCGTTTCGTTCATTCGTTCGCTTTGTTTACCTATACAGCGACAGCATGCAGTCACCAGCGGTAGAACTGCCGGTGGGTCTCCGAATATGCATGAAAGAAGTGGGCGTTCTACGTCTACTCGCGGTTAAGTTGAAAACATTACCCATTGCTCGTTTTATTAATTCGTCTTATAACAAGAGCAATAATAGTATTTTATGAAACTAGTTGCAAAAATCAAGTTTATGATAAATTTGTACCAAAATAATTCAGTCTAATTTATTCATTCTTGCCAAAAATGTATGTCGATGCAGAGAACAATCATATTCCATGTTATCGTGCCCCATTGCATAGCTCGACAAACCATCAAACTCACCCAAACTTGAATTGAGTAAAATGTAGTCATGTAACTTTCTGTTGCTGGTTTTCCATTTTAGCATCCAAATTTGTAGTATAATGGAAAAATAGTATGGACAAATATGCCTTACACGAACTGTAAACCACTGTATTATGATCAGGAATTTCAAAAAAAAAGTAGTGCTAGTTCTGAATAAGGCAGGGTCCGTTCAGATGACGAATGATGATCTGGGATATCACTTTGCAGGTGGCATTTAGGATGGTGATCGCTCGAAAGCTCCCATTACTTCCTTCCAGTTCCCCGGTAGCTGGTCAATTTTCTAGATTCTGAATACCAGTCTGTGAAGACAAGTGGATAGCTTTCCGGGATCATCTTGATGAATTCAGTTCAGATATAATCCTTATCAGCTGCATCGATGCTATTGGGCTGTTGGTTCTTCAATTTTCTTAAAGTTTGAGGCTGTTAAGTTTCCAACGTTCGCTGAACTGGCTCGCCTTCTCAGCTGCCTTGACTTTCACCGCTTGTGCTCTCAGCGGGATTTAAGTATTCCTTGAAGTGCCGCTTTCTTCTTCCGTTGCGTTGAGCTTCTGATAGAACTTACGAGTTTCTTGAGAACGGCACAGGTGTTCCATTTCCTCGCACTTCGCTTGTTCCAGGCAAAGTTTCTTCTTCTGGAAGAAGCGGCTCTACTGTCTCCGTTTTCGTCTACAGCGTTCCACAATGTCCCTGGTTCCTTGTTGCAGCGCGACCGCCCGCACTGCGTCCTTCTTCTCCAAAATCTATCTGCACTCTTCGTCGAACCAATAGTTTCGTCAACTTTGTCACACATACCTAATATTGTTTTATACTGCGTCGCTAATGGCTGCTTCAACTGCACTTCAACAGAGGCCCCAAATGTACTCAAGAAAGCCCCATCGAGCTACCCTTCTTCCGCGACGCTGCTTTAAGATGCTGCACATATGCAATGGAGACATCAGGTTGCTTCAGTCACTCTAGGTTGTACCGAGGCGGCCGTCGTTACCGAACATTGTTGATGACGAATAGTTATGCTTGCAGTTTAACCATTCCTAGACAGTCGATGTTAGTGTCAAGATAGATCCTGACGTCGATAATGTCTGAGAAGTACCATCCATCAATATGTTTGTTATTCTTTCTGCAGTGTTGACCTCCAAGTATACCGATATTGATTGGTGTGCTAAAAGAAGGTGCTAGGAATCGCCATATTATTGAAGGCCGCGTAATTAATTATCCGTAGTCCGCTTTCCTTCGTCAACCAGTGGGCGCTGAACTTTGCAATAGTCTTTCTGAACTCCTCCCCCTGACCAACCTGAGCAGAGCATTTACATGACTCATGATGATTTTGACGTATTGGCTTGGGCAGCTTTCGAATTTATGTTTGAGCTGTGCGTAGAATGCGTCCTTATAATATTCAGTGCTTCCGGAGTGGGCTATGGACGATGATTATGCTATAGTTGATGACCCGGATTTAGAACCTCTTAATGATCGGTTACCACCCGATCACGCTCCTTTGCATATCGCCCATCACGTTGAAAAATGTTTCCAGCTCGCGTGTGTTGCCGCAGCTCTGGTAGATGGCGATTACTTCTATTCATTCGCACCATTGATCCCTTCCAACACACCCCCTGCAACGCTACGATGCCAAATCCGTGGTATTACAGCACATCGACGTGTATGCGTATGCTTCCGGTGAAGTTGAGATTCGCAGTTTCCCGAACCGAACTTCTAAACCCTAGTCCCACCGAAATTCTTAGTTTTCGAATATGCGCCCTCAAAATAGTCTTATTGTATGAGCGCCCCCTTAAAAAATAGGCGACTAAGTACCCCAAATTTTACGACGACAGGGCTGAGTTTGATACATTGAGATTGGTTGAATTTTGATCACTATTACGGCCACCGAGTCTTCCGGTACCATAATGTTTCAGTGCAGCAAAGAATAAATAGTGAAAAATGAATCCGGCCTTCCATGCAGAATCCTTCAAGGACGACATCAATATCAAAACGATTGACCAAATTCCGAAGGGCTCTTTTGCTTCTATGATTGATACCATTATGTATTGGTATGGGCAGGTATGGGTTTGTATTGATTTTAAATAAATTTTCTCATTCAATTAAGAATTAAGTTGAAAACCGGAATAGGGGACTATCGAAGTTGGGTTTTCCCACAAACAGTACGTTAAACATAACTTCGCTTGTAGTACGCTGATCTAATAAGTCTCTAATTTAGGTTATAATCTAATTTAAAGAAGTTAGGTTTAACGTACGGTTTTCAAGTTACACTCAACTTCGATAGTCCCCCGTTCCAGTTTTCAGCTTGACTAGCGATACCAATTCCGAATAAAATTGAATTACATCGGCAAATGCATCGAAGGATTTTGGGAACTCATAAATATTTGCAGGGATTTCGACTGGGTTTGTTGCTTATAATAAGGATTTTCGGCTTTCAGTCATATGAAATTGTTGATAATTTTAAATCATTGTCAACGTTCTGGATCCAAACGTTGACAATGATTTAAAATTATCAACATTTTCAAAAAAGCATACATATTTGCTTTGTTGAAATTGTTAGTAGGACAATTATTTATTTGGAAAAAAATGTCCTTAGCCCTCTACAACCCAAATTTTTGTTTTCGTTCAAAATCACTATTTTGCTTTCATTTGAACACGTTTGTGATTTGAACACGTTTTAAGCAATTGTAATTCTTAATTCTTGATGACATCAATTTCACATTTTGATTTTTTTAAATTTTGTTTTTCGGGTTTTTTATCCAATGAAATAATTTCTTAAATTTATTCATATTATTGATCAACATCAAACATTTTTTCGAAACCTAAACAATTGAAAATAACAAAAAATAATCAAATTAGGTACCCCGTCTTAAGACGTTCTGAGGCGTTAAGCCCGCAGTCCACTGTTTGTTAGATGGACAAATATTTGTCAAGTTTATCCGGAAATCTATCAGTTTGATAAGAAATCAACATAGATTTTAGGCTGACTTGACAAAAAATTGTCATCATGACAAACAGTGTACTGAGGGCTTTAGAGTTAGTGTCTAACAGCGTTCATTGCGGAGGAACATCCTCTAAATAATTAATCAAATTGAGAGTTTTTTTTTCTTCGCCCTCCTACTTCCGATAGCGTTTCCGATCATCGACCAAACCGCTCCACAATTGGATTTTTTTATCCAACCATGTGCAGAAGTGCCTTTAAGCCACCAGCAGGCCCAATCCAGAACTGAATTTCCTTTGATCCGAAAAGATCCGATGGTGATTTCATCTAAAAATTAACCGATAGTGATTAGACCTGAGTCATCGATTAATTCACTCTATATAGGTGGTCCGATAGCGATTCCGAACATCTAGGTTAACCAGATCTGAATTTAATTTACCCAGTGGTATCTCCAAACCATCCTTAGATTTACACCAGAATTGAATTTTCTTGATTCGAATAGGCCTGATGGCGATTCTGGCATTCAACCAGAAGTTTTTCATAATTGGATTTTGGCAGGTATTTAGCTTGACCAACCATCGTCAGAAGTCTGCCTGAGAACTACTCTAGTGTTACATTTTCCTTAATCCGAATAGGTTCGATAGTGATGACAAGCATGGATTTATTTTACCCAACGAGATCTAGCAGTGCAATGAGTTTTTTTCAGCAAACCACATGGACATTGTAACCATCTCATCTCCAAATATAAAATTGCATTTTATTTCCCTTCGTAAAAGAGGGGCGCCCAACAAAGGTTTCGCCAAGGGCGCTGGGAGTCCACGCTACGGCTCTGCATATGGACCTTTATATTTTTGCGACAACTTTGATCCTGTATGTGTTTTTAGCACAACAAAATCTCCGACTTTGTACTCAGTAGCTCTTTTTCGTTTTTTATCTGTTAACAATTTATTGTACATTTGGTTATTATGAATAGTTTCTTTGGCTTTGTTTCGCACATCTTCTACATTAATGCGATCACTGTTGGTCTGAAAACCATGTACAAACGTTTGCAAGTTATGATCAATTACATCTAAATTTTGTTGTAGAAATCCAAATAACAACAAACTAGGATAGGTTTTAATTGATCGGTTATAGGTATTATTATAAACAAATTCAATCTTACTTAACAAATTATTCCATTTCAAACCAGTATCATTTGTCATTTTTGCAAGCATTGGTGATAAAGTTCTATTTACACGTTCCGCTTGTCCATTCGCCTCAGGAGTGTAAGCAGCAGTTTTTATATGTTCGATACCATTACTTCGGGGGCCCTCCTTAGCCGTACGGTAAGACGCGCGGCTACAAAGCAAGACCATGCTGAGGGTGGCTGGGTTCGATTCCCGGTGCCGGTCTAGGCAATTTTCGGCTTGGAAATTGTCTCGACTTCCCTGGGCATAAAAGTATCATCGTGTTAGCCTCATGATATACGAATGCAAAAATGGTAACTTGGCTTAGAAACCTCGCAGTTAATAACTGTGGAAGTGCTTAATGAACACTAAGCTGCGAGGCGGCTCTGTCCCAGTGTGGGGATGTAATGCCAATAAGAAGAAGACCATTACTTCGTGTAAACGTATCAAATTTGACAGAATTAAAACAAGAGCCTCTATCGGTTATAATTCTGTTCGGCTTACTGTAATAATTTATATAATTTGACAAATGTCTTATAACTTCTTCTGAATTAGTTGTCCTTGTTGAATAAAACTTAACAAATTTTGTAAATCCATCGACTATGACAAGAATATATTTGTAACCACCACAAGAAGATAATTGAATAGGTCCAAAGTGATCCAAATGAATTGTTTTAAAGGGTTCATTACCTTTATCAATACATTTGAGAAACCCTTCTTTCTTTCCTTCCTTAGGGCTGAAAAATATGCAACTAATACAATTTGATATATATTTTTTCACTATTTTTTTCATGTTGGAAAACCAATAGTGTTTCTTTATTTCATTCAAAGTCTTTTCAATTCCAATATGACCCATATTATCATGACAAATTCGAATAATCTTATCAACCATCAACTTTGGAATTACTAACAAAATTTTATCATCAACTTTTCTAAAAAGTATGCCATTTCTCAACTCGAAATTTGGAAAACTACTATTTTCTAAATGTTGTTTTATATTTTTTATCTTATCATCTTGCTCTTGAGCCAAAATCACATTTCTTTCAATAGCTTCAGTTTCTAAAAGACTAATTTCACTGATTTGTAAGTCATCTATACACAATTTTTCTTTGTTCGTATTTTGTCTACTCAAAGCATCAACATGCCGCATTTTGGCTTCATCTCTGTATTCTAAAGTGTAATTATAGTGTTCCAAGAACAAGGCCCATCTACTAATTTTTGAATTAATTTCTTTTTTAATTAACGTATGAGCTAATACACTCCTTAGCCGTGCGATAAGACGCGCGGTTACAAAGCAAGACCATGCTGAGGGTGGCTGGGTTCGATTCCCGGTGCCGGTCTAGGCAATTTTCGGATTGAAAATTGTCTCGACTTCCCTGGGCATAAAAGTATCATCGTGTTAGCCTCATGATATACGAATGCAAAATGGTAACTTGGCTTAGAAACCTCGCAGTTAATAACTGTGGAAGTGCTTAATGAACACTAAGCTGCGAGGCGGCTCTGTCCCAGTGTGGGGATGAAATGCCAATAAGAAGAAGAAGAAGATGAGCCAATGCACTACAATCCGTGTAAATTTTGAATTTTGTACCAGACAAATAAACGTGAAATCTCTTAATAGCATGTACTACTGCCAGTGTCTCTAATTCAAAACTGTGCAGTTTAGACTCAAATTTATCAGTACTTTTACTAAAATAGCTTATAGGGTGAAAATTGTTATCATTTTGTTTCTGTAATAGAATAGCTCCAGTATCCAGTATCCAGTAATGTATCAGTATCTGGATTAAAAATTGATAATATTGGTGCCCTAATTAATTTCTCTTTCAACATCTGAAATGCTTCCAACTAAGCTTCATTGAAATGAAAAACAGAATCTTTTTTTAAAACATTGTATAGCACATCTTGCAATAAGAGTCTACAACACATAATGACTACATAGACTACATCACTTTTCTAAATGAATCCTCGATCTATACTTCTGTTCACCTACCTTACCGAGTTAACGAAATTTTCTTTTCTGTGGTATTGTGAGGATGTAGGGGTTTTCCTAATATCTAGTATACCAACAAGTCGGTTTCAAGTCGGCCCTTTGCACCACCGGAGGTGTACAGGATCCATAAGTAAGTAAGTAAGTAGCAACAATAGCTGCACACTAACATTCCTTTTCTTTCTTAACTGACCTTTACCACTTGGATCGTAGCGCAATTTACACCAGTTCTGACAAGTCACGTTGAAGCAATCATTGACAAGTACACCTAGTCTTAGCTAAGTTAAGCTAAGCTACATCCTTGTTTAGATATTCAACTTTCGATTAATTCACCTGTCAGTCTGTCAATTCTTATAAAATTTCAGAAATTCTGTGAGCCTCCCTGGACTAGCAGAAATAATTACGTACTTCCTGAAAATTTTCAACAATTTTATGGAAGAACAGAAACTATAAGAAGTCTCAAAACTTCTTGGAAAATCCCAATGCATCATTGAGCACTTTTTGGAATTGGAAGAATTCCTCATAGACACTGAGAAGCCTTTCCGAATAGATTTCTAATTAACAATCCCGGAAACCTCCATGATTGTCAGTTTAACCTCTGATTAGCTTCGAACCTTTTAATGATATTTAGTTTAGATTTAGAAATTGAAAAATTGTAATAGTATTAATAGTATACGACATTTTATTTATTCATTTATCTTTTAGTTATCCATAGGGTATGTTCTTATCATAATCATGGGTAGGACAATGCTTCGACTGTCCTACCCAGGTATTTCCATGCGTAGGACATATCCTACTTGTCCCACCGACTCCCGGCGCCACTGCTGACCAGATGGTGTTACAAACGATGTATATTTAGTACATTCAGGAGCGATTTTGATTTGGTGAAATTCATCATTTTCAAAATTTCGTAAAACATTGCAGATTGATCATTACTTACATTACCAATATTATTCTTTATTTTGGATTCTTTGAACAATTCTACAGAGTTTGCATCTGAAAGATATCCAGTAGGGTGGCTCAAATTAGTATGGGAAAAACTTTTTTCATTTTTTTTGATGGGCCGCCCTCTTATTCGATTCTATTTGATGCCCTGATGCTCTGGACATAATTTCAGCCAAATCGGTCAACGTTTGGGGGGTGCTAAACTCGTTGGAAGTTTATATGCAAAAATGTATGCAGAAACATCCAAAAACAGAGAATTTCAGTTGGACGGCACAACTTACGATGAAGAAATATGATACTCATTCATATCTTGAAGAATTTAATACAAAACGTTATGCAGAAAACCGCGAGAAGATTAGAGTTTGCCCGGCTGAGTTATTAGCATTTCTCTGAAGTGGGGTTTGAGCAAATTTCGTTTCTTTTACCTTTGAAAAGAAATAAATTCACCCCTACAACACTTCAGTAAAATGCTAATATCTTTGCCTAATAAACTCTAATCTTCTCGCGGTTTTCAGCATAACATTCTATATTTAATTCTACAAAAACTGAATGAGTATCATGGTTCTTGATCGTAAATTGTGCCGTCCAACTGCAATTCACTGTTTTAGGATGTTTCTGCATACATTTTTCCATACAAACTTCCAACGAGTTCAGCACCGCCCAAACGTTGACCGATTTTGCTGAAATTTTGTCCAGAGCATCAGGGCACCAAATAGAACCGAATAAGAGGGCGGCCCATCAAAAAATTTGAAAAAGTGTTTTTTGAGCCACCCTAATATCCAGCCATAAAATTTTCAATAAGAGGGTCTCGAGAAATTCGGATGTGGTTTCTCTCGATAATTGTTCGAACATCTGGCTTCATGATAATATCTCTTCCAATAATAGCATCGTCAATAGTGCTGTCCAATGAGCAGCTCGAAGTAGCTCGAAGTTGTTCCCGTCCTGCTCGTTCTTTTTTGTCAACAAATGGGCATGAGCAGGACAGGGAGAAACTTCGAGCTACTTCGAGCTCTCATTGGACAGCACTAATGTTATATTTACCAATCCGTTGTTGTTGTCGGTCTGTTTGTCTAATTCAGCATCCACAATTTCTATTGAATTCGATCGCATCTTTGGGATAGGCTTGTGAGTAGATTGTTCTTTCCTTCCAAACATTTGGTGAGCATGGTATCATCTTGCAGCAACATGTCCTGGCTGCTTACAGTTGTAACACACGATTGTAGTTGAAATTGAAAGTCCTCGAATCTTGATCATCGAAAAAGCTCTTGAAATATCTGCTACCGTTGAGAAATTCTGCATTCTGGCTTGATTTTTCAAGTGCTGATCTGGAATTCCTTCAACGAGATATTCGACACTCATTTTCTTGTAGATATAATGGCATTGCTAGCATTCTTTTTTGTTACAATATTGACCGAATTTTCCATAGTGTTCCACTTCCTTATCTCCAATCGTTTACGCGCTTCGAATAGACTTATTTTTTAGGAGAAAGTTGTTTTCATGGCACAGACAACAGACAACAACCTTAGACAACAGCTCCGGTGATGATGAGAGCCAAACTTGAGCATTTCCTTTTAAGTGTTTCAAAACTAGCAGCTGCATGATATCGTCGTTTATCTTGAAAAATTGCTTCGTATGCTCAACGACGCTAACGAAATGTTTGACATTCTCCGCATAGGATCCAGAGTAGTCCGGCAACAGTGAAGAAATTTCTTCCAACTTGAATATCTGATTTGAAATTGCCGCTGTTCCAACATTACGTTCCTCTTCTTCCGATCTACATACAGATGGTATTCCAGTAACTTGACGACCGTCTACAGCGCGCGAACTTCCTTCTTGACACGTATTTTGGCCAGAATTTCTTGCCCCTTCGCATTGATTTTCTTGATTCAGAAAAGGAAGACTTCTTCCGAGATTTTCCGAATCTTCGATTTCCGAGGGCTTGTGGCTTCTCTGAAACATCTTGGGCGATCTGTTGTATCCCACTTCTGAATTTTAATGAAACACAATTTATTAGTTTGATCGTGTATTTCAGAATGATCTTCAAGTCACTGTCAACGTCTAGTTCATGTCTACTATGATCAAGTATATTATTACTACAGTTAGTATACGGTTTCGATGATTTCGTGTAAAATCTGAGATAGGTATGTGCTGGTTAAAATTCGCAAGGGCTACTGTTCCAAGGCTATTATATTCCTATTAAAGGGGCCCTCCTTAGCCGTGCGGTAAGATGCGCGGCTACAAAGCAAGACCATGCTGAGGGTGGCTGGGTTCGATTCCCGGTGCCGGTCAAGGCAATTTTCGGATTAGAAATTGTCTCGACTTCCCTGGGCATAAAAGTATCATTGTGTTAGCCTCATAGTATACGAATGCAGAAATGGTAACTTGGCTTAGAAACCTCGCAGTTAATAACTGTGGAAGTGCTTAATGAACACTAAGCTGCGAGGCGGCAATGTCCCAGTGGGGGATGTATGCCAACGAAGAAAAAGAAAAGAAGAGATTCCTATTAAAAACAAAGAAATTAATCCAAATTTCTTCCTATTATTATATCAAATTATACCTATATTTTTTCATTGGTAACCAAGCATGTTGAAAAAAAGAGCCGAAAGTTTTTCCATTTATTACCTAGGATAATAGATAAGTTGGAACGTGACAAATTTTCAAGTTTAACAACGGTAGATGATTTTGGATTTTGAAATAATTTCTTTTTGTCTTTCTCGTACACTTCCCAGTCATCATTTTGATACGTATTTCAATTGATATATGTCGTTATATAAAAACAAGTAAGCGTTTGCGATAACACATTTTTTCCTAACGGAACGAAACGAAATTTGAAATGTACATATATGTTTCATTCGAGACTACGAAACGGTACGAAATTATGGTCCATTCAATTCAAAATTTTACGAAACGAAACGAAATTTTAATTTTTTCGCCGAATTTTTAATGAACTCATTCGAGACTACGAAACGGTACGAAATTATGGTCCATTCAATTCAAAATTTTACGAAACGAAACGAAATTTTAATTTTTTCGCCGATTTTTTAACGAACTGGTTTTACATTATAATCGCAATTCTGGGCTTCTTAAAAGGAGGATTCCTGGCCACTTGAAGAAGGCTTCCGAGCCTCTTGAAAGGAGGCTTTCGAACCTCTTGAAAGGCGGCTTACAAGCCTCTGGAAAGGAGGCTTTCGAGCCTCTTGATAGGAGGCTTCCAAGTATCTTTATAGGAGGCTTCTGCGCCTCTTGATAGGAGGTGTCTGGCCCCTTAAAACGAGGCTTCCGAGTCCCTTGAAAGTAGGCTTCCGGGTCCCTTGAAAGGAGGCTTCCGGTTCTCTTGAAATGAGGCTTCCGGGCCTTTTGAAAGGAGGCTTTATGGCCTCTTGAAAGAAGGCTTCCGGGCCTCTTGAAATGAGGCTTCCGGGCTTTTTGAAAGGAGGCTTCCGGGCCTATTAAAAGGAGGCTTCCAGGCCTCTTGAAAGGAAGCTTCCGGGCCTCTTGAAAGGAGGATTCCTGGCCACTTGAAGAAGGCTTCCGAGCATCTTGAAAGGAGGCTTTCGAACCTCTTGAAAGGCGGCTTACAAGCCTCTTGAAAGGAGGCTTTCGAGCCTCTTGATAGGAGGCTTCCAAGTTTCTTTATAGGAGGCTTCTGCGCCTCTTGATAGGAGGTGTCTGGCCCCTTAAAACGAGGCTTCCGGGTCCCTTGAAAGTAGGCTTCCGGGTCCCTTGAAAGGAGGCTTCCGGTTCTCTTGAAATGAGTCTTCCGGGCCTCTTGAAAGAAGGCTTCATGGCCTCTTGAAAGAAGGCTTCCGGGCCTCTTGAAATGAGGCTTCCGGGCTTTTTAAAAGGAGGCTTCCGGGCCTATTAAAAGGAGGCTTCCAGGCCTCTTGAAAGGAAGCTTCCGGGCCTCTTGAAAGGAGGCTTCCGAGCCTCTTGAAAGAAGGCTTCCGGGCCTCTTGAAATGAGGCTTACGGGCCTTTCGAAAGGAGGCTTCCAGGCCTCTTGAAAGGAAGCTTCCGGGCCTCTTGAAAGGAGGCTTCCGAGCCTCTTGAAAGGAGGCTTCCGAGCCTCTTAAAAGGAAGCTTCCGGACCTCTTGAAAGGAGGCTTCCGGACCTCTAGAAAGGAGGCTTCCGGGCCTCTTGAAACCCAAGCAGCACACATGTTGCACAAAAGTTTCTGTGACTCAAATGTAAGCGAATGAAGTCACATTTGAGTTGCTGCAACCAAATCGGACTGGACTGTGCTGGTAGGGAAGGAGGCTTCCGGGCCTCTTGAAAGGATAATCTTAGAAGTAGGCTCGCGAGTCTCTTAATGGGAGGCTTCCGAGCATTTTGGAAGGAACCTTCCTAGCCTCATGAAAGGAGGCCTCTGGGCCTCTTAAAACGAGGCTTCCAAACCTCTTGAAAGGAGTCCTCTAGGCCTGTTGAAAGACCTCCTGCAAGGCGGCCTTCGAGCAGCTTGGAAGAACGCTTCCGAGAAGCGTAGAGAGATGCTTATAATCCTCTTGCAACTTGCAACGAAACAATCGAGCTTTTCGGAAAAAAGCCTTGATCCCTCTCAAACAAAGGCTTTGACCCCCTCAATTGGCTTTGATTTACTGATCGCTATACATATTACGTACAAGACAAAGTTTTGAAATTTAAACATACGCAATTATCAAAACATTATCAATATGGGTTGCTTGGAATTGTACTAAGTCCGCCATTACACATTTTTGTCCGAGGTACCCCCTGGGGCTAGCAAAGGTCGCCCCAGGAGTACATTTACCCCAGGTTGAGAACCGCTGTTCTACAAAATTGTTAGAAATGGTAAGGCCATCACCAAAAAATAGGGTGGCCCATCATATATATTTTTTTATTTCTCGAAATTCTACAAAGTTGTACCGCAGCTTATTCCAATAAATTTTGTTGAAAAAGCTTTTTCTGTAGCTCTTAAGTTGACTGATTTAGAGCAATTTTACCTAGTTGGATTAAGGTGTACCTCAAAAAACAGTATTTTTGATCTACTTTTTTTGTTTTAGATTTCTCGAAAAAGTAGTTTTCGGTTGACTTTTAGAGCTCAAAAAAATGCAACTTCTGATGGGTAAATATGCTCAATATCTTTTTCTTTTCAAAAGTTATAATCGTTTTTCTGTCAAAATTATATGTTTTTCAAAAGTTGATATCTCCGGTTGGGGCAAACCAAACAAATATGTATATACGGCATTTGAAAGAACAATTTATATTCTTTGTTATGTCAAAAAATTGGAGATATGTTATTTTTTTATCTCTAGTTTTACCAATTTTACGTAAGTCTTGATTTTCCAAGTAATTTGATGTAACTCGACAACGGAAGAAGATACATTACACAAAAGACACATACATACAAGATACATGCATTTTTTTTAGCTCTAAAAGTCACCCGAAGACGACTTTTTCGAAAAATCTAAAATACTGTTTTTTTGAGGTACACCCTAATAAAATTAGGTAAAATTGCTCTAAATCAGCCAACTTAAGAGCTACAGAAAAAAAAAAACTTTTATTGGAATAAGCTGCGCTACAACTTTGTAGAACATAATATGTCATAATTCCGAAAAAAAAATTCTATTTTTTTATATGATGGGCCACTCTATTTTTTGGTAGCACCATAATGATGGCCATACTATTTCGAACAATTTTGTAGAACAACAGGAAAAAATGCATCTTTCCGCGTAAATCTGTATCATGGACCATAGTGCATTGATTGACGATGAACTAATACACCAGTATTTGTGCCGCTTTCAAAGAAATTCATCGTGGAGTGTTCATCCGAGTCTGATCAATTTTATATCAGTTCAGTTTTATATCAGTAAGTATATAAAAATATAGAAATTGTAGGATTTTTTTTGTGTTCGGATTTAAATTCTGTTAAAAACCTTATTTCACTTAAGAATTATATAATTATGCTGAAGCATACTTCACATTATCTTATTAGCGTGGTTCTATGGTATTGAGCTAACCTAAAATCAGAAAATGAATGCATAGATTTTATTTTTTAACTAATGGGATATTCATTAATATATCCACATCTGCGTAGAGCTATGGAAAATTATGGACGAGCACAGCTTCCCTGGGAAGCTTACCAGACTGATCAAAGCAACGGTGGATGGTGTGCAAAACTGTGTGAAGATTTCGGGCGAACACTCCAGTTCGTTCGAATCGCGCCGGGGACTAAGACAAGGTGATGGACTTTCGTGCCTGTTGTTCAACATTGCGCTAGAAGGTGTCATGCGGAGAGCCGGGTGTAACAGCCGGGGTACGATTTTCAACAGATCCAGTCAATTTATTTGCTTCGCGGATGACATGGACATTGTCGGCCGAACATTTGCAAAGGTGGCAGAACTGTACACCCGCCTGAAACGTGAAGCAACAAAAGTTGGACTGGTGGTGAATGCGTCAAAGACAAAGTACATGCTTGTGGGCGGAACCGAGCGCGACAGGGCCCGCCTGGGAAGCAGTGTTACGATAGACGGGGATACCTTCGAGGTGGTCGAGGAATTCGTCTACCTCGGATCCTTGCTAACGGCTGACAACAACGTTAGTCGTGAAATACGAAGGCGCATCATCTGTGGAAGTCGGGCCTACTACGGGCTCCAGAAGAAACTGCGGTCGAAAAAGATTCGCCACCGCACCAAATGTGTCATGTACAAGACGTTAATAAGACCGGTTGTCCTCTACGGACATGAAACATGGACAATGCTCGAGGAGGACTTGCAAGCACTCGGAGTATTCGAGAGACGGGTGCTTAGGACCATCTTTGGCGGTGTGCAAGAAGACGGTGTGTGGCGGCGAAGAATGAACCATGAGCTCGCCCAACTCTACGGCGAACCCAGTATCCAGAAGGTAGCTAAAGCCGGAAGGGTACGATGGGCAGGACATGTTGCAAGAATGCCGGACAGCAACCCTGCAAAGATGGTGTTCGCTTCCGATCCGGCAGGTACGAGACGGCGTGGAGCGCAGCGAGCGAGATGGGCAGACCAGGTGCAGAACGACTTGGCGAGCGTGGGGCGTATCCGAGGATGGAGAGATGCGGCCTCGAACCGTGCATTGTGGCGTCAAATTGTTGATTCAGTGTTATCTGTTTAGATGTTAACTAAATAAATGAAAAAAAATAAATGAATGAATCCACATCTGCCAGACGTATACGCTGATAGATAGCACTAGAAGAATCATCTGCACCTTTCTAAAAGGCAAAAAAGATCCGTATTTCAGATTTTATTTCAGAAATGTGATTGCAAGGTTTTTACGGAAGCAGTTTGCCAGATATGAAATAATAATTTTTCCTTTCTCATACAAAAAGTTGTTCCAAAAGGATATCATTTCCTTCCAAATTCGACCTTTTTATATAAGGCTCGGAGACCCACAGTCTTATATACAATCAGTTCGACGAACTGAAATTAGAAGAGGAAAATTAGTTTGACACTCATTGTTATAAATAAGAGACCGAGGAATACTCTACATCTCTTAACAAGTGTGACATTCTCTGATCGGTTTGAATGCGAGATTTGATACAAAATGCTTAATACAAAGAATCTCACACAGAATTGTTTTGGGTGTAGTTGCTACTCCATTATGACCAGATCAACTGTTCTTGCACAGGGAACCAACAGATGTTTGCTTGGGACTAGCACACATCTTCAATGTACAAGTACTGGTGATCTCATTTGTTAGGTCATACTGGCGCCTGCCACGTCAGAATGCAAGTCAATGTAGGGAAGGGGGAGGAAATGATGATGCAATCACTCGCCCACTGCAAGCCGAATATACCTCTGCACTTGCCACGAGTTCATGCGGAATTTGTTGGAATTTCTGGGTTAGGTTGGAGAGGCAGAGGTCCGTCTTGGCTAACGAGCTGCCAATGTGATAGATAGGAGAAGGTAACTAATGGAATTTCTAATTGGATGTAGGAAACGAGCTCTATAGTTCATTTCCAATTCTAGCAGATTACTGTTAGAATACTCAAGTTAAAGGTATAGGAATAGTAATGGAAACGGTATGGAAGTCCATTTCCAGTTCTAGCGATTGCTAGAACATGAAAAATAAAGAGAAAGATACAAAGTAGGAGAATGGAGCGGACCTGGGATTGAACCTACGACCTCCTGCGTATGAGGCAGAAGCAGTAGCCATATGACTACCAAGCCCGCTTCGAAACAAGAGAGATCACGCACTGAACTGATTAATTTTATTACCGGCCGCGCAATGCAGAACACAATAATTCGGCCGACCGCGCGATCGTTCTGCTGTCCGAAACATGAGAGACCACGCACTGAACTGATTAATTTTATTACCGGCCGCGCAATGCAGAACACAATAAAGGCTCCCCCAGACCTAGGCGATTTCATCGCCGCGACGGCGAAAACTAGTCGCCGCTATTCTATCGTTGGGTCGCTGCAAGCAATGTTCTATTTACGTTCCCATACCAACGGCGACAGAATCGCTGTCGCCAAGCGATAGAATCGCGTCGCGACTGTCGCATCGCGTGTGTTTGGGGGAACCTTAATTCGGCCGACCGCGCGATCGTTCTGCTGTCCGAAACAAGAGAGATCACGCACTGAACCAAGGAAGAAGGAAGAAATAAGAAGGAAGAAGGAAGAAAGAAGAAGGAAGAAGGAAGAAGCAAGAAGGAAGAAGGGAGAAGGTAGAAGGAAGAAGGAAGAAGGAAGAAGGAAGAAGGAAGAAGGAAGAAGGAAGAAGGAAGAAGGAAGAAGGAAGAAGGAAGAAGGAAGAAGGAAGAAGGAAGAAGGAAGAATGAAGAAGGAACAAGGAAGAAGAAAGAAAGAATAAAGAAGAAGGAAGAAGGAAGAAGGAAGAAGGAAGAAGGAAGAAGGAAGAAGGAAGAAGGAAGAAGGAAGAAGGAAGAAGGAAGAAGGAAGAAGGAAGACAGAAGAAGGAAGAAGGAAGAAGGAAGAAAGAAGAAGGAAGAAGGAAGAAGGATAAAAGAAGAAGGATAAAAGAAGAAGGAAGAAGGAAGAAGGAGGAAGGAAGAAGGTAAAAGGAAGAAGGAAGAAGGAAAATGGAAGAAGGAAGAAGGAAGAAGGAAAATGGAAGAAGGAAGAAGGAACAAGGAACAAAGAAGAAGGAAGAAAGAAGAAGAGAGAAGGAATAGATACAATGAAGACGGAAGAAGAAAAAAGGGAGAAGGGGGGAGGAAGAAGGAATTAGAAAGAAGGAAGTAGAAAGAAGAAAGAAAGGGGAATGAAGAAGGAAGAAAGAAAAAGGAAGGAAAAAGAAAAAATAAAGAAGGAAAAAGAAAGACGGAGGTAAGAAGAAGGAAGAAGGAGAAGAGAGAAGGGAAAGGGAAAAGGAGGAAGAAGGAGAAGAAAGGAGAAGGAAAAAGGAGAAGAAAGAAGAAGGAAGAAGTTCTCTGTTCACTTTTCTCTTCCCACTTTTCACATTTCACTTCTCATTAGTCACGTTTCATTTCTCAATCTTCGCTACTCGTAATTTGAGGTAAATTTTTTAACTATTCGGCCAAACGGCATTCGACCAAACGACCCGTTCAGCCAAACAGCATTCGGCCAAATGGCGTTCGGCCAAACGTTATTCACCCAACAGCATTCGGCCAAATGGCCTGACACACCGATAATTGTTGTGAACTTTTAGAACTGTGAAAATTTGTAAATTTCAGAAGTAAAACACAAATCTTATCAAAAGATGGCTATGTTTATGTCTAAACATTAATAATTGATACTTTTTTAACCGAAAAAAACTGAATACTTTTCTTAATTTGGGTTTGGGACAAACGCTTGTTGCGAGTTGAGTTAGTCCCAAAACTTATATGAGAGAACAATGTTGCTGTTAGGGTCTGTTCAAATATTACGTAACGTGAAAAACATTGTTTTTGAGAACCCCCCACCCCCTCGTAACAATCTGCAACCATTTTCAGAACTACCCCCACCTCTATGCGTAACGCGTATCAAATACAGTTTAAAAAAAAATCTTGATTTTGGTAGGGTTGTAAACACGTTACAGTAAATTATTATGTATTGTATATTTCATGCTATTTTAAAGATAATAAACATTTTTTAAAATTTTTAAATATTTTTTCTCTATGCAATTATTTTGTTACGCGTAACAATATTTTGAAGGACACCCACCCCTTTTATTTTGCGTAACAAATTGAACCAAAAATTAAACAACCCCCCACCCCCTATTGTGTTACGTAATATTTGAACAGACCCTTATTGGCAATGTTGTAGTTTTACAATCTCTGGTAAAGTTATAATCAAAATGTGGAGTTAAATGGAATAGTACAGAAGAGGTTGTAAACTACAGAAAAATTGTCGATTCTGTTCCCTTTTGTTCTACTGTTCAAAACATATTGGGAACAGAACTGTCAAATCGTATGGTTTTTTTTCTTCCTTCCTATTCTTGCCAGCATGTTCCGGAAGGCGACGACAAAGACAATCTTTCTCTGTAGTTTATAATGTTTTTTTGATTGTACTTTCTCGTCTTATGACAAGTAAAAACATTCAACTAAAAAGTCCAAAATAGTTTTCTATATCATTGTAGAGGTTTTTATTTTTGAAACAATTATGTGAAAGTATGTAAAATAGACTGATTCAAATTTTGACTATTTCGCTCCCCTGCGCTTAAACGATTACATTTGCTATTTTAACAATCATCCTAAATTTTTAGCTTCTTCTTCTTCTTCTTATTGGCATTACATCCCCACACTGGGATAGAGCCGCCTCGCAGCTTAGTGTTCATTAAGCACTTCCACAGTTATTAACTGCGAGGTTTCTAAGCCAGGTTACCATTTTTGCATTCGTATATCATGAGGCTAACAACGATGATACTTTTATGCCCAGGGAAGTCGAGACAATTTCCAATCCGAAAATTACCTAGACCGGCACCGGGAATCGAACCCAGCCACCCTCAGCATGGTCTTGCTTTGTAGCCGCGCGTCTTACCGCACGGCTAAGGAGGGCCCCTAAATTTTTAGCTTATTTGGTTGTAATTTGAGTGAGCACGCGCAATATGAAGTTTGTATGAAAATCGATATGAAAACAGAAACTTTTGGGCAAACCGTTCCACAACGCTTCCCATTAAGCTTCAAAAACGTATAAATACATTGACTACATAGCAAATATAGCAAGGAAGCAGCTCATCTTTGTTGCGAAACGGTTTGATTCTTACAAGAAAAGTTATTAACAAAACATTGAATCGTGAGAAATTCAATTTAACACGCAAAAGAATAATATATAACTTTGCTTACAAAAGTCAAATCGCTTCGCAACAACAACTGTCTGTCAGCTTAGGAAGTGTTCTATGAAGTCGACGCGTGAATTATATTCAAATAATTCATGGTCCACCTCACGGAACGATCTTTTACGTCAATGGCGATTTCCATAGTAATTTTCATACAAATTTCAAATGACGTGTGCACAATCAAATTACATCTAATTTAGCTAAAAATTTAAAAAGTTTTTTAAAATAGCAAATGCAATCGTTTAAGCATCGGGGTGCAAAAAAGTCAAAATTTGAATCACTTTAAGGACATAGTTGGAAGAGTACCACGATGGCAGTCAAGATGGCACCGGACCTTCTACGGGTCAACCCCACACCTCCCGCACCCCTCTCCCACCAGCATTCGAATGCTTCGAACAGCATCGAACAAAAGTTTAATATTCAAATTACTAACCTGTTCACAGCATATTTATTCACTTCCCGTGATAATGAACATGTTTATCCAAAGAGTCCTATGTATTTCGGCTCGAATAATATCATAAACTAGCAGTTTCGTGCCAATTTATTAGCCGTTCGCGATTTGGTGGGTTTATCACTGCACTTCACTACTTCTCAAAGGGCACTGAAAATATCAAGTTTTTACTCACTTCTCCGCACATGAACACCCCGAAATGTTGATGGAATGCAAATTAAACATCAATTTTCGAAATCAGTCACTTGTTTAAACCGAAAACTTAATATAAACTGCTATTTTTGCCCGAAAAAACGATTAAAAACTGATCGCGGAGCGAATGTAAACAACGGCACCAGCAGCAGCAAACTAATAAACAGGGTGGTTCAAAAATAATTTTGCTCCGCCACGCTCAGTCGATTATGATTTATAATTTGGGTGTTATGCGATGGTTTGGGCTGGTTTGATTAGAGGCTTACCGTGTACAGGTCGTTTCAGGTTTGTATGACAGTTGATATGGCGAGGATGAATTTTATATTATTCTGATTCTGGCATTCCGTCATTGGGCGATGACGAGGGGGAGACCATATGACTGGATGAAATATTCAAGAGCTTCAGCTCCATAGAAAATCCATATAGAATGGTCGTTCCAATATTTGGGAGTCGATTTTAAGCGTGGTTGCGAATCTTTAGAATGATCAATTGGCTTCTCAGAAGGCATCAGAGAAACGTGCAATTAAACAAAATACCCAGAATTTGGCTGTGATATCTATCGCACCAGGGGCAGATACTTCTAGTCTAGTCTAGTCTACACAATCGCGCAAAGGGGAAATGCTTCATACAAAAAGTGTGACGTGGGGGTGAGTGGGGTATTAAATGGTATTTTTGCGTTACGTAATCAATGGATCTTTCCTGCGGTGCGGTTTTCGTTCAGTGAAGTCTCAGGAATGTTGCTTTCAGCTATGTGGGTTCTCTTTTCGCCAGCGTTTGGAGGGGAGGCACTGTAGCCAGTGTAATAAAAGGTTTAGTTTCCCATACTAGTTTTCATACAAACTTGAACCGGCTTGCGATCAACCAGTTTTTGTTCAAATAGATTTTGGGACGGATTCTAGTGAGCGTGGTGGTGCTGGGTCGTTTTTTGAACCACCCTTCTAATATTCTTTGTTTTTTATAAATACGATACCAATACTACTACAGTATATGACAATTTTTATTGTACCAATACTTTTAAAGCTTTGTTTTGGTACTCAACCCACCTTCACCTTAATGTACAACCACCATAACATAATCGAAGATGTGATTGATTGGATTTTTGGAATATTTGACAAATTTTATCATACAGATTACACATACAGATTTTTGAATTATAATACAAATGAAAAAAAAAACTTTATCTTCCGAAATACAGGTTTTAATGTGGCAAAATTGCTGGTAAGGATGGTATCGGAGCTGAGCTCATCAAGATGGGCCTGGAAAAGTTGTCCACTTGTTTGCACAATGTGATAGTCAGAATCTGGGAAACTGAACAGCTACCTAAAGAGTGGAAAGAAGGAGTCATATTCCCCATCTACAAGAAAGGTAATTAGCTGGAGTGTGCGAACTTTCGAGCGATCACCATCCTTAATGCTACCTACAAAGTGATATCCCAGATCATCTGCCGACGTCTGTCACCATTAGTGAATGAGTTCGTGGGAAGTTATCAAGCCGGCTCAACAACGGATCAGATCTTTACTGTACGGCGAATCCTTCAAAAATGCCATGAGAGCTGACCAGACTGATCAAAGCAACAGTGGATGTGTGAAGATTTCGGGCGAACACTCCGAATCGCGCCGGGGCTTAAGACAAGGTGATGGACTTTCGTGCCTGTTGTTAACCATTGCATTAAAAAGTGTCATGCGGAGAGCCGGGTGTAACAGCCGGGGTACGATTTTCAACAGATCCTGTCAATTTATTTGTTTCGCGGATGACATGGACATTGTCGGCCGAACATTTGCAAAGGTGACAGAACTGTACACCCGCCTGAAACGTGAAGCAACAAAAGTTGGACTGGTGGTGAATGCATAGAAGATAAAGTACATGCTTGTGAGTGGAACCAACCGCGACAGGGCCCGCCTGGGAAGCAATGCTACGGTAGACGGGGATACCTTCGAGGTTGTCTATGAATTCGTCTACCTTGGATACTTGCTAACGGCTGATAATAATGTTATTCGTGAAATACCAAGACGCATCATCTGTGGACCTCCAGAAGAATCTGCGATCCAAAAAAATCACCACCGCACCAAATGTGTCATGTACAACACGCTGATAAGAACGGTAGTCCTCTAGGAACATGAAACAGTTATTTTACTCCACTTGCGAATTGAATCAATGGGAACGATAATAGACTAATTAATAAATAACGCAAATTTTTCCTCCATCACTGGAAAGGCTAGTTGAAGCATGAAATTTTGTGCAAAAGAAATCAACCAAGCTTTTCTCCAACTTTCGTCTCTGGTTTGAAGTTTCAACCAAATCATGATTAATATGCAAATTTTTTGAAAGACATTAATGAAAACTGTGACTCCCACAACGCCACTCCGTTCCGATCAGCAAACCATCCCGGCAGCATCAGCACCTAGCAAATGAATAAGAAATTTTTCCTCCTAAGACAAGTGTGTTATTATTTTTTAATTTCATTTGAATTTTTTACTTTATCTGTCCGACCGCAGCCATAAAGCATGCATAATTTGTCGCCTCTCCGAGAGCCATGCGGGTGACGAACGACGATGCACGTGGCCCCTCCGTGTTTGCTACATAGCCTGCTCTGCTGCTGGTACCAACCATCTCGCACCGTCTTTGCATTTGCCATGGAGCGCGGTCTTATCTCGTGTGTAATTAGTTCACTTTAAGTTCGCGCGCGCAGAGAGTTTTCTTTCTCTCCGTCCAGTTGCTTCACTCGTGGGATTTTGAGACAGTTTGTTATTTTTATTCCGTTCTTTTCCGGAAAGTTGTTTTCCCTTTATGGAACTGGTTCCCTTCGGTTTGAAATGAATTATGTTTCAATTATGATATTTTAATTTGGCACTACGTCTTCTCTATTTTTTCCCCTGTTGTTCTCTATGGAGATATACGAGTTGGTGGGGAGAATATTCAATGTTGCTTAATTTTTTTCAATTATCAATTTGAATTGCATGACCGTCTCGGAGCAGTTGACATAATTTATTGAAAAAACTTGGCCAGATTACGTTGCCAGAGCTGTACCAGGCCGTTATTTTATTATCAATAATTTAGCTAAGTTTAATACGCGAGTTTTCTAGTTTTTTAGTATAAAAATATTATAATAAAAATCTAATTTAAAGCAGAACAAACTCAAACTAATCAAAATCTAGCAAAACAAAAATCAAATGAAAACAAAATAAAATTTAATCCTCTTTCCACAGCTGCTGAAACCAGACCTTGAACATTTATTGAATTTCTGGTAGATTCAATTTATTCTAGAGGTGTGCGTCACCGCTGCCGAAGAATATCAAATTAAAATTCACAATAATTTCCTTTGTAAATTCTGAAGAGCTTCCCGTATCGATTCAGAAGGATTTTCGTAGAAAGCTCCAAAGCCTTTTTTTTAATTTCTTTGAAAATTCTCCCGAATATCTTTTGCAATTTTCAAAGAAGTTCATGTGCAAAAGCCGGACCGGTGCCGGTCTAGGCAATTTTTGCTTTAGAAATTGTCTCGACTTCACTAGGCATAAAAGTATCATCGTGTTAGCCTCTTGATATACGAATGCAAAAATGGTAACTTGGCTTAGAAACCTCGCGGTTAATAACTGTGGAAGTGCTTAATGAACACTTAGCAGCAAGGCGGCAATGTCCTAGTGGGGGATGTAATGCCGATAAGAAGAAGATTATTATGATACATTTATGCCCAGAGTAGTCGAGAAAATTTCCTGTATCGACCGGGAGTCGAACCCAGCCACTTTGAGCAAAGTCTTGCTTTGTACCCGTGCGTCTTACCGTAACGCTAAGGAAGGCTTCTTGTAGGTATTCTTTTATATTTGTAATCGTCCAAAACTTATTCACTGTGATTGTTGATGACTTGATCTGATAAACATCGTTTAAAATGGATTACAGTCCTAATCCCTTGACAACACCATCCACATGCCAAAGTATTGTCAATCCTCAAGAACCGACCAAGCTTAAGACATAATCTCATCCACAAATCAACTCAGTTTCCCCTTTTCATCGCAGCATCCGACGTCGTTGCAACACTTTACCACTTTTACGCGGTGAATTATAACAAACCAACCGAATCCACCGGATTAGAGAAGGGATCGATCTTCCCGAGAAACCCGGCACCAATCAATACTTTCGCCGACTTTTCCACCATAAGTAACTTATCTTGCCGTTGCGGAAAGGGAGTGATTTTGGTGAAGATTCGACGAAAGAAAGCCATTTCACCCTTGCAATCCGCCCGACACTCGGAGTTTCCCCTTTCATTGAAGGCCTGAACACTTTCAAGCAGCGAACCCAATGCCGCCTTTCGATGGCGCGGTTGGTAAAAAATCGAACCTTTCACTTTATTTTTATTGTCGGCAGTTATTTTTAGGCAAGTGGTAACCTTTCCCATTCGGGGTAACCGAAGCGGAACCTGCCCGAAGTCAACGTAGGAACCACACGCGAGCCCTTGTCGAAGGGTTGTGGGAGCACGAGAGCAAGAACCAAACCGCCAAATCAAATCAATAAATATTATTAAATTTGATTTTTATGTCAAATAAATTTTCCTGCGTCCCTCCCTTGCGGGAGCTCCCTTCGACTCAGGCACAGGGAATAACTTCACGTATTTATATGGTGGCATTTTTTTCTGGTTCGGTTGAGAGTAATACTCTGTCGCTTTATGGAGTTTTGATACACTTTTATATAGCATTCCTGTATGGCAGCTTGATCTCGGTGCTCTGCAAAAGCCTGTTCGCTGCTGTGGAGGTTACATTTGAAGAAATGTGCAAAAATGTGTTCATCTAGGAACGGGGAACGTGATTTGCTCGGATAGGTGTAGGTTTGTATGTCGCTCATAAATTTATTGCACATTATCACGGTTCATAAACTTAGTTGAAATGTCGTGTTATTTTCTTCCACACATGAGTGCCGGTGTTTGCAATTTTCAAGTGAAATTGAAATTTGAATTTGTGCACTAGAAAGTACCCCAGTTGATATACGAAGGGTGGTACTAAAGAAGAATCAGAGGATTCGAATCGATTTTCAATTTAGGTTTCGAAAATATCATTTTTTGTTATTCTAGATGTTATCAAATCTCTTAATTCAAAAATTAATCTAGAAGAGAATCATAGACTTTAAGGATCTACAATGATAAAGAAGCTGTATATCAAAAATTGTCAGTAATATTTGATTTCGTTTTTTTTGGTAATCATAACGATTTCTTAGGGGAAAATATGATGCTTCTATTATCACATGAAATAAAAATTTCAAGATTCCGACGTTTGCATCTTTATTCGAAATAATAGTTATTCACTGGGATCATTAGGTCAAAAATCGAACAACGTTGTCCTCTGGTGTGTGCCACCAAAAATTGCACTCGTTAGGGCCCAGTAGAGGTGCAATTTATTTGCCGGTCACATATCCCCGAACCATAATGTTCCATTCATTCAGGGGTGCACTTGAGGAACAGCATGCACGCAGTTGCAACATCTCAAGCAATGACATCTCACCATGCAATCCGGCACCCCTCTCGTAAAGCACCGCTAGATCCAGAAAAGGAATTCAAAGGACGGGACAGGATCAGATTTGAGGCAAAATTTTAATTTATTTACCGAAAATAAACGCTATTGTATCTTCGGGCTCTCCACTTGGTGCCGGTCGACGATGGTTCTTTTTTCAAGTCCGATCGCAATTTGAATAACCGTACCCAAAATTTGACCAAAAATCGGAGCAGAACGCAAGTTTCGCACGGTGAATTTGAATATTCGAAATAGGGGTGACATTTCGGCGTAACAATTTTTCTTTTAAGGTTCTTCTTCACCGGGAAATGTAGAAGAAATACATTTTTACTGCGTTTGAAGCAGGCAGAGGAGGGCCTCCGATGAGTGCCATGTAGCAACAACCGAAAGGTCATTGCAATAAATTTCCTTTTGCCGCTTTTGTTAGATCTTGAAAACGGGACGATCCCCGTCAATTGTTGCGCGGCAGCAGTCGGAAATGCAAATCTATCCTCAAATGCATATTCAAATCAAAATCAATGCGGAATGTGTCGTTTCGATATTCCTATGCTCTATAGTAGGGGATTTTCTTACGGCTGACTGACGGCGGTGAGAACTTGCCAAGCAACTTTTCACGGTGATTTAATTTGGAACTTTATTGTTACAGTTAATTTGGTTTATGTGAAATCATTTATTCAAGGAACTTTTAGGGCACAACGGATAGCGAAATCATGGAAGTAGCCTGAAGGACAGTTGAAGCAGCTGTTTGATAGCCAATCGGTTCTGATTCGTATTGATAAGCAGATGTTTTCATAGATTCAAGAAAAAATGTATGATTGCAATTTTTATGCCTTGGCTCTTGTCAGGTTGACTAATCATTTGGAAATTGGAAGTCCCAAATTGTTGTAGAATAGTTACATTTTGTTTCCACCGAGCATTCCACCGTGTTATGTATACTGACGACGCCAGAGGTCTGGTAATGTTGGGACACCTGCAATTTTGGCATCTGCTATAAGAACTATAATTGGACAGGCTTAACAGTTAAGCGATTAATGATTTGAAACATTATCAGGCAGGTATAAATATATTTTTACCAATTCCTAATCATAATACCTGGTTTACAGTTTGTCTTTGAATGATAAAACGGCCTACTATCCCATGTCAACGGAATGGGTGCTTTAATGACCATTATGCAACTCAAATGGGTTGCATAAAATTCATTATAGCACTCATTTGGGTTCTGTAATGAAAAACCTGCGGTAAGACGCGCGGCTACAAAGCAAGACCATGCTGAGGGTGGCTGGGTTCGATTCCCGGTGTCGGTCCAGGCAATTTTCGGATTTGAAATTGACTCGACTTCCCTGGGCATGAAAGTATCATTGTGCTAGCCTCATGATATACAAATGCAAAAATGGTAACTTGGCTTAGAAACCTCGCAGTTAATAACTGTGGAAGTGCTTAATGAACACTAAGCTGCGAGATGGCTCTGTCCCAGTGTGGGGATGTAATGCCAATAAGAATAAGAAGAAGAATTTTCATTTTCATTCAATTATTTAGTTAACATCTAAACAGATAACACTGAATCAACAATTTGACGCCACAATACACGTTTCGTGGCCGCATCTCTCCATCCTCGGATACGCCCCACGCTCGCCAAGTCGTTCTGCACCTGGTCTGCCCATCTCGCCCGCTGCGCTCCACGCCGTCTCGTACCTGCCGGATCGGAAGCGAACACCATCTTTGCAGGGTTGCTGTCCGGCATTCTTGCAACATGTCCTGCCCATCGTACCCTTCCGGCTTTAGCTACCTTCTGGATACTGGGTTCGCCGTAGAGTTGGGTGAGCTCATGGTTCATTCTTCGCCGCCCCACACCGTCTTCTTGCACACCGCCAAAGATGGTCCTAAGCACCCGTCTCTCGAATACTCCGAGTGCTTGCAAGTCCTCCTCGAGCATTGTCCATGTTTCATGTCCGTAGAGGACAACCGGTCTTATAAGCGTCTTGTACATGACACATTTGGTGCGGTGGCGAATCTTTTTCGACCGCAGTTTCTTCTGGAGCCCGTGTTAGGCCCGACTTCCACTGATGATGCGCCTTCGTATTTCACGACTAACGTTGTTGTCAGCCGTTAGCAAGGATCCGAGGTAGACGAATTCCTCGACCACCTCGAAGGTATCCCCGTCTATCGTAACACCGCTTCCCAGGCGGGCCCTGTCGCGCTCTGTTCCGCCCACAAGCATGTACTTTGTCTTTGACGCATTCACCACCAGTCCAACTTTTGTTGCTACACGTTTCAGGCGGGTGTACAGTTCTGCCACCTTTGCAAATGTTCGGCCGACAATGTCCATGTCATCCGCGAAGCAAATAAATTGACTGGATCTGTTGAAAATCGTACTCAGGCTGTTGCACCCGGCTCTTCGCATGACACCTTCTAGCGCAATGGTGAACAACAGGCACGAAAGTCCATCACCTTGTCTTAGTCCCTGGCGTGATTCGAATGAACTGGAGTGTTCGCCCGAAATCTTCACACTGTTTTGTACACCATCCACCGTTCCTTTGATCAGTCTGGTAAGCTGCGCAGGGAAGCTGTTCTCGTCCATAATTTTTCATAGCTCTACGCGGTCTATACTGTCTATACTGCCGCCTTGAAATCAACGAACAGATGGTGCGTTGGGACCTGGTATTCATGGCATTTTTGAAGGATTTGCCGTACAGTAAAGATCTGGTCCGTTGTCGAGCGGCCGTCAACGAAGCCGGCTTGATAACTTCCCACGAACTCGTTCACTAATGGTGACAGACGACGGAAGATGATCTGGGATATCACTTTGTAGGCGGCATTAAGGATGGTGATCGCTCGAAAGTTCTCACACTCCAGTTTGTCGCTTTTCTTGTAGATGGGGCATATAACCCCTTCCTTCCACTCCTCCGGTAGCTGTTCGGTTTCCCAGATTCTGACTATCAGTTTGTGCAAGAAGGAGAATGGAAAATCTATATCTATATCTATATCTATATTCTATATTACATAAATAAAAATGAATTTCTGTCTGTCTGAACCTTATAGAATCGGAAACTACTGAACCGATTGGCGTGAAAATGTGTATGCTGTGGTTTTTGGGGCCGGGGAAGGATCTTAAGATGGTCCCAGACCTCTCCCCGCTCTAGAAATGGGGCCTCCCATACAAATCAGACACACATTTTTGAACAACTCGAGAACTAATCAAGCGAATGGAACCAAATATGGCATGTGGAGGTTTTGGAAGAGGATATATGTTTCTGTGGTGGTTTGAAACCCATCCCCCTTCTGGAAAGGGAGGCTCCCATACAAATGAAACAGAAATTTCTGCATAACTCGAGATCTAATCAAAGAATAAATCATTTGTACGCGAAACAAAGTTCGTCTGGTCTGCTAGTAATTAAATAAATAAATAAATTAGGACAGTAGTTACATGACTACATTTTGCTGAATAAGCTTGGATGAGTGTTGAAATAGTGTATCCTCTGCGTCTTGTTTTATTTATTTATTACCAGACTAGGAATGGCCTGTGCTGCACATAAAAGTCTTCTCTATTCAGCTCGGTTCATGGCTGCACTTTGCCAACCACGCAGTCTGCGGAGGGTCCGCAAATCGTCCTCCACCTGATCGATCCACCTTGCCCGCTGTGCACCTCGCCTTCATGTTCCCGTCGGATCGTAGTCGAGAACCATTTTCACCGGATTACTGTCCGACATTCTGGCTACGTGTCCGGCCCACCGCAGTCTTCCGATTTTCGCGGTGTGAACGATGGATGGTTCTCTCAACAGCTGATGCATCTCGTGGTTCATTCGCCTCCTCCAGGTACCGTCTGCCATCTGCACCCCACCATAGATGGTACGCACACTTTCCTTTCGAAAACTACCAGTGCGCGTTGGTCCTCCACGAGCATCGTCCAGGTCTCGTGTCCGTAGAGATCTACCGGTCTAATAAGCGTTTTGTAGATAGTCAATTTGGTACGGCGGCAAACTCTACCCGATCGGAACGTCTTGCGGAGTCCAAAGTACGCACGATTTCCAGCCACTATGCGTTTTCGAATTTCTCTGCTGGTATCGTTATCGGCGGTCACCAGTGAGCCCAAATACACGAATTCTTCATCCACCTCGATTTCGTCACCACCGATAGAAACTCATGGTGGGTGGCTTACATTGACCTCTCTTGAGCCTCTTCCTATCATGTACTTCGTCTTCGACGTGTTGATGACTAGTCCAATCCGTTTAGCTTCGCTTTTCAGTCTGATGTAGGCTTCCTCCATCCTCTCAAAGTTACGTGCCATGATATCAATGTCGTCGGCGAAACCAAATAACTGGACGGACTTCGTGAAAATCGTACCACTCGTGTCAATTCCTGCCCTTCGTATTACTCCCTCCAAAGCGATGTTGAATAGCAGACACGAAAGACCATCACCTTGCCGTAGCCCTCTGTGCGTTTCGAAGGGACTCGAGAATGCCCCTGAAACTCGAACTACGCACATCACCCGATCCATCGTCGCCTTGATCAATCGTATCAGTTTATCCGGAAATCCGTGTTCGTGCATTAGCTGCCATAGTTGGTCCCGATCGATTGTATCATATGCGGCTTTGAAGTCGATAAATAGAAGATGTGTGGACACGTTATATTCGCGGCATTTCTGCAATACCTGACGTATGGCGAACACCTGGTCTGTGGTAGAGCGTTCACTTATAAATCCCGCCTGGTACAGCCGCACGAACTCTCTTGCAATTGGTGTTAGTCAGCTTCATAAAATTTGGGAGAGTACCTTGTAGGCGGCGTTAAGCAATGTGATTGCGCGGTAGTTGCTACAATCCAGCTTATCGCTTTTTTTTTGTAGATGGGACACACGACACCTTCCATCCACTCCTGTGGCAGAACCTCATCCTCCCAAACCTTGGTAATCACCATCTTCGGATCATACTTCTTCGGATATTCTCAGGAATTTCTTGAAATTTAGTTCGAAAATTTCGTCAGAAATTTCTTGAAATATTTATTTACGTGATATTTCATAAATTTACCTAAAACTGTTTTGAAAAAGAAAACCTCAAGAACTTTTATAAATATCTCAAAAAATTCCTCAAGAAATAGCTCCAGGAATTAATTCAGTAAGTCATACAGAATTTACCTCAGGCATTTCTGGCATACTTTCTAAAATTCTTTCGTTTAAATATAAAACTCTTACATTAGTTTCTTTGTAAATTTCCTCAGGAATTGCTTCGAAAGTTCCTATAAGGCATTTTTCGGAAATTTCTTCAAGAAGTCCTTTAGAATAGAATTCTTTCACAATTTCCTGGGTGATTCCTTCGTAAGTTCATCCGATAATTTCTTTTGAAATTCCTCCAGTACCTTTAGTAATTCTTCTGTAAATTCCTTTAGATTTTTTCAAAGAATTCTTCAGAAAATTACTCCAAAAATCCAGGAAGAAATTTTAGGAATTAAGGAATTCCTGAAGGATTTTTTATATTTTTTTTAATTTCTACTCTGGACATTTCCTCAAGAATTCGAACGGAGCTTTATCAAGATATTCATGCGGAAAATCCTTCAAAAATTACTTCGGAAATAAATCCAGAAATTCCTTTGCAGAGCTTCCACCAGAAAAATATTTGTATTTTTTTTTCGGACATTTCTTTTAGAATTGCTTAATTTTGTTTGATGAATTCTTCATAAATTTACAAAAATTGTGAGATTTCTATACAATGGTTGTATTAAAAACTTCCGAAATTGTATATGCCAACATTTTATACAGTTTCTTTAAGGTTCATATGCAGAACTGTATTAACATGTGCCTCCCGCTGGTTGGGTGTTACAGAATACTGATTTCTTTGCAAATTCCTTGAGGAATTCCACCGGAAATTCGTTTGGGAGTTCTCTCAGAAATGTGCTCAGAAATTATTTTGGCAATTATTTCATGTGTTTCTAAAATTAATTATTGAGAAATCGACTATATGCTTTCGATGTTGTTTTGGTTCAGTCTGATCGATAATTTTCTTCTGATAATTGATATCGTTAAACCCCTTTTTCCGTAATGGTAGCCTTGGTAGCCATTTCATCAAGGCTACCATTACGAAAAAAGGGGGTTTGCAATGAGGCGGTATCCGAAAGAAAATTCGCGTTATCTGTTAGTGTCAATGTTTTTGAAATTGTGTGTTCTCGAAGTTATGTACCAGAAAAATCCATACCAGACAGTTAATGTTAGACTAAACAATAGACTAGGAACAAATACCGTATTTTTCCCCTGATGAAGACACCATCCCCGTGTCGAAACGTCGGATAAATATACATCTTGTTTCAATAATTCAAGACTGCGTAGCCGTCCTTAAAATCGAAAAAAAAATCTAAAATTAATTTATTCAGGTATTCTTTGGTCATTCATCCAGTAATTTCTCCAGGAATTCTTTCAGAACGTTCTTCAGGAATTATTTCAAAACTTTTTTTTGTCTTTCGTTTATTTCGAAGGCTTATTTGCCATAGGGCATAACGGAGCCGAAATATTTTGTTTACCTTTTTGCCTTACTCGCATGCTAAGTATACCTAGAGTCTATATGTTCCTTCTAGAACAAACTTTTTACAAGAGCCCCAAAGTGTTATATACCAATAGACTCAGTTCGACGAATTGAGGTGAGATCTGTGCGTGTGTGTATGTATGTGTGTGCTCAAAAATTCTCACTCAAACCAATTTGCTCGCCACAATTTGTTTTCAGGGGGGTCCCGTAGCGTAGTTGGCTACACGTTCGCCTTATAAGCGAATAGTCATGGGTTCGATTCCCAGCCCCTCCACCAAACCCTCGTCAGTCGCTGGATTCGCAGCTCATACGAAGGCGTTTTGGGGTACGCGCCTTACCGTACGGCTGCCTGATGACGACTGACAACTTGTTCTTCTCGGAGGCATTCCTCCAACGTTACCCAGAAAAATGGCAACCGAACAATGCAACGATCATTGGATACACGACATGGACAATCGGACACAAGGGACTCACTATGAGATGCACTGGCAACGACAACAATAACGAATTATGGATATCTAAAAATAGATTCTGTTCAACAGAATACCACAGTTGATCTCCCGGCACAGTAGCGGTTAAGAACACAGAATGCCTAGCAAAAAAAAATATGAATAAAAAAAAGTTGTTTTCAACGATTCTCCGCCCCATTTTTCCGTATTTAAAATTGGCAGAACCGAACTATGGGAGCAAAATTATGCCCATAACACCTTTTTTCATGCCCGAAATGCGTAAAACAGTCACTCCCACTGGTCGAATCAGACAATGAAATCAGAAGACATGGCTGAAATAAAAAAATACGCCATAAACACGTAAACAGAGTCTCCCGCAAACTTTAACCGATTGGCCCTCAACAAGGAGTATTCAACGGAAAATTTTATTCTATTGTTTACTGTTGAAATTGGACCGAATGAAATTGTAAGTTATGGCCAACATACTAAGGGGCCGTACACTAATTACGTAAGCACTTATGGGGGAGGGGGGTCGGCCATTTTCTTACGCTCCATATAAATAAAAAAAAATAATTTGTATGGAAAAATCTTAGAAGGGGGAGAGGATTCGGAAAACCCAGAAAACTGCTTACGTAATTAGTGTACGGCCCCTAATTTTAAAAAGTACAGGGTTTGACAAAAGGTTGAGATAGGCAAAAAATTGTCGAAGTTCAAATCAGCATAACTTTGCGTAGAATGATCCGATTTTCATGAAATTGGGACCATCGGACGCAGAAACTCTTCTAGTATACTGTATACCTATGCGGAAACCTCATTTTGGCCCTTGGCCACCGGTGGTGTTTCGGGTTTTCCGAGGGTATGTTAAAAAAACATTTTTTCTGTTGCTTGTCATTTTATATGACGTTTGCTGCCATCATGTTTTATATATTCCCCAGAAACTAGAACTAATATGCTGACCAATGCTGGCTGCAGATCGAAAATCCGTTAGGTATACGCAGAGATATGGCCATTTTCGTGAAAACGATACGGGATTGGCCATACACCCTGAACAAATGTCAGTTTCGCAGAACTTCCGGAACCTGTTACAAATTGGCCAAAGAGTCTTACAGTCCTCAAAATATATCTCTAATAAAGATCATATATTCATCGTCTTGGGAAAACATGAATTTTGACACCCATATATGTATGGTTCCAGATGGTGCCAAAACCGGCCCCTCCTGGGAACCCCATGGAACCTGCTATAAGGGTGGCAGTGAACACTATCATTCTGGAAATGTTTCTGTAATCATCGTCTCGCAAATCCATGAAGTCAGATGCTCTTATTTGCATTATTCCGATCTGTTATCATTTCATCATGTTCCCGGTACCGTTTTTACGGAAATGGCCGTATCTCTGTGTAGTTTAGATAGATTCTCGATCTACAGCCACCATTGGCCGGCATATTAGTTCTAGTTTTCGGAGAAAGCATAAAACGTGATGAAAGTTAAAATGACAGGCAGTGGAAAAAAATTCATCTTGAACATACCCTCGAAAAAACCGGAACATTTCCGGTGGCCAAGGACCAATCTCAGGTTCTGCAGGGGGGCAGTTTACTAGAAGAGTGTCCGCTTCTGATGGTCCTGGTTTTATCAAAATCGGATAATTATACGCAAAGTTATGATGATTTGAATTTCGACTTATTTTTACCTATCTCAACCTTTTTGTCTAACCCCTGTACATAGTAAAAATATTAGTTTAGCTGCGTTCGAAGAAATGACTATAAATATATTTGGATAATGTCTAATAATGATATACCTAACCTACTCTACTTAACATTGCTATTTTAGACTTTCGATGATCGGACTATGGGATCAGAACTGTTGGCTAAAATATTATTTTTTATACAAAAAGCACGTAAACAGTCTAGCTCACTTTTTCGGAACTTTTCTTCAAACGATTTGTTCGCAACAAGTTGCTTCCGACTGGGAGTGATTTCCAATTGTTTGCTGTTGAAAATTGACAGATCGGACAATGGGCTCAAAATTTATGGTCATAATATTATTTTATATAATGTTCTACAAAGACACCATTTCCGCTAGGTGGATTAATCCACTTTTCCATAATTTTGATTTGGATCTTTCAAAATTTCTTTCTCCTGGTCAGCTCTTTTAAATAGGTATATTTGGTCACACTTGGTCAGCTACGGCGATAAAATCTCCAGAATTTAATGTCCTTACAAGTATGTATGTCAGTGATTCCCAACCTTTTCGGTATCGCGACCCTTTTTATGATTGGCCAAGTGGCCCACGGCCCCCATGCTGAAATCAAGAACAAATCTATATTTTCAAGCCATTTTATTTCAATATCTTTTATCTTTCTATTCTATTATGACATTCTTCAACAGTAATTCATTCAGTGTGATTTTTGTACTTGCCTTTGTGATATCACTTTGGCTCACGACTTTGCGTAACTTATAAAACTAATCTCACATAATCGATTATTAAACAATTATTGTAATCTGCTTCTCACTTTGGTCTGAAGATGTGTTGAAAATCCACGCTCGCGTAAGTAAGCAGAAGCAAACCGTATTAGAATCTCCAAAGCTTGAAACGTTGACATGGAATACGTTTCGTATATTCCACACCAAAACTGGCTCAAGTTTTTTTTTCTGAATAAATCACGAGAAGACGAACCATTCCGTCAAATATTCGAAATCTAAATATTCATCCTGAATTTCATCGGGAAGGCCAGCCACGTTCAATGTAGGTAAACAAAAACGGACTGCGAACTAAGGAAGCACCGTCTTGGGCCAGCTCCGGAAAATATCGATCGAATTGTTGCTGCAGTGAGTCAAGTTGAGACATAATTTCCAATTTCAGATCTGCATCTAAATTAGTTAATACTTTTTCAATAAAAATCAAACATTGTAATATTTCCGAGACTTACTTTGCGTTGCCAGTTTTTAACCTTCCCGGGCAGAAGCCATGAACAGAATAACAAAACATGATATGGACTTGATTGATATAAGAGATACAAGAACAAGCAGCAATATCAAAATATGCTCCAAAATATCATTTAAATATCAAGATATGCTATGGATAAGAACAAACTAATGGCACATGATATTGATCACTTATTACAAATAGCATAACTTGATCTCCTCGTGATATTTCAGTGCAAAATATTGATATTGTCGTCTGATCTTTTATCTCTTATATCAATCAAGTCCATATCTCATTTTGCTATCTTATCAACATTTGATATTATTGAGCTATTTTCGTCTGCTCGGGTTTGCTTGCAAATTGTATCTGAATCAGATTGGTTTTCTTATCCTGTAACTTCAGGTGTTGCGAGTTTATCTGATGTCTGAGAGGCGAGCGAGACGTTTCTGTCATTCTTCCTAATTGAGATTAACAAGCAAAACATTTCTATCCAGGCTTTCCGAGAAAATTATTTTCAGTCCTCAATTCAAAAACGTTAAGAATATTGACTTTTGATAATCAACAAAACAGCGGTATAGAAAAAAAAACCTCGTGATCTGCATTCATTTATTTGCAGAGTTTTTCGTACAACCATGTGTTGAGTAATGTTTCTCGATAACATGGAACTGGAACTTAATTGTTTTCTGTACCAACTTGGAGTTAATCCAACTAGATCATTTTGATGTCTAGAGATAGAAGGTTGCTCAAAATAGCAAAATGTTCATTATAAAATTCCCCATCGTTCTATGTGTATTATGTTTCAAATGCATTATTATGGATACCTATTTTAGATGCATCAATAGAAAAATGTATAGAAAAAATCATCATATCAGAGGTTTTAGAGCACTAGTAAAAAATATTTAGACCTAAAACATGCCGTATCAATGTTTTACCATAAATTTATCTCTCAAGTTGTGGGCAGCAGTGACTATGTCCAAGGGCTTGACGATCCCTCCCCAGGCCATCTGCGAGTTATGGCGCCTGCCTCGGATGTGGTGGGGTTTGACAGTGGGCCCTGTTAAACCTCTATAAAAAGCTGCATGTATCCGCAAGTAGGCTCCATCAAAGCGACCGTGTGCCGCTCAAAGCGCACAAGCCCAAGTTCCGGTGTTAGGTGGAACGCTAAACAGCCCTGACACGACGGCCCTCCGACGAGACAGGAGGTTTGCGCAGGCCCAATAAGCCGCCTTTTAAAAACAACCATTACGAACGACATAGAAGATAATACGACTCGATACAATCGGCAACGACCTAGGCGACGAATAAAGGATCGCGATTGGAAACTTGGAACATGGAACTGCAAGTCGCTAGGCTTCGCAGGTTGCGACAGGATTATTTACGATGACTTACATCCCCGCAACTTCGATGTCGTAGCGCTGCAGGAAATCTGCTGGACAGGACAGAAAGTGTGGAAAAGCGGGCATCGAGCGGCTACCTTCTACCAAAGCTGTGGCACCACCAACGAGCTGGGAACCGGCTCCATAGTACTGGGAAAGATGCGCCAACGCGTAATTAGGTGGCAGCCAATCAACGCAAGGATGTGGAAGCTGAGGATAAAAGGCCGTTTCTTCAACTATAGCATCATCAACGTGCACTGCCCACACGAAGGGAGACCCGACGACGAGAAAGAAGCGTTCTATGCGGAGCAAGAAGCGTTCTATGCTGGAGCAGACATACGATGGATGCCCACTGCGGGACGTCAAAATCGTCATCAGTGACATGAACGCTCAGGTAGGAAGGGAGGAAATGTATAGACCGGTCATCGGACCGGATAGTCTGCATATCGTATCGAACGACAACGGCCAACGATGCATAAACTTTGCAGCCTCCCGCGGAATGGTAGTCCGAAGCACTTTCTTCCCTCGCAAGAATATCCACAAGGCCACATGGAAATCACCTAATCAAGTAACGGAAAACCAAATCGACCACGTTCTAATCGACGGTAAATTCTTCTCCGACATCACGAACGTACGCACTTACCGCAGTGCGAATATTGAATCCGACCACTACCTCGTTGCAGTATGTCTGCGCTCAAAACTCTCGACGATGATCAACACGCGTCGGAGTCGTCCGCCGCGGCTAAACATTGGGCGGCTACAAGACGGTAGACTAGCCCAAGACTACGCGCAGCAGCTGGAAGTGGCACTCCCAACGGAAGAGCAGCTAGGCGCAGCATCTCTTGAAGATGGCTGGAGAGAAATTCGATCCGTCATTGGAAGCACCGCAATCGCTGCACTAGGCACGGTGGCTCCGGATCAGAGAAATGACTGGTATGACGGCGAATGTGAGCAGTTAGTTCAGGAGAAGAACGCAGCATTTTTTTGTTTTTTTTTTTTACAAGGGAGAATGCATTTACACACTAACCCAGTACACGTGCCTTGTAGTTGCCAAACTACCACACGGAAGTGTACTGGAGTGTCGGACTCGACCATACCGGTAATACCGACTAAACTCCCTTGGGCTCCACCATCGTTTCCCCCAGGAACTACCTCCCAGTACTACTTCTGGGGGATGGCAGTACTAAACGTACTCGCTCACACAGGCACCCGTCCCGTGCGAGACTGACTTGGGTGCTCGCTCTATCGCACCCTCAAACACACCCTACATACTCTGTTGCACCTCTGTCATGCCGTGCGGGTCTAACTTGTGTGCCCACCCTTCTCATGCCATGTGGGTCTAACTTGTATGCCCACCCAAACCCTTGATTCATGCTCATACACTCCATGCTTGCACACACGCTGACGCTCCTATGGGTCTGACTTGTGTGCCCACCCTTCTCATGCCGTGCGGGACTAACTTTTGTGCCCACCCTTCTCATGCCGTGTGGGACTAACTTGTATGCCCACCTTTATCGTACCATGTGAGACTGCTCACCTCTTTCATTCAGTTCGCGCTGACACATTCTACTCGAGTCATTCGACCTAACACTCCCTCTGGCATCCCTTGTGGGACTCTTCGCTTAGGTTCCCACTTCTGACATACCATGTGTGTCTGACTCACCTCATTCATGCCATATGAGACTAGCTCAACACGACTCAACTCATTCCTTTCGTACCATGTGAGACTGACTTGGATGCTCCCCCACACTCCTCTGCCACGCCGCGGGGTATCAGTAGTCGTAGGAACCAACGTTCCTGCGCTACTCCCAGCGCGGCGTGTGCAGTCCATACATACACCTATTCATTCACCCTTCTGCCATGCTTCGAGGTGACGATCTCGGTTGCCACCCGCTGCGCCATTACCTCTGCATGGGCAGACCATTCACACACTTCTTCGCGTTCGGCACTTTCGCTCTAACTTACCAATCACAAGTTAGTCATGCTTGTCGATTGTTGCTCGGCGCGCCAGATTCTCTGCAAGCTGCAGGCAATCTGAGTGGTTGCAGTCGAGACTGCGTTCCACTTCTCCACCGCTTGACACATCCTTTGGATAAGATTATCCGGAGTTGTGTCCCGGCCGCAAACGTCTAGCATTGCTCTTCTTTCGACGTCGAAACGAGGACATACGAACAGTATGTGCTCTGCAGTTTCGTCAACACCTGGGCAGTCAGGGCAGACGGAGACCTCCGCTTGCCCAAACCTGTGGTGGTACTGTCGGAAACAGCCATGGCCTGACAGGAATTGTGTCAGATGGAAGTGAACCTCCCCATGGGGTCTCCCCACCCAGCTTGATATGTTAGGAATCAGCCGGTGGGTCCACCTACCTTTCGAGGAGTTATCCCACTCGCGCTGCCATCTGGCAACCGAAGTCACCCTGGTACGCTCGCGGGCTCCTCTGGTGCCACGTAGGTCAAAACACTCCTCGTCCTCCCGGATGACCAGCCCGACTGGCATCATACTCGCTATCACGCAGGATGCGTCGCGCGATACCGTGCGGTAGGCCGATATCACTCTGAGACACATCAAGCGGTAGGTGCTCTCCAGTTTCTGCAGGTAACTGGTTACCCCCAGTGCTTTTGCCCAGGACGGGCCGCCGTACCTAAGAATAGATGCGGCAACGCCTGCCAGTAGCCTACGTCTACTGGCGCACACGTTTGAGCTGTTGGACATCATCCTCGATAATTCCGCCACAGCAGTCGAAGCCTTCTTGCACGCATATTCGACATGGCTACCGAAGGTAAGCTTGTCGTCTATGATGACCCCAAGAATCTTCAGACTCCGCTTTGAAGTGATCGCGACGTCTCCCACGTGTACAACTGCATGTTGTGCCGACTTACGGTTGCTGACGATAACCACCTCCGCCTTATGTTGAGCGAGCTCAAGGCCTCTCGCACTCATCCAGTCCGCCACAGTGCTGATCGCGTGTTCTGCGGTTAGCTCTACTTCGGGGATTGACTCCCCGTAGACCTCTAGGGTTACATCGTCAGCAAAGCCGACGATCTTCACACTAGGAGGGAACTTTAGCTTCAGAACCCCGTCATACATCAGGTTCCATAGTACCGGGCCCAGGATTGACCCTTGCGGGACTCCTGCGGTAATAGGAACACTTTTCTGACCGGCATCGGTCTCGTATAGCAGCACACGGTTCTGGAAGTAGCATTCCAAGATCCGGTACAGTCCCACCGGCAGGCTAAGCCGGTGTAACGAGAGCGCGATGGCATCCCAGCTTGCGCTGTTGAATGCGTTCTTCACGTCCAGTGTCACCAACGCACAGTATCGAATTCCTCGCCTTTTCCGTTGGATCGCTACCTCTGCAGTCTTGAGGACTGAATTGATAGCGTCCACCGTGGACTTACCCTTCCGAAAACCAAACTGGTTACTCGACAGGCCATCCGTACCCTCTGCATACGGGGTGAGCCTGTTGAGGATGATCCTCTCGAGCAGTTTACCCGTCGTGTCGATCAGGCAAATTGGTCTGTACGCCGATGGGTCACCCGGAGGCTTCCCGGCCTTCGGCAGCAGTACCAACTTCTGCCTTTTCCATCTCTCAGGGAAACAACACTCATCCAGGCATCTCTGCATAGCTAGCCTGAACATGTTTGGGTTCGCTATGATCGCTGCCTTAAGTGCACTGTTTGGAACTCCATCGGGGCCTGGAGCTTTGTTCATCGCAAGGGTGTTAGCCACTGCGAGTAACTCTTCGTTCGTCACCGGAGCCACCATTTCGGCCACACTCCCAGCGCCTTGCAGCGCGGGAGGAGGCCAGGGACTTGTGGCTCGGGACGGGAAGAGTACTTCGATAATCCTCGCCAACCGGTCCGGTGACCGTTCGGGGGGTGAAGAGCCCCCTTTGGTCTTGGCCATCACGATCCTATAGGCGTCACCCCACGGATTCGCATTGGCACCCTCGCACAGGTTGTCGAAGCACGCTCTCTTGCTGCTCTTGATGGCCTTGTTAAGGGCCAGTCTCGCAGCTTGAAACACTTCCCGGCGGACCGCTCTTTCCTCCTCAGTGCGGGCTCGTTGCGTCCTACGTCTAGCCTTGAGGCAGGCTGATCGTAGGGCTGCAATTTCGGCACTCCACCAGTATACCGGGCGTCTGCCATTTCTTGGCAGGGCTTTCCTCGGCATAGTAGCGTCGCACGCGCGTGATAGGACAGCTATCAGCGCATCCCCGCTTAGACTGTCGGTGTTGGCCTCCAGTCCCAGGGCCGCGGTGAAAACTTCGCTGTCGAAGTGATTTGTCTTCCACCCACGGACCTGACAAGGATCACCCGCCCTCGGACGCTGCACACCATAGTTGATCTTGAAGCGAATTGCTAGGTGATCACTATGGGTGTAGCCCTCGTCTACCCTCCAGTCCAGGTCCGAGACCAGACTGGGGCTGACAAACGTTACATCTATCCATGACTCGACCCCATTCCTACGGAATGTGCTACTGGCTCCGTCATTGACAAGCACTGCGTCGAGTTTTGCAAGTGCCTCGAGTAACGCTTGTCCCCTCTGATTGGTGCAGCGGCTGCCCCATTCCACTGCCCAAGCATTAAAGTCTCCCGCTATAACGAACGGGCTCCGACCTACTAGGTCGGCCGATAGCCTGTCGATCATCTGGTTGAACTGTTCCATTGGCCACCTTGGTGGGGCGTAGCAGCTACAATAGAACACCCCGTTGATCTTGGCTATCGCGACACCCTCCGCGGAGGAGTGTACAACCTCTTGAACGGGGTACCTTCCGTTGTGCAGGTTGCCGCCGACCCAGACCCGTCCGCCACCCAGTTGCCGTTGCCGGCAGGGACGTTGTACGGGTCGGACAGGAGGGCGACATCGATCCTCGACTCCGAGACCGCCTGCCACAGCAGCTGCTGGGCAGGTGCACAGTGATTCAGATTCAGCTGTGTTACTTGCACGGCTTTTTCCGATTGGCTTCTCCGAAGGGACACGCAGGCCCGCCCATAGCATGGTTCCGGGCCTGCTTCTTACTGGCGCAGATAAGGCACCTAGGTGCCTTGTCGCATTCCTGTGCTTTGTGTCCCTCCTCGCCGCAGCGACGACACATCTTGCTTCGGTCTGGGCCCTTGCAGTCGTAAGACTTGTGCCCGGACTCAAGGCACCGGTAGCACCTGTCCACTGAAGGTGGCTGGAGCACGCTTACTGGGCATACTGACCAGCCGATCTTCAGCTTCCCTTTCTCGGTGACCTTTTTGGCGTCAGCCACCGGTAGTCTGAGATAGGCTACCTGCGTACCAAAGAATCCCCCTCTTAGACGTACAGAGGACCGCTCAACCTCTGTGCCGCACTGCTCTTTGACGGCAGAGACGACGTCTTCCGCGGTCGTGACCTCATCCAGCTGCTTACACTGGAGGGTCACTTCCGCACCCAACGACCTGACCTGAGCGCCGTCACCCAAGACCTCCTGGGCAAGCTTTTTGTAAGCCACCCCGCTGGATTGCGCGCCACGCTTCAGTACCAAGATCATTTCACCGTTCTTGGTACGTCTAACGCTGCGCACGTCCTGGCCCAGGGCCGATAGGCTATCGGCCGCTCGCAGCGATTTAAGGACATCGGCGTATTTGTCCTTGTCGGTTTTCACCAACAAGGCCTCGCCTCTGTCTCTCACTTTCTTCATTGGTCGAGGGGTGTTCGACTTCCGCGCCCTACTGACCAGTTGCCAAGGATTCGCATCCCCTTCGGCGGGTACCGATGGCTGGCTGGGGCCAGCTTGTGGCTCAGCAACTTGTGCCTGTCTAGTGCCTTTCGCCTTCTTGGGCACACGCCCTTCATGCTCCGGTGCACCATCCAGGCGACGCTTCGCCTTAATGGTAGCGCGTTTGGGTCGCTTCGTACTTGGCGTTTTCTTGCCCTCACTGGCCGTAAGGGCGGTCGCCTCTTTCGCCGCAGTAACACCGCTAGGGAGGAGATGGCCTTGGTCTGCGTACCTTTGGCTACCCTCTCTGCTTCCGCTACACGCCTGATATAAGCGACCTGTTCTTGTCTTGTAACACGAACAGCTCGCCGGAGCACCAACAGGCTCTGCTTAAGTTCCTTGTTGGTGTTCTGCCTGCCACTTACGAACTCGATGATCTCATCGAGTTGCTCGGCCACCACCCGTATCCCTGGTAGTGGCTCGTCAGGCGTGCAGGCAGGGCTACTCCATACCACCACTGGAGACTCTTCGGTACTGCCAATGGCAGCAGCCGTCACACCACTCGCCCCTCTTTAATAGGGGACCTCGCTAGGCCCCTTTTGGCAAAGGGGTCCGTCACCTCCAACTCCAAAGATTGATTTCGTTCAATACTCATTGCTTATGGGTCCCCTTGGCTGCCGCCGAATCCTACTGGAGTAGTCGCCTTTAGTGATCCCATGGTTATCTATGCCTGCCTTGCGGCAAGCAGGAGGCCATGCGAGGTTGACACTTGCGTGTTCAGAGCCAGACCAGCGCAAGTCAGGAAAGGGCATCTGAGCCTCCTCCCACCCAGTAGGCAAAACTGGATGGCAGGATTGGGCAGCGTGCTACAAGGCCCGCCACGGTTTTATGGGACGGAAGACAGCCTAGCCATTAGCCCACTCGCCGTTTCGAGTCGGTGTCACCCGAACCCGACCCTACTAAGAGAGTAGAATGTCAGACTGCCAGCCCTCACTTCACAATATAACAATATCCAAATACAAAACCAGTACACGCAACCAGTATGCCATAATCAGGGTCTTACTGATATCAACCCTGATGTGCCAGTGGCACTCCCTGGGCTTGTGCTTTTGAAGCGGCACACAGTCGCTTTGATAGAGTCTGCTTACGGGCACTTGTGGTTTTTTGGGAGGGATTTTAGCAGAGCCCACTGCTAAATCCCACCACGCCCTAGGCAGTTCTCCCTGACTCACAGACAGCTGGGGAGGGGTCGTCAAGCCCTTGGACATGGTCCATGCTGTCCCTGCTGTCCCTGCTGCCCCCAGAACGCAGCATGGGCGAGATTGTTGTAACACCGTACGAGGGCGAACGAGGCACGATTCAAACGGGCGCGGAACAGACAAAACTCGATTTTCCGGAGGAAAAAGCGCCAGCAGGAAGATCGAGACCGTGAATAGACGGAGAAACTGTACTGTGCTAATAACGCACAAGAGTTCTATGAGAAGTTGAACCGTTAATGTAAGGGCCACGTGCCACAGCCCGATATATGTAAGGACATAAACGGGAACCTTCTTACAAACGAGCGTGAGGTGATCCAAAGGTGGCGGCAGTACTACGAAGAGCACCTGAATGGCGATGTTGCAGACAACGGTGGCGGTATGGTAATGAACCTAGGAGCACGCGCGCAGGACATGCGACTTCCGGCTCCGAATCTACAGGAAATCCAGGAGGAGATCGGCCGGCTGAAAAACAACACAGCCCCATGAGTTGACTAACGACCGGGAGAGCTATTTAAACACGGTGGTGAGGCACTGGCTAGAGCGCTGCACAGGGTTATTACCAAGGTTTGGGAGGATGAGGTTCTGCCGCAGGAGTGGATGGAGTGTCATGTGTCCCATCTACAAAAAGGGCGATAAGCTGGGTTGTAGCAACTACCGCGCAATCACATTGCTGAACGCCGTCTACAAGGTACTTTAACAAATTTTATGCCGCCGACTTACACCAATTGCAAGAGAGTTCGTGGGGCAGTATCAGGCGGGTTTTATGGGTGAACGCTCTACCACAGACCAGGTGTTCGCCATACGTCAGGTATTGCAGAAATGCCGCGAATACAACGTGCCCACTCATCATCTATTTATCGACTTCAAAGCCGCATATGATACAATCGATCGGGACCAGCTATGCCAGCTAATGCACAAAAACGGATTTCCGGATAATCTGATACGGTTGATCAAGGCGACGATGGATCGGGTGCTGTGCGTAGTTCGAGTTTCAGGGGCATTCTCGAGTCCCTTCGAAACGCGTAAAGGGTTACGGCAAGGTGATGGTCTTTCGTGTCTGCGATTCAACATCGCTTTGGAGGGAGTAATACGAAGGGCAGGGATTGACATGAGTGGTACGATTTTCACGAAGTCCGTTCAGATATTTGGTTTCGCAGACGACATTGATATCATGGCACGTAACTTTGAGAGGATGGAGGAAGCCTACATCAGACTGAAAAGCGAAGCTAAACGGATTGGACTAGTCATCAATACGTCGAAGACGAAGTACATGATAGGAAGAGGCTCAAGAGAGGTCAATGTAAGCCACCCACCACGAGGATCAACGCGCACTGGGAGTTTTCGAAAGGAAAGTGTAGCGTACCATCTATGGTGGGGTGCAGATGGCGGACGGTACGTGGAGGAGGCGAATGAACCACGAGTTGCAGCTGTTGGGAGAACCATCTATCGTCCAAACCGCGAAAATCGGAAGACTGCGGTGGGCCGGGCACGTAGCCAGAATGTCGGACAGTAATCCGGTGAAAATGGTTCTCGACAACGATCCGATGGGAACAAGAAGGCGAGGTGCACAGCGGGCAAGGTGGATCGATCAGGTTAAGGACGATTTGCGAACTCTCCGCAGACTGCGTGGTTGGCGAAGTGCAGCCATGGACCGAGCTGAATGGAGAAGACTTTTATTTGAAGCACAGGCCACTCCGGCCTTAGTATGTTAATAAAAAAAATAAAAAAATATCTCTCAAGTTAAATGTAAAAATTATGAAATGGATGGGTTCCATCGTATTTTTTTCGATATACCATTTCCCTGAGTTGTCGTAGAACAATTTTTTTCATGCTCTATGCTTTCATTTGAAGGTTGAGCCCCCAACATTTCAGGCTCTGTCCAATTTTGAGACACCCTACTGAACAGGGTCCACACAAGTAACTGCAGGACTATCAGTCTGTTTTAAATGTGGGTACATGTGCCTTACGATATTGGCAGACTTTGTCGCCCCCCGATTTTGTCTACCCCTTGATATTTGTTTAACACATTCTCGGCTTGAAAATATCTTATCGCAATTTATTCACATTTTGCATTTACAAGCCATGAACTACTTCGTATTAGTGATATGGATGGAGTTTGTATACTACCTTGAACCCATGACGACAAGAACTACTTGGAATGTAGACATACCAAGATGAGGTTAAACAACAACGAGTTTAGTACTTTCCATTTAATTCCACTACGTTTTGTTATCTTTGCAGATACGTACTTCGACCTCAACGTGGCTTCAACTCGACTTAGTCGATTCAAGTACGAGACACTGAAGACGACCTCACAATTGAGATCGAACTACGTATCTGCAAAAATAACAAAACGTAGTGGAATTAAAGTACTAAACTCGTCTTAGACGGTTGAATACATTCCTGGCTACTTTGGCTACTTTGTCATCTGTTCTACGCAGAATACGAAGTCTATAGAAACAAGACGTGCACATCAAGCCCTGATGTGCACGTCTTGTTTCTATAGACTTCGTATTCTGCGTAGAACAGATGACAACAACACGAACTACTTGGAGAGCAAACATATATTACCAAGATGGATTACACAACTTGGTAATTCCTCAAAACACTGGATTCTGTTTCTACACGATTTACATTTTCTAAATTTTGCACTCATAAAACGTAACGCATATTAATTACCATGTGATTTTTCTTTGAAATATTTAGGATTTTTTGAAACATGTTGCGAAGACTTTGGTGACAACAACAAGAACTACTTGGAATGCAAGCATAACTGCCTCCATTACGGAGATTGATCCGCAGACCTTGACAGTATGTATTTCGTAGACTACCTACAACTCATGACAACAGCTAATACCACTTCGCATACAAGCATAAATTCTGTTCCTAGAACATCCGGAGTACTTAAATCATCTAAAACAACTCCCAAAACTAATCCAAATTTACTTCGTAAAATGCTTGAAACTTTTTTTACGTTACGGGACGTTAAACGAGAGAGCGTTTTTTGGAATCTTGTGTGTAAAAAGAGGGAGCGTAAAAAGAGGTTTTATAGTATAGAGAATATGAGTGTTACTAATTAAAGGTGGAAAAGTGTTTTTTAGGAGTCAGAGGTCAGAAACAAAAATTGATAACCCTGATTTGTGCTTTTCTCGTGAATTGAATATACTAAAAAAATTGAGTTAGATTTTTTTAGGGTGTTTTTTAGAAAATCGCATTTTGGCAATAATTTTTTTCTGTCATATGACGAGTTTAGCATAATTCCTTTTAATTCCACCACCTTGTAATTAAAAGGAACTGTGCTAAACTCGTCTTATGACAGTGAAAACATTACACTAAAAAAGAGCTAAATACAGTCAAATCTCCATGAGTCGATATTGAAGGGACCATCGACTCATGGAAATATCGAGAAGAGGAATAACAAATCATTGGAAATCTTTTTGAAGGGACCATCACAGTAACCCAGAAAACATTTTTCAATATGGCATAATTTGTTTCCATGAGTCGATATCGAGTCATAGAACATCGACTCATGGAGGTTTGACTGTAATTTTCTTGAATAACTTTTTATCCCATAGTCCGATCTGGACAATTTTCAATAGGAAATAAGGAGAAACGATTCCTCATCGAATGAAACTTGTTGCAAACAAATTGGTTCAAACTATGGCTCTACACTCCAACTGGAACTGGTTTGCTTTCCAACTTAGTATTCTAGCATTTCCTAAGTTAATAATTGAAAGCTTTTCTTTGCCCGCCATTCCATGAGTACATAATTATCTTGTGTGACAAGTACAATCGATAAACTTGCCGACGCAAACTAGATGTTGGTGCGCGAATAGGAGCGACACTGGCAATCTTATACTTTTGAATTAACTAATAGAACATACGGAAGTGCATTTTTGATACAGTCAAACCTCCATGAGTCGGAAGCAAATTATGTTAAATTAAAAAATATTTTCTGGCTCACTGTGATGGTCCCTTCAAACAGCTTCCCAAGGATTTTCAATTCTACATCTCGATATTTCCATGAGTCGATGGATATAGACTCATGGAGGTTTGACTGTAGTTATATAAATGGCGTAAACTTGAAAATGCCTACACGAAATCTCATAACTAATCCAAATTGATATTTTAAAACCAAACCTCTTTCTGCTTTATAGTATGATTCACATTCTGCCTAACTTACATATTGGCATAAACTGGAGATATGAGTTTTACGTGAAATAAAAAATGGCGCCAAAAGAAAACCGTTACCGTTTTCCCATCCTGGGATTGTTTTTTTTTACATATACCACATCTCCAGCCACCGATAACAAATCTTCAAATTAGCCATGCCACATAAATATCAAAATTTGCGACAGTTTTGTCCGTTATCCTGGGCGAATAAAAAATCGCTCGCCGTCAGATGTAAATCAGCTTACTCCTTACCCCAAAAAAAGCCGTCCCTTCTTAGAACGGTTCCCGTTGAGATTGACTCATGCAGAAAAAAGTATAACAAAAGCATCACTCCAAGCGCAACTATCACAACAATGAAATTCAATTATCTTCGAACATAAACAGCAAATTTACATAAAAGAACGGAAAACCCAAATCCTCTGTTGGGACCTTAAAATAGAAAAAAAACCTCCACGTCACAAATCCAGATTTGTCACATTGTTCCGATTAGTTGTTAATAAATATCCACCTTTTTCGGGCCGCTGACTGCCTGCAAAAAAAATCAGAATCCAGGGCATAAATGTAAAAAAAATCGTAAAAATTAGTCCGATCGTTAAAACCAATCATCCCCTCTTGGACTGGTGCGTGCTCCGTTGTCTCAAGAGGCAAGACAAACAAAAATATTGAAAGGACCTTCTCGGAGGAAAGGCACAGAAATGCGTGCAAATCTTCCCAAAAAATTAGGGCGAAGATGAGCAACTGCCACCATTCTGTTGGCGCGGTAGCTGGACGGTAGCGTCCCTCTCTCTCTCTCGTCCCTTCTTCCATTTTTTCCGGGTCTTTTGTTCAAACCAGCAGAAAGCAACAAAATCGACAAATCTGCCAGAATTAAAAAAGAAACGCAATCTAATTCACTATTTCACGCCTTAAGTAGATTTCCTGCCACGGCCGCCCGTGTATAGACGTCGACGGCGCTGGAACACACAGAGTGAACGCGCCGAAGAAGAATGTCCAACAACGGGAACGGAAGCAACTGCCGGCGCAAAAGAATGGAATACACTTTGACCTGTGACACTTTCTGCTTCAGTTGATTATTGGATTTTATTGTTGTTGGAAGCGATTCCGTTGCTGGGGCCCTCTTCCGATCGTATTGGCGCGACGTTACGTCTTTTTTTTTTCCGCTGAACACAACACTGCTTTGGGAAATTTATTTACCGTCCAACGACATTCCTCGAGAGAGAACGGCGAATAAAAGAAATTCTCTAACGGAAGCGAATGGCAGTTTGGAAATGGATATGATGTTTTAGCACATGGTGGTACAAGAATTTCCTCGGTATAATGTTTTGCTTCCAAACTCGAAAGTTAGATTAACAGATTTTTTTTTATTTTTACTTACTTTTGCGTTAGAGAAGCAACTGAGGTTGAAACTGAAAGCCTAATACCTATCTACATCATTAGACGAACAGAAAACCCTTTAAAACTAGCTGGGATACGAGTCCCAATCTATGCTTGTATAATATTAAACCAGGTACCGTCGTTCGGGGTGACATTGGGCCTAGGGGGTAATATTGGGCCAAAAACGAAAAATGTTTTTAACTTCTAATATCTCTGAAACTGTTACGAATTTTGATGAAAACTTCAAACGGTTCGAAAGTATATTAAAATTCACGTCTAGGAAATCACAAAACAAATTCCAAAAAATAATTGTGCTCGTAGTACGAGCCTCGTACCATAATGCTTAGAATTTGATTGTAAAACTATTGATCGAATGAACCCGTATTAAAATAGTGTCAGAAATGCCCCACAAATCTATTACATAACTAAATTTTAGATCGATGGATACCTGGTGATCATGTTACGATAATCTGTTTGTTGTTTTATCGAATTTTATGAATATTTATTTAACGGTCTTGTTTTTTCGTAGCAACGAGCAATGCATGCTAAAAAGGGGTGAGATTGGGCCAAGCTTTTGGTTGATTTGCCATACATAGTTGGTAAAAGCCGTAATGTAGGCAATTATTTTAATGAACGATTGAATCGTTGCATCGTCACCGCTGAACTTTATTGTATGTGGCCCAATGTCACCCCCTGTGAGGGGTGAGAATGGGCCAATTTTAAACAACATATAACTTTGAAGAATTTCTCTCAATTATTTTTTTTCCCAGATAGTGGTAAATTTATTGTTCAAGCTTGTACCTAACTAATTACAACTTGATTACAATATTAACTACTAGAGCTTTGTAACATTTACTTCGAGCGTACCACATTTTGGCCCAATGACACCCCCGTAGACGGTACTAAAATTCGAACATTTACTCGTTCTATTGCCAGGTCCTCAGTTTGTTTGCAGATTGTTTAACGCGCCTACACAAATTACCATTCAGTTCTGTTACATTTGGCTATTTGCTTGGCAATCCTTACCTTCTTGATTAACACTATAAATCTTCAGTAGGTTCCATTTAACTGCAAAATCTTTTGGCGTTCTGCAGCAACTGCAGCGCAACGCTCAGCTAGATAAGTTAGCTTACTATATATGTGTCTATTTATTGGGCCTTCCTAGTATGTTATCTGTCCATAAATGTATAATAGTCCCATGTAGATAAGAAATCAAGCAACCATGGGACTGTTATGAATTTATGGACAGTTATGGAGTTTGATAGTATCAAAGCTCATGTGTTCCGCTCAAAACGTTATACGCTAGTTCCTGTGCAGGGTGAACTCTAAACAGACCTGATTCGACGGTCCCCTTGACAAGGCAGGAGGTTTTCTCAGACTACAAAATACGCCTTAAAAACTATCATTAAGAATAACAAAGACGGAAATATGGCTCAATACAATCGGCAGTTCTAGACCTGTGCGCCGAAATATTTGTGATCGGAGGCGACTTAAGGCCGTTTTTACACCGGCTACGTCACGTAAGCGTAACCAGGGTATCGGCGTGAAGAATTTAGCGCTGAAAAAAATATTTACGCTATAAAGCACATCACGTTTTTAATGAACTTTAGTTTTTTGTACTGTCGAAAAACTATAAAAGGCGAAATGGTTTTTTGTAGATGAGATGCCTAATGCCTATGCTGCCGTAATCTGGAAAGCGCCGTATTTGCCTAATTACAATTACAAATTAAAATTTTCATTGTTCTGTCAAAATTCTCGATGAGTACTGCACATTAACAAAACGTTTGGAAAAGGGCGTATTTATCACTTTTTCAGATTATGGTAGTATGCAACTGTTTAACCTTATCTTATAATTGGATTTTGTAGTAGTAGTGTAGTAGTGTTATATAAAAAAAATATAGAGGCCCCAAAACGCCCACTAATGCAAAACGCCTTTTGAGTATCCACTTATATTTACCGTGTTTGAGATGTTCGTAACAAAACTAGACCTAAAATTATGTAGGTTGGGCAAAAAACGTGTCAGAATAATCGATAGGAAGGAAGAAACTTACTTACTTATGGATCCTGTACACCTCCGGTGGTGCAAAGGGCTGACTTGAAAAATCTCCATCCTGAGCGTTGCCCGGCTATCGCTTTAACCTGTTGCTAGGTTAGATTTCGGTCGACTTCTTTTATTTCTTCATTGAGGCTTCGCCGCCATGAGCCTCTGGGTCTGCCTCTGGTGCTATGTCCCGCTGGGTTCCAGTCTATTGCTTGTTTACAGATTTCGTTTCCGCCCCTACGTAGAGTGTGGCCGACACAGCCCCACTTCCGATCCCGAATTTCTGTTGCTATCGCCCTCTGGTGACAACGACGATGGAGCTCGTTGTTTGAGATCCAGTTGTGAGGCCACCAGGCCCGAATTATATACCGCAGGCATCTTTTAATGGACACCTGCAGCCGTTGAGTGTTCTCCACTGATACACATCATGTGCGTATAACTAGCTAACGTATAACAGCACAGATTTCACGTTAGAGTTGAAAATTCGTATTTTGGTGCGTTCACTTATCTGCCTGTTTTTCCAGATATTTCTTAAACTCGCAAAGGCAGCCCTTGCTTTCTTGATCCGTGCTCCTATGTCGATCTTGGTACCGCCGTCTGACGTCATTTGGCTACCAAAATATTGGAAGCTTTCAACATTCTCCACTGGTTGCCCGGCTACTGTGAAACTGGATACAGTCACCGTGTTTACATCCAACGATTTGGTTTTGTTGACGTTGATGACTAAATCTGCCGATGAGGAGCGCTCGGCAAGGTAATTGAGCTTACTCTGCATATCAGAGCGCCGTTGAGCGAGGAGTGCAACGTAATCAGCCAATTCGAAGTCGTTTAGGTGCTCCATGGTAATAAGCTGCCATAAGAGCCCGCGGTTTGGTTCACGGTCAATCGCACCTACCAGAATCTCGTCGATTACGATAAGGAACAGTAACGGTGATAGAATATATTTTTGCCTCACACCAGCTACGACCCGGATAGGGTCGGACAAGACCCCATTGTGCAGCACTCTACACGAAAAGGCCTCGTAATGTGGAATTTCCTTGCGTCTTCACATATTCTCGTGATTGAGACGGTCGGAAGCTTTTGCGTAGTCAATAAATACCAAGTAAAGGGACTCTTGGAATTCGTTGACCTGCTCCAGAATGATACGGAGCGTAACAATATGGTCCACACATGACCTTCCGGCACGGAATCCGGCCTGCTGCCGCCGGAGAGTCGCATCGATCTTCTCCTGAATAAGGGCTAGGATTACTTTGCATAGAACTTTGAGAATGGTTCACAGCAACATAATGCCTCGCCAGTTATCGCAAACAGTCAGGTCACCTTTTTTTTGGGTATCTTCACTAAGATACCTTGCATCCAGTCTACCGGGAAAGTTGCGGTGTCCCAGATTATTATTTATTCAGACTAAGGCCAAAGTGGCCTGTGCGGTATATAAAAGTCTTCTCCTTTCGACTAGGTCCATGGCTACACGTTGCCAACCACGCAGTCTTCGGAGGTTCCTCAAATCGTCTCCACCTGATCGATCCACCTTGCCCGCTGCGCACCTCGCCTTCTTGTGCCCGTCGGATCGTTGTCGAGAACCATTTTCACCGGGTTACTACCCGACATTCTGGCTACGTGCCCGGCCAACCGCAGTCGTCCGATTTTCGCGGTGTGAACGATGGATGGTTCTCCCAACAGCTGATGCAACTCGTGGTTCATTCGCCTCCTCCACGTACCGTCCGCCATCTGCACCCCACCATAGATGGTACGCAGCACTTTCCTTTCGAAAGTTCCAAGTGCGCGTCCACGAGCATCGTCCAGGTTTCGTGTCCGTAGAGGACTACCGGTCTAATGAGCGAATTGTAGATTGTCAGTTTGGTACGGCGGCGAACTCTATTTGATCGGAGCGTCTTGCGGAGTCCAAAGTACGTACGATTTCCAGCCACTATGCGTCTCCGAATTTCTCTGCTGGTATCATTTTCGGCAGTCACCAGTGAGCCCAAGTACACAAATTCTTCTACCACCTCGATTTCGTCACCACCGATGCAAACTCGCGGCGGGTGGCTCACATTGTCTTCTCTTGAACCTCTTCCTATCATGTAAGGTACCCCGGGGCAAGTGAAAATACGGGGTAAGTGGGTACTATGACTGCAGATGAATCGTTTTTAATGACAACAATGTTGATGATGAAGCAGAACTATAAACGAATTCACCCGACACAAAAATATTTGGAATCAAAACCATTTGAGGCACCATACTAATGCTATTGCTTGATCATGACTTTGAACTACCGGGAAAATCTACTACTTTTATTTTAATTCAATGGATTTCCAACTAAATAGTCGTTTCTAAATTTATCATTGATGTGGAAAGTGAATATTTTGAGCAACTAAATAATTGTGTGACATCGAAAACGACTTAAATTTTTAAATTAAAGCCAAAATCTGCCATTTTCATTTGCCCTTGAATTTAAACATACATGGGGCAAGTGGGACATATTTGAATAACATTTTCGATAAAGCTATTTTATTTGTTTTTATATGGCTGTCTAGTGAAAAATTACTTCGTCCTTAATGTATCATATGGATCTGAATCAGATACAGTTTGGTTTCGTTTTTAAAAAGTATTGTACAGTTATTTACCAAATGTGTATTTTACATTCTGAAAATTATATCCCGCATGAAGAAGAGCAATGGCTATAACTATACTTCTTCTGTTCACAGTGCAAATAATCTATTTATTCTACAATAGGTCAACAGAATTTGTCTTGCGTTTTGTTATTTTAAAAATTCGCATCAGATTTTCAGATAAATAAAGTGCTTAACACATAAATTGGCAGTTTTGTTCTGTTACAAATTAAAAATACTGCGCATTGCTGTATAAAAACGTTTTTTCTGAAGTATTGATTTATGTAATAATTTGAGTTCTAAAAAGAGAAATATTTATTCATACGAAAAGTGAATGAAGATTTGCTTATCCGTGCCACCTAAAACATATGGTACAAAAGTAAGCTCATGAAGAACAAGACAACAGCAAATCGGCTGTCTTGTTTTCATTCCTGCTATGATTATAATCCTTTTCTTGTTGCAAAAATAAAGTCCGACATGCAACCAATCTCCATTCATGATTTGAAAATACTAATACTCAGAAGTAATATGATCAGTATATCTACATTCCTCAAATTAGTTTCGTTCGACGGTAGAAAACAGAATAGGTCCCACTTGCCCTGTTTGAAGAGGTAAGTGGGTCCTGAAGGTACATTTATTCCTTGCACTACCAATATTTTTGTAACTGAATAAATGGCTTCTAACACCTCTACACTTCAACAATGGAAGCATATAATGGTGTATCAGTGGATAATGTTCTGAAATAACCTTTTTTTTAAGTATGCCGTAACAGTTTTGCTGAACTAGCGTGCTTTTAGGTCCCACTTGCCCCGGGGTACCTTACTTCGTCTTCGACGTGTTAATGACTAGTCCGATCCGCTTGGCTTCCCTCTTCAGTCTGATGTAGGCTCCCTCCATCTTCTCAAAGTTACGTGCCATAATATCTATGCCGTCGGCGAAGCCAAATAACTGGACGGACTTATTGAAAATTGTACCACTCGTGTTAATCCCTGCTCTTCGTATTACCCCTTCCAAAGCGATGTTGAATAGCAGACACGAAAGACCATCACCTTGCCGTAACCCTCTGCGGGTTTCGAAGGGACTCGAGAATGCCCCTGAAACTCGAACTACGCACATCACGTTCATCTGAAAATCCGGTGTCCTAGATGTTACGAAATAAACGTTTCAGTAGTTAAGCGGATGTCATGGGATCAGCTTTGAGCATCTCGACATGAGCATTTTACTTCCTTCTCAAGAGCCGAGTATCGTTGACGGGCTAAGACTTTGTCTTCTCTGGTTTTTGATCGCTCTATCGCAGCTTTGGCTTCTCTTCGCTCCTATATCTTCCTCCAGGTCTCATCGGTGATCAGCCGGGGGCATCCCTATCTCACACAATAGGTTTATTTTGCAGCCAACATTGCGCGACCGTATCCCACTGACAGTTCTGTATCCCAATGAGAAACAATTGTGATGTTTGTAAACAAAACACATACTATCATGAATTTTACACTGAGATGTTGGCTGCAAAAGCATGGCGTCGTGCCACCGACCTGTCGGTGATCCATTGTTTTTTTCTGGGTGCGCAGTTCACCCAAATTATTCTCGCTGGTGGCGATGAAAGGCATTCTTGATGGCGGTCCATTTGGTCTTCCACGCTGCCACCTTCCGGAATATCTGCAGCACGCGTCTCCAGTTCTTCAACGAAGGACCGTTTTACCGTGGCATCTTCCAGTCGGCGTGTGTTGAATCGTCGTCCAACTCTTTCCTCCTGCCGACGAATCCGCGCAATGTGCAGGCGTATTTCGCCGATGAGGAGGTGATGATCAGGCTCCGTTTCCATTTTCGGCTGATGCAGATGTGGTCGATTTGATTTTCTGTAAAGACGTCACTGGAGACCCACGTGACCTAGTGAACCGGTCGATGAGGGAAGGGCGATAGCAAAATCACCATGTCGTTATTACCACAAAATTCTGCGAACAGCTCTCCGTTTTCGCTCCGTGCGCTCATGGTTCGAGTTGTCGTATCCGATCTTCGCATTGAAGTCGCCCAAACAGATCTTGATATCACCCTTCGGAATTCTATCTACGACGGCATTGAGTTGACTGTAGAAGTTCTCTTTGTCATGCAGATCGGCAGCATCGGTTGACGCATAACATTGGTTTATAGTAAGGTTTCGGACCCGTGTTCTAAATCTGGCAACGATTATCCTTTCACTTATAGGTTCCAACTTCATAAACGCAGAGTGTGCCTGAGGGCTTAGCAAGAAGCCAAGTCCGCGATGCCGGGGAGCGTGTTCACCTCGTAAACCAGAGTATAGCAGAACTTGTCCCGACGGCGTTCTGTGTTCTCCAAAGTTTGGCCAACGAACTTTACTCAGTCCCAGGATCTCAAGCTTCATGCGGCGTGCCTCATTGGCAAGTTGTGCCAATTTACCCTGATGGGCCAGGGTTAAAAGGTTCCATGTTGCTATTCGTGTCCATTGTTTCGCGCTAAGAGTCGTCACCGTAAAAACAGTCCGTGTTCTTTCATTATCGGATTCTCGAACAAATTGATGTTTCGGGAACAGTAGGTTGTTGGCCCAAGGCTCCCTATCCACCGGGATGGGGCTGCCATCTAAAGTATAGCTTCCGAGACTAGTATTTCATACTCAGCCGCTGGATGCTAGTCCACTGTCAAACCCCACCACATCCTAGGCAGATCCCACAGTTACACAGTTTGTAGTTAATACAAACAAAAACACTGTCAGCTTTATTGCATAGCTCTCTAATGGAAGCAACATGTGTACTTCCATAACACCTACATATCGACTACGGTCCGCAGGGATATACACAACAACCATATTGATCCTACACCCTTTCACACTCGCAGAAACTCAAACCTGTTCAATCATTCCTCCATGTTCGAGGGACTTCAAATTACTAGAATAACGTTGCGCTTCAGCTACACACCTCCGATACTCGTTTTATCACTGTTGCATGAATTACGGTCACAGCGATAAACATTGTACTCAGATCCGAAGAGCTGAATGGAGTTTATTCTGTCGTCCAAACCAGTCTCAGTCAAGAAAAGCACATCAAGCCCGCTGTCAGAAGCAGTTAGAAAGAGATCGGCAATTTTTGTACGAATACACCGAACATTCTGATAATAGGCCTATATGCGATCTTCAGGCTGATTTATCAACTGTGCAACGAGTATTTTTTCAGAACATAAAAATTGAGAGATAATTTAATTAGGGGAAACCGCCAAATGTTGAACGGCTAATTTTGTCGCCTATTGTTGAACTCCCATAAGAAATGCACGTGCGTTCAACAAAAGGCGAAGAAATAAGCCGTTCAACATTTGACGAATTACCGAATTAATTGTATGCAATGTTTTCTAAAATGTAATTTTAATTTGATGGCGAAAATCTGCAACATGTTTCATTACCAAATGACCAATTGTAAGAGTTCAGACTGTCAGTTTGAGCATGTGAAACATGTGAGAAAATGTGCTCAGGAAACAAGCAGAATATGAAGGATTGAAGTAAATATGAAGAAGGCTAAAAGAAGGGAACAAGTTCAGGCTGATTGGCTCTAGTGGATATCAGGTGCTTAATAACTAAATAAATAGAAAACAGTTCCGCGACAAGTAGGGACAAATGGCTCACATGAGAATTTTATGTCCTAATTAGCTGCTTATGGCACGAACATTTTGAGAATAATCTTTTTCGGAGTTAGTATGTAAGTATGTAAGCGCTGCAGCTAAAACGCGAATTTAGCATCCCTTAGGATGTTACAATTCCGGAGGTGTCGGAAAGGCGACAAGGTTTTGGTTTTAATGGAGCCTTGACTAACTTGTGCTATGAACCTGAATTAAGGTACACAGCAAATTATTTTGAAAATTCAACGACCTTTAAATTTGCAGCTTATCCCATCAAGCGAATTAACATTAGATATTCAATTAAATTTGATTGAATTTTACAAGCAAGCAGAGTTTGAATTTATTTCGATTTAAAAGAATAGTGAGATCGATTGAATGTTACGTTTATTTGCATGCTTCAAATATATGCATGAAAATGCATTTAAGATTACAACATATTTTTATCTGTGTATTTTGTCTTTAGTGGTGCATGAGAAGTTCCTCGTTACGCTGGCTGATTCGTAGGTCTTTTTTTCAAGAAGCTCTTTGATGATCTACAACTCTTGAAAATATCGATGAACCACCCAGCGTGATACCATAGATCAGAAAAAGGCTACTTTGGTTGAAGTTTCACATGAAAAGTTGATCCGCAGGTCTATACTCCAATGAATTCTTGGATAACCCACAAACCTTGAACCCAGTGTGCTGCAGGCTATGATTTACGCTGATTGATCGGTAGGTCTATAGCCATAAAGTATTTGAATGACTCTGCATTGCATACAAAGGCTTATATGCCTCCTAGATGAAATCATACAAACATGGGAAATTTATGCTTGAAACGATAGAATATCCTTTGTAGTATGAATTATTACTCTTTATTTTCCATGGAACCAAATGATGTTACGCCATTCGTGATTACGCTTGATATGCTTCTAGTTGCGTGATGATGAATATGAAGTGGAGCCAGAGTGTCCCGTGAACTATTATTTTCACACTACTTTTCAATGATGACAGCGGTCTATGTCTATCGATGATGATGACACTGCGCTTGTCACAGGCTTCATATTGCGAAATATTGTGTGATACCCGAGAAATCATTAACCCATATTATCCCAGCGTCCAATAAAAAGGACGCGTTCAGCGAGCTTTGCCTACACTACGAGCAGTGTTGGTTGAATCATACTCAAATCTGACTCACCAAAGCCTCATGCGCGAGCTGACTCGCTTGCGATTCTGCATTGAGAGCATCGCGCATGAGTTTTTCATGCAGAATCACATCGTTTCGGTCATTCGCCGAAAAATGATTTCGCTCCAAAAAGTGTTAATACTCAATCGAAACGTATTTTATGTTTACGTATGGATTTGTTATCCATTGTTTCAAGCAAAGAATTTATTTTTAATTTTTTCAAGAGTGATGGCAATGTATAATAATTAATGCAAAAACATGCAAAATGATAGAAAAATGCGGTTTTATAACCTGAAGTGGTTTAATGGTCTTTATAATGTGATTTTTTCAATACATTTTATGATGCACAAGAAAGGCAGCATCGCCGCTAGGTGGATTAATCTGGGATTTTTAAAGCTTAATTTTAAAGCTCCTGAAAATAAATATTTTACTGTTTTTTTTTTTTTTTTTTTTTACTAATTTTATTTGCTAATTATCTAATACATGCATTCATCACTTAGACTAGGTGTTCCGTGTTTTCTTTACACTATCATCCTTATTTGCTATGTTATATTTTTAGTTATTATTAATACATTTCAATTGCCTCTGGCAGTTAGAATTTTTCCTCTGGTTGAATTGAACCATGTAGGAATTACAATGTTTTTAACTTAAACTAATCTTAACCTATTTTATACTAAGGGTACAAGGAATTAATCGTTGCAATAGAAGATTGCAACGATTTTTGTCTAAAATTGGAAATTATTTTGTTGGACATTTGTTGCAATGTCTCAATATTAGAAATTCTATGAAGTTCATTGGTACTATACCACGGAGGCAACTTCAGAATCATTTTCAGAATTTTATTTTGAATCCTCTGAAGTGCCTTCTTTCTGGTATTGCAGCAACTAGTCCATATTGGCACAGCATACAACATGGCAGGTCTAAAAATTTGTTTGTAAATCAAAAGTTTGTTCTTAAGACAAAGTGTTGATTTTCTGTTTATAAGTGGATATAGACACTTAATATATTTGTTACATTTGGCTTGAAGGCCTTCAATGTGATTTTTAAAAAGTTAATTTTTGATCTAGCAGAAGTCTTAAATATTTAGCTTCGCTAGACCAATTAATTGGAACCCCATTCATAGTGACAATATGTCTGCTAGGAGGTTTCAAATAAGAAGCTTTCGGCTTATGTGGGAAAATTATAAGCTGAGTTTTGGAAGCATTCGGGGAAATTTTCCATTTTTGCAAGTAAGTGGAGAAAATATCCAAACTTTTTTGCAATCTACTGCAAATGACACGAAGGCTTCGCCCTTTGGCTGAGAGGCCCGTGTCATCTGCAAACAAAGATTTTTGACACCCTGGTGGTAAATCAGGTAAGTCAGAAGTAAAATGTTATACAATATGGGCCCCAGTATGCTGCCTTGGGGACACTAGCCCTTACTGGGAATCTATCAGATTTAGTATTCTGATAGTTTACGTGCGGTGAGCGATCTGATAAATAATTTTGGATCAGTTTAATGATGTACAGAGGAAAATTAAAATTCATCAATTTTACAATCAAACCTTCATGCCAAACACTGTCAAATGCTTTCTCTATATCAAGAAGAGCAACTCCAGTCTAATATCCTTCAGATTTGTTGAGCCGAATTAAGTTCGTAACTCTTAATAACTGATGAGTGGTTGAATGCCCATGGCGAAAACCAAATTGCTCATCAGCAAAAATAGAATTGTCATTAATATGAACCATCATTCTATTTAAAATAATCTTTTCAAACAGTTTGCTTATTGAAGAAAGCAAACTGATTGGGCGATAACTAGAAGCCTCAGCTGGATTTTTGTCCGGCTTCAAAATTGGAACAACTTTGGCGTTTTCCCATTTATCTGGAAAGTATGCCAATTGAAAACATTTGTTAAATAAATTAACCAAAAAGGATAAAGAGCTCTCAGGAAGTTTTTTGATAAGTATGTAGAAAATACCATCATAAATATTTTACTGTTTTTCCGTTTTCCCAGTATTGCAAGAGATTGCGAATAAGTGCTATAGAATTGAAGTAAATGTGAGGTATTTGGTGATCATGTCTGCTTGCATAGTAATAATGATCTAATACCAAATATGTGTGTCACGAATATACCTAAAAAGGCATGAACAATCTATCCAATTCGCATCTCAAATTTCAATTATTCTCAATGATATAACAAGATGCTCCCACACTCATCCTTCCCCGGCCTTTGAATCATATTTGGAATTGCATCGTGTCCAGCTGTGCCTTATAAGAGTCCTTCCAGATTTCAATTTTTATCTTCCACCTCCCGCACCGCTCGGCTCACATAATCAGATGTGGGTAGCCTCTTCCGGAGGTGACGAGGTGTAGCGGAAGAACAATAAGAGAAACATGTTCAGCTCATCGACCATCACCGTCCAATCACTCCAACCCGTCGACCGACACAAACTGACTCTACAGCCACGATTAGAAGAGCGAGAGAGCGAAGGTTCCCGTCGAATTCGAGTTCACCCTTCAACTTCGAAGGACTCGCCGGCCGTGGTCCACCCCTTTGGAAGCCAAGAGGTAGATATCTTGTTGCATATGGACGGGTCGGGTGGCGCGGTGATTGCGTACCGCGCGACCGTACCATACCCGGAGAGATCCGGGATGATGGTTGTTATTAGGCCATAATTTAACATTGAGAAATCAAACAATGTTTGGCGGTTGGCTTCTGAATGGGATTTCTTGGTCCGGTCCGTTTTGCTGTAGCTCAAGAGAGGGTGGAAATGAAAGCGATTTATGATATATCCGTCGCCTAGGACCGTACTCCTGGGAGCGTTGAGGGTGGTGCAGGCGGTGACGGTGATGAATGAGGTGGTTGGAAGTGCGGTCAGGCTCTGTGGGTGATGGCTTTCTGGTTGGATTGTGGTCAATACAAATGCCATCGAGTGGAATGATATGAATTTTAAATTAATTTCGGATTTTTGGGCGAAACGGTGGCTATTATTGAAGGATTGTAATTTTTTGTATGAGATTTCTACCATGCGATATTGAAAGGATTTCTGTTGAATATATTCTATCGTTTTTACTACATTTCTATTGTCGTTTATCCAGATTTAAACTTTTGCTTGGTGAGTATCAAGTAATATTGTTTAAGACTCGATTCTTTGGTGCAATTGCATGTATCATTTTTCGTGGATCAAAATACTATATTGCTGCTTCTTAGTTGAGAAATGGCACTCGGAGAAAATCGTGCACTGGGTGCGAATAAGAATACATATTTTCATTCCCATCTTTAAGAATTTCGATCCGCAAAAAAAGTATCATTTATCCTGCACACTTAAGCATACACATGCGGCATGGCTCCTATTGGAGGGCAACCAAACAGTAATCAAATACTGCTTCCTAGAGTCACCCGAACTGTAATGAACTGTCAATCATGTATTGATAATTTTTAATTAGATTTTTTTGTGAGATTTGAAAAACCGTTTTGAACGGTTCTATTTCGAGATTCCATCAAAGGAAATGAAAGGAAGAGATGGGATGAGCTTCACCTTTCCCGAAGATGCCAATGCCCTGCTTCTCATGCTGTCTGTCGGGAAATGTCGGGATCGATGGATGGTGGTGGCGGTTTCTTCAACTTTCACTCTAATGGATCTTTTTCCCTGTATAAAATTGTGTGTGCTTTAAAAGAGCAAGCCCGATCCCAAGGAAATGTGATAGAAATCAAAGCAAACTGTCAGGGTTGCTTTGTTTGATCTTGATGCTTGATGCCCGATGATGCTCCTCGCCTCCTTATGTTTGCTCGTTTGTTTTCTCAGGTTCACTCATGGGTGTCTAAGTTTTTTGTCAAATGTTTGTGACTTTTTCCTTGGATGCGGAACGAAAAAAGGCGCGCGCGCGTGCCGTTGCTTTAACGAGCAAATGTCAAAAATCTCTTGAGTTTTGCTCCTATTCAGTGTTGGTCCTAAACAAACTATAGGCAAGACACCAAAACTAAAAACGGTAGCGTAATTAGACACCGAAGCAAGGGAGATCAAACTGTGTCTTTTTTAAAGCAATGCATGGAAACTATAATTCAACATAAAATATTCCAATCACTGACTTGTTGTACCAAAAACTCAAGTTAATAAAAATTGTACTATACTTTGATGGCGATATAATGAGCTAAGTTTGCTTCTTTTTAATCTTCAGAAAGGATTTCTCACAACACAATCCATTATACATACATCGAAAATAACAAATACATTATGTGAACCGGTGCCAGCGAAAGTGGTACATGTTACATTGAGTAAATTTTTCAGGAGACGCATTTTCCCAAAAACATCGAACAATAAATTCATATTTGCAATTTTTTGCAACTAAACTGTACCAACATGTTATGACTGATGTGCCTAAAGATAGTAGTGAAAAATAAGCAAATTTTATGACAAATTCCAAGATTATTAGAACAAATTGCACATGTACCACTAATAATGGGAGCAAAAGGAAACAGAAACCGAAAAACGTTGACAGTAAAAGTGGTACATGTACATTTTTAAAATCATTTTAAACGGCAGTAAACTATCTTGAAATTCGAAATAGGATTAAAATCTGTTGTGAAAACAATCATGTTGCTGAATTTTCTTTTAAATAAGCTGATTTTAGTGGGTGGAACTGTACATGTACCACTTTTTCTGGCAACGAAATGGCCATTGTGATATATATAAAATGTGCATATCTCCAGATTTAGTTGCCAAAAATCACTTTTTCGTTTTTCCCTTGCTAGATCTTTGCAAATAGAAGCTGTTGGTGTAAAAAACTCAAAATTGAAGAAAATGGTTTATGTACCACTTTCGCTGGCACCGGTTCATGTATATCGTACATTAATGCGTTTAGTGAAAATCTGTGTTTTTGGTAATACCCCCAAAACAATGTGTTGCTACGCCAATGTCTGTTGGTTCTCTGCCGAGTACTTCAACTAATTAGGTGAGGTTTCATCCCGATGATGCTTTGCAAACAGAAGCATCTGTTCAAACTTGCTCCCGCTACCATCCGATTCCAAGTTCAACATGAATGCTCTCTAAATCCCTCGTTTATTGCTCATCAATTTCAGTGCAATTATGCAATCAATTTGAATTAATTAAATAACTTCATTCCAGTGGAAAGTACAGATTGTCCGGTCATAATCCCCTTCAATTTGTACGGCTTGTTTCCCATCGGGTTCGATTGGCCAACTATCATCACCCGTCAGACTGATATCTAAACGCCCTCAAAACACGGTCGCCGCATGATTCACGGTAGCGTACGACTACAATCGGTCTGCACCCGTTGTTTCTAGCACTGACTGGTTGGTTAGAGGCTCCCCCAAATCACTTTTCATTATCTCTGACGACCGGGAAACCCTCGCGCTTCGCTGGTCAAATGGGTAATTTTCCAATAATCATCAACATTGCAACTTCCGTTTCAACTCTGTCCCTGCATATCATACTGGTATTCAACATACATATGTACAGTGAATTGCACTGTCGTGCATCGATCAATGATTGCTTTCCCTTCATTTAGAAACTTGAATCTGAATTCGGGACGCAACCTGAAAATACTGATGTTCCGAAATAAAGCTAAGCTCACAGAAACGCCTTGTGATATAAAAGGAGTAAGGGTATCTGTTCCATTACTAATAACATGCTCCTACATCAATAACATTCGCAAAACAGGCAATTTAGGCTCAATTTGTGTCGTGTTTTGTTGTTTTCCGGCGTGCTCACTGCTGGAAAAAATCACAAAAATGAGAAATAAAACAACTAGCGCACCAATTCTTTGTTTTGGAATGGTATTGATTGAATTCTAGGAGCAGTTCCCCTACTTTGAATTTAAGAAAGTTTATGATCGTGAACTTCCTTCCAAATGAATTTTGAGGACAATGCTGAGAGGACAAGTCACTAACATAATAAATTCCTTATGTTTGACATGGTTTTGCCTTTCTCGTACAACAAAGTTGTACCGAAAGGCTATCATTTCACTCCGAAAACGCCTCTGAGACCCATAGTATTATATACCAATCGACTCAGCTCGACGAGCTGAGCACATGTCTGTCTGTCCGTGTGTATGTGTGTGTGTGTATGTGTGTGCACAAAAGCTATAAAAACATTAGACTACTTTTCGTATAGTAATCCTTAACCGATTTTCTCGCAACAAGTTTTATTCGACAGGGGACAAAGCCTCGTTGATCACTATTGAATATCATCGATCGGTCATTGCGTTTAAAAGTTGTGAAGAAAATTGAACCGTTTGTTTGAGAAACTGCATATGTAACATTTTTGGCCAAAATGAGATTTTTATATATTCTGAATCGTCGTCCAAAAATACGTATTCTGGCAAAAAATACGATAAAAAAATTTTGTTCAGGAATGTATGAAATTTTTTTCGTTTGTTTGAGAAACTACATATGTCCACGTACTTTGAAGAGCAATTGAGGAGTAGTGCTTACATTTTTTGCACTGAAAGTGCCCCAGGGTGTTGAGTTTTGCCAAAAACTATTGATCTGTATCGAAGAAACCACTGGGTTGCCGCCTCGCAGCTTAGTGTTCATTAAGCACTTCCACTTCCTTGCTGTTAACCGCTCCGTTTCTGCTGATTTGTACGTGATATAGCTGTTCTAAAAGTGTAAAACGGGTGTACACTCGAAAGCGATTTGTAGAATTCCCCAACGGTGCATAAAAATCGATCGCGGTAGCTCAGCCTCCCAAGTAGTACACGCAACATCTTCCTAAAAGCACCTTGTTTCTATTCAGTTTCATTAAAGGCATTGGAAAAACATCAAAGCACGAAAAAGTTGCATCAAGATGTCAAAAACGTTCGAATTGAGATCAATGTTTTATTAAAATTGCAATGCAGTACGTGTTTGACATTTGGGAACAAACAAACAAAGAATACTGCACTTCATGTTGCAAACACGAAACAAAATCATTAAGTTGCATATTTTTTACCATGAAACTTCGATGCGTCTTTCAAAATTTAATTGTTTATTAAATTTAAGTTGCATAAAAGTTGAATGTGTCTTCATGTTTAATTTTGCATCGTTCAACGTTTCGACAACTCACATTTTTTTCCTGTGATGGTGCAATCAAGTAACAGGAAACTCGAGTACAAAACTTCATAATCGTATGGTTTTTATTGTGAGTCAACATGCAGAATCTTCGAAGTGTTGAATGGTGTTGTGGTAGAGTGAAGGACTATCAATCACAAGATCCATAAATCGAATCCAGTTTTATATTTTTATTTTATTTTTTTCCGCTGTAGTATTTTGCAACATTATTGCAATTCTACTGCAATCGAAGGATGTTTCCGTAGGCTCCACCTCTTGCGCTTTTTAGATTACAAGAGAGTTATATTTGATGGCACATACGCAAAGATTGTTTCTTTCCAAATAGTTGCAACACAGTGAAATGTTCAGTAGTGAAACAATTTGTGCTGCTTGGGCTCTTTGGTAATTCGTTTAATTATAATGCCAAACCATTGTGATAAATGCAAACTGGTCATCAACAATAACGATGACCGTACGGTTTGTGAACAAAGTGCGCCAAAATGTTTCACGCAAGCTGTGTTGGAGTTACTAAAGCTGCTCTGTGTGTGTTATCCCGCAATACCATCTGGATGTGCGACTTATGCATGGATGTATTTTACAAGGAACGAGATAGGACGCAAATTACTGAAGCCAACAGCACCGAACCGTCGCGATCAATGGAGGACGAGATAGACGATTTGAAGCGATCCGTTGCGAACATTGTTAAAACACTTGCAAGCATCGTTAAACAACCCGAACCCCTGCTCCGTATCTACATTCCACGCCTGTTAATTTATCGAATCTCCTTGACAACTCCGATGAAATTGATAGTAGCCCATCGCATCAAGTTGAGAAAACAAGTGAGGAATTCTCACTTTTTCTATCGAACATCGACAGAAGTGCGACCGAAAATGATGTGAGAGTATTGGTATCACGCTCGCTTGGAATTCCACTATTGGCAAGTGATAAAATTAAAATGCTAATACCGAAATGGAAGGATATTGAAAAAATGGAATACATTTCATTCAAAATTGAATTAGACGTAAAATTAAAACCGCTAGCATTAAAAGACTCGATTTGGCCAAACGAAATAAAATTTAGGGAATTCATATGTGACTTGAATGCAACGTGGAAACCTTAATGATGTATAATTGATTGTTTGTTAGTTCATAGTTCAAGGTTGTTTGTTGAATTTAAATTGCGTTTTGTTGAAATTAAGAGGAAAAATGTTTGTACCTATTTATTTTGTAATTAGCTTGCTTTAAAATGAAATCTTCCTTAAATGTGCAATTATGATTATGTGTTTTGTTTACCATCTGTTGTGTCATGTCTAGTTTTAAGTAGTTCAATAAGACCTCTACGGTCAGTTGAATGTAATCAATAAATACAAATACAAATACAATTATTAACTGCAAGGTTTCTAAGCCAAATTACCATTTCTGCATTCGTATATCATGAGGCTAACACGATAATACTGTTATGCCCAGGGAAGTCGAGACAATACAATTCCAATCCGGAATCGAACCCAGCCACCCTCAGCATGGTCTTGCTTTGTAGCCGCGCATCTTACCGCACGGCTAAGGAGGGCCCCCAAATCATTTAAATTATAATATATTATTATAGAGAAAATACTCGATTAGGTCATAAAATACAAAATAAATTTTCAGAAATAGAAACAGTCGAGTCTAGAACAAAACAGAGGTCGAAAAATAGATGTCGACAAAATATAAATAAAACAATGAATTATGTTGAACAAAAAAAAAACAAATTTCTTTATCTTCTATTCTTAAATTTTTCACTATAATTTAAATTTAAACAAAATATGACTGATTTTTCGCGACAACAACTTATTATGTTGGAAGACCAACTCTTCAAGTAATTATCTATGACTTGTGTAGTATGACGAGTCAATATAAATATTGAATAGATGAGCCGAATATCAATGTCAGAAACAGATTCGAAAAATATGTGTGTAAAGCAGAGCCGAAATCTAGCTGTCAGTGCGAGCCGAAAACGAAACTATCGTAGGTTGACAGTTTACAGAGCTTTTTCACCGGGACTTAGCCTCTGGCGAAGCTTCCGATAAAATTGTTTCGTCATTTTATTCGCATGTAGATGTCCTTTGCGATTGATTTCATGCTGAATGCAAAGAATATCATTGAAATATTCGGATCGCAGCAATTTTAAACTAAAAATATGAATTTTAATTTTCTCCTCATTGATTTTTCTTCTAACACCTTGTAAACAAGCTCTGTGAACTGTCAAATAAGTGAGGTTAGATCAAGATCTTGCATTGGTCTATTGCACATCAGTGTGCGAGCGTCAAACGTCACTCATCTCTATATAACAACAATAACACGTAAAACAAAATTTAGACAATTTAGTTGGCGCTTACGTTGACTTTTTTTTCTTGTTGAAAATTTACTTGTTGCATGACGATAGTGTATATTTATTTTAATGTGTAGTATCGAGAGCTCCCTCCCAGGGAATTACCATCTTTAAATAAAATATGGAGATCAACAGGACAGGAATCACCTAAATTATACATCAGACCATGAAATGCTAAGGGTGAAATCAGGAGTGATTCAGTTTGATTCTAAATTTTCGACCACTATTCTAGTTTGCATCTGGAGCAAAATAGAACAAACTCGCTGGTTTCCCCAGCAGTGTTCTATTCATGTTTTTCAAATTTTCAATTAATTGAAATCATTATGTTACTGCCAAGAAAGGCGCCGAAATTGCAAAGTGGATTGATCCGTAGATAAAATGGCGCATCCATACACCAAAACAATTGAAAAATATTTGAATCTCGTGATTCCATCGTGGTTCAAATCTGCAGAAAATAAAACGGAGCGTTATACCAGTTTTATTTTTTTGACAGTTGACTGGTATAAAAACTGAATCCAGAACAGCTGCTGGAAAATTCAATGTTTCAGATTTATATTCAAACTGACAGCCCCGAACGATTTGAATCACTGCTGATTTTACTCATATTTCTTATATTTATACGAAAAAACTGAATAAGTATCTTGTGCTTATTAAATATGGAAGCTGTGTGATAGTGCCATTTGCCGTTGACTATATAGGGGTCGTACACTTATTACGTAAGCAATTTTTCTAGGTTTTTCGACCCCCCTCCCCCCCTGTAAGATTTTTTTCATACAAATGAAACCCCCCTCCCCCCATAAGTGCTTACGTAATATGTGTACGGCCCCATAAGTAAATATTCAATGGCTTTGAAACCATCGAAGTAGGCCTGATACCAATAACCGAATAAACAATGATCGAAGCAGCCTCTACACTTGGATGTCAGTCACATGTGCTGCACTGTCGAAGGCAAAAAGTTTTCATGAAGACTCTCGCTTGAATATTAACGGAACAAACTCCACAGAAGCGTAATATGTATTAATTGCTTGCTGTAGAAGAATATAGTTTCTTTTTAAATAAAATAGATAAAATTTCCACAGTGGATACAATTACACACTGTTCTCAAAATATGTGAAAAGGATGGCGGTATGGTGACAAACCTGGGAGAATGCGCGCAGGATATACGTTTACCGGCTTTGAATCTCCAGGAAATCCAGGGGAAATTGGCCGCCTGAAAAACAACATAGCCCCTGGGGTTGAACAAATACCAAAAGAACTGTTTGAATACGGCAATGAGGCATGATACTTTCATGATACTTTTTAAGAATATTTTCACAAAAATTCCATCGTGAGTTCCATCTGAGGAATATATCGGAGCAGTTCCTTTAAGGTTTTTGTGGAATACACTTTAAGGAATTCCTGGGAAATTTTCAAAACAAAACAGTTTTTCGAGAAATCTCTTTGGGAAACTATTGAGGGATGTATAGGAGGATTCTTTAAGTAATTTCAGCGTCAACTCCTGGAGAAACTCGAAGAAGAGAAGATATTTCCATAAGATATTTCCGGAAGAATTTGCGGGGGAGTTTGGTTTGAAATTCTATGTGAGATTCGAAAGGAGTACAGTGGAAATGTATGGAGAGTTCTCTAAGTAATTTATGAAGAGTTTTGTGGAGGGATTTCTGGAGCAACTCCAGGGAGAAATTCAGGAGAAATTCCTAGGATAAAACTGGTAAATCTAAATAAATCTAAACTGTAAAATTCTCAATAATCCCGATGTAAGTTTCTGAGGGAATTTACGTTAAAATTTTGTAATAGCTCCTGTGGAATTTCTGGACTCTGCAGAAATTTTCCAAAGGAAATTTGGAGGAATTGCTTCAGGAATTTCCGAGAAAAAATCCTGCAGGAAATACCTGACAAACTTCCGGAGGAACTCCTTAAAAATCCGAAGAAATTCTTGAAGGAATTCCTGGAGGAATTTTAATAGAAATTTTGTAATAAGGACTGTTCAGTTTATTGAGAGGACACTTTTATTACATGACGACATTTAACAGAAAGATTGGTCAATTTTAAAAGAGTTTGCTTTATCGTATATTATAATACACTGTCCATCAACTGTAATTTTTAAAAAGAGATAAAACGGTTTCAATCCATCAAAATGGCGCTTTTTGTCAAAGCTTATCGAATTTCGAGTAAACATAAGTTTCCCACTTCGAGACGAGCCAGCTCGGGGCTGAAAGTCTCGCTAATAAAGACAAAAAAGAAGTTTCCCAGCAGATTTTTTTTATAATCAAAATTGACAGTTTGTAAAAAAAAAATTTAAATCGTATGGCAACAAAATCATCAAGAAGACCGGAAAGAAACACACTGTCAATGATTTGTCAATTTCCAGAAACAGTAGAGCCTGTGGTAGCCCGGAAATGGAATATAAATGGTTAGAGCTGTTGAAAATCCAATAAATTGAGATTGTTATGAATATCGCATTTTTCTTGAGTTAAAATTGTTTCGTTGATAATTGAATTTCATTTCTAGAAGGTCAGATAATATATTAGACGAAAACAAACAGATTTTTAAAAAGATTGATGGCTTAAAAAACATCGACAATTCAAAGTGTCCTCTTTGTAAACTAAACAGTCCTTAATTCAGGGAAGAACTCTTAGAGGAACCTTCTGAGAAATTCCTTGAGAAACTACCCAACTAATTTCTGGTGGAACCTTCGGCACATTTTTTTGGAAGCACTTCCGAAAGAACTCCTGGAACAACTTCTAAAGGAAGTCATGCAGCTTCCGTAGCAATTCTTGGAGCAACTTCAGGAGGAATTCTTGGAGAAACTTTTGGAGGAACCTCCGGAGAAATTCCTGTGGGAACTTTCGGAAAACCCTCCAGAGGAATTTCTGGAGGAACCTCCGGAGGAATTCCCGGAGAAACCTTCGAAAGAATTCCTGGAGGAACTTCCGGAAAAATTCCTTGAGAAACCTTCGAAGCAACTTCCGCAAAAACTTTCGTAGTAATTCTTGGAGGAACTTTCGAAGGTATTCCTGGAGGAACCTAGGAAGGAATTTAAAAAGGAACCTCCGAAGGAATTTCTGGATGAACCTTAGGAGAAATTCCTGTAGGAATCTCCGAATGAATTCCTGGAGGAACCCGGAGGAGAAGTTCCTGCGGGAACCCTCAGAGGAGATCCTGAAGGAACCCCCGGAGGAGTTTCTGGAGGAACCCCTGCTCCAACGAAGCAGACACAAAAACGTGGGAGACAGTATCCAGGGGATGAGCTCCATGGGGGCCGCTCCAAAATGCGGAGGGCTGGGAAGCTGAACCCCGGCCAGGTACCTCCAAAACCGGGGGAAAAAGGACCTCCTTTCAAGAGGCACGGAACTCTTGAAAGGAGGCTTCCGAGCCTCTTGAAAAGAGGCTTCCGAGCTTCTTGAAAGGAGGCTTCCAAGGCTCTTGAAAGGAGGCTTCCGAGCCTCTTGAAAGGAGGCTTCCGAGCCTCTTGAAAGGAGGCTTCCGAGCCTGCTTGAAAGGAGGCTTCCGAGCCTACTTGAAAGGAGGCTTCCGAGCCTACTTGAAAGGAGGCTTCCGAGCCTGCTTGAAAGGAGGCTTCCGAGCCTACTTGAAAGGGAGGCCTGAGCCTGCTTGAAAGGAGACTTCCGAGCCTGCTTGAAAGGAGGCTTCCGAGCCTGCTTGAAAGGAGGCTTCCGAGCCTGCTGGAAAGGAGGCTTCCGAGCCTGCTTGAAAGGAGGCTTCCGAGCCTCTTGGAAGGAGGCTTCCGAGCCTCTTGAAAAAAAAACTTCCGAGCTTCTTGAAAGGAAATTTTCGAACCTTTTGAAAAGAAACTTTCGAGCCTGTTGAAAGCAAACTTTGAGCCTTTTGAAAAGAGGCTTTCGAACCTCTTGAAAGAAGGCTTCTGAGCCTCTTGAAATGAGTCTTCCGAGCCTCTTGAAGGGGACTTCCAAGCCCTCCTCTTGAAAGAAAGCTTCTGAGCCTCTTGAAAAGCTTCCGAACCTCTTGAAAGAAGGCTTCCGAGCCTCTTGAAAGGAGGCTTCCGAGCCTCTTGAAAGGAGGCTTACGAACCTCTTGAAAGGAGGCTTCCGAGCCTTTTGAAAGGAGGCTTCCGAGCCTCTTGAAAGGAAGCTTCCAAGCCTCTTGAAATAAGGCTTCCAAGCCTCTTGAAAGGAGGCTCCCGAGTCTCTTGAAAGGAGGCTTCCGAGATTCTTGAAAGGAGGCTTCCGAGCCTCTTGAAAGGAGGCTTCCGAGCCTCTTAAAAGGAGGCTTCCGAGCCTCTTAAAAGGAGGCTTCCGAGCCTCTTGAAAGGAGGCTTCCGAGCCTCTTGAAAGGAGGCTTCCGAGCCTCTTGAAAGGAGGCTCCCGAGCCTCTTGAAAGGAGGCTCCCGAGCCTTTTGAAAGGAGGCTCCCGAGCCTCTTGAAAGGAGGCTCCCGAGCCTCTTGAAAGGAGACTCCTGAGCCTCTTGAAAGGAGGCTTCCGAGCCTCTCGAAGGGGACTTCCAAGCCCTCCTCTTGAAAGAAGGCTTCCGAGCCTCTTGAAAGGAGGCTTCCGAAACCAATTTCTTGGAATTAATGGCTCATTTGGATTCAATGGTAATTAAAAACTCATTTCTTTGGTATGGAAAAGTTGGTCATTTTATCACTTTTACAAGAACTGTTACCAAGTATTATGATCCGGAATTACAAAAACATTTCAAGCAGTAGATTGCGGTGCAATTTTTAATACAGTTAAATCTCCATGAGTCGGTATTTAAGGGACCATCGACTCATGGAAATATCGAGATGTGGAATAGAAACTTCCCGAGCAGCACACATGTTGCATAAAAGTTTCTGTGACCCATATGCAACCGAATTCAGTCACATTTGAGTTGCTGCAACCAAATCGTGCTGGATTGTGCTGCTAGGGTTCTTGGATAGCTCATCGTAGCACTATGGGGAAAGTGGTGGCCAAAAATCGAAAAATTGACTTGCTTTGAATGCCGTGTCTTGCATACCATTTGAAAGATGGATAGTTCAAACCTAGATTTCCAAAATTTCAGCCCTCTGTGATGAAATGAAAACTCATTGCGCCACAGACATCAGACTTAGAAAAATGGTGAAAATTGCAAAAAAATGCATTTTAAACAAATGCATTTTTTCAGCGAATATTCGAACTTGATTCACCGTTGGAAACAGAATTGTCTAAACTTCAAAATAGGTATGTTGTTGAGGTTACACTGCTGATTAAAATTAGCAAAAATTGGGTAAATATCGGAAAAAATTATATTATGCCTAAGTTGGACTATATCTCACTGGGGTGCTGGGGTTCCTATCCTATTTAATCTTATGCACAGCAACCTTATTCTAGTTTTGATTTGCATTTGAACTGCCCCTAAAGTTAAAAACAATCGTTCAAGTTTATCGTTCAAGAATACGTAGCTCATTACTGGGTTAAATACCAGTTACAACTTCCGGATGCGATGAAAATACATAAATATGATTAATCTTATGCTAATCTTATTAGAATGCTATAAAAATACAGAAAAACCAAAAAAATATTATTGTATGGAGCCGCCCCATAGTGCGTAGGGACTATCACAGTATCCCAAAAAATATTTTTTTGTTGGAATTTCTGTTCATAATATCTGGTTTACACTTCGTCTTTGAGTGATAAAACGGCCTACTTTTCCATACCAACGAAATGGGTGCAAGTCTCGTTGGATAAACGTACAACTCGTGCTAAAAAACCATCTTTTTGCAACTTGTTGCACAAACTACTATTTAATATGGCATAATTTGTTTCCATGAGTCGATATCGAGTCATAGAACATCGACTCATGGAGGTTTGACTGTAGGCACGTTTTTCAGTTTATTCATCGGTACTTTCAGTAAAGTTTTTCAAGTAAGTATACGTAGTGCTGCAAGTTACCCAATACCGCACTCTAGAGATTGTCACGAGGTCGCTACAAAATCAGTTTTAAATGTTATAACAAAATTTTATTCACAAATAAAAAGACAAAGTAACTGCCTGTGCGATTGTTCCTCCTTTGCTATAATTAACATAATGATTGTTTCAAATAGTCCTTCTTTTTAACATTCTGCTGTATTAAATTTGTTTTGCAATAGGCTAGGTGTAACAGTTGTGGCTATAGCACCAGTTGTCGTACTAGTGCTTTATATGCCAAATGACCAATCAAATCACCGCAAACTAAGTTCATATCGATAAAGCATATTCATATGAATCGATAACACCTTTGATTTCCTCCAAAACAAGCAAAGCATAATTGTAAAAAATGATTTTGCTTAATTTTCAACGTCCTTTGCACCAGTTGTGGCATTGGCCAGTGCTATAAGAAAACAATGTGATTTGCCAAATAAAGAACCAAAATTAAGAATAGTGCCACAACTGGTGCATGCGTTCCTATTATGGATTAATCAATTTTGAGGATTAAAACATATTTTATTCTGGCTTTCACAGCTGTTCTAAGGAGCAGGAAGTAAAACCTTTCGCTTGATATATAAAGTCCACCCACATGTCTTTTACTCATTTTTTTTTAAAATAGTTGTTCTTATGTATGGCGACAATTGGTACACCGACCCTAGTGAATTTTTCATAAACACAGCTTCAAAAAATGATCTGATTTTCGTTAAACAAAAGCCGATTTCCCATAAACAGGACAAACATTAGCAACGGTTTTCTATTTGAAAACATAATTTATGATCACCGAAACATTGGCCCAACCATCTGGACTGACCCTTTCCCCTCGGAAAGACAACATTCCGTCCTACTCGAGCTACCCTCCACCGATGACAACCCCAAAACTAAACAAGCCAATGGCTCATACTTCGTTCGGCTCGGAATTAATTATCCACACGATTCACCAGATTCATTCCTAAACAACCCCGTTTGCAAAACTTGCCTAGCCGAAAACTTCAAACTCATCCATTCACATAAATTACGGCCGACCAAATATCTACCAGTCGCATATCCTCGCATTACATTCCTTCAAACTGTTCTCATCCTTTACCTTCAAATATCCTATCCTCACAGAAGGCAGCCAGAGAGGAAAAAAATCCAACGTCTCAAACCGGCCACTGTCCACTTGGAAGACCCCTCTTTCTTACAAGCCTCAACTGACCGACAGGGACACACATGGGCAAGGATAATCGACAAACTCGTCCAACAGGACAAAGTTTTCCTCCTGCCCTTCCGCGCCGTCCCGCCATCGCACCGGGTCTACCTGACGGATGTCCTTCCGAAGCTCGAAGTTCGAAGCCAAAGGAAGTGATAATGTTTGCCTTTCGCAGCTCTCGATGATAGAACGAAGGAAAAATATTTTCTTCCAGATTAAAGTTTAAAATTGCTGGTCATTTATTACTCGGCCTCGTTTGTTCGGTACACGTACAGCTCTTCTCGCACCACTAAGGGTACCGTCATCGAATGAGAAACGGATAGAGCCTGCCTTCTCCGTGTGTGCTTCATGCCTCGAAGTGTGGCGTTTTTGGGATGTGGGAACTTGTGCTTAGGATCGAAGTGTCCGCATTGTCGATATGGCAGTGGTCGAATTTCATTGTCCCAAAGTTATGCATATGTTCCACGGCGATGTAATAAAATCGACTGCTTTTGATTGCTCTCAACCCACAGGGTTTGCTGCTTTTAAAGTTAGCGAGATGGGTGGGATGGATGGTTATGAATATTTGTTAACATATTGGATACCAATAGATGCATGGAAGTTGGAATGAGAAGATTTTTGTCATCACAAATTTTGAACTTATCCTTCATACGACCTTTAATGATCGCTCAAAAAACAGAAGTTCATGATAAAGGATTTGAACTATTTCCTATTTCTAAAAGATCTTAAATTGTGTTACAATAGTTTAACTACTGACTAGATTTTTTTCAAAATGCAAAAGTTGTAAATCGTATTTCCCTATTATTTTTTACAATACCCAACAAAATGTTTAATTTGCGTAGCTTATAAAGTAAAGCAGATTTTGTTACTCAATCACGAGTTAAAACCAAATGAAATGGTTCGAAATTTGATCAAAACAGGTGGAATGATTAGCCATTTTTTTGCCTATCTCGAATTTGCGATGCAGCAAGTTGCAGCTTTGGTGAAATGTTTATTTCAAAAATCTATTTCAAAGTGCTATGGAAGAATAATCTTTTCTACTAACGTACTACAAACCACGATTTTTAATTATTCGTCTTTTACCTCACAGAAACTGAAGACGTTCAACTACGCTCTTCAACTCTGAATGCTTTTCAACATCTGACACCGGCTCAATTGCATCATCCCTAAACAACAAAGCAGGATAAAATCGGAAAATTCATCCTGTCTGGCAAAAGGGGTTGGGGTTCGCTTGGTATGCATGGCTCCGAGGCAACGAACCAGATTATTAACACATCCCAACACAATCGGTTACACAATGTCAGTCATCCTGCAGACCAAAAGATCATCGCGCAAACGTCACATCGCATCGCTCCCATCGAGTGGATGTTGTGATGTACTCAAGGATTGTGTCCCCTCTTGCTCTCGGTTTAATGGGAGTGCAAAAGTTACAAGACCGCGCTCATTTAATTTGGCCTCGGGGTGATTGGATTCTGGTCTGGCGCTGGAACCCATTCATGTTTTCCATTTTTCTCGTCTGCATCAACATCATCATCAGCATCGTGTTCTCGTTCAGGGGGATTGTTTGATGCTGCTTGTCTCGCGACAAACCCAAGGACCTCATTGCGTGAAGAAAAATTGAATTGAATGGCGGTGGTTAACCGAAACCGAATAGGATTCGCTTTGCTCTGCTTTCAAGGGGTTAATCCATTTCCTAAAATTGGAAAGATTTACGGGTATGCGAGCGGAGCGGATGCTGTTGAGATTGATGCACAATAGGATTTACGGGGAAATGCGGAGTGCTTTTTTATTTGGGTTGAGCATTTTGCTGTAATTGGAAAAATTACGATGAACTAATTATCTTATTATTCGTTCCGCCATGGATTTATAGATTAACGTAAAGACTCTATGCCATATTACCACTATATGTTGGGAAAAAAATGATTACTATTTATTACTAGTCGACCCGGCAGACGTTGTCCTGCATAGTGGGCGGAAATACGTGTGTTGTGAACTGCTCATGTGAAATTTCCATACGAATGTTAATTTTAGTTTTTCATGATTTACTTAACCTTAATTTCACATGAGGAAATGTCATATAAACCCGTTGGAAACTGTAACGAACATATCTACTGAAGGAATAAAGAAAATCCATCCAGTCGTTTTCGAGTTATGCGGAAACGAACACAGACCATTTCATTTTGCCTTTCTCGTAAAGGCTATATGATCGCTCCAAAAACAAACTTTTTATAGAAGGCCCGGAGACCCATAGTGTTATATACCGATCGACTCAGCTCGACGAATTGAGGTGATGTCTGTGTGTTTTTTTTTTTCTTCCTAAACAATGGAGGGGGAATCTGCTCAACAGACATCCTGGGTTGACCAGGAAGTGCTGGGTTAGGGGCCACCTCCAATGAGGGAGGCAGGGCTGCATCCCCGACCAGCTAAACCGTTTCCATTGCCGCCAAGCCCATCGTCCTTTCGGTACAACCAGAAAGTAATGCTTCAAAGGGGGGCCAGTGCATGACGCACCCTCGAGGTTAGCTGCGTGTCCTTGCAGCATCGAACATCGTGACTCGCTTTTTTAGAAGAACACCATGGTATCGTGCCAGCGCATTGCCGGCTTTCCAGGTGGCCTTACCACGCCCTATGTCCTCGGAAGGTGGGCAGGGTCGACTTCGCGCCTGCTTCCCTCTGCACGACTGGTATCAAGAATGATGATGCCGCGTGCACCCCAAATTGACCTTTCTGCGATAGGGCCTATTCGCCAGCACACAGAGGGATTTGCCGACGCGAGGCCTACGCCTGCCCCAGCCTTGACGAGGACCCCTTTCCGTCCTCGGGCTCGGAACCCGCCCGGTTGACCGACGCCGCGAAAGCGACGATACCATGTTGTTCTTCGCGCGGCCACTTGTTCGATAAAAGGATCGAGTTCGACCACAGAGCATGACCACCGGTATGACCCATGAAGCCGACTCCGATCCCTTGGACCACCTCTTATTTGCGCCTGAACTAGCCATCCTTGAGTCCACGCGCCACCTTCTGTGTAGCTCCGAGACGATTTGGGCGATAGCCGATAAAACGGCGTTCCAGCCAACTTCATCTTTACACATCCTCCGAACTAGGTTGTCCGGGGTAGTGTCCAGACCACATGTGGCAAGCGCGAAAACGTGAGCACACGAACAACACGTGTTCCGCCGTTTCCTCTAAACCTGCGCACACCAAACACTCGGGCGAAACCGAGCAAGCCAGCTGCTTTACCTGCACTTTGATTTTGCAGCACGCTTAAACGCCGGGCACATCGAGCCCCCCATGGGGTGCTTGCTGTTCACAGCTTTGCTGGAACAAATCAAACAATTGGGAGGGTTCGTGCAGCATTGTGCCTTATGTCCCTCCAATCCGCAGCGTCGGCAGAGATTGCTTCTGTCAGGGCCTTTGCAGTCCCATTGCTTGTGCCCCGGTTCCAGGCACTTGAAGCAAACTTCGGGTTGCTCGTATATGCGCACAGGGCATACCGACCATCCCACCTTGACGCTCCCTAACTTGACTACCTTGGAGGCGTCGCCGCAGTGCCGTGACGAGCTCTTCGACTTCAGTGATCTCGTCCAGGTCTTTAACCCTTAGATTCACCTCCGTCGTGAGTGCCCTCACCTTGACCGTCTCGCCTAGGACCTCCTCCGCCAACTTCTTGTAGGCGGCGCCCTTTTGCGAGACGCCCCGCTTCAGCTCGAGTATCATCTCGCCCATCCGGGTACGTCTTATTCGACGTACGTCGGCGCCGAGTTCACCGAGCTTGACGTCACTCCTCATCGCCTTCAAGACGTCCGAGTACTTAGCCTCGTCCGCCGTGATGACTAGGGCATCGCCCCTGGAGTGATTGGCGCCTACCCTAGACTTCTTGCTACCCTCATTCGCCTGGGCCTTCTTTTCGGCCCTTGACGTCTTCGGTTTCCTCTTGTTCTTGACCAGGGTCCAGGAGGCGTCATTCCCCTCTATTTCCCTGGTCTGGTGCGGCTGAGAACTTTCAGCCTGCCGTAACCCCTTACCACCGTCTTGCCTGAGTGGACGGACCTTTCCAGGTCCTTCCTCCCCGGTTTTGGAGGTACCTGACCGGGGTTCAGCTTCCCAGCCCCACTACCCTTGTTCGGGGTAGTAACCTCCGCGTTTTGGAGCGGCCCCAGGAGCTCATCCCCTGGAGACTGTCTCCCCGTTTTGTGTCTGCTCCGTTGGAGTAGTCCCCCCGACGTACCCGCAAATACTTGAGCCTCAGTCTGGGTAGACTTTGGCACCACCGTCTTAGCTGGCACGGCTTCGGTCGACTCGACCTTGCCCGAGTCCGCGAATCCTTGGGCCGCAGTCTGGGTAGACCTCGACTCCACCGATTTCACGGGTTTACACTTGGCCGTCCCGACCGCCCTCTCCAGCTTGGCGTCCAGCATCGACTTTCGAAGTTTCTGCAAGCTCCTCTTGAGGTCCTTGCTGATATTATGCTTCGATGACGCAAAGTCGATGATGGCGTCCAGCTGTTCCGTCGCCACCTCGAAGGCCGAAAGCCCATCGCGTTTGCGGTTCATCGCCTTCACAAGCCATGGGCCGTCAATAACCCCTTCCGGCGTTTTTATAGCCGAGAGGAAGGTTGAGTGACCCACGCTGGCGCTGCGCACTGAGCTGCCGACTATTGCCTCTGGCCTCCTAGGCGGAGACCTGAACAACCCACCTCTTGCGAAGGGGTTGTCGCCTACACTACTACCACTAATTGAAGAATTGACTTGGTTTTCCTTTTTGGTCCCACGAGTTGCTCGGGAAAAGAGGTCCACCACGCCAGAGCCCAGCATAACGCGGTAAGGGACAATTACTGTGGAGGGTGCCCAGGTACCCCACAGGCTCCGTTAAAGGCCTAGCTTATTATTTCACCCCCCTGGCCATGCATCCCTTCGGCACGGGTCGCTTGACGCCTTGGGATTAGGGGTTAGGGACGATGGTCCCGGTCTAACTCGCAGTGGCCATGGGGAGGGGTCGTCAAGCCCTTGGACAAAGTCCCTGCTGCCCCCGGTGATGTCTGTGTGTGTGTATGTGTGTGTATGTGCGCAAAAGTTTGCAAAAAGTCTAGCCCACTTTTCAGGCACTTACCCTTAACGGATTTGCTTGCAACAAGTTGCATTCGACGCAGAATCCTGTCCCATTGTTTCCTATTGAAAATTGGCCGGATCGGACTATGGGCTCAGAAGTTATGGACAAAATACTTTTTGTTTAGACAACAACGAGAAGAAAAGTCTAGCCCATTTTTCAGGCACTTACCCTTGACTGATTTGCTTGCAACAAGTTTCATTCGACGCAGAATCCTGTCCCATTGTTTCCTATTGAAAATTGGCCGGATCGGACAATGGGCTCAGAAGTTATGGTCAAAATACTTTTTGTTTAGACAACAACGAGCGGAAAAGTCTAGCCCATTTTTCAGGCACTTACCCTTAACGGATTTGCTGGCAACAAGTTGCATTCGACGCAGAATCCTGTCCCATTGTTTCCTATTGAAAATTGACCCGATCGGACTATGGGCGTAGAAGTTATGGCCAAAATACTTTTTTTTATATAAAAGTACATTAAAAAGTATAGCTCATTTTTTGAGCACTTATTCTTAACCGATTTACTCATAACAAGTTGCGTTTGACGAAGAATCCTGTCCCATTGTTTCCTATTGAAAATTTGCCGGATCGGACTATGGACTCAAGAGCTATGGACAAAACACTTTTTTTCATACCAAAAGTGCGTAGAAATTACTAACTCGAATTAAACGAGAAAGGCACCATCACCGCTAGGTGGATTAATCTGGGTTTTATTATATAGATTCGAAAGTTCATCGAGGTCGATTACTAGCTTACTGTGTCTTGTTCAGAATGTATCGGATCAAGATGGAACACGAAGCTAGCCAAAATAATGTCCTTTTTCAGAGCTCGATATTTATTTTTATTTGTCGAAACATCTAAGCTATTCCCTTTTCACGGTCCATAGCTACACGTAGTCTGCCACACAGTACGAAGGTCCATAGATCATTCATTCATTTCGTTTATTTAGTCTACATCTAAACAGCATGTTGAACAACATGCACGAAAGTCCATCACCTTGTCTTAGTCCTCGGCGCGATTCGAACGAACTGGAGTGTTTGCCCGAAATCTTCACACAGTTTTGCACACCATCCACCGTTGCTTCGATCAGTCTGGTAAGCTTCCCAGGGAAGCTGTTCTCGTCCATAATTTTCCATAGCTCTACGCGGTCTATACTGTTGTATGCCGCCTTGGGGTTAGGGACAAAAGGTCGAAAGACAAAAGGTCGAAAGGACAAAATGTCGAAAGACAAAACGTCGAAAGACAAAAGGTCGAAAAGGACAAAAGGTCGAAAAGGACAAAAGGTCGAAAGGACAAAACGTCGAACGGGACAAAAGGTCGAAAGGGACATACATTTGAAATTCACAAGAAACTGAAACGACGAGAATCAATCTCGCACCTAAGTTGCCCTACAAAGTTAGCAAAAACTCTGCTCTTTTGTTTTTACAATTTTTAACAATCAAACAAAATTCATTCAATAAGTACCACTAATAGATGGATGTTTGAGTTTTCTAAATGTTACTTCGATCAAATATATCGTCGTGTATTATACGCCGGTGTATTTTCAATGCGTGCGCATGCGTGGCTGCGGCGTGCACTATTTTGATAGATCGATGTGACATTCAGAAAACTTAGATATTCATGTATTATTGCACTAATTTGATGAATTTTATTTAATTGTTAAAAATAGTGAAAAATAAAAGAGCATTATTGCCAACTGTATAGGACAACTCTGTCTCGCGAAATACAAGCTTTATTCATTTCTTATTAACAATCGTTTTTATCTCTTTCAGAACTATCTAGATATTCACAATGTTGTCTTATAGTAATTACTCCTTCTTTGAAAATTGCTCATTCTTCAACTTTGATTAATTAGATTAGTGCGTTATTTCTGCCTTAAGTTAAATGCATTTTATAAATTCTTTTGGAATACACCTAACTTGTTATCAACTTGTTTCGACCTTTTGCTCTTTCGACTTTTTGTCCCGTTCGACCTTTTGTGCCTTTCGACCTTTTGTCCTTTCGACCTTTTGTCCCTTTCGACGTTTTGTCTTTTCGACTTTTTGTCCTTTCGACCTTTTGTCTTTTCGATCTTTTGTCTTTCGACCTTTTGTCCTTTCGACCTTTTGTCTTTCGACCTTTTGTCATAGATTCGCCGCCTTGAAATCAATGAACAGATGGTGCGTTGGGACCTGGTATTCACGGAATTTTTGAAGGATTTGCCGTACAGTAAAGATCTGGTCCGTTGTCGAGCGGCCGTCGACGAAGCCAGCTTGATAACTTCCCACGAACTCATTCACTAAAAACAAAAAACTTCGAAGCAAGCGTGGCTCACTCTTAGAGCAACCGCTATCGTATTCCTGCTAAACAGGACTTGGTCGGTTGGTATCAAGATGAGGATACGATGTTAGCTAAGTTGGGGAGGATACGCAGCCATGGGGACTGTGGAGGAGCGTGGGGACTTACAGCCCTGGGAAGACCAGGGAGGCTCGCACAACTCCATTATTTCTGGGTTAGGGTGCCCGGAAAGTCAAGCTGGATCTAGAGCTGATGGTACAGTCCTCCATCTTTGAGGAAGCAGATGAGGACAGATAGGCTGGAGGTATCGTTAGCTAGAGCATCAGGGAGCGAGGAATGTCAAACTTTGGACATCGGCAGATCGCATGTTCCACTGAGTTTTGTACTCCACAGATGTCACAAACGGAAAGGACCTTCCGCCGAAATTATGTGAGAATCGGGTGTGGCCGGTGTGAAGGAGGGAGATTACTTGCTGGTCCTTGAGACTGGGCATGTCATTCCAGGGTGCCGTGGATCCCTTGACCTTCCGTAATTGCGTGGTTCTGGAGTTAGCCCATTGGTTTTCCTAATCCTGGCACCCCGCAGTGCCCAGGAATCCAGGCGAAGGTTGTCGATTGTTGTTCACTAGCGAGGATGGCGTGGATCCATAGATGTCTCGGGTAGTCACTTTATGGCACTAGCCCAGCGATGGCACTAGCGGAATCAGTCAGAACTAGGACTGGTTTGTAGGAGGGGATAGTTGCAGCCATCAACAGAGCTGCGGTTTCCGCCGAGAAGACGCTGCATTGTTCAGGAAGGCTGTCCGAGACCGTTAGGTTGCTCACGGTAACGCCTAAGCCGACCCCTTCTCTCGAAAGAAAACCGTCAGGTTATCGATGTTCATGGTCCCTAATCTCAGTGTTTAGCAACTCGGCGACCGATCTTCGAAGAGCTTCCGTGTTGTCCCCTCTTTTAAAGCGCCCCGCAATGGAGCTATTTATGTTGGTTGTGGAGGAGTGCCAGCTCCTCGCTCCATGCCAGTGAACCCTAGCCACCGGGTGGAGATTGACGCCGGCTATCATGTCCATGCTCCGATCCTCTTGAACAAGAAGAGGGTTTCATGGTTTCCGGATGTGGCGGAAGCGTATGCGGTGGCTTTTAGACAAATAGCCACTTGCACAGGACGGCGAAATGGGAGGACACTTGCTTCGACGCAGGCAACCTCAGCGGGTGTGGAAGGAAGAAGTCCGAAAGCTATGCGGAGGTATTGGTTGAAGACTGGGGAGAGTATGTTGACAAGCTCAAGAAGTCTGCTGTAAAACAGCGCTTGGCCGATACGATACCGAGTGGCCCTGTTGTTCGTCCTATGCGGTCTTGATAATGTTTCTATGACATTGATCCTTGATTTGCAGCCGACTTTGACTGCTTGGAAATGAGGAACGAAGGTCAGTCCTTGATCGATGGAGACTCCGAGGACCTTGACGAGTTTCCGGTTTGGAATCGGCTGCCCGTTAATCTTGAGACTAGGGCCGGAGAGACGGTGCCGTCCATTGCACACATGTCCGCGGACGCTTTTTCCGGCCGACATGGTGAAGCCAACCGACGAGGCCCACCGATGAACTGCACTAACCGCTGCTTGGGTTCGGATACGCGTTCGCGCCGGAGTGTCACCGACTACCACAAGCAGGATGTCGTCCGCGTAGACGAAGATGTAGATGTTCTTGGGGAGGCCATTGAAGACCCCATTCATGGCAACCAGAAACAGGGTTACTGCCAGAACAGACCCCTGCGGGACCCCAGTCTCCTCTGGGAAGGTTCTGGAGGCGGAATTGCCGATAAAGACCCGGAAGGACCGGTGGGTGAGGAAGTTGTGCACAAAAGCTAGGATGTAACCAGTGAAACCCCAGTCCACCAGCACTAGTGGAGTCCAAGTGCGGTTAAACGCCTTAGAAATATCCCGGGAAACTAGGTCCCATAGAGGTCGGAAGCAACCTCCCAATTTAACATAGAAAGGAGGGGACAACTGATGGTGGTCACGTCGATGTTGGTGGCTGAATGGCCATTTAAAAAGGCTTGCAAACCATCGTTCAGGGAAACTAGATCTGCCTCCTCGAAAGCTTCGAGTAGGGCAACACCATGGGGGTCCGACCATGTGCCTCCCCAGGTCGGGTGATGGGCATTCATATCTCCCAAGAGAAGAAGGTGAGACGGGGTCTCACTGATGATGTCACTCACATTTTGTTTGATGGCGGGAAGCGTTTCACAAGGGAGATAGACATTCACAATGCTAATAGGAATGCTGCCTCGGAGACGGACTCCAACAACTGGGAGGTCTTCACGAAACTGAAGAACGTCAAAGGGGATCTCCCACGGAATGCCGGATATTTGTACCTACCTTGCAAATCCATTTATGTTTGCCTCCAAGGGAGCTGTCCATGGAGGCTGGTGAGATGCGATTGACCTCCTGGAAGGCTATAATCCAGGGCGAACTATCGTTTGTTTCAGGTTTGGCAGGTTGTTCCAAAGGCCGGTAATATTCCACTGAAGACAAAGCTTGACCTCTAGTGGGAGCGTAGGGGTCGGAAAAGAGGCAGAAGTGTATCGCAGGTAGGGGCGATGATGGCGTTGTATCAGTTGTGTTGCGCCTATCAGAAGGAAAGAGAGCGCTTTGGGAGTTGGAGAGCATATCCTTGGAGGTATCCGGAAGGGTACTATTGTAAAAGGAGTGTCTTGGGTGGTCGAGCCTGGATGATCTCTAGACCCGTAGACAGGGTTGACGTAAGGAGCTCGATTGGATTTGGTGACATGCTGGGAGTGGTAGGACTTATCACTCGGGTTGGTGTTCCCGGGATGCCCGGGAAGCGGCCAAAGGGACTTATTTCCAGGGATAGAGGCCCCAGGGTGCCCTAAGCAGCACATACTCATAGCATCCATAATAACTTCTCGATGGTCTTGGTTGATTAGCTTGCTGCTACTCGGTGGCTTGCGTCCCTCGTCCACGCTTTCCACGGAGTCCTTCGGAGAAACAGCGTTTTAAAACCTTGCGCTTGCCGGAATGCTTGCAGGGGGATAAAGCGTCTCTATTCCGTCTATCTCCCGGCGCCGGGGGGTGTTCCTTAGATCCGGTGTGGGAAAGACGTTCGCACTGAGGGGGGGGACGACTACCGGGGGATCTGGACAGGTTCTTCATGTTTGGCGAGTCTTCTTCCACAGGGTGCCGGGGTCAACCTGGTCGTTCCGGTGGGGTCATGACGTCCGGTCTACCGGCGCCCCGACTACACAGGGCACCGTGGATGATTTGTTCGTCCAATGCCATCCTCAAACGCCGGGGTCGGTCCAAAGGTTCCGGTTGGGGTATGGCGTCCGGTCCTAAGGCGCCCGACTGTCTGGATCAGGCAACGGCTCAAGGGTTGTAGCAGTGTGTGTTGTTTTTGGCACGTTGGAGGCAGCAGGGTGGTGGGTGTTGGCGTAAGTACTGAAGACGTAGTTAATGTTTGGCGGAGGGACCGCCACTTTTCCGCCACAACATCAACGATCTATCGAGTCGATCCATGGTGCGGTGAGCACAACAGCACAAGAAGTGGTAGACACAGCACAGAAGCGATCCAGGTCGGGTTGTTTCGATTTCGAGTGTCAAACAGTGACAGACGAGAAGAACGTTGCCAGAAGCCGGATGTTGGTGTCAGGTACCTGATCAAATAGAGATCGGTACGTGGAACCAAGAGCAACCGAAAAACGAACCCACCGCATGAAGAAAAAAGAGTACGAAGAACACGTAATAAGTGAGGCGTAAGAAAGAATGGAGCAGAATGATATGCGGAGGTTTTATGAGACTGATAATGGCGTGCGGAGAAAGACAGCGCCATCTCCCGTCATGTGCAATGACCAAGAAGGAAATTTGCTGACCGATAAAACCGAAGTGGCTGCCATTTGCTTTTTAAATTAGAAAAACATTCACAATAAGCGCCAGTTTAAAATTGAACTGTTTTATTTCCCTTGAAAAGGGAGAAATTCAGAAGAATTTCTAGATGCAACTAAAAAACATCCTGTTGGAGTGCAGATGAATAGAAAATGAAAATGAATTAATATGAAATTCCCAAAAAAAAAAAATCTTTTTTAAATTTAGTAAATTCAGACGGGGAATTTCTGTAGAATTTTCTTTTAATCTTCAAAAGTATTTTCTGGGCAATTAAAAAACATACAGGCTAACCGCTAGCTGTTTTAATGTGTCTCTCTTTAATTTCTGCCTTTTCAAATACTTATTCGATCCACATTCTTTCGTTCTTAATGACATTATTGTTACACATTCAGATTTAAAGTTGTCATCAACGCATCATCTCCAACCCGTAGAACCCCTTGCGTTCATTGCAACAAATTTTCCAAATTTTAGAAGACCATGAACAGATCACCCAGCCAACAATCGACTAGATTAAATGTTACAGATGTCAAAGAGGCCTGTCACACTTTGACAGACTTCGAATCGGGTCCGCTTTGGTTCCCGTTTTTTGCCGCATCCTCTCCATTGTTATTTTTCCTCGCATCGAGAATGAGATAACCCATTCATGAAACGGTGTGCGCGTGCTGCTGCTGCCGCTGCTTGATGCTGTTCTGGAAAACCGGAAAAGAAGAAATGATTTTTTATTGATTTTCCAACTTGCTTCGCATGGCTGTAGCATGGAGCGTCGCTATTGTCGTCACAATAAAGTGGTCTGGAGATTACCGACTCGCCAGATTCGGTTGTCCTTATTAGAGAATGTGAATGAAGAGACCGGGTTGGCACGCGCGTGTTCATCTCATTTTGGGACTGATGCTGGAACCGGGTGAAAAAAGGGGTTGATTGTTATTTGTTTGCCGGGGGAAACATGTGTTGAGCACGCACTCATTGTGTTGTGGTTTTTTGAGCGGTTGGTCGAATCAGGTTGCATCATGAGTTCATTGGTTTGGGAAAAGGCAGCATACCTCAAAGAAGGTGGTAGATTGAATGTTTGAATGATCATCATTAACTAGGCATTCATCAGGAAAGTGAAGTACCTACCTGACAACTTGAAACATATTTATTTAAACATAAACATATTTAAATCAATTTTACCTATTTTTAGATATTGGGCTTAGCCGTGCGATAAAATGCACGGCAACAAAGCAATACCATGCTGAAACTGGTAAGGTTTGATTCCTTGTCCGGTATAGGACATTTTCGGGTTAGAAGCTACCGTTTTGCATTCGTATGTCATGACTGAGGCTGACACGATGATACTTTTATTCCTAGGGAATCCAGGAATCATAGGAAATGTGCCTTAGAATCCTAAAAATTTATAACTGTGGAAATGCTGAATGAACACTAATCTCTGAGGCGGCAATGTACAAGTGGGGGTTGTAATGAAAATACGAGGAAGATTTTTTGAAGATAAGTGTGTATGTAATTGAGATATTCTTTTAAAAATCCTATGTAAAGTTTCAAAAAATATGGCGTAGGCGGAAATATTGTTATACGATGTAGTTTTACTAGAAGCAGAATGAAATCATTGAAGCAAGCGAGGAACAAGTGGTCTGGAATTTTTAGAAACTAAAATTTAGCATCAACATGCTTTATCTTCTATTCTCAACAAGAAAATTTACTAGCTAATAAAGTAGGTGAATCTGTAAAAGCTGGTAATTATCGCATTCAAGAGTACAAGCTTCCGGAAGAAATTGATAGTATTAATATTTTGTCCAGTTCAACACATTTGCCCTGAAGAAATGAACGCCAGAAGCAGAAGGTGAGCTTTAAAATCCAAGGGTAAATTTTCCTGTGTCATAACTTATTTCGCGAATAGCCTTCACTCCCATATCAATGTCAACGAAATGTTCAAGCATAAGTAACAAAATCTGTTCATTTCAGGAGCCTATTTAAAATTCCATATGCGTCTATAGCCACCTTTTTGCTGTGACATAAAATTCACACGATTTCCACCATCCAAATGCTAAAAGGTTTCCACCGCACTTCATATGGATGGGACACCCCACAACGGGACGGCACGTTTGATATGAAAAATGCCTACATGCTACTTTCATCCATTATCCGAACCCCGAACCGGCGCGCTTTCATGGGAAATATACCTTTTTGCGTTTCAATCGAATCGATGAAACCTGAAAAAGCTGCCAAAAGAATCGAGCCGCATGTTGTGACTAAACTCTTTCGGCGGCTTTTTCTTACATCAATCCTCAATGAAGAAAAGAGTTGAGACCCGCTTAATAATTGCTTACCAACGGAATAGAGAAAAAAAACCAACGCATCGACCCTTTTTCCTTCTTTAGCCTCTGCAACCTTAGAGGGTATTCAAAAATGACCAGTGGTGACACTGATGACCTCCTCCTTGAGTAAAGGAAAAAAAATCGTCGCATACATTATCAAAGGGATTGTAATCCTTTTGCGCAATCCTTTCACCAAGCGCACTATTATGTGAGTTAAAAAAATCTACAAAAATGATAAATCGACCAAACATTACCCCAAAAAATTAAAACCAAACCTGTCCTACCAGCTCATGGGCAATTTTGACGAACATTGAGGCAAAAAGGTGCAATTTGAAAAATGACGATCCATGCCACATTTCCTGCTGCACCGGTTTCTTGCTTTGGGTTTCCATCCCTTGAGCGACACAAACTTAGTTTTTCTCTGATACTGGGAGTGTTGACCAATATTTGGTTTCTCGGGGAAAGATTTCTGGTTTTTCCTGAATTTTGTCTTGAGGACGATTTCCAGAACTTGATTGAAGGAACGTTTTCTGTTTGAATCGCTGAAAAGTAACTACATTTTCGTTCGATGATTGCCTCAAATGCGTGAGAAAAGGGACCGACCGACCGACCGATTCAAAAAATGAGTTTTATGTTGAAACTGTGCGGATTCAATTTAAATAACTGTGTCATAGGTACAGTAGCTGGGCGGTTGTGATCGGTTTGGTGGTGCTGCAATAAAAATGAGCACGTCGTTCGTCGTTTGGATGGTTTGTTCACTGATAAGAGACACAGTAAGTTGTCGGAAAACGATTGTTTTATGGCCTCTATGTTATGCTCATTGCAATAAAGTGGAGTGCATTTCAATAATTCTTTAAGGTGAATCGCGTAGAAATTCAAATTTAAAACTACATAACGCTTTCAGTGCCATATAATTGTAAAAGTTTGCGACGGGCAACAACGAAATGAAGTTTTCCATATTTGCTCAGTTGCGGCATGTACGAAAAAATGATTTTAAGATATGCTAAACGCCTATAAATTGATATTTGGGAGAGAGAAAAAACGTGAGGATAGGGCCAGGACTGCCTTTACGGCAACAATTTTTGAACTCTGTCATGATTGACCTTATAGACTGTTCCAGAAATTATGAGCACACTGAAAAGTAGTGCGATGTAAACATGATGTAATTTTTCTGAAAACTTTTGTCCAATTTACAAAATATTTAAGTTCTATTTTGGGTCAGAAAAATTGCTTTGCACAAATTAACCACTTTTAGGGTGCCTTTTTCGAAAAATTACCTAGAAAAAAAGTAGAGCTATTAGATCAGTTGAATTTCCATTGGAAGTGTATAGAAATGTTAATCTTAACGTCTAGAAGTGGTTGCAAAAATGTTGCGAAGGTTAAAAACCCTCGAAAGATGCAAGACTTCATCTAGGTAAATAATAAAAAAATGATACCAGCATGACATGAAAATCAAATTACTTTGGAGTTTGGTATATGTTCGGGTTCACCAGATTAAGGCCGGAGTGGCCTGTGCAATACATAAAAGTCTTCTCCATTCAGCTCGGTCCAAGGCTGCACGTCGCCAACCACGCAGTCTTGGGAGGGTCCGCAAATAGCCCTCCACCTGATCGATCCACCTTTCCCGCTGTGCACATCGCCTTCTTGTTCCCGTCGGATCGTTGTCGAGAACCATTTTCACCGGATTACTGTCCAACATGCTACGTTAGAGTGGCCCAAGCTTATATGGAAAAATTGAAAAGTCTGAAATTTCAAACCTTGCGCCCTTAAATGACAGTTTGGGAGTCCCAGAAGCTGCCCTGAAAATTTCAGCTCATTCGGTTCAGTGGTTGGCGTGCGCAAATGGCTCAAAGTTTGTATGGGAAAAGTGATCCAAATGTATGGGGAAACGCAACCGTTTCAGTTTTTTGCTTCTAGGTGGCGCTGTAGTCGACGGATTTCTGCTGTGGAGAAAATGTAGAACCTTTTTTATATAAGGAAGCGACTGGTGAAGACCGGATGTAAATCCCTTTGAAATTGGCCAAGTTATAAGCATCCAAAGTCTACTAAAAAAAAAGTTCCCCCCATTGCCCCCCCACTTATTCTCCCCCTCCCTCTCTAGCTACACTACTGTACAGAATACGGAAAGTATTTACCAATCGGATAAAAATTCGTGAGATTGCGTGATAATCATGTGTGTGTGTGTGTGCTTCATCCTCTATCCCTCACCCATCTGGGGGCGTTGGCTAAGTAGTACTACGAATAATTTGATCAAATCTCAAGCTACGTAATGGTGCCCTTTTTTGTTACGAGGAGTAGCACTACAAAAAGGATTCACTTCTGAAGAAAGATTTCTTCAGAAAGTGTAGGGAATGGGATGCACTAGTTCTTCATAACAGGTACAGCAAAACTTCACAAGGACGCCCTTATTCGTAGTAACTACTCAGGGAGTAGAAGGTCGAGAAGAGCCACCGTTGCCCACTAAAGCTTGAACCGGATATCTGGGACTCCCACAATATCCGCGGCAATAGCAGCAAACGATGCCCTGTGCGTATATAGTTTTTATGTATGGGGCATCATCAATAATATAATTGGAACATGCTCACCAAATTAATTCGTCCATTCTTGAGTCCATCATAAATTGGCTTCAATATTCATCAGGGCACGGCAGCTACGGCAAATGATATGAAAGGTCCAATGATCAGCAGCGGATATCCAGTAGGAACCGATCAGTCATCACAGGATCAAGAATTCTGAGGTTTGGCTCCCCCAGTTCCTGATTTATTCAATGGGCTCCCGGGAGGCTTGATCTTGGTAAGCAGCGGTTCTCAGCGCCAACTAAATTTTGGCTTTTACACGATTTACCGGTTTGCCAATGGAAAAACTTGCTGTCACGAAAAACACGTCTATCAGCGGGCAATGATTGCTACGATTCTCCGTGAGATTGCGTGATAATCATGCATTTAATTTCGCACGGCATCGAAAACGCCTGCATCGCCGCCGCAATGGTCGGTGGTACGTTGCTCTCATTTTAAACACCCCTGGGGGACACGCTCGACTTTGGATGCTTCTAACTTGGCCAATTTCAAAGGGATTTACATCCGGTCTTCACCAGTCGCTTCCTTATATAAAAAAGGTTCTACATTTTGTCCACAACAGGAATCCGTCGACTACAGCGCCACCTAGAAGCAAAAAACTGAAACGGTTGCGTTTCCCCATACATTTGGATCACTTTTCCCATACAAACTTTGAGCCATTTGCGCACGCCAACCACTGAACCGAATGAGCTGAAATTTTCAGGGGAGCTTCTGGGACCCCCAAACTGTCATTTAAGGGTGCAAGGTTTGAAATTCAGGATTTCATGCATTTTGGGCCAGTCTAATGCTACGTAGCTAGCCCGGCCCACCACAGTCTTTCGATTTTCGCGGTTTGGATGATGGATGGTTCGCCCAACAGCTGATGTAACTCGTGGTTCATTCGCCTCCTCCACGTACCGTCCGCCCTCTGCACCCCACCATAGATGGTATGCAGCACTTTCCTTTCGAAAACTCCCAGTGCGCGTTGGTCCTCCTTGAGCATCGTCCGGGTCTCGTGTCCGTAGAGGAGTACCGGTCTAATAAGCGTTTTGTAGATTCTCAGTTTGGCCTGGTTTGGTTTGGTTTCGATCGGAGCGTCTTGCGGAGTCCAAAGTACGTACAATTTCTTTGCTTATTTAATACACCACCAAAACTAATTCGTAGTTGGTGGCTTACATTGTCCTCTCTTAAGCCTCTTTCTATCATGTACTTCGTCTTGGACGTGTTGATGACAAGTCCAATCCGTTTAGCTTCCCTCTTCAGTCTGATGTAGGCTTCCTCCATCCTCTCAAAGTTACGTGCCACAATATCAATGTCGTCGGCGAAACCAAATAACTGGACGGACTTCGTGAAAATCGTACCACTAGTGGCGATGTTGAATGGCAGACACGTAAGACCATCACCTTGCCGTAAATATCTGCGCATCTCGAAGGGACTCGAAAATGCTCGAAAAACTCGAATTACTCGCACATCACCCGATCCATCGTCGCCTTGATCAACCGGATCAGTTTATCCGGAAATCCGTTTTCGTGCACTAGCTGCCATAGCTGGTCCCGATCGATTGTATCATATGCGGCTTTGAAGTCGATAAATTGATGATGTGTGGGCACGTTGTTTTCGCGGCATTTCTGCAATACCTGACGTACGGCGAACACCTGGCCTGTGGTAGAGGGTTCACCCTCTGAATCCCGACTGGTACTGCCCCAGAACTCTCTTACAATTGGTGTTAGTCGGCGGTATAAAATTTGGGAGAGTACCTTGTAGGTGTCGTTCAGCAATGTGATTGCACGGTAGTTGCTACAATAAAGCTTATCTGTCCCGCGACCGTTTATGTCGTGCCTCGTTCGCTCTCGTGCGGTGTTGCAGCAATCTCGCCCATGCTGCATTCTTCTCTTCCACTTACTGCTTACATTCGCTGTCATACCAGTCGTTTCTCTGATCCGGAGCCACCGTGCCAAGTGTAGCGGTTGCGAATATCTCTCCAGCCATCTTCAAGAGACGCTGCGCATAGCTGCTCTTCCGTTGGAAGTGCCACTTCCAGCTGCTGCGAGTATCCTTGGGCTTGTCTACCGTCTGGTAGCTGCCCAATAGGGGAAGGTGAGGATACTTGATCCTCGGGGAGACTTGATCACTCTCTGTTTTATCGAGAACTAAAGTAGTTTTTTCCTAGCGTATTTTTTAGTATAGATCCTCTAGACAAATGACCTTTATGTGGTGAGTTATTTTTTGGATTGACAACCTTATTTATTCTGCAGGGCGATTTGTATGTTTTGACCTTCCTAAAGATTTTTTTATTGGCCACGCAAAATTTGAACAACTTTTCATATTAATGACCAAATGCTTTCGTTTTTTCACAGCACAAAGCCATAAATATGCTGAATGATCTGTACTGATGAAAATGTCAACATTCCATCAAAATTATAGGATATTTGGATTTGAAGTTATTGCCTCAATATGGGGACACTTGATCCCTCGTTAGTCACCCATACAAAAATTTGGCGAAAAAATTTAAAAAATATAGATCTGTTCTTAGGCTTCTAATTTTTGTAGATTTGACGGATTTGATGAAGGGTTGGCAGGAAAAAATATTTATTGCGTAGATCTCATAGAAAGGGGATCAAGTCTCCCCAAATTTTAAAATTGCATGTGCTGTCGAATTCAATAACAAAAATCGCTCATGTATACGCACAGCAATTCGATAATTCCGCGTATTTTGAAGGGAAAATATTTAAAAAATCTGAGGGAATATTTTCAAAGTCGATTTTTGACAGCACTCCAAAAAATCGATTGTGTATCAATAACAACAATAATTTAAGGACTGCCACACATCAGTAAAGTTAAATACTATATTTCTAGATAGTCTGTGTGGAAATCGCGTATGTTTATTTATTTTAGGTTGTTATACATCGGAAATCAGAAAAAGGGATCAAGTCTACCCAGTCTTCCCTATAAAGCCGTGGCGTCCGACTTCGACGCGTGTTGTACACCGTCGAGAGTTTTGAGCGCAGGCATACTGGAACGAGTTGGTGGTCGGATTCAATATTCGCCGACAGTCTGTTTTTTTTTCTTGAGCAAGGGTAAACGGAAATCTGCAACCAGACACCTGAGGAGGTACTCAGGTAGTGTGGGGATGGGTATGTCATGTAACTCTTACCCGACCCACTAAAACCAAAACCTTTTGCCAGTCCGTAACCCCGGCCCGCAATTAAGCAATACATCAGGGGGGACTATCGAGAACGCTCACGCCTATGCTAACGCACTTGACGTCAATACACACACCATCGACTTCAATGGTGGCTACCTCACCACCACCCGTCGATCGCAAGCTATGATAGTAACCTAGCGGTCCGTATCATAATCTCACGTTGGAGACGAGCACCCCGACAACAATCACCGCGCGTGAACCGCAATGACCTCTATATCTACATACTGAGGTCCCCGCAGCCCACCCGCGACATGTTGGTTGTCGGGGTGAGCAAAGTGTTCACTGCATCACAGGTGCCCTTACTGCACTCGTTGGTTTTGTTCAAGACGCCACCACCGCTGCAGTTTCGACATAATCTGTTGAGATGCTGTGTTCACCGCATTCCATATAGCTTCCTCCGGCATCATCCATCCCATACCACTAATAAGCAGCATGGCATTGCGTTCTACCTTGAATCGTGGGCATGCGAACATCACATGCTCTGCCGATTCTACCTCACCTACACATTCAGGACACTCCGCAGAATCTGCGAAGCCAAACCTGTGTAGGAATTTTCTAAAGCAGCCATGTTCAGACAACACCTGTGTTAGGTGGAAGTTGACTTGACCATGCTTCCTATCAACCCAGTTGGACACATCTGGAATCAGTCTGTGGGTCCAACGACCTTTGACTGCGGTGTCCCATGCTCTTTGCCATTTAAGCAACGAAGCTGCTCTCTTGACACGTCGCACTTGCACCGAGTCCCTTTCGTTGTAGCACTCCACATCTTCCTCTAAGAGTATGTCGATCGGCATCATTCCAGCTATAACGCACACCGCCTCATATGATATGGTGCGATATGCGCTCGCGACACGTAGACACATCAGCCGGTGTACTCTGATCAATTTCTTTACATTGTACTCGGCTTTTAGTGCTACGGCCCATGCCGGCACGCCATAACGGATGATAGACAATGCTACGCCAGCTATCAGCCTACGCACTTGACTATGCACCGCCGATCTGTTGGACATCATTCGTGATAAAGATTTTATCGCCAATGAAGCCCGCTGACATGCATAATCGACGTGGCTCGTAAAATTGAGCTTATCATCGATCATCACGCTCAGATGCTTGAGAGACCTCACGGAGTTAACTGTGCAGGTCCCTACTCTTATCCTCATTTGTTGCAACCCATGACGGTTATGCACTACCACGACTTCCGTCTTGTGGTGTGCAAGGGATAACCGTCTAGAGTTGAGCCATTCCTCCACTCTGTCAATCGCGTATGAAGCCTTCAGTCTAACTTCGTCGAGAGTGTCACCTGCTACTTCTAGCATTACGTCATCCGCGAAGCCTTCTATCTTCACACCGGCCGGGAGACTTAGGCGTAATACTCCATCGTACATAATATTCCACAGAACCGGTCCGAGGATCGATCCCTGTGGAACACCCGCGGACACTACGATCGACTTTTGACCAGCATCAGTGTCGTATAACAGCACCCTATTCTGAAAATAGCTTTTCAGTATCCTGCACAGGTAATCCGGAACTCTCAATCGGTGCAGGGAGTCAGCAATTGCTGCCCAGCTAGCATTGTTAAACGCGTTTTTTACATCAAGTGTAATCAACGCGCAGTACCTGATACCTCTTCTGTTTAAACCTCTCGCTTTCTTGGCCGTATCCGTTACCGCTCGAATTGCTTCGATGATAGAATGGCCCTTACGGAAGCCATACTGGTTGCTGGATAAGCCACCAGCACACTCTGTATAAGCCGACAATCTATTCAGAATGACCCTCTCTAGCAGCTTTCCAGCTGAGTCGAGTAGGCAAATTGGTCTGTATGCCGAAGGATCCCCCGGCTGTTTGCCAGGCTTCGGTAATAGCACCAATTTCTGCCGTTTCCATCGATCTGGGGAGTTTCCTTCGTCCATGCATCTCTGGAGGCAGCTCCTGAACATATCTGGATTGGCAAGAATGGCGTGTTTAAGGGCCAGATTTGGAATACCATCCGTGCCTGGCGCCTTATTGAGCTTAAGTTTTCTTGCAGCTACAATAAGCTCTTCGTTATTCACTAGCGGTACCACGTTGACTGCCTCGTAGGTTGTAGCGGGCCAGTCCAATGGCTCATGTTTCGGGAACAATCCCTCTACTATACCGGCTAACATCTCTGGGGATCTTTCAGGAGGTGTGCTATTGGTCCTAGACATCACTATCCTGTATGCATCTCCCCACGGGGTGTCATTCGCCATCCTGCACAGCTGTTCGAAGCAGGCTCGCTTGCTACATTTAATCTCGTAGTTCAGAGCTCTGCTCGCTGTCTGGAATACCTCACGTCTATCGAGTCACTCAGCGTCTGTTCTAGCACGTCGCAACCTTCTTTACGCTTTAAGACAGGTTCTACGAAGATCTGCAATCGTGTCAGACCACCAGTACACTGGTTGTAGATTTCCTGGGGGCTGGGTCTTCCTTGGCATCGCCACGTCGCAGGCATGTGTAAGTACCTCCGTCAGTTCATTACCGCTCAGTCCTGTAGTCCTACTCTCCCAGCGCAGCGTCTCCTCCAGCAGCTCTTGATTGAACTGTGAAGTGCGCCATCCGGGATCTGTTGCACCACCTCTTCCCGTCGTAGTTTTCCGGGTATACTCGACCATAAAACGTACTTCCTGATGGTCGCTAGAAGTATGACCCTCGTGGACCATCCATCCTGATTCTTCAGTCCATCCTGCGCTGCAGAAGGTGACGTCGATACATGAATCACCGCTCGGTCCTCTAAACGTTGGCACTTGACCTTCTACGTTCTATCTACGACCTACTACGTTCAATACCGCTAGTGACTCTAGCAGGATATAACCTCTAGCGTTAATAAACCGGGAACCCCAGTCCACTGCCCACGCATTGAAGTCACCCGCTTCAACTACTGGTTTAAGGCCAGTTAGTTTCGCCGCAAGAATATCAACTACCCTAGTGTACTGCTCTATACTCCATCTAGGAGGACAGTAGCAGCTACAAAGGTAAACACCGTTTACTTTTGCTATGACGAAACCCTCATTGTCGGGAGAAGATATTATCTTCTGGATGGGGTATCGCCCACAAGTCCAGATTCCCACTATACCGGACTTGTCCGCAATCCAGCTGCCGTTTCCAGCAGGGATGCGGTATGGGTCGGACAGCAAGGCAACATCAGCATTACACTCGATAACCGACTGTTGTAGCAGCAGCTGGGCCGCCTCGCAGTGGTTCAAGTTTAGCTGTGTTACTTGCATGTCTGGACCCTTCTAGAGGCCGGACAGGCCTGCGCACCGGTGAGATGCCTGTTGTCTGCCCCCGGAGGACAGATCAGACATCTCGGTGCAGCCTGGCAGATGCGAGCCTGGTGGTTTTCGGCTCCGCACCTACGGCACAGCTTACTACGGTCAGGTCCCTTACAGTTATAGGACTTATGACCGTGGCCAAGGCACCTATAACAGGCCTGATTGGGTTGGCTTGTGCTTAGCGAGCACACCGACCAACCCACCTTCAGTTTTACCTTATCCAGCACCTTCTTGGCCTCAGCCATAGGTACTTGGAATGAGGCAACCTGCATTCCCGCAAAGCCTTTGCGTAACCGAATCGCGGATTCCTGGATCTCGACATTGCACTGATCCTTCAGTGCGTTTACCAGGTATCCGGCTTCGATTATTTCATCCATGACTTTGCACTGGATGTTCAGGACTGGGCACAGAGCTCTAACCTGGACTCTGTCACCCAGGACCTCTTCCGTCAACTTTTTATACTCGGAACTCTTCCGAGTAGCATCCCGCTTCAAGACGTGAATCCGGTCTTCCTCCCGGCTGTCCTCTGGTATCTTCCTAGGTGGAGGTACCATTTTCCTCTCGGTCTCCACTCGGACCTTTTCTACGGTCCGTGCCGAGGCTTTATTAGCTACTTTCAGGTCCGCCTCCTGCGTGACCCTACTTAGCTTAGGAGTTGCTCCGCTGTTAGCCTTACGCTGTTTTAAGTTCTGCAGTCTGGCTCTCCACCAGCTGCTTCCCCTCTGTAAGGAGCTGAATCTTCGATTCAGCCTCCTTCGAGGCCTTCTCTGCTTGGCTAACCGCCAATTCCTTCTCCTCAGTAAGAAGACGGATCTTGTGCTCCGCCTCCTTACTGGCTTCCAGCAAGGACTTCCACTCCGACTTCGCCTCCACGACTAGAGCACAGAGGGTCAGTACGGCCTGTTTCAAGTCCTTACTATAATTTACTCGGTTGTCCAGGAAGGACATGATTACGTCCGAAACGTCCGTAATCACTTCCATCGTCTGGACTCCATCCTCCCCGTGGTTAGTCATCACCGAGTTAATGACTTTGGTCAGAGTGGGGCCGTCCATCTTAACATCCACCGGCACCTCTTCCGACCCACCACGTGCTCCGCCATCGCCTCCCCCCGGCGACCTTTGGGGTGACCGATCAAGGCCACTGCGCCTGGCGAAAGGGTTCTCCTTGTCGCCATTCGCCTCACCTCCCTCCTTCGTAGATTTTATTTTAGTTGGATTACTCATTTCTATTGGGTCCCCTTGCGGCTGCTGTCGAATCCTGTTGGTGTAGTCGCTTTCGCGATCCCATGGTTATCTATACATACCTTGCGGCATGCAGGGAGGCCATGCGAGGGTTGACACTTTCGTGTTCAGAGCCAGATCAGCGCTAGTCAGGAAGGAGCACCTGAGCCTACTCTCACTCAGCTACCAGCTGCGCCACAGGATTGTACAGCGTGCTACAAGGCCCGCCACGGTTTTAGGGGACGGAAGACAGCCTGGCCATTAGCCGATTCTCCGTTTCAGGTCGGTGTCACCCGGCCTTACTAAGAGAATAGAATAAAATGTACAAAAAAGGTTGGTTTTGGTACATAAGATTTATGAGCGCCACTCGGGAAGAAGAAGCTCGGGCTCATACAGTAGCCGCTATGTTGCGAAGGCCGACGAAGGTCCTTCGTAACTCAGTTGATTAAAAGCACCAGTCTAGCGTACTGAGAGTCGTGGGTTCGAGTCCCTTCGAAGGGAAGTGGTTACCTCCAATACATTTTTCAAGTCATAATATTCCACATAACGTACATATTCACATCTGAGTTTTCAGAACATGGGGGCGATTCCTTCATCAGTGCTGCCACCTATGGAGGAGGTTTCTACTGAGAAGAATGCTTGTGGAGGTCCCAACAAACAGACTGGGGTTAAACACAAAATGGTCTCCGGTGGTAACATTATTGTAACATTATGTTGATGCCTGATGATCTAACTACACTTCATCTTCTTTTTACTGGCATTACATCCTCACTGAGACATTGCCGCCTTGCAGCTTAGTGTTCATTCAGCATTCCCACAGTTATTGACTGCAAGGTTTCTAAGCCAAGTTACTATTTTTATATTCGTATATCATGAGGCTAACGATATACAATGGAATTGCACCCAGCCACCTTCAGCTTCAGCATGGTCTTGCTTTGCCACGCATCTTACCGCACGGCTAAGGAAGGCCCCTATTTAACTACACACCGCTGCATAATCGAAGAATATGGTTTAATTCACTTTCCTTTCCTTTTTCACTCTTCTACTTCTCTTCTACTCTTCTTCATTATTTGTGATTATAAATGGCACACGCGTTTACAATAGTTTAAAGTGCACCCACAGTAAAGCATATCTGATAGACGGAGGAAGGATCGCTTGGCCGAAACCCATTCAACCGAAACCCATATGACCGAAAGTACTCCGGCCGAGTAGGTCATTTGGCCGAAAAGGTCACTTGGCCGAAAAGGTCACTTGGCCGAAAAGGTCACTTGGCCGAAAAGGTCACTTGGCCGAAAAGGTCACTTCGCCGAAAAGGTCACTTGGCCGAAAAGGTCATTTGACCGAATAGGACATTTAGCCGAATAGGACATTTGGCCGATTAGAACATTTGACCGAATAGGACATTTGGCCGAATAGGACATTTGGCCGAATAGGACATTTGGCCGAATAGGACACTTGATCGAATAGAACATTTGGCTGAATGGGACATTTGGCCGAATAGGACATCTGAGTGAGAGGTAAGATGTTTCACTTTTCACTCTTCATTTTTCTCACCTCAGCTTGAGCTTGATTGACTGCTCGTAGTTGCTACTCCATTATGACCAGATCAGCTGTTCTTGCACAGGGAACCAACAGATGTTTGCTTGGGACTAGCACACATCTTCAATGTACAAGTACTGGTGATCTCATTTGTTAGGTCATACTGGCGCCTGCCACGTTAGAATGCAAGTCAATGTAGGGAAGGGGGAGGAAATGATGATGCAATCACTCGCCCACTGCAAGCCGAATATACCTCTGCACTTGCCACGAGTTCATGCGGAATTTGTTGGAATTTGGAGTTAGGTTGGAGAGGCAGAGGTCCGTCTTGGTTAACGAGCTGCCAATGTGATAGATAGGAGAAGGTAACTGATGGAATTTCTAATTGGATGTAGGAAACGAGCTCTATAGTTCATTTCCAATTCTAGCAGATTACTGTTAGAATACTCAAGTTGAAGGTATAGGAATAGTAATGGAAACGGTATGGAAGTCCATTTCCAGTTCTAGCGATTGCTAGAACATGAGAAATAAAGAGAAAGATACAAAGTAGGAGAATGGAACGGACCTGGGATTGAACCCACGACCTCCTGCGTATGAGGCAGAAGCAGTAGCCATATGACTACCGAGCCCGCTACTCTTCATTTTTCTCACCTCACTGTAAAAATTAAGAAGCGTGTAATGAGTAATGAGACATCTCACTTCTCACTTCGCACTACGCATTTCTCACTTCTCACTATGAAAAATGAGAAGTGAGAAGCGAGTAGTGAGACGTGCAAAGTGGAAAATGGGAAATGAGTAGTGAGAAATGAGAAGTCTCATTTTCACTCCTCATTTCTCACCTGTTACTATAAAAAGTGAGAAGTGTAAAGTGAGTAGTGAGACGCCTCACTTCTCACTTTTCACAGCGAGATGCTTGAAATGAGAAGTGAGTAGTGAGACGTCTTACTTCTCACGTGTCACCCATCATTTTTCATTTATCACTACTCACTGCGTGAAGTGAGAAGAGCAAAGTGAGAAGAGAGACGCCTCACTTCTCAATCATCACTTCTAACTTTCCATAGTGTGAAGTGAGATGTGAGACGTCACATGACACATTCGGCACAACGACCAATTCGGCCAATTGACTTATTCGGCCAAATGACCTATTCGGCCAAATGACCTTTTCGGCCAAATGTCCTATTCGGTCAAATGTCCTATTCGGCCAAATGTTCTATTCAGCCAAATGACCTACTCGGCCTAATGATCTATTCGGCTATATGACCCATTCGGCCTAATGGTCAGCACGGCCAAATGGTATATTCAGCCAAACAACGTTCGACCTAGTGGCTTTCGGCAAAATGGCATCCGAACGAACGATATTCGGCCAAACGGTCCTTCCCCATCATAAATTAGATGGCATATGCTCTTGGGCTTTGCGGATGATATCGTTGTTATAGGGATTGATCGCCGTACCATGGAAGAGGCTTTTGTGCCTTTGAGGAAAGATACAGCGAGGATTGGACTCGCAATCAATATCAGCAAAACGAAGTACATGGTCGCAGTCCATGGTTTCATCTACGAATAGGGCTTATTGCGGACCACGTAACCAGCTAAGGGTAAGTTGTCTGCGAACGAGGACAAAATTGGCGCTAAATTGTTGTTCGTATGCCGGGAAAGAGATCGTTCAAATTTACGTCCAATATTTGAGGGGGGAGAGGGGTCAGAAATAGCAGTTTGTGGCACGGGGAGAGGGGGGGTCACGTCTTGTGTTACGTTCTACAAGAAAAAATTTCTCATTACAGAATATTTTAGAAAAAATATTTGAAGCTCTTTTTAGTGGAATGTATTCAACCGTATTCAACTCGTCTTAGACGGTAAAAATATTTTTATTTGCTGTTAAGGGAGTTAGTTCTCACTAAATTTCATGTAAAAGTAGTGTACAAAGAAGACGAACCATTAATCAATTTACAGTTGTACGTACAGATGGGGAGTTAGTGATTTGTGACAGATTGTGACAGGAGGGGGGAGGGGGGTTGAAAATGCCGAAAAACGATGGACGTAATTTTTGAACGATTCCAAAGCGTCAAACGAAGATAATATTCAGTAGAAAACCCAGAAGAGGCTGTAGAAAGGCCGCGTACGCGACGCGACTACTTTTTACAGTTGAAGAGGACCTGAGGGCGCTAAACGTTCAGGGCGACTGGAAGCGATTGGCCCAGGATTGAGTCCTGTTGGCGTCCATTCGGCGTAAGCTCGTCAAGGAGCTGTAGCCCATTCAGTATCAAGTAAGTTATACAACCCCTGTTTAGAATTTGATTTTACTCAGACAGAAGCTATATAAACCCAACTCCTACAGCATCGTAGCACAGTAAAATATTAGCTATGTATGGTAGCAAACCTCGATATTCCATAATGTTATCGACATGCTACCAATTCCCCTTATTCTTCCCATCAGATGCATGAAACAACGAACAAATCAATTATTCATAACGCACAATTAATTCGAACCGACATGCTTATCACAAATTGTCGCGTGAATTTGTTTCCGCCTTCGGTGAATTTCTATGCCAAACAGCGACACCCGCATCGCGTAAGTCATACGTCCAACGCAACGGCACCCTTAACCTTGCGTATTCGACACGTTCGTATGCTAAAAATCGCTCGCACTAAGTGAAGCATCGACAGAACCAGTGTTGGTGCTCGCTCCAGACCAGGCCAGGTGCCGTCTTCGTTCTGGGTAGGCAGTCGTAAAAAGCCCAGCGGTGCGCAAAATGCATCCAACTGTGCCGGCAGCAGTAGTGTTTGGTAAGGAAATTCCACTGGAAGCAATCTCGCCACCTTCCGTCTTCCGCTATAAATCGAAGGCGAGACGCCGGTTGACAGTCTGGAATGATAACACAGTTTGGCGAACCGATTCGTTCACGTACTTTGCATACCTATAATAATTATTGCTGGCCGATTGTAAAACAATATAAATGCCATTAGGGTTGGCTCCGAGCCGGTCATTTGGAGATTTGTTGACGGCCAGCTGGTTGACGGATTCCCGACGCCAATCCCGTGCTTTGAGTTTTTCAGTGTTTTATAGTCCGTGAATAGTGGAGAGTAATTGTCACGCATCAACTAAAACTGGGCGAACTACAAGTCGTATTCCACAGCGATGATAGGTCTATCGCAAAGTTTAGCGCTATTTGGCGTTCTACTGCTTTATAGTCTGACGGTAGTGATTGTTAGTGGTTCGTATTCAAGGCTTATCCAGCGAACTGTTTCCGGATTTCTGGAATGATTTTTTTTTATTTCAGGAAATGATGCCAAAGTTGTTGGAGGGCAGTCATCCCAGAGTCGCGTTCCATATCAAATATCTCTGCAGATTATGACCAGATCGTATTATGGGCTCGGACCGTTGGAGTGGATGCATAATTGCGGAGGCTCTGTTGTTTCCGAAAAATATGTGGTGTCGGCAGCTCATTGCCTAGATGGTATTGATCCTGCCCGGCTTTCGGTGGTATCCGGAACAAACGACCTTCGCAATAACGGAAACAAAGGAACGCGTCATTTGGTTGACTGGACGCTGATTCATCCGGACTATATCGAGCTGAATCGAAGTGATATCGGACTAATCCGGGTGGTGGAACCTTTCACATTTGGTGCCAAGGTTCAACCGATATCGTTCTCCGAAAAACAGGTAGGCGGTGGAGTAGAATGCCTTCTAACTGGATGGGGCTACACAATGCCAATTCGGATCGGTAGAACACCGCAGGATTTACAAGAGGCTTACGTGAAGACGATTACTAATGAAGAGTGCCGCAGTCGTGGGTTCCCCGTGAATCCTACGGAGATTTGTACGTTCACAAGAGCTGGACAAGGTGCCTGTGGGGTAATTTAATTTCATCAGATGGAAATTTTTGCCTAAACTTACTATACTTTATTTATAGGGTGATTCAGGTGGGCCGTTGGCTTGCGACGATGAGCTTGTCGGAGTGGTATCGTACGGAACGCGATTCTGCGGTATCGGATCTCCAGACGTGTTCACTCGGATGTCCGAGTTCAAAGAATGGATTGATGCAAACCAGAGTTAAAAGTTCTGATTGTTAAAAGACTTGATACATGTTCCTGTTTGTTGTGAATACATATTTCTTTTTTAAATGCAACTTTTTCTTGTTTTATGGGAGCTATACGAAATGGTTCCACATGGTTAACTTTGCTTAGCATATTTTCACAGTTGCAGAAATAAAAAAAAATAATTATAAAGTGTTATATTGCATTTCTAATGGGTCTTGGAGTTGAACATTTTGAATGGTTGTGCATTATAACCAGATGGTCATCTTATTCTCCATTCTGAGGCACATTATCTTTAGTCCACATTCTCACGCATCATCATTCAATGGCCATCAGATTAAAATCCGCTGCAATCAGTCACCGATCAGTTCCGCCATTCTGCAACGCAAATCAATAAACATCCACAAAATCAGGGTCTTAAAATCTCTTCGGCATAAAGACAAGCCGCGTCGGATTTCCTAGACCATTGAAAATGCGAGAACCTCCCTTATGTTCCCCCTTCCTAGTTGTGTTTGTCCTTAGTAGCCGCGCAATGTCCTAATCCGAAATCTACATTCACCACAACGGACTGTGGAAAGGTTTGTGTGTTCGATTTCGACGCTGACCGGTCCCGAAATGGTGAAGGAATTTTCTCACGAGTCCGGCGCATCAGAACGAGATTGTATGCTCTGTGCATTAGAGAAAGGGAACCAACCGCCGAAGAAAAAGACGGTACCGAGCTGTATGCGTTTTGACGCAACAACTAAACAACGGTTTCTTGCTCGGCCAGCAGCAAAGGATAACAAAACTAGCCGATGGTCAATCGCATTCGATGAGGGGGAATTGTTTACGCTTTTGGTGCTGTTGTTTTCGCATTTAGTCTTCGTTTTCGGTTCGATTATAATCTTCTGCGTTTGAAGGAATGCGTTTGCGTTGGTAAAATAATTTTCAGCTAGTGGCTGTAATACAATAATTGTAGTTCAATGACTACTTTATTTAATCAAAGGTGCATGCGAAAAATGTAAGCGGGCTTGGTAGTCATATGGCTACTGCTTCTGCCTCATACGCAGGAGGTCGTGGGTTCAATCCCAGGTCCGTTCCATTCTCCTACTTTGTATCTTTCTCTATATTTCTCATGTTCTAGCAATCGCTAGAACTGGAAATGGACTTCCATACCGTTTCCATTACTATTCCTATACGTTCAACTTGAGTATTCTAACAGTAATCTGCTGGAATTGGAAATGAACTAATAACGTTTCCTACATCCAATTAGAAATTCCATCAGTTGCTTTCTCCTATCTATCACATTGGCAGCTCGTTAACCAAGACGGACCTCTGCCTCCGAACCTAACCCAAAAATTCCAACAAATTCCGCATGAACTCGTGGCAAGTGCAGAGGTATATTCGGCTTGCAGTGGGCGAGTGATTGCATCATCATTTCCTCCCCCTTTCCCTACATTGACTTGCATTCTGACGTGGCAGGCGCCAGTATGACCTAACAAATGAGATCACCAGTACTTGTACATTGAAGATGTGTGCTAGTCCCAAGCAAACATCTGTTGGTTCCCTGTGCAAAAACAGCTGATCTGGTCATAATGGAGTAGCAACTACGAGCAGTCAATCAAGCTCAAGCTCAAGCTCAAGCTCAAAGGTGCATGCGAAAAATGCATTTCTGACCAAAGTTGTTTGGGCGTGTTTGAACCCAAGTGTTGATCAATTCGAATTGAAATCCTGTAATACAAATATTTTTTTATACAAATATAAAAATAGAAATATTTTTTTATGTCATCTCCCCCTCACCTCGCCCTCTTAAGCTTTCCAAAAATATTCGAGGGAGGGAGGGGGGTACAAATTTTTTGAACAATTTTTATTTTTATTATTTTTTGAACATTACGCTTCACGCTATCTCGGCACGACACATGTAATTTATCTTCAAAAGAATTGTTAATGAAAATACGATCATATATCTCTGTACCTGCATAAATAGTCTACATATATCCTATCTGGTCACGAATATTGAAAGGACTATTGCATACAGATTTTATCTAAGCTGCCTCGTAATAGCTCCATGTTCTCGAACATCTATTTGTCTGTATTTGATGGCATTTATGTTACTTTCGAAATCCAGACGTTCGAATTAACCTCCAAAGCAGATCAGGGAATGGTAAATGGTCAATTTCCAATAAAATGCGTCCTACACTCACATCAGCATATATCCGAATGGGATCAGACAAAGCACCGTTAAGCAGGACCTCACGAGTAAATGATTCGTACCGTGCTTAGTGAAAGTTTTGAGTAAAGGCGATCTGTCTGAGTGCAACAACTGGAGAGACATCATATTATCGTACATAGTTTTCAAAGTTCAGCGCAAAGTTATCCTAATTTGGTCGTAGGAAAAGGTTGACAATTATCAGACGGCAGCAAGCTGGATTTCGACCCGTAAGATCATGTGAGGACCATACTGTTATGCTCGGCAATATATATCTGCTTTTTCTTATTGACATTACATCGCCCACTGGGACATTCCCGCCTCGTAGCATAGTATTCCTTAAGCATTTCACAGTTGTTAAATGCGAGTTGCAGTATGTCTGCGCTCAAAACTCTCGACGGTGTACAACACGCGTCGGAGTCGTCCGCCGCGGCTAAACATTGGGCGACTACAATACGGTAGACTAGCCCAAGACTACGCGCATCAGCTAGATGTGGCACTCCCAACGGAAGAGCATCTAGGCGCAACGTCTCTTGAAGATGGTTGGAGAGATATTCGATCCGCCATTGGAAGCACCGCAACCGCTGCACTAGGCACGGTGACTCCGGATCAGAGAAACGACTGGTATGACGGCGAATGTGAACAGTTAGTTGAGGAGAAGAATGCTGCATGGGCGAGATTGCTGCAACACCGAATGAGGACGAACGAGGCACGATACAAACGGGCGCGGAACAGACAAAACTCGATTTTCCGGAGGAAAAAGCGCCAGCAGAAAGATCGAAACCGTGAAGAGACGGAGCAACCCAAAAGACCAAGAATTAAAATCTTAGGTGTTGATGGTGAGTATAATTCGAATGAATTGATTGACATGTTGAGAGATCAAAATGATATTGAAGATGTTCAATTTTTAAAAGTTCTGAAGTGTATTCAATCAAAGAGAAAAACGGAAAATGAGTTTTCGCTTATTTGCGAAGTTGATGCAGTCACTTTTGAGAAAATGATACTCAAAGATAAGATTAATATTGACTTTGAAAGGTGTCGAGTTCTTGAGAGTATAGAGGTTATGAGATGTTACAAATGCTGCGGATATGGACATAGAGCAAGTGATTGTAAAAGTAATCTTCACTGTGCCAAATGTTCCGAAGATCACGATGTAAAAGAGTGTTCGTCTGAACAAGAATTTTGTATTAATTGTATTACTTCTAATAGAGAAAGAAGATCTAAATTTGATGTTACCATTCGTCATGGAGCATTGATTGTCCGATTTATTTGAGAAAAGTCTCGATTTCGAAAACTTGGATAAATTATGATGCATAGCAACCACAGGGTGTGGTAGATGTCATTATAACTAACATTGCTGGCATCACATCACATTTCGAAGAGTTGGAAATAATGATCAGCAGGAGGAGACCTAAGATTGTAATGCTTACTGAAACACATTTAACTATGGACATTGAAGCAAGTGAGTACAGTATTAAAAGCTATACCATGCTATGCTGTTACTCTTTTTCTAGACATACGGGAGGCTTAATAATGTATGTTCACGATTCAGTGAAATATATTGTTCTTGACAATTCATCGTGCGACCTCAATTGGTTCATGGCTATAAAAGTAGGCAAGGGACTAAAAGCTGGTGTATATGGACTTCTTTATCATTCACATAGTGTGAATGACCAAGAGTTTTTAGATCACTTGGAGCAAAACTGGCTAGAGAAAATACTTGATGATAGTGGAATGAATCTAATTGCAGGAGATTTTAATATAAATTGGAATAACAACAATGGTAGCAGAAATCTTCGCAATGTAATGCAATCGTTTGATTTAGATCAGAAGGTAAAAGAATTTACGCGTCGTACTGTAAGATCAGAAACTATAATTGATTTAGTATTCTGCAATCTTGATGAGATACACGTATCTATTGATACAGACAATAAAATCTCTGATCATGAAACGCTTCAGGTTAGCTTTAATGAAATCTCAGAAACAGTAGATACCTATCTGACCATAAAGAGTTGGAAAAACTATTCGAAGGCTGCACTCATATCGCTTCTTAGAAGTAGTATGCCAAGCAACACTGAAAGACAGCTAGACGAAAAAGCAGATGTACTGAGTATTGTATTGAAAGAATGTGTAAATAAACTTGTTATGGTTAAAAGCATAAAGTGCAGCAACAGAAAAAAATGGTATACGATAGAGTTGAAAGGTTTGCAAATGGCAAGGAATGAAGCATACAAAAAAGCATGTGAGAGTTGGGAGGAAGTAGACTGGCAACATTATAAAGTTGTAAGGAACGAATATTCGTACTCGATTAGGAAAGCAAAGGCAGAGTATATACAAAGGAAAATTGAGGTAAATAAAGGTAACAGCAAATTGCTATAGAAAACACTGAAATCATTGTGAAAAAGCAGGGAAAATGCGAATAATATAAGTTTTAACGGAGAAAATGAAGCCAATGAGGAACAAATTTGTAAAAAATTCAACGACTATTTCTTAGATAGTATTCAAATAATTAATAATACTATAGAAGATTTGCAAGACTGTTTTGAGAATGATTGCAACCAGTTTCCTGAGAGTTGGAATATGTTCCATCAGATATCGTATGAACATCTTTGTGAGGCTATAGGAAAAATAGGTAGTTCTTCAAGCATAGATAATGTCAATTTACAAGTACTCAAAGATTCTTTAGAAATAACGGGACAATATCTACTGGACATAATTAATGAGTCTCTCATTCAGGGTAAGTTCCCTAGTAGTTGGAAACAATCAATAGTAATACCGATACCTAAAGTGAATGGAACTACAAAAGCGGAGGAATTTAGGCCTATTAATATGCTACCCGTTTATGAAAAATTGTTGGAAATTATTGTAAAAGAGCAACTGCTTGAATATTTGAACGAACATAACATTTTAATAAGTGAGCAATCAGGATTTAGACAAAACCATTCTTGTGAATCTGCCTTGAATTTATTATTGTACAAATGGAAGCGAATGATAGAAGAGAAGAAAACCATTAAAACCATATCTAGATCGATAATGTTAAAAACAATGAGAAAATATGGAATTGGAGGAAACGTTCTCAAGTGGTTTGAATCCTATTTATCCAAACGGACTCAAGTATGCCAATATGGGAAGGCTTCTTCAGCACCGAAACTGGTACCTCTTGGTGTTCCACAAGGCAGCGTTCTAGGACCAATTTTATTTATTTTATATATTAATGACATGAAGAAAGCCATCCGTCATTGTGACATTAATTTGTTTGCTGACGACACAGTTCTGTTCATTGGAGAAAAAGATGAGAAGGTGGCAATAAGAAAAATAAGGGAAGATATTAAATTGCTAAGCAAGTGGCTGAAAATTAAAAAACTTAAATTAAATGTGCAAAAAACAAAAGTGATGATTATAAGTAACAGAAAACAATTGAACTATTCCGAATTAAAATTGAACTATTCCGAATCAGAAATTGAACAAGTTGAAATTTTTAAATATCTAGAAGTTTACATTGACAACAAATTAATATTTAAAGAACACATTGACAAGTTAATTAAAAAAGTTGCTAAAAAATATGGAATGTTAGTCCGTTTGAAAAGCCAGTTGATATTTTGGAGTAAGATATTTCTTTACAAGACTCTGGTGGCACCACATATTGACTATTGTTCTTCCGTATTATTCATGATACACATCTGAAGAGATTACAGAGATTACAAAACAAATTTATGCGGCACATTCTCAACTGTAATAAATACACTCCTGTCTTGTGCATGTTAGATGCCTTACAATGGCTTTCGATCAAAGAAAGAATTATATTTAACGTACTGACAATGGTTTATAAATTAAAATTCAATCTCTTGCCAGAATACCTGACGAATATTATTACATGTGGAAGAAATATACATACATATAGCACTAGACAGATTGACGATCTACGAGTTGTTCCATTCACAATGACAAGTACACAAAAATCGGTTTATTATAATGGAATAAAGATGCATAATCAGCTACCAGATGAAATTAAAAGTGCAAGAAATCAGACCGCATCGTGCTTTCGTGCTGTGCGGTTCTTTCTCTCTTTGCGGAAGGAAGTTTTTAATACTACCCGAAGCTATTTTAATTTCAACGGTGCTTCTTAGCGCTATTTGTACCCACTGATCCCGTTACGATCTTTGCAAGGACCCGTGCCTTCGTTTTACGTTGGACCCGTTTGCTGAAGTAAAATTCCGACAAGCGGTGGTAATCCTGCAGGGACACCGTTCTGGGAAAAACCTCTTAGAAGGTCACGTCTCCACGCTCAGCCATGAGCATTAATAAAAACAAGAGGAAGGGGGAGTCTCTGAATTCTCCACTTCCTTCAAAGAAACAAGGTTTCAAGACCGTCCTGCCAAAGCGCGGAAAACATAGAAGGAAGCTGGAGAATTCAGATATTCCTTCTAACTCTAATATCGGAAATAATTCTTCTCCAATCGAACTGAGCAATCAGTTCGATTTGATAATTGATGAAATTGAGCAAATCGAATATACCTCTAACCCAGGTGATTCGATTCATGCGAAAAACCAAAGGATTCCGCCAATTGTGGTATCTGTTACCGAGTTTTCTCGCTTCAGGAATAAGATTTTAAGTAACCTTCAGGGGATCAAGGTTTCATTTCAGATTGCCAGGGAGGGTGACTGCCGCGTTTTGCAGGGGTCCTTTGGCGATCGCAAGCATCTTCTTCAGTATTGAACTCAGAAGCGGCATATATTCTTCACATACGACGACAAAACTGAGCGATTGTTCAAAGTCGTCTTGAAAGGTCTCCCCAGTGATGATAAATCACTGGATGAGATTAAAATTGAAATTTCTCACCTGTCATAAGACGAGTTTGAACAATCCCATTGAATTCCACCACTTAATTGTATCCTGACAGATACGTATTTCGACCTCAACAGTAAGGCCGTCTTCAGTGTCTTGTACTTGACTCGACTCGACTCGAGTCGAGTCAAGTACAAGACACTGAAGACGGCCTTACTGTTGAGGTCGAAATACGTATCTGTCAGGATACAATTAAGTGGTGGAATTCAATGGGATTGTTTAAACTCGTCTTATGACAGGTGAAAACATTCCACTAAAAAGCTCAAAATAATTTTCTTATGAAATTTCTCAATTACTTGGATTTTCACCAGTCCAAGTAATTAAGATGAAAAAGAAATCACACTCTGGTACTTCCCAGAGGGGCATTTCTCAAGAATTTTATTTAGTTCATTTTAACAAAAGTGAACTAAATAATATGAAAAGTTTGGAAAAGGCCTGTATTATGTCTCATGTCCGAGTTACATGGGAACATTTCCGCAGGCCTGGGGAAATTTCAAAACCCTACCCAGTGCTGTAAGTGCCAAAAGTGGGGTCATGGAACCAAACATTGTCACATGGATGCTAAATGCATGATTTGTGGTGGAACCTCTCACGCCAAAGACGCATGTCCTGTGAGCGAAGATTCCAATAAATTTAAGTGCGCAAACTGTGGGGGCAATCATAAATCCAATTTCTGGGAATGCCCTTCACGCAAAAGTTTTGAATTCCCGTGCAAAATTGATGACGGGAAATTCCAATCGGATCCCAGATTCGACGGGTAGAAATTTTCAAACGCTCAAATTTCGAAACCAGTTACCGGTAGATCCATTCATACCCACCACAATTCACAAACAAATTTTGCCGCTCGTCAACGGGTAGCAAGCACTTCAGTAAATTCCAATTTTTCGAATGTACCTACGTATGCAAATATCGCTGCTGGTAGACAAAATTTCTCTTCTCAAAATGAGGTTTATACCCATGTCCCAACGGAAAATAACGGTCATGTTGCCGATTCAGATAGCATGACTGCTTCCGATTTTGATTTTTTAACTGAACAATTGCATCACATGATTGATGCAATGTTCAAAGCAAATACCATTCCTGAAGCTGTTCAGGTTGGTATAAAGTACACACAAAAAATTGTTATCGGACTCCGTTTCAATGGATCTAAATAATTGTGTGAAAGTTCTAAATTGGAATGCCCGCTCTCTAAAGGGTAAGGAAGATGAATTATTCAACTTCCTAACAGTTCATAATGTGCATATTGCCATTATTACTGAAACGTATTTAAAACCAGGACTCTCCATTAAAAGAGATCCAAACTATTTCATCTACAGAAATGATCGTCTTGACAGCGCCTGTGGTGGGGTCGCCATTGTCATTAATAGACGTATCAAACATAAATTATTTTCTTCGTTTGAAACTAAAGTTTTTGAAACCTTGGGAGTTTCTGTTGAAACAAATTTTGGTCAATTTTCCTTCATTGCAGCCTATTTGCCTTTTCAATGCAATGGGCAGCAAAAGAATTTGTTGAAAGCTGATCTTCAAATTCTGACTCGCAACAAATCAAAATTCTTCGTAATTGGTGACTTCAATGCCAAACACCGTTCATGGAATAATGCTCAAAGCAATTCCAACGGCAAAATTTTATTTGAAGATTGTTCTGCGGGATATTATACTATTCAATATCCCAATGGCCCTACTTGTTTTTCTTTCAGTCGAAATCCTTCTACAATTGATTTAGTTTTAACGGATTCAAGTCAGCTGTGTGGCCAATTGGTAACTCATGCTGACTTTGACTCTGATCACCTTCCTGTGACGTTTGAAATCTCACAAGAAGCCATTTATAATCCAATCAGCTCTACTTTTAATTATCATAGAGCTGATTGGGATTTATATAAAACATATATCGATAGGAATTTTGATGTTAATATTCCTTTGGATACCAAAAGTGATATTGACAATGCGCTCGTATCTTTGACAAATTTAATTGTCGAAGCCAGAGGCATTGCAATTCCTAAATGTGAAATTAAATTCAACTCCATTATTATTGACGACGATCTTCAGCTACTGATCCGTCTTAAAAATGTGAGGCGAAGGCAATACCAAAGAACTCGCGATCCCGCGTTGAAAGTTATTTGGCGAGATTTGCAAAATGAAATTAAAGACGTTTCGCTATTTTGAGAAATACCAACTTTGAGAATAATGTCTCGAAGTTGGAACCCAGTTCGAAACCCTTTTGAACGAAAATTCTTTTAAAAACAACCTCCAAAGCCAATTCCAGAGGGAAATAAAATTTTATTAACAAATGGCGAAAAGGCTCAAAAACTTGCTCAGCAGTTCGAGAGTGCCAATAATTTTAGTCTAAGTTTCACTAGTCCAATCAGGTTACACGAAGCTTCGAAGACATTTTCAACCAAGATAATGTTTTTGACCCTTCGTTGGGAACTAATTTGGATGAAGTGAGATCTATTACTAGAAAATTTAAAAATATGAAAGCCCCGGGTGATGATGGTATTTTCTACATACTTATTAAAAAAACTTCCTGAGAGCTCTTTATCCTTTTTTGTTAATTTATTTAACAAATGTTTTCAATTAGCATACTTCCCAGATAAATGGAAAATGCCAAAGTTGTTCCAATTTTGAAGCCGGACAAAAATCCAGCTGAGGCTTCTAGTTATCGCCCAATCAGTTTGCTTTCTTCAATAAGCAAACTGTTTGAAAAGATTATTTTAAATAGAATGATGGTTCATATTAATGACAATTCTATTTTTGCTGATGAGCAATTTGGTTTTCGCCATGGGCATTCAACCACTCATCAGTTATTAAGAGTTACGAACTTAATTCGGCTCAACAAATCCGAAGGATATTCGACTGGAGTTGCTCTTCTTGATATAGAGAAAGCATTTGACAGTGTTTGGCATGAAGGATTGATTGTGAAATTGATGAATTTTAATTTTCCTCTGTACATTATCAAACTGATCCAAAATTATTTATCAGATCGCTCACTTCAGGTAAACTATCAGAATTCCAAATCTGATATAATCTAAGAACTGGTGTCCCCCAAGCCAGCATACTGGGACCCATATTGTTTAACATTTTTACTTCTGACTTACCTGATTTACCACCAGGGTGTCAAAAATCTTTGTTTGCAGATGACACGGGCTCTCAGCCAAAGAGCGAAGCCTTCGTGTCATTTTTAGTAGATTGCAAAAAAGTTTGGATATTTTCTCTACTTACTTACAAAAATGGAAAATTTCCCCGAATGCTTCCAAAACTCAGCTTATAATTTTCCCACATAAGCCGAGAGCTTCTTATTTGAAACCATCCAGCAGACATATTGTCACTATGAATGGGGTTCCAATTAATTGGTCTAGCGAAGCTAAATATTTAGGACTTCTGCTAGATCAAAATTAACTTTAAAAATCACATTGAATGCCTTCAAGCCAAATGTAACAAATATATTAAGTGTCTATATCCACTTATAAACAGAAAATCAAAACTTTGTCTTAAGAACAAACTTTTGATTTACAAACAAATGTTTAGACCTGCCATGTTGTATGCTGTGCCAATATGTACTAGTTGCTGCAATACCAGAAAGAAGGCACTTCAGAGGATTCAAAATAAAATTCTGAAAATTATTCTGATGTTGCCTCCGTGGTATAGTACCAATGAACTTCATAGAATTTCTAATATTGAGACATTGCAACAAATGTCCAGCAAAATAATTTCCAATTTTAGACAAAAATCGTTGAAATCTTCTATTGCAACGATTAACTCCTTGAACTCTTAGTATAAAATAGGTTAAGATTAGTTTAAGTTGAAAACATTGTAATTCCAACATGGTTCAATTCAACCAGAGGAAAAATTCTAACTGCCAGAGGCAATTGAAATGTATTAATAATAACTAAAAATATAACATAGCAAATAAGGATGATAGTGTTAAGAAAACACGGAACACCTAGTCTAAGAGATGAATGCATGTATTAGATAATTAGCAAATAAAATTAGTCAAAAAAAAAAGTGCAAGAAATATTTCGGAATTTAAAAAGAATTGTTCATTGTGGATTAAAGTTAGACATAGGTGAATAAGAAGATGAATTAATGTTAAGTGTTTATGTATATTATCAAATGATAAATAAATGAAATATTATTAACTGTACCGCGTTAATAACGCACGAAAGTTCTGTGAGAAGTTATCGGAGCTACTTCTAACGGCGTTGCAGTCTTGGATAATCAAAACGAATGTTTTAGATTTTTCCCGACGTTTCGACTCTATTTCGAGTCTTCTTCAAGGGGAGAAGTTAAACCGTTCACGTAAGGGCCGATATGTGTAAGAACATAAACAAGAACCTTCTTACAAACGAGCGTGAGGTGATCCAAAGGTGGTGACTTCCGGCTCCGAATCTCCATGAAATCCAGGAGGAGATCGTCCGGCTGAAAAACAGCAAAGCCCCTGGAGTTGACCAACAACCAGGAGAGCTATTTAAACAAGGTGGTGAGGCACTGGCTAGAGCGCTGCACTGGGTAATTACCAAGGTTTGGGAGGATGAGGTTCTGCCGCAGGAGTGGATGTAAGGTGTCGTGTGTCCAATCTACAAAAAGGGCGATAAGCTGGATTGTAGCAACTACCGCGCAATCACATTGCTGAACGCCGCCTACAAGATACTCTCCCAAATGTTATGCAGCCGACTAACACCAATTGCAAGAGAGTTCGTGGGGCAGTACCGGGCGGGATTTATGGGTAAACGCTCAACCACAGACCAGGTGTTCGCAGAAATGCCGCGAATACAACGTGCCCACACATCATCAATTTATCGACTTCAAAGCCGCTTATGATACAATCGATCGGGACCAGCTATGGCAGCTAGTGCACGAAAACGGATTTCCGGATAATCTGATACGGTTGATCAAAGCGACGATGGATCGGGTGATGTGCGTAGTTCGAGTTTCAGGGGCATTCTCGAGTCCCTTCGAAACGCACAGAGGGTTACGACAAGGTGATGGTCTTTCGTGTCTGCTATTCAACATCGCTTCGCAGGGAGTAATACGAAGGGCAGAGATTGACACGAGTGGTACGGTTTTCACGAAGTCCGTCCAGTTATTTGGTTTCGCCGACGACATTGATATCATGGCACGTAACTTTGAGAGGATGGAGGAAACCTACATCAGACTGAATAGCAAAGCTAAACGGATTGGACTAGTCATCAACACGTCGAAGACGAAGTACATGATAGGAAGAGGTTCAAGAGAAGTCAACGTAGGCCACCCACCTCGAGTTTTTATCGGTGGTGAGGAAATCGAGGTGGTTGAAGAATTCGTGTACTTGGGCTCACTGGTGACCGCCGATTACGATACCAGCAGAGAAATTCGGAGACGCATCATGACAGGAAAACGTACGTACTTTGGACTCCGAAAAACGCTCCGATCGAATAGAGTTCACCGCTGTACCAAACTGACAATCTACAAAACGCTCATTAGACCGCTCGTGGAGGACCAACGCGCACTGGGAATTTTCTAAAGGAAAGTGCTGCGTACCATCTATGGTGGGGTGCAGTTGCATCAGCTGTTGGGAGAACCATCCATCGTTCACATCGCGAATATCGGGAGACTGCGGTGGGTCGGGCACGTAGCCAGAATATCGGACAGTAATCTGGTGAAAATGGTTCCCGACAACGAACCGACGGGAACAAGAAGGCGAGGTGCAAAGCGGGCAAGGTGGATCGATCAGGTGGAGGACGATTTCCGGACCCTCCGCAGACTGCGTGGTTGGCGAAGTGCAGCCATGGACCGAGCTGAATGGAGAAGACTTTTATGTATTGCAAAGACCACTCCAGCCTTAGTCTGGTAATAAATAAATATCATAAGACTAACAAGATGATACATTTTTGCACATGTTTCGAAATGGACAAATTGATATGAAATTTGCGAAAAAGAATCCACGTGTCTCGAACCCGCAACCTCCTACTCTCTAGATAGTCGTGATAACCCCTACACAACAAGACTACTTGAAGGTCACATTTGCGGAAAAGCCATCAGAATCCGAGTACCAACATCCACCGCGGTTAGCTCATTTTTGAACATTGTGTCCGAGTCGTAATATGTGCAGAAAGGTCTAATAATTCATTTCAGTTACCTTATCTTAAATCCTAAAAGGCCCAATTCGTTAAAGTTATTTTTAAACAGGGTATGCTGGATAGGCTTGTACTTAGTTTGGTTTGTCGGGAAGGTTCGTTTGGCGGAATGCCACTAGGCCCAAAGTTGTTTGGTCGAATATACCATTTGGTCTCTAATTTTTTGACTGTACACGCAGAAGAATCTTGCAAAATTGAAACAACTATTCCGATTGTTGCATCTAACAACGCGAATATTGTCGTTTCAACCTTCAATGCTGTTGTTTATTCATGTTCACATGCTTTATTCAATTGAATATTATTTTTGTTTCAATCTTGCATCGCATTTCAATTATTTCAATTATTTGACAGTGACAGCTGGAAAGCATGGTTGAAACAAATATATTCGAGAATGGAATCAACTATCGCGTATGGTTGATTCAATCCTATTTGTGGTTTTATCAACAATAAATATTGTTATTCATAAATCAATGCAAAAATATAGTTGATTTGAACTCGGTTGATTCTACCGTATTTTTTTCTCCGTGTAGTTGCACAAATTACTATTCTTCGTATTTGATTTTAGATTTCTTCCTAAAATATTGAAGTTGTTTGAAAAATATTTTGGAGCTTTTTGGAAGAATCAATAAAAAACAGGACAAATTGAGGATTTTTTAGATTACGACTGGACAGCCCAATCAGGTCTGAAAAACGGGACTGTCCCGTTAAATACGTATGGTCAGCCTAGCCCCGAGTTAACGATTGGCTAACTAATGATTATTTAAATTGACCAGTAAATTAGTGATCGATGAGAATTTTTTGAGTGCTATGTCTGTTTGCCTGTGAAGCTAGTTTTTACCGAGTGGATAGACTAAAGTTCAATTAAGTTAAACAATGAAATAAAAAGAATCTTTTTGAAAAAAAAAACCAGCTGTTTAAATTGGCTTGGAGTCATATTGACTCCAGAGCAGAGATAAAAGGTTAATAATTCCCTGTATTTTTTAACGCTGTTGACCATTTACCCGTAGGAATAAATATTAAAACTCCAGGGCATGTTACACAGTAGAAGCATAAGTACTAGAACGATAGTGGCGCTGTAGTCATTTAAATTATTTTGCCAAACTATGCTTCAACAAGCATTGATTGGCCATAATTTATGCATCATGTTGTAGTGCATATTTAATTCCATCAACAAAATCGGTTTGACACTTATAGTACCGGTACTTTGGCTGCCAGGTCAAAGTAACCTACACGGAAGAAAAAAAAGTACCCAAAATTGAGTATTTTTAAACTTACTTTTGAGTTATTTTTTTCTCTTCTCTTTCATCCACTCTTTCTTTTGTTGTCAAAAACAAAAGAGCCAAACAATCCAACGACGCCAGTTCAATACGGGAAGCCAATTTTGAGTTTTATTACCTGAGGTCGAAATTGAGTGAATTAAACTTACATTTGGGTAAATAAATTTTCCGTTGGGTACTTTTTAACATGGGAGTAAAGGCAAACTACTTCGACCCTACTTACTAAATTTTGGCTTCCCGTACGGATGTTCGAGGTTGGGTGAATTAAACTCACTATTGGGTAGTTTATTTCTTCCGTGTAGATGTTAGTCACGCAAACAGGAACGACATTAGCAATTTTATACTTTTGAATCAACTTGTTGCACACAACTCCTATATTAATATTTAATTTTTACCCACCTGTAAATAATATTACTGAGCCTGGCTGAATACTTGGTATCTCTGCTTCTCACTCAGTGCGACTAGGTTCAGTCACATCGTACGCACGAGGCATCATCACCCATTGAAGGATTAATTAGAGTTCATGTTTATAATTGGTTTTAATTGTGTAATCTAACTTCGATATCTGTTGTAATTATTGCCCATTTGATTTATTCGTATTCCTACCAATGTATAAACCTTATTCCATATGTATTTGAATATGTTCGAATTGTGTCAACAATGTTCTATATCACAGTAATAACGTACTTATCTGGTTCATTGCATTTTGTCGGATCCACTACGGCTTCCACAGATACCCATCTCAGCCAACCAATCAACCTTGTCAACCAATACTCGCCAAATCCCCAATGAAATGACAAACCATTCACGAATGCTGCGAATCCTCTTCACCACTCCGCGTCTAATCATTCTACGCGGCCACGCGGCAAACGAGATGGATGATTTGATGACATGTGCACCAGATGTTGTGTCAACGGATGCGGTACAACCCCACTGCACTATACTCTGCCTATGAACTTGTCGGGAAGCGACAAGTCAAAAAGGGGTTGATTGCGTGTATGCTGAGCCAAACTGCCAAACCGCCAAACCAATCCCAGCCAAAACTATGTTGCGTGTCTTTGCCGACATTCGAACTGCTTCCCCCACCAGGCATCCCGTTTTGCGATAATCACTATTCATGAACTGCACACTGACTGCTGAAACTTTGGGCCGTACGGTAGGCGGATTCGCTGGTTTTCGCAGACAAAAGAGCGAGAGTCCTTACAATTGAGCGCCTGGAGGGCTCCAGCTAAGCAGAGCAGTTCAAATTACCGCTTATTACCGTTCTGATAGCATCTCATTTCCTCATTTCCCAAATGGGTGGAATGGCGCTGCTGCTGGTACCGATGATGATTGGGATCATCTGTGCCCACACCATGCATGGTGGATGGATGTCCTATTCCTATACGTACATAATGTTAGAAACCGAACCATGGCGAGTACGCTGGAAACTACGGAGAGCCATCCACTTTGGTTGACTCTTGCCGTTTTAGTTTGGCATTGCGGACCGCAAAGGAGTGTGTGCAGAATAAGCAGTCAACAGATCGTTGTCGTTATCGATTGCTAATTACACCGCTGTATACTCTGAAAAGGACGATTGGATGTTTAATTACCCAAGTGTATTGCTTCCGTATTTGTTGTCTCCTATAATGTCGTTCATAGAATCAACGAAAGTCAGGATATAGAATTCGGAATCACTAAATAAATTGAGAGGAAGATTCTATTAGACGGATTTTATTATATTAAACTGCTACAAAACCATTAATTGCCAATGCTACCAAAAAATGACTTTAAAAAATACAATTAATAGACTAGTTAAGATTAATATTTTTTTCATTATGTCTGTCTATGTGCTTGCAAGTTTTCTTAAAATCTATTGAATAACAACGGTTTCTGTTTATTTATTCCATTCGTCCCTTTCGCCACGATAAACAAGTAGGGTCAGCTCATTACAATATGCTGGTCAACACGATCAACGAACTTTCCACGAAATTTATCACCCGTCACACCTTGAAGGACCTCAGCATCTGCTCCTTTTGGTTTTCTTATTCCTCCGGGAAGGACCTTTAATCGCTCTTTAAACGCACACATATTCCGATGCATTATGACGACTTGTCCCTCTTGCATAATAAAAATATACATTTGCGCAAGCTGACCAGATCATAAGCATTGAGATGCAAGGAGGGATGCAAATGCGCCGCCGAGTGACCCTTCTTCGTTTGAATATCATCGCCCGACGTCCGGTCATCTTTTACCAGTTGGACAAGATTTTCCGGTGGCAATGATGCTGCCGTTGACCGTTTGAACTGATGAACATTAACGGTTCAGAGGTTGCACTGTTGGGCTAATTGAAGATCTGATGGCGATGATGCTGGTATGCGGATGGATGTCAAGATGATGTTTGTTTATTCTTCAAGGGAGAAGTTGGCGAACAAGTTTAGATGGTGATTTTTTTTATTCCAAGCAAAGATGGTACACTCCCAAAGTTGATCGGTGCTAAACGGAAAACCATGCTGGAGAAAGGTTGAAAACCAGAAGTTAGCTATGTTAACCCTTTACTGCCCAAGACCGCCTATAGACGGGGTATTTTGATTATTTTTTGTAATTTTTGATTGACCAGATTTCGAGAAGTTTTGATGTTGATCAATAATATAAACTTCAATGCATGTTTAAATGGGTTTTGGAGTCAATTTTCAAAGCTCTCCAAAAAAATATTGAAAATTAAGTAATATTTTGTTCCTCCGTATTTTCGCTTCGTATACCTGAAGAGTGAAATATTTGGAGTTTAATATTTTTCTACAACTGACCTTATTCAATGCAATGTTATAGTGATGAATGATATACTCTAAAATATTTACCCAACTCGTTACACGAAAAATAAAAAATAAACACTAAAAATTAAAAAAATTGCAATTAGTCAGCATTTAATAGGAATTTTCAAACTCTAAATATTTTGAAAAATCAAAAAAGAAGACTAGATTCAAAAACATATTTGATTGGATAAAAAACTTGAAAAAAAATAATTCTAAAAAATCAAAGTGTAAAATTGATAAAAACACGAAATAAATAAAAAAAATTTAATGCCCAAACTGTGTTTAGATCGATTTTAGAAAGCAAAATAGTGATTTTGAGCGAAAACGAAAATTTGTCACTTGTAATAAGACGAGTTTGTACCATCCCTTTTGATTCCACCACTTGATTGTACCTTGACAGATACGTATTTTGACCTCAACAGTAAGGTCGTCTTCAGTGTCTCGTACTTAACTCGACTTGGCTCGAAAATTTGTGTTGTAGAGGGTTAATGCAAATCAAGACAAAAAATAATACACTAGTTTTTTGTATGTATTCTTGTCGTACCATAATCCGGAAGAACATTCATAGTATAATTTTTCCTGTAAATTAACGTTTATTTTCATGCACATATTTGGAGCACGAAAATAAATACAAACAATGTTCCGGAAAGACGTAATCCTACGTCAAAATGAGTTATAAAGTGCATACTTACCGTTCTCTGTACAAAATGGCCAACTTTGGAGCTCTAGACTCGGTTGCCCGTGAACCGATTTTGCTGAAAATTTGACCAGAACCCGGCTGTAACTTGGCCATACCAATGATGTTGAAACTTAAGTAATTTTCATCATACCAAAATATACTATGATTTTTTTGGCATACAAATATATTTTTAATATCTTGAGTTCTATAGATTGTAGACTAATGGCATGTTCAGCAAAAATGCGAATTCTGATATTTAAAAAAAGTTTGCTGAAGACATTTATACACTAAGAGTTGTAGTTTTTTATATATCTGAAAACCTTTTTTTTTTCCAAAAATTCATTTTGGTGTCACCGCAATAATTTGTTAGCCTGTTAATCAATATGGTCGAAACTTAGGTATGGTAAAATTCAAGTTATAACTGATCACTGACTGCCTTGTGATATTTTGTGCGGAGAAGGAAAACGGAAAGTATTTTATGTCAATTCATGCGTACATTTGTTGTAGGATATCATCAGTTAAGAAGTTGAACGATGTCCGATGCGATTTGTTATTAATTGATCAAATTCTCGAAAACTTTGGCAAAACAATTAGATTTTTGACGTAGGACTACGTCTGTGTTTTCTATATTGGGGTACACTTTACGATTGCGAAAATCAGGGACCGTCACAAAAATATGATAGACTTTAAACTTTAATATCTAAGCCGTTTCTCGATGGATTTTCAATGTTTTTGGGCCATTCGATCAAGGATGAGTCAACGCTTCTTTGTATTTATATGAAAATACTGAATTTTAACTATTTATTATCAAAAATTGATAAAAAGTTTAGAAATAGGTCAACCAACCAATCACGTACATGCATCACTAGCACAGACATAAAAAAACAATCACTTGCGGGTTTGGATCTAATCCTCAGTTTGAACAAGATTTTACGCATACCAGACGCATCAAAGCGATCGTAGCGGAGCGGACACAGCATCACGGAGGCGCTAATGACATTTTCAAAGGAAATCCATCGCATTGGTGGTGGTGCTCGATGTGTTGCTGCAGATCATTCAACCTCAACGAACCCGAATGTCATATGAAGAAAAGGTTGACCATAAAAATAGCACTGTGGCGATCCCGCACCGCCAGTGCCGATGCTGAAAATGTATTACAAATTGTGGTGTCAGTTAGTTGGAAAGGAACATTGGGAAAAGAAATTGGTTCTTCACAAGACCAACATTTTACGAAAAGAAAGAGTTAATTGCGAAAATGGACTGTTTCTGTGGCATCGGGTTTGGCGTGGTAGTTTGGTTGTTGTTAGTGATTCCATCCATTCAAATTTACTACATCATCTCCCTCCGACGCGCTATCAAATTCGCTATTTACGATTGAGTTTTGCACTTTGAAGAAAGTTTATTTTGGATAGTCGGATCAACCTTCTTTTGTATAAAATGAATGAAGACGCCACCTCAGTGGAAACTTTCTACAGCAACCACCCATCGGTGAACGTCGCTCGGACAGACAGATGGCAAGAGATAATAATTGGTAATATGGAGAAACTTCGTCTTGAGTGAAATTTCTGCTGTTATTCCTCGTAACAATACACATCTAAGATAAACTAAATCTCATATTCAAATTCAGAATCGAGAAAATTTCATAGGATTCTTAGACTTTGTCATTCTCCGAACGGTCCGTTGTCTGCGAAATCCCGATCGAAATGGCTCGCGCGCGCCGAAAAGCAGCTTTCTTATATCTAATAAAGTAATTCCATTAGCCCCGCCCCTTCATTAATCGTTATGAGTGCACATTATATTCACACCCATATCAGATCACAAAGTGGCGGAGCTAACGTTCTTAATTTATTAAATCCAAGAAAGCTGCTATTCGGCGCGCGCGAGTCGTTTTGATCGGGATTCACGAAGGCGGTCGGACAATTTCAACGCAAGGTGCTGTCAAGCATTTGGATGCAGTTAGTTATTGGAAAGACGCATTGGGAAAAGAAAATTGGTTCTTCTCAGGACCAGTATTTTATGGAAAGAAAGAGTTAATTGCGAAAATGGATTGTTTCGGCCGCATCGGGTTTAGCGTGGTAGCTTGGTTGCTGTTAGTGATTCCACCCGTTCAAATTAATTGCATCATCTCCCTCCACTGCGCTATCAAATTTATTAGTTACGATTGAGTTTTGCACTTTGAAGAAAGTTCATATCGGATTGTCGGATCAACCTTCTTTTGTATGCATAAAGACCTTTTTGGAGGACACCATCCTCAAAAATGGCCGAAATAAAGGAGAAATAAGCAGAATCAGAAGTGGCGTGAAACCAAACTCAAATATATTTATATGCAACGTTTGGTCTTCGCCCGCGATGTAAGCGTTCGTGGCAAAGTAAGGATTGTGATGTCCCGACTGAAAGCCAGTCGAGTGGCTTCAGCGGCCAATGAGTCATGTTAATTCCACGGTTAGAGACTCAAAGTCCATCCAACTCGGAACAACTATTCGACTTCTTTATTCAGTTGGCCTCCGAGCAGTTTGCTCAATGTTAATAAAACGACACAAATTATTATGGCAAATACTATCAATTTTGAATAGCTACGTAGTCCTACGTCACCTTTGCGTACAACCCGATTGGGCTGCACCTTTGAGTTTTTTTATTGGTGCTTGGTGTGATTGAGCAGAACTCCGACCAAATATTAGTCTGGAATATTAAGAAGCGATATGAAGGTATCGGACATTGGTATGATAATAATAAATATTAATTATTTAGTGGTCTAATGCTTTTTCTCCCTCAGACGAAACTTTTTTTCGAAATATTCTATTTTAATAATGGAATAGTTTGAATGGAAAGTAAATCACAATTTTAATACGCTAAATTGTATATAATATTGCCATTTTTAAAAGCCCATATAACGACAGAAAAAGGGGAGAATGGACTATGATTACAGTCTAACATCAGCAACTTTCAAAAATTGGTGGAAAAGGAAGATGTATTCGAGATCAAGACCCGCCAACACTTCCCTAATAGGCTTCGGCTGCTTTCCTCGGACCCGATGATGTTCAGATAGCGTAGAACTGGGGCCACGATGCTCCTCGCACGTCCTGATAATCTGCACCGCAAACACAGAGATTGATTTCTGAGAGCCATACTCAAAAAAGATGTGCATTCTTGTGTGCATTTAAAGTATAGTGATTGGACATTAGACAACACATGGTTCGAATGAAGTCTCGCCCTGTATTCAATTTTTTGAACCATGGACGCTTCGACACCTGCGGGCGAATTGAATACAGCCATCTACCCAACTCCCCATTTGTCAATTTCTGCTACCAGCTCATCAAGGTATTCTGGCGAACTAATGAGAAAAAGCTGATTTGCCGATCGTAAATATCATCTTCCACAGCGCCCACCTTAGCCAAAAAGTCCGCTTTCTCTTTTCCCGGGATCGAGCAATGAGAAGGGACCCAAGAATGACCGTTTTGAAAAAGCACTCAAAGCTTTCCGTATCCCGGTTAGAAGATACGCTGAGTGCTTTACAGATTTCATTGACCGAACAGCCTCCAGGGTACTTAGACTGTCGGTGAAGATAAAGAAGTGGTCAGGAGGTAGGGATGCAATATGCTCAAGTGAATAGTGTACAGCTGCTAGCTCAGCGGTATACACGGAACTAGGCTCTTTCAGCTTAAAGTAGGCGCTATGAAAAACGTTAAAAACACCGAAACCAGTGGAGTCATCCATTTTTGACCCGTCTGTGAAAAAGATTCTCTCCTCGCTGGCGTGCCCGTATTTAATTGCGAATAATGGAGGTATAACCTCCGCACGAAGAAAATCTGGTATTCCATGAACCTCCTGCTTAATGGACAGATCAAAAGTAACAGAAGAACTGTAAGAGTCTGAGAAGTTAGTAGATTGGTGTCAACCGAAGATGGGCTTACCTCCAGCGTCATATACCAGTGGTAAATACTCATGAATCGAGATTGAGGGTTTTGTTCGAGCAGCTTCTCGAAATTGTCAATGATCAATGGATTGAGAACCTCACAACGTATGAGGAACCGGAGCGACAATTCCGCGAAACGATCTATCAGAGGCAAGTACTTCCAGACTCATCGAATTCGAATTCATACGAAGTCGAGTCGAATTCATACAACCCAACGCGATACGGAGACAGCGGTACTGAATCCGTTGGAGTTTCAGCATGTGTGTTTTAGCCGCGGACTGGAAGCAAAAGCTGCCGTATTCGAGGACCGACAGGATGGTTGTTTGGTACAACGTGATAAGATCTTCTGGGTGCGTCCCCCACCATGTTCCCGTTATCGTTCGCATGAAGTTGATTTGTTTCTGGCATTATTATGTCAGATACAAAATATGCTTCCCGAATGTGCATTTGGAATCGACCCAGACCCCAAGGTATTTAGAAGACATGCTGTGAGTGATTGTCTTACCCATCAATTCAAACGGGAACTTTGTCGGCTTATGTTTTTTTGAAAAGACAACCATCTCAGTTTTCTCCGGAGAGAATTCCATACCCAGCTTTTAAACCCAAGTAGACAAATTGGCCGGAGTATCTTGAAATTATTCTTATGTGAACAAATGTTAAAGTCTTTTGTTATGTATGTAGGTGATGTGGGGGTAAAACGGATAGGGGTCCCGTTTGAACAAAATCGTTACAAGTTTGAAAAGTGGATCTTGTTGCTTGTTTCAAATTATGAGTGCGACATGTTTTACTACATTCAAATAATGAAAACTATTCTGTATAAAATACACTCGGGGAAGTGGAATAATGTCTGTCTAATATTTCATAACATTACAATTCAAATAATTTCTTCTTAGACCTAGTATTATAGATTTTCCACCCTGCATCTGAAGAGTTTTCTTCGCTGCATTCCTGTTCATATTGGCAACATCGATCTCCACACGCTTTTTTACTTTCTTGTTCGGTAGCATTCGTTTCGTTCGTTCCAGTTGACAACCTTCTCTTTGTCGTCGCAGCTCCAGATTGAAGCTGGTTGTTATATTCAAGAATAGTGTTCAAATGGTCAGAATTGCCAGATTTACATTGAAAATTAAATTTTAGAATGCTTTCAAGTTCTGTCAGTACTTAATGACGCCATCGACAGGTCTATTGCTTCATAGGATCATATTTTCGAGAATACTAAAAATGAAATCTGTTCCGATAACGCATCACCGAATAATCTCTATCATGCTCTTTACCAACATGTACGTTATTCTTGTTTGCAACGTTCGGCTACAATAAAATTGAGTGTACCATGTAACGATAATATGGAATTATTTGTTATTATCAGCACTATAAGAACAATAAAAGATTCGCATCATCTCATTATCTTGCATAAGACAGTAATAACTGCCCGACGTCAGCTCTGTGTAATAAAGCAGCTCAGTAACTTAACCCCATGTCCATTATCAGAAATCCGAACAACCAATTCAAACCTGTCACCGAGATTACAAATCAACCGCCGCGAGCAAATCAAGGATATCGTTCCCTTTCAAACAGAACACTCCACGGCTTCTTCCCGAGCGACCGGAATATTTAATTAGCTAAATAAATTTGATTATGCAAATCATCGCCTCGCAGGAGATTCTTTTCACATCGGAAAATTTCAAGAATTACCGTTATTGTTGGTGTAGCCTGTGGTAAGCACTGCAAGGACAGTCATCATGGCGAGGAAATTTGTCGCTCTTGAACCTTCGACCACGGTTACGGGAGGGTGCCTCAAGTGCCTCTTCTACTCCTGCGATAATTTTCACGCCCCGCGCGGCGAAGCCATTTGCCAAGCGGAAATCGGGCATATTTGTAAGTATCAAATGCCTTCGAGCGCACTTGCCACGCTACAATGCGAGGGATGTTCACTGATTCCGCTCATAAATTAGAATCGGAATATTAAGCAGCACGGTGGAAAGTCAGTGGCAATTGTTCAGCATCGGAGACCATCGTCAGGGGCGCAGTGATTGTGCGTGTTCCATCCATATAAATCTTCGGAAGCTGGTCGCGCTAGTTAGAAAGCGATCGTAGCTATTTGTTGGTTGTCTGAGATAGGTTGCAGTCACTGGCGTGATAAGGCGGTTAACAGACTAGGTGTTGCTCTAGCGATAACTTACACAATTCTAAAAGGATTTAGGGCTCAAATAGCGATCTATAGTCTGTAGACCTGAGTGACGTTCTAGCAATGATAATCACGAATACTGATAAACATTAAATCAGTTAAGGAAGCTTACTTTAATTGGTAACCGCAAACCATTTGTTTGCCCTAGTTCAATTAATGCATTTTTTTTTTGAGAATACGCCGATAAATACAAGAAGAACTATTCTGATTTGTTACACAATATTATCAGCATATTTTAAAATTTCCACAACTGCTACCTCCCCTGGTGGAAGTATTAAATTATTAATTTATCACTGTCACCTCGCGTTCGGATCGTTGCGCTGCTTCCGAGTGAACCCGAACGGACCCGTCCTGCCTCCCAGGGGAAAAGCACAAGAAGCATTGTGTGTAATCTATTAAAATTTGTTGTCCTTGCCAGGGAAGGGGTTAGCCGGTCGAGCTCGCGGCAAGCGACGTTACAATCTACTCCCAATGATATAGTCCCACCTTCTAGCTGGGTCTCACACAATTCGGGTTAGTGTGGAGAGTTGAACCCTTTCCGAAGCCTGGGAGCAAATTTGTCTAGATTATAAATTAAACTTTGACAAAGTTGGTGTGCCTCATCTGCATTTTGCGGCTTGGTGTTAATTTCTGGCGGCTGTTTACTAATTGAAACATTACGCCACCGCACAACAAACCACCACCTCCGCCAACAGTTTTCGGTGTCATCATCTGTGCCGATGGAATATGCTCGCAGAGATATCGTGGCCAGCCAACGTCGTCGCCTTGGGACTTTATTTTCCGAGTGGGACTGTTGATTTAAGTGAAAAGAATAATCAATTACATCAAAGTTGAGTAAGGAAAGTGTAATTACTAAGTTTTGGGATTGTTTGTAGAGCACTCCGGCGGTACTTTTCGAGGGAGGATTTGATTGATAAGTCAATGGAAGTGCAAATTAGGTTCGTAATCAAAGATATTGTTTCACCGTTCTAATTGGATGGTGTTGAAAACTGGCAACCACTGGCAATGGAATCGGCCACATGAAGCCAATCACTAAAAGTCCAGAAGAGCTCGTAACAATATCTAATAGGTATCCATATTTTCTTTGTAGTTTACCGACATAAAGCATTACACTTGGATCGTTTTTCACGCGGAATGCTTTTTGTTTCTATGGATGGCCTATGGATTTAATTAAACTTTCAGTTGACCCCTTCAAAAATATAAGGTAAGGGTAAGAAGCCCAACAGCAGCAGAATGACCAGTTGCGTGATCGGAAAGAGCGTTGTCCGCCGATCTACACCAAGGGAGACACATCGAATCTTTTCCTAATAATTCGTGTTATGATCACGAATAACTACATCACATTTCTGCTGTGCGCCAAAGGCATGAAGCTAACGGTCGACCGCAAGGCCTCATTCGACAGCGCGGTGGGGTTCTGCGAGTAAAAGGAATGGGAATATTTCCCTCATGACTTGGAACAAAATCTCTCAAGGTGGTACTCCGTGGCCTCGACGACATGAAAAGGAAATACCTTGTCGAGGAATTCTAGCTGCGCGGTTTGAAGCCAACCAACGTGCACAAGATATCTTTTCATGACAGCTTGAGCTTGAGCTTGATTGACTGCTCGTAGTTGCTACTCCATTATGACCAGATCGGCTGTTCTTGCACAGGGAACCAACAGATGTTTGCTTGGGACTAGCTCACATCTTCAATGTACAAGTACAATCGAAATTAATTTATTGGCTTTTTTCGGTGATAATTATACTACTCAAAGCGAAAGGGAGTAGATGAAAGTAATGAAGATACAGATTCGATTGACACCGCAAGCGAGCGGCAAGTGTGAAATGAATAGAAACTGAAGATTAGCAGAGGGCCATATGAGAGAACAAACATTGTTGAAATCGCTGTTATTCTGCCTAACGTCCACCCAGGAACGGCTTGGATAGTGACGTGGTGATCACTGTACCAAGACAGACAAGCCTGTCTTGGTACAGTGATCGCCACGTCTATCAACCGTTGAACGATAGCTAACAATCTTCGATAAAATCATGATGATCAAAGCTTTCCTAATTGTACAAGTACAATGTACAATGTACAGAATGCAAATCAATGTAGGAAAGGGCGAGGAAATGATGATGCAATCACTCGCCCACTGCAAGCCGTATATACCTCTGCACTTGCCACGAGTTCATGCGGAATTTGTTGGATTTTTTTGGGTTAGGTTCGAGAGGCAGAGGTCCGTCTTGGTTAACGAGCTGCCAATGTGATAGATAGGAGAAGGAAACTGATGGAATTTCTAATTGGATGTAGGAAATGAGCTCTATAGATCATTTCCAATTCTAGCAGATTACTGTTAGAATACTCAAGTTGAAGGTATAGGAATAGTAATGGAAACGGTATGGAAGTCCATTTCCAGTTCTAGCGATTGCTAGAACATGGGAAATATAGAGAAAGATACAAAGTAGTAGAATGGAACGGACCTGGGATTGAACCCACGACCTCCTGCGTATGCTGTACTGTACTATTATCGAGTGATGTAAGTACAACTTTGTGCATCGTGACGGCGATGTTTTCAGTTCGGTCATGGTACCCGCAATTGTAGCATGGCTTCCCGCTGGAATGGTGGAAATCACATCACTGATGATAGCGAACGGATAGAGGAACTGGATCTGAAGTGTGTCAACTACGGAGCGAAAAATTGAGCTACGACCAAGGACTGATCCAGAAAATAACATCAACCAGAAAGCAGCCGAAGAGGGAAGCAGTGCCACCTTGAACATTCCGACTAGGGTGACGGGAGGTAATGTTAGGCCTGGATGCAACGTTGGTTCATCACGCAATAATTCAACAATAATACATCGTTTTGAAGAGAGATATGTATCATTGCTTCTTTGAAAAAGTGTATCAAGCCGACTTTATTTATACTACGCAACGCAAGATTCATGCAATTCTTCAACTGATAAACGCAATAAACTGAAAAACTGCTTTGACTCGGTTTGTTAGCAACCACTTAAGTAGGCAGGCAATGCAAAAGATTTTTTTTTGACAAATTAAGTAGTTTTTGGAATGGACTTACCTATTTCCTCACATTAGATGAACGGATGACAATCACACTATTTTAGCATTCATATTAAATTCACTATTTTTATTAGTATAGTGACACAATTAACCAAAACTTTTTTGAACAATATTAGAACACTCGTTGCCAAAATATAGCTGACGATTTTCACTTGAAGCAGCACATTGCCTACCTCACGCCTTATACGAACGATTTACAGTGATTAATGCACCAACATTTCATGGGTCGAAAAAGCATCCAACACCAGAGCCGAGATTAGGAAAATTGGCCGAACATAAAGTCCATTTCACACGAAACTTTTTTGGATTAAATAATAGATTGTGAACAATTATTGTTGTTTTTAACTACTTAGCGTAGTAACCAAAAGTAAGAAAATCGTTTGGTGGCATAATTTCGGTTGTATCTTCAATATATCAATATTTAAATCGATGAATATGTTCAACCACAGCATAATAGGCTAAGGTTTGAGCCATATACAGTATACCCCCGCTGATCCGACAAATGTATGGCCGGACTAGCGGGGTTTCTCTCGTTAATCCGACTGTCAAATCCATACAAATGAATCAAAACAAAATCACAGCACAAATTTGAAAACTGACAGCATAATGTGTTTAAATGGGTGTTGATACTTTTTAATCCGGAAAATTCCGAATTAGCGAGATCCGGACTAACGAGTCGTCGGACTAGCGAGGTCCGGATAAGCGGGGGGATACTGTACCCTATACCAACTTCCCGGCAACCGATACCGGTGCTCCCACTACTGCACAATGGTCCCAGCGCCTAAACTATTAGTTTTAGATATATAGTATCCCAGGAAAATAAAAACATAATTTTTGACGATTTTTCTCCATGTAGTGAAATTATATTTCAGGAGTTCATGATATCAACTTCTTAATTCATAGGAACATTGTGCAATGTTCCACAAAGTTGTAGAGCATTAAATTTTGAGCAACTTTGTCGAAGAAACCATTTTTCTATTACTTATGGTTCACTTTTTTTCATTTATGATAGGAAAAATGAAAGAGCGCTTGAATTTTATTTGATTTTGAAAAAAAAAATGTTCTAATCAAAAAACAGCTTTAACTTGATAAATAAACGAGATAGGTCCATAGGCCTTCAACAAAAAGATGTGCCTTTAAAAGTGTGACCCATACAAAGTATCCCTCAAAAATCAATACATAAAAATATATTCAAAGAAAAACCGATTTTCGTAAGGAAAAAAAAGTTAGCTTGATCTAGGTTGGTCGACAAAGCGCATGTTTTTTTGGTTTTCGGGTTTTATCGTTTAACGGGTTTTAAGGGGCCCTCCTCAGCCGTGCGGTAAGATGCGCGACTACAAAGCAAGACCATGCTGAGGGTGGCTGGGTTCGATTCCCGGTGCCGGTCTAGACAATTTTCGGATTGGAAATTGTCTCGACTTCCCTGGGCATAAAAGTATCATCGTGTTAGCCTCATGATATACGAATGCAGAAATGGTAGCTTGGCTTAGAAACCTCGCAGTTTATAACTGTGGAAGTGCTTAATGAACACTAAGCTGCGAGGCAGCAATGTCCCAGTGGGGGATGTAATGCCAATGAAGAAGAGAAGAAGAAGAAGGGTTTTAACGTTACAGGGTTTGTTTGCATATTTATTGTAAAGGTAATAAAAATTTAGTTACTTACCATTTACTATTCTTTGTTTTCTCTTATTGGCGATGCAGCAAAAATGCAACTAAAACAAGGTAGGACCATAACAAACATGTCAATTCTGAGTGACGTATTGCCTGATTTTCTCAAAATTACACGCGGCGAACCCTTCATGAAAGGTACCGCCGCGCTTTCTGCACCCCGTTTACTTGATTCTTATGGGTGAATAGCATTGCGGCGTATCGTTTGGCGCGGCCGTACCTTTCGACAGTCATTCGCCGCGTGAAGTTTTGTGCAAGTACCCATTTGGGAACACTACAAACGCCGCGCAGTGTATCATATCCAGAAAATCTGACAATATTATTCAATAATACGCGTAAGATTGAACCACAGACAAACAGACGTAACAGCTTGAACATTTTTCTGAAAAATCTATCGCCTAACTTCTCTACCACCATCTTGCGAACATGTTACCGACGCTGAAGATCGCTGGAAAATGGATTGTGGTTTGGAAAATTACAAAGCGCGTCTGGAAGACCGCTGGAAAATGGATTGTGGTTTGAAAATCACAAAGCGCGTCTGGAAGACCGCTGGAAAATGGATTGTGGTTTGGAAAATCACAAAGCGCGTCTGGAAGACCGCTGGAAAATGAATTATGGTTTGAAAATCACAAAGCGCGTCTGGAAGACAGCTGGAAAATGGATTGTGGTTTGGAAAATCACAAAACGTGTCTGGAAGACCGCTGGAAAAAGGATTGTGGTTTGAAAATCACAAAGCGCGTCTGGAAGACCGCTGGAAAGTGGATTGTGGTTTGGAAAATCACAAAGCGCACCTGGAAGAGCTGGAAAATGGTTTGTGGTTTGGAAAACCACAAAGCGCGTCTGGAAGACCGCTGGAAAATGGATTGTGGTTGGAAAAATCACAAAGCATGAGAGACCGCTGGTTTGTGGTTTGCAATACCATAAGGCGTGTCTGGGAGACTGACGAGAAAAAAAAACTCAAAGGTGCAGCCCAATCGGGTTGTACGCAAAGGTGACGTAGGACTACGTAGCTATTCAAAATTGATAGTATTTGCCATAATAAGTTGTGTCGTTTTATTAACATTGAGCAAACTGCTCGGAGGCCAACTGAATAAAGAAGACAAATAGTTGTTACGAGTTGGATGGAATTTGAGACTCTAACCGCGGAATTAACATGACACATTGGCCGCTGAAGCCACTCGACTGGCTTTCAGTCAGGACATCACAATCCTTACTTTGCCACGAACGCTTACATCGCGGGCGAAGACCAAACGTTGCATATAAATATATTTGAGTTTGGTTTCACGCCACTTCTGATTCTGCTTAGTTCTCCTTTATTTCGGCCATTTTTGAGGATGGTGTCCTCCAAAAAGGTCTTTATGCATACAAAGAAGGTTGATCCGACAATCCGATATGAACTTTCTTCAAAGTGCAAAACTCAATCGTAACTAATAAATTTGATAGCGCAGTGGAGGAGATGATGCAATTAATTTGAACGGGTGGAATCACTAACAGCAACCAAGCTACCACGCTAAACCCGATGCGGCCGAAACAATCCATTTTCGCAATTAACTCTTTCTTTCCATAAAATACTGGTCCTGAGAAGAACCAATTTTCTTTTCCCAATGCGTCTTTCCAATAACTAACTGCATCCAAATGCTTGACAGCACCTTGCGTTGAAATTGTCCGACCGCCTTCGTGCTGCTGTATACGCTCCGCTGCATCGAATGTCGAACCGAATCCCGATCAAAACGACTCGAGCGCGCCGAATAGCAGCTTTCTTGGATTTAATAAATTAAGAACGTTAGCCCCGCCACTTTGTGATCTGATATGGGTGTGAATATAATGTGCACTCATAACGATTAATGAAGGGGCGGGGCTAATGAGAAATACTATTAGATATAAGAAAGCTGCTTTTCAGCGCGCGAGCCATTTCGATCAGGATTTCGCAGACAACAGACCGTTCGGAGAATGACAAAGTCTAAGAATCCTATGAAATTTTCTCGATTCTGAATTTGGTTATGATTTAGTTTATCTTAGATGTGTATTGTTACGAGGAATAACAGCAGAAATTTCACTCAAGACGAAGTTTCTCCATATTACCAATTATTATCTCTTGCCATCTGTCTGTCCGAGCGACGTTCACCGATGGGTGGTTGCTGTAGAAAGTTTCCACTGAGGTGGCGTCTTCATTCATTTTATACAAAGAAGGTTGATCCGACTATCCAAAATAAACTTTCTTCAAAGTGCAAAACTCAATCTTAAATAGCGAATTTGATAGCGCGTCGGAGGGAGATGATGTAGTAAATTTGAATGGATGGAATCACTAACAACAACCAAACTACCACGCCAAACCCGATGCCACAGAAACAGCCCCTTTTCGCAATTAACTCTTTCTTTTCGTAAAATGTTGGTCTTGTGAAGACCCAATTTCTTTTCCCAATGTTCCTTTCCAACTACCTGACACCACAATTTGTAATACATTTTCAGCATCGGCACTGGCGGTGCGGGATCGCCACAGATGCTATTTTTATGGTCAACCTTTTCTTCATATGACATTCAGGTTCGTTGAGGTTGAATGATCTGCAGCAACACATCGAGCACCACCACCAATGCGATGGATTTCCTTTGAAAATGTCATTAGCGCCTCCGTGATGCTGTGTCCGCTCCGCTACGATCGCTTTGATGCGTCTGCTATGCGTAAAATCTTGTTCAAACTGAGGATTAGATCCAAACCCGCAAGTGATTGATTTTTTATGTCTGTGCTAGTGATGCATGTACGTGATTGGTTGGTTGACCTATTTCTAAACTTTTTATCAATTTTTGATAATAAATAGTTAAAAATCTGTATTTTCAGATAAATACAAACAAGCGTTGACTCATCCTTGATCGAATGGCCCAAAAAAATTGAAAACCCATCGAGAAACGGCTGAGATATTAAAGTTTAAAGTCTATCATATTTTCGTGACGGTCCCCGATTTTCGCAATCGTAAAGTGTACCCCAATATAGAAAACACAGACGTAGTCCTACGTCAAAAAGTTGACAAACTAGAAAATCCCAAGGTGGGTCATGGAAGCATTTATTTTGGTTGAAATAAATTTAGTTTGAAATGTATAACTTAGCGACTTTAGTGTACATGATACTACCAGTTAAGCTAGTTCTATCGAAATCTGAGAGACATGGAGATGTATCGTATGCTACAAAGTTGTTTGGAAGGCTTAAAATGATATGGTTTGGAAGATGATATTAGCATTTCCATATCATTGTAAATCGTTTAACTTCACGTAGAAGAAACACACACAAAATCATTAATTTAGTAAGGCTTAATATATTATCTTGAAGTTTATTTTGGAATTTACTGACTTAGTAGTCGTTGCGATGGTGATCAAGAATGCCTTCATCGCCACCAGCGAGAACAATCTGGGCGAACTGCGCACCCAGAGAAAACAATGGATCACCGATGAGACCTGGAGGAAGATAGAGGAGCGAAGAGAAGTCAAAGCCGCGATAGAGCGATCGAAAACCAGAGGAGCCAAAGTCTTAGCCCGTCAACGATACGCGGCTCTTGAGAAGGAAGTAAAACGCTCATGTCGACGAGACAAGCGAGCGTGGGCAGACTCTCTGGCCGACGAAGGAGAGAAAGCCGCCGCAACCGGGGTCATTCGCCTCCTCTACGATATCTCACGACGCTTAAGCGGGGCGAAAATGAATGCAACGATGCCTGTGAAAGACGCGAATGATCAGTTATTGACCGACCCAACTGACCAGCTGAAACGCTGGTTCGAGCACTACGAACAACTTTTCAAGTGCCAGCCAGGCCACCACCACCTCGGCATGGTCTGCCTAGGAACTGACGTATAACACGCGTCAATACCGAAGCTCCATCACTGCTAGAGATTCAAACAGCCATCCAAAGCATGAAATCGAATAAAGCCCCAGGGATCGATCGCATATCAGCCGAGATGCTCAAAGCTGATTCCATGACATCCGCTCAACAACTGGATCGTTTATTTCGTAATATCTGGGACACCGCAACTTTCCCGGTCGACTGGATGCAAGGTATTTTAGTGAAGGTACCCAAAAAGGGTGACCTGACTGTATGCGATAACTGGCGAGGCATTATGTTGCTGTGAACCGTTCTCAAAGTTCTATGCAAAATTATCCTAGCCCGGATTCAGGAGAAGATCGATGCGGCTCTCCGACGGCAGCAGGCCGGATTCCGTGCCGGAAGATCCTGTGTGGACCATATTGTCACGCTCCGTATCATTCTGGAGCAGGTCAACGGATTCCAAGAGTCCTCTTACTTGGTATTCATTGACTACGAAAAAGCTTTCGACCGTCTCAATCACGAGAATATGTGGGGTGCCCTGAGACGCAAGAGGGTTCCTGAGAAAATCATCGGCCTTATCGAGGCACAGTACGAGGCCTTTTCGTGTAGAGTGCTGCACAATGGGGTCTTGTCCGACCCTATCTGGATCGTAGCTGATGTGAGGCAAGGATGTATCCTATCACCGTTACTGTTCCTCATCGTAATCAACGAGATTCTGGTAGGTGCGATTGACCGTGAACCAAACCGCGGGCTGTTATGGCAGCCTTTAACCATGGAGCACCTTAACGACTTCGAATTGGCTGATGACGTTGCACTCCTCGCTCAACGGCGTTCTGATTTGCAGAGTAACCTCAACGACCTTGCCGAGCGCTCCTCTTCGGCAGGCTTAGTCATCAACGTCAACAAAACCAAATCGTTGGATGTAAACACGGTGACCCCTTCCAGTTTCACAGTAGCCGGGCAACCAGTGGAGAATGTTGAAAGCTTCCAATATCTTGGTAGCCAAATTGCGTCAGACGGCGGTACCAAGATCGACATAGGCACACGGATCAAGAAAGCAAGGGCTGCCTTTGCGAGTTTAAGAAATATCTGGAAAAACAGGCAGATAAGTGAACGCATCAAAATACGAATTTTCAATTCTAACGTGAAATATGTGCTGTTATGCGCTAGCGAAGCATGGTGTGTATCAGTGTAGAACACTCAACGGCTGCAGGTGTTCATCAACAGATGCCTGCGGTATATAATTCGGGCCTGGTGGCCTCACAACTGAATCTCAAACAACGAGCTCCATCGTCATTGTCACCAGAGACCGATAGCAACAGAAATTCGGGATTGAAAGTGGGGCTGGGTTGGCCACACTCTATGTAGGGCGGAAATGAAATCTGTAATTAAGCATTAGACTAAAACCAGCAGGTCATCGCAGCAGAGGCAGATACAGAAGCTCATGGCGGCGAAGCCTCAATAAAGAAATAAAAGAAGTTGACAGAAATCTAACCTGGCAACAGGTTAAAGCGATAGCTGGACAACGCTCAGGATGAAGATCTTTCAAGTCGGCCCTTTGCGTCACCGGTGGTGTACGGGACCCATAAGTAAAGTAAGTAAATACACATTTTCCTTAAATTTATGTGGTAAAAATATGTTGATTTTTCTCAAAATTTAGCCCACAAAATTTCGAATTTAAAAGTGGAACGGAACTCAATTTTAATCATCTCTAATATGCTTTGATGAAACTTCGGCGAGAAATCTTGATTTATTTAAAAAAATCAAAATGTTTACTCAAGTGCATGATAAGCATCGGTCAAAAGTTTGGGTTCACGTTTTTTGCAGTTTAAATTTAGGCAAAATATACATTGAAGCAAGTTAGTTTCCAAACAAAACGCCATGAACTGTACTTAAGACAATGTTTGGCTAAAACTGAATTATATCGCATATCCGGAGAGTGAATCCAAACTTATGACCGGTTTACCATATAGCGGATGAATCCAAACTTTTGGCCGATGCATACCATGCACTTGAGTAAACATTTTGATGTTTAAAAATAAAATCAGATTTTTTTCGCCGAAATTTTATCAATGCATCTCAAAGCTGATTAAAATTTGGCTCCGTTCCACTTTTTAATTCAAAATTTTGTGGGCTCAATTTTGAGAAAAATCCACATATTTTTACAACACAAATAAAAGAAAAATGTGTATCTTTATGTAATATTTTAGCACATAAAAATGAAAATTGTTAGTTTAAAATATCTTTGATGCTAGATCTACTCATATAATTTATACTGAGCTAACAATACCCGAAATCGGATGTAAGACGGCAAACATACGGCCAAAAACTTTTGCCTATATTTTTGGAGGGTGAACCCAAACTTTTGGCCGGGAGTGGATATACTGTATATATACTGCATTCAATTTGCTGTATCCATAACTGGATTTTATCTAGGAGCTCCGATCCTGTTTTTGGGCTCCTCAATAGCATTGATGCCATTATAGGTCTTGCTGGAGCTTTTCAGTACATACTTGAAAATTTAATTGCCTACTTACAGGCTCCAACTTCAAGTTGGAGATCAACCACAGATCATTCACAGATATTGTCACAATTCAGTGGGTTCATCTTCGTCATCGTCGTCGTTAACGTCGATTGCCGCACGTCGCAAAAACTTCCTGACGGGTAGGAAGCGGCTCTGATTCGAATAGGAACCCTGCTTCCTAATCCGCGCCTCAACATGTTTCCAGTCGGCGATTGATGACCTTCCGCCCACCGCCAACTCGAAAAGAGCAGACATATTAAAAATAAAATCCTGCTGTTGCGTATTTAGCCTTGAGAAACTAAACGGTCGCTGCCGCAGGAAGACCATCAATCCACTTTTGATAAATTTTGGAAAATCATTCGGGGTAGCGTTTCGTATAAATTCCGTGTACGAAGCCAGGTCGATTTGTGGGGCTCTCGTAGTGCTTGGTATCCAGTGTACTCCCGAGTATATTAACCCATATACACGAGCTGGGCTTTCTACCAATGATGGATATGTAGGGGAAGTGGGGGTAGCACGCCCATAGGGGTTAAAACGCGCCACCCCTGAATAAGGTTAAATATCTATACGATAAAGCAATGAAAAATATTGCCATTGGATACATATATTTCATGATTTTTCTCTAGTTATACATGAAAAACTCGAAAAAACGATTTTTGCGTGTTTTGATGCAATTCTAGCTCGGTGGAATTTAGTCTTTCTGTCGCTGTTATACATTGATAAATTAATAATTGAGCCATGAGCCATGCTGCTTACTCGTGTTCTTTATGTTCCACACGAAATCGTCGTCAAAAATGGTTTTAAAACGATTTTATGGGCCTTCAAACTTCTGAGGTCGGTGTGGGGCATTACGCCCATGCTCATTTCGTATGACCGAAACAGCTGAAACATTCGGTTAATTGCCTTAATGTAGGCAATTAAAATGAAAATCAGTACGATAAGCACATGCGCGTTTTAACCCATCCACTGGCGCATCTCACCCCGCATGGTTTCAAAATCAAATCGGGTGCTTTTAAAAAATCAAATTTCTGTGCAATAAAATGGACAATTAGATATCTGTTATCGGTAGTCAGTCGCAGATATGCTGTTCTTCAGTATGCGCTGATGAAAACTGGCTGAAATGGTGGTTTTCATTGATAAAAATGGCATTTTCCTTAACGTGGGCGTCCTACCCCCAGTTCCCCTGTGACCTGGGGCCCTCCTTAGCCGTGCGGTTAGAGGAGCGGCTTCAAAGCAAGACCATGCTGAGGGTGGCTGAGTTCGATTCCCGGTGCCGGTCTAGGCAACGCACGGTGCATAGCCTATTATGCTGTGGTTGAGCACATTTGTCCTTGTAAATCTTCATAATATTGAAGCTATAACCAAAATTATGCCAACAGACGGCATGCTTACTTTTGTTTATTACGCCAAGTAGTCAAAAACAACAATAATTGTGCACCATCTATTACTTGAACCATCAAAAGTTTCTTGCGATGTGGACTAAGTTCGGAAAATTTTCGTAATCTGAGCTCTGCTTTTGACGTAGAATTACGTCTTTCGGTAAGATAGGGGGTCATTCCAAAGTTTCAAATTTGGGACCGTCACGAAAAGAGGTCAGGAAGTACTAGCCAATAACTCAGCCGTTTTTCAACGGATTCTTAAGATTTTGGTATGAAACGAGCAGTAAACTCTCTAAGATTCTTAACAACTATTATAAATAGGTGATTCAATGCATTTAACTATTGAAAAAATCAATTTTGCAAAGTTGAAATTGCACTTTAACAGTAAATTGCCTACATTTCGGCTATTAGCCATCCGGCATGAACATTTTATAAGTTAACTATCAAATTTCGTGTCCGCTATCTAACTATACGTAATTCTACGTTCAATTTGCGGTCGTATCTTTGATACAACCCTCTACTTTCTTCAGCTCATGAAATGTTGGTGCTTTAGTCACTACAAATCGTGTGCAAAATCCGTAAGGTAGGCCATTATAATGTGCTGCTTCAAATGGAAATCTTAACTTGGGGCCTCATTGCGCATCTCCTTTCGATAAATCTATTTCGCTATAGCTTTTTCGTATGACAGTTTACATAGATTGCTCGTTTCGAGTCAAGATGCGTAATGCCACCTTTGTATGTATTTTGGCAACGAGTGCTCCAATATTGTCCTAAAAAGTTGTTAATCGTTTCGCTATACTAATGAAAATTGTGAATTTAATATGCTAAATGCTAAATGCTAAAATAGTGTCGTTGTTATCCGTTCATTTAATGTGCGAAAATAGGTAAATCTTTTCAAAAAACTACTTTTTTGAGCAAAAGCGAAAAAAAGCAAAAGACACGACCGCCAATTGGACGTAGGATTACGTGAAGTGTAGAAGATTTTGTTTTGAAACTCTGAATATGTTTCTTGGTGCTGATTTTCGAAGATTTTCAATCTGGGTTAGAACATTCTCGGCATGTCGCATATCCTGGAAATAAATAAGCGAAAAACCGATTGTTACTATAAACTCATTTCGGTTTATAACTATAAGCACAGTATTAAGGAAACAGAAGATCGGTAAACAACAGCCTTAACAACAACTTCCTCCATGAATATTTGGTGGTCCTGAAAAGGGCCGTTTGTTTATGTTGGCTTGAAGCCTTTTGAGGTGATGTACGCCGTGGTCCCGATGAATGTTAAAGGCTGTGTCAATGCCTTGTTGGGCTGAATCTGTAGAAAACGAAGAAAATAACAAAATAGAAAGAATGTTTCATATTAAATACATTATGATCTAAATATAAATTTAGTTAAAATACTCAAGCTTCATTTTCAGGAGCAATTATCTATTTTTGCTACGGACTGTACGGCTGATGTCAATGATTGGTCATTTAGGTTGAAATCGAACGTTTTGGCAGATGAACTAGCGGAACAACGACGATCAGTGACGTTAATCCACTTCACTGGGATGGCATTGGTTCTAGAATAAAATAACATAACTGATGAAGAGAACTATGATTAATTCTAAATTATTAGCTTTACCTCGGGACACCGCAAGAATCGACAAAATAGGCCGGTGGTAGGAGAAGTACGTGCAGTATCTCCTGCATTCCACACTTACGTTCCAGGTGAACGTTAGATCGAGACATGTGCCACCCACAGTAGTCGCTATAGTTGGACCCGAAGCACAATCCAGATAGAGAAACTGCTTCATAAACCAGATGAAATCTCTGTTCTCCTCTTCCGTCACATCAATGTTAAAGTCTCCCGACACCACCATGGGCATGACAACATGGGTGTACTTTATGAGTCCCCATATTCGTCTGCTACACTCAATACTGGGTCATAGCTTTCATTGAGCTTCTTAATGGTGTGAGAAACGGCCATAGTCTACGAACCAGCGCGTTGAAAAATTGCCACTCCTCCCACTCTTGTTCCGTCACGCTTCTCTTGACAAACGAAAAGGTATCCATTGATGTTTCTGGTTGTGCTGTTGTCAAGCCAAGTTTCGCTCATTGCAAGCAAATCAACGGAGGTAAGCACCCGATCTGTTGAAATGTCCGACGAGTGTGCATTCAAACTTTGTACATTGATGTTCATCAACGTACAAGCCAACCTGTTTGCGGTTATAGCTTCCATGATATCATCTGTAATGGTGCGCATACGATGGTTACTCAAACATTCAAGTTCCGTTCGAAGGTCGTTCATTCTAGAAGTCATAGAACCCTTTCCGTGGTGGAACCGGAATGAGTTACTGGCATTCGTCAGATACAATCCGTCGATTGATGTAACCCTGGAAAGACTAACGTAAACTAGCTGCTGTTCCTGACCCTTCTCGTAATTATATACGACTTCCGAGAATGTGTCTCCCTGGGACTTAAGCAATGTGCACACGCACTTACAACGGGAAACTGAACTCTCTTGCACTTAACACCACCGTTAAGGGTTACGTTCGCCGATCGTTTGACGATTCGAGTCCAGCCTGTTTGTAGCACCCCAGGTCTCGAATACACCAGCGGTCTGGCCTTCACTCTCAACATCTTCTTAATGGACTCATTTTCGAATACCATTGGTCAGCATATAAGGCGTACCAAGAACAAGACGCAAAAGATACGGTAAGCCACTAGTCTCTACTACACACACTGCCCGTTCATTGACCGGTGGCAATTGACGAAGATCGCCGCAAAATACGATCGGCATTCCACCGAACGGATCGTCGTAGTTCCCCGTGATTTCTTGAACCGGACATGTACTGTGTTGAGGACATCAGCACCCAGCATGCTTGTTTCGTCGATAATGATGAGCTTCACGTTGGCGAAGGCGTTCCGGTACAGTTGTAATGCCTCGAAACTCAGCTCTGAGCTTTGCCCAGGGAGTCGAGAATGTTTCCTACCCAAAAACATCCTAGATCGGACCAAGAATTGAGCTCGCCATCTCCAGATTGGCAATCCTACGCCTTTGCTCGCAAGGCTACTGGACACCACAGGAAATAATGAACGCCTTTTCTTGGGTGTAGAATACACTATTTGAACACTTACCCAAGCTTACTTAGTAAAATGTAGTCATGTAAATACTAATCTGATGTTGGTTTTTCATAATAGCACCCAAAAAAGTGTTATAATGGAATATATGCAATTCATTTGAGTTGAATAACGGTCATTAAAGGGCCCATTTTATTGGCATGGAAAAGTAGGCTGTTTTATCCCTCAAACACGAACTCTAAACCAGATATAATGATCAGGAATTGCAAAAATATAAATTTAGAGATATTTTGCTCAAATAGTTATTCATTGCATTGAACCAAGATGTAAGGATTTTTTCCCACGAAACAGGTGTAGTTGCAATACAACATTCCTTGGCCATTCACCTTGTCAACAAAATTGGAAACAGCATTGCCGAACCAGGACATTATGCATTACCCGTAGATACTGGGCACCGAATGGTATACAAGAAAGATAAAAGTCGGCAAACGACCGTCGGGTACAGTGCAATATGCCCCTAATGTACCCCTGCGGGAAGAACAACGAGAAAAATCCACCAGAAACAAGGTTATTCTCGTCGTTCTTTCGTTTCCATCATATCAGCGTTTCTCGTTCGTGACGTAGCCCGCTGTGACAATCCCCATAGATCACAATCTCTTATCGCTTTGCAACTTTCTTTCGCAGCCGTCTCTGCCGACCAACCATACTCCAACTCTGACCGGCTGCCAGCTATTCTCTCTATAGAGGTCTGAGTCCCGGGAAGCCAACTGGCGAGAGCGGCAGACCCGTTGCCGTTGTGAACCACTCAACATAATTTCACGCTAAATTTATCAAAATTAAAACAAGATATAAAGTGCATCTGGGAGAATGCGTCGGAGTTGTTGCGAACATGTGAAAGATGTGAGAGTTTAAGTTGCTTCATAACGATAAGAGCGATGCAATGCAATACAATGATGTGGAATGAAAATAAAAATAATTTTGAAAATCTTTTGGGTTGTCTGTGGAGCAAATGAGTTTACTTTATTTGAAAGATGAATTTTATTGTGGAAATTGTATATATTTTAATGATAAATAAAAGAATATCCTAATGAATCTATCTCACAATCCGTCTTGTAATAAACTAGCTGACCCGGCAAACTTTGTCTTGCCAAAAATTGATCAATATTCTGAAACAATTTCATTGAAAAGATTGTGTTTTGATTTTGAAAGTATTCCAGTTTCACCATAATACGATTTTCCTCGTAAATAGAAGTAAAATCGAATATACATTATTTCATTATTAACGAGGAAAATGGTATTATGGTGAAAATGGAATACTTTCAAAATCAGACCAAAATCTTTCCAATTAAATTGTTTCAGAATATTGATCAATTTTTGCATCTCCGCGATAGGAATAGGATATTGTGTTAGCTATAAAGGATTTTTTTCAAATGTTGCTGCCAGAATAAAAAAAAATGAATAGTTTTCACCCACATATATCAGCTAAACTCCCTTTAATCGATTTTTCTCGCATTATATGAAATTGTGATAAAGGTACGTACAGTATCCTCTCGCTTATCCAGACCTCGCTTTATTGAGGTGATTTTTCTCATTACTAGAGCTCATCACTAAGCCATAGTAGTTCTTTTCCGGAAACCACCTGTGAAAAACGATTTGCTGCAAAAATATTTCCGATCTGATTTCGAAAAAGAATTTGAATTAGTGGCTGACCCCAAAGCACGCTGGAATATCATGCTATTTATGCTCAAACGGATCTATGAGCTGAAGCTTTAATTCGAATTGAACTTCGTTGATGATTTTTAGGCGGTTGGGGAAATAATTTAAGCCCTAGAACCTATTCAAGCTGCTGTGGAACTACTCTGCCGTGAGTTCTGCACGATTTTTTTTTTGCTTTTTTGAATACTTCTGCCTTAAAGCAATTGATCAGAAACGATTTTCTTCAATACATCCATAGCTATAGCTTGACGAAGCAAGCGTAGATCAGCAAGCGTATTCCAGATGTGATCCTGGAACTGAAACAAAGACCATTCCTGACGATCGGAACGAGGAAGATACCTATGAAGGGATTAAGGCTAAGTACTTGACACTGATTTTCAACGGCTTTGTAACCATGCGTCAAATTTCGGTTGAACCAGAGAGGGGATTCTCAGTAGTTGACAACATTGCCAACAACATCCAATGCGGATAGGGAGATGAGTCGCCTAGTATGTTAAGTCTACTCAAGTTTCGCTTTGCGCAGCTCAACAAACAATAATTTTAACATTTAAAGTTTGTAACAAATATTATTTTTTACCCAAAAGTCCAAATCAAAAGCTTTTCATTTAATACCTGAAATTTTAACAAAAACCGGTATTTTACCGGTATTACTGGTATTGACTCCACCAAATACCGAATACCGGTATTTGTTAAAAATGGCCAAGCCCACCCTATCAGCTTGTCCAAAAATATTTGAAATAATTGTGAACGATACGCTTTTGTCAGTTGTAAGCAGTATATTCTCTCTGATCAGCTCGGATTTTACCCAAAGAGTTCAATTATCTCTAACTTAGCTCAGTTTTCTTCAACATGCATCCAAGCAGCTGATGCCGGTAACCAAGTGGATGCTATTTATTTGGATTTTAAGTTGATGATTCCAAGTTTTATACCACTGTAAAAATATTGATAATTGCGTTGATCTCTCTGCTGAATTGTTTTATTGGTAAGATATAAATTGTCCAACACTTAGTAGAGTAGAGCGGGGTAAGATTAGAACCCTAAGCTCATTGTTTGTTTTAACTTGAAAAATCAAATCGAAACCCATTCAGATCTAGCGGAACAAGTTTTTTAGGGTTCTTTCAATAACCTATGTACTTATTGGAGAAAATCAACACATTTTGAGATGAAAAAAATCATTTTTTTACAATCTATTTCTAGACACCCGGGCCAGATGAGCTGTAAGGAGCAAGATGAGCATATTTATCAAAACCTGTAATCCTTCATAGATTAAATTTCCTTTAAAAATATGACATGATAAATATTCTACTTTTTTAGGAATTGTAAGCCATGTGCAGCACAGCATTCTCTCAACAATATAAAAACAGGCTTTTAAATCATATACCGTAATCCGGGGGAACATTGATCAGTTTCGCCATTTTCAAGAAATGAATAAAATATTATTTCCTGTTTTCACAATTACTTATTATGAGTTAGGTATCTCAATCTTCACTAAATTTGCTGCTGAATGATATAACCTTCGGATGAAATTGCATTTATGTTTTGCCAAAGTTTGAACAATGAAATCAACATTAATATTTGAACTCGCTGCAAGTTGCCAAAAAGCACTCAATCCAAGTATAAAAAATTAAGCTCGTACCTAGAGGCCTTGATAAGAAAAACGCGGATAGAAAATGCAACTCTGCCAACACTGCAGTCAATCTTCTTCATTAAGGCCTGAGGGAAGGGTTTTCTGTTAAAAAAGCATGTGGTAGCACTCTCTGAGAGAGAAAATTGTCCAATTCAGCCCGCCAGAATGACGCTGTCAGTGTCGCCAAAATTATTTCATCATTATGCAGTTTATAATTGCTTGAGAATTTGCCGTAAATGGAGAACAAAAGGAATTGGCAACAATGGGGATAAAATTTATCACTCATGCAGTGGATCGGCGAGAGAACAGCAGCAGCGCCGACCAATCACGCAATGAGGAAATCAAAATAAATAAACTCCAACTGGTTTTGGAAAATGAAAACATGAGCCGTTTCTAGAACAACATTAGAAAATATCGTGGGAGGATTTCTGTGCAAGGTTTCCACACAAGCTATGAAAAGTATTTGGGTGATAACAGTGGTGCTGGTGTAAGTAAGACAAATAAGACAAATAAGACAAATGAAACGAATAAGACAAATAAGACAAATAAGAAAAAATAAACAAAAAAGACAAATAAGACAAATAAGATAGATAAGACTAATAAGAAAAATAAAGTAAGTTCCTCCAGGAATTCCTTCGGAAGTTCCTCCAGGGATTCGTTCGGAAGTTCCTCCAGGAATTGTCTTCGAAAGTTCCTCCAGGAATTCTTTCAGAAGTTCCTCAAGGAATTCTTTCAGAAGCTTCTCCAGGAATTCTTTCAGAAGTTCCTCCAGGAATTCCTTCCGAAGTACCTCCAGGAATTCCTTCGGAAGTTCCTCCAGCAGTTTTTTCAGAAGTTCCTCCAGGAATTCTTTCAGAAGTTCCTCCAGGAATTCTTTCAGAAGTTTCTGCAGGAATTCCTTCGGAAGTTATTCCAGGAACTCCTTCGGAAGTTCCTCCAGGAATTCCTTCGCAAGTTCCTGCAGGAATTCCTTAGGATGTTCCTCCAGGAATTCCTTCGGAAGTTCCTCCAGGGATTCGTTCGGAAGTTCCTCCAGGGATTCGTTCGGAAGTTCCTCCAGGAATTGTCTTCGAAAGTTCCGCCAGGAATTCTTTCAGAAGTTCCTCAAGGAATTCTTTCAGAAGCTCCTCCAGGAGTTCTCTCAGAAGTTCTTCCAGGAATTCCTTCCGAAGTACCTCCAGGAATTCTTTCGGAAGTTCCTCCAGGAGTTCTTTCAGAAGTTCCTCCAGGAATTCTTTCAGAAATTCCTCCAGGAACTCTTTCAGAAGTTTCTGAAGGAATTCCTTCGGAAGTTATTCCAGGAACTCCTTCGGAAGTACCTCCAGCAATTCCTTCGGAAGTTCCTGCAGGAATTCCATAGGATGTTCCTCCAGGAATTCCTTCGGAAGTTCCTCCAGGGGTTCGTTCGGAAGTTCCTCCAGGAATTGTCTTCGAAAGTTCCTCCAGGAATTCTTTCAGAAGCTCCTCCAGGAATTCATTCAGAAGTTCCTCCAGGAATTCTTTCAGAAGTTCCTCCAGGAATTCCTTCCGAAGTACCTCCAGGAATTCCTTCGGAAGTTCCTCCAGGAATTCCTTCGGAAGTTCCTCCAGGAATTCTTTCAGAAGTTCCTCCAGGAATTTTTTTTCAGAAGTTCCTCCAGGAATTCCTTCGGAAGTTCCTCCAGGAATTCCTTCGGAAGTTCCTCCAGGAATTCCTTCGGAAGTTCCTCCAGGAATTCCTTCGGAAGTTCTTCCAGGAATTCCTTCGGAAGTCCTCCAGGAATTCCTTCGGAAGTTTTTCCAGGAATTCCTTCGGAAGTCCTCCAGGAATTCCTTCGGAAGTCCTCCAGGAATTCCTTCGGAAGTTCCTCCAGGAATTCCTTCGGAAGTTTCTCCAGGAATTCCTTCGGAAGTTCCTCCAGGAATTCCTTCGGAAGTTCCTCCTGGAATTCCTTCGGAAGTTCCTCCAGGAATTCCTTCGGAAGTTCCTCCAGGAATTCCTTCGGAAGTTCCTCCAGGAATTCCTTCGGAAGTTCCTCCAGGAATTCCTTCGGAATTTCCTCCAGGAATTCCTTCGGAAGTTCCTCCAGGAATTCCTTCGGGAGTTCCTCCAGGAATTCCTTCGGAAGTTCCTCCAGGAATTCTTCCGGAAGTTCCTCCAGGAATTCCTTCGGAAGTTCCTCCAGGAATTCCTTCGGAAGTTCCTCCAGGAATTCCTTCGGAAGTTCCTCCAGTAATTCCTTCGGAAGTTCCTCCAGGAATTCCTTCGGAAGTTCCTCCAGGAATTCCTTCGGAAGTTCCTCCAGGAATTCCTTCGGAAGTTCCTCCAGGAATTCCTTCGGAAGTTCCTCCAGGAATTCCTTCGGAAGTTCCTCCAGGAATTCCTTCGGAAGTTCCTCCAGGAATTCCTTCGGAAGTTCCTCCAGGAATTCCTTCTGGAAGTTCCTCCAGGAATTCCTTCTGGAAGTTCCTCCAGGAATTCCTTCTGGAAGTTCCTCCAGGAATTCCTTCTGGAAGTTCCTCCAGGAATTCCTTCTGGAAGTTCCTCCAGGAATTCCTTCTGGAAGTTCTTCCAGGAAATCCTTCGGAAGTTCCTCCGGGAATTCCTTCGGAAGTTCCTCTGGGAATTCCTTCGGAAGTTCCTCTGGGAATTCCTTCGGAAGTTCCTCTGGGAATTCCTTCGGAAGTTCCTCCAGGAATTCCTTCGGAAGTTCCTCCAGGAATTCCTTCGGAAGTTCCTCCAGGAATTCCTTCGGAAGTTCCTCCAGGAATTCCTTCGGAAGTTCCTCCAGGAATTCCTTCGGAAGTTCCTCCAGGAATTCCTTCGGAAGTTCCTCCAGGGATTTCTTCGGAATTTCCGCCGGGAATTCTTCCGGAAGTTCCTCCAGGAATTCCTTCGGAAGTTTCTTCAGGAATTTCTTCAGAAGTTCTTCCAGGTATTTCTTCGGAAGTTTCTCCAGGAATTTCTCAGTAAGTTTATCCAGAAATTCTTTCGAAAGTTACTGCAGAAATTCCTTCGGAAGTTCTTCCAGCAATTCCTTCAGAAGTTCCTTCAGGAATTCCTTCGGAAGTTCCTCCAGGAATTCCTTCGGAAGTTCCTCCAGGAGTTCCTTCGGAATTTCCTCCAGGAGTTCCTTCGGAAGTTCCTCCAGGAGTTCCTACGGAAATTCCTCCGGAAGTTCCTCCAGGAATTCCTCCGGAAGTTCCTCCAGGAATTCCTCCGGAAGTTCCTTCGGGAATTCCTCCGGAAGTTCCTCCAGGAATTCCTCCGGAAGTTCCTTCGGGAATTCCTTTGGAAGTTCCTCCGGGAATTCCTCCGGAATTTCCTCCAAGAATTCTTTCGGGAATTTCTGCTGAAGTTCCTCCAGGAATTACTCTGGAAATTCCTCCGGGAATTCCTCTAGAAGTTCCTCCGGGAATTCTTCTGGAAGTTTCTTCGGGAATTCCTCTGGAAGTTTTTAGAGAAACTTTTGGAGGAATTTCCAGAGGAATTCCATGGGGAACTTCCGGATGAATTTCCGAAGAAACTCCGGAGGAATTCCCGTAGGAACTTCCGGAAGAATTCCCGAAGGAACTCCGGAAGGAATTCCCGAAGGAACTTCGGGAGAAATTCCTTGAAGAAACTCCGGAGGAACTCCCGAAGGATCTTCCGGAGGAATTCCCGAAGGAACTTCCGGAGGAATTTCCGAAGGAACTTTTGGAGGAATTCCCGAAGGAACTTCCGGAGGAATACCTGAAGGAACTTCCGTAGGAATTCCTGAAGGAACTTCCGGAGTAATTCCCGAAGGAACTTCTGGAGGAATTCCCGAAGGAACTTCCGGAGAAATTTCCGAAGGAACTTCCGGAGGAATTCCCGTAGGAACTCCTGGAGGATCTTCCGAAGGAACACCTGGAGGAAATTCCGAAGGAACTCCTGGAGGAACTTCCGAAGGAATTCCTGAAGGAACTTCTGAAGGAATTGCTGGAAGAACTTCAGAAGGAATTTCTGCAGTAACTTTCGAAAGAATTTCTGGAGGATTTTCCGAAAGAATTTCTGGATAAACTTACTGAGAAATTCCTGGAGAAACTTCCGAAGAAATACCTGGAAGAACTTCTGAAGGAATTCATGAAGAAACTTCCGAAGGAATTCCTGGAGGAACTTCCGAAGGAACTCCTGGAGGAACTTCCGGAGGAATTTTTGAAGAAACTTCCGGAGGAATTCCAGGAGGAATTACTGGAGGAACTTCCGAAGGAATTACTGGAGGAACTCCCGGAGTAATTCCTGAAGGAACTTCAGGAGGAATTCCTTGAGGTACTTCTGGAGGATTTCCTGGACGAATTCCCGGAGGAACTTATGGAGGAATTCCTGGATGAACTTCCGGAGGATCTTCTGATGGGATACCTGGAGGGACTTCCGTAGAAATTTGTCTTGTTTATCTTGTTTGTCCTATTTGTCTTATTCGCTAAATTTGTCTTATTTTTCTTATTTCTTTTATTTTGCTTATTTGTTCAATTTGTCTTATTTGTTTTATTTATTTTCGATTGTTTATCTCATCAAACTCCTATATTTGATTTCAATTCATATATCTGGTATCCTCGTGTTCATAAATAAGACTACGCTTTTTTCTAGTGTCACGCTAGATACTAAGTTGACGAACTTTCTGCCGCTCTCAAACTTGGTTGAAGTAAAAAGAGCTTCCTTCAAAATTTATTGCGGTGAAAAATTCAAAACTTTTGTCAGTTGAGTTTTGCGAAATTCGGTTCCTTTGTGCCTCAAAGCATCGGAGAGAGGTACTGAGAAGTGAAAATTTCAGTTCCACAATAGTTCAGTATTTAGAGCTTAATTCAAATTTAGGAAATAGTAGTTCCATGAAATTTTGTAGGAACATTCCTTGATAAATTTCAAAGAGATTGTCAGTTGGGATATTGCGCATAAGCCCCAAAATTTTATTCTCACCTTTGGGTTTCCGCGCCGAGCACTCAGCGCCACCTTGATAAATTTCAAAGAGATTGTCAGTTGGGATATTGCGCATAAGCCCCAAAATTTTATTCCCACCTTTGGGTTTCCGCGCCGAGCACTCGGCGACAAAGGAGATAGTCGTCAAGTTGGTACTCCTGATTTTTTGACAACTTATGTCGATTGGTTGTGTGAGTGCACCGGTGTCAAAAAATAGAGCTTTTAGCTGAAAATTTAATTGTCAAATGCACATTTTGACAGTAATATAGATGTATGAGTGAATAAAATGTGTAAATGCTCTATCGCGGAAGCAGTCGCTGAAGACAAGTGTCAATGATTTCAGTGACGAAACGAAAAGTTTCAATGCAAAAAGCAATAAGCAAAATTCGTTCCCAATTCCGATTTATAGACATTTTAGTACGAAAATAGCGCTCTACCGCGAGAGAGCTTCCCTCAGACCTTAAAGAACAGCACATGAAAAGGAAGTAATTTTTTATCCAGGTAAAATTTTCCATACCAATATTTAATGTTTTCACATCACATGACAAAAGAATCCAATAAACAAAGCAATTGTATTTAATATTCTATTATTAATTTGCATATTTTATTGATAATAAATGTAAAATAAATGTAAATTGTTGCGAGAAAATCGGCTAAAGATTACTATATGAAAAGTTTTCTAATGTTTTTCTTAGCTTTTGTGCACACACATACACACACATACGGACGAACAGACATACATGTGCTCAGTTCGTCGAACTTAGTCGATTGGTATATAGCACTATGGGTCTCCGAGGCATCTATAAAAAGTTCGTTTTCGGAGTGAAATGATAGCCTTTCGGTGCAACTTCGTTGTACGAGAAAGGCAAAAATATGAAAAAGCTTTGATCACTTACGGGGGAAATATTTACAAAACAATTAAAAAATGATCAGTGTTCCCCCGGATTACGGTATGTATTAAAAAAAATTTAGTGCTGTTTACAAGACACGACCGCTCGACGTAAACTACGTAAAACCAAATATAGTATACTGAACCAATTATTCCACTCTATACATAAGAGAAGGAACTATCCCTCCGACACGTACTACCCAGCTTTAGTAGCATCTCCCACTCTGCGAGGAAGTAGGGAGCCTACTGTCTAGCAGCTGGGCCATCCCATTCATACACCCCAGTTCAACAATTGATAATACCCTAAAAGTAGGCAATTACCAAGGATTGGAACGCGCTGCATAGGAGATGCATGATGCATGAAAGAACTAAAATTTTCAATAGTTTAGCGTTGATACTCAAAAGTTTCAATACTACTGGCAAATTGGTGGAGAGTTTGCGAATCGATTGATATATAAATCTTTAAAATCCATTGATAGATAAAGGACCTATTATTGTTACAAATCTTACATGATTTCGTGACGGTCCTCAATTTTTCCTTAGACGTAGTTTACGTCAAAACTTGTAACAAATTCATTTACTTAATGTGGATATATGTAACATATGGTTACAATTTAACAATATGGACAAGTTGTATTGTTACATAAGTGATACCACTTGCCGCACTCCTAACATTTGTTCAAATTTTCTTCATCGTGAAACATTGAAAAATTGCTGCCGCATTTGTCACATTGAGAATCATGGATCAGAAGCTCAGTTTCACGCTTCCACATTTCACGACATTCTTTTTTCAGTTTTCGCTTTTGTTTTTGAATATCGTTGGTATCTTTAACGGCCATTGAAATTCTTAGCAACTGTCGGTTAGAGCTGGAAGTTATGTTAGCAACTTTCTCTTTCTTCCTAAAACGGGTCTTGTCCCTTATTCCTCTATATTCCATTTTTTGAAGCGGCTTTATGTCCGCAGGTGAAATTTTGAACACTGAGCATCCATGCAAGTTTGTGATGCTTCGTTCTCTGGAATAGCAAACGCTGATTTTATCGTTTCAAAAATAGGATTAACGAAATCGCGATTTGGGAGTGATTTTTCAATTTCCCACACCTCAAATCCTTAAAGTGAAAGCTAGTCGTTTGAGGTTGATGTAACATTTAACGTTTCTGTAGGTCCATCTTTCGCGTTAAACAACTCAATGGACACAGCATTTGGTTAACATCCCTCCGTGATTGGCAATGAAATGGACATGACGGTAGGCTCACCTTCCGTGATCTGTGGATTATCAGATACATCAGCAGCAGCATAATTCTCAATTCCGAAAGTGGATGTAGGGTTTCTTACCCCATTACTTACCCCCACATGCATACGACTGCATTATTTAATTGATATTTATACAAGGAGCAACTTTTCCTGAATTTTGTGGGCCGTGTAATACTGCAATTGGGTTTTGTTGAAAAAATAGCTATTCTTCAGTACATTCAAAGTTTATTGCCTATATGTCGGGTATTAAGTCACCCAGAGTGGAAATTAATTACTATGTCTGAAACTCGATTATGCTTATGTACAACATGTGATAGATTTAGTTCGGTGCCTTTTCCAAACTAAATCTATTACATATCGTACATATGCATAATCGAGTTTCAGACATAGCTATTCTTGCTAAACATCGATTGAAAAAGCTTTTATTTGATTTAAATTAACTAGGTGCAGCACTCATTTCAGTCACAGCGAATGGCTTTTCCGACATACCCCAAGTCTCTTCGGCGTACCGCGTATATTGCATATATGCAATATTTTACTCAATGTCTCAACATCTTATTCGCATTCTCTCTCTCGGGACGGTAGAAAATGCGACGTAAACAAAAATATGCACGTTCCACGACAACGTGATGCCAGATGGTATTATTCATAATAATTTTTATTTGTTTGAGATCATCTAAATTCCTTCCAAACATTAGAAAAAAATGTTTTTTTTTTTACTTTTTGAAATCGAGATAATTATAAATAACATGATAGCGTAACGTATTAGACAGTTTTCCTATTACCAATGAAGGATTATTTCCTTTTGGCAGCACGGTACGGCTAGAAGTTCTTGGGCCGAGGTGATTTTTTGTTCGGTTTGAGGATACGTTTTCCAATGTATTCTAATTTGCTTATATCAGTTCTAGTTATACAAACAAATAAAAAATATTGAAGTGCGTGAGTTTAGAATAATTGTGTGGTAATTAACAGCTTCAAGCAATGGTTGTATCGAGCACTGTGACGATTTTCAGATAGCTGTTTATTTGATGATACCGTTTTGTAAAAATGAAAAAATCACTCCGGCTCAGTGGTGTTGCAACGAAGAGCGCAAATTTGAAATCTACATTTTTATTTTCTATAATTGGATCAATTAGGAGTGAAATAAATGGTTGAAGAATATTGATTATTGTGCGAGATGAATAGGAGAATTTTAAAAAAAATATCAATCATAATCCTACGGATTCTAAACAGTATAAATCATTAGTTTTCTGTACAGTGAGTCGGGAATTGGGTCCATAGGCTCAAGTAGTGATTTACCCTATTCAGAGGTACTATGCCGGTTTTCATGAAACCGTTGATAACAGTGCAGATATTGCTGACGCCAAAAAAGCTGTTGCAAAAGGCATGCCAATTTCACCCTGCCCTGGATTATTCTTGAGGTAAGATTCCACTGCTTTGAGGAAAGGCGACTTTAGTGATACTATGTAACTTACATCAAGCGGCTGCAATTTATGTGTACAATGCGGAGAGAATGAAATTACCGTCACATGTGATACACTAGCCTTCTCAACGAAAGCCAAATTCTTTGTATGCCAACTATGCCCATCCAGTAGCAACAGGACAGTATGTTCCGAATTAAACCATTTGCAGAGTTTTTTCGCATTCATCCAGCCAGATGGATTGCAGCTACAAATTGTTTCAGCAGGAACACCTATTTTAATCTGTTCCGTCATCCTCGTTCTAGAAAAAAATAGCATAGGTGATATGTGTGATATATGTCCTGTAGCTGATATGCAAATCTCAGTGCAGTGGTTAGAACACCCCTCTCATCTGACGAAATGCATCCTATCTGACGTCTTCCGCGAAGAGCCTACACCTTGCCGGAATTCAGCTAACCAATCAGGCCCTGCGAGCCCCTTACTTTTGTTGAATGGGTGTGGGATCTAATTTTTTTCCGCGAGGTCGAAAGCTAGCTGCCGTATTTCTAATGTTGTCATACCGTAGAAACGTCTCTCGAAGTCCAGTACATGCTGGATAAGGATATCTTCCCATATTTTCGACCTTACCAGTCATTCTCAAAAGGCGCTTGAGAGTTTGCATTGGAACGGAATGGTCAGAAGCTGCTTTTTTATGGAACATCCGCCAGATACTACCGTTTCTATTGCGGACCCCACATTTTCCGATCGGAAGTATGTTTATACTTGCGAACCATTTCGGAAGCAACTAAATTTTATTTTTAATACCACAATAGATCAACGTAATGGTCGCAGTGGTTAAAATCCCAAAAAAAAAACTAAATTTTGGAACGTAAACAAACACTTTTTAGCTATGACATTTGAAGGTTTGAGGTTATACCATTCAGTTAGGCTATGGCGATCTTGCCCCGCTGACTGGTGCTCTTTCCACCCCGTACACACCAAAATTGAATTTCTAGTTCCAGCAAAACAGTTTGCTGGTTGTAAACCAGCAATACATTTGTTTGCTGAAAATCAGCAATCGTTAAAATTATTTACTGAAAATCAGCAAAAGCAAGTTATAGGTTCCCCCAAACACACGCGACGCGACAGTCGCGACGCGATTCTATCGCTTGGCGATAGCGATTCTGTCGCCGTTGGTATGGAAGCGTAAATAGAATATTGCCTGCAGCGACCCAACGATAGAATCGCAGCGACTAGTTGTCGCGGTCGCGGCGATGAAATCGCTTAGGTCTGGGGGAGCCTTATTGCTGGAAATACAGCAACGGTGTTCATCTGTCAAATTGAAGTCATGCGTCAGAACATCCCAGGTCTGAACACGCGAAAAGAAAACAGCCACCATATCGCTGCTCCAGTTCCGCGTATTTGAGCGTAAGGGTGAAGCCAGAGTAAACGCGACGTGCGATGCGACGCGACGCGACAGTGCATTTTGACAGCCTGTTGATAATGATTGTTATTCTTTTACGTGAGTCGCGTCGCGTCGCATCGCACGTCGCGTTTACTCTGGCGGGCACCTAAGCCGTTTTTGTTTCTTTATTTTAAGCAGAAATTACTAAACCATCCATCACCATGATATGTTTCCTTTAGGTTGAAATAAGCTGTTTTAATCTGATGTAATTTGCATTGACGTAAAGTGATTGGAAATAAAAACTAATGCATGTCGCAGTGAAGCAAAATTATTGGTGAATGAGGTTATCTCCTAGGACATGTATCAGCCAGCAGTCGATCAAGAAAAAATATATTTCAACTTTTATTTCTTGATTTTATCGAGGATTTTAGTAACTGATACTTGTTTAAAGAACTTATTTCATTCTCATAATTGCGACATTACTAATTTAATGCGTTTCTTGATTCACATTGTGCTTATATTTCAGTACATATTAATAATATTAAATTGCTGGGAATACAGCAAATCATTTTGATTTTGATGTTACTGACCATCCAGCAAACCGTTATCGACATTGCTGAGAATACAGTTATGTACCTGTCATTTTTATGATTATCAGGTTTGCTGGAGGTACAGCAGAACAAATTTTGCTGGATGGATTGCTGGTTTTACAGCTCGGCAGAATCCAGCAAAATTTTGCTGAATTCCAGCGAAAAAAATTGGGTGTGTATAAATGGTAAATTTTAAAATGCTGTTTATAGTTAATGTATTTACTTTTCGATCAATGTTATTATAGTACGCAATCCGTAATCGTATTAAACTGGATAAGTAACATTTATTTCATTAGTAATCCGGATAATCGAGCCATTTTTTGTTGTCGTTGAAAATTTAACTTTTGGTCAAATAATCTTTATTCTAGTTATATAAAATCTAATAAAATATCTCGTTGGTCCGTTCATGGGTTCTGACTACCGTTAGAGGTCAGCGCTGATCCGAAAATCGTCGGCAGCGGCGTTCGTCATAATTTTGGTTGGCGATTTATTTATTACGGTCGTAACGTAAAGTTTTTTTTTCAGGATATTTTTAAGACATTAACGGGACAATCGTTTTATTTCGCCGGAAAATTCTAATGAACTGTCCATGGGCGTAGCCAGGATTTCGAGAAGGGGGGGGCCAACTTTTTTGGTCTTCTAAATCGTAGTTTTATAAAAACACATGAATATTAACACATGAAACCAAATCCAAACCAAATCAAAACAATAATGGATTTAAAAATGCGTGATTTATTGCTCATCAGATATTTTTAAATAATGTGAGAAAAATATTAACGAACTTAGTATTCAGAAAGAATATAAAATCGGCTATAAAAATTATTATAAAATTCCATAAGTTTAAGATAACTAGAACCATACATCTGAATTTCTAAACAAATTCTCTCTGAAATAATATTTATTATAAAATAGGCAGAAAAATCAATATGCAAGCTTTCTCCAGGAATTCCTTCGACAATTGCTCCTGGCATTATATCCGAAATTTTATCAGGGATTCTTTAGGAATGCCTCCAGCAACTTCTTTGGCAGTGTCTTCAGGAATTCCACCATAAATTTTGAAGGGAATTGATCCGAAAATTCCACCATTATTTACTCCAAGAAAATCTTCACGAACTTCTTTATTCAGCAGAATTCCCTGCAATAATTCAAATAATTTCGTGCTGTTTTCCATAATTTTAAAGAATAAGAATATTCCGTGGAAATTCCGCAGAATTGCCAGTAAACATTCCTGAGAATTTCACGAAACATCTTCGAATTTCTTGTGTAAATTCCATAACATTTTTCGTGAATTGCTCGAATAATTTCTTATGAAAAATTTGAAAGAATTTCTCCAGGAATTCCGGAAATTTATACGGAAATTATACCTAAAATGAAATCAACAATGGAATTTTCGGAGGAATTCCTAGATTAATTCGCAATGAAATCCTGAAAGAATTCCGGCGGAAACTTCAAGATTTTCAATGGGAGATCCTCCAGGAGTTTCTCCGAAAATTCCTCCAGGAGTTCCACCGGCATTTCCACCAAGAATTTCTCTAGGATTTCCTTCGAGAATTATTCCGGTAGTTCTATAGGCAGTTTCTCTGAAAATTCTTCCGGGAATTTCAGCAGAAATGGAATTTTTTAGGCTTCTCCAGGAATTTATATAGATTTTCCACCAGAAGCTCCTCCGAGAATTTCTCTGTGAGCTCCTCAGGGAATTCTCCGGGAGGTCCTCTGATGATGATGATGGTCCAGCTACAAACCCCAACAAAGGTTTCAGCTAGACGCTATTTGTCTATTAGATTAATTCTCTTGTTTCCGAGAATGCTTCTGGTAGTTTCCCCGGGGTTCCTTTGAAAATTCTCCCGGGAGTTTCTTCAGAAATTCTTCCAAAAAATTCCTTCGAGAGTTCCTCCGGGAATTCCACCAGCAATTCATCCGGGAGTTTCTCCGGAAATTCCTCCGGGAGTTCCACCAGAAGCTATTCCAGGAAATTATTCAGGCTTTTTTCAGGAAATCATTTAGGCTTTTTGCAGAAATTAAGCTGGAAATTCCTCCCGAAGTTCTTCCGATAGTTTCTCTGGGAGCTCATCCGAGAGGTCCTCTAGGAATTCTTCTAGGAGTTCCTCCTGAAATTCCTCCGGGAGTGCTTACGGGAGATCTTACAGGAGCTCCTCTGGCAGTTCCTTCGGGAATTCCTCCGGGAGATCCACCAGCAGTTTCTACGAGAATCCATCCGGGAGTTTCACCGGCAGTTTCTCCAAGTGTTTCTCTGAAAAGGAACTCCCGGAGGAACTCCCAGAGTAATTTCCAGAGGAACTCCCGGGGGATTTTCTATAGGAATTTCCGGAGAAATTATCAGAGGAATTCTCGGAGGAACTGCCGGTGGAACTTCTGGAGGAATTCATTGAAGAAATTCAGGAAGAGTTTCCGGGGGAAATCCTGAAGGAGCTCTCGTAAGAATTCTAGGATGAACTCCCAAAGGAACTTCCGTAAGAATTCCAGGAGGAACTCCTGAAAGAATTCTTAAAAGAACCTCCCGGAGGAATTCCTGTAAGAACTCCCAGAAAAATTCTCCGAGGAACTTCTGGAGGATTTTGTAGATAAATGCCTAAAGAAATGCTAAATGAATTCCTGGAAGAAATCCTGATTTAATTCCCGAAGGAACTACTGGTGGAACTTCAGAGGAACATCCGGTGGAATACCCTAGAGGAAGAGAAAAAATATTTCTGAAGGAACTTCCGAAATCCCGTTTCCCGTGAAATTCCTGCTAAATATCATCCAGGAATTTCCTGTAAAGTTCCTGGAGCTATTACCGGAGAATTTCTTGGAAAAACTCCTGGAAGAACTCCCGGAGAAACTCCCACAAGCACTTCCGGAAGAATTCCCACATGCAAGTCCTGAAATAATTCTTAGAGAAGTTCCTAAATTAATTTCCGAAAAAATATCTGAAGGATTCCCAGAAAAATACCAGGAGGAATTAATGCAGAAATTCCCAGATGAAATCCTGAAAGTGTTCCCAGATGAATTGCTGAAAAAAAAATCCCTGCGGATTGTTCCGAAGAAATTTCTGGAAGAACTATAGGAATTCTAGTACACTTCCGCGGAAAATCTCCCGGAGAAATTCCTGAAGGAATTCCTGGAGAAGTACCTGAAGAAACTCCCGAAAAAAATACCTGTAAGAAAGGAGAAATTCATGAAGATATTTCTAGAGGATTTCTTGAAGGATATTCTGACGTAATTGCGAAAAGAATTCCAGATTAGAATGCTAGATGATTTCGCTATTGAATGTTTGGAGGTATTCCCGGAAAATTTCCTGGAAGTAATCCCGGAGGAATTAAAGGAAGAGTTCCGAGAGGAATGCCCGGAGAAGTTCCTAGAAGAATTTCCGAAGGATTTTCTTATAGATTTACAAGTGAAATTATGGAGCTAAATCGAAGGATTTCCGTCATAAATCTTTGAAAAAAACTTCTGGTAGAATTTTGGAAAGAGATTCCGTATGTATTCTTGACGGAAATCTCGAATGCATGCCTGAAGGAAATGCCGGATTCTTCCTAAAGAGAGAATAGCCGAAGAAATATCTAGAAGTAAATCTTGGAGAGAAGAAAAGAAATCTTCAAGGAATTTTCTCGTGAATTTCCTAAAAATATTTAGGGGGGTTTCTAGATAAGGAGGAATTACAATTACATGAGAAGGATTTTCGAACGATTTTCAGAGGAATTTGTGGATAACTTTCCGAAGGAATTCAGAAGTTCCCAGGGGAGCTTCTAGAAGGATTTCAAGGAAAATTTTGAGCCCGAAATGTTTCGAGTTGTTTTGAACTTTCAAATATTATGGATCCTGGATGCCCTAATAAGTTTTGGGAATCTTTTGAATTTCAACCACCTATTTCTGTATATGATTGGATCGTAAAGTGCACATGTTTGAGGGAGTTCATTTCAGTACCCGTTCAATCTTTCCACAATTTAGGGGGGGGCGACGGCCCCCCCCTGCCCCCCCTTGGCTACGCCCTTGGAACTGTCCCAGGAGATTCTTCCAAGTTTTTCAAATGTTCAACAGGAAATGAAATTTTTACGGGAAATTTTTTAGAAGTTTGCCTATGGGGGGTATGCTTCGAATTTTTTTTTCTCGCCGAGAATTTTCCGGAGTTTCCACTAAACAGAATTTTCTTGTGATTTTTTTAAGTTTCACAAAAACTGTTTCCAACGGAATTTCAACTGGATTTTTTTGGAATTTCTTTGAATTTCTACGTAAAAATTTGTATGTTGCCCATTAGTAATTTTTCGGAAATTCTACGAGAAAATTTTCAAAAGACGAAGGGTCGTTTGGTTGAAAATCATACGGTTGAAAGTCATTTGATCGAATACCACTTGGTCGAATAATACGTTAAGCCGAAAGCTATCCAGCCAAATTCCATTTATTCGATGCGGTTATTATGTGGAAAACGGTTTGACGCTACGACCAAACTAGCAATTTGGCTGAAAAAGCCCTATGCTGTAACAGGTCGTTTGGTCGAATAGGCCTTGTCGTCCAAAATTCCATTTGACCGAAACGGTAGCTTAGCAGGAAGGGAAATTTGGCCGAAAATGTTATTCGGCTAATCGGATTATATGGCGAAAAACGTCAACCTGTTCGGCCAAACGCCATTTTTGAACAAAGAAGTAAACGTCTTTTTCGGCCAAATTATCAGTTCGGCCGTATGATCTTCACCCGTACGTCGCTTTCAGCCAAATGACATTTTTGGCCAAACCGTTTTCGACCTTATGTCACCTCGTCCAGCCAAGCAGCATTTTCGGTCAAACGATTATTTTCGGCAGCTTGGGCAATCAACACTTTCGGCCATATGTTCATTTCGGCCAAATGGCCCTTTTATGCCAAACGACCATCTAGGCCTTTTTGGCTAAATGACCTATTCAATTAGATGACTTTTCAGCCAAATGATCTGTTCGGCCGAGTCGACCATATGTTTATTTCGGTCAAATGCCAGTCGAGTTTCAGATTAATATATTCGGCCAAACAACCAACGGCCCTTCCCCGTCAACGTGAAATTCTGTGCATTTCAGAAGAAAATCCTTGGAAATTTCCGCAGGTAATTTTTTGAGATTCCCAAGGGAAATTCTTTATAATTGACCCGGGATATTTCTGGAAATTGCGCCTGGTGGACTTCATGGCCGTATGGTTAGTGGCGTCAGTCATCTAAGCGTATTTGCAAGTCATGGAGTGTGAGTTTGATTCCCGCCCTAGTAAGGAGAAAACATTTCGTGAAGCGGAACTGGGTGCTGTATGAGAGTCCTGTCCGTTGTCTAATGCTAAGTGTTAAGTATTCAGTCTGTGCGACCTCTGGTCTGGAGTTTCAACGGGATTGCCATAAACTGTCGTCGGCGACGGCGCACTCCTCTAACCACCGTGTGGTCTTCCGGGATATCTGGAGGATTCCAAAAAATGAAACCTTCAAATTTTTTCGTTAAGCGTCAAGATTTTTCAGATACACTTGATGTTGGGGCTTATACATGTCGAGGCCTTCCGAAAATTACGGAACATCAATGAAATAGAACAAAAAATATTTAATTTCATCGCATAGCACCATTTGACATTCTAACATCGGAATTTATTTCATTTGATTTATTCAAACTAAGGCCTCTGCAATACATAAAAATCATCTACATTCAGCTCGGTCTGTAGTTGCACGTCGCCAACTTTGTAGTCCACGGAGGAACCTCAGATCGATCCACCATGCTCTCTACACACCTAGCCTTATTACCCCCTGCGGATCCCTATCAGGAACCATTTTTACCGGGTTATTGCCCGACATTCTGAGCATGATATTGTGTATGGAACACCTTGCCTTGGTGATTCTTTTGAAAATGAAAATATTCATTTCATCATTAGGGAAGATCCATTAATTACGTAACGCAAAAATGGCCATTTTCAATCCCCCTCCCCCTATGTCACACTTTTTGTATGAGGTATCTAAAAAATGTGTATGGATTGTCACACTTCAGTAAATCCCCCTCCCCCTCTAAGCGTTACGTAATTTACGAATGCTCCCTAAACACAATCCATACATGGAACACCGTTGGTTAAATAATTATTTTTTTCATATAAATATTGAGGCTGTTCACACATTACGTAACGCTGGAAGGAGAGGGAGGGGGTCAGGCCGTGCGTTACGATTCATACAAACCAATAATTACCTTTCATATAAAAAGCGTTACGAGGGAAAGGATGGAGGTCCAAAATCTTCAAATTTAGCGTTACGTTACTTGTGAATGAATCCATTCCGGGTATTCCGAAGCACAATTTTGTGGCATGAATCACAATGTCAATGCTGTACTCAGAATGTACATACGAATGTTAAAAAAAGGATCGGTGCTTTGAATTTTAATCCATTAAATGGCAAATTATGAATGTTCTTGCTTTCCGTTCCCTTACTGCCGTAATCTGAAAAAGTGACGTATACGCCATTTTCCAAAAATGGTGTTAACGAGTACTATTCATCGAGCTCTTTAACAGAAAAATGGAAAACATGCATGTTGAAAAATTACTGTTACGTCACTTTTCCAGATTACGGCAGCTTAGGGTTCTTTCACAAAATCCGTAACGCTAAATTTGATAATTTTAATACCCCGCCCTCCCTCTCGTATCTTATGAAAGGTTTATTATTTATTTTTGCCGATCGTAACGCTTGGTCTGACTTCCTTATTTCCTCTAACGCGTTTCGTAATTTGTGAATAGTTCCTTAGGAAAGCGAGAAAGTCACTATCGTTACTAGGGCGTCTTGCGCATATTGGATACGTTACGGATACACAAAGATAATATTTCTATTTTTGTATGATGAGTAAAAATATTACTTCGGATAATCGAGCCTCCGGATAATCGAGTCCGTCCTGTATTGTGAAATGGAAAGGTTACATAGTTTCGTTTCAAGTAGGGATCCTATAATGAGAGATATGCGAAATCGGCCATTGTGAGCCAGTCGAGCATTGAGAACTGTCAGAACGTGATCCAAATGAACGTTGTTATTGTTGCAGATTAAGAGGTATTGAGATTGATTTTAAGAAAAGTTTCATCGAATAAACAATTTATTCTACTTTCGCGAATAGAAGTAATCTAGTTTATGTATCGTGTTTCGTTCATTTGTATTGCACTTTTATTTTAGTTACAATGCTTATTTAAACACTGTTAGTGGACAGGCACACATATTCCAAATTGTTATTAAATGCAAAGTCATATACAAGCTTCAACATTTTGCGCTACGGCAAGTGCTGGAACTTCCAGTGGAAGCATTTACCAACAAAAGTAACAGCGTTGCTGAATCGTCTGGAAAAGTATTTGCATATTGTAGAGAATAAGGCTTGATCAAAAAATACAACATTATTCAAATTGATACATAATTTCGTTCAACAATAAATTTTAAGTTAATCCGCCACTCTATGGCATTTTCGGTGTTTGCATCACAATTTCTAGAAATTCGACTAAATGGATCATGGTAGGCCGGGTTAAGTATAACAAACTACACATAACCGTTGCCAACGCCAAACTGTATAAAAGGCGGGTGTCAACGGGGCAAGAGGTCATTCTTACAACTGATGGCATGACGAACGGATCAAATTTGAAGAAAAGGAGAAGATCAAGAACAGATTATCAAGAATCCATAATTAAAAGAGGAGCAAGACTTATCAAGAGACTCCAAACCTCTTCTGGCATTTTGTGAATTAAGAACCAGAAATCACGACAATGGCGTGGACGGTAGCAGAACTTTAGCTCCCAATCGGTAGGTATCAGAAGAACGCGAAATGTAGAAAATAGCTGTACTGTAGACGAGGCAGTATTCAGCATCTAGAATTGATCTCTGATAGTTAAGGCAGAGTATCAGGAGTACTAACAGTAACAGTACATAACACGGAGCTGTAGTTGAGGCAGCATCAGATTAATCAATTGACTTCTGATAGATTAATCAGAGTAATAAGAAATGTCACTTTGGAACTGCAGTCGAGGCAGGGCACTTTAGAAAGTGATATTTGCGAGTAAAGCCAATAATGAAATATACCTGTAGTGCCCTCAAATATCGCGAGGTGCAACAGTAAGCAACCATTTTGGATTATGAAATTCCAAAAACAATTTATCCAAATGGGCAAATGGAGTTTTCACCATGATCTCGCAGTAAGTGGTACAAGAAATAACGATGAAAAAATCGTCAAAAATTATTTTTGTGTAATTCAATTAGGATGAACGTGATGGTTTTGCAGAACATAAAAAAATAATGAGTTTAAGTTTTATTTCATGTTATTTCGTGAACCCTGCTAGCTCAATATTCTGGAAAATGAAATTATGCACAGATCTACAGTATCAAATATCATCAGAAAGTGTGCAATGAAAGGTAAAAAAAAAGTTCTCCAACTATGTCAAATTTGAAAGAAATTAAGTTAAAATTCTATTGAACATTGGAAATGTTTGAATCATGCTCGACATAATTCTCAACTGCATTCGTGATTGTAATGATTTTTTTTTCAGATTGAGATTAAATTTTATTTAATTTGATAATATTTGAAATTGGGTTGAAGTACAATTTTATTCTATTTAAGATGAATTAAATTTCATATTAAGCAAAAGCGTAGGATTACAATTTCAAAGATGGTGACTTCGATTCTTTGACCGATCTAAAAAGCTTTCGGGTGGGATTTTTTTTGATGTCCGGGACATAGTATATTCATGGTATTCGGCACACTAAATGCATATTCAAACAATTGCAGGCATGTAACAGCTATCAAATATTAACTATGGAAATGCATATAGAACAGTTAGTTGAAAACCAGCCAAATTAACATAGAACAGATCTATTGAACAGAAAATTAGATTGTATTAAACTTGAATTTGACTAGAGTTGGATTAATGTAAACAAAAATAGTTAAGTATTTATTTTAAGTTTAGTAATGAAGAAGTTCATTTAGATTTTAATGAATTTGACTTCGAATTCAATTTCGACTATAATCAAGATTGGAATAGATTACAAATTGTTTGTGATTGAATTTAGATTTTTTAGTTTTACGATGGAAACGCTTAAATTACGATTTTATTCTCTTGAAAATGGATTTAATCTAGACTAGATTTGTATTCATTTCTATTCAATTTAATTGAAAACATTTTGAATTAGTATTAAAAATGGAATGGTTCTGTGTTGGTTTAGTATTAGAATTCGAATGGAGTTCAACTAATTAAAGATTAAGTTAGATGAAAATTTGTTTCAGTTCAGATTTTTGATTTACTTGGATAAGATAAGATTCGAACAGGATTTATGTTGCATCGGATAGGGATTCGGATAAGGATCGAAATGAAATTGAATTGCACTTGAACTACATTTGGAATGAATTTAAAAGGCTTTTGGTTTAAATCCAATTGTATTGGTTTGGTTTTAGGATTGGAGTTTAATTGTATCAGAATCAGCAGCAATAAGTGAATAATACATCTTTAAGAGCATCAAGGTTATAGAATTTATCACCCGGTGACGATACCATTGCTTTATGTTATGTTTAATCTGCTATTCTCCGTTTTAAAATGCCGGGTCATGGAAAAATCGAAGTTGAAACTTGATAAAATGTAAATATGGGAATTGCAGAAATTTCGAGAATTCTGTTTGGTGTTTTTGGAAGAAAAATAGTGATAAAAAAAAACAAGCATAATGTGAATAGATGATCGCCTGGGCTTATTTTGAGCTTATTAGTGCTTTTACAATGATTTCAAATTTATTGACACTGAATTGCGTTTGAGGCTTTAGATTATGCACAGAATTTTAATACATGTAATTTTGACGCTATCGTTTGTAATAAAAAAAATGAAGTAGGGATTGAGGATCCAATTGATAAATTGTATCTGGGAAAAACAGAAATCACGCAAATTTATGAAAAACAGAGCTATTTGAAAGGAAAGTAAGGATATGGAATCAAAAATGAAGTGAATAAATATTTTTACCCATAGAGGCAATTAGGCAAACGAATTGGATTTCAAATAAGTAAAATTAAATTACAATTGCTTTGCACTATATTTTTATGAAAATGGATAGAGTTTTATGGAAATGGATTGAAAAAAAAAAAAATTAATTACATTTAAATTTGAAAGAATTGTATTAAATTGGGTATTAAATTGATTTGGATTGAATGAAACATATTTTGAATATTTATTGTACCTTAATTTAAATTCGATTGAATTTTCACAACACTAAGATTTGGCATTGGATTGTATTTGATTCCGATTGGATTCGGATGGCACATGAGCTAAATTTGGTATTGTCCATTACATTTGATTTAGAATTGAATAAGGAGTACAATTTGATTTATAATTATTCCAAATTGTATTTTTATGGTATTAGATTTTGATTGGTTTTATTTTTGATGGGATTTAGATTGAAATAATATTGTTCTTGAGTTGAACTTGGGCTCATTTCGAATTGAGTTAAAAATTGGAATAAATTCAGATTGCATTTGGATTGATTTCGAATTGCATTAAATGTGAATTAAACTTGAATGAAATAAAGAATGGAATTGGTATTTAACTGAATTTGTTTTTTTTTGTAATCAGATAGGATTTGGATAGCACTCACAATTGCTAAGCTTTCAACATTCTACGGTAAACTTTTAAACAGAAATGACAAGGGTAGACATTTCTTTTTGACATTCATTCTACCAAGTAATAGTAGAAAACATAAACACGACAGTGGCAGGAGCAAGCATAGAAAGGGCGAAAATAGTCAGATTATTTTTCAACCCCCACAAATATTGTTAACATACCAAAATTTAACTTTGTATGATCAAATTTTAGTTGATAGTACTTATTTGATAATTCCTCGTAATTAGGACTTATGAATCAGTACCTTCAGTCATCACACTCCAAAAATAGCTTTGAGCCACAGTCAATTAAACTCAACTCTATGCTGTTTACGATAATTACAACGGAGTTCTTCATTCAAATGCACTAAGTTTTCAATATATATGTTTATAATACAAACAATATTCAGAAAAAATGAATTCCAATTTTCCGCAGACTTTGTATTAAAGAGTAGAGGATGAGAGTATTGTAGAGAATAAGGCTTGATCAAAAAATACAACATTATTCAAATTGATACATAATTTCGTTCAACAATAAATTTTAAGTTAATCCGCCACTCTATGGCATTTTCGGTGTTTGCATCACAATTTCTAGAAATTCGACTAAATGGATCATGGTAGGCAGGGTTAAGTATAACAAACTACACATAACCGTTGCCAACGCCAAACTGTATAAAAGGCGGGTGTCAACGGGGCAAGAGGTCATTCTTACAACGGATGGCATGACGAACGGATCAAATTTGAAGAAAAGGAGAAGATCAAGAACAGATTATCAAGAATCCATAATTAAAAGAGGAGCAAGACTTATCAAGAGACTCCAAACCTCTTCTGGCATTTTGTGAATTAAGAACCAGAAATCACGACACATATCTCACATTATAGTATCCTTAGTTTCAAGGACCTTGGAGTTAACCTGTATAACAAGCTCTCCTTCAGATTTCATTACGATGAAGAAATGGCCAGAGCAACCGGAAACTCGGATTCGTAATGCAAATTGCTAACGCATTTCGGGATCCATTTTGCTTGAAGCCTAGAGTGGCATGCGCATCTCGAGTCGAATCTCTCGAGTCGTACGTTTTTGCTCTCGAATCACGAAAACGGCGGCATTATGTATTTCGTTCGTTTTCATCCATTCGCAGTACAGTATTTCGAATGGTGCATCGAGTATGTGCTGTCAAACGGAATGTAAACAGAGAGAATAAGATGTAGCTGTCAAAGTATGCTGCGGCTCACAACAGCGTCTGTTTTCCATGTTAGGGGCGGCTGATCATCGTCCGAGTGCCAGCGAGGGACTTTAAATGAAACTGTGCGCCGTGGTCCATCGGAAATAAGGGGGAATGATCCTCCGTAAATTTAAAAATATTGGTGTCAGGCCCTGCAAGCAAAAACAAAACGCTCATGTGACCGGTAGTCCTCTACGGATATGAAACATGGACCATGCTCGAGGAGGACTTGCAAGAACACGGAGTAACCGAGAGCTTTGGACGATCTTCGGCGGTGTTCAAGAAGACGGTGTATGGCAGCGAAGAATGAACCACAAGCTCGCTCAGCTGTATGGCGAACTCAGCATCCAGAAGGTAACTAAAGCCGGAAGGGTACGATGAGCAGAGCATGTTGCAAGAATGCCGGACAGCAACCCTGTAAATATGTTGTTTGCTTTCGATCCGGGAGGTACAAGACGGCGTGGAGCACAGCAAGCAAGTACAGGTACAGAATGAATTAGCGAGCGTTGAGTGCATTCGAGGATGGAGAGATGCGGTATCGAACCATGTATTGTGGCGTATTATTATATGTTTAGATGTAAGCCAAATGAATGGAATATAGACTGGCAATTTCGATGTTGGTAAACCCCATGATGAAAGTCAAGACTTCGGTCAGATGAAGTACCTATAAATGAGAATATAAAACTCAAATCAATCAAATAAGCAAATATAACATACGGTCGATTAAACTCCACAATAAATGTACTATTCACATTTCTATGAATCGAAGTCGTAGAATCAGAGTTCCACAACACAGCCCCAGCACTGCACTGACAGCAGCAACAAGAGAAATTGCCCCCTCGGAAGATTGCAATCGTGCGATAAACCGGCCTATTGGGGGAACGCCCTGACAACCGCAGCTCTGGTGGGAGTGAGCTGCGGAGATGGCAAATCAAACTTGCTGAAAACGAAATAAGTTTCCGAGAGCGAACGAGAGAATGGCCGAGTGAAAAACTACCAAGAAATATTGCACCACAAATCGGAAAATGATTAATTATGAGCATGATAACCTTACAATGGGGAGAACTCTTTTTTTCGCGATTGCGGAAACGTGAAAATATCGAGCTGAATGGGATCGATTGGCGCAGCATGATTAGTCAGGCAGTGGCCACGTGGTCTGCAATGGAAAGCACGATTACTGTTCCTGTAGTATGGGTGCTGTGGAATGGAATTCTTAACAACAATGTAGTGCAATTTAAATGAGACTTCACAAATGTAACTGAATGAAGTATTATAAACTCGTCTTTTAGACTTGAAAATACATCCCACAAAACAAGCTTCCTCCATGATTATTAAAAAATGATAGTCAACAAGGAAAAAACAATTATCGTAATTCTTTATACCCTGCATTAAACTTTGACAATTATTGTATATAACATCGTACAAACCTTACAAATCATTGTCAACCGCATTTTTTCAATTAGTTCCAGACAAAACCAACATTGTTCCACCCAGTTGATTAACCTCCGTATGGCAACCGCATTAACCCTAATTTGTAGGAGCACGTGGTCCATTTGCCTGTCACCAGTACTTCCGGAAGTAAACCGTAGTATCAACCAAAGCCACAGGCACTCAACCGGACCTGCACAGGATGCATAAGAAACGCCAAAAGCCATCGTCACCCGAAGGAAACCCATATCGCATAACGATCGTGAACAGAACGATCACATCGAATGCACAGCAATATGAGGGAACCCATTAAATAGAATTAAATAAGACACACTTCTGGTCGGGTGTTTGCGTCTTGAAAGAAAACCACATCCCCCTTTCGGTTCGATGGCCGGCTTCCAACGACTCGAAAAGGGGATCAAAATTCGGTGGTGTCTCGCACCTGCCTGCTATAAAATATCCGTTGCACCGTGCCCCGATTAAGTTATGACAAACGATTGAAAATGAGTCGTTGAGAGACAAAAAAAGCGACCGAAAGCGAAAGGATTTTGGACGACATAGATATAGGAAGGAGATATAAAATATATGGCATTTGAATAAAGTATAGAGACGACTAAGGTTATTTGTACTATTTACGGGTTGCAGCCTGGTGGGGGATATGGGATCTGCATAAAATGTGTTTATTACCATTTTGGCTGATGAGCAGTCGCCGACAGAAGGTGTGCTCGATAAACTCTTTTGCTTCCGTCGAGTGAACGATACTAATTATAGATCGATGACATGGGCTCACCGTGGAAGGTTAATGCCACTGGATCTTTTTATTTAGGATTTCGGTAAGCTAAGACATATTTTTGAAGTTTTCCTAAAAGATCTACACATGTAAATAATCAACATGTGATGTATTTTATATTTTTTTTGTGGCGTCTGTAACTGACGCAGGTGATGTATGAGAAAGTGTGGGTCGACACCAGGTGCATAGAAACTCTCAAACACTATCATTGGCTCATGTTTAAGAAGATGAATAATCGAGGGCAACTTCTCAGATCCATAATGTCGATAATGTAGTTCGGATCCCACAAAGGGGTATCGATACTAGATGCAATTCGGACAGTTCTCAAGAGTGCTAAGAAGGAGTCTAAACAGAGGCGCAGAGGAGATCGATCAAGCTTTGAAGTTATGGCCCTTCCGGGAATCTGTGTGTAACATTTTGGAGATCTACTTCAAGAATATAGCCTTGGCGAACGATTGGCATAAGTCGGTGTGTGGTGTGTCACAGCAGGCATTCCTCAAAGCTCCAAACTCGGGACAACTCTTTCGGATGTATGATCGAGTCCTTAAACTGCATCGGCCCAGAAAAGTAACAGTCGTGGGTTCTACGAACAACGTGTCACTTAGTGTCGTTGGGCGAGGCACTCGAATAAGAGAAGATGTCAGTGACGGAGGCGTGAGGCGTCGATTATGCTACAAAGACAATGAACGCGAAAGCGAGGATTATGCTGAACATTGGCGGTCATTTGCTAGCTGATGTCAGGCCATTTGGCCGAATGTCGTTTGGTCGTACACCATTAAATCGAAGAGTTAAAATAATTATCCTCAAAAGTGACGAGTGAAAAATGCCATGTGTGAAGTGGGAAGATTTGAATGTGATGTTCTTCACTCCTCACTCCAGATAAGAAATAAGAAGTGAGAAGTCGAAAGGGACAAATGAGTAATAAGTGACTAGTGAAAACTTCTTCTTCATTGGCATTACATCCCCCACTGGGATATTGCCGCCTCGCAGCTTAGTGTTCAATTAGCTCTTCCACAGTTATTAACTGCGAGAATTCTAAGCCTAGTTACCATTTCTGCATTCGTTCATCATGAGGCTAACACGATGATACTTTTATGCCCAAGGAAGTCGAGACAATTTCCAATCCGAAAATTGTCTAGACCGGCACCGGGAATCGAACCCAGCCACCCTCAGCATGGTCTTGCCACCCATCTTACCGCACGACTAAGGAGGGCCCTGAAAACTGATAGGTGAGAAGTTTGAAATAAGAAATGAGAAGTGAAAAGTAGTTTGAAGTGAGAATTACGAAGCGGTGAGCAGTTAGAAGTGTAAAGTGCGAAGTGAAAAGCGAGGAAAGATATGTAAGAAATGAGACGTGGAAAATTATAAATTATGCGTGAGAAGTGAATAGTAAAATAGTAAAGAAAGTAGTAAATAATGAAAAATGAGGAACGAGAATTTAAAAATGAGGTTTACATTCATATTAGTTTAATAGAGCTCACCACAAAACAGAGGTACTAATAGACACCAACTGTAAGTGATATAGTACAATCGACATGATAATCGACGACCGGCTGAATTTGAACAACTGACTATGTATGTGAAAGGTATCAGATCATTAGGTCGAAGGTCGTTAGACCGAAGGTCATTAGATAGAATGATCATTAGTTCGAACGGTCGTTAGGCCAAACGCTCGTTAGGCCGAATGACAAGTGAAGAGTAAAAGAATAGAAGTAAATAGTGGAAAACCAGAAATGAGGAGTTAGAAATGAGAAACAAGTTCTGCCTTTTTTTTTCTTTTCTCTTTTATAAGACCTACTTTTTGACCCCGGAACCTAAAAGCTCGGGTTCGGAGGGAAACCGGCAGCAAACCCCAGACTGCTGGTCTAGAGCCAACGGCAGTCTTTGGGGCGGGTGCTCAAGACCTCTTTTGGATTCCGGGTCTCAGGGCGTACGGACGCTGGGGAGATTTCGGATCACGGAAACCTATATCGTACGTATTACTTACGGTCAAAAAGCGCTTTATTGGGCTCCACACACAGGACTATCGAAAGGGAGGCTTCTTGGAACGGATCGGTGACGGAATAGCGACGACGAGGATAGCGATCGTCCGATTGCGGGGACGCTCCAAACTGCACGGACAGGCAAGAACTTCGAGAGATTATTTCAGCGGGCCAATCGGCGGCGAGGAAGGGGCGGTGCGTGAACTTCTCGAAACAAAGGCGATGGTGGCGGCCACGTTGGATTACGGCGATGACGGCTTTGGACCGGGTGGTGCCGGGAGAACGTGGTAGTGGCCCCAAGGGCCGATCGTCGGCTGGATGACCGCTGAATGCCTCCGGGGCAGACTGGCAGCGTGGGTTGGAACTTGGCGAACGTCACGGAATTGATCCCAGCGGAGGTGCGCTGCGATGGCGTCTTTCGGGAAACAGAATGGCGGCTTCGTTGGAGGTCGTCTGGTTCGAGGCTCGTGGAATCCAGTCAGCTCGCCGGTAGCGGACGTAGTGTCTTTCACTTCAGGGTTTGTGGCAACGGTATGGTTGCAACGGACGGCTTGCGGCGGCTACGGCGCGTCGATGGCCAGCCAAATACGCTTGGATGTCGGTTATTAGCCCGATAAACCGGGTGATGGAGTGCCGAAAAATGTCACGAGACACGACTCGGATCCGTTCGTCAACTCACTGACGGGTTTTTAATCCACCTTTCGCAACCGGATCATTAAAAAAACGTGCGTATACTGCGAGCTACTGGGTATCAAAAAAAACCTCTTCACTTTCGATTTGCTTTTTTTCCTCGATGCTTCTCAAATCAGGAGTTAACATCAACTGTCCACTCACGCCGTTTTCCAGCTCTTTCCCGCCCAAAACTCATCAATCGATTTCATTTTGATCGCTCTTCATCAGTTCAGTGGATCTGTGGTGCGCTACGCGCATATATCGACTGCTCCGTACCCATGCGCGTCGATATGAAATGACCGTTGCAAATCGAAGGAAACTGAATAACAATATTTGTCCCTATTTTCCGTGATCAATGTTTTAGAATTAGTGACAATTGTTACCCGCCGGTAACACTTTTAACATTATTCTTCTTCCTTACTCTTACTTCCTTCTTCCTTACTTCGTTCTTTTATTTTATTCCTGCTTTTCCTTAATTCTTCCTTCTTTTTCCTTATTCCTTTTCCTTCCATCTGTTTATTTCTCCCTTCTCTATTTTTCTTTCTTCATTCTTACTTCTCTCTTCTTTTCTTTTTATTCTCCTTCCTTTTCATCTTCCTCTAGCTTCTCCTGTTTTCCTTCTTATTCTTTCTTTATCCGACCTCTTCCTTCTGGCTTGTTCCTTTTTCCTTCTTCCTTTTTCTTTTTTCTTTCTTTTTTCTTAAGTTTTTCCCCCTCTTCCTTTCTCGTATGGGGTTGTTCACTTATTACGTAAGCATTTTTTCTGGGTTTTTCAAGCCACCCTCCCCCCGTGTAAGATTTTGCCCATAAAAATGATTTTTTATTTATAAAGCACGTAAGAAAACAAAAGATCCCCCTTCCCCCAAAAGTCTGCTTGCAAGCTTCCAGCTCAGTGTCATCGAGGCCATCGGTGTCGAAATCACCACTTCGGTCGGCACAATCGCGCTCATCGCGGCGTACTGTCCAACGCAAGCCAAAGCCGGCGATGGATCATCGGCTGCCCTTCGGAGGGACATCGTCAAGCTGACGCGGAGGCAAGGCCAGTATATCATTGCCGGCGACTTGAATGCCAAACATCAAGCCTGGGGCAACAGTCGCGGCAATCGAAACGGCACCATCTGGAGCAACGACATGGAGGAAGGCCACTACACGATCCTGAGCCCGGATTCCCCACTCGGCTGGAGTCGGTCCGGTGCCCACGCAACGCTCGACCTCTACGTAACAAACCTGAGTGACCACGTCTCGCAGCCGGTTGTATACCAGGAGCTCAGTTCGGATCACTATCCGGTGGTGGCGGAACTGGGCTCCTCGGTCAATCGGCACCAGCAGTTACGGCGGAACTACCACCGAGTGAACTGGCAGCGTTTCCAGCAGTGCGTCGATAACACCGTCGACTACGAGGTGCGTCCGGAGACGCCGGAAAGTATCGACCGCCAGCTGTGCGCTATCGAGGAGGCGATCACGGCGGCCCGAGAGCAACACGTACCGACGGCTCGGCAGGTAAGCAACTCCTTAAACATCGATACACTCACCAAAGATTTGATTCGATTGCGGCATGTCACTCGCAGGCAGTTTCAGCGTACTGGACTGCCTGAGCTTAAAACACGCTGCAATCGAATCACAAAATATCAAGGTCAGAATGGTGGACCTCAAAAATAACGACTTCTCGAATAAGATCCGCACTCTCCCAGATTATGCTAAGCCGTTCTGGAAAATGACCAAAATTCTAAGATCCAAGCCTCGGCCCATTCCACCTTTGATCCCACTAGACAATAATGGCTCTAAGGATCGCTTGATAACTCCTGCAGAGAAGGTCGCTGAAATAGGTCGTCACTTCGTCAGCTCACACAATCTTGGGCAGAACATCGTCAGTCTACACGAAGCAGCCGTCAACGAGCATGCTAACAACATCCTTTTGATTCCCAACGACTTCTCGGAGGAGTTGGAGATCTCAGCTGACGAATTGACGGCCTATATCAAATCGTCGAAGAACATGAAGGCCCCAGGCTTCGACAGCATCCTGAATCTCGAGCTTAAACACATGAGTGCTCCGTTCTTTGAGCACCTCTCGCTGATCTTTAATCAGTGTCTCCGGCTTAGCTACTTCCCATCGTCCTGGAAGTCAGCGAAAGTCATCCCCATCCGGAAGCCTGGGAAGGATCCTTCCTCCCCCAAAAGTTATCGACCCATCAGCCTTCTCTCAGGGTTATCCAAGCTATTCGAAAAAGCTATTCATCATCGGTTACTTGAGTCTGCCGAAAATCTCAACATCTTGCTCGAGGAACAGTTTGGTTTCCGACGCGGTCAGTCAACTGTACACCAACTGACTCGAGTTACCAACGTCCTCAGACGGAACAAGTTTGTCTCAAAAACATCCGTCATGGCCTTACTCGATGTCGAGAAGGCATTTGACAATGTATGGCATGATGGCCTGGTGTACAAACTACAACGCTACAATCTTCCCAGCTACCTGGTGAAAATCATCAACAATTACCTGTCGGCAAGGACATTCCGGGTCTCAATCAGCGGAGCGAGTTCCAATGCGCACAACATCGTCGCAGGCGTCCCCCAGGGCAGTATCCTCGGGCCCCTGCTTTTCAATCTGTTCACCTCCGACATGCCAGAACCTCCAGAAGGCGGCATTCTGTCTCTGTTCGCAGATGACACATCCATCGTCTACAACGGTAGAGTGATCAGAGCGCTAGTGGGAAAACTCCAACGAGGCCTGGATGCCCTGACAGAGTACCTCACCAGCTGGAAGATCTGTATCAACGCGGCGAAGACCCAGGTCATCATTTTCCCCCACTCAAAATCCCCTAAACATGTTCCGCATGGGGACTGTAAAATCATCCTCAATGGCACGACTGTGGAATGGGTCAATGAGGCCAACTACCTTGGCTTGACCCTCGACAGCAAGCTTATTTTCAGGCAACAGGTTGACAAAACGGTGACAAAGTGTAACGTCTTGTTGAAACTACTGTACCCTTTGATCAACCGCCGGTCGTCATTGTCCCTGAAAAATAAGCTTGCTGTCTACAAGCAAATCATCCTCCCTGTGATCGAATATGGCATGCCGGTCTGGGAGAGCTGCGCTAAAACCCACCACCTCAAACTTCAACGGGTCCAAAACAAATTCCTGAGAATGATCCTCAACACCCCTCCCAGGACAAGAACATCCGAGGTCCACCGTCTGGCCGGAATAAAAACCTTACATGAACGCTTTGGTGAGTGTAAAGAAAAGTTTAGGGTCCGTTGCTTGCACTCGGACCAACAAGCGCTTAGGGCGCTAGTTCCAATCTAGGTTATCAAATTTTTATTGTAAATATTAGTGTACATAGTATAGTTAGGTTATCAAATTTCTGAAATAATCAATTCCTCCTAAAGGATGATATGGTAAATCAAGCTAGATAATCTTTTGAAATTTTATTGAAAATAACCTTAAAAAAGAGACTAAAGTTGAAGGGCCTTGTGGCCAACCACTTGAATTGTTTTTTTTTTAAATACTGTACTATACAAAAATTGAAAAATAAACGAATTTAAGTAAAAAAAAAAAGTAGCAATCTTTATTGATTATAAGAAAACTGCTCTCCCGCGCGCGCGTGGCCCATTCCAGTTCGAGACAGCAGCACGTACGGACGTGTTTTTTGTTCGCGCATTTTGACGTTAACTACGGCTAAGGGGAAGCCTCGGATACAGGATGCAAAATGAAAATTTCCAAATTGGGGACCGTCACGAAATCATGTAAGATTTCAAACGGTAATGGCGACTTTTTCTTTCGACGGATTTTCAAGATTTTGTTATTACTAGATTCGGAAACATTCCACCAATTTGCTAATTGTATTAAAACTATTCATTATCAACGGCAAACTATTGAAAATGTTATTTCTTTCCAAACCGGGTGAAAAATTCAAAAATAATCCCGTTCATAAATCCCCAACACGGACATCAGATTGCAGTAAGGTACGGGCCTTTTGATCCACTGCTTCGTTTTTCCTGTATATAAAAAGCCCCGTGTTTCGCGTGCTTAGGGCGCTAGTTCCAATCTAGGTTATCAAATTTTTATTGTAAATATTAGTGTACATAGTAGTTAGGTTATCAAATTTTTAAAAAACACACTAGCGCCTCCTGAAGGCCGTCATGATACATCATATTTCAAAAATCAAGTAGAAACATAAAAATAATAATAATAATAATAATTAAAATTGAAGTTGGAGGGCCAAGCCGGCCGATCACTGTACATGTCAAAAATAATTGTAGAACCAAAAATATGTAAATAAAGAAGAATTTTACTACTACTATCCACTGCTTCGTTTTTCCTGTATATAAAAAGCCCCGTGTTTCGCGTGCACGCGTCATTTTCATTCTGGATTTCGTGGAAAGCGGACCAAGGCGTCCAGAAGCGGTCCTAGCGACAACGGCTGTGGTGGTGCGGATGAAAAATTTTCGTTTGATAGTGGTGGCGGTCGTGGCAACAGCAGTACATCTTTACATCCGTGTTACAAGCAGCATTTTTGAATCTGGCAATTAACGGCGTGCGTAGAGCCGAATCATCAGATGGCTGTCGCGCAGTCCAGTAGTTGTTGTTGGTGAGGCACATAATTGTAACCAACCATTAATTATAACCACCATTATGTTTGGGAGGAAGGTTAAGTTGAAATAATTTGTCTATAGTGCAACCGCTAGAAAATTTTTCAGTGAAATATTCTAGCGTGATTCTGAGCTCAATTATATGATGTTTGTCTAGCACTTAACTACTCTTCTTGCTGTGGATTTAATTTTGAACAATGATTCAGTGATTGAGAAAGTTGATATAAGACGAACTTTTTTCATAGAACAAAGCATAATTGTTTGGTATCGGTAGCGGAATCATAGCATTAGTGCCGGTCCGAGCGCGCGTCAGAAGGAGAAGCTGCAAATATGTATTCGCATGGATGGAAATAAAACCTTAAACAAGTAGCAGGCTACCTACTAGAATTATAATCTTGAGGGGAAATTTCACTTGACTGTTACTGTAATCCACGCGAATAATTTTCGGCGCTTGTGATTCTGCTACCGATGGAAAACAATCTGCCATCACCAAGCAATTAAGTTTTACTTTGAACAAAATTCATCTCGCCTCAAGTTGTGACTTAAGAACTACTTTCTCTGATGGTATCCAATCCTTAGTACTTCAGACAAGAAAATTTAATCTGAGCGCGAACGACCGCATGAACCACACCATCGATGAGAATGAAATTTCCGGTAGCAGCTCCGCCGAAGCCGATGGTGGGACTACGATCTGCGTTTCACGACATCTCCGAAATGGCTCGCGCGCGCGGAAGAGCTGCTTTCTTGTAATCAATAAAGTTGAACATGTAGTCAGGCCCCTTTAGTAAGTGTGTGACGGGTACACAATATTTGCAGTCATACCGGACAACAAAGAGGCGGGACTAATGGGCCATCTTTATTGATTATAAGAAAAGTGCTTTCACCCGCGCGTGGGGCATTTCATTTGAAATATCGCGGAGAGCGGTCCCAGCATCGGTAGAGATGTCGCAAATTAATCGATTACTTCGATTAATCGATTATTTGTTGTGATAATCGATACATTTTTAAATCGATTACTTCCCAACGATTAATCGATTCAATAATCGACAAGAAACAACACGACACCAAACTGTTTTACGTAGTTTACGTCGGGCGGTCGTGTCTTGTACACAACCCTTATGATTTTTTTTTTATTCCTTTCTTTATTTGGTAGGCACTCTGTGTTACTTATCCGATACTGTGCCGAGATCTACTGTGATATTCAGCAGCCAGAATCCACACAGAATCTATTTTTAGAACTTCCATTATTCATTGTTGTTGTCGTTGCTGGTCCTTCTCACCGTGAGTCCATTGTGTCCAATTGTCCATGTCGTGAATCCAATGATCGTTGCATTGTTCGGTTGCCATTTATCCGGGTACATTGGTGGAATGCCTCCGAAAAGAACGGTTTGTCAGTCGTCATCAGGCAGTCGTAACGGTGAGGGCGCTTCCCAATACGCCACCGCGTAGGCTGCGCATCTGGCGACTGACGAGGGTTTGGTGGAGGGGCTGGGAATCGAACCCATGACCATTCGCTTGTAAGGCGAACGTGTCCCGGGCAGAAGCCATGAACAGAATAACAAACCATGATATGGACTTGATTGATATAAGAGATAAAATAAAAGGGCAACAACATCAAAAAATGCACCGAAATATCATTTAAACATCAATATATGCTATGCACAGTTAAAAATTACACGCCATGGAAATATTTAAACGCTTATTTTTGTGTTCAATAGCCTCTAATTTTACATCCAACTTTTTTCTTGTAAGCAATATTGAATACAAGGTCCATAGTTTTTTTTTAATTACTTTATTAACGTGATTTTTTAAACTTTAAAGTTCATCACAGAAAGTTCATCACGGAATCAAGGTCCAAAGTAACGACAACCTGTAATTTTACAAATATCATAAATTGATCTCCTTATGATATTTTAGTGCAAAATATTGATATTGTCGTCTGATCTTTTATCTCTTATATCAATCATGTCCATATCATATTTTGCTATCTAATCAACATTTGATATTATTGAGCTATTTTCGTCTACTCGAGGTAACCAACTACACTACGGGACCCTCCTTGCCTATTTTTAATCTTTCCAAGGTTTCGGATATCTGGGGCTTCAGGGTATATAGTTAAACTTGATATCCGATGTTTTTCCTGTAAAGCCAATATCCTGATCAACAATGATGCTGAAGAAAGTGGGACCTCGCTCTTTTCTGTGATTTTACACGCTGGGCATTAGGGTGGCTCAAATTAGTATGGGAAAAACTTTTCTCTATTTTTTGATGGGCCGCCCTCTTATTCGGTTCTATTTGATGCTCTGATGCTCTGGACAAAATCGGTCAGCGTTTGGGCAGTGCTAAACTCGTTTGAAGTTTATATGCAAAAATGTATGCAGAAACTTCCAAAAACAGTGAACTGCAGCTGGACGGCCCAACTTACTATGAAGAACTATGATACTCATTCAGGTCTTGAAGAATTTAATACAGAATGTTCTACAGAAAACCGCGATAAGATTAGAGTTTGCCCGGCTAAGTTATTAGCATTTCTTTGAAGTGGGGTTTGAGCAAATTTCGTTTCTTTTACATTTGAAAAGAAATAAATTCACCCCTACAACACTCCAGTAAAATGCTAATATCTTTGCGTAATAAACTCTAATCTTCTCGCGGTTTGCAGCATAACATTCTGTATTTAATTCTACAAGAACTGAATGAGTATCATGGTTCTTGATCGCAAATTGTGCCGTCCAACTACAAATCACTGTTTTTGGATGTTTCTGCATACATTTTTCCATATAAACTTCCAACGAGTTCAGCACTGCTCAAACGTTGACCGATTTGGCTGAAATTTTGTCCAGAGCATCAGGGCATCATCTTCTTCTTCTTATCTCTTCTTATTGGCATTACGTCCCCACACTGGGACAGAGCCGCCCCGCAGCTTAGTGTTCATTAAGCACTTCCACAGTTATTAACTGCGAGGTTTCTAAGCCAGGTTACCATTTTTGCATTCGTATATCATGAGGCTAACACGATGATACTTGTATGCCCAGGAAAGTCGAAACAATTTCCAATCCGAAAATTGCCTAGACCGGCCCCGGGAATCGAACCCAGCCACCCTCAGCATGGTCTTGCTTTGTAGTTGTTTAGGAAGTATATACGTTTCTTAGTATAGATGATAGTACAAATCAGGAATTCTTCCAGTCAAACAATGTCATATCATATTACACTCAAAAAAACACTTTTTCATTTTTTTTATGGGCCACGCTCTTACTCGGTTCCATTTGATGCCCTGGTGCTCTTGGCAAAATTCCAGCCAAATCGGTCAAGAACTATGATACTCATTCAGTTATTGTAGAATTAAATAAAGAATGCTATGCTGAAAACCGCGAGAAGATTAGAATTTATTAGGCAAAGATATTAGCATTTTACTGGAGCGTTGAATTGGTCAATTTATTTCTTTTCAAAGGTAAAAGAAACGAAATTTGCTCAAACCCCGCTTCAGAGAAATATACAATTTAACGTGTATTATAATCAAATGATACATGGTTAGTAAAACATGCCACAAATTTTAATATGCAATAAAGCTTCTCAACCTCAAACAATATCCCATCCTTCATTTGTGTCTTCTATAGCCAATCAATCACAACCCCGTGGTTATGAAAAGCGCAACAGCTAGACCGATTTTCTGGCGCGTTAAGAATACGCTCTTGAAGGCATCCTCTCAAGTAAACTCAATTCTCCCACCATTTGAAAAAGGACGACACCAAGCGCAGCAGTTCCGTTACCCACAACTGACCGAAAGAAAAAGGTCTCCGTTACTTTTACGACCGTCGCCGGCCGTCCATCCGTCAGAGAGGAAATGTTTACAATCAAATTTACCATCCGATACAAGGTGGGCGATAAAGCAGCACCCCCTGGGAAACGGAACCCGTCCGACGTAACGACCAACCGACCGAACAACCCGCTTTGGGAAGTGATCGATTGGTGTTTGCGTAGGAAAAGGAGATGCCTTTCTTTCGAGTTCGCTCGTTCGGAGTCCGGCGGAAAACAGAGGACGAGATCAAACAAAGAAAGCGAACCCATGGCGCTCCTGTCTCCTCGTTGGGTGCCTTTTGTCAGCCAGGGAGATGATAGGCTATCGATAACGAGGTTACACAACATCGCACAAAGGATGAAGACAACGGGGCAAAACGGACGAAAGAAGGACGTTTTGAGGAACGCTTCTTGGTGCGCGGGAGAACGGCAGCGTTGTAACAATGGTAGCACTAAATAGGCACAGATCTCGGCACAAGGCAAACGCTGATGAGGAATAGAATGTATTTTAAAGTGGCATCGTATTGTTATGGCCACCAGAAAGCCACAAAAGACATAAATATTTTCAAGTATCGTTCGCCACGGGACGGTTTGTTCCTGTGGGAAGGAGTTGGAAGGGGCACTTTGAATGACGTTTCCGTCGAAGGAGCTGTGTAATAAGAAACCACAATGGGAAGGAATCGTTTCAGCTGGGAGAAAGGCTCTGAGAAAATAGTTTTGCTGCCTTTAAATCAAGTGAGAATGTGACACATTTGATGTGAAGATATTCAGTTGTGTACCATTATGCAAAAGGACTTTGATTTGTACAAAGATGAATATTAATTCCATAGTTTTACAGGTTATGGCTGTTGTGAGTACCAGTGATGATGCAAATGTGAAATATCTTCAAAGTATCTCTACAAAAAATTCCAACAAAAAATCAAACTCAGTCGAATATTTGATGCAAAAGTACAATATTAAATCTGATGTCGCTCCTGTTAGTGTGACCAACAACTACTTTGCAAAGCCTTTAATGCCGAGCCAAGTGTCAAATTATGGTGATGAAAAAAAATAGGCATGACAACGTGCATTATAAACTGATTTTTTAAAACATTTCTCATATTTTTTTGAATCATGTATCTTTATGCTTTTTATTATTATTTTGAATGATCTAATGCATACATATTATCAGTTAGCAATGATTTTTTACAGTTAATAAGATGAGAAAGAAACAAGAACATCGACACAAATAAAAAGTTACTTCATAGATGTATTTTCTTCGTAAAGGTGACTTTTAAAAGTACGATGAAATTAAGATATACAATGCATAAACTGTAAACTAGTGAAAACGTCATAGAAACAACGATTTTCCAAAACCGCAACTGATTTCCTACATAAGCAAAAAGCATCATCGCCGTTAACAAGATAACAAATAGCGACTAAATCGATAATCACCCACTTCGTCTTCTGCGGCCTAACCCGAGGGAAAAAAACGGTGTTTTGATTTGCCTGTTCGCTCACTTGACGATGTAATCAGGCGTGTTCGAGTGCATGTGCTCGTGTCCCAAGTCGAGCCAAACCGCCGAACAAATATCCCATCAGCAGCGGTAGTGTCTACACACAACATAGGATCGTCCCCAGCAAATGCACTCCGTTGGAAAGTGGTAAAAGGAGAAAAAAGGAAATCCTTTAATTTCCCCTCCCTTCCTCAACCTCACGTGGCATTTGCTACCAATGGCACTCGTAAACATTTTGCCATGCAAAAAATGTACTGCTCACAATACCTACGAGTAAAAACGAGAAAGAAGCGAGAATCCAACAGAAGAGACCGATTCATCAAAGGCATCCACGCATCACTAATTCATCATCATGTCGTTACTTCGCCACCACCGCAATGCCTCTCGTTCACCGCTGCTGCGCTTGTTGATATCATCAGTGCTTTTCCGAATGGATCAACGCCGACGGAGGAAAGAAATCCTCTGTGTTTTGATACACTTTACAGAATGTGGGTACCCCTTCTAATGGGTTTTGGCACTTGATATGTACTCGTCGGTATCGGTTGTAGAACGCAATCTTTGTCTGCATCCTACTCTTCGGCTAAAAAGATATTTAATGTGTCGCGTGAGCATGTCATACATATGCTGAAAACCCTAGTAGGTTTACCTAACTAGGTACCTGATTGGATACAGCGTCGATACACCTACGACTAGCGTGTTGTAGAACTCCATAATTGTAGGCCTTGGGCGATGTTCCTCCATTTTCCCCAAACGTTTAGGGTCCCCAGGTCCGATTCCACCGCGTACAGTCAGAGTGTTCCTGGCCTTCCACGAAGTCGTTGGCCTCTATCCGGTTCTCTGTTTTCACCATTCTTTCTTCCGACAATCGCACTAAGTGACCAGCCCACTGAAGTGTATCGTACTTTATACGTTCCACAACATTTTCTTTTTTTTGTACACTTGATACAGCTCGTGATTATTGCTTTTGCATCTGCACCACACACCATATTCTAGTTTCCCTCCGAATATTGTAGGCAGTACTTTTCTCTCGAAATCCTAGAAAGTTTTCCGGTCCACCTCTTTTAGCGTCCACGCTTCAAGTCCGTAAAGGGCCGCTGATAAAATCAGAGTTTTATACAAATTTCGTTTCCTTCTGCAAATTGCGGGACCTAAACTAGTTACGTAATCCACAGAAGGTCAAACTGGCAGTAGCAATACGTCGTTTCATTTCACGGGAAACTTCATTGTCACATGTCACAAACGTAAACAAATTCTTCAAAAACTTCAAACACATCTCCATCAAGCACTAACTGAGCACGAACACCACTAGGTCTATCTTTACCCGCAACCATGTACAATCAACTCTCTACATCTCGATGCCCCAAGTAGCACATATTGTCACAATTGAGATAAGGCGATCGATATGCGGCAAATTCAATTATTATTCAATTATAAAAATAACTACTATGTGGGTCGGTAAAAATCATGCACCCTTATTCCAATCGACTACAAAGGCTTACTTAGCCGTGCGGTAAGATGCGCGGCTACAAAGCAAGACCACGCCGAGGGTGGCTGGGTTCGATTCCCGGTGTCAATCTAGGCAATTTTCGGATTGGAAATTGTTTCGACTTCCCTGGGCATAAAAGTATCATCGTGTTAGCCTCATGATATACGAATGCAAAAATGGTAACTTGGCTTAGAAACCTTGCAGTTAATAACTGTGGAAGTGATTAATGAACACTAAGCTGTGAGGCGGCTCTGTCCCAGTGTGGGGATGTAATGCCAATAAGAAGAAGAAGAAGAAGAAGAAGAAGAACAAAGGCTTAGGGGAAACTGGGGTAATATGCACCCCCGGGGCAAAACGACCCTTTGGCATTTTTGAGTGCTTTTTCGGCAGTTTTTCGATAGTATTTACTACAGAGCATGTAGTTCGGATCTCGAACTACCAACTCAGTAGTAAACATTCTTGAAAATATTCCTGAAACACCGCTAAAAATGCCAAAAGGTCGTTTTGCCCCGGGGGTGCATATTACCCCAGTTTACCCTACATGGTTAGCGGCTACAAAGCAAGACCATGCTGAGGGTGGCTGGGTTCGATTCCCGATGCCGGTCTAGGCAATTTTCGGATTGGAAATTGTCTCGACTTCCCTGGGCATAAAAGTATCATCGTGTTAGTCTCATGATATACGAATGCAAAAATGGTAAACTTGGCTTAGAAACCTCGCAGTTAATAACTGTGGAAGTGCTTAATGAACACTAAGCTGCGAGGCGGCTCTGTCCCACTGTGGGGATGTAATGCCAATAAGAAGAAGAAGAAGATGTGTGTCATTAAAATTGTGCATATTCATCTATTTACGACAAATATAGATCCTATGAGAAAATTAAATATTCTTTCTCTAAATACATTCTTACAGACGAATCCAAGTAAAAATAAGAAGAAGAAGAAGAAGATCGTTTGTGTTAACTTCGACAGGTCCCACTGCTCAGGAAGATAATTTTAAAATGCTTATTATAAATTCTTGGCAAAAAGTAATTAAAATATGATTGAAGTACGATAAGGGAAACGTTCCTAAGTACATAATTAAACGTTTATTTCATTTTTTGTATATTGTCTAAAAATGTACTTATCATAAAGTCCTGATTTTTTACACATCGTACATAAATCAGATTAATTACATTTCGTCTAGACTGGGAGACTGGGGAGACTTGATCCCCTTTTTTATTTACGGTGTATCGCATCCAAAATTTAATAAACTTACGCGGTTTTCACACAGACTTTCTAAGAATCATATAATTTAACTTTACTGATAGGAGACGAGCCAGTCTCGGGCTGAAAGTCTCGATAATAAAGACAAAAAAAACTTTACTGATGTGTGACAGTCTGTAAATTGTTGTTGTTATTGATACACAATCGATTTTTTGGAGTGCTGTCAAAAATCGAATTTACAAATATTCGGTGGGAAGTGATCCCTCTTCAAGCACATACTTCGATGAAAGTAGACATTTTTTTAAATATTTGAAATACGCAGATTTCCCGATTTGTGCGTATTCATGAACGATTTTGGATATGGAATTCAACAGCGCATGCAACCATAGATTTTTTTTTCAAGCCAATCTTTCGTCAAATCTGTCAAACCTGAGAACAAATTTATATTTGTTAGATTTTTTTCGCCAAATTTTGTATGGGTGACTAATAAGGGAATAAGGGATCAAAGTGTCCTCATATTAAGGCAATTACTTTACCTAAAATTTGGTGTCTGGGCATTTGTTCGAATGCCGTTGGATTAAAAACAATTTCCTCAGATTATGAGTAGTGAAGACTGAACGTGAGTAGTGAGAAGTGGAGAGTGGAAAGTGAGAAGAGAGGACCGAGAAGGGAGAAGTGAAAAGAGTGAAGGGAGTGCGATGAGATATGAGAAATGGAACGAGAGAAGTGAGAAATGAGGAGTGAGAATTGATAAAGACAAATGAGATGTGAGGATTGAGAAGTGATAAGCAAGAAGTGAGAAGTGATAAGTGAATAATAATAAGGAGTGAAAAGTGAACTGACAACAGTGAAATGAGGAGTGAGAAGTGAAAAGAAACAAGAGAAATGAGAAATTAGTACAGAAAACTGAGAAAATAATCCTCAATTCTTCTTTCTTCATTTTCGTTCTGCTTTTATCCTTTTTTTTTTACTTCTACCTTCCATCTTCGATCTTTGTTCTTCATTTTTATTCTTCCTTTTTTCTTCTTCCTCTTCCTTCTTACTGCTTCCTACTCCATTATTTTTTTCCATTCGTCCTGCTACTTCTTTTCTTCTTCCTCTTTCTTCCCTCTTCCTTCTTCCATTTTCCTTCTGTCTTCATCCTGCTTTCTTCTCCGTTCTTCCTTGTTCCATTTTTCTCCCTTATTTCTTTTTCCTATTTCTTTCTTTCTTCTTCCTTATTTCATTTCCCTTTTTTCTTCTTCCTTTTTCGTCATTTCAATTCCTACCTTGTCCTTTCTTCCTTTTTTTCTTCATTCTTCTTCCATTTTCCTTCTCCCCTCTTTCTTCTTCCTACCTTCTCGTATCTTCCTTTTTTTCTTCTTTCTCCCTTCTTTTTTCTTCATTCTTCTTCCTTATTTTTTCTTCTTATTTCAATCTTCTTTTTTTCCATTTTTCCTCTTCCTTCTTCCTATTTACTTCTTCCTTCTTACTTCTTCCTTTTTCCATCTTCCTTCTTTATTCTTCCTTCTTTCTTCTTTCTTCTTCCTTCTTCTTTCTCCCTTCTTCTTTCTTGCTTTTTTCTTCTTCCTCCTTAATTTTTCCGTTTTCCTTCATCCTCCCTGCTTCTCCTTTTTTCTTCTTCCTTTTTTTTCTTTCTTTTTCCTGCTTCCTCCTTCCTTCATCCTTTACCCTTCCCTCTATTTCCTTCTTCCTTCTTTCTATTTTCTTCTTTTTTATTTCTCTTCTTTCTTTCTTCTCTCTTCTTCCTTCTTCCTTCTTATAATTTTTTTCTTTCTTTTTTCTTCTTTTTTCTTCCTTATTCTTATGTTCTTCTTTCTTCTTCCTACTATCTTCAATCTTCTTCCTTCTTCTTTCTTTCTTATTTCTTCTTCCATTTTTTTCTTTCTTCTTTCTTCTCTTTCTTCCTCCTCTTCTTTCTTCCCCCTTTTGTCTTTTTCCGGCCTCCCTCTTTTTTCTACTTTCTTCTGCCTTCCTTCTTCCATCTTCATTTTTCTTCCTTCTTGCTTCTACCTTCTTTCTTCATTTTTCTTACTTCTTCCTTTTTCCTGCTGCCTTCGTCCTGCTTCTTTCTTCTTTTTTCCTTCTTCCTACTTTTTTCTTACTTTATTCTTCTCGCGTATCATTTCTAACCTGTCAAATCTCACTTAAATCCAAGAACTTAACACTTGCTTACTTACTTACTTATGGATCCAGTACAACTCCGGTGGTGCAAAGGGCCGACTGGAAAGATCTTCATCCTGACGCACACGCAACATCTTCCTTAAAGCACCGTGTTTCTATTCAGTTTCATTGAAGGCATTGGAAAAACATCAAAGCACGAAAAAGTTGCATCAAGATGTCAAAAACGTTCGAATTATGATCTATGTTTCATTAAAATTGCAATACAGTACGTGTTTGACATTTGGAAACAAATAAACAAAGAATATTGCATATTGGTTGTGGTGGGGTTTGACAGTGGGCCCTGTTAAACCCCTATAAAAAGCAGCATGTATCTGCAAGTAGGCTCCGCCAAAGCGACCGTGTGCCGCTCAAAGCGCACAAGCCCAGGTGCTGGTGTTAGGTGTTACGCTAAACAGCCCTGACACGACGGCCCTCCGACGAGACAGGAGGTTTGCGTAGGCCCAATAAGCCGCCTTTAAAAACAACCATTACGAACGACATAGAAGATAATACGACTCGATACATTCGGCAATGACCTAGGCGACGGATAAAGTATCACGATTCGAAGCTTGGAACATGGAACTGCAAGTCGCTAGGTTTCGCAGGTTGCGACAGGATAATCTAAGATGAATTACATCCCCGCAACTTCTACGTCGTAGCACTGCAGGAAATCTGCTAGACAGGACAGAAAGTGTGGAAAAGCGGGCATCGAGCGGCTACCTTCTACCAAAGCTGTGGCACCACCAACGAGCTGGGAACCGGCTTCATAATGCTGGGTAAGATGCGCCAACGCGTGAGTGGGTGGCAGCCAATCAACGCTAGGATGAGCAAGCTGAGGATAATCATCAACGTGCACAGCCCACACGAAGGGACACCCGACGACGAGAAAGAAGCGTTCTATGCACAGCTGGAGCAGACATACGATGGATGCCCACTGCGGGACGTCAAAATCATCATCTGTGACATGTACGATACCAGCAGAGAAATTCGGAGACGCGTCATGGCAGGAAATCGTACATACTTTGGACTCCGCAAAACGGTCCGATCGAATAGTGTTCACCGCTGTACCAAACTGACATTCTACAAAACGCTTATTAGACCGGTAGTTCTCTACGGACACGAGACATGGACGATGCTCGTGGAGTACCAACGCGCACTGGGAGTTTTCGAAAGGAAAGTGCTGCGTACCATATATTGTGTGGTGCAGATGGCGGACGGTACGTGGAGGAGGCGAATGAACCACGAGTTGCATCAGCTGTTGGGAGAACCATCCATCGTTCAGAACGCGAATATCGGAAGGCTCGGTGGGCCGGGCACGTAGCCAGAATGTCGGACAGTAATCCGATGAAAATGGTTCTCGACAACGATCCGACGGGAGCAAGAAGGCGAGGTTCACAGCGGGCAAGGTTGATCGATCAGGTGGAGGACGATTTGCGGACCCTCCGCAGAATGCGTGCTTGGCGAAGTGCAGCCATGGACCGAGCTGAATGGAGAAGACTTTTATGTATTGCACAGGCCACTCCGGTCTTAGTCTGGCAATAAATAAATAATCATTTCTCTTCTTTCTTTCTTCTCTCTTCTTCCTTATTATATTTTTTTTCTTTTTTCTTCCTTATTCTTTCGTTCTGCTTTCTTCTTTCTTCTACCATCATTCTTCTTGCTTCCTCTTTCTAATTTCTTCTTCATTTTTCCTTTTTTTCTTTCTTCTTTCTTCCTTCTGCTTAATTCTCTTTCTTCCTCCTCTTTTCTCTCTTCTCTCTTTTTTCTGTTTCCTTTCTCTTTTTTCTACTTTCTTCTATCTTTCTTCTTTCTTCCTTCTTTCTTCATTCTTCTCAATTCCTTTTTGCTTCTGCCTTCTTCCTTCATTTTTCTTGCTTTTTCGTTTTTTCTGTTTTCTTCGTCCTTCTTCCTTCTTCCTTTTTCCGTCTTCCTGCTTTCTTCTTCTTTTTTCCTTCTTCTTGCTCTCTTCTTCCTTTTTCATTCTCACATATCATTTCTAACCTGTCAAATCTCACTTAACTCCAAGAACTTCACACTACACATTTCTTATTTCTTACTAACTGTATGTAACCGGCCTTATCCAGGATTGCCAGTTTGATTTCACAGCTGTTGGAGTTGCCAATTCGATTTCGCTAAAACCAGTTGGTAAACGGGGTTATCGATTGTTTGTTGTTGATACTTTCTCAGTAAGAAGAAGTCAAAGAACATCTAATGATATCTATCTTATATCACTTTTAAAAACATTAATTCCGGCAAATAAATTCATGTTTTATTCTAAGAAATGATTTTACCGAGAAAAAGATGTTTATCGAAACTGTTATTTTCGAGGAATTGCCATTTTCGGGGAAATGTCGTATTCGGGGAATTGTCATATTCAGGGAAATGTCATATTCTGTGAAATATTATTTTTGAGAACTTTTGATTTTCGGCGAAATGTCGTATATGCGATTTTTTTAAGAACGTCGTATTAGAGGACTTGTAATTTTTGGACGAAATGACATTTGACAAATGTTTTCAAGGATATATTACTTCCCAGCCAATACAAGATCGTATATGGTATCACATAAGATGCTAAAACGGAGGCCATATATGTACTTCTTGATACAATATGTACGTATATCGTCTCCACTTTAGCATCGTATATTGCAGCATATACGATTTTGTGTTGACTGGTTTGTGGAAAATGTTATTTTCGGGGATATGTTATTTCCGGGAAAATGTTTATTTGGAATTTATCAATTAAAAGAATTGGTTTCCAGGGAATTTAACAATTTCAAATAACTTCACTTAAGAATGGGAAATTTGAAGTATGCCCAACGTCCGATAAGCTTATCGTATCCATGTGTTCAATCGCTGTTATCCTGTTTTTGACTTCCAATTTTCTCTTGTCACCAATAAGAATCGTTATCGTGAGGTGTTAGCTAGACAGTAAGTTGTTAGTTAGTTAGTTAGATAATTTATTAAGCAAATTTTGTATGTATCATTTGGAAATTTGTATTCTGTTGATATGAAATGAAGAGTTTGTTTTGCGCCCATTTGAGAAAGAGCTTCTATTAATAGCTCTACTCAAATGGGCTTTTCCCTGCTTCAGAAAATTAATAAAAATAATTTAAATAAAAAAATATATAAATGCCTTACGTTTTTCACGCTTGACGTGCTGATGCTTAACCTCATGCACTTTACTCTTCCTTTACACCTCCCATTTCCCGTTCAACGCCATCTATAATCGCCTGCTTGGGGTAAAGGATATATGTCCCAATTTTTGAGGATATCGGTAAAGCGGTTCAGAAGTTTTACTGAAATCGTCGTTTTCTATATAATATACCCCACGACTCGTAACCACATCCCGCTTTTTCCAATGATTCTCCAACTCCTCTATAATCGTCCCCTTAGGATTGACGATACGTGTCCCAAATTTGGTTTAAATGTTGCGTTGAACACGAAGAGCTGTATCCCACAAGTATCAAGTAGGTGAGCGGCTGCATTCAAATAATTTGCATTGACTCAAAATGATAACCTACTGATTATCTAAAAGCATCACCCATAATAATCCAAACAATGACAAACATTTTGAAGTTTTTCGTTACACACACTACAAACTGAATCCCTGCATGTATTAACGAGTAATAGCCGAATCAAGTCATATATATTACATAGTTTAAACATAGTTCTCACCAGCCGTGGTGGGGGGACCCCGTTACCTGATGACACATTTGCAGCTTAGTGCATAATTTCGCACAATAGTGACGACAAGCAGTGCGGCACCGATTCACAGTCAGTCGCTAATTGGTGCCAGAAACTAGAACTTTTCCCATCGCAAAAGACAGTGAGAGGGCAGTCAGTGGTTGAGCATACACCATCCAGCCAAAACCTAGCCCAGTCGCGCATATTGATGGGAAAGTGGGACTCTTTACTTCTATGCATTATCCGTCCATCAGCTGATGGTCGACTTGATCGTCGTCGTGTACGTCGTCGTTGATTATTGTCACAGTTCTCAGCGCTCATCATCCAGTGAGTGAGCAGGCTATCAAAAGAAATGCCGCGCATTGATGCTGATGTTTGCTGCCCAGATAAGGATCTACTTTTTGTGCATTCTTACCTTTCAGACATGCAACCAGGGATGCCAGATACATTTTTGATAAGTCTGTATCAATCTCAGCAAAATGTCTGTATTTGTCTGTATAGAGTTTAGAACACACAGGAATTAGACAATTATTGAAAAACAGTGTACTTTCGAAAACGTAGAATATCATTGTAATACTTAGTCGAGTCAAGTACGAGAAACTGAAGACAAGTAAGCTTTGCGCTTTCGAACAAAATACCTTTGGCTTCCTAACGGAATCTTTTAAGGCTTCGGAATTCCATAAGGATATCCCTTATACAGAATGAGAAAAAAAATCGACTCCACTCGGTATTCCAATAGTACTCCTTTTGAAAGTCTAGAAGAAATCCGTTTGAAAGTAAAGTCCAAAATAATTTCGTTCAGCAGCCCAATAAAGTTCCGTTGGGAAACTCAAAAGAACTCTGTTTTGGAAGCCATCGTTCAGAAATCTAGAAGAATTCCTTCAAGAATCCCAAATCTTTTTGTTCGGAAACCCAGAGAAAGGACTCATTTGGATTTACGAACCAAGATTTTTTTGGTTTTCTGAACGGAGCTTTTTTTACGTAGCTTTATTAGAATGATTTTTAAGTTCAGTACAAAGTTCATCACTTAAAAAAGAACTGAACGGAGCTCTTCTTGGCTTTCGGAAAGAACTCTTTTGGGTTTTTTAAGCGATTCCTTTTGCAGTTCCGAGCAAAATCCTTTCAATGCTTCGGTAGGAAATCGCTCAAGTATTCTAATGGGAATCCCTTGTTTAAAAGCTAAAAAAGATTCCGTTCAGAAGCCCTGAAAGCTCCAATCGAAAGTCTAGAAGTATTTCTTTGGAAATTCTGGACTTTCTGGATTCCGTTCGGAAGACCAAAAGTATTCCATTCCTGATTCAAGAAAGATTATGTTCAGAATCCCATCAGAATTCCGTTGGATGATTCCTTTCGTAAGCCCGAAAGAATTTCGTTCGAAAACTAGAAGGGATTCCGTTAGTAAACCCAGGAAGTTCGGAAGTTCACATAATTCTGTTCAGAAATCCGTACGAATGGATGTCTCTTGGGCACCGTAATGGAATTCTTTTTGGGCTTTCGAGAGGGATCATTTTGTGTTTCAGAATGGATGAATTTTGGACTTCTGTATGGAATCTTTTAAGGTTTCACGAACGAATTAAATAATCTATCCGTTTGAAAATCTAAAAGAATTCTTTTTGACACCCAAAAGGAATTCCGTTCAGAAGCCTAAACGGCTCCACCCGGAATTACAAAATGTTACCGTTTGGAATTTTTATAAAAATCCTTACGAAATCCCATAACAATTTTGTTTGGAAAAACAAAATGGTTTAATTGGAAAGCCCAACAGAATTATGTTTGGCAGCTCACAGTTTTCGAAAACTGAATATCTGTAAAAGTCTGTAACTTCAATTAAAAGTCTGTATAATGTCTGTAATCTGTATGATGTCTGTATGTAAGACCAAATGTCTGTATAAATACAGACATGTCTGTATGTCTGGCATCCCTGCATGCAACTACAAAGTGCATCCGTAACTCTACTTCATTCATGTCACTTCGCAAAGATGTTTGGGTGGATTGGGCGAGGGCGGTGATGCCGGTGCAAGAGGACTTCGCGAGTGCACCAGCCAGTAGAGATGAGAAGCAATATCGCGGGTCGTATACATTTTGCATACCTTCAGCCATATCATCACACATACCATACATGTATAAGCATGGAAGGATAGGTTTCATAAGTGATACCCCTCGCGTCGCTAAAGATGCTTATCGGTTTCTATCGTTCAGTCGGTTAGCCACAGTGGCAGGCCTTTGAGCAATAGCCTGTCTATTTAATTTATTTATTGCTTTATATTGGACAAGGAAAAATTAAAAAATAAACATACGCCAATGTTAACAATAAATTAGAGCAGAGTAGTGAAGTGAACAACTACGGTAATAATTTAGTATATACAAATCGACAATTGTACTGTTACCGGTCACTGTATACAGTCAGTGTAATGTATCTTAAGAGGATTGAGCACATCAACGAACGGTACGCGGTACTTGTCTCAATTAAAAAGCAATTGCTCACCTACAAACAACTTGGCGATACGATGGCGTCTCGTTTTTGCGAGGGACGACGAACGAGAGCGTTGTGGTGTGAATTAACGGGTTCTTGCTATCGCGTAATTTTGATTGACGGCTTGGGTGTATTGTTTTCAGGATGTAGGAATGTCGCTTTTCTTGAAACGGATGCTTCGCGACGGTTTGTATGGAGATTTGAGCATGTATGTTAATATAGACGGATTAGGCAAAACTGTATTAAAATTTGCCATCCGCTGGTTAGGTGAAGAAAAAGTATCTCACTACAGGATAATAATAATATAGGCCCTCCTTAGCCGTGCGGTAAGATGCGCGGCTACAAAGCAAGACAATGCTGAGGGTGGCTGGGTTCGAATCCCGGTGCCGGTATAGCCAATTTTCGGATTGGCAATTGTCTCGATTTCCCTGGGCATAAAAGTATTATCGTGTTAGCCTCATGATATACGAATGCAAAAATGGTAACTTGGCTTAAAAACCTCCCAGCAGTTAATAACTGTGGAAGTGCTTAAAGAACACTGCGAGCTGCGAGGCGACAATGTCCCAGTGGGGGATGTAATGCAAATGAAGAAGAAAAAGAAGAATAATAATATATTGCTGCTTAGTTTGACTACATTTGATCGGTAATCAATTGCCACATTATTTTCCAATATTTGCATCTATCTTTTCACTATCACCGTCATCAGTATCAAAAGCCTTACAATGCGTTTCAATAGCCAACCATATTTTAGTTCATGTTTGAAAACAACCAATTCACCGTTTGAAGACCCATTCAGTCCTTCACACCCATCACGGAAAAGAGATATCTTTTCTTTGATTACGCTTTTTTTTATTTACAATCGCTCAAAGCAGATGTCGATTACGTGCCAAACGAGCAAAGGAGCAATAAATAAAAGGTGTTGATGAAAATTTATTTACATTTCAAGTGACGAGTAGTGGCGTAGAAATGAAGAGTACAGAAAAAACCGTAAAAATCTCATCGCCGAACAAGTGGAAATAAATTGCCAACCATCAACCATCATCACTCGGGCAGTTGGTTGGTACACGAGCTCAGCAAAAGCCAGACGCAGCCTCTGCACTCTGCTGGGTTTGGGAAGTCCGATGAATGCTGCTCCTATCAAGTACAGCTCGACATTTTTGGCATTCTTTTTGCCACGAAGAGCGCAGCATCTTCTTGACTGATGAACAACGCGTTGTCTTGAGAGCTTTTCTTTTTTCCTTTCGATTTCGAGTGGCAACCGATACCCTGGGCTGGATGTTCACTCCTTACTCTAAGGGCTCTTTTTGGATGAATTGAAACCGTAATTAGATCTCTATTTTTGGCGATTCGGGTAGAGGTACCTTGGGCGCGTGTGCTGAATGCAAAGGGGCACGATATGAGAAGGGGTTCAGAAGAGTAATTAAAATTAGCTGCATCGGAATTGGGTGAAAAAACGGAATCGCGTGCCCAAGTGGGAATGATGAGTGTTTTCCAATCGGGACGGTATTAACTGTTACAGAATGATGGACGAGGGGAATTCTTCGGGTTTGGAGTACTTTTCACGCAATGCTTCGTTCGAGATGTTAACTTTTGGTAGTATGGAGAGTCTTAGAACGATTGATTCTGAAGCTAAAGTGATCAAGGTTTGTTTTTTTTTTCATGATAATCTTGACCTGGTCAACCAGTTGGAGGTACTCACAATACTCAAAGACTACCGTCTTTTGAATTTTTAATTTGTGTTACTATATTTGATTGGCGATAATTTATTAAAGTATGAATGGCTTCTTTTCTTCTTCTTCTTCTTCTTCTTCTTCTTCTTCTTCTTCTTCTTCTTCTTCTTCTTCATTGGCATTACATCCGATCCCCCACTGAGACATTGCCGCCTCGCAGCTTAGTGTTCATTCAGCACTTCCACAGTTATCAACTGCGAGGTTTCTAAGCCATGTTACCATTTCTGCATTCGTATATCATGAGGCTAACACGATGAAACTTTTATGCCAAGTCGACACAATTTCCAATCCGAAAATTGCCTAGACCGGCACCGGGAATCGAACCCAGCCACCCTCAGCATGGTCTTGCTTTGTACCCGCGCATCTTACCGCACGGCTAAGGAGGGCCTCTAAAGTATGAATGGCCTAGTCGGGAAAGCACCTATCTAGCGTACAAAGCCCACCGAAGGGGTGGTTACCCTCCAAAACCTATTTCGAACTAAATCTACCCCACGTTGTACATATGCATAATCGAGTTTCAGACATAGTAACTAGTCCATTAATCAAACATTCATGACTATGTGTTCCCCATGTTAGGAGCATCACGTCAGCTATTCCTGAAATTGATTGGAAATTCGGTATATGGAACGTTAGAACCCTGTTGAAAGCTGCACGAATTTCCTTCTCTGCTCGAGAGCTGCAAACGAAAAAGATGGAGGATGCAGCGCGTCATGGGATCCGATAGTGAGGAAAATGAGAACGGGAATCTTGGACCCAACTGCGGGAACCTCATTCAAGTATCATATTTACTATAGTAACTATAGTAAATTTACTGTATACAGTGGTGGCGAAAAGACGGATCACGGAGTTGGTTTCGTAGTGCCTGGTAAGCAGCAACGTTTAATCGTTAGATGAAAGCTGGTAAGTAATCGCATCTACGTATTGAGAATTAGGTTCTGCAACTACAGCTTGATCAATTCATACGTACCAACCAACGACGAACCCGATGGTGTGAAGGTCAAGCTCTTTGATCGTCTAGATAAGACCTACCGAGCACGAACGGACCGGAAGGGAAGTGAAAATCATTGGAAAGGAAAGCCTCCACGTAATTACCAATGACAACGACCTGAGGGGAGCTTATTTTATCGCAGCCAACGGAAAGAGTATCTGTAGCACCTTTTTTCACTCAAGAATATTGGAAAGCACACCAAATCGATGATGTTTTGGTGGACGATCCACATTTGTCAGATGTTATGGATGTGAGAACCTTCCGAAACCCAAATTTCGACTCTGACCACTATCTGGTGGTATGTAAGATTCGTGCAAGGCTGTCCAGCATCACCGGTTCTAGTCGTGAGAGAGCATACAGAGACTGCCAGGCCAAGACGTTGCATAGCAATTCGATAATGAGATCGACGAACGAATCGCAGAACACCTAAATGGAGGAAATTTGAACGCATTGTAGCAACAAGTCTACGAGGCGGTCAAGCCACAGAGGCACTTGGTACCACACAAGGATACAAACAGAAAGGCTTGTATCCAACCCCACCGAAGGGGCGGTTACCCTCCAATACCTTTTCCGAACTAAATCTATCACATGTTGTACATATGCATAATCAAGTTTCAGACATAGTAATTAATTTCCACTCCGGGTGGCTTAATACCCGGCATATAGGCAATTAACTTTGAATGTACTGAGAAAGGCTGGTTTGATGTGGAGTGCCAAAAAACGACAGATGAGAAAAACCAGGCCAGGAACCGCATGCTCGTAGCGGCTTCACGCCAAAATAGAGAACTATATAAAGAACTAAGAGCATCTAAGGAAATAAAGCACCACTGGCATAAGAAACGGAAACGCGGACGCGCGGAAATCCTACAAAACGATCATCAACATGCACGATGCACACCTCTGATGATGATAAAAGAAGTGACCAGAGACTTGCATAATCCACGTTATATGTTATTTTCAAGAAGGACGTTTTAAATTTTTGACTCAAAAATAGTTAACTGTGAGGGTGAGATATAGGGTAAGACGGTATAATATGCCCCCCCCCCTTAGTCAACTCCTTGATAACTTTTTACTTTTCAACGCAATTTATGCAAACTTTGTGTTATTCCAGGAAGTCGCCCATGAGTAATCATTTAAAAATATTACAGATAACACGTAATAAGGCCGTTACAAATATTCAATTGACTTTTTTTCCTACTAGTCTCCGAAAGGTCAAGGGGGGGGATAATAAAAAATAAATATTAAAATGAAAAAAATCAAAAAACTCCTCGGATTTGTTAAAGAGTGTTTTGAAAATCCTCAAAATTATCCGAATTTTATTTTTTTGCCCCTCAAAATATCATTTTTTGGCAAAAAAAATCCGGGGGGGGAGACAAAATGGATTTTAAATATTTGTATCGGCCTAAAGCTCTTTTGAAAAGTCGTGAAAAAATGGATTTCAAAAAGTGCCTGGGCAATACGCCCCACCTTAACCAGAGACGTTTCATAGCCCTTCATTAGTATTTTATCAATCCCACTATAAAAAGATTACAAATCCTTATGTGCTTGACATTAAAAAACCAACGTAAGTTCATTTAAGCTGGTTGGAATTACATTTTAATAGTTTCCCTATAAGGGAACTGTTCCGATCTCCAGCTCACTGAACATATATTGATCTCATCGCGAAAGAAAGAAATACGATACCAATTTCGTGGCTTTTTTTGTAAACATGCGTGCTCACTGCCGAAAAAAAATCACAAATATGAGAAATAAATCAAATACCTTCCCATTGCTTTGTTTTTGATGGGATGAACATTGGAGCCATGAGATGAAATCCACGAGCAGTTCCCCTAATTTGGTAGCAACTGCTGCAAGCTCGCCGCGCTTGTGTCCAGTTGGTAAGGGCATATCGTCCTGCCTACACTGGAGCGTTTTAACCAGTGAACATATTTTTGAAAAACGTTACATTTTTGAAGATAGAAGCAATTTTATATCATATTAATCACTGAGAAAACTTATTTGGTTGCTCAACTGAGTGCTCCAGTGTAATTTTTGCGGAAAGTATGCTAGAGTCGCTCCAGAATGTTGAGAAAACAAATATGAAAGTTACATCAAAACTGTAACTTTTTGTATTTTTCTATTATTTTTATTACGTAATACAAAAATACTCCCATATTCACATAGGATGATGGTTAGTGGGGCGTTTTGGCCAGATGGAGCGCGTTATACCGTCTTACCCAGGGGGAGAAGGCGGAGCACTGAATCCCTACCCCAACATGTGCGACATCTGGATTTGGTTCTAAACTGTAAACAACAGTGTTAATTCTCTACCACCTTTTTGTTATGGCGAGGCAATTTTTATGCACACTTTTGTTTTCGATATTTTATCAAAATTAAACACTCAATCATGCAGCAATATAACGATGTGGTATGCTTGAGATACCTGCTTGATTATAGGTACTCGAAACTAACTCGTAACTAACCGAATATAAAAATGTTCACATTGACGATTGCGCCCTAACACCGGTTCTAAGCTTCGATGCGTTGCGTTGCGTTGCGTTGCGTTGTAACGGAGTATTTCGTAGATTGCATACTGATAGTTGTCATGTATATTCTTTACCTTTCTTACCCCAATTGCTTATGGATTTCCATTTGGGATTCAATGGAAATCCAATTGGGGGTCCAAAATGATAAAACATGAAAGCTATCATTGCCGGCCACGCCCATCTTCTCCGTTACTAGGAAAGGGAAGGAAATGATGATATGACATCTACTTAACGAGAGGCCAGCGACTCACCGACGCCCTCATAGATGTCAAGGAATGGATGGTGGGTAGGGTATGTGGTTTAGGAGTATCATTATAAGCAAATGATAGAAAATTTGTGGAAATACGTTGGGAGTGACTTTGCTAAGAAATTTATGTCACTCCATTATCCTTGCCGATGATTTTCCTCGGATGGGGCGAAGGTATTAGCCTTGCCCTGGCTAATAGCCTAGGTTTAAGCGCCTTTGCTCGCTCTCTGAAACGAAAAAAGAGCAAAAAGAAATTAAATTCCCCTTCCCCCCTGATATGATAATGATTTTGATCAACAAATGAATTCTAAGTGGATGAATAAATGATCAAACGGCTGCAAACAAGCCTCTATCATTGACACAGGTTAGCATCGCTACAGAAAATATGCTGCTTTTATAATCCATGGTTCCCTTATGAGGTTAACTAATACAGTTTTTATTCCATGGTGGCTGTCAATCATTTAGTTACGCACTATGGCTCCTATTCAATGCAATATACCTATAAGCGTTGTGCAATATAATACAACTAGCGTCACCTAAATCCAGAATTTTGGCTTGACCAATTAAATGAACCTTTCAAATATTAACTAGATGCTGTTTCAGTAGGAATGAGTCAAAGATGTTTTTCACCACAAACTACGAAACATTCTCTATCGACCAGATTTGACCAGACCAGAAATTGCATGATTTTGTCACATAAAACGAAAAGAACGAACCCTGTATAGAAATATACTTTTTGGGATATATCATTGTCCTCAAGACACCTTTACCATCTGAAATGCCATCTTAAGGCCACCGTCTAGTGAGTTTGCGCTTTGAACTATTTATATGCGAGAGAATCGTAAAACTGATTTGAGAACAACAATTTTGACCAAACTGATTGAAATATTCGACCACCGAAACAATACCTGCATAAGGAATTTGATATTCTTTGAAATGCGTGAAAAACAATGTGAAAGTTTTTCCGGGATTTTCCAGGATACTTCGGGGACTGTCGCAAGGTCCACACAATTTTACCACCGAACGACTTTTTCCGCGAATTCCGCAAAATTCAAAGCGGAGACATATGTATTTTTATGTTGTAAACTGTTGACACAAGTCAAAAGGATGTGTATGTTCCATTACTTATATGAATAAATTCAATTTTCCGGGAAAAACTACGAATTTCCCAAGTCAGGTCAATCAAAGGTTCTATGCGGAATTGAGACTCTGGGAAAAGAATATTCAAAAAATTTCAAAAATCATGTGGAAATGTATAATAATTAAATCAATGAAAATCTTTCACCATAATTTCAATATCTCAGAAGTTTTCCCTGGTTTTCCCGAATTTTACATAAATTAGATGGTGAAGATGGTTACGAAGCGCGAAAGAGGGAAGCGAAGTAAATATAAACGTAGCGTTCCGGTCTTTGACGATCGGTACGATACAAGGCCATCGGTCGGCGCGACCTATCTACGTATAAGAAGGGATCTTCGATAATCTTAATGGTTAATTATAGTATGTGAGCAAAATTAAACAGGAAAAGTTTTATAATCAATTGATATCAATATTATCATAACCTTGTCTAATTTAAAAATGGAAAAATGATTATAGTGTAAACTCAACAACAACCAAACGTACTTACCCTATTCCACATACCTACACATGACTCAATTAACATCCCCTTCAGAGGAGATCGTACCTTGTACGAAGCCCTACTTATCATAACAAATATCCAGAGCGTCAAGACAAGCATCTCTTCCCCGTTAATTCTGCTACTCAAGACATCGCCAATTCCGTCGTTCCATCGTCGATGGTGTTAATGAAAGTGCATGTACAGCCATGTAATACCAACGGATCCTTTATTCCAACTCCAAACGCCAAGTTTTGAGCTTGGTAGTTCTTGTTGTTTCCTAGGCACTGATTCGAATAAAAAGCCCGGATCTTCTAGAACGGATTGTCAGACTATCCGTTTTGTAGCTATTTCCCGTCATTGAAGCACAAGCACTTTGGGTGACAACAGTTTTTTCTTGTTATTTTTGTAGCAAACTTTTTGGAAAATCGATAAAACTGACATCTCTGTAAGAGAAATCCCGGTTCTAAGCTTCGATGCAGAGTACACGAACTTGGTTCGCCAGTGACAGGCGTATGAGGCCCTTGGTCTTACCCTATTAGAAATTCGGCAATCCACTTCCAGCGTGCATTGATGACAGATATGCAAATATCATCCGTATAACGGTTCGGTTACCAACATTGACTAGTGAATAGCAGGCCATGATTTTGCCTCTTTCCTCGTCGGGCAACGTACGGAGTTGCACGCTCGATAACCAACGGATAGCTCGTTCGGCGAAATTACTCCACAAATTTGGCGATCCGGTCAGGTTGTTCCTGGTTGAAAATTATTATTTTGTAGGTAAGTATCTTGTGGGCGTGATTGGGATTTTTTTTCGGTTTCGACTTGTGATGTGGAAGGGAAGAGCGCCGGAATAAATGATTTGCTCATCAGTTTCGACTTGTAGTGTCGGAGAAGCTCTGGAAGAGCGTCGGATTGAATGACATCAAAAGTCGAAACCGATGAGCAAATCATTCAATCCGACGCCCTTCAGAGCGTCTTCGACATCACAAGTCGAAACCAATGGACAATGGACAATGGACGAAGGGTGTCAGATTGAATGATTTGCTTATCGGTTTCGACTTGTGGATGTCAAAGAGGCACTGGAAGAGCGTCAGATTGAATGATTTGGGATGTCGAAAATAATCTGGAAAAGCGTCGTGCTCTGAAAGAGTCCGTCGCTTGAATGATTTGTCCATCGGTTTCTGGGAAAGCATTTTCCGAGATTTTTTTTAAACAAAGAAATAGTAGTACTTCAATTGTATGTAGGAATTTCCGGAAGAGTTTCTAAAAGAAATTTCAAATGAATTTCCACATGAAATTTACGAAAGCACTTTTAAAGTAATTTCCAAATGCTCCTGAAAGAATTTCTGAATGAATTTCAGGAGTGATTCCCAAAAAAAATCTTAAAGGAATATCCGAAGATCTTAAGAAATTTCTAATTAAATTTTCGGGGGAATGTCCATAGGAATTAAAAAAAACATTAGAGAGAATTCCTGGATGAAGTTCTAAAGAAATTTCGTAAGAGCTCAAAGAATTTCTTCCTAGAGTTTCCAAAGGGGTTTCTTAGGACTGGAAGAATTAATTCAAGACATTTCTGGAATAATTGCTGAAGTGATTAAAAAAAATGACCCGGTGGAATTCCCAAACCAATTTCCGCAGACATTCGTAAAGCCATTTCCAAAAGAAATCATAAGGAATTTTTGAAAGTATTTCTAGATTTATTTGCGGAGGATTTTTTAAGAAATTCCTAGAGGAGAGAGAAGAAATTCACGATAGAATTCCTGAAGGAATTTTCGAAGCTATGCCTGAAAGAATTTCTGGGTAACTATAATCGAATTAATTCCTGGGGGAGAATTTTCCAAACGAACTTTTGAATAAATACATGAAATATCACCTAAACGATTACTGAACAAATTTCCGAAGTAACTTCTGAAGTAAACTCCCAAGGAATTCTCGAGAATATCTGAAGACTTATGATGATGGATCGACTGCAATCCCGAAATTTTTGTTTTTTTTTGCAAGTCTTAATTCCAGGTTCAAAACAGGGTTTTGTTTTACTACTATACGAATTTTTGAAGGACTTCCCGGTGAAATTCCTGACATAATTCCCGAAAGATTTTTTTTCAGATCCTCCTGAAGGAATTCTTGTAGAAACCTAAAAACTTATATGAAAATACCAATAAAAAATTATTTGAAAATTCTTTCGAGGATTGTTTTTATAATTCTGTGGGAAATTTCCTACTTCAGAAATTCGTTCGGAAATTCTTGTCCCAAATCTAGTCAGATTATTATTATTATTATTATTATTATTAAAATCTTTATTAAAGAGGTTTTATATATCTCGTCATATCTCGTCAGATTGTTCTTTGGAAATTCCTCCTGAAATAGATTTGGCAATTTCTCCAGAAAATCCTCAAGAAATTCTTTCTCCTCCAGGAATAATTTATAAATTTCCCCCCTGTAGGGATTCTTTAGTAAAACTTCCTGAAAGTTATAATTTTTCTAGAAATTGAAGGAGGCGTTTTGGCCAGGTGGGGCGCATTATACCGTCTTACCATATGTGTATGGTTTTACTCAGGGCCTGATTTAAGGGGAGGGGCGGTTGGGCCATGGCCCCGGGCCCCCACAAATCTTATTTACCAAAACCAACCTATTTTGTACATTTTGGGCCCCCCCCTAACTGTCGGCCCCGGGGCCTCTTCCGGCTAAATCCGGCCCTGGTTTTACTAAACAAAAGGAAGTTTTGTAGAAATATCCGGATGTATTTGAAAATGTCTCTTCAGAGGATCTTCCAAAGGAATCCCTGGAGGAATTGCAAAATGAATTAAAGGCTTAATTTTCAAAATTACTCCTGGAGTGGAAAGAACTTCTGATGGATTTTCAAAAGAAATTTTCGAAGAAATCCCCAGAGAACTTTCAGAATGAATTCTTGAACAAATTTCAAAGCAAAACCTGAAAGATTTAAAGAAAGAATTTACGAAAGAATTTATGAAAGAATTTAAGAAATAAATTTACGAAAGAATTTATGACAAAAAATCGAATATTTAATAAATAACACGGCATATGCTGGGTAAAGCGTACCGTTGGTACTTCGCGTACCTGAAGGAATAAAATAGACCCCATCTCGCGGTCCTCAGCCTCTTACCCAGCAACTCTTATCCCTACCTCCCCGTGGTGCTGGTCGGGATACGAGCAACCTTAGGGAAGATCGGGTAACCAACCTCGGTGGGAACTATGGTCGTATGCTGACAGGGAAGGAGGGGTTTTCTCTTCTCCGGAGGTGCAAATCTCACTGAGCGTCTGTTCTCCATGTCAGGATCGGCTCACAACAGCGTCTGTTCTCCATGTTAGGGGCGACTGATCATCGTCTGAGTGCCAGCGAGGGACTCTAAGTGAAACTGTGCACCATGGTCCACCGGAAATTTAGGGGGTTTGGTGTCAGGCCCTGCAAGCCAGCCTTTAAAAAAACATAAGGAACGAACAATCAACAAGAGAGTACGGACCGGAACCATCGGCAAAGACCACTGCGACGAAAAGGGACTAGCGATTGGAAACTCGGTTCGTGGAACTGCCAATCTTTCAACTTCATCGGGAGCACACGCATACTCGCCGATGTGCTCAAGGACCGTGGATTCGGCATCGTAGCGCTGCAGGAGGTTTATTGGAAGGGTTGAGGACTGCTGGAATACAGTTAAAGCAGCCATTAACGACGCAACGGAGATCAACATCGGGTATATGGGACGAAGTCGACGGAATGATTGGTTCGACGAAGAGTGCAAACTGATTCTGAAAGAGAAGGACGCAGCGCGGGCGGTCGCGCTGCAGCAAGGTACCCGGCAGAACGTGGAACGTTATAGACGGAAGCGGAGACAGCAGACCCGCCCTTTTCAGGAGAAGAAACGCCGCCTGGAAGAAGCGGAGTGCGAGGAGATGGAACAGCTGTGCCGTTCTCAAGAAACACGCAAGTTCTATAAGAAGCTCAACGCATCCCGCAAAGGCTTCTTGCCGCGAGCTGAAATGTGTCGGGATAAGGATGGGAGCATCTTGACAGACGAACGTGTGGTGATCGAAAGGTGGAAGCAGCACTACGAGGAACATTTGAGTGGCGCTGAGAGTATAGGCAGTGAAATTCAAGGCAGCGGAGGAGATGACTACGTCAGTTCAGCGGACGATGGAAGCCAACCAGCCCCCATCTTGAGGGAAGTTAAGGATGCCATCCAACTGCTGAAGACCAATAAAGCAACTGTTACCCTAGCAGCACACATATTCCACTTAGGTTACTGCAACTCGTCTGTGACCAGATTTAGTCACAAATAAGTTGCTGTAACTGATTGTGTCTGACTTGTGCTGCTCGGGTAGGGATGGTATCGGAGCTGAGCTCATCAAGATGGGCCCGAAAAAGCTAGCCACTTGCCTGCACAAATTGATAGCCTGAATCTGGGAAACTGAACAGCTACCGGAGTAGTGGAAGGAAGGGGTTATATGCCCCATCTACAAGAAAGACGACAAGCTGGAGTGGCTTAGAACCATCTTTGGCGGTGTGCAAGAAGACGGTGTGTGGCGGCGAAGAATGAACCACAAGCTCGCCCAACTCTACGGCGAACCCAGTATCCAGAAGGTAGCTGAAGCCGGTTGGGTACGATGGGCAGGACATGTTGCAAGAATGCCAGACAGCAACCCTGCAAAGATGGTGTTCGCCTCCGATCCGGCAGGTACGAGACGGCGTGGAGCGCAGCGAGCGAGATGGGAAGACCAGGTGCAAAACGACTTGGCGAGCGTGGGGCATATTCGAGGATGGAGAGATGCGGCCTCGAACCGTGTGTTGTGGCGTTAAATTGTTGATTCAGTGTTATCTATTTAGATGTAGACTAAATAAATGAAAATGAATACTTCAAAAGTTCCGTCGGAAATTTTATCTATAGAAATTCAATACAGTTCCGTTAGAACCCTTCCGAAATCTGTGTTGGGATTTTCTATTTCATTAAATTCCCACAAAATTTCGAAAGCTTTTTCATAGCCAATGAAAAAATCTTGGAATTCGTTGCTTCAGAATAATTCGGAGTGTGACTATATTGTTCACACAGGATTATTGTCCCCAACTGTTTGATTGTTCTGATTCCTGTTCCAAAAAGTGGAAAAAACTTATCTGAATTTGCTTCCAAATGAAGTTTCATGCAAACCAAAACAAGGCTCAGCAAAAAATCTTCCAGTGGGTCTTAAAATTAATAATGCCATTTGAGGAAATTCTCAAAAAGAAATCTAAGGATAAACTAAAGTGCCCTAATCATTGACTATCAAGAGGTTCATTACTCACAAATCCACAAATCATAGTAATATTTTACTCTCTTTGTAAAAAGAAGAAATCGCGTTAAAAGCGGATTACGCTCGCCTTTAACTCTAATCGCTTTACTCATCATCCTGTGCCAGCCTCAGCCACTTCAATTAAAACGCACGAATTGTGCCAAAAAGAGCGAAACAAGTGAGTAATGGGACCTCCGACTCCTTCCGGCACCACGACCACGCTTCCCCGCTACAATCGAACGTACGCAACACGGTTGCGAACAAATGTACGACGAGTGATGGTTATTTTGGGGGAGAGAAAATCGCTTCCAGTTGAACGCATCTCTACCTCGCCGGTCCATCATCTGCTTCCCATAACCATCATCATCAACGGCGTCGTCGCCGTTGTCCTCGTCGATACGGTCGGTCGCGGTCGGTGTAAAGCATCCTTTGACTGCGCCGGATGACAAAAGTTGCCATCAGATGTAATAAAATATCCTCTTAATCCTTTTGATGCTGTGTGGTGCTGCCGTGAAGAGCCACTACCGTGCTCACTCGAAACGGGGAAGACGATTCAGAGCTGGATGTGAGGAACAAAAAAGAGAACAAGCAAATATCGATTTGCGGTGGTTGCTACATGGTTACCCTGTCATTGGATTTTTTTTGCTCTATAGGCTCCTGGGTAGCACCGGAGTAGTATTAGAAAAAGGTTTTTGTCATGTCGAACATTTTTCACGAAGTGGATAACAACGAATACGATAAGAATCATATGAGTTGGTTCCATGAATTGGTTGATTCTAGTCCTGAGTTGAGAATAGATAGGCATCAGGTATCAAGATGGCTCCAATTATATTCCTTCTAGCATCTACGAAATTTATACCTTATTATCACTAAACTAAAAGCTCTAGAAATCCATAATAATTCCTAATGCCGTTTCACTTATTCTGTGCACTGGTTTTCCTTTCTATGGTGTTGTGACGATACTCACACCGTCACACCTATTCCACAGAACAAAAAAATATCGTTATAGGTCTCGAATAAATTTCATTCCAAGGCTTGTACAGTGAGTAGTTTTCTAATCCCAAGAATGCTATTCAGTTAGTGAGCTGTCCATGTTACTTATTTCTCGGCCAATCACGACTAGCGACTACGATGTGTACAGTCAATCAAGCTAAGCTAAGCTACGATAGAAAATTCCTAAGGAACTTCTGCGGTTATATCATAGAAGTTCCCAAGATAGTCCTTTGAAAAGTTTTCTGTGAAAACAACGTTTTCTTTTTAATTTTGTAGATTTATTTGTGGAAATTGCAAATAACTTTGCTTGAAAATTTAAAAAAATCCTTGGAAACTCCTAATGGGAATTCTGAAAAAAATCCGGCTGAAATTATTTGGTTTTTTTTTCGCTAAATTTGTGAATAAATTTTCTTAGAAATTCCGAAAAATTGTGAAGACATTTTCTTAGAAATTCCGAAAAAAAATCGTGAAAGCTTCAAAAAAAATCTTTTGAAATTTTCGAAGAACTTCCAATTTCCAGTCTACAGTTTCTTTTGAAATTCTGATAATATTTCTACACAAATAACAAGAAATTTCCCAAGAAAATGTTGAAGAATTTCTCGTGAAAATTAACAGATTCGTATATTGACCTCATTCATCCCGAATAAAATAGAAAAAGGGCCGTCTTCAGTGTCTCGTACTTGGCTCTATAGATAGTATGGGACACGATTTTACTAAAAACTTAAAATAATGTTCTAATCAGATAAGTTTCGTTATATTTGTTCGAAAAGAGGATAATAATCGTGGTTGTTAAATGGTTAGCATCCCAAACCTATGTAGATAGTTGAAAGACTCGACTTTCTCTCGTTTGAGGCTAAACTGTATGTAGCAGAAGCAACCTTTCAAGCAATTAGTTTAAAAAAACTTCGGTAACCGGTACTAGGCTTTACTAAAGGAAAAAAAATCAAGTTAGGGGTTTAAAAACATACTACAGTCGCCTCTCCATATCTCGATATTGAAGGGACCATCGAGATATGGAGAGATCGAGAAAAGGAAGGAAAAATGAAATGGGTACTAGATCCAAAAAGCTCGTTGCTATGAAAAACGACAACAAAACAATAGTAGTTTGTGCAACTAGTTGCAAAAAGATGATTTTTTCAGCACGAGTTGTACGATAGATAGATAAACCAGCCTTTGGAGATTTTGATGTCATATCCATTAAATTATTTAATTTATTACGTGACACAGAGAATGCACTATTTGAACACTCACCCAAGCCAATTTAGCTAAATGTGGTCATGTAACTATTGTTCTAATGCTGGTTTTCCATTATAGCACCCAAATGAGTGCTTTAATGGATTTTATGCAACCCATTTGAGTTGCATAATGTTCATTAAAGCACCCAAGTCATTGGTCATGAAAAGTAGGCCGTTTTATCACTCAAACGCGAACTGTAAACCAGGTATTATGATCAGGAATGGCAAAAATGTCTTTTCATGTTGTTGATTGGAATGTGGAAATTGGAGGAACACACGGAAATGCTTGTTACTGAACAAGCTCTCTAGCTAGCAATAGTTTTGTAGATAATACTAAGCCTCGAGGTTCATGATCTACTGGGGATTATCTAGAAGCAAGACAAGGATATGGCTGGGGCTCCGATGCATGGCCAAATAACAGTTTTCAAGAAAGAATTGATTTCCTATAAATAAGTGGCGCGCCTTCAATGAGATTGCCTTTTGCACTGGCGGAGTTAAGCTGGCTCACGTGACCCACCATATTGAAAGAATTAGTTTAAAAAAAATCTTATTATAATTATTATAATTTAATTATATATGCCGACATTCGTCTGAAAAAAAAACTAATTTTCCGCCAATTTTTAATAATCACTACCGGAGTTAAGTTCTGGAAGAATGGAAGAAAAAATCTTAAAATAAATGGCGAGGAAATTCAATAAAAAAAATTGAAGAAGTTCCTAATTGCTAAAGCAATTTCCAAAGCAAATCATAAAAAGATTTCTCCTAATAAAATTTTGGAAGGTTTTCCTAAAACAATTTCCGGAAACAACGCACTACTGCAATTTTTATTATTTCAGCTTTGCTGCGTCAAATAATGAAGAATGTGTGTTGTGTGTTGTTGTAGTATCAAGTTGGATGGCCTTGAAAACGTTAGTGAAATTAGTTTTGGATTTCGAGAGGCTTGTCCTTAATGGAATTCCTGGAGAATTTTGCGAAGGAATTTCTGATAGAAAAAAAGACAGGAACACCTTCCTCGACCAGAGGTTGTACAGACTGAACACTTAAAACCTAGACAACGGACAGGACACATAACACCCAGTGCACTGGGGAGGAATTTTTCGATCACTCAAAGTTCCCTCCTTACCGGGGCGGGAATCGAACCCACACTACATAGACCATACGTATAGACAATTGACGTCACTATCCGCATGGCCACGAAGCCCACGGAAGAAACCCCAAAACGAATTAGTAAAGGAATTCTTGAAGGAATCCTTAGGAGAATTTCCGAAGAAACTTCTGGAGCAATTATCGAAGAAATTGGGAAAGGCATTTCCAAAAATAATTTAGACTTTCCGAGGAATTCATAAAGAAATTTCCAAAGGATTTCTGCTAAATCAATTTCCGAAAGTTTTTCCAAAATAATTTTCGTAGGTAGGCGGGCAGCAGGGACTATGTCCAAGGGCTTGACGATCTCTACCCAGGCCATCCGCGAGTTGTGGTGCCTGCCTAGGATGTGGTGGGGTTTAACAGTGGGCTTCTATAAACTTCTATAAAAAGCTGTCTAAGACGAATTAAGTACTGTCCATTTAATTCCACCAGTTAATTTTCGTTATCTTTGCAGATACGTATTTCGACCACAACTGTGTGGTCGTCTTCAGTGTCTTGTACTTGACTCGACTTCAAGTAGTCAAGTACAAGACACTGAAGACGACCACACAGTTGTGGTCGAAATACGTATCTGCAAAGATAACGAAAATTAACTGGTGGAATTAAATGGACAGTACTTAATTCGTCTTAGACGGTTTAATACATTCCACTGTACGAGCCTAATATATTTTTCTATAAAAAGCTGCATGTATCCGCAAGTAGGCTCCGCCAAAGCGACCGTGTGCCGCTCAAAGCGTACAAGTCCAAGTCCTGGTGTTAGGTGGGACGCTAAACAGCCCTGACACGACTGCCCTACGAACGACATATAAGATAATACGACTCGATACAATCGGCAACGACCTAGGCGACGAATAAAGGATCACGATTGGAAGCTTGGAACATGGAACTGCAAGTCGCTAGGCTTCGCAGGTTGCGACAGGATAATCTACGATGAATTACATCCCCGCAACTTCGACGTTGTAGCGCTGCAGGAAATCTGCTGGACAGGACAGAAAGCGTGGAAAAGCGGGCATCGAGCAGCTACCTTCTACCAAATCTATGGCAGTACCAAAGAGCTGGGAACCGGCTTCATAGTGCTGGGAAAGATGCGCCAACGCGTGATTGGGTGGCAGCCAATCAACGCAAGGATGTGCAAGCTGAGGATAAAATGGCGATTCTTCTACTATAGCATCATCAACGTGCACAGCCCACACGAAGGGAGACCCGACGACGAGAAAGAAGCGTTCTATGCACAGCTGGAGCAGACATGCGATGGATGCCCACTGCGGGACGTCAAAATCGTCATCGGTGACATGAACGCACAGGTAGGAAGGGAGAAAATGTATAGACCGGTCATCGAATCGGATAGTCTGCATAGCGTATCGAACGACAACGATCAACGATGCATAAACTTTGCAGCCTCCGCGGAATGGTAGCCCGAAGTACTTTCTTCCCCCGCAAGATTATCTACAAGGCCACATGGAAATCACCTAATCAAGTAATGGAAAACCAAATCGACCAGGTTCTAATCGACGGTAAATTCTTCTCCGGCATCACGAACGTACGCACTTACCGCAGTGCGAATATTGAATCCGACCACTACCTGGTTGCAGTATGCACGGTGCCCTCGGACCAAAGAAACGACTGGTTTGACGGCGAATGTGAGCAGTTAGTGGAAGAGAAGAATGCAGCATGGACGAGATTGCTGGAACACCGCACGAGGGCGAACGAGGCACGATACAAACGGGCGCGGAACAGACAAATCTCGATTTTTCGGAGGAAAAAGCGCCTGCAGGAAGATGGAGACCGTGAAGAGACGGAGCAACTGTATCACACTAATAACGCACGAAAGTTCTATGATAAGCTAAATCGTTCACGTAAGGGCCACGTGCCACAGCCTGATATGTGTAAGGACATAAACGGGAACCTTCTTACGAACGAGCGTGAGGTGATCCAAAGGTGGCGGCAGCACTACGAAGAACACCTGAATGGCGATGTGGCAGACAAAGATGGCGGTATGGTGATGAACCTGGGAGAACGCGCGCAGGACATAATTTTACCGGATCCGGATCTCCAGGAAATCCAGGAGGAGTTTGGCCGGCTGAAGAACAACAAAGCCACTGGGATTGACTAACTACCAGGAGAGCTATTTAAACACGGTGGTGAAGCACTGGCTAGAGCGCTGCACTGGGTCATTACCAAGATTTGGGAGAAGGAAGTTTTGCCGCAGAAGTGGATGGAAGGTGTCATGTGTCCCATCTACAAAAAGGGCGACAAATTGGATTGTTTCAACTACCGCGCAATAACATTGCTGAACGCCGCCTACCAGGAACTCTATAAAATTCTATGCCGTCGATTAACACCAATTTCAAGGGAGTTCGTAGGGCAGAACCAGCCGGGTTTAATGAGCGAACGCTCCACCACGGACCAGGTTTGCCATTCGCCAAGTACTGCATAAATTCCGCGAATACAACGTGCCCACACATCATCTATTCATCGACTCCAAAGCCGCATATGATACAATCGATCGAGACCAGCTATGGCTGCTAATGCACGAACACGGATAAACTGACACAGTTGATCAAAGCGACGATAGATCGGGTGATGTGCGGAGTTCGAGTTTCAGGGGCATTCTCGAGTCCCTACGAAAAGCAGGGATTAACACCAGTGGAACAATTTTCCATTAATCCGTCCAGCTATTTGGCTTCGCCGCCAACATAGATATTATGGCACGTAACTTTGAGAAGATGGAGGAAGCCTACATCAGACTGAAGCGAATCGGACTAGTCACCAACACGTCGAAGACGAAGTACATGATCGGAAGACTGCGGTGGGCCGGGCACGTAGCCAGCATGTCGGACAGTAATCCGGTGAAAATGGTTCTCGACAACGATCCGACGGGAACAAGAAGGCGAGGTGCACAGCGGGCAAGGTGGATCGATCAGGTGGAGGACGATTTGCGGACCCTCCACAGACTTCGTGGTTGGCGAAGTGCAGCCAAGGACCGAGCTGTATGGAGAAGACTTTTATGTATTGCACAGGCCACTCCGGCTGGTAATAAATAAATAAAACAGAAACATATCTTCCCTTCCAAAACTTCCACATTCCATGTTTGGTTCCATTTGCTTGATTATAATTATAATTCTCGAGTTAGTGTTTGTTCAATGTTCCATTTGTATGGGAGCTCCCCTTTCCAAAACGGGGATGGGTATCCAACCATCTGAAGAACCTTCCCTGGTCTCGAAAACCTCTGCGTACAAATTTTCACGCCGATGCGGTCCGTTCAGTAGTTTCCGAGTCTATAAGGTTCAGACAGACAGAAATTCATTTATATGTATGTATATAGATTGTCGTCAAATAATACGTAGACCAAGTTAATGATTTCATGCATTACATATAACTTATATTACTGTATAATGTTGAATGCCTATTTTTCATCGGTCATTACCCGAGCAAAGCTTGAGAGCAAATAGATAACTTGTTTTGATGTTGTGAAATCGCCAAATATAATTACTCAATTTGATATCTTTTTGGTCGTTTTAACGGTTAAAATAACAAAATGTATAGCAGAAAAATTTTACTGTGACATCAAATCGAAAACTATGCCTGCTATCGATGAGCGCAAATCGAAAACTAAATTTGATATGGGTTCCGATAACAAAATGAGTACACAGTTTGATATCAGATCATACAATTTAGAAATCTACAGCAAAATGAGATCAAAATTTGTAATCAATCATGATGATTCATATTTGAAAACAAATTATGATTTCAATTTGATGTCAAAATCAAAATATGTTTTCTATATGCTCTCATGATGTTTTCAGACTTTGCTCGGGTACTTCGATAATATAGAGATAAAAGTTCTTTTTTATCGCATTCCTATTCATTGTTATGTTAACTGATTCACAATAGCTATTATAGTAGGAAATCATTCTATTGATAGGCCCATTTTTGGCATAATTAGTTCTTTTGTTTGAAATGTCATTCGACCAAACGTCATTCGACTAAATGTCATTCAACACGCATACATGTTTGCAAAAGGCAATTTTCAGCAGAAATAGGAAACAGCTTTAGAATAAAAATAATGTCATTGAGTAAACGTCAATAATCATGGCAGCGGCTTCAATGACAACTTATAATTAGGATGCAAGCTTTTTTATTTACATTCTTCATATAGATTCTCATGCATTGTATAAACAGTATTTGCATATAAATACTCGTTTGTCTCGTACTTTTATATCATTAGGTTATTAGGAGCACAATACATCTATGCATCCGTACGTGACCAAAAGAGGCGTTCCGGCAGAAAATGAACTTCCAAGTGGTACCTTTGGTCGGTTTCAATTAAACATCCAATTAAAAAACTCAATTAGCACCGTTACGAATCCATGGCAAAAACAATCAGTCAAACTGAGCGAAACAGCACCGCATCCGATCATCGATCAACGCTCCCCGTGCAACGTGCAAAAATTTAACTCCGTATCACCTTCTCATTACCAGTCCGCTTCCCCCAACCCCATCGCTAGAACGTTGTTTATGGTTGCATCTCAATCAAGCCAAGACAAATCGCTTTAGCGCTTTTGTCCATCCGCAGCAGCTGCCCCGATGCAGAGTGCAGCGGAGGCTGCAGCTCCGCTGAACTACTCGACGATCTGTTTGAAAGCTCTCCAATTTGGAATCGAACCGAGTGGAAAACCTGTCCATCATGCACTCATCAGTCATGGTGCATGCGCGATCTCGTGGTGATGATACTTGACGCGATGAAACAGTTAAATATTGAGTTATAGGGTCCTAATTCGTATCACGTGCCGAAGGTTTGAAAAGCTTTGGTACAATAGTTTGGTTCATAACTTGAAGCGCTGTTTATATTCTCGAATTATGAGAAATTTACATTGATGTAGTTGTAGTGTAGTTGTTGTATTTTATGCTCATGTTTGAAACACTCAATAATACGGTATAAAAATCCCTTAAATTAACTAATTTGCTGAGAATTTCAATTTCTCTTTTAAATTATCAAATTTTTGCAACTTACTTACTTACTTATGAATCCTGTACACCTCCGGTGGTGCAAGTGCAAAGGGCTTGAAAGATCTCCATCCTGAGCGTTGCCCAACTATCGCTTTAACCTGTTGCCAGTAGGTTATTTTTTTTTTTTATTAGCTTTATTAAGGAGACTTGCAGCCCCAGGCTGGCTCGCCTCTTGCCAGTAGGTTAGATTTCGGTCGACTTCTTTTATTTCTTTATTGAGGCTTCGCCGCCAAGAGCCCCTGGGTCTGCCCCTGCTGCGATGTCCCGCTGGGTTCCAGTCCAATACTTGTTTACAGATTTCGTTTCCGCCCCTACGTAGAGTGTGGCCGACCCAGCCCCTCTTTCGATTCCGAATTTCTGTTACTATCGGCCTCTGGTGACAACGACGATAAAGCTCGATGTTTGAGATCCAGTTGTGAGGCCACCAGGCCCGAATAATATACCCCAGGCATCTGTTGATGAACACCTGCAGCCGTTGAGTGCTCTCCACTGATACACACCATGTTTCGCTAGCGTATAACAGCACAGATTTCACGTTAGAGATTTCTGCCTTCTTGCTTTTTTTGAAAACTTTTTAGCTATTTGTTTTATACGCTTAAAAGTATTTTCAATTCCTTTGAAATTCACAAAATTTACAAAGCCATACCACTTAACTAATAAACATTTCTTAAAAGTATACCACATTATTGACATGATTCTATTTCAAGGATGTACATAAAGGTTCGTTTGGACATTTCCTTCGGAAACTTCAAACCCACAAAATTATTCTCAAATTTTATGAATTTTTTCTGCGTTCTGACGTTCTTTTAAAATTTACAAAATTTTGCATGAAATGCGCAAAGGAGATGTAAAAATAAATCTTTCAGGTTTAGGTTGATAGATCTGGAACAATCACTTGCGATTTTTCTTACAAAATATTGATAACCAAATTTTTGTGCAAATCCCAAATTCAGCTTCCCTGGTCCTCTTTAACAAAACTTGCTCTCTTCTGCCCCCGGCATGAAGAGGCATCGCAGCCACCCACAGTCAGGTCCCGGAATCGACGCTGGGTGGTATAGTGTCTGACCTTTTGACATGCGCGCGTGAATTTTATATCTTTCTCTTTCCACCCGGTCCGCAACCATATCCATCCAATGTTGTGAGAAAGCAAGAAAACGAATTTCATGCTTTCATTTTTATGGTCTACTTTACACGGCGGGCGACGATGACGATGGGGACAAACGTACAGCGAAAGAAAATTCCTCTACTGACACCGTTCCATCCGTTCGCTCCCGTAGTGTGAATTGTGGCGAGGTGATGCCACTCGGTGTTCGTTGAGGAGGTTGTGGTGCTGATAAGGTGGGTGGCACGTCACCACGGTTGATAACGACAGACCTGCTGGAATCGAGTCCTTTTTTTGCGCTGTTTCTTGCTGCCCCCTTATCGACCCAATCCAGGCACGGTTGAACCGTTTCAGAGACGTTGGGGACGGCGACAACGAGGACGACGACGGCGGCAACGGCGATAATGGTGGTAGTAATTCTCTTAAACGGGAAGGTGGAGCTCAACCGACCAAAGAGCATAGCCCCGGAGGAGAGAAGGTGCGCGTGAGAGTGCAAATGGCATTGCCTTCCATCGAAACGCCAACACTGAATGTGCCCAAGTGGGTGGCAGGAGATTGGGGCGAACGGTTTGGTTGGCCGAGGCTGTCAACTTTGACTTGGTCTCGCTGCGGATGCTTTTACTCGTTCCACCATCGAGAAAGATTCGCTCGTTTAACACTGCTCTCGCTTTGGGGAGTGTTGAAGAAACTCACTGCTTTGTTCAGAAGACGCCAACTAAACCATTCCTACCAGAAAGACATTTCAGGAAAACCAAGGAAAATATGTATAGGTATTACATAATATATCTTCTTCTTCTTCTTCTTCTTCTTATTGGCATTACATCCCCCACTGGGACATTGCCGCCTCGCTTCTTAGTGTTCATTCAGGACTTCCACAGTTATTAAAAGCGAGGTTTGAAAGCTAAGTTACCATTTTGCATTCGTATATCATGAGGCTAACACGATAATACATTTATGTCCCGGGAAATCGAGATTTCCAAACCGAAAATTGCCTAGACCGGCACCGGGAATAGAACCCAGCCACCCTCAGCATGGTCTTGCTTTGTAGCCGCGCGTTTTACCGCACGGCTTGATTTTTCCAAATATTTTAACTATTTATTTTTATTGCAATATTTTGGATAGGCTTTTTGTTTTTCAATCGGAAACTCGAAAGAAACACTTAACAGTCAATATTGAAGGTCTGATTTAAAGTAATACAACCGCTATAAAGAATAATTTGACACGGTTGTTTCATAAGGGCCAATGTCGCAAACGTGAACAATGCCTTTTCCTGCAAATTCCTCAACAACTAGGACCGCTGCCAACTAACAACCACTTGGAACTGGTGGCGCTCCGCGCCTTCTATCGAACGGAAGTGAAAAATACCGCCAGAAGTCTCTAATCTTCCTGAAATCAGCAGAAGAAGTTAATGTTTACGTTTGCGACTTTCGCCCTTTTGAAACAACAATGTCGAATTATCCCATGCATTGTTGAATTTTGACATCAAGATCAAGTGATTAAGTATGTAGTCTGAATATACCACATGTAGACTATGAGCTATAGAGTAGAGTGGGGCAAGAGTACGCACTTAGTTTTCAATCGATCATGTGGCCCTTATGAAGCAAGCTTCTGCATATCAAATCAGTGTCGATGATTCATATACTCTTCCTTTATGTTACCCAGTGGAAAAAATATTGAAATTATTGAGATTCGTTTTAGTAGAACCCTTATTGCAAGACAAGTGAAAAACGCACTCTTACCCCACCGGTGGGGTAAAAGTGCGCATCGGGTGGGGTAAGAGTACGCATTTATCCAATCATGTGCTTTAAGTATATATTAACACAAATAAGAGTTAATAACATTTAATTGATGTTTAATGAGCATATATTAGGGAATGTTTAAAGACTACGTAACTCTTAAAGGGGGAGGGGTCCTAAAAATGTGCACTTTCTTACGAAAAACCATTGTTTTTTATATATACAAAAAACTACAGAGGTAAAAATATATATCAGGTTTCGCGTGGTGTATACAAAGACATTTTCCTTAAAGAAAGTCCACCAATCACGTAACATAAAATTTTGTAAAATCGCTTTTTAATAAATTTTGAATCCGTTTGCGGTGTTTGCTAGTTCGGGCCAAAGATTATACATAAAAAATAAGCAACCTCACCAAACTTTTTTATAAATATTTTGTATATTGAAATAACTTTTTTATATGCATCGTTTCAACTTGCCCCGCGTATCGGGGCAAGTTGAAACACTGCGCTACATACAGAGATAAGCTATGTTTTCCGTATTAAATTCACAATATATGTACTCAGTGAGACTCAAGATGCACGAGGTTGTAAAGGTGACTAAATTCGCATAAGAGTCCCATGTAATTTTTTATGATTTTGATTTTCTTTCTAGAAACTAGCTTAAAATTGTCTCCTGTTTAAGAAAAACTGATAACATAGTAGGCTTTGTTCTAATTTTAAAACAAAGTCCCTAATTGTGTTGCCTCATCTTGATATTTACTCGCATAAAAGTCACATTCCAGATATTGATATTCTTTTATTCAAAAAATAAACTTAAATATGGTCCATTCAATTGTCTCATATCAATATATACCGTGGGACATCGAAATCCGTACTCTAGACTAGACTATAGAAATCGAATGCAAATGAAACGTTTGTCATTGACAAGGGAACATGAAGGCTTCTACTTTTGAAGTGTTTCACATCTACACATAAAACTACGGAAAACATGAGAAAATTATGAATTAAATCAACTACTCCTGAATCGAAATCCGTCCACCGCGCACGGATTTTGAATCAAAGGATCATTTTTAAACTAAATATTTAAATTGAAACAGACTGATCAAACAAACTACCATTGTAAATAGTTCAATACGCACCTTGAAAAGCGATCCCTTCGATTTGTAGTCCGCTTATCTTATGTAATGATTCGCAATTAGCAATTAAAACACAGTTACTTCTGGTGCAATTATGCTCTACCCGTAGAATAATGGCGGCAGAAACTCCGCGTTATGTGGGTGGCGACTTGTTTTTGATTTTTGTTGTTTTAATTTCAAAGCCTACTTTCCATTTCAGTGCCCTAAAAGCTTTCTATCAAGTATCTGAATTTTAGAAAAAAAAAAATTGCGAGGGAGACGTTTTGAATCGTTGTTTCAACTTGCCCCGCACCACACATTTCTATTTGCCCCGATGAGTTGAACATGCAGAGCAATATCAAACAACCAAAATACAAAAATTAAAACGGGTCTTTCATCGATTTCTCATAATCATTATGCTTATTCAACATTGAATGATTACCTACCGTGAAAATTTGATGAAAAAACTCTTCCGAACATTGTTTTGAGACCTGTTTCATTGGCACGTCAAAAAGTTGGTTAAAATTTTCCCAAGGGCGAAAAATAAATATAGGCAGGGATTGCGTTTTTGTAGCTGCAATCTTCCGGGAATGGCAGGCATAAGGTGCGTTCAGGGGAGTAGTTTGTTGTAAAAAATAATCAGGGCATTGGGTCATTTCCGATCCAAATTACAGCTTCCGTTTCAACTTACCCCGCATTTCAACTTGCCCCGGTGTACCTTAAGTCCTTTCTAACACCAAATTACTTCAACTTATCCTAAAAACTTGTGATAATTTCGAATGCTGTCCCTTTTTTCTTAGTTGTGGATCTATACGCTTTGGAAGAAGTCTTATTTTGGCCGGTGATCCCGGATAAAAATTTACAGTAACTTGTTTTGTATTTCCCATTGAAATATTATGAATTATATGGTAAACAATACTATCTATTGTACATTTATTGGAATATTTTGACGAAAGGAAAATTCTTTTATTGTACATACATTTTAATAACAATAAATTTCAATGTTTCTAGTACAATCTATTATGTTTATATTGTTCTGTACTGTGCAGCATTTTTCTCTGGTTATTTATCACTGTTTAATATTTTTCTTTTTTATTATTGATAAAATAATGTTTAATAACAAAAATAATATTTTTTTTAGAATATTTTGTATGATAAAACAACTAATGAAAACAATAGACTTTCAATTGATCTTATTGTTCATTTTTTTCCTTTATTTTAAATATTCATGGAACATCAATATGTTCATTACATATTTTATATTTAATTGAAATTATTTAATAATTGACTAAACAATTTTGTTTTTTATTTTATTTGAATTTTGTGTTGTTTCTATTGAGAGTGTGCGCTGGCGCTGACAGTTCACTTTGTTTATGAATCACACAAGCAAGTTTTGGAAGCGGGAAGTGTTTTGGGAGAACTTGGTTGTGGCCAAGCAGTGGAGCAGCGGTCATATGAAACTATTTTCATGATGGTGAGTGGATTTATGGTGTTTTTACTTGTGTTTTTATTTTTGTCCAATAACACTCGTAAAGATTTTGATGCATTACATTTTCAGGCAAAAACAGTATCGTTCCTTCTGGGAATTTTGCACCAGGAATTGACCACAGAAATCACGCCGAGTCATCGGAACACGGGAGCCGCGCCGCAATACGGACCATTTTGTTTTTAGAAACCTCGCTTCAATACCAACGGCGACAGAATCGAAATCGCCAACTAGACTTCTGCTGTTGCGCTGTGCAATGGACTGCCGTTGGCCTGTTCCATCATGTACCTATATTCAACTGAAGACCCCAAGGAACATCCGCCCATTCGAACGGACTATATTTGCTACGGTAAGATATTTTGGACTTCAATTATATTGTTTATCACACACTCATATTGCAGGACCCTCTTGTCCCGAATAATCGGTATTTGCCCAAGTTCTTCCAGAGTATCCAGTGAGAAGCTGACAATGAAGTAAGTTGCTTTGTCACGTTTGAAAGTGATAAAATAGTAATTTCATTTCTACTTCAACTCCCAAACAGCAACTGACGATGTTGAATGTTCGTCCTCGTTTTCAACAAAGATGATTCAAGGAATGGAAGCATACCTGTATGCGTGAATGGAATCCAATCTACAAATTAGTGCACAGACTTTCAAACGACCATTTTTGTACAGAAAATCGTTTAAAATTCAATAGTGGAATGTTTTCACTACACAGTTCGTACAGTTCGATTTAAGTCCACCACTTTGTAATATTTATACGATACTCAGCTGTAAGGCTTGACTTGACGTTTTTATGCATTATTTTAATTAATTTTCAATTAAATTCCAAGTAAATATTAATCTGTTTTTTTCCTCAATTTTCGAATTTATTTTATTTTATTTTAATTCAAATTACATATAACAAAATAAAATCTCAAAAAATAAACTGAAATGAAGTATCTTAATACTAGAAATCATCATTGTACATGAAAAAAGGTTAGGTCTCACTATTGAAAACCTTATAAGGTTTCTCTATTTTCAACATAAGTTTGTACAAAATTAAATTTGTTGTAGGTATTGAAATTTAATAATTAATTTAAAATAGAAAATGATTGCTTGGGCTCTCTTGGGCTTAATAAGTGAAATATGTTCACTTGGATTAGGATGAGTTAGTACGATTCCATTCAATGCCACAACTTTGTTACTCTGCAGATACTTATTTCAACCCTTATACTAATGCTGGAATACATATCTGCAAAGGAATAAAGTAGTGAAATTGAATGGTATATACCTATACTGCCGCTAACCGCAAGTCAGACTTATCTGTATATGGACGGCATATCCAGATTAGTTTGACTTGCGGTTAGCGGCAGTATATATAGTATTAACTAGTCTTATGAAACGTAAAAATATATGCTATCGGATTTTTAATGTAAAACAATAAATAAAGGAAACGAAAAACATTAGAAATACAATATTTTTTATTGTTACGGCCGTAAAAATCATCCCATAGAAGAACATTAAAAACTATTGTTTTGGTCTGAAATTTGTATGGAAAATTTTCGAAAATTTTATTGTAAAGATACATAACAACCACTATTTTCAATTGTAAAAGTCCCATTTACCATACATTAAATGGTGCAAAACCATAGCTTCGAATGTGATTTTATTGTCAAAATTACATTATATTTAATGGTCGCTCTTATGTAATCAATGGTGTTGTAACAATAGAATTAATGATATTTTTATGATATTTTTTATTCGGGATACGGGTTTGACATCATAACTTAAAGATTCATATGCGTACTCTTGCCCCACCCGTTCCTGCGTACTTTTACCCCACAGTCCCAAAAATTATTCAAGTAATGGTTTTGACTTCTTGGAAAACCAACCGGATTGGTGTTCTGTACCATAAAGTACTCTATACTATTGTACTATACTACTATACTATTATCGAAATGGTATAATGTTCACCTGATTGAACGTATATATGGTAATGAAATACTAGTTGCGGAAATCCAATTATTTTTAGCAAAATGACCAAAAAGTTATCTAACTCCATATCTCCCTTGTTGTTTATTCAAATCGTTTACAATTACACATGATAATAGTTGGCCAGAATACCTGTCAAACTGATGCAGTGCTGCTAGTTTATCTTTTTTTATTACTTCAAAAAATCGAAAGCGTACTCTTACCCCACGCGCACTCTTGTTCCACTCTACTCTACTGCTTAAATGAGTATCTTGATGTGCATAGTAATTTACATTATTCCCAGTATTGGATATTTTCATCGAAATGTTTAAAATGTGATTTGATGTGTGTTGATGTGTTATCTTAGAACATGAAATAGGTTCAATATTAATGTTCACATATGGGGTAAACAGTCCGATGGAAGCTTTCCCAGAATTGAGATAATGTGACTTAGGAGATTGGCAAATTGTGGGCTAGTGAATTTAAGTCTTCCGCATTTTATTACATTCACAATACGATCGACAAATTTATTTCGCACTTTGAATTTTTGATTTTTTTTCTGCGTCAAATTTTTCTACGATCCAATATAGAGAAGTTTTTGAAGTAGGGTAACCGTACCGTGGAGGTAGCACCAATAGTGGAGGTAGTGGAGTTTTAATGAGATTTATCATATTTATACACTTAACGATGGTTTCAGTTTATGCGTCGTGCTTCAAATATCCTGTTAAATGCAACTCATCTTAAGATTTCACTTGAAAAACTATTGAAAACAATGATTTTCCTTAACAAAATTGACTCCCTGGCACCTATAATGGTGCAACTGTACCAATAGTGGCGAGTCTAATAAGAAATCAATGGATAGCACCACTATGGGAACCAAAATTAATTTTTAATCGCCACTAAAGGAACAGTGTACCCATAGTGGTGCAAGCAATATTTGGTAATAGTTGGTTTTAAATGACATATATCGCATTTTTGTTAGCAAATTTATTAGTTTATCTATTGACTAAGAAAGCTGTAAATTTCCCATAATTATCAATTTAAAAAAATACTATTTTTTGTGGATCTACTAATACCTCCACTATTGGTACCGTTATCCTACAATTTTTCTATCGCCGATTTCTATTTCGACGTTAGGACGACCCGTATCGTGTTGGTGATCCTTGTTCGTGGAGCCTCTGCTATGATCGAGAAGAATAGGAGCGCAATGATGGTAGGGCATCAAAATAAGGTAAAAACGTGGGCACGAGCTATGAAAATGATTGAGAAAGAAGTGGACAACACAACAAGGGTGAGTACCAGATGCTATAATTGAGTTTCAAATCTCCCGGAGTGATTAGACACTGTTTATTTCAAAAGCATTTCAGGGATGAAGGCAAATCTGCATACAGACACCTGATCACTCAGGGAGTGGGGTTGGCGCGGAAGCCAGAAGGCCTGCCAGCCGGACCCATTAAACTCACCCAAGCATCAGAAGGTTACTTGAGTTACCCTCTCTACTAATACCCTGGTTCCCCCAGGAACTGCCTCCCAGCATTGCTTCTGGGGCAATACTTAATGTACTCGCTTATTCACGCTCACACAGGCACTCATCCTGAATGAGGCTTACTTGAGTGCTCTATCTGACATACCTGCTGACACACCCTGGCCCTCTTTCTGATGCACCCTACCACCTGATTCACGCTCTATCACACCCTGCCACTCCTCCTGACACACGCTCTGACACACACCCATGTGGGACTTACTCAGGTTCTCACTTCTGACATGCTATGCGAGGCTGACTTGGATGCTCACTGTACTCTCCTCTCCCATGCCTTGAGGTGTCGATAGCGATATGTACCAACAGTTCTACGCTACGACCGTCCTACCTCGGCATGTGCAGTGCTTACTAACATCTATGCGCTCACTCTTCTTCCATGCCTCGTGGTGGCAACTACCGTTACCACCCGCTGCAACACTCTTACCTCGACATGTGCAAACCTCTCATTCACTTCCCCGCGCACAGCCTGTTTTCGCTCTAACTAACCAATCCCAAGTTAGTCATGCTTGTTGACTGCTGCTTGGCGCGCCAGATTCTTTGTAAGCTGTAGGCAATCTGAGTGGTTGCAGTCGAAACTGTGTTCCACTTCTCCACCGCTTTGCACATCCTCTGGATAAGGGTATCCGGGGTTGTTTCCCGACCGCAAACGTCTAGCATAGCTCTTCTTTGGACGTCGAAACGAGGACATACGAACAGTATGTGCTCTGCAGTTTCATCAACACCTGGGCAATCAGGGCAGACGGAGCTTTCCGCGTGGCCAAACCTGTAAAGGTACTGCCGGAAGCAGCCATGGCCTGACAGGAATTGGGTCAGATGGAAGTGAACTTCCCCATGGGGTCTCCCCATCCAGCTCGATATGTGGGTCCACCTACTTTTAAAAGACTGATGCGTTCGCGGGCCCCTCTGGTGTCACGTAGCTTGAAACTCTCCTCGTCTTCCCAGCCCCCCAGACCAGCCCGACTGGCATTATGCTCGCAATCACGCAGGCTGCACAATACACGATGATATTCAGCAGATATCACGCTGAGACACATCAAGCGGTACGTACTCTCCAGCTTCCGCAGGTAACTGGTTACCCCCAGAGCTCTCGCCCAGGACGGGCCGTAGTACCTAAGAATAGATACGGCAACGCCTGCCAGTAGCCTACGTCTACTGGCACACACCGCAACAGGAGTCGAAGCCCTCTTGTACGCATAGTCGACATGGCTGGCGAAGGTCAGCTTGTCATATATTACGACCTTAAGAAGCTTCAAACTCCGCTTTGATGCGATCGCGACTTTACCCACATGAATCACTGCATGTTGAACCGACCTGCGGTTGTTGACGATAACCTCCTCCGTCTTATGTTGAGTGAGCTGCAGGCCTCTAGCGCTGATCGCGTGTGCTGCGGTCAGTTCTACCTCGGGAATTGACTCCCCGTAGACCTACAAGGTTACGCCTTGCAGAACTCTTGCGGTAACAGGAAGGCTTCTCTGACCGGCATCGGTCTCGTATAATAGTACACGGTTCTGGAAATAGCTTTCCAAAATCCGGTACAGGCCCACCGGCAGGCTAACCCGGTGTAACGAGAGCGCGATGGCATCCCAGCTTGCACTGTTAAATGCATTCTTCACATCCACTGTCACTAACGCACAGTATCGAATACCTCGCCTTTTCTGTTGGATCGCTATCTCGGCGGTCTTTACCACCAAGTCAATAGCGTCCAACGTGGACTCACCCTTGCGAAAACTGATTGCTTGACAGGCCGGTCGTACCCTCTGAGTACCGGGTCAGCCTGTTAAGGATGATTTCTCTCTAGCAACTTGCCCATCGTGTATATACAGATTGGCAAATATACTATATTAACAATATGATTCACTCGTGAAATTTTGGCGACACCACATGTGGCGCCAACTCGGGTCCAAAAGGAGTGATACACACGTAAATCGAACTACCCAAAATATGACGATCGTTTTACACACACTTCAAAATGTCATCATTAAAAAAAATAGGATGCTTGATGTTTTTTTGCAAACTTAATCGATTATGTTTAATCGAATGCAAATGAAAAATTAAATGTTGTAGCAGAAGTGTGGTAGGCATATTTTTGTGGAAATGTATAATAAATTTGATATAGCTCGTTGAACTGTATCCGGCGGGACCATGCCGGTGCACCTACTCGCTCTCTGTTTCGCACACCATGTTGCTGTTTGCTCATTTGACTGCAACACTTTTATCAAATATACTATTGTCGTGCTAATCTTTTCCTAGAATGCTGCGGCGGTCTTACACTCGCAGGCTCGGAAGCAGGAAGCCGCAGTATTATTTTTTATCTCGAGATGCATAATATATTAACAATATGATTCACTCTCACGAAATTCTGGCGACCCCACATGTGGCGCCACGATACACGATACACGTTATAATTAAACTACCCAACATATGACGATCGTTATACACACACACACTTACGGAGCCGAATTTATTGAATTCAACATTTGGCTAGCAAACATTACCGCTAGGCAATGGTTAAACTCACTGGTATTTTTTAACAGCAAGGAAGTGACCCTGATCAATTTACTTATGTTTTGTTACACTTTTTGAATTTAAATGTAAATTAACAAAATTCGTAGAGATTTATAGATTTATGATTTATAGATATATAGATGCATAAGAGTTTACAAAATGATTGTTTGAGCTCGAAAAACGATGGAATTCCGACATTCAAAACTTAAGGATTTTTGAAAACGTAACGATTTTTATCACATTTTCAAGGATGATGTGATCAAAATATTTTACCTACTTGTGAGATGAGCATTAGGGTGGTTCAAAAAATTGATTTTGATCCACAGTGCTCATCTGATTCTTTACCATGTTCTGAGTTTCCCCTGAAAATTTGAGCTCATTTGGATTAAAACTGATTTAGCACAAGCCGTTTCAAGTTTGCATGCAAATTAGTATGGAGAAAATTATTTTTTCGTTGTACTGTTAATGAAGTTTCCCCATCAAACGCAGGTTAAAAGAAAACCTACATGGCTAAAAGGAATACTCAACAGCTTTCACTCAGTGTAAACCGCATCTCAATTAATCGTTCCAATAATTCATGATTAGACAATGTTTTCACCACGTGAAACACTTTTTGGTAGTTGATTTTCATTATAAATATATTAGGGAGAAATATCAATATACTCAAGGGAGATTATATATTGCTGTTACAATTATTTTAAATTGATATTTGAAAACCATCCCTAGAGCGGAATAAAGTTGTAATGTTGCTTGGGATATCACCGCATGGCTAAGGAAGGCTTTTATATTACTATGGTAGATTATTGTTTAGCATGATCAATCGTTTTGAATAATTTTATGACACCAGTTAAACTTATTCATTCGCATAACAAGTTTCAATTTTGGCAGGTGTTTAGAAAGAATTGGGTATATATGAAAAAAGATATCGAACCAGTGCATAATCTCCATCCAAGCGTTTCTCAGCTATTTTCAGAGGATTTCATACATTTATCGAGTTTGGCTTCGTTATGCTCTTTGACGCTTGAGCTTCAATAAACAAGTTATTTAGACTATAACTTGGTAATAATCGATTCCTCCTTAATTTTTTATATGATGATTGGAAGAAAACAATCGAGGAAACTCATTTAGTAGTGACGTGGTAAATAATTGACTGTTTTACAACTAAAAGGTTCCGTTTAAAGGAGAAAAAAAGTTGTTTGGGACCCTCGGTAGATTTTTTTCAAATAGTCACGAAATGAACGCCTAAAGGGTCAAACACAATGGACACATTAAGTACTGTCCATTTAATTCCACCAGTTACTTTTCGTTATCTTTGCAGATACGTATTTCGACCACAACAGTGTGGTCATCTTCAGTGCGGTGTACTTAAATCGACATCGGTCGAAATACGAATCTGCAAAGATAACGAAAATTAACTGGTGGAATTAAATGGACAGTACTTAATTCGTCTTAGACGGTTGAATACATTCCACTAAAAGAGCTTAATATATTTTTCTGACAATGCATTGGATACGTTTGCATGTGTTTTGACAGTTTTTCCCATGTGTTTGGCCCATAAGAGCTATATTTTCACGTAGTAAAAGTATTAGCGATGCTCATTTTTTTGTCACACACCGCGATGAATTATCTTGATTTTATAAAATCAATGATGATTTCTTTTCAAATTAACTCGCATGCATAATCCCATTTTGAGAATTCCCAAATTGTTATCAATTTGTGGATATGATTTGCCAGAGAGAAACGTACTTTTGTGAACAAACTGCCCGATATGAGAGTCTGATATAAATACAATTCAAACATAATTACGTTTGTGGTACAATCTCTCTATATAAAAATGAGTTTGAATTTCCTTTGAGGCAATATAACTCACGAACGGGTTGACCGATTTGTACGGGTTTCTCATTAATCGATTCGTCTTGAGGACTGCTGTGTTATAAAATATCACTAAATTTTGAGGAGAAAGTTGAGAAATTGTGAAAATACAATTTTGATGCGAGTTGTAAGGAAACCCAATACGATCGCGCTAAAAATGATCTAGAGTGCGGCGCTGAATGAACTCAGCAATTGACAGAAAGAATGCAAAATATAGTTGACTCTGTAAATCTCGATGTTCTATATCTCGATACCTCTCCCTATGTCGATGGTTTCCTCGGTCCCTTCAATCTACATACATTTTGGCTTTCTACATCTCGATAGCTTCCCTATCTTGAAATCTTTCTATCCCGATGTGTTGTAATCGTATTTTGTTCTGGATTCACTCTCCTTATGTCGATATGTTCAAATTTTTAGGCTACTAGACCATATTTGGACGATAACAATACAGATAAACAATAAGCAATGATATTTGTTTTGTTGTCGTTTTTCATAGCAACAAGTTGTTTTGGATCTAGTACCCATTTAAATTTTCCTTCCATTCCTCGATCTCTCCCTATCTTGATGGTCCCTTCAATATCGAGATGTGGAGAGGTGACTGTAGTATAATCCCGAGCAAGGTCGGGTACGTTCAACTAGTTTTTCTTGCGAAAGTATCGAAAAATAATCTTAAATAAAATATCTGATATTGGATACGAAATCGAGAAAGCACAATAAAATAGGCGTAATTAAGTTTAGCCGAAATATCTCACCGTAATACTACGTTTTGAAAGGGCAAGTGAATTGAACAGCTTAGTTTAATGCAATTTACTAGCCAAGAGTTCAACATGTTCAACTTACTGTCTGTTCAAGTGAGTTGAGCGAAGGTGTTTGGACGCGTTTAATCCAAGCGACTTGTTCAATTCACTTTCCATGTCTAAATGTAACCAAATAATCATACCCATTATGATAAGCGTAACATAACAAAACGCAATCGGATGAGTGTCATCTTCATGGCTTTCCACTCAAGATACACATTCATTCAATCAATGGTGGGCAGCAAAAAGTTTTCAATTCATAATAAGTTGCAACGCAGGTGTTAAGTTCCAGTAGGAATTTAGGACACCGACGAGGAAGAAGAATGATGCATGGGAATAATATCGATAATATTCAGAAAGAATTAATCAAATTTCTTGTTGAAGAAAATGATAGAAATGTTTACAGTGGAACAATCATTTTAATGTTTGCGGAACGGCTTTCACAGTTTGAACGATTGAAGCAAAGGTGTAGTTTGTCTGCTTTGCACTGCTTCATCGAAATATTTACAGTAGTGTTTGCATTTAACAAAGTCGATATTTTGCATTTAACAAAGTCGATAATCGATTTATTGAAAAATGTATGGTCATCCCCACACTGTAAAATGTCATCGAACAACTGTATGACTACTCACCGGAAGATGGCAGGAGGGTTTTCCAGCACAAGCTAGAAAAAAACATGTTTAGATTCCTCTTTGCTCGCTAGATGATGTTGTTATCACCGGCAAATTGTTCGCCATTTCGTTGTATGGAAAAACTCGAAGTGAACCATATTGTTAATATAATATATTTGAGATTGGTCAATGCGCCGATGGGTCGCCCGGCGGTTTCCCGTCCTTTGGCAACAACACCAATTTCTGCCTTTTCCATCTTTCGGGGAATCTACACTCATCAAGGCATCTCTGCACTGCCCATGATTACATAGTTGACGTATAAGCCAAAATGACCAAAACACACTTTTTTGCGGATATGGATTCTTCGTACAGTTATACATATGCTCCATGAAAAAATATTCATGTTTTGTTCGGAAACATTCGAGTTATGGCAATAATTGTTTTTGGAAAAATGGTCATTTGATCGCATAAGTTGACGTACCTCCATTACCTGCTGCAATATGGAGCAAAAACCTGTCTCGTATTGTTTCGACATTCACAACCCACTAATTAGGCACAACATGGGTTTTCGTTTTACTTTGTCGTATTTCAGGACTACTTTATGATTTGGGCGTAACTGATTTTGTAATAAAAAATTAATATGCAAGTTCCTGCTAAAGCAAGCATTTCTTGTGAAATCCACGGTATAATCCGACAAAATAAGCTTTCATCCATGGAGGTGTAGGTCTGGAGATAAACGTTTACATTTTTTTTTAATCAATGCTAAATATTGTCGCCAAAAGTTTTGATTTAAGACAATCGCGATCATTCAAAAGGAAGTATAATATGAAAGAAGAATGAAAATCCATTAATTATGTAACGCAATGATTAGCCATTTGTGTCACACTTTTTTTTAGAAGCATATCAAAATTGTGTATGGGAAATCACACTTATCTAAACCCCCTTCCTCCTCTAAAGTGTAGTAATTTATGGGTATTTTCTAAAAATGCGTATCAGAACCAATCTAGCTTCATTTCTTGCGTGACAGGAGAGGTCTGCCACTGAGGACTTAACACATAAGAACTAGTGCGTTAAATGGCTTTTTATTTGTACCTCAGCTTGATAATATTGATATGTATATTTCGAGTCATAAAACTGTTTTTTTCTGTTGGGTGCAATTTCCACTTATAAAACATGATATGGACTTTGATGTAATATTCAAAAGAGCAGGCAATATCAACAAAAAAAATGCACTGAAGTGTTATTCAAATATCAAGATGTGTTATGGATAAAAACAAACTAATAGCTCGAGATATTAATCACTTCTTCCAAATACCATTAACTGATAACCTCATGATATTTCAGAGCAAGTTTGGATATTGTCGTCCGATATTTCGTGCTTCTATATCCTACATATAAATCAGGCCCATATCTCATTTTGCAATCTTATCACGATTGATTTACTTCTAATCCTCGTCTATTCGGGTATTTTAAAATAAGGATTGGAAACATTTTTGCTTAAAATTTGGTTGGAACAAGGGCTTAGGCCAATACATGGAAACGGTAACTGATTGCACACTTGTTACAGAACCATTCTGATGCTGTAATAGTGCAAAAATCCCCGTATAGTACTAATTAAATTCTTTGCAACACGAACTCTTCCACACATAATTTTATCTTTACCGCATAATTTTAATTTTCACGGAAAGAGCTATCCGAAAAACCTTTCCCGGAAACTCGAACTTTTCAAAAGATTTCCCTTCTCCAATCAATAAATTGTTGGAACTAACTACAATTATTCTTTAGCGCTATATAACCACACGCAGTAGCCTGGTTTTTACGCCATATTATGGGAACAAACATTTCACGAAACGTTTGTTTGATCGCATAAACTGTCGTATGCATATTTTGACCACTTCAATTAAAGAAATAATAATTAATTCCCCGCGGCCTTGAAATAATTACTAATATTGTCCATTTAGACAGATTAGTTCATGTATTTTGTTGATTGATAAGATGATTCGGGTAAAATTAATAAAAATGCGTTTTCCCAACATCGATGGTGCTGGTTGTTACGTCAACTATGAAATCATGGGCAGTGCATATCTAGCCTGAACATGTTCGGGTTCGCTATGATTGCTGCCTTGAGAACGCTGTTCGGAACGTATGGGCCCTCCTTTGCCGTGCGGTAAGACGCGCGGCTACAAAGCAAGACTATGCTGAGGGTGGCTGGGTTCAATTCCCGGTGCCGGTCTAGACAATTTTCGGATTTGAAATTGCCTCGACTTCCCTGGGCATAAAAGTATCATCGTGTTAGCCTCATGATATACGAATGCAAAAATGGTAACTTGGCTTAGAAACCTCGCAGTTAATAACTGTGGAAGTGCTTAATGAACACTAAGCTGCGAGGCGGCTCTGTCCCAGTGTGGGGATGTAATGCCAATAAGAAGAAGAAGATGGGCTCTTGAAGCGTCTAATAATTACTGATGCCGAAACCGAGATAACGACCATACCTGACGATCGGTACGAAGAAGATGCCTCTATGGATATTTTTCAGGTTTATCGGTTAAAGAACAACTTGTGAAGAGACTGTTTTTTTTTTTTTTTAACTTATTTTATTTGCTAATTATCTAATACATGCATTCATCTCTTAGACTAGGTGTTCCGTGTTTTCTTAACACTATCATCCTTATTTGCTATGTTACGCTTTTAGTTATTATTAATACATTTCAATTGCCTCTGGCAGTTAGAATTTATGTAAAGAGACTGTAGCAGAGAAAAACACTTGCGTTGCTGGTGGCAAATACGCTGACGCCAGGATCCTTGCATACAATCCATAAGAAATTCTCATACTATGAATCGGAAGGGATTAAGGGAAAGTATTTGACACTGATTTTCGACGGTCTTAGAACCATTCGCCCTACTTCGGTTGAACCAGAGAGGGCATTCTCAGTAGTTGGCAACATTGCTAACAGAATCCAATGCGGATTGGGAGACGAGTCGCTCAATATGTAATGTTTACTTAAGTTTCGCTTTGCCCAGCTCAACTAGCAATGATTTTAACATTTGCAGTTTGTCAACAAATATTGTTTTTCATCCAAAGGTCAAATCAAAAGTTTTTCTTTTACTTTTACTTTTCACAAAAACCGGTATTCTACCGGTATTACCGGTATTGACTCCATCAAATACCGAACACCGGTATTTGACAAAAATGACCAATGCCGACCACCCTAGTGTAACTTCAATCTATCTTACTATACACACAACAAATCGGTAATGCACTATTTTTGAAATTTGGAACAATTTTCTATTTTAAAACGCTTGATTATTATGACAGATGTTCTTAGCAAGTGAGTTTAGGAGAACGGCCAAAATGATGGCTTGTATTTGTATCTTCCGTGAACTGAATTAGGCGCTGATTGTAATGGGGGCACAGCACGGTACATCGTTATGAATAAGTAGCTGCAAACTGATGTTTACTGCACTATCGCTGACTGTACTAGCAAGCTCAACAAGATTGTTCTTGCGTCATTCTATGCACATTTGTCAATTATAGTTTTTCTGTCTTTCGGGTCTCATAGTTAAGAGTGCGCGTCCGTACATATCCCCTCAAGCACGCCGAACGATCACGCGATCATCGGAGTACTTTGTTCGGGTTGTGCGGTTGGGTAAATTAATTAGCAAGCAAAAAGTTAGTGCGCGTCCGATCCGATATTTCCTTTAGCACGTAGAACGATCGCGTGACCATTGAAATATTTTATTCTGCTTTGTCAAGTCGAAAGTCAAACAATTGGTGCACGTTCGATTGTGTTTTTGTTTAGCCTCGATCAAACTACATGGCATACCGTTAACCAAAACGAACCCTGCCACACGCCCTTTCCCATATATCCAACATCCCAGTGATTTCTCGTGAAAGTGCAGATAACTCGTCGGCTTTCATCAAAGCGAGTATCACGTCAACATTTTCCTACCTATTCCGTAATTGACCTGCATTCGGACACGATCGGCGCTGGTATTGCTTAATTTTGGGTCACCAGTTCTTACACAATGAGGATGATGTTAGTCCCAAACGGAGTAGTAACCGTGGGTGGTCAATCATGCTCATGCTCATGCTCTCTTGAATGCTCCTCCGAGCGAACCAACCGAGTGCGTGTTGATTCCTGTTTTTGAGAGTTACGCAGAAAGATCGCGCGATCATCGGAAATAATGTGTGATATTGCAACGGTTGCGTGTTCTTACTTTTCCAATTATTTTTTTTAACAAAAACCCAAATCTGCACTACACACATGGAGGCGATTGGTGATTGTCTGCAACATCGATAGCGATCGAATCGTAATGCCAAAAATAAAACCAATGTTTTAATACAAATCACCGTACTTTTATTTGATTTGCTCTGTGTGAAGATTGAAGAATAGTTACTGGTGCGAGAAATCCTCGCAACTAACTGATAACAAAGTTGTTAGGTTTTGAAATAGTCATCAATTGAATTCAATTATCTGATCCTAAGCTAACCAGTTCCAAATGACACGAGCCCCAAGCGTTTCAGCAATAGAGAGTAAGAGAGTACCTATCTCGTATACACGATAGCCGATGGTCAACCATCAGCTGGCTGAGAAGAAGGAACAACAAATCTGTAAATATTGTACAAAAATCAGTAGCAAATAATACGTTGAAGAACAAACAACCACGATCGGTCGTTTCTTTGGTCCCTAGATGACACAAAATTATTCTAAGTGTTGAGCAAAACTGCCAACTTTATCTTTGCGCGCTCGAGTGATACGGTGCAGTGGTAAAAATCGTCAAAGTCCCTGACGAGACTTAGTGCATTTGGTGGAGTGCTTTGATTCGCGGTTCACTTTTCGGGGCTAATTAAATTAGTGAAGCAAGTCCTTCGAGTCCGCACACGAGTATCGTGAACAAAAGTAAAACCTACATTATTTGTCGTCATTCATAATAACAATTCCATTTTTCAGTCAAAGTTATACATCGCCTGTTTTCAATAAGGAAATATAACGTAAAATGATCAAGTTTACTTACGTTTTATTATCGATTATCAATCCTGCGAGGACGTACCAAATCGCACAAAGTACTGTGTGGAGTTGAATGCCCTTTTCCAATTACTCAAACTTATGCAAAAAATAATAATACTAGAACGGCAGTATTCTACACAAAACTATCCCACGTTACCTCTGATTAAAAAAAAATCAAATTAGCGTCAATTTTTACCAAATTACTACATTTGTAAAAGTTTTTCAGTAACCATTACAATCAAATGACAACTTAATTTTTTTCAGTGCGACAAATAAACTTAAGGTTGAGATTGGGGTAACATGGAACAATTATGCGTAGAACGGCAAAACACAGCTCTAGGAAAAGAGACTTGATAACGCCCCTTGAGAGAAAATGTCAGTATTGCCTCATATGTGTCATAGTGATAGACGTAGCAAACTTTTGTTCTTTACTCATTAAGATCAAATATCTGCGTATTTTACGAAGAAAACACAATACCAATTCACGACGACCACGCGCTCCCACATGATTCAACGCACTGCTCATATAAACATGAATCGCGGACGCGTGGTGCTTTGTAGCAATGAACAGGTTTCACTTTTTGAAAACTTGAACCCGAGCCGAATATAAGTACAATGCAACATTTTATCAAACACGTAAGCGAACTCGACCTGGAATATTCTGTCCATATTCAGCTGCCAACCAAAATGCGTTTGACGAAGGCGAAAGAAAAACATGAACTTCGCTAATGGAGAAAATTTTGGAAATCCCGAGGAAAAAATCATGTAAATATTTGCTACGCTGAAGATAATTCTTCATCCCCCAATTATTATAGTTGAAGATTTCATGAAATCGTACAGCCTGGCATAAGTACCGTATGTCGACACATAATAATCATTGCACAGCCAACGAACTCGGCTAATCATGATTTGTTTCGAAACATTCTTTGTCATCGCGTTCTCCCCACGCGTCATACATCGCGCCCGGCTCCAATCGCACGATCGCAAGCATCATGGTATTTATCTCCCCACTTTCTAGGTCATTTCAATTTAATCGTCATCTGTTTGTTAATTCATTAGGTTGCTTGTTGAGCCGTTCGTCATCGTCGTTCAGCGCCATGGGCCCATGACAGTACGGATGGATGTGTTGTGTATTTATAATATTTCTTCTAGTAGGTAATTACAATGTCGCAACAACGGCCAACCAGCATTCCATTGCATTGGGCCTGGGGAGAAATCAGCGACGTCACACGACGTTAGGCGATTGATGCACGGCTTGCGCGGTTGATAAGACCCCTTTTCGATGAACGTCCGTTTCGTGCTTCATTCCAGGGCGATCGTCCATATATGCGTGTGAGTATTCATGAATGTACACTCATGGAGACTATTTTGCGGACTGGTATGTAAAGCATTTCAACTAATCGAAAATGCATGCACGCAAAATGGAATAGCTTTAAAATACGTTGAACCTGGAATCACTTACTCAGTGCTGTTGACAGTCATATGTCTTCCTGACTACTTGTCTACCAGTGCCAAGGCTTTGCACAGTGACGGGTCACAGAAGAAAGCAAGGAAGTTTCCAGTGTTAAGATTTTCCTTTTAATTGGGAGAAACCATGCGATATTTACATAAAGCTGAAAACATAAATAATGAAAGGAATTAATATTTTCATGGATTTTTATTCCATGAAAGAGCGTCAAAGGATTGTAAACAAGCTATCTCTGCTGAAATAATGTTATTTATACTATTTACAAGTTGAAAATCTGGAACAATAGATTCTATTTAATAAATATGAATTTAGATTGCAAAACGAAGGAAAAAATCCCATCATAAGCGCTTGTAATGTTACCGGGAGCCTGCTACACTTTCATTTGGTCTCTTGAAAATTAAAATGCCTGTGTTTCGCTTTTGCATGACGATCATGAAAACTACCACCAGTACTGGAAATTGCAAATCTATGCCATCTAATTGTGTTATTTGCATTGATCTCAACTATTAGGACCTCAACTTTAAAATTCTCTTTAAATTGGAGAAATCATGTATGATAATATAGTACGAGTTTGTATTCTAGAATTGTGAATACAAACTTTAAAAACAGCCAATATTTAAACAATTTGTTTAAATATGCTCGATACTTTTTGTAACCATACTTGTACGGTTACCGGTCACTGCGTGGCACCACCCAAGTACTATTTGGTTAAATATCGTTTGCACTTTTGAGACAAAATGAAACCTCACGTGTCCGGTGAAACGGTTCAGCTCTTTCAGCACCGCAGTTGACAGGCCGCCTCGTCCAGGTGGGTGTGCCGTGGGTTGACTGGACTTACCTACCACGAAAGAACTATGTATTTAAGTTGACACCGGCAGACGAGGTCAACGCAGATATATTTTCGCTTTGACCCCTGGAACGGAAGTCGCAGTCGTTTAGTTGAAATTTAGTCTCGTGCGTCTCGGTTTGCATATCAATGAGCTAATTTGGTTCTGTCTGTAGTTTGACTGATATCGGGAATACAGCCGACATTGAATGAATGAATCATTACTTACGATCTACTTACAATGATTGAAGCATTTGTAGAAAAGTGTTATCGTCATAGATGATGCATGTTCACAATTCTACATCGTACCCCAACACATGTGACATGAACGAAGACGAATCTGAATTCCCTCGGGTAGGCAAATATATAAGTTGTTATTTTTTTTCATTTTATTGGAAGCCATTGAAAAGGAGACATACTCATCAAATCGGACAGAAAATCGATGGCAATAAATAATAATGAAGCAGAAGTCTGTCTGATGTGAGTGAAGCACAAGACCGCTCCCCTTCATCACGGTTTGCTGTTCCATTGGAATGGCATCGATCAACAACGATGGCAACGATGCCGATGAGAAGAAACTTGATTTGACGTTCGACGGCTGGTGATGCTGCCGTGGACAGCACACATGAATGACGCATGACGACTATCGGTTGACGTTAGAAACATAACTGAGAATCTAATGTTTCTTCTTTGTTGTTTAGTGGAAAATGGAAAATATATTGACTTATCATATTCGAATTACTAATAAAAGGGAAATAATATTATTCAGAAATTATAGTTCTTGCATTTCTTTTGGTACAATATTAAGTGATCACTGATCATCACATAACTTTTTTATCACATCTTGGTGAATAAGGAAAGCAACGAAACGAGCAATGAGTGATGGCTTTGACCATTGGCGTTACTAGCCCCTATGATAAAGCCCCTTCATCAATTATCTCTTTTTTAAGCTTCTTTTCAAAAGTTCTTGATTATTATACTACCTCATTAAGTTATCTTAGTGGTAATGTGATAAATAAGCACAATAAAATATTATGGGGCTGCAAAATGGTGGGTTGACATCAAGGAAGGAGCGCCCAACAGAGCTCTGGTCCCCACAAGTTCCTATCTCACGCTTCCACAGGTCGTCCGATGACAAAAGACCGCCAGATGAGGGTTGTGTACTTAGCTAGTAGTGCAACCTGGGCACTGTTGTCCTTCTGACATCAGCTAGAGTGAGAAGGTACGCCTCGAGCGTCTGTTCACCAGGAGGTGCGGCTCAAACAGCGTCTGCCTGGTACCCAGCGGCTGTTCAACGAAATGCCGTATCGCGTCAGCTGTACCTAAGGTGGCAGCCCCACCAGCGCGATGTAGGTAACGCGACCCCGGTAAGGTAGCTTACGTAAGCCCCACCACGAAAAATAGAGATAGAAGAAAAAGAGAAAGTTATTTTTGGCAACCGACCCGGCAACGAAATAAGGACTATGATTGGAAACTCGGTACCTGGAATGTCAGGACCCTAAATGAACCTGGACGAGTGAGCCTTCTGGCTCGCGAACTGCAGAAAGTTGGAGTGAACGTGGCCGCTATTCAAGAAGTCCGATGGCCCAGATCCGGAGAACGTGAATTCCGAGCCGTGGACCCCACGACCAACACTGCATTCAAGTATAACATCTATCACAGCGGCGGCGGAAAAGCAGAGCATGGAGTTGGTTTCGTAGTGATGGGCAAGCAGATGAAACGAGTGATGCGGTGGAAACCCATTAGCGAACGAATCTGTGTGTTGAAGATACGGGGCAAATTCTTCAATTACAGCCTAATCAACGTTTACGCACCGACAAACGATAAATCCGACGACGTGAAGGACACGTTTTATGAATGTCTTGATAAAGTCTACGGAGAGTGCCCACAGCATGACGTGAGAATTGTTATCGGAGACGCTAACGCTCAGGTCGGTAAAGAAAACTTTTTCCGTCCCATAATCGGTAGGAAGAGCTTTCACTCCGCTACCAATGACAACGGCCTACGGCTAAAATTTCGCTGCTGCCAGAGGGATGGCCATCAGTAGCACCTACTTTGCACGAAAGAATATCCGAAAGCACACCTGGAGGCTTCTCTTCGCTCCTCTATCTTTCTCCAGGTCTTATCGGTGATCCATTGTTTTATCTGGGTGCGTAGTTCGCCCAGATGATTCTCGCTGGTGGTGATGAAGGCATTCTTGATGGCGGTCCATTGGTCTTCCACGCTGCCACCTTCCGGAATATCTGCAGCACGCGTCTCCAGTTCTTCAACGAAGGACCGTTTCACCGTGGCATCTTCCAGTCGGCGTGTGTTGAATCGTCGTCCAACTCTTTCCTCCTGCCGACGAATCCGCGCAATGCGCAGGCGTATTTCGCCGATGAGGAGGTGATGATCAGACGCGATATCGGCACTACGTTTATTCCGTACATCCGTACATTCCGTACAAGAAGGCTCCGTTTCCATTTTCCGCTGATGCAGATGTGGTCGATTTGATTTTCTGTAAAGCCGTCACGGGAGACCCACGTGACCTTGTGAACCGGTCTACGAGGGAAGAGCGATCCCCCGATCACCATCTCGTTATTATCACAAAATTCTGCGAACAGCTCTCCGTTTTCGCTCATTTCTCCGAGACCATGGCGTCCCATAATGCGCTCATGGTTCGAGTTGTCGGATCCGATCTTCGCATTGAAGTCGCCCAAACAGATCTTGATATCACCTTTCGGAATTCTATCTACGACGGCATAGAGTTGACTGTAGAAGTACTTTTTGTCTTGCAGATCGGCAGCATCGGTTGGCGCATAACATTGGATTATAGTAAGGTTTCGGACCCGTGTTCTAAATCTGGCAACGATTATCCTTTCACTTATAGGTTCCCACTTCATAAGCGCAGAGTGTGCCTGAGCGCTTAGTAGGAAGCCAACTCCGCGATGCCAGGGAGCGTGTTCACCTCGTAAACCAGAGCATAGCAGAACTTGTCCCGACGGCGTTCTGTGTTCTCCAAAGTTTGGCCAACGGACTTCACTCAGTCCCAGGATCTCAAGCTTCATGCGGCGTGCCTCATTGGCAAGTTGTGCCAATTTACCCTGCTGGGCTAGGGTTAAAACGTTCCATGTTCCTATTCGTGTCCGTTGTTTCGCTCTTAGAGCCGTCGCCGTAAAATCAGTCCGTATTCTTTCACTATCGGATTCCCGAACAAATTGATGTTTCGGGAACAGTAGGTTGTTGGCGCAAGGTTCCCTATCCACCGGGATGGGGCTGCCATCTAAGGTATAGCTTCCGGGGAATAGCATTTCATACTCAGCCGCTGGATGCCAGAACAGACGCTGTTGGGGCCGCACCTCCTTGGTGAACAGACGCTCGGTCAGTCGGGTCAAATTTGTTTAAAGTCCCACCCAACACCAGGACTAGGCTAGTGCGCTTTGAGCGGCACACGGTCGCTTTGATAGAGCCTGCTTGGGGACACATGCAGCTTTTTATAGGAGTTCAACAGAGCCCATTGTCGAACCCCACCACCCACCTAGCTGATGTCAGAAGGACAACAGTGCCCAGGCTGCACTACCAGCTAATTACGCAACCCTTAGCTGGCGGTCAATTGCCATCGGAAGACCCATGGAAGCGTGAGTATTGGAACTTGTGAGGACAAGAGCTATGTTTGGTGCCCCTTCTCGGATGTCAACTCACCATTTCGCAGCCCAATATGGACGTCAAAGTAGTGCAAACCCACTAAAAGGTTGATTTCCTTTGGTCAACGGGAAAATCAACGCTGGACGTTAACGTTAATTAGCGAGCTACGTTTACGTTGTCGTTAACCAAAGGCTTCAACACACGAACGTAGTTTCCGTTGAACGTTAAAGTTAACGTCAACGATTCAACGTAACGCCGTTAATCGTTGATTAACGTTAACAACCTTGAACGGTGTCTGGCGGCGTCGCATGAATCACGAGTTGTACCAGGTGTATGAAGGGCTGGATATTATTAAGCTTATACAACACGGCAGACTACGGTGGGCTGGTCACGTTGTTTGTATGCCGGAAGAAAGTCAAGCAAAGATAATTTTTAGTAGAGAACCCGGAAGAGGCCGCAGGCTTCTTGGAAGGCCGCGTACACGATGGCTTTCTGCAGTTGAAAAGGACCTGAAGGCGCTCAACGTTCAAGGCGAGTGGAAGCGATTGGCTTCGAGGATCGAGTCCAGTGGAGAAGGATACTTCATTCGGCGTTGGTTCATCGAAGAGCTGTAGCCCACAGTGGTCTCGCACTCTCAAAAGACAATATGTGAAGGATCACCGTCGGGTTCGCACCGATAGCCAGTAAATATTTTTTGCATATTTCATAAATATTCTTTCTATCCCTCTAAGGATTCCGACAAGAATTCTTAAAGGATTCCGATGAGAATCCTTTAACGATTCCGACTGCAATGTTCCAAGTCCGACAGGAATATTCCAGGCGTTCCAATAAGGATCCTCCATCCTCCAGGGATTCCGACGGGAATATTCCAGGATTTTGAACGGGGATGTTCCAAGGATTCGGACGGGAATGGTCCAGAGAATCTGACGGAAATGTTTTTTAATGAGCATCTTCTAGATATTTCGAATGGAATCCTCCAGGAAATCCGACGGAAATATTCCAGGAATTCCGCCAGAAATCATCCAGGAATTACATCGTGAATGTTCCAGGGATGTAGAAGCAAATCATAGAGAGCATTTTGTACGAAACACTGCAAGTGTTCAGATTATTATGCTGTAAATCTTCGAGGAATTCCGAAGCAAATCATCGATGTATTTTGAAGTAAATCGCCGAATGATTCCGAAACAATTCGTCGGGGGTTTCTTAAGCAAATCATCAAGGAATCGTCAAGGAATTCGGAAGAAAATCCACGAGAGATTCTGAAGCAAATCCTCCATAGACTATGAAGGGTATCCCCTACAGATTTCCAAGGGTATCCCTCAACAATACTGAAAGGAAGCCAGTGTGAATTCTTTTGGATTCCGGTTGGAATACTTCTATGATTCTGATATAAATTCTTCAGAGATTTCAATGAGGATTCTTCTCGGATTTTTATGGAGGTTGTGGAGATTATCATCGTGCTAAGCAAGCAGAAGTCTGATGGATAACTGTCACTCCAGTCCGTGACGAATATATCTTTGACTGCTGGTCAAGTACCACGATTGCTTTGATTAATAACTTGGTGGCTCTCCGTTGTTGTTCATATTTTATTTATCATCAGACTAAAGGGTGGTATGGACTTCTAAAGTACTGTGCAAATAGATAGGACAAGTAGAGGTCAAGTAATGATTCCTGTACTGATATTCCTTGGGCAGTACGGAGCTTACAAGGAAAACGAATAATTAGGTTATAGCAGGCGTATTGCAGTGAAGAAAACACAGACTGACGTCTTTCCTAGCGGAATAATGCACAGATGCATTATTCCGCAAGTAAAATTGACGTTTTTGAAAGTTTTTTTTCCACACGGCAATGTTTTTTTTTTGCAGTTCGAAACTAGTCAACTGTTTGTCCGGATAGTTCTACTTAGGTTCCAGTCGAATGGGAATTGCGTGAGTACTGACAATATGACCTGACTTTGCTTAATTTCAGGTTGAATTCCCATAAGCCAGCGGAACGGTCAAATCAACAGTGAAGCGATCTGGGTTTCTTGAGAGGATTCGTCGGTTCCGAGAGATGACACACTGGTTGGAAAATAACGAAAATAAACTATCCGGTTCGGAGAAGATGGGCGGCTTCGACTTTTTCGTAGGGTGACTGATCTTGTGACCAAACCGGTCATTCGTCTAGATGCCTCTACTTTCTACCGCAAATTTTGAATATCGCTCCTTGTTTTGGCCAGAGATTGACCCCCTACGTTGTGTGGGGAAGTTAAAAACGCAACGATGAAAGAAACGGCACTTTGTGCGCTAATTTGTATGTTTTGCTATTGATTTACCAACAGTGTGGATCGAAGACGATTTTTTATTAAAATAAAGGCATTACAGCGATAAAGCGTTTCCGCAAGTCACTAATATACTTTCAAAGAACCGGATAAATGGATGCAAAATGGAATTAGATTGTTATCTTGCTTCGCGCAACTTTGCACGGTTGTAACAGCCCGACGTTGCGTTTACACCCTCTAATCTTTTATTTAAATATCAAAACATCCGCGACCAAACCTTATTAGTTTACAGTGCCTGCTAGTTGTTATCTGAAAACTTTGAGATGTAATATAAAAACTTGAACATGCTCTCACCAGAAGCCATCGTTCTTCTCAAAAGCCAAAATTTCCCAAAGACCACTGAGAGTGTAACTGAGGCAGGATGAGGCATCTGAACCACCATTTTGAATATTTTCCATCCATTTCATTCAGAATGACAGAATGCGAAGAAATCCACAAGAAGTGCTAGATAATCTCTAGAACAGCTAAAAAAAACTTCTCCTGAAATGGTGGAGATTTCTTAGAAATGCTATTCCTTTCGTGAATTCCGGAAATATTTTTACAAAACCTTAGAATACTATTGGGAGTCCTGCGAATTTCTCCAGGAGCTCTGGAAACCTTTCCAAGAAAAACTGAAATTTCCTTAAGAAATACTACAAAGCTTTTTAACTGCAATTCGATAGTTGCATGCAATAGTTTTGCAGTTCAAAATGATGTCAAAGTCAATAGCAGTTATAATGCGCCATAATGTACTGCTGGAATTTTCTTTCTATTGCTCCTGGTATACTTTCTTAGTTGCTGGAAATTTTCCTGAGTGAATTCTTGATTTTTTTCAGAAAATGTTTTCGTAGAGATTCATGGATAATAAATATACGAAAGATGTTTTGTAAAGAAGAATTTCCCAACATATTCCTAGAAGAGCTTCCAGAGGAGTTCCAGGAAAAATTTTAAATGATGCCTGGAGAGATTGGGAGTGTTTTTGAAGAAATCCCTGGAGGTATTTTCAAAAAAATGCAATGTTAGGAAGAATTCCTTAACGATTTTTTTCTGGATATTTTTTTAAAAATAATTCCTCTGGAGGGTTTTTCGAAGGAGTTTATGTGAATATCCCATGAAATTTCTGAAGAAACATTTTAAAGAATTCTTAGTGGCATTCTCAATGAAATCACTGAGCTATTCCAAGACGAATTTAATGCATTTTAATTTCGCTTCCTTCCTTTCCAGTGGTGTTTCCTGAGGAATTTTGGGGGAGTAAACGTAAAAATTAAGGAACTCCCGGAGGAAGTTCCAGAGGAACTTCCGAAGGAACTCCCGGGAGAATTTCCCAAGGAACTTCTGGGGGAAATTCCGGAGAAAATCCTGGAGGAACTTCCAAAGAGAGTCCCGGGAAACTTCCTGAGAGGGTCATGGGGGACATTCCAGAGATTGTCCCAGAGAAAGACCCGAGGGAACTTCCGAGGAAACTCGCGGGAAACTTCCGAAAGAAGACTTAGAGGAACTTCAGAAGGAACCACTGTGAGGTCTTCTGAAGGAAATCCCGGAGGAACTCCTGAGGGAACTTCTGAAGGAAATCCCGGAGGAACTCCTGAGGGAACTCTGAAGGAACTCCCAGGGGAACTTTTGAAGGAAATCCCGGAGGAACTCCTGGAGAAACTTCTGGAGGAACTCGCGGAAGAACTTTCAAAGGAAATTCCGGAGGAAGTCCCAGAAGAACTTCCTAAGAAACTCCCGGGGGAATTTTCGAAAAAATTCCTAAGGGAATTTCTGAAGGAACTTCCTGGGGAACTTCAGGAGGATATTCTGAGGGAATTTCCGGAGGAAATCCGGGAGGAGCATCCGGAGGAATTCCTGAAGGATGGAGTCCTGGAGGAACTTCCAGAAAAGGTCCTGGGGTACCTTAGAGAGGATGTCACGGAGGAACATCCGGAGGAAGTCCCAGGGGAACTTTCGAAAAAAGACCCGGAGAAACTTCCAAAGGAACTACCAAACGAACTACTGAGAGAATTTCCGAAAGAAACACTCGGAGGAACTCCCCGAGGAACTCCAGGAGTTCCCGAGGGAACTTCCGAAGGAAGACCCAAATGAACTTACAAAGGAACACCCGAAAAAACTCCACGGAAGCTCCTCCAGGATTTCCCTCGGAAGTTCCTCCAGGATTTCCCTCGGAAGTTCCTCCAGGACTTACCTTGGAAGTTCCTCCAGGAATTTCCTCGGAATTTCCTTCAGGAATTTCCTCGGAATTTCCTTCAGGAATTTCCTCGGAAGTTCCTCCAGGAATTTCCTCGGAAGTTCCTCCAGGAATTTCCTCGGAAGTTCCTCCAGGAATTTCCTCGGAAGTTCCTCCAGGAATTTCCTCGGAAGTTCCTCCAGGAATTTCCTCGGAAGTTCCTCCAGGAATTTCCTCGGAAGTTCCTCCAGGAATTTCCTCGGAAGTTCCTCCAGGAATTTCCTCGGAAGTTCCTCCAGGAATTTCCTCGGAAGTTCCTCCAGGAATTTCCTCGGAAGTTCCTCCAGGAATTTCCTCGGAAGTTCCTCCAGGAATTTCCTCGGAAGTTCCTCCAGGAATTTCCTCGGAAGTTCCTCCAGGAATTTCCTCGGAAGTTCCTCCACGAATTTCCTCGGAAGTTCCTCCACGAATCTCCTCGGAAGTTCCTCCACGAATTTCCTCGGAAGTTCCTCCAGGAATTTCCTCGGAAGTTCCTCCACGGATTTCCTCGGAAGTTCCTCCAGGAATTTCCTCGGAAGCTCCTCCAGGAATTTCCTCGGAAGTTCCTCCACGAATTTCCTCGGAAGTTCCTCCACGAATTTCCTCGGAAGTTCCTCCAGGAATTTCCTCGGAAGTTCCTCCAGGAATTTCCTCGGAAGCTCCTTCAGGAATTTCCTCGGAAGCTCCTTCAGGAATTTCCTCGGAAGTTCCTTCAGGAATTTCCTCAGAATTTCCTCCAGGAATTTCCTCGGAAGTTCCTCCAGGAATTTCCTCGGAAGTTCCTCCAGGAATTTCCTCGGAAGTTCCTCCAGGAATTTCCTCGGAAGTTCCTCCAGGAATTTCCTCGGAAGTTCCTCCAGGAATTTCCTCGGAAGTTCCTCCAGGAATTTCCTCGGAAGTTCCTCCAGGAATTTCCTCGGAAGTTCCTCCACGAATTTCCTCGGAAGTTCCTCCACGAATCTCCTCGGAAGTTCCTCCACGAATCTCCCCGGAAGTTCCTCCACGAATTTCCTCGAAGTTCCTCCAGGAATTTCCTCGGAAGTTCCTCCACGGATTTCCTCAGAGTTCCTCCAGGAATTTCCTCAGGAAGCTCCTTCAGGACTTTCCTCGAAGTTCCTCCAGGAATTTCCTCGGAAGTTCCTCCACGAATTTCCTCGGAAGTTCCTCCAGGAATTTCCTCGGAAGTTCCTCCAGGAATTTCCTCGGAAGTTTTTCCAGGAATTTCCTCAGAAGTTCCTCCAGGAATTTCCTCGGAAGTTCCTCCAGGAATTTCCTCGGAAGTTCCTCCACGAATTTCCTCGGAAGTTCCTCCACAAATTTCCTCGGAAGTTCCTCCAGGAATTTCCTCGGAAGTTCCTCCAGGAATTTCCTCGGAAGCTCCTTCAGGAATTTCCTCGGAAGCTCCTTCAGGAATTTCCTCGGAAGTTCCTCCAGGAATTTCCTCGGAAGTTCCTCCAGGAATTTCCTCGGAAGTTCCTCCACGAATTTCCTCGGAAGCTCCTTCAGGAATTTCCTCGGAAGCTCCTCCAGGAATTTCCTCGGGAGTTCCTCCTGGAATTTCCTCGGAAGTTCCTCCAGGAATTTCCTCGGAAGTTTTTCCAGGAATTTCCTAAGAAGTTCCTTCAGGAATTTCCTCGGAAGTTCCTCCAGAAATTTCCTCGAAAGTTCTTCCAGGAATTTCCTCGGAAGTTCCTCCAGGAATTTCTTCGGAATTCCCTCGGAAAATCCTCCAGGAATTCCCTCGGAAATTCCTCCAGGAATTTCCTCGGAACTTCCTCCAGGAATTCCCTCGGAACTTCCTCCAAAAATTCCCTCGGAACTTCCTCCAAAAATTCCTCAGGTAGTTGCTCCAGGAATTCCCCTGGAAGTCCCTCCAAGAATTCCTTCGGAAGTTCCTCCCGGATTTCTTCCAGAAGCTCCCTCGGGAGTACCTTCAGAAATTCTCTCGGGAGTTCCTTCAGAAATTTCCTCGGGAGTTCCTTCGGAAATTTCCCCGGGAGTTCCTTCGGAAGTTCCTGTGTGACTTCCTCCGGAAGTTCCTCTGCGAGTGCCTCCGAGAGTTTCTCTGGGGGAACTCTTGGAGGAACTTCCGAGAGAATTCCTAGAGGAACTTCCGGAGGAATTCCTGGAGGAACTTCCGAGAGAATTCTTAGAGGAACTTCCGGAGGAATTCCTGGCGGAGCTTCCGGAGCAATTCCTGAAGAAACTTCCGGAAGACTTCCTGGAGCAACTTCCGGAGGAATTCCTGGAGCAACTTCCGGAGAAATTGCTGGAGGAACTTCCGGAGCAATTCCTGGAGGAACTTCCGGAGGAATTCCTGGAGGAACTTCCGGAGGAATTCCTGGAGGAACTTCCGGAGGAATTCTTGGAGGAACTTCCGGAGGAATTCCTGGAGGAACTTCCGCAGGAATTCCTGGAGGAACTTCCGGAGGAATTCCTGGAGGAACTTCCGGAGGAATTCCTGGAGGAACTTCCGGAGGAATTCCTGGAGGAACTTCCGGAGGAATTCCTGGAGGAACTTCCGGAAGTTGCTCCAGGAATTCCTCCGGAAGTTGCTCCAGGAAGTCTTCCAGAAGTTTCTTCAGGAATTGCTCCGGAAGCTCCTCCAGGAATTCCTCCGGAAGTTCCTTTAGGAATTCTCTCGGAAGTTCCTCCAGGAATTCCTCCGGAAGTTCCTCTAGGAATTCTCTCGGAAGTTCCTCCAGGAATTCCTTCGGAAGTTCCTCCAAAAGTTCCCTCGGAAGTTCCTCCAGAAGTTCCACCGGAAGATCCTCCAGGAACTCCCCAGGAAGTTCCCCCAGGAATTCCCTCGGAAGTTCCTCCAGTTTTCTAAAACGAATTTACGCACTATTTTTTGGAGAACTTCTTGAGAAGTTCATGAAGAAAACGCTAGAGAGTTTCTGGAAGACTTTCGGGGTAATTTCCTCAAGATATTGTGCAGCAATTTCTGGGGTTTTCTGGATGAATTCTTGGAAAAATTCTGGAGGAAGTACCTAAAGATTCCTAAAGGATTCTTGGAGCTATTTTCGTAAGAGCTATTGGAAACAGTTTTTGACGAATGGCTGGATAAATTTCTTGAAAAATTCCTTGGAGGAATTTTGGGGAAAATACCTGAAGGAATTTCCAAGTTAAATTCTGGAGAAATTTCTGGAAGAATTTGCGTGATATTTTCTGGAGAAATACACAATTAAATTTCCATAGAGCGTAGAAATTCCATAGAAAATCAGATGAATCTTCTGGAGAGTCCTCGAGGATAATAGTATAAATTTATCAAAGTAATTTATGAAGATTCCTGGAAAAAATATTTGAAGGAAGTCCAATGCGAATTTCAAGAAAACTTTCCAGTGGTGCTTCCTGAAGAATTTTGGGGTAGAAAACGTAAAAATTTAGGAACTCCCGGAGGAAGTCCCAGAGGAACTTCCGAAGGAACTCCCGGGAGAATTTCCTTAGGAACTCCTGGGGGAACTTCCGGAGAAAATCCTGGGACTTCCGGAAGAAATCCTAGGGGAACTTCCAAAGGGAGTCCCGATGGAACATCCTGAGAGGGTCATGGGGGACATTCCAGAGGATGTCACGGAGGAAGTCCTAGGGAAACTTCTGGAAGAAGACCCGGGGGAACTTTCGAGGGAACTCACGGAACTTCCGAAAGAAGACTAAGGGGAACTTCCTTATGGGACTTCTGAAAGAAATCCCGGAGGAACACCTGAGGTTACTTCTGAAGGTAATGCCGGAAGAACTCCTCAGGGTACTTCTGAAGGATATCCCGGAGGAACTCCCAGGAGAATCTCTGAAGGAACTCCCAGCTGAACTCCCGGAGGACCACTCCACCCATTTTTGGCCCTACATACAGAAGTTTGATGAAATACAAACAATAGTATGGTAGTATCATCATCATCATCACATGTTTGGAGACCAGACTAGAGTAAAGTAACAGATTTGCCGTGTTATTTAGTTATATGCTTTTTTGAAAAATATGTTTCTTAAGTATAAAACAACAGAAAATTATAACAAACCCAAGAAATGAAACACATTCTGTTATAAATTTGTTAATTTTTTTTTTCAAACGAACAGCAATTACTAAATTATATTAACAGTTGCTATTAATATCTGCCGTTGTTATAACTTTTGATATAACTTTGTCGTGGACTTCGACGCTTCTGGAGAAATTTCGATGATTTTTTTACGCTTAAAATAGTTCACGTTGACTCACGCCGCACCACCACCACCACTACCACGTCGCAGTTTATGATCACCACCGGCGTGACAGTAACATTTCAATGGGCGTGCAGTTCTACTAGAGAGCCTTCAGAGAAACTGTCAGAAGGACCATCTGGGGTATTGTTGGAAGTTTATTTTCTTAAATTTAATTCTTAGTAGAATCTTTTCAGGAAAAATTAGGGCAACTTTCGAAGGAACTCCTTAAGAAATTTTAAGATGAACTTCTAGGGAAATATTTCAAGGATACTTTTGTGAGAATTGCCGTAGAATACCACGCTGTGAACTTTCGAAAAATTTGCTGGAATTTTCTGGGATTATTTCGAGATTATTGTTTTTCATGGATAAGATTCTGAGGAAATTCTTAAAAGAAGGATCTGAAAGAATTCCTTTGGATTTTTTTTAAAGGATTTGCTATAGAATTTTCTAAAGATTTTTCTGTAGGAATTTTTGAGGAAGTTTTTGGGAGAATTTCATATAAAATTCCCAAAATAATTCTGGCAGTATATTTTGGTAAATTTCTAGAGAAATCAGTTCAAGATTTTCTGAAGGTTTAGTTTTTTTTTCGAAATTTTCTCTTTGAATTCCTGGAGTCAAGTCCGTGGAAGACTTTTTTTAAACTAAGTGTAAACTTGCGCACGTTGCTGTTTCATCAATTTTTGAAATTTTATTCTTTGGTGGTTTCATTAATACCCTCAAAATTGGTACCTTTACTGAAAATCGTTAGAAACAATGTTTAACATAACGTTCATTTGAAAGTAGTACATCATACCTAGACAGAAAAGTATGTGGATATGAGTTTAGGCCGATCCACAATGCCGCGCCGCCACCGCCAATATTGAATGACACGACGTCGCCACCGACCGAAAATGATTTATGACACTGTTGCTGATATTAATTACAATAGGTCTACTATATGCCTATTTCAAGTCTACTCTAAATTTAATTTGTGTTAATGGACAGGCTTGTATAATTATATTTGCTGGGACTGCATGAAGGTATAATAAAGACCAATAAAAATCATGAGGAACCATTTATTTGATAATAAAGATTTGAAGCATTTTGCATGCACCCAAGACGTTACACCCGGATACTGAAAAATTTCTGAAAATTTCTTTGCCCGAAGTACTAATCCTCTCCACCTGGCCTGCAAAAAGGAATGCAGGAATGGAATGGATATTGCCCGGATGTTGCTGTATCTGAACTGTGGCTCCTGGTGGCATTTCGATTGCGACGCGTCGGTGTCAATTCCAAAATAGCGTATCCCGACCGGCGTTCACTTTTGAAGTGACGCCGTGAACAAAACATCCAGTTCAGTTAACCACTTGTCCAAACCACCATAAAAAATATCTGCAATAGTGCCGGCGACTTTATCTAGAAATAAGGCAATAACAGATGATTTAAAAAAAAGTTCCAGTTATTTATCAAAACAATTACTTACCTGATTGATGACATTTTTCCAAATTGATGCCGACTGAGCACAACATATTTTTCGCCTACTTTTTCGATTGCTTTCAATTGCCAAATTTACTTTGGTAATTAGATCATATTTTCCTTGAACATTTTCCTTGAGAACTGCGTACTAAGCTTTAGGCCGGAGTGGCCTGTGCTGCACATAAAAGACTTCTCCATTCAGCTCGGTTCATGGCTGCACTTCGCCAACCACGCAGTCTGCGGAGGGTCCGCAAGTCGTCCTCCACCTGATCGATCCACCTTGCCCGCTGTGCACCTCGCCTTCTTGTTTCCGTCGGATCGTTGTCGAGAACCATTTTTACCGGATTACTGTCCGACATTCTGGCTACGTGCCCGGCCCACCGCAGTCTTCCGATTTTCGCGGTGTGAACAATGGATGGTTCTCCCAACAGCTGATGCAACTCGTGGTTCATACGCCCCCACCCCGTACCGTCCGCCATCTGCAACCCGCTATAGATGGTACGCATCATTTTCGTTTTGAAAACTCCCAGTGCGTGTTAGTCCTCCACGACCATCGTCCAGGTCTCGTGTCCGTAGAGAACTACCGGTCTAATAAGCGTTTTGTAGATAGTCAATTTGGTACGGCGGCGAGCTCTATTCGATCGAAGCGTTTGCGGTGTCCAAAATACTTACTCCTGCCGAGATGCGTCTCCGAATTTCTCTGCTGGTATCGTTATCGGCGGTCACCAGTGAGCCCAAATACACGAATTCTTCAACCACCTCGATTTCGTCACCACCGATAGAAACTCATGGTGGGTGGCTTACACTGACCTCTCTTGAGCCTCTTCCTATCATGTACTTCGTCTTCGACGTGTTGATGACTAGTCCAATCCGTTTAGCTTCGCTTTTCAGTCTGATGTAGGCTTCCTCCATCTTCTCAAAGTTACGTGCCATGATATCAATGTCGTCGGCGAAACCAAATAACTGGACGGACTTCGTGAAAATCGTACCACTCGTGTCAATCCCTGCCCTTCGTATTACTCCTTCCAAAGCGATGTTGAATAGCAGACACGAAAGAACATCACCTTGCCGTAACCCTCTACGGGTTTCGAAGCGACTCGAGAATGCCCCTGAAACTCGAACTACGCACATCACCCGATCCATCGTCGCCTTGATCAATCGTATCAGTTTATCCGGAAATCCGTTTTCGTGCATTAGCTGCCATAGCTGGTCCCGATCGATTGTATCATATGCGGCTTTGAAGTCGATAAATAGAAGATGTGTGGGCACGTTGTATTCGCGGCATTTCTGCAATACCTGACGTATGGTGAACACCTGGTCTGTGGTAGAGCGTTCACCCATAAATCCCGCCTAGTACTGCCCCACGAACTCTCTTGCAATTGGTGTTAGTCGGTGAGATTGCGCGGTAGTTGCTACAATCCAGCTTATCGCCCTTTTTGTAGATGGGACACACGACACCTTCCATCCACTCCTGCGGCAGAACCTCATCCTCCCAAACCTTGGTAATCACCCAATGCAGCGCTCTAGCCAGTGCTTCACCACCGTGTTTAAACAGCTCTCCTGGTAGTTGGTCAACTCCAGGGGCTTTGTTGTTTTTCAGCCGGCCGATCTCCTCCTGGATTTCCTGGAGATTCGGAGCCGGAAGTCGCATGTCCTGCGCGCGTGCTCCTAGGTTCATTACCATACCGCCACCGTTGTCTGCCATATCGCCATTCAGGTGCTCTTCGTAGTGCTGCCGCCACCTTTGGATCACCTCACGCTCGTTCGTAAGAAGGTTCCCATTTATGTCCTTACACATATCGGGCTGTGGCACGTGGCCCTTACGTGAACGGTTCAACTTCTCATAGAACTTTCTGGCGTTATTAGCGCGGTACAGTTCCTCCGTCTCTTCACGGTCTCGATCTTCCTGCTGGCGCTTTTTCCTCCGAAAAGTCGAGTTTTGTCTGTTCCGCGCCCGTTTGTATCGTGCCTCGTTCGCCCTCGTGCGGTGTTGCAGCAATCTCGCCCATGCTGCTTTCTTCTCCTCAACTAACTCGCCGTCATTCCAGTCGTTTCTCTGGTCCGGAGCCACCGTGCCTAGTGCAGCGGTTGCGGTGCTTCCAATGCAATGGCGGATCGAATATCTCTCCAGCCATCTTCAAGAGATGCTGCGCCTAGCTGCTCTTCCGTTGGGAGTGCCACGTCCAGCTGCTGCGCGTAGTCTTGGGCTAGTCTACCGTCTTGTAGCCGCCCAATGTTAAGCCGCGGCGGACGACTCCGACGCGTGTTGATCACCGTCGAGAGTTTTGAGCGCAGACATACTGCGACGAGGTAGTGGTCGGATTCAATATTCGCACTGCGGTAAGTGCGTACGTTCGTGATGTCGGAGAAGAATTTACCGTCGATTAGAACGTGGTCGATTTGGTTTTCCGTTACTTGATTAGGTGATTTCCATGTGGCCTTGTGGATATTCTTACGGGGGAAGAAAGTGCTTCGGACTACCATTCCGCGGGAGGCTGCAAAGTTTATGCATCGTTGGCCGTTGTCGTTCGATACGGTATGCAGACTATCCGGTCATATCGTTGTTGTTCATATCAAGCTTACTTTGATGCTCCCAAATCAATAAAATATTGCCTTTTCATAATTAACACCAACTGTACATTCACTGCCACACAGGAAACTTTCTCAGAAATGAGAAACAAGCTCATTTGTCTTCCACTTTTTTCATTCTGATAGAGTGAATGTAGAAGATCTGGGGAAGTCTGGGGAAGGGTCGTTTGGCCTAAACCCATCCGGCCGAATGCCATTAGGCCGAACAAGTTATCAGGCCGATACCCATCTGGCCGAAAGGGTCATTTGGTCGAACGTGAAACGCCTCACTTCTTGCTCCTCATTTCTCTCTCCTCGCTGTAAAAAGTGAGAAGCGCGAAGTGAGTAGTGAGACGTCTCACTGCCAACTTCGCACTACTCATTTTTCACAGTGAGAAGTCCTTACTTTCGCGATCCTTACTTTCTATAGTGAGAAGAGAAAAATGAAGAAAAAGAAGTGAGACATAGGAATGAGAAGAGAGACGTCTCATTCCTCATTCTTCACTTCTCACTGTAAAAAGTGAGAAGCGTGGAGTAAGTAGTGAGGCTGTCATTTAAAGAATAGAAAATTTTGATTTACTAGATTAAATAATAATAAAATTGTTCTGGAAGTCATATCAATTATTATTCAAGGTAAAATAGTTCTTGAATCCAACTGAAAGCTTAGGCTTGCAAACAGTTTCGGGTAAACAGTAAAACACTATGATTGTTCGAATATTTACATTTTATCCAATTAGATGTCATGCTCCGCACACATCGGACTTCTTCTTCTTATTGGCATTACATCCCCACACTGGGACAGATCCGCCTCGCAGCTTAGTGTTCATTAAGCACTTCCACAGTTATTAACTGCGAGGTTTCTAAGCCAAGTTACCATTTTTGCATTCGTATATCATGAAGCTAACACGATGATACTTTTATGCCCAGGGAAGTCGAGACAATTTCCAATTCGAAAATTGTCTAGAGCGTGTTACCGTCCACGATAACAATAGACCAATTTAACAGCCATCAACTTCTACGGACTAATATTTAAACTCATATGTGAATCTTCGCATGTAGAACCCTTCAGAAATTTAAGAAAACTTGGCTCCGGGCTCTAGCGAGGGCGAAATTTTCGACAAGTCATGGCTAGATCCGGGGCGAAGAACAAAAAGGAAAAAACGAAAAGAAAGGAGGAAGAAGCACGACTGTGGGACGGTGAGGGATTGCAAGTTAAAACGTGATGCAAAACGGTTGAGTATCCGCGAACCTCTTCCTTTTTGGAACGTGAGCGCCCTTTTGCTCTTTTTTTGAAAAAGTAACGTAAAGTAGCACTGTTTAGTGAGGATCCGGTGAATAACTCCGGCTCGATCGGCCGTTCTGGATAGTGCCAGGGTTTTGGTGTACCCAACCCCGCCGAACCGCTAGCTCGAAAAATCTCCGTTAAGCACGTGCAACTGCAGCTGACAGAACCAGTCGGATCAGGCTCCAGCTCTACCGAATCCGCCGCTCCACGAGGTCCGTATACTCCCCACCACGCGGAATTTTGTTCCAGTGCTGCACATCCAAGCAAAGCGAGCCCCACCGTGTGTCCTTTCCGCGGTCCCTCGTGCTCGTCCGTCACCGAGTCCAACCTATTCAGACCAAATCCGAGCCAATACAGCGTGGGGTGGCAGACCCGCTTCCTCGGATTCCCGCTAGGCCACGCCAGCCAGTGAGCTGCACCGTGTCTTTTCCACGGTCCCTCGGGCCCGTTCGTCAACGCGTCCAACCGACGGAGACCTGATTCTGAAGAATACAGCGTGGGGTGGCAGACCCGCTTCCCCGGATTTCCGCTAGGCCACGCCAGCAAGTCAGCTGCACCGTGTGTCCTTTCCACGGTCCATCGTTCTCGTTCGTCAACGCGTTCAACCGACGGAGTCCCAATTCTGGAAAATATCACGTGGACTGGCATACCCCGCCAGAAAGTCGACAGCGCTCCTGATTACCCGAGAACTTCGAGAACTTCGCAGCCAAGCCCAACCTTAATAGAACCAGTCTGGTCACGGGGGCCTGCTCCCTTGGGTCATACCAGCTCAGGTCGAACCTGAGATTCGCCGTGTCAAGAAACCGACCAGTACCCCGGTCGACCCTGTTGGTGGCCCCAGCGCGAATAGTTCTTGACCCCGGCAACCGCTCGAGATTATTTCAGGTATGTACGGACATCTTCCCGTACTTCCGTCCCGTGGCGTAAGTTCTGCATGCCACTATGAGCTCCAACATACCGATCGGCCGCAACTATACAATTAACCAAAACTAACCCTAGCATATAAGAACACAAACAAACTAAAATTAACATGAACTTCAAATAAAAAAAAAACAAAAATGTACTTCAAGCTTTTCTCAATTGGTCAAAAGAGTGCATGACTGTCCGTTGGTCCATAAAGGTCTTCCTCTGTCCGCTTTGTTGTGTTTAAGTGTGTCCCTTCGAGCTGGTTAAAGCGTCGACCCTGAGAATTAGAGGTGTGCTAGTTTGGGGCGTGAAGACGTCCACTGCCAAGACGTGTGGACGTCACAGACAGTTACAACCGATACCGGGAATTGAACCCAGCCACCTTCAGCATGGTCTTGCTAAGGAGGGCCCACCAGGCCCATCGGGACAGTATGCTAAAAAATGAACGGTATCATTGTGATACTATTGTCCTTCATCGGCAAGCTCTTTGTTTGCTGCTGCATAAGAGTCTTGTTTCATTCGTCCACATAGCATTTACGTGAACTTTTTTTCTCGTGTGTAGCGCCAATTTGGAATTGATACCAGGGTTCATTTCCGGTTTGTTGACCTGCTATACAAATTAGTATGAATTCAAGAAAAAATGGAGAATCAAACAATTTGGACCGCACATCAATGATCTCAAGAGATTAAGGCATTCCTTCAATTTTACCCGGATAGATGGCAACCGAACAATGTAACGATCATCCGATAAACGACATGGACAAACGGACAAAATTGACTCACGATGAGATGGACTGGGAACGACAGCAATAATGAGTAATGGAAAACTAAAGATAGATTCTGTGTGGATTCTGTACAGCAGAATATCACAGTAGATCTCGGCACAGTAGCGGTTAAGTAACACAGAGTGCCTAACAAGAAAATAAAAAGAATAACAAAAATAACACGCAAGGGCTGTAGGGACTTCTATGGAAATGCTGGGTTGATTTCGGTTGGACCAGGCGTAATTGACCTTGTAGACCAATTGATCTGAGCTCCAGAATAATTTGGAGAAGCAAGAACATTTGCATCAAACTACATCCTGTAACCATCGGAAGAAGGATCGTCAGTTGGCCACTTTTACATGGATGAAAAATGCACACAAATATCGCGCAAGAACGATTTTTTTGCTGTTTTTTTCTTAGAAATGAAGCCAATACTATTTCAGAGATGACGATTTATGAATGCAGACAGATGTTCTAGGTTCTCCAAACCATTCTGGATTTCAGAGCCTTGGTCTACTAGGTCAATTACGCTTGGTACGAAACCAATAGAAACCAACGGTTCCCATACAGGCCCTTAGAGGCCACACGCATGATTTACGATCTGAATTGTCCAAACCGGATGATCGAAGTTTTCCAAATCATTGTGGAGCTCAGACCAAAGCCAATAGCAACCCATGGTGGCCGAACAGACACTTAGAGGCTATTTGCATGATTTACGATCCAGATATGTCCAAACAGAACGTTCAAAGCTCTCCAAATCATTCTGGAGTTCAGACGAATTGGTCTGATAGGACAACTGGGCTCGATCGGAGACGAGCCAGCCTCGGGCTGAAAGTCTCCTTAATAAAGACACAAAAAAAAACTGCGCCCGATATCAAGCCAATAACAACCCATACAAGCTCTTAGAGACTATGTGCATCATTTACATCTAGATATGTCCAAACCGTATGTTCCAAATCATTCTGGAATTCAGACCAAGTCTGCCAAGTCAAATGGGCTCAATACAAACCCAGTAGCACCCTATGGTGGCCAAACAGACTCTTAGAGACCATATGCATTATTTACGATCCAAATATGTTCAAACAAGATGTTCTTAGCTCTCCAAATCATTCTGGAGTTCAGACGAATTGGTCTGTTAAGACAACAACCCATACAAGCCTTTAGAGACTATGTGCATCATTTACATCCAGATATGTCCAAACCGTATGTTCTAGGGTTTTCCACATCATTCTGGAGTTCAGACCAATTTGTCTGTCAAGTCAAATAGGCTCAATACAAACCCAATAGTGACCCACTGATATCTACACGAAACACACGAATTTTATTAGCCAGATGCTGAATCATGCCGATCCCTTCAACGGATACCTGCCTATCAACGCGTCAACTGAGCAGGAGCTTGACCTATCTGAGTCCTTGTTATCCTCTGTATTGCATCAGATTAATGATCTTCTGAACGCGAACGGTAAACTTTTTGACTTGGAAAAATGGCCCTCAACACAAGCCATTAGTTTTAACCGGCGAAGTCCGTTCTAGCGAATAAAAGATCTGTACCTACATCTAGCGTTGACTACCACTTCAACAAATGTGATTACCCAATCGTTAATGCACGGATTGCTGCCCTGGACTGGTATAAGGATATAAATCATGACTCAATCGATAATTCTGTTACCGCTATTGAACAGATCATCCGAAAAAACGTGCCGGTCAAATCTGCCGACCATCTAAACAGCTCAATCAACCCTAGTGGACGCCACAGCTCCGGAATCTTTTCAACCGTTTGCGGAAATGCAGAAATAAGTTCTTCCAAAATAGGACTCAAGTGAACGCGACTAATCTGCGGCTTGCTGATGATGACTATACCCGAACGCAGCATTATCGATTCCGTGAGTATTTGGAATGACTTCAAGCAAATTTAAAAGTGATCCTCCATCGTTCTGGGCCTACATTTAAAAACGGAAGGGATCGAACAATATCCCTGTTGACGTCGCCTATCGCACGCTTCCCTGCCGATCACCTATGGCAACAGCAAATTTGTTTGTCAGCTTCTTCCGCTCAGTGCATGATGACAATCCTGCTCCATTTGATGAAAGCAACATTGAAAGTCACCCGTCGTATTCCGTCCGGCTTCCTCAAGTCACTCCCAGCAATGCGGATATTTTTGAATCTCTCGGCTCGGTCGACACATCAAAAGAACCGGGACCCGATCGTTTTCCGTCCACCTTCATCTAGCAATATGCTCATCTCTGGCATTGCCCGTTGCATCTATTTTCAATTGATCTGTAAGCGATTGTGTTTTCCTGGTTCCCGTCTACAAATCCAGCAACATACATAGTGTAGAGAACTACCGTCCGATATCATATTCATCTTGTTTTACTAATTTTTTTTCAAAGTCTGCATAGCATGTTATACCCAGCAGTACAGTCCATCATTTCCGAACATCAACATGGGTTCATGAAAATCGCTCGACGACATCCAACTTAATGGTGTTTACTCAAATAGTTCTAGGAAAATTTTAGAACCATAGCCAGGTTGATGCTTTTTATTCCGACTTTTCAAAAGCGTTTGACAAGGTGCCTCATGCACTAGCGATTGAAAAACTTGATCAACTTGGCTTACCCACCTGAAACATTCTGTGGTTAAAATCGTACTTATCCTCTCGTAAGGCTTTCGTCAAAGTAAATGGCGCCAAGTCCGATGCCTATGACATTTCCTTTGGAGTATCGCAGGGCAGTCATCTAGGTCCGATCATCATTATTCTTTTTGTTAAAGACCTCCCAAGTAACATTTCAAGTTTTATTCCGCTCTAGGAACGGTTCTCAAGATCTAACAATAAAACCCACTATCACACGACAACCTTCTAATGACCACTATAAGAGCAAGATATGGCCAAGTGGCCCTGTCTGAACAACTACTATAAACCTATTATAAGAGTATTTAGACCAGCCCGGTGGCATCCCTATCTCACACAATAGGTTTGTTTTGCAGCCAACATTGCCCAACCGTATCCCACTGACAGTTCTGTATCCTAATGAAAATCAAATGTGATGTTTGAAAACAAAACACATACTATCATGAATTTTATACTGAGATGTTGGCTACAAAAACATGGCGTCGTGCCACCGACCTGATTTAGACACCCTTTTTAAACCACCCGCAAAAAGGGAATTTGGCTGCGGCAGCTGTCAAAAAATGTCTATATGAAAAAAGAGAAACAAAACAGAAGTAAAATAATAACAAAATAAACTGTTGATGAAAATCATTATGAGGATGACTGCAAAATAATATTTTTTTCAGGATAGTATTTTTTTTCATTTTACTTTCATCGAAATGAGGTGCGCGTTCGATTTCATGATGAAAGTTACTGAAAAAATAACATTGAACAGCACGCTCCCTCAAAATAACGTAGTTCTGGACAATAAATTTTAAATAATTATTACGGATTTCTCGTAAATCTTTTCTGATTCTATCGATATTCAACACCAATATATTTGTTATGCAAATAAATTGCCAAAAAAGTATTTTGCTTGGTAAAAACATCGTCTAATCATAATTTTCAGTGATAAATTTCATTGATATGAAAAAGCTTTTTCGTTTCCAATATGGCCATCATAAATTTTGATCATAAAAATTTTGCTCTTATCAAACACCGTTATAAACTTTTTGCAATGCAAATATTCTTATTGGAGTTATTCATTTGAAATGTGGATTTGTACGAGTTTTGCAAATGGGATTTATTACGATCTTCATCACAACCATAAAGCAGCTTATAAGGTCAATAGGCGTTTGACATTTAAAGCTTTTTCAGTATGTTTATGCAAGGTTTATTGATAGCAATAAGAGCGACAATAAAACCGAGCAACTAGCTATTATGATTGCTATTATAAATCTGCTATAAGAATTAAATAAATCCAAGAAGCATGGAAATTGTTACAGCTGTGTAATAACCTGGGCTCCGGAAAACTGCTTTATGCGAACGTTTTGAAAATTTACAGTAGCAGCTTGAAGAATGCTGTGCTTTGCAAACTGATACTGTATATGTTTCAAACTGGTCAAACTGCAAAGCCATAACATTCACTCTCTGTAACCTACGACTATTGTCTGAGTCACAGTGCATTTCAGAGAGTTACATCGATCAAAAACCTTGGAATTGTTCTCGAAAGCAAGCTTTGTTTCACTGAGCATGTCTCAGTTACCATCGCTGAGACAAACGCTATGAGTGGATTTTAACGGCGTAGCACAGCACAGTTCGATGATGTCCATGCTCTCATATCACTGAATTGTGCATACTCGAGTATGGAGTACAAATCTGGACATCCAACTTTATTGTATCATTCCGTTCACATCGACCGCATCCAGATAATACAGAAACGCTTAATCAACTACGTCTTGCGCCGCTTACCGTATGGAACGATCCAGCGAACCTGCCTCCATCCTAATTCCTTTGTGCTTTGATTGACTTGCAACCATTTACAGACCATCGAGTGATGCTTCAAAGCATGTTTATTTTCGACGTCATAACGTGCAACATCGACATCCTAGAAAATGTTCGATTTCATGCACTCAGAAGTCGCCAACTGCCATAGATCCGTGGCCACCGCACTCAATACGACCAAAATAATCTATTAGATGCAGATTATTCAATGAAGCATGTTATTTTTTCAACTTCAATGTTAGTAAATTAGTTTTAAAAAATATAATTAAGTCAAACAATCTGTATGTGCATTCTATAAATTGAAGATGGTGTTCAAATAAATAAATAAATAAATAATCAAATAAGTTAGCATCAAATAACGACATCTCCATAACGTTGCTTGAGCTTTTTTTTCCTTGTTGGGTATTTTAATCACTGCGACCATTTGTTAGATCTATTGTGATATATGCCCCATTTGATCTAGCTTTGTCAAGTTGACGCATCATTACTATTTAGAGCAATTGCATTGCCTTAACTACCAGCGTTATCCCAATGCGGTATTATGGTTCTGATGAATCGTACTACCATATTGGGACTTGTTCTCCAAACTTGTGAGGGTTCTATCAGCCCCTTGTTGAAGAACTGTAATCTCTTTCTAAAAGTTGCCGGACAATGGCATAACAGATGTTCCGAGTCTTCTACATGTATGCCGCAGAAACGACATACATCATCTTGAAGTTTTCCTAACAGCTTCAAATGGCTCGGGCAATGGCCTGTTATAAAGCCTGTTTATGTGTTAAGATCTTTTTTTGAAAGTTCTAAAATTTTGCGAGTATAGATACGTTTGGTGTGATGAAACGTTTAGACTGTCTCGCAATCAATGTGCTTTTCCAAATGTCCTCTATTTTAGAATGTTCCCAAGATTTGAGTTCCATTCGAAGAGAACACGCAGATACACCACAAAATGGTTCGGGACCTATGAATTGTCGAGATGAACCAAGTCTGGCCAGCATATCAGCTTGTTCATTGCCTTCAATGCCACAATGACCAGGAACCCAATACAGGTTCACTTTGTTACGACTACCCAAGGTTTGGAGTGACTGAACACATTCCCAAATGAGTTTAGATCTACATATTGCTGATTTCAAAGCATTCAATGCTGCTTGACTGTCAGACATTATGCAAATATTTGAATGCCTATAATTTCTGCGTAAGCATAAATTAGAGCATTCAAGAATAGCCTGAACTTCAGCTTGGAAAACAGTTGGCCATTTGTCCATGGGAATCGAAATATTTATCCCCGGGCCAGTCATGCCTGCCCCAACTTGATTGTTCAGCTTTGAACCATCGGTGTAAAATACAATTGATCCTGAGCGAAGATTTGGTCCACCGTTTGCCCATGTATTTCGCTCAAGATTAATTACATCAAAACAACGACAAAAGTTGTATTTTCTCCTCATCCAGTCATCATTGTTTGTGATAAGTGAGTTGATATTTATTTTGTTTAGAATACTAAGATCACAGATCTTTTTGGTCACCTTCGAAGAGGTTTGAATCTCTTTTGATCTTCAAAGCACTCTTCTCTGCTTCTAACTGAATAAATTGATCCAATGGTAGCACGTGGAGCAAAGCGTCTAGCGCTTTATTGGGCGTGCTTCTCATTGCACCAGTTATTGAAAGAGTAGCCAATCTTTGAAGTTTTTCCAACTTTTTCCGAACCACCCTTTCTTTTATTTTTGGCCACCATATTAATGCGGCATATGAGATTCTGGGTTTCACAATCGCCGTATAAATCCATTGAATCATTTTTGGCTTCAGTCCCCACTTTTTACCGAATGTCGCCTTACTTATCAATAAAGCATTTGTAGCTTTGCTTAATGCTTCTTCAAGATGTAAGTTCCAATTCAGCTTACTGTCAAGTCTAACTCCAAGGTGCTTGACTGAATTTGAAAGTTTCAAATCTGCTTCTTTCAATTTTAAAGTAGGAAAAGCATAATTTCTTCTCTTTGTAAACGCCAATTAATGTGGCCTTTGCCGGATTTATGTTTAATCCCTCTTTTCACACCATAGTGTACTGAAACTTAGGGCAATTTGCATTTCGTTCGAAATAACACAATTATATCTTCTTCTCACCAATATAACTATATCGTCCACGAAGCCAACTACTTCGAAGCCACGAGCCTCCAGTTGTTTGAGAAGATCATCAACGATTAAAGACCACAATAGAGGTGATAGTACGCCTCCTTGGGGACACCCTTTTACTGCTCTTACACTAATTGATGAGCTTCCAAGGTTGGCTGATATTTCTCTTTTTGATAACATCTCGCCAATCCAATCAACAATGCATACATCGAAACCTCGTTTCAACACAGCATCCTTCATTGAACTGTGAGATGTGTTATCGAATGCTCCTTCAATGTCAAGGAACGCTGCAAGTGAGATTTCTTTTGCTTCAAAAGATCTTTCCAACTTTGTAACTAGCTTTTGAAGCGCTGTTTCTGAAGATTTTCCCTCCTGATACGCGAACTGATTTCCGCTTAGAGGAGTTTTCGTTAAATAGAATGATTTTATATGCTCATCTATTAGTTTTTCCATTATTTTTAATATGATGGACGATAAGTTAATTGGTCTGAAGGATTTTGGGGATGATTTATCCTTCTTATTAGCTTGATATTAAGCTTGATCGGAACATCTTAGTCAGAATGCTAAAATTTCTTTTCCCTTCTATAGTAGTACAGGAAAAATTCCGTCCCTACCTGGCGCCTTGAAGGGTGCAAAAGAATCAATCGCCCATTCTCCGTGCTGTTCAGTAAATATTTCACTGGCTAGAGTACTAGCATCGCTCCTAGTGCAATTCATCCCAGTGACCTTATTCGTTTGCTGAATATCTCGCCTGGCTTCATTTACACTAGTTTGCGATACAGATACATTCTGGTTTTCATGTAAATTGATGATAGAACATGGGAAGTGTTTTTGCATCATCACTTCTAATGTTTCATGAGTTGTCTTCGTAAAAGAACCATCATCTTTTTTAATAGTCCCAAGACCATTTGTGTGATCCTTAGCTAGGACTTTCTGCAGTCTGGCAGCAACTGGAGTACTTTCAATGTTTTCACAAGTGTGCCTCCAGTTTATCCTTTTAGATCTACGAATTTCTCTATTGTAAGTAGTGAGGTATTCTTTGTATTGATCCCACTGTTGTGTGCGTTTAGCCCTGTCAAATAGTTTCCGGGTTTTCTTTCGCATCTTTTGAAGATTGGTATTCCACCAAGGAACGTCTCTATTTGAAGAAAGTTCCTTAGCAGTGCAGCTGACTTGAAAAGATTGCAGTATCAAGCAGGGAAGTTGCTTCGAACTTTCTTCAAGTTCATGACAAGAGTTTAAAGAGGTGCTAACGTTTTCCGCCTCAATTAATTAATTTGAGTTATACAATTCCCAGTTAGTTTTCCTGGGATCTCTTTTGGTTTCTATGAGTTGATTTCCAGCCTCATATTCGAATAATATGTGCATGTGATCAGATAGAGATGTTTCATCTGATACATGCCAATTGTTGATTTTTTCCGAAAGTGTATGACTGCACAAGGTTAAATCAAGAACTTCTTGCCTGATGGCATTTGAAAAGGTTGGTTTATTTCCCCTGTTACCACGGTATACAGAATCAAGGTAGGGTCGTAAAGAAAATGACAGCTCAAATGTGACGTGATTGATATCGCAGTATGAACGAGTGCAGAAGAAAGCCAAACTAAATCGTAGAGCGTTGGCTTGCTTCGTCCCGAGTAGCGATAGCAATAACGTCAATTGTTTACAAAGAAAATTGATGTTTACATACGTGTCGATAGTGCCTTGTTTTTGTATGCCGTGCCCTGTTACATATGTCTACTTCGTTTTTTGCGATGTAGTCTAACAGGTGCTCACCTCTTTTGTTGATATCCGAACTAGCCCATATTGTGTGATGAGCGTTTGCGTCACAACCAATAATGAAAGCTTTATTTTGCTTTCTGCAATAAGAGATAAAAGCGGTGACTTCTGGTGGAGGCACATCATCAGCATCTCCCGGAAAGTATGCCGAGGCGACAAATATTTCCGTTTTTCCACGAATTGTCGGTACCTCCATCATTACCGCAACAATATCTCGTTAATGAATTCTGTGATTGGAAAATGTTTTGCTTTTTCATTCGCTAAAATTGCAGTCCTGGGGGGTTGCTGTTAATTTTTGTAAATTATTTTTGAAATACTCGTAGGAATACCTAAGATTTTACTGTTGTTCGTCCATGGCTCCTGAACTAACGCAATATCCAGTTTGCTCTCAGCAAATCTCTTACAAAGTACAGCTGTTACTCCCTTTGCGTGATGCAGATTCACTTGAATGAACTTAATTTTGCTATTCATCATTATTTGTTGTTTGGATACATTTTTGCATAACTTGTAGTATGGCCTAAGATATTTGGGTTTTCCCCGTAACTTTAACTCTCCAAAGTCCTGGGATATTTTCGTTCTGATTTTCAATCATTACTTCATCGCCTGTTTCTTTGAATGTTTTTTTAAATTACGGTTAGCCCTATACTCAAGTCTTTCACTATCTATTTTGCAAATGATCCGAAGTAAAGCTTGAGCTCAATACAAGACTATCGGATGATCCATTCTTTAGTTTAAAGATTAAATTCATTTTTAGTCCTAGACAAAAGTGCATTCAATCGGACCTTTTAATTCATCAAAGCTGCGTGCGATTCTAGTGGTAATTCAGTATCATCGAGCGGTGCAAACAAATCCACCGACCGCACTGACATTCAGACTCACCTTTACAGCGATCAAAATGTCAAGCGCGTTTGTACTGAACCGAGAACCATTGAAAGTATCTGCGGTACAACGCATTCCCAACCATCAGAAGCAGTAGCAGCAACGGCAAACGGTCCGACCAACATGTGAGAAGCTATCTATAGCTGCACAATAAAATAGTCTAAAATAAGATCGTGTGATTAAGCCAGTTCAAAACAAAGCACGCTGTCTGTGACTAAACCAATGCGCCTTTGGAGCTTCGGTCCGAACAACGAACGCCGGCTGACTGCATTCACTTGTTGTGCGAACGCGGTCGCATGAAACGCATGCACATTTCCACCCGGGAGGACAATCTCGTTCATTCATTACCGCATCATCATCAACAACAACATCATCATGCGATGGGGGACACCTTTCCTTAATAGCATAGGCAAACATTAGAGATTAGAGGGGTCGTCGCCTGTGTTGGCGTTTCCCACCGTAAGAAAACGTGAAAATCAATCTAATGGCTTGTGGTTGCGGCTGGCGCCCTTCGGCGTGGTGATACCGACCTAGTCAGTGCCAGGGAGTAGGTATGCGAAGTTGAGAAATGTGCCAGAAAATGGTTCTTCAGTCATCGGCATCGACCAACATGGCACACCGCTGATGAGGACGGTGGCGGTGGCGGCAATCTTGGACAGTGTGGCGGTCGGCGTTCGCATAAACTATAGCAAGTTATTAGTGGGTTGTGACCCGCGGAAATCTCTTCATCATTGCGCTAAGTACGATCATGGACGCAGTACCTCGGCGCGTTACGTATCGGCGGAGTAGCATAAGAAGCAGCCCGCGGATAAACGCACTGTGGGTAAATTGCCAATCAAAGATGCATTCAAATTATTTTGTTAGTCATCCTTCCGATGATTATAGAGATTTATGAGATAATAAAAATTACCTTCTAATAGTCCGTGAATAGTTTGCTTAATTACCTGTAGTCATTTAATTTAAACGAGTATGTAAGAATTTATAAGGTAATTCGATGTTTTACGAAGCAGTTAACCACTACGTTTGTTCTAAGAAAAATTCTAAAATATGCCTATGCAACAACCGGAGCAAGTGCAGCCGAAACCTACGGTAGGAACAATGCGCATGCAGAGCCCTGCTGGAGCCATCCTAACCGCAAATCGGATATTTCCAACTACTTATTCAGAAGTAACGGAGGAGCCGGATGATTCTGGCAGCTCAAGGTGCTGCCAAATGGGATATTTTCGATAAGTCGACCAAACATTCCAATAATTTATGAGCGAACTAAGTTCAACCATTTTGCATCCCTCTCTCGTGTGCGGAGCCATTTGGCCAAATGGCACTAGGCCGAACAAACCATTAGGCAGAAACCCACCCAACGAATAGGTCAATTTGGTCGAATACCCATGTAACCATTAAGGACAAGCATCACAGAATCCATATTTAAAAGTACTCGCGTTTTCAAGGGCACACCACTCAATACGCAAGCAACGCACAACTTTTCCGTGATGCCTGTCCTTAACAGTATACAGTGAACTCTCTCTCTAACTCGATATTCTGTAACTCGATATTTTCTCTTACTCGATGAAATTCAAAGTCCCTTGATTTTTCCATACTGCGTTAACTGCGTAAGTCGATACCTGCCTTACTCGAAATTATCTAAGTCGAAGTAATTTCCCAAAGCATTCACACCTCGCTAACTCGATGCTATCAGAATCAGTGCATATGAACAATAAATACGATGTCGGGCCATTTGCCCGAATGCCGTTTGGCCAGAAAGTTAAAAAAAAGGGAGTGATGAGTAGTAGAAATTACATGAAGTGTGCAGCGAGAAGTGAGGAATGAAACATTTCGCACATCTCATAATAGGAAATAGGAAGTGAACAGTGAAAAATGGTAAGTGAGAAGTGAGAAGTAAGAATTGAAATGTGAAAAGTGAGACGTAAGATGTGAGAAATTTGAGAAGTGAGAACTGTGAAGTGAGAAGTGAAAAGTGAAAAATAAGAAGTGAGAAGTAAGAAATGAGAACCGAAAAGTAAGAAGTGAGAAGTGACAAATTCTAAATCAGAAGTGAGAAAAGAAAAGTACACACTTAGATTATTTTACAGTATACGGTAATTTTTTACCGAATTCTCAACAGCTGAACGTACGGTAATCAGTTCGGTAAACGAATTTAATACCGAACGTACGGTAATCGTTGAGGATTGCTGAACTGTCAAAAATTACCGAACTGTACGGTAATTTCACCAGAATATTTACCGTAGGATTTGTAAATCCATGCTATGGCATAATATTAATATTCATTTTAACGATTGAAATAAAATAATTGTAATGCCAAAAAGGGGTAAAACATGCTCATTTATTTGAAAGTTATCATAAACATTACATTATTATGTCAATAGGTCGAGGAAAAGCGGTTATTATACAATACAGCGTAAGGAACGAGCAGATGCTGTTCTAGTACCGGCTTTCCAGTTTCAATCAATCTGGATTGTGAACGGACTCCAGTAGCTGAAAGAATTAGAACGAATGAACTACAACTTTTGAACAACTACAAAAATTGCTTTCCTGAAAAAGTAAAATAAGAACAACAAATGACGATTAATGTTTATCGTGAAATAATATGGCTTACCTATTTTTGCCTTTCTCGTACAATCTCGTAATCTCTTTAAAGCGTTTTTCTTCGTTCTGTTTCGAACGGAATGTTTTGAACGACTGTCAGATTCATTTTACAGTATTTCGGTAATCTAATTAGCCGATTACAGTTCTCTTCGGTATTCGATTACCGACTTCGGTACGAGGATTAATTTACCGTATGTTCGGTAATTTTTTGACAGCTTCTGTCGAGAAATTTCACAAAATACTGTACGTTCGGTAAAAGATTTACGGAAAAACTGTAAAGTCCTAACTTTTACCGAAATCTTGTAAAAAATATGTGGTTACCGATTGAATTCGGTAAAAATATTACCGAACGACGAAATAAAATCTGAGTGTGTAAATTGTGAAAAATGTGAAGTGAGAAATAAGAAGTATGGAGTAAGAATTGAGAAGTGAGAAGTGAGAATTGCGTAGTGAAAAGTGATAAATTTGAGAAGTGAGAGCTGTGGTGTGAAAAGTGAAAATTGGAAGTGAAAGTGAAAAGTAAGATGTCAGAAGTGAGAAGTAAGAAGTTAAAGATAAGAAGTGAGCAGTGACAAATTCGAAGTTAGAATTGTGAAGTGAGATGTAAGAAACGAAAAGTGAAAAAAAAGCAAAAAGTGAAAAGTAAATTGTGAAAAGTGAGAATAAAGAATTGAGTAGTGAAAAGTTTCAGAAGTGAGAGATGAAAAGTGAGAAGTGAGAGCGAGAAATTCGAAGTGGGAAATATAAAGCGATAAGTGAGAAAGGAGAAGTGAGGAGCGAGGAGTGCAAAGTGAATGGCGAGGGATGAGAAGTACAAAGTGAGAAGCGAGAGAAATGAGAAGCAAAAAGTGCTGAGAGTGAAGTGAGAACTGAGATGTAAGAGGACCAACTAGTGAGAAGTGAAAAATGAGGAAAAATTGGATTTTTAACTTAGTTTTTATTTCTTCTCATCATTCATTCTCAAGTATGTTATGAATCATTTAATACTCAATAACTCATTCCAGAAGCTGAACTTTAAAATGTTGCGTTCGATCTTTTAGTAGTTTGTCAATAATTCATTCCAGAAGCTGAACTTTAAAATGTGTTTTATGGTGGACTTCTGCGGACTTCTAGTGCGAAGGTTTAGCTACATCTATTGTTTTAATTCCACAAACAAACAAACAAACAACAACCAAATTTCAATCATTTAATTCCGGTAACTGCAACTAGCGCTATAAATCCGTTATCATCGGAATTTAAACGAAGAATGATTAGGCAGACTTATAGAATAACCATCGCACTAGAAGGCCACCATTCAACACATTTTGAAATTAAGCTTCTGAAATAAGTTATTGACAAACTACATGAGCTCGGTGGTCTAGTGGCTACCGCTTCTGACTTATAGGCAGGAGTTCGTGGGTTCAATTCCAGGCTCGTCCCTTTCCTACTTTGTATTTCTATCATAGTTCTTTCTGTGTTTCACGTTCTACCAAAACGATTCCTACTGTTATAACCTTCCACACAATCCCAAAAAACCTCCCGTGGCACCTATGAGAGGTCGTACAGTTATCTGCATCTTTCTTAAGTAGGTGTCCAACTAACCATCCTTCCCCTCACTCAGCATTCGCAAGGACGTGGCCAGGACAGATCTCGACTATTGGAGGGTGCATTGCTTCCATCTAAGAGAGAGTGATTAGTTCCAAATCAATATCTGTGGTAACGGATGAAAGTGATGCTACTCTCATACAATAGTCTTGGCATGTACCACCTACGAATTTGTGCGAATTGCTAAATGCTAATGAAATAAGTTATTAACAAACTACTAAATGATCGAACGCCAATTACTAAATGATCGACAACATCCTTGTTCAGTCTCCTTCATCCGTGCTTTCCTTGAGAAAATAAAAATGAAAAATTTGTAAAGTCAGAGCATTTCTCACATCTCAATTCTCACTTTTCACTATTCATTTCGAACATCTCACTCCTTACTTCTAAACTAAATAAGGAAATCAATTTTAACTATACGGCCAAACGGCATTCGGCCAAATGGCATTCTGTTAAAAAACCCTAAACCATATTTCGACATATGTATTATGAAAGTGTTTGATATTTTGGAAGAAAAATATAAATGTGTTCTCTATTTCGATAGCTCTCTAACTCGATGGTCCCTTCAATATCGAGTAAGGGAGAGTTCGCTGTATTATATAGAGCTATATAGAGCTATAACTGGGATATTGACCTATTCGATCAAATGAGCTATTTATCAAATTTTTTAAATCATTCCTCAAATATAAAACCTTTTTATGCCTTGGAAAGGCCAAATGCGAGAACGATACCCGTTATTTCTTGTCGAAATTGCTTACAGAATATTTCCCAGGTACTCAGAAGTCGTTCGTAATAAACTTCAGGCGGTGAAAGTTATTTAATGAAAATCAATGTTATCTGTGGTATTACAGGTATGTTCCGTTTTTATCAACACGGTCCGTGAGTTTCAGTTGATAAAATCGGAACAGTGACAAAATCGAATTAATTTTCTTGAACGATTTTTTACAGCTAAAATTTTAGCAAAAATTATTTATTGCTGGTAAAAATGTGAGATTTTCAGCTTCTAACATTTTAAAACGCTAAAGGACTGTCCATAAACCACGTGAACATGCTAGTGGGTGGCAAGGGTTAGTGAAAAGACAAAGAAATATATATATATTATCATCAATGGTGACTGGTTGAGGTTCCTGACAAGCAAGGAAGAGTGCATCAAGGGAACGTCCATAAATTATGTTACAAAAAATTAACCATTGTTAATCCCTCCTCCTACTAAGATACGGATGTTGATAACTTAACAATAAATTTGAAAATACTTGACCTCCTTAACCCCTTCCTGACGGATGGGTCATATATGCCCAGCGTTTAAGATTGGCTGTGAAAAACTACCGAAGAGTGCTAGGTTCCCAGTTTCTTCAGCAAAAATGTTCATTAGGATGTCGGCTACCCAGAAAAAAAAATATTGGAGTTTGACTATACCCTGAAGACCTAGATATCCAAAACCTTGGGAAGATTTTGCTTCTGACAGCTTGCAAATGAATCTGAAATATTTGGATCCTATACCACATTGTTCAATAAATCAAGTTTAGTTATCTTGATCGTTGAGACAGTGATCAGTTTTCTGGAATACGAGATGCTCATGGTTCTCCTAAACGTTTTCGAATTCAGTCCACGGCATCTACCAAATCAACCAAGGCTTATGTAAAGTCATCATCGTCGTCATATACCCAATCTAGTCCAATAGGCACATGCGCATCATTTAAATCCAGGTTTCTCAATGATGTTTAAGAAATTTCAAAACGTTTCCAAGTTCAACCCAAAGTATCTACCGGACAACCAAGGCTTCATGCAATGTTCTCAATATCGATATATACCCAACATGGCTCAATAAGCATGTGCGCAGCATGCAAACTCAATTCTCTTGAATTTGAGATGTTCAAGGTACTCCAAAACATTCTTGAGTTCAGCTCAAGGTATCTATCAAAGTTTTTGCAATGTCTTAGGCATAAACTTAATATATCCAATACGAATAATGTAAACACAATTTTCTGGAATACGAGGTGTTTACGGTTAGATCCGGTACGGTCTAGAATATTTTCGTTTGGGAAACTTTCTAGATTCCCTGGGCATAGCGTTCCCTTTGTACTTGGCTCACAAGATACATACTCATGCAATGGCGGGCATAGAAAAGCTTTCAATTAATAACTGAAGAAATGCTAATAGAATACTAAGTTGAAAAGCCGGCGAAGTTCCAGTTGGAATGTAGAGCCATAGCAAAAGAAGAAGAAAAAGAAGGTCCTCCAAAATGATCTTCAGTTAAGATCAAGATATCTATTGTAGATCCAGTTGAAAACCGAACTGAGCTCTCGCGACAATCGCATTTTCTCCCATTTCCGGATGTCACAACTGTATCGCGAGTAGTGCGCATCTATGACATAGCCGTGCGCCATTATGCGCACCACTCGCGATGCAATTGCGACATTCGGAAATGGGAGAAAATGCGATTGTCGCGAGAGCCCAGATCGGTTTTCAACTGGATCTACAATATTAGATGCACAATAACTAAGGAGCTGTTTGTGTCGAGCAATTTAGCTGCGGACTTTTTTGTTGAGGCGTATAACGGACTTGGATGAACAACACGACTTCCAGAATATTTTAGCCAACCGTAAAGGCCTGCAATGGCTAGAACAAGTGATGATTGACGTCATATAAGCTAAATGGTTTCACCACAGACAAACAGACATAACACATTGAACATTCACTCATCAAATTAATCGTCGTTCAAACACCAACGACATCTGTTGATTTTAGTTAGTTGGGCAAACCACGAACCAGATGGCGGTAGTGTGCAAACGTCAAACTTGAGCAAATCCGATGCGCGCGCTACGTGTGATCGATTGGCCAACCACTGCTTTTTTGAAATGACGAGTAAATCAGTGAACGATGCAAATTTGTCGAGTGTTATGTCTGATTGTCTGTGGTTTCACTATGGTATAATATCTAACATCATTCATAAGTTGGATCATTGGATAGGTCCAAGATTTTGAAAATTCGGTGGTGTAATGATCTGAGATTCATGACGTTTTGAAGAGATGTAATAAAGTCGGTATTGAGATGTGGAACAGAAACTCTTGGAAAATTGTTCGAAAACACTATCAAAGTAACCGTGAAAATATGTTTGAATGGTATCATTTGAACCGGTGCCAGGCGAAAGTGGTACATAAACCATTTTTGTCAATTTTGAGTTTTTTACACCAACGGCTTCTATTTTCAAAGATCCAGAAAGGGAATAACGAAAAAGTGATTTTTGGCAACTAAATATGGAGATACGCACATTTTATTTTCTGGTATATATCACAATGGCCATTTCGTTGCCAGAAAAAGTGGTATATGTACAATTCCACCCACTAAAATCAGCCTATTTAAAAGTAAATTCGGCAACATGACTGTTTTCGCAACAGATTTTAATTCAAGATAGTTTACTGCCGTTTAGAATGATTTTTAAAAAGTACATATACCACTTTTATTGTCAACGTTTTTCGGTTTCTGTTTCATTTTGCTCCCATTAGTAATGGTACATGTGCAATTTGTTCCAATAAACTTGAAATTTGTCAAGAAACTTCGCTTATTTTTCACTACTATCTTTAGGCACATCAGTCATAACATGTTGGTACAGTTAAGTTGCAAAAAATTGCAAATATGAATTTATTCTTCGATGATTTTGGGAAAATGCGTCTCATGAAAAATTTATTCGATGTGACATGTACCACTTTCGCTGGCACCGGTTCATTTGTTCGAACGATTCGATATCGAGTCTTAGAACATCAACTCATGGAGGGTCCACTGTAGCTTGTAAAAGAATTAAGTGATATCCTACCAGCTCGATGGAACTGCTGAAATGTTTGTGATGTTATGCACGGATATATCATTTAGGACTTGGTTGAACGGGTAAATCACATGTTCGGAACTCCAGGACATTTTAGAGAACAGAAAAGACTTGTAGTAGCTTGTAAAAGTAATAAGTACCATTCTATCGGCTCGACGGACCTTCTGGGATGTTTAGCGATACACAGGTACATCTTTCAGGACTTGCTTGAGTAACTAGATCACATGTTCTGTACTCAAGGACGTTTTGAACAACCGAAAATGCCTGTAGTAGCTGGTAAAAATAATGACTGAAATACCATCGGATAAATGGATCTGCTGGGATGTTCAACGATGCATTGGTACATCGTCCAGGGCTTGGTTGATCGAGTAGATCGCATGTTCTGAACCGATTTGGACTCAAGGATATTTTGGAGAAACTAAAAGGCCTATAGTTGCGTGTAGAAGTAATGAGTGAAATCTTATCGGCTCAATGCACCTGCTAAGATGTTCAACGATGCATGAATACGTCCTTCAAGGCTTGGTTGATCGGGTATATCACATGTTCTGAACTCCAGGGCGTTTTGGAGATCCTGAAATAGTTTATGTTTATTCGCAACTCGATCAATTTATGTCTTATGATCACATAGATATTTTTGAACATAAATCCTAGCTTTTTTTTTTTTTTTTTTTTTTTTTTTTACAAGGGAGAATGCATTTACACACTAACCCAGTACACGTGCATTGTAGTTGCCAAACTACCACACGGAAGTGTACTGGAGTGTCGGACTCGACCATACCGGTAATACCGACTAAACTCCCTTGGCTCCACCATCGTTTCCCCAGGAACTACCTCGCAGTACTACTTCTGGGGGACGGCAGTACTAAGCGTACTCGCTCATTATCGCTCACACAGGCACTCGTCCCACGCGAGACTGACTTGGGTGCTCGCTCTATCGCACCCTCAAACACACCCTACATACTCTGTTGCACCTCTGTCATGCCGTGCAGGTCTAACTTGTGTGCCCACCCTTCTCATGCCATGTGGGTCTAACTTGTATGCCCACCCAAACCCTTGATTCATGCTCATACGCTCCATGCTTGCACACATTAACGCTCCTATGGGTCTGACTTGTGTGCCCACCCTTCTCATGCCGTGCGGGACTAACTTTTGTGCCCACCCTTCTCATGCCGTGCGGGACTAATTCTATGCCCACCTTTATCGTACCATGTGAGACTGCTCACCTCTTTCATTCAGTTCGCGCTGACACATACTACTCGAGTCATTCGACCTAACACTCCCCTGGCATCCCTTGTGGGACTCTTCGCTTAGGTTCCCACTTCTGACATACCATGTGAGTCTGACTCACCTCATTCATGCCATATGAGACTAGCTCAACACGACTCAACTCATTCCTTTCGTACCATGTGAGACTGACTTGGATGCTCCCCCACACTCCTCTGCCACGCCACGGGGTATAGTCGTAGGAACCAACATTCCAACATACTCCCAGCGCGGCGTGTGCAGTCCATACATACACCTATTCATTCACCCTTCTGCCATGCTTCGAGGTGACGATCTCGGTTGCCACCCGCTGCGCCATTACCTCTGCATGGGCAGACCATTCACACACTTCTTCGCGTTCGGCACTTTCGCTCTAACTTACCAATCATAAGTTAGTCATGCTTGTCGATTGTTGCTCGGCGCGCCAGATTCTCTGCAAGCTGCAGGCAATCTGAGTGGTTGCAGTCGAGACTGCGTTCCACTTCTCCACCGCTTGACACATCCTTTGGATAAGATTATCCGGAGTTGTGTCCCGGCCGCAAACGTCTAGCATTGCTCTTCTTTCGACGTCGAAACGAGGACATACGAACAGTATGTGCTCTGCAGTTTCGTCAACACCTGGGCAGTCAGGGCAGACGGGGACCTCCGCGTGTCCAAACCTGTGGTGGTACTGTCGGAAACAGCCATGGCCTGACAGGAATTGTGTCAGATGGAAGTGAAGGGTCTCCCCACCCAGCTTGATATGTTAGGAATCAGCCGGTGGGTCCACCTACCTTTCGAGGAGTTATCCCACTCGCGCTGCCATCTGGCAACCGAAGTCACCCTGGTACGCTCGCGGGCTCCTCTGGTGCCACGTAGGTCAAAACACTCCTCGTCCTCCCGGATGACCAGCCCGACTGGCATCATACTCGCTATCACGCAGGATGCGTCGCGCGATACCGTGCGGTAGGCCGATATCACCCTGAGACACATCAAGCGGTAGGTGCTCTCCAGTTTCTGCAGGTAACTGGTTACCCCCAGTGCTTTTGCCCAGGACGGGCCGCCGTACCTAAGAATAGATGCGGCAACGCCTGCCAGTAGCCTACGTCTACTGGCGCACACCTTGGAGCTGTTGGACATCATCCTCGATAATGCCGCCACAGCAGTCGAAGCCTTCTTGCACGCATATTCGACATGGCTACCGAAGGTAAGCTTGTCGTCTATGATGACCCCAAGAATCTTCAGACTCCGCTTTGAAGTGATCGCGACGTCTCCCACGTGTACAACTGCATGTTGTGCCGACTTACGGTTGCTGACGATAACCACCTCCGTCTTATGTTGAGCGAGCTCAAGGCCTCTCGCACTCATCCAGTCCGCCACAGTGCTGATCGCGTGTTCTGCGGTTAGCTCTTGATTGGGGATTGACTCCCCGTAGACCTCTAGGGTTACATCGTCAGCAAAGCCGACGATCTTCACACCAGGAGGGAACTTTAGCTTCAGAACCCCGTCATACATCAGGTTCCATAGTACCGGACCCAGGATTGACCCTTGCGGGACTCCTGCGGTAATAGGAACACTTTTCTGACCGGCATCGGTCTCGTATAGCAGCACACGGTTCTGGAAGTAGCATTCCAAGATCCGGTACAGTCCCACCGGCAGGCTAAGCCGGTGTAACGAGAGCGCGATGGCATCCCAGCTTGCGCTGTTGAATGCGTTCTTCACGTCCAGTGTCACCAACGCACAGTATCGAATTCCTCGCCTTTTCCGTTGGATCGCTACCTCTGCAGTCTTGAGGACTGAATTGATAGCGTCCACCGTGGACTTACCCTTCCGAAAACCAAACTGGTTACTCGACAGGCCATCCGTACCCTCTGCATACGGGGTGAGCCTGTTGAGGATGATCCTCTCGAGCAGTTTACCCGTCGTGTCGATCAGGCAAATTGGTCTGTACGCCGATGGGTCACCCGGAGGCTTCCCGGCCTTCGGCAGCAGTACCAACTTCTGCCTTTTCCATCTCTCAGGGAAACAACACTCATCCAGGCATCTCTGCATAGCTAGCCTGAACATGTTCGGGTTCGCTATGATCGCTGCCTTAAGTGCACTGTTTGGAACTCCATCGGGGCCTGGAGCTTTGTTCATCGCAAGGGTGTTAGCCACACCATTTCGGCCACACTCCCAGCACCTTGCAGCGCAGGAGGAGGCCAGGGACTTGAGGCTCGGGACGGGAAGAGTACTTCGATAATCCTCGCCAACCGGTCCGGCGGTGACCAAAGGGGGCTCGGTCTTGGCCATCACGATCCTATAGGCGTCACCCCACGGATTCGCATTGGCACCCTCGCACAGGTTGTCGAAGCACGCTCTCTTGCTGCTCTTGATGGCCTTGTTAAGGGCCAGTCTCGCAGCTTGAAACACTTCCCGGCGGACCGCTCTTTCCTCCTCGGTGCGGGCTCGTTGCGTCCTACGTCTAGCCTTGAGGCAGGCTGATCGTAGGGCTGCAATTTCGGCACTCCACCAGTATACCGGGCGTCTGCCATTTCTTGGCAGGGCTTTCCTCGGCATAGTAGCGTCGCACGCGCGTGATAAGACAGCTATCAGCGCATCCCCGCTTAGACTGTCGGTGTTGGCCTCCAGTCCCAGGGCCGCGGTGAAAACTTCGCTGTCGAAGTGAGTGGTCTTCCACCCACGGACCTGACGGGGATCACCGCCCTCGGACGCTGCACACCATAATTGATCTTGAAGCGAATTGCTAGGTGATCACTATGGGTGTAGCCTCGTCTACCCTCCAGTCCAGGTCCGAGACCAGACTAGGGCTGACAAACGTTACATCTATCCATGACTCGGCCCCATTCCTACGGAATGTGCTACTGGGTCCGTCATTGACAAGCACTGCGTCGAGTTTTGCAAGTGCCCCGAGTAACGCTTGTCCCTCTGATTGGTGCAGCGGCTGGCCCATTCCACTGCCTAAGCATTAAAGTCTCCCGGTATAACGAACGGGCTCCGACCTACTAGGTCGGCCGATAGCCTGTCGATCATCTGGTTGAACTGTTCCATTGGCCACCTTGGTGGGGCGTAGCAGCTACAATAGAACACCCCATTGATCTTGGCTATCGCGACACCCTCCGCGGAGGAGTGTTCAACCTCTTGAACGGGGTACCTGCCTGTTGTGCACATTGCCGCCGACTCCAGACCCGTCCGCCACCCAGTTGCCGTTGCCGGCAGGGACGTTGTACGGGTCGGACAGGAGGGCGACATCGATCCTCGACTTCGAGACCGCCTGCCACAGCAGCTGCTGGGCAGGTGCACAGTGATTCAGATTCAGCTGTGTTACTTGCACGGCTTTTTCCGATTGGCTTCTCCGAAGGGACACGCAGGCCCGCCCATAGCATGGTTCCGGGCCTGCTTCTTACTGGTGCAGATAAGGCACCTAGGTGCCTTGTCGCATTCCTGTGCTTTGTGTCCCTCCTCGCCGCAGCGACGACACATCTTGCTTCGGTCTGGGCCCTTGCAGTCATAAGACTTGTGCCCGGACTCAAGGCACCGGTAGCACCTGTCCACTGAAGGTGGCTGGAGCACGCTTACTGGGCATACTGACCAGCCGATCTTCAGCTTCTTTTTCTCGATGACCTTTTGGCGTCAGCCACCGGTAGTCTGAGATAGGCTACCTGCGTACCAAAGAATCCCCTCTTAGACGTACAGAGGACCGCTCAACCTCTGTGCCGCACTGCTCTTTGACGGCAGAGACGACGTCTTCCGCGGTCGTGACCACATCCAGCAGCTTACACTGGAGGTACACTCCCGCACCCAACGGCCGAACCTGAGCGCCGTCCCCCAAGACCTGCTGAGGAAGCTATTTGCAAGCCGCCCGCTGGATTGCGCGCCACGCTTCAGTACCAAGATCATTTCACCGTTCTTGGTACGTCTAACGCTGCGCACGTCCTGGCCCAGGGCCGATAGGCTATCGGCCGCTCGCAGCGATTTAAGGACATCGGCGTATTTGTCCTTGTCGGTTTTCACCAACAAGGCCTCGCCTCTGTCTCTCACTTTCTTCATTGGTCGAGGGTGTTCGACTTCCGCCCCTACTGACCAGTTGCCAAGGATTCGCATCCCCTTCGGCGGGTACCGATGGCTGGCTGGGGCCAGCTTGTGGCTCAGCAACTTGTGCCTGTCTAGTGCCTTTCGCCTTCTTGGGCATACGCCCTTCAGGCTCCGGTGCACCATCCAGGCGACGCTTCGCCTTAATGGTAGCGCGTTTGGGTCGCTTCTTACTTGGCGTTTTCTTGCCCTCACTGGCCGTAAGGGCGGTCGCCTCTTTCGCCGCAGTAACACCGCTAGGGGAGGAGAGGGCCTTGGTCTGCGTACCTTTGGCTATCCTCTCTGCTTCCGCTACACGCCTGATGTAAGCGACCTGTTCTTGCCTTGCGACACGAACAGCTCGCCGGAGCACCAACAGGCTCTGCTTGAGCTCCTTGTTGGTGTTCTGCCTGCCGCTTACGAACTTGATGATCTCATCGAGTTGCTCGGCCACCACCCGTATCCCGGGTAGTGGCTCGTCAGGCGTGCAGGCAGGGCTACTCCCCACCACCGCTGGAGACTCTTCGGTGCTGCCAATAGCAGCAACCGTCACTCCACTTGCCCCCTCTTTAATAGGGGACCTCGCTAGGCCCCTTTTGGCAAAGGGGTCCGTCACCTCCAACTCCAAAGATAGGTTTCGTTCAGTACTCATTTCTTATGGGTCCCCTTGCGGCTGCCGCCGAATCCTACTGGAGTAGTCGCCTTTAGTGATCCCATGGTTATCTATGCCTGCCTTGCGGCAAGCAGGGAGGCCATGCGAGGTTGACACTTGCGTGTTCAGAGCCAGATCAGCGCAAGTCAGGAAAGGGCATCTGAGCCTACTCCCACCCAGTAGGCAAAACTGGATGGCAGGATTGGGCAGCGTGCTACAAGGCCCGCCACGGTTTTATGAGACGGAAGACAGCCTAGCCATTAGCCCACTCGCCGTTTCGAGTCAGTGTCACCTGACCCTACTAAGAGAGTAGAATGTCAGACTGCCAGCCCTCACTTCACAATATAACAATATCCAAATACAGAAACCAGTACACGCAACCAGTATGCCATAATCAGGGTCTTACTGATATCAACCCTGATGTGCCAGTGGCACTCTCTGGGCTTGTGCTTTTGAAGCGGCACACAGTCGCTTTGATAGAGTCTGCTTACGGGCACTTGTGGTTTTTTGGGAGGGATTTTAGCAGAGCCCACTGCTAAATCCCACCACGCCCTAGGCAGTTCTCCCTGACTCACAGACAGCTGGGGAGGGGTCGTCAAGCCCTTGGACATGGTCCCTGCTGCCCCTATATAAATCCTAGCTTAGGAGATTTTGTTTGTAGACATATTTCCTAATGCACACGAGGATATGTACTCCAGAACAGTTTGGATGGCCTAGAACATACGAAAAAATTTCTCAACGATTTTTCGGTTATATCAGAACGCCAGATAACAATGTAATAATTCGTCCTGAAGTAATAAAGTGCAAACAAACCCGCATCTTATCTCTTTTATTTCGATGGGGAGAAGTCGATGAAACCTTGTCTTGTTAGTTACGGCTTTTTTACCGCTAGTGCTTGAAATACTATAAATACAACATTTGGCCAGACACTAAACCAAGTTATTTAATTTTAAAAGCTGAATCTCTAGAAAAATGATTGAATTTTCTTGTTGACAAAAACGGAATAATTTTGTTGACGAAATCGGAGCGTGATAAAATCGGAGCGTGACAAAATCGAAACGTGATAAAATCGGAACATATCTGTATTCACGAAAATAAAAAGAATGACGATTTTTTTTGGGGTGGCAAAATCGAGTCAAAAACGTGATAAAATCGGGTCGAAAACGTGATAAAATCGGGGGTAGACAAAATCGGGAAGTGACAAAATCGGGTCAACACTGTATTCGGTGAAATGACCTATTCGGTCAAATGGCCTATTCGGTCAAATGATCTATTCGGTCAAATAACCTATTCGGTCAAATGACCTATTCGGTCAAATGACCTATTCGGTCAAATGACCTATTCGGTCAAATGACCTATTCGGTCAAATGACCTATTCGGTCAAATGATCTATTCGGTCAAATGACCTATTCGGTCAAATGACCTATTCGGTCAAATACTTAATTCGGTCAAATAACCTATTCGGTCAAATGACCTATTCGGTCAAATGACCTATTCGGTCAAATGGCCTATTCGGTCAAATGACATATTCGGTCAAATAAACTATTCGGTCAAATGACATATTCGGTCAAATGACCTATTTGGTCAAATGACCTATTCGGTCAAATAACCTATTCGGTCAAATGACCTATTCGGTCAAATGACCTATTCGGTCAAATGACCTATTCGGTCAAATGACTTTTTCGGCCATATGACCTATCCACTCCAGTAGGTCGTCTAACAGCTCCAACACCGGAACGAAGTCAAGATCGACTCCGTTGGGCACTCTCGGACTTGCGGATCCCGTTGCCAACTAAACCGAGTAGGAGAATCCTTCCGAAAGATATCCAGTCAACACATCCGCGGGTTGACGAACCGACGAAGGGTTAGTTGCATCGTATCGAAGCTGCCCAGTTATCGGAGGTTGAAATCGTCATTGGTGGTGTTCGGTCCCGATCAATTCTTGTGGTGCGCATGGGAGCGCTTGCCATAGCGAATGTTTTATTAGGAATGTTTTCGTGTCTTGTGACCAAATACCAAGCAATTGCATCATTGGACCACATCGCGGTGCTTCGGGCGATATACTTCTTATTCAATATAAATGCTGACCGCCGTCAACCACAATGAATCAGATGAAGCCCGAACTTCGGAATTGGATTAACGGGTAAATCTTATTGCAGTAATCTCATTACGAAGGAAATCCACCTCTTTTCATACGGCGAGCCATTGGCATCTTCATGTATTTTCCCTCTATGGCAGCCCTGTAGTTCTGGTTAAAAGAACAATACGGCGTTTATTGCGTGAAGACGATCGTCATGGCTTCTGTTGTTTGTTGCGCCTTATGGCAACAGTAATCGTCCGCGCACTGTAAACTCGGCATTACTCATTAATGTGCAAAAAATACACATTTTTTGATGATATATGAAGCTGTCAAAATAATGGGTATTTTAAAATTTTGTATAATGCGTGAATTGTGCCCATTTTCATACTCCAAGCATTTACCCATTAATGGGTGAAAAACGAATTAAGCTGTTTGTGATTTCATCATGTTTATGTTTCGGAAGCGGAAGTGGCAGGCGTTATTTCGTCAAATTCTTGGTTTTACAAAACGTAAGTCAGTTAGTTATAATAATAAGAATGTTTATAATCTAGTTGCTTTTTTGTTTCGTTATTACAGTGTTAGCTAATTATCGCTCTATCGTCTTAATTATGTGCGAAAATGTACCCTCGCGGGAATTTGCCTCGACGACATTCAGACGTATTTGCTGGAAGCAGAGACCTTGGCGGACGGCCATTTACGAATCTGGGACTGGGCGCTTCAAACTTCAGCTGCTCCTCGTATTTGCAGGATGGAGACTTTGGCTGGAGGCCACTCATGGATGTGGATCTGCGCAGATCGAAACCTTGGCGGACGGCCACTTACGGATCTGGGTCTGGGCGGCTTGCTTCAAATCAAACATGAATGCTCAAGAAGTTTGCTGTACCTATATTTTTAATAATCTAAATATATTGAATTAAAAATGTGAACATTCCAGGAAAAAATCCCAAAGTCTCCACCTATTTATTACATACAAATTCAAAGAAAACAAAAATCCAAATATTCCCTCGTCGTAATGCTAAAATGGGTATTATTTACTCCTTTTTCCAAATAAGAAATTTCCGATAAAGAGTAAAATTTACCCTTGATTTTGACGTACAAGCCGTTTACCCATTAATGAGTAAACGCTGTTTACTCTTTTAATGAGTTGAACTATTTAACTTCATAATGGGTACTTTTTTACCCATTAAAGAGTACTTTGCCGGCACAGTGTGGGGTATTTTCGCTTAGCCTCCACAAATTCAACACAGAATTGGTTCTTTACTGACAACGAGGAAACGGTCAGTGTCAATGTTCAGACCTGTGGAAGCTCAAACATCCTAGAAATGCCGCCTGTAATCAATTCGAATATTTAAAAGAACAAACCAATAGCTTTAGATATTGAACATTTCTTTCAAATCACTAAAACGTTTACGATCGGTGCAGAATTTTGATATTGCGTCCCATCAAAACATTCATTGATCAAAAAATAAATACTAAATTTGTGAAAATATAATTCTGACCACCTTCTTGCGTAACGCTCACGCACAGTGCAACTATGGTAGTGGCGATTGCCTCTTAAGAGGACCATACCGTGGTAATAAATCGCAGTCTTGGCTAATTTTCGCACGGTTTTGATTCTTCAGCAACGCAAGGTACTTAAAGTTGGCTTCCATCATCGGCCACGCACCGCCCAAGTTGATGGGAAGTGGTGACCGGTCAGTACGGCGGCAACTTTTCGCTGTTGATGGGGGCTACGCATTAAAAATTACGATTCTGATAGCCCTTTCAACATCACGCACCGGTAAGATGAAATGGAATATGGCATCATCATAGATAGCTTTCCCTATGGTAATAAATTTGTTGGAAAAAGGCTTCGTAATGTATGTAGGTCTCCTTCTACTCCTTCTTACATTAATTGTATCCTGAGTACTGAAGTTTTTTCCTCCTATGTAATCCAATTCATCAAGATGATTTCCAAGTGAAAAAATATTGCTTGATATTGTTGCTCATTAAATGCGGATCACAATTGTTACTGACGCTGGCACGCGACATTTGATGGCCAACCAAATGTGCCAGGCTTAAGATTTCAGCGCATCATGTCGTAAGGTTTATTAACCGGGTGTCAAACGGAGCTCATCAGTTCAGGCCAAGACAGCCCAAACAACACCCACAAATCGTCTGAACAATGACAGCAATGACGACTATTTGCACTTTCATGTGCCATTGATAGGGAATGCATGCTGCGGTTCGCTATGTTCGTCCATTCCAGGCACTTTTTTTTATTGCCATCTGCAAATGAGCTGGTATGCAAATGTCGTATCATTATCGATATGACGCGCACTTTGCGGATTGCCCCTCCCCACGAGCCGACAGGGGTCGGCCGAATATTAATGCACATATCTGTGACAGCGATAATTTGATGTGCACACGGGTAATAAATTAGCGGGTATTAGCGAAGGCACGTCAGTAATTTAATTGGAATTTGAGAGGGCACCGAAAGGTGACTCAGATTCGCAAAGAGGGTGAGCAAATGAAAAAGAAAGTGATGTGTGATAGGACAAACAGAGTTCCATGCAAGATGCGATACATCGTTATTTAACCGGAAATCTAACAGAAGAGGTTAATTCTTTCCTCGCTATTTTATTATCCCAAATGATGGTATTTCAAAACTTTGCTATCAACTATCAACTATTAATAGTATTGACTTAGAATTTATTTACTGCTAAATTCTAAATAATATTTTCACCGTTAAACCATCAGCACAATAGCAGCAGGAACAAATTTTCTATTAGAAAGTTGAAAAGAAACTCGAAACTTTACCTGACTGCTGAAAATAAGTTCGGGTTAGATCTATTTGCTTAACCCTTATATTAGCGTAAAAGGTTAACGGGGTTCCCGGATACACCTGCTGGGTTGAACTGTACCAAAAGAGTGGGTCATTAGCCATCATTTGGAACTGTGAAAGAGAAAAGGTTATTTGATGTACAATTTCACGTAGATGACGCAGTTCTAGGATATCTTCTGATAAATTTAGCTGATGGTAGGCATTTTCAGAAGAACGGACAAATGAAACGGCAGATTTTCCTCCGAGGAAGGGATCACATCCGTCATTGAATCATCCCAGGCAAATGTCTATTTTTAAATAAGGAATCACAATGACCACTATCTGGTGATGGTTAACCTTAGTAAGATGTTGGGGTCAATATGACCCAAAACGAAACTTCAAAGTAGAATAACTTTTTACCTGATAATCCGATCGTTCTGAAATTTCTTGACTTTTAATATTTTGTGGAAATGAAGCATCTGACATGAAAAAAGTATTTTAAGGTGCAACAGGAACGACCCCACAAAAAAGTTACGAATAAGATGTTAGGGTCATATTGACCCAGAAATGTAAATGCTTATAAAACAGTCAAATTATAACCGAATTACAAAGTTTATATACCGTTCGAAAGATAAACTCATCAATTTTGTGGCTATGTGGTGATATGCTGGTTCTGGAGAGAAAAATCGCTCCATATATGCCTTTCGATGGCTAATTCTTCATATATTCTCTTAAAACGGTATTGTATGGTCCATGAGAGGGCTTCCGATGAAAGTGGCCACTCCTGGTACATGCAAGGTGCCCCCGGGGAACCCGCAGGAGGGGACATTTCCGTTTTAGCACCAAAATATACCGTGCGGCGGCTCTGTCGTTACGATTTTCCAGAAAATAGATGATAATGCGCTTGAAATCGATGAAAGACCAAATTGGCCACTTCTGGTACATGCAAGGTGCCCCCGGGGAACCCGCAGGAGGGGACATTTCCGTTTTAGCACCAAAATATGTCGTGCGGCGGCTCTTTTGTCATGATTTTCCACCAAACAGGTGGTTATGCGCTTGAAATCGATAAGTGACCACATTGGCCACTCCTGATACATACAAGGTGCCCCGGGGAACCCGCAGGAGGGGACATTTTCGTTTTAGCACCAAAATATACCGTGCGGCGGCTCTGTCGTCATGATTTTCCACAAAATAGATGATAATGCGCTTGAAATCAATAAAAGACCAAATTGGTCACTTCTGGTACATGCAAGGTGCCCCCGGGGAACCCGCAGGAGGGGACATTTCCGTTTTAGCACCAAAATATGCCGTGCGGCGGCTCTTTTGTCATGATTTTCTACCAAACAGATGGTTATGCGCTTGAAATCGATAAGTGACCACATTGGCCACTTCTGGTACATGCAAGGTGCCCCCGGAGAACCCGTATTAGAGGACATTTCCGTTTTAGCACGAAAATATGACGTGCGGCGTCTTTTTCGTCATGATTTTCCACAAAATAGATGATTATGCGCTTGAAATCGATAAGTGACCACATTGGCAACGCCTGGAACCTATGAGGGGCTCCCAGGGAACCCGTAGAAGGGGACATTTCCATTTTTACACCAATATAAGCCGTGCGGCGGCTCTTTTGATGTTTTCCCATCAAACAGATGGACGTGCGCTCGAAATCGATAAGTGACCACATTGGCTACATTTGAAACCTATGAGGCTTCCTCGGAGAACACGTAGAAGATGACATTTCCATTTTTACACCAACATATGTCATGCGGCGGCTCTTTCGTCGTGATTTTCCTCCAAATAGGTGCCCTCGAAATCGATTATTGACATATTGTCCACCCTTAGAACCTATGAGGTGCCCCCGGGAGCCCGTAGAAGAGTACATTTCCATTTTAACACCAAAATATGCCGTGCGGTGGCTCTTTCTTTGTTATTTTCTACCAAACAGATGGTCATGTGCTTTGAGTTGATTAGTGATATTGTCTACTCTTGGAATCTTTGAGATGCCCTGCGAACCCGTAGGAGAGGACATTTTCATGGTTATATCAAATGTACTGTGCCGCTTGCGGCAGCTGTATCTTCGTCTATCATTGACTACCCTGGCCATAAGTCTTCAAAAAGTTGGTTGTGCACATGAAATTGTTCTTCATTTGAAATTGAGTACTGAGTCAAATTAAAAAAATAGTTTCTGGGCTACTGTGATGATTCCTTCGAACAGCTCTCCAAGGATTTTCTATTCCGCATCTCGATATTACCATTAGTCGATGCTCCCTTCAATATCGGCTCATAGAAGTTTGAGGTTTTCACCGATCGCCGTGGACAATGATATGAAAACGCAACATTTTCATATAAAAGAAATCTCTCCTTCTGTGAGACTCCTGCAGGTACCTTGTAGGTTGTAGATATTAAGTTCAGAATGAATGACCTATTTGATAGAAAAAAAAACAAGATTAATCTACTTAGTGGTGATGGTGCCTTTATCGTTCGTTCAAAAGGGTTGAGAAATATATAAGAAAAGTCTAATATAACAGTAATAGGTAGATAGCTCTTATTTTTCATATTTGTTTATTTGCATTCTAAAATTTTGAGCATAAGTGCCAGAAAAGTGATTTTCCCATGCAGCTGCTGAAATTAGTATTTTGGCCATAACTTCGGAGCCCATAGTCCGATCTGGCCAATTTTCAATAGGAAACAATAGGGTAAGATTTTCATCGAATGCTATTTACTGCGAGCAATTCGGTTGAGGAAAAGTTCCTAAAAAGTGAGTGAGATTTTGTGTGCACAGACACTTTCAATGGATTCTTCACGGCACTCCACAATTACCGAAACTAGGCCTGGGGTTCCCCCAGGTTGATATTAGATTTCAAGAGCATAACCAACTATTTGATGGAAAATTATAGTGAAAGAGCCGCTGCACGGCATGTCTTTAAGGGCCGATGTCCACGTAAAGCTTTTTCACGCTGCTTGCACGACTACATTTGATGCTGGGTACCTTGCGTGGACGCGGCGTGCAGCACGCAGCTTGAAAACACGCTACGTGGGCATCGGCCCTAAGTAAGAGTAAGAGTAAGCACGGAAATGTCCTCTCCTATGAGCTCCACGACGGTACTTCATAGGTTCCAAAATGGAAAATGTGGTCACTTATTCATTTCGGTATAAAAACGGAAATGTCACCATCTACGGGTTCCCCGTGGGCATCTCATTGGTTCCAAGAGTGGCCAATGTGGTCACTTATCGATTTCAAGCGCATAATAATCTATTCTGTGGAAAATCATGACGAAAGAGCCGCCGCACGGCATATTTTGGTGCTAATACGGAAATGTCCCTTTCTACGGGACTACGGGACAGCGCATGGTCATTTATCGATTTCAAGCGCATAATCATCTATTTTGTGGAAAATCATAACAAAAGAGCTACCGCACGGAATATTCTGGTGTTAAAACGAAAATGTCCCCTTTTACGGGTTCCCCGAGGGCACCTCATAGGTTCCAAGAGTGGCCAATGTGGACACTTATCGATTCCGAGCGCATAATCATCTATTTTGAGGAAAATCATGACGAATGAGCCACCGCATGGCATATTTTGGAGTTTAAACGGAAATATTCCTTTCTACGGGTTCCCCAAGGGCACCTCATAGGTGCCAAGAGTGGCCAATGTGGTCACTTAGCGATTTCGAGCGCATTATCATCTATTTTGTGGAAAATCATTACGAATGAGTCACCGCACGGCATATTTTGGAGTTTAAACGGAAATATTCCTTTCTACGTGTTTCCCGAGGGCACCTTGCATATACAAGGAGTGACCAATTATCGATTTCAAGCGCATGCCCATCTGTTTGGTGGAAAATCATGACGAAAGAGCTGTCGCACGACATATTTTGGTGTTAAAACGGAAATGTCCCTTTTTACGGGTTCCCCGGGGGCACCTCATAGGCTCCAAGAGTGGCCAATGTGGTCACTTATCGATTTCAAGCGCATAACCATCTGTTTGGTGGATAATCATGATAAAAGAGCCGCCGCACGGCATATTTTGGTGCTAAAACGGAAATGTCCCCTCCTGCGGGTTCCCAGGGGGCACCTTGCATGTACCAGGAGTGGCCACTTTCATCGGAAGCCCTCTCATGGACCATACAATACCGTTTTAAGAGAAAATATGAAGAATTAGCCATCGAAAGGCATATATGGAGCGATTTTTATGCTCTCCTTATATGACCGACAAGGTCCCCGTGGAAGTCGTTTCCCGGTGGCCATTCTCTCCAGAACCAGCATATCACCACATAGCCACAAAATTGATGAGTTTATCTTTCGAACGGTATATAAACTTTGTAATTCGGTTATAATTTGACTGTTTTATAAGCATTTACATTTCTGGGTCAATATGACCCCAACATCTTATTCGTAAGTTTTTTCTAATATCCGAAGAAGGTTAAACTGCGCCCAAAACTATCCGTAATCAATAATGCTCGGTACCGACGGACGCCGCAGTAGGACCTAGAGCGACTAAAGCAACCTGATGCCGCCAGAGGGTGAGCTCGATGGGGCCCCTCTTAAGGACTGCTGGAATACAGTCAAAGTAGCCGTTAACTACACAGCGGAGAACAACGTCGGTTATGTGGGACCAAGTTGACGGAACGATTGGTTCGACGAAGAGTGCAGACAGGTTCCGGAGTAGAAGAACGCAGCACGGCCTGTCGCGCTGCAGCAAGGTCCCTGGCAGAACGTGGAAAGTTATAGTCGAAATCGGATACAGCAGACCCGCCTTTTTCAGGAGAAATAACGCCGCATCTTCTTCTTCTTCTTCTTCTTATTGGCATTACATCCCCACACTGGGACAGAGCCGCCTCACAGCTTAGTGTTCATTAAGCACTTCCACAGTTATTAACTGCGAGGTTTCTAAGCCAGGTTACCATTTTTGCATTCGTATATCATGAGGCTAGCACGATGATACTTTTATGCCCAGGGAAGTCGAGACAATTTCCAATCCGTAAATTGCCTAGACCGGCACCGGGAATCGAACCCAGCCACCCTCAGCATGGTCTTGCTTTGTAGCCGCGCGTCTTACCGCACGGCTAAGGAGGGCCCCAAATAACGCCGCATGTAAGAGGCGGAGTGCGAGGAGATGGAACAGCTGTGCTGTTCTCAAGAAACACTCAAATTCTACTATAGAAGCTAAACGCATCCCACAAAGGCTTCGTGTCGTGAGCCGAAAAGTGCAGGGATAAGAATGGTAGCTTCTTGACGCACGAACTTGTGTGATCGAAAGGTCGAAGCAGCACTACGAAGAACATTTGAATTGCGCTGAGAGTACAGGCAGTGAAAGTCAAGGCAGTGGAGGAGAAGACTACGTCAGTTCAGCGGACGATGGAAACCATCTAGCCCCCACCTTGACTGAAGGTAAGGATGCCATTTAACTGCTAAAGGCCAATAAAGAGCCGGTAAGGATGATATCGGAACTGAGCCCATCAAGATGGGCCCGGAAAAGCTGGCCACTTGCATGCTCAAACTGATAGTCAGAATCTGGGAAACTGAACAGCTACCGGAAGAGTGAGAGGAAGGGGTTATATGCCCAATTTACAAGAAAGGCGACAAGCTGGAGTGTGAGAACTTTCGAGAAATCACCATCCTTAATGCCGCTTACAAAGTTATATCCCAGATCATCTTCCGTCGTCTTGTTCGTGGGAAGTCTGAGTTCGTGGGAAGTTATCAAGCCGGCTTCGTTGACGGTCGCTCGACATCGGACCAGATCTTTACTGTACGGTAAATCCTTCAAAAATGCCGTGAATACCAGGTTCCAACGCACCATCTGTTCCATGATTCCAAGGCGGCATACGACAGTATAGACCGCATAGAGCGATAGAAAATTATGGACGAGAACAGCTTCCCTGAGAAGCTTACCAGACTGATCAAAGCAACGGTGGATGGTGTGCAAAACTTTGTGAAGATTTCGGGCGAACATTTCAGTTCGTTCGAATCGCGCCGGGGACTAAGACAAGGTGATGGACTTTCGTGCCTGTTGTTCAACATTGGGCTAGAAGGTGTCATGCGGAGAGCCGAGTGTAACAGCCGGGGTACGATTTTCAACAGATCTAGTCAATTTATTTGTTTCGCGGATGACTTGTCGGCCGAATATTTGCAAAGGTGGCAGGTGACTGGTGGTGAATGCGTCAAAGACAAAGTACATGCTTGTGGGCGGAACCGAGCGCGACAGGGCCCGCCTGGGAAGCAGTGTTACGATAGACAGGGATACCTTCGAGGTGGTCGAGGAATTTGTCTACCTAGGATCCGTGCTAACGGCTGATAAATGTTAGTCGTGAAATACGAAGGCGCATCATCTGCGGAAGTCGGCCTACTACGGGCTCCAGAAGAAACTGCAGTCAAAAAAGACTCACCACTGCACCAAATGTGTCATATACAAGACGCTGATAAGACCGGTAGTGCTCTACGAACATGAAACATGGAGAATACCCAGTATCCAGAAGGTAGCTAAAGCCGGAAGGGTACGATGGGTAGGGCATGTTGCAATAATGCTAATAGAATACTATGTTGAAAAGTAGGCCAAGTTCCAGTTGGAATATAGAGCCATAGAAAAAGAAGTAGAAGAAGAAGCTGACCCGGCGAACTTTGTCTCGCCAAAAATTGATCAATTTCAATCAATCAATCAATTTCATTTTTTTACCATAGCATAGGTATTTCCTATTAATTAAGTCAGCAAAAAAAATAGTGCAAATTGGTCTTTCCATTATCGAATGATAATGGCTACTTCGTGTTATATTACAGATGATCAAAATTTGAAATTCTCATACAAATGTAAGAAAGCATCGGAGAGATTGGATTTTGATTTCATTTTTTTGCAAATTCGATTCAAATAGTACCTAGAAGAAGAAAACAAATAAAAACTAGGCTAACCATTCTTGAGTGATGCGCGGTCGTACAAATGCCAACTTTGTTTTTTTACATATAGATATTTGGAAGATTTGGCATCAAATTAATTTGGCAGCCCTAGCGACAAGGATGTTATCGATCATTTAGTAATCTGCCTTCGATCATTTAGTAGTTTGTCAATAACTCATTCCAGAGGCGAAATTTCAAAATGTGTTGTATGGTGAACTTCTAGTGCAAAGGTTTATCTACAACTCAGCCTAACAGTTCGTTGTTTGAATTTCACTAATAACGTAGCTATATCGCTAGTAGCAGTAACTTAGACTAAATGATTGCATTTTTTGTTATCATTTAGTATGAGTATAGCAACTAGCACCGTAACTCCTTTAATAGTGGAATTCGAACATCGACCTGTTAAGAAGACTTGTAGAAAAACCTTCGCACTAAAATTCCACCATACAGTACATTTTGAAATTTCGCCTCTGGAATGAGTTATTGACAAATTACTAAATGATCGAAGGCAGATTACTAAATGATCGATAACATCGTTGCCTATCGATTAGATCTATGCGCCACCGCCGCTGATTTTCTCACGTCGCCGTCGCTGCCAACAATTGTCCATGCCGCTGAATATTTTTCACCACGCCAATGGCTATTGAAGGATTATTAAACTAATAGGTTCAAGAGTTTCGTACATTTTGTTAAAATTGCATATTTACTGGTAAGCTTATCCTATTGGAAATACACACTTTCAGTCAAGTTCATACTGCATTTATCTACTTCCAAGTATGCAGAAATTATTGGACGGCGATTTTGCGCAAGTATGCTCGGTATGGTAGATTTTGCGCAAGTATGCTCGGACAAACCTGAAAATGTTTTTTCTAAGGCTGCATCTCATTTCCCGAATTAAACTCAAATTAAATTTAAAAGTTGGATAAATTCGGAATAACGCTGCCCACACAACAAGTCTACTGACATATATCGATTTTTTTTGACAGATGCCATATTGGAAAGCAAAGGATTCTTTTGAATGGATGATTTTTGATTTTCGAACTGTCACTTTTAAGTTTGATTTGATTTAAAATCAAGAAATGGGACGCATCTTACGAAGTTCATTGTTTTTTTTTGGGAATTCAAGGAATTTCTCTTAGATTTCTTTGGCGTTCTAGACCGAAATTATTTTACTATAAGAATTTATTATAAGAAAACCAAAAAGATTTTCTTCAATCTGTAGGTATATAGGGTGGGTGTACCAATTGTCGCCATACATAAGAACAACTATTTAAAAAAATAGGTAAAAGGCATGTGGGTGGACTTTATATAGCAAGCAAAAGGTTTAACTTCCTGCTCCTTAGAACAGCTGTGAAAACCACAATAAAATTTGTTATAACCCTCAAAATTGATTAATCCATAATAGGAACGCATGCACCAGTTATGGCGCTATTCTTAATTTTGGTTCCTTATTTGGCAAATCCAATTGTTTTCTTATGAGGCAACTGGTGCAAAGGACGTAAAAAATTAGGCAAAATTAATTTTCACTTGGCTTTGTTTGATTTGGAGGAGATCAAAGTTGTTATCGTATCATATGAATATGCTTTATCGATCTGAACTTGTTTTGTTGTGATTTCATTGGCCATTTCGCATATAAAGCACTAGTGCGACAACTTGTGCTGTAGCCAGGACTGATACTCTAGCCTATATACTGCCGCTAACCGCAAGTCGAGCACATCTGTATATGGAGACCCATATACAGATGTGCTCGACTTGCGGTTAGCGGCAGTATAGTTTCCAGTAGAATTTTTGCGTGCATTTCAGAGAAATTTATGAAGGAATTTCTGAAGAATTCCAAAACTATTCTCCTCTAATGCTTTGGAAAAACAATTTCGTATTAATTTCTGGAGGAATTCGCAATTAAATTTCCATAAGAATTCCCAGAAAAACTTCCAGAGATATTTCTGAAGAATTTCCGGGGGTGAGTGGGAGTTGCGTTAGAAATTCTATGTAAGATACAAAAGGAGTTCAGTGCAAATTTCTGCATTGTTCTCAAAGTAATTTATGAAGAGTCTTTGGAGGAATTTCTGGAGGAAAAATTGGATGAACTACCTGAAAAACTTATAAAGGAATTCCTAGAAAATTCTTGAAGAAGCTTCCGAGAGAAATTATGATGAATATGTTGTAGAAATTCCGGAAAGAATTCGTAGAGGAACTTCCGGATGAAATCCTGGAGGAACTTCCGGACGACATACTGCAGGAACTTCCGAACAAAATCCTGGAGAAACTTCCGGACGAAATCCTGAAGTAACTTCCGTACGAAATCCTGGACTTCTGGAACAATTGCTGGAGATACTTCCAAAGAAATAAGAGAAGGAATGACAAGAGGCATTTCCTGATGAACTTCGTATCAAACTTGTGGAAAAAAAATTAGAATTCGTTGAGGTACTTCTGAACAAATTCCGGTGAATTTTTTACGCTTGAAAGTAGTCCACGCCGACTAACGGCGACGCACCGCCGCCGTCAATATCAACGGCGTGACGTCGCCACGCCGCCGCCTCTGGCTAAAAAAGATTTATCACGCCGCCGCGAAAAAAATTGAATCGGTGCACCAATTGAACTTGTTGAAGCATAATTTGACAAAATAGTTTAAATGACTACAGCGCTACTAGCGTTCTAGTACTTATGCCTCTTCTTTTCTTCTTATTCTTCTTCTTCTTCTTCATTGGCATTACATCCCCCACTGGGAGATTGCCAACTCGCACCTTGACATAGAAACTCCCACAGTTATTAACTGCGAGGTTTCTATGCCAAGTTACCATTTCTACATTCGTATATCATAAGGCTAAGGTCTTTACCTACGTGAAGTTAAACGATTTACAATGATATGGAAATGCCAATATCATCTTCCAAACTTAGACGTACATGTTCATGATAGAATTAGAGGTGAAAGTATAGAATTGATAGTTCCGTTAGGATACGGCAGGCATGAAGAATGTTTCTATAGAAGTCGATTTGAAAGCGAGCGGAGGGCAATATTTGTGGTGGCACATATCACACGACCTTCCTTCTGCCAAGCTCCCGTATGAAGGGGGAGGGAAGAATATCAGTGTGGAAGCTGATATATCTCCCCATGCTAATAATCAGTTTCAGAGATGAATAATATGTAAATTGCTTTATCGAACCGTTTTTGTATCATCATGAATATGGCGTCGATAAAAAGAAATAATTAGTCACTTACCAAGGCGATTTCCCAACTAACATACTATTCCTATCCATTGCGCTCATGGAGATGCAGAGAACCCTCCGGTCTCTTGTAGCAATGAGTGTCGAACTAATTTTCCTCCCGTTATCCTAATTGACTGTGAGGACGTGGTCGGCATCGTATTGGTCTTGAATTAAAGAAACTCCGAAGCATGTACAGTGAGAATAGCTTTCTAGTCCCGAGAAAAGTATTCAATTGGTGAGCTGTGCATTATTTGTTGTTTCTCGGCCATTCACGACTAGCAACTACGATGGGTACAGTTAATCAAACTAAGCTAAGCTAAGTAAAAGAAATTCACTCTCCCCCTCCTAATTAGGACATTAAGTCGGACAAAAACTAAATTCACAATAATTTTCAGAAATGAAATAGGGGGAAAGACGGCTTTGGCAGGTTTTGTTCTATTATTGGCAGGAGGTTTTTGTCGACCGAATTTTATGAAATTTGGCCACAATATTCTTTTATATGCAAAGAATGTTTAGATCAAATTTGAGCCTAGTCAGTCATAAAAAAACCCCCTGCCAATAATAGAACAAAACCTGCCGAAGCCGTCATTCCCCTATTAATATTGCTTCATCGATCGCAGTAGACACCCTTGCCCCTAACAATTGTATGGTTACGCCATATGTTTCTGACTATTCTAATACCGCCGCATAAACCGTTCTACCAAGTTCTACTTTAAGTTGGTTATCGATTTTCGAAATCCATTCCACCTAGAAAAAATGTTCAAGTTTAACAAAACATCGTACTATCCATCCATTCAGCAAAATAAAATCCCAACTGAACCAACAATTAAACCGGAGCACAATACGAAAACGCAAAAAAAAATCATTCATAAACCGCTAACAGCCCCCGGGCTTAAAAATGGGTGCTATGACAGACAAAGGATAGAAATCGCCTCACTCAACTCAGAAGCTAGCTCGCTCGCTGGCTGGCTCGGTTCGACCGGTCAGCAGGATAATCTTCTAAACTTTCAACCGGTGCACTCTGTCTCTCGAAGCCATACCATCAAGCGCGCCAACAACCGCGGAATCATGCCAGTTGAACTAGATTTCTGTTCCCGCCGTTTCGCCACCTGGTGCTGCCGGCTCCCCATCTCCTCGGGTAGAATAGCAAGACCAACGATTTTCAACGGTCACGAAAGGATTCGCCATCACAACCTAACGGTTGTCCTAATCCTGAACGGGCTCGTTCCGGACCGTTGACCGCAACCGACACCGACGCTCGGGGGGTCCTTCTGAAAGCAAGTGGTGTCCTGAGGGGTGGAGCAAAACATATCACTGTCACTCTTCGTCGTCGTCAGCTAAACAGCACAGGAAGGATCGATAATGCTGGTGGGAAGGAAGGGGGAGAATGTGGGGCTGCAAGCCCGGCCAAGTTCAGCTCCTATCGTCCACACGGAAGTCCCCGCTACTGGTCCCACACGAGAAAGTGACGACTCGATTATAATTCGATTTGACGGAATTTCACCTCTCGTCGACCGGGGCCGGACCTCCGTGGTGAACGCTCGAGCTGCAACTGATTTTGCCCTGTGGCTTCTACACCCCATCGTTTCGCTGGTTGTTTTGCTGGTACCTGACAGGGCAGAAGAAACAGTTTTCTTTGGAGTGGGGAAGGAGGTTGTAAAAGTAATCACTTCTCCTTTGACGTTGGGTTCCGTATGTGCGAGAAAGTGAAGTATGGATGTGATGCATGAGAGAAAGCGAGACGACCGGTTGATGCGGTGGAATTCGAACAGTTTCAAATGCGGCGAATGTATAACAGTTAGCTATGGAAACCAATGTGGAAGCGAGGTGGGATGATGGGAGGGCGTGGCTTGTATCTTACACATACTTGTGCGATTGTGGTGGTGGTTGAGCTGTTTGTCAGAGGTCGAGCTGAAAGTGCTCTTTTGGGTAGGGGAAGAGGGCTGGGGCAATTTTTTGCTCGTTGTGTGAGAGCACAACCTCGACCGAGACTGTTTGACTGTTCTCCTCCCCCTTGATCCGCGCTCTTTCCTTGCAGCGATGACGTTGGGAGAATGTGCTGTTGCTGTCGTGCTTTTCATCTCTCATTTGTGTAAATTCGAAGTAACAGCTCACTGTCTGGCTTGGCGGCGCTGCCATGGCTATAGAGGTTTTATGAGATGTGTGTAGTTGTGCTCTCTCTCGCTTGCACCGGTTCACCTCCGCAGGTACCACGGGTCTGTTGTCTCTTTTCCGTTTGATCTCCCAGGGCCCTGCTGGGATTTGGTCGGTCGCATAAGCATCAAGCATGCCAATACACGGCTCACGCTTGCTGCACCGAATGTCAGCAGTGTCAGTAGTGCGAAGTCCGAGCGAGACGGGGCTAGCATTTGAGTATGAGGCTGCGCTGCTCAGGCCTGGGTGTGAGTGAGAGTGGGGTAAACAGGTCGAGTCGAGTCGGGTCGGGTCGCGTACCTTTTGCACTGACTGTTCTAGGCAGTCAGGCACAAGAAGGCCTTTTGAATAGTAGCAGTGCGCGGTGCTGTCTGTGTGCGCCTCGTTTTTTGTGTGAACCGTGATTTTTCTGTGCACTGTGAGAGATTCGTGCGACGGCAGGCAGGAGAGTGCATGTAGTAGAGTGTAACTTTCTATCCGGCTGACGCATCTGCAATCTTCCGCTAGCTGGCCTGCGGCGACGGCTTATCAGCAGCGAAACTATTGCGAAATCCTTATTTTTTGGGACATTCGCTTTTCTTTGGTTCGCTTCTATTTTCGTTACCCGGAACGTTATCGGAACCCGTATTAATCGGACGTGACACGAACCGTGACACTTGAAGTGATAGTCGCGCGGATAAACCGCGATCATCGAACCGGCTACCACGATCGCGAGTGATGGTGTGAAATATTTCATCCGAAACATTTCGTGATTGATGCATTTCGGCCACGTGATTTGGTAGTGATTCTGTACGAAGTGATATCATTGAAGCAGAGAGAAGACTTCGCAAGCAAGCGAGAAGAAGCAACAGTAGAATACTGAAATTGTTTATGATTGCATTTGGAAAACAACGCCGATTGTGGAAATAAATATGATTGTTGTGGGTTTGTGATAAGAACGAGCTGCTGGTTCTGATTTTGTTTGTTTTCGAATTGGTTCGCGTCTTTGTTTTCTCAGTTTTCTGTGCTAAACGAGAGTGAATTCCGGAACAGTTGGCAAACAACGCGTGCGACGATTTTCAACGAACTTCGGTGATTTAAGCAGGAAAAATTTTCCTCGATAGCGTAGGCCCCGATTGTGGGGCCAAAACCGGTAGCAATATTATTACCCACAACTCGCTCAGCATGTACGGAGGAGGTGTCCTGTGTCCGTCGCCGTCGACGGCGACTGGATTCTACAATCCTCGCGGCCAGGGTTCCGAGATTGGAGCTCTCGAGCTAGGCTTCCCCCGGGGGATGGCCTTGGTACCTCCTCCTCCACACGGTGCGTGGCGAGATCCGACCGGTCTCGGATCTCACCTGCCCGTATCCAGCACCAGTGAGGACATTACGACCCTCGGCGGTGGTAATGCCCCACCCACCGTTTCCTCGATGCAATCAAACACATCGATCGATAAGAAAGATTTCATATCATCTGCCGCGACGGCTGGCGGGAACGGATCCCAACACGGCAGCCTAGCAGTCTCCCAGCACACTTCCGTCGACAAAAAGGAGTTCCTGTCGCTACAGCAGAGTACGACTCCCGGCTCTCAGAGTATGAACTCCCAGAACGGCAGCCAACAGGACATCAAAAATCAAAATATCGAATGCGTCGTCTGCGGTGACAAAAGCTCCGGCAAACACTACGGACAGTTCACATGCGAAGGTAAGTGATGCTCATAAAACTTTCATGCTTCCGGAGGGGAGCAGAGGGAGTCTCCTGAAGATAGTCCCCGCCATAAATTCCGCCAAACGTGCAGCCGGCCAGACTTACATATGTTCTACACGCGAACCGCCGTCGACCGTCGACGAAAACGACTCCAGTTTATCCCCTCGGATTAAACCGTGGGACACTGCGGCCCGAAAGAGATTACTATCGTGTACTGGGTTCTGTGCCAAATTCCCATACCGTCGAGTCGCCGTCGTCTTCGTCGTTCAGCCGAACGAAGAGACGAAACGTGGACTTAATAAAATTATGATTATTGTGAAACTGCCATGCCCCGCTTCCCGTCGAAGGAAAAGTCCTTCCACCGTTCATCCCCGGATTGTGGAAGCTGGATCCCTGGAAGGGTCTGGTCCCCGATTTGAGACACAATTAATCAAAACAAATAAGCATAAAAAAGTAATTTTTCTCCGGTACACTACACACTCACACAGTGGGTTGGGGTCGGACTTGACTTTTGTCGACCGGGGTCGGACCGGGATCGTCGGAGACTCCGGTTGAATTGTTGCCATTGTGTGACGGTGAGGTGCATCTTCTTATCTCCTCACTGCCGCCGCCGCTACCGCCACCACACATTGCAGGTCGAACCGAAGAGATAGGGAAGTAAAGGGCGCACGCTTTCCTCCCTTCGGTGAGATCGTTCTTGCGTTTTTTTGTGCTTTCTTGCTGCCTTACAAAGCACCGTAAGTGAATGTGTGCTGCTCACGTTATACGGTTGGATGATGGTGCAGCAGCAGCAGCAGCAGAAGTTTGGGCAGGTTTTTTATTCTTTCGATTTTTTTTTTTGCTTTATCTTGTAGTGCCTGCTTGCGGTGCCTTCGGGAGGGATAGTGCATTCTTTGCCGATTTGCGCTGCCCTCCGGCTGAACCCCTATAATGGGTGAGATACGGGTTATGGTGCCTCTCGGGGAGGTCAAACGGGAACGGGGCATGTGCGTAATTGTTATGATTTTATTTCGAACGATTTTGGGCTCATTCCGGGAAGGAGTTGCGGCTTTCGGGTTCGAATGGGAACGGGGCAATGTTCGTGGGGAGATCCATATTTTATCGGGTCGGAGTGGAACGCACGGAATCTGTGAAGGGACAGATTGTGTTTGCGAGTAAACAATGGGAGAGTGTGGCATGATAAATTGTTATGTAAATTTCTGATTGGAAGTAAGTATTAGGGATTTGCCATTTTTGACATCTTAGTAAGTGAAGAAAAAAGGCCAGAACTGTTTGAAAATGAAGAGATTAAGTCTATTATTTACCTTAATATAAGCATTAGCTACTCTCTTTGATTTTCAATCCAGTTTGATCTCTAGCCTCTCAGTACATATGTACATATTGCGTAGACGAGGCTTTTGTTCAAGTTGTACATGAAACTAGCATGCGACAACTGTTATTTTTAAATTTAAATTATGACCGTGAGTGAGAAGTACACTGCCGCCGCAAGCATAACTGCCTCATATTGATATGGATTTCATATCAATATGGGACAGTTGGGACAGTTATGTTTGCGGCGGCAAACATGTGCCTCCAAATTCTATTGAAACCAGCTGTTTAATAGTTGATTCTTTCACTTCTTTTATTTTGAATGTTTCTAATTTGTTTCAAATTGAGTAGGTCGTTTGAATGTTCCACGATCAACGGATCATCATATTCAATCAACATGAAAACTATAGCCAGGGATGCTTGTTAAAATGTTAGAAATAAACTTGTCTTGTGAAATATTGATTCTCTGAAGTTTTACCGTCGGACACCCGCACCCTAAAAAAAGGAGCAAGACACAAAAGTTTGAAATGAAAAATCCAAAATTACTTGAATTTTGAAACAGTTTTACATTCATGCACTAGGTATTTTGTGCAAATCATGATTGGCAAAAAAAAAGCAAAACAACCGAAATGAAACATATGTAGAAGCACAAGTATAAGAACCCTAACATCCGTACAAGTGCACTGCACGAATGAACTTTCTCACTGCAGTGAAATAATAAAACAGCAAGGCCACTAACTGTCAAAACTGACTTGGCCTTGTTATTTTCTAAACTTCTTGAAGAACGAAAGTTATTGAAAACGTGGAAATTTGACACATAAAGACCCGTCTTGATCATGTCATGATGGTTACAAGATTTTAGCTATTGTTCCTTGGAATAAAATGTCAACTTTTTACAAGGCTTTCATAGATGAGCAAAATGTATCCGCAATACAAATAAAACGTGCTATCAAAGTATTCACCTGCTTGTTAAATGACGTGGCAGGCATTTTTTTTAACATAGTTGTACCTACCTTTTTTCTGTAGTTTTTTTTATACGACTATCTAGCGTTAATTGTTGGCTAAGATTTAAAGTGATTTACGAGTAGATGTTTTTATGCGCATTATAATATCCTATACGCAAGCAGCTGCTGGTTTATTCGAATTCATCCAGCATTCGCATAAGAAATATTTTGTTTTTTGAAGGACGAATTTCTTATGTATTTTTCATGAATTCCTTTAATGTCTCCAATATTTATCGCGATTGGTTTTCATAACAATTCCAAAATGTTGTGTTTCACGATTTACTATTAAAAATTACTTTGAAAAAAATGAACAAGTTCTACTAAAGTCTGAAAATTGTGCAATGTGAGTTTTATTACAGGTATTTTTCTAAGAGTGCTCCTCTTTAAGTTTTTTTTTTTTCGCTGCAAGATGAGCAGCCTAGGGCCGAAAATCTCGTTAATAAAGACAAATAATAAATACAAATAATAAGTTTTGGATTTGAGCTTGAGCTTGATTGACTGCTCGTAGTTGCTACTCCATTATGACCAGATCAGCTGTTATTGCGCAAAGAACCAACAGATGTTTGCTTGGGACTAGCACTGGTGATCTCATTTGTTAGGTCACACTGGGGCCTGCCACGTCAGAATGCAAGCCAATGCAGGAAATGATTATGCAATCACTCGCCCACTGCAAGCCGAATATACCTCTGCACTTGCCAAGAGTTCATGCGGAATTTATTGGAATGTTTGGGTTAGGTTTGTAGGGCAGAGGTTCGTCTTGTTTAATGAGCTGCCAATGTGATAGATAGGAGAAAGCAATTGAAGGAATTTCTAAATGGATGTAAAAACATGCTTTTTTTCGTCCATTTCGAAGTCTAGCAGTTACTTCTAGAATAGTCAATTTGAAGGAAATGGAAACGGTATGAAAGTTCATTTCTAGTGAAAAAATATTAAAATGAATAAAATTACAAAAATCTCATCGAAATGATTTTCCTTGGGACGTAGCGACGAGGTTCTCCGATCTGGATGGATTTTTTTTAAATTCATGCTAGCGTTCTATTATGGATTTTGATCTTGTAAACAATTTGTCAGGAGGTCGATTGTAGGTTGGAGCTTAGGCCCAATCTCCTACTTTGTATCTTTCCATATATTTCTCATGTCGTAGAATAGCTAGAATTGAAAATTGACACTAGAATAGATTTGATAGATTGACACGTAGAATAACTAGAATTGAAAATTTCCATCTTTTGTATTAATCCTTGACAAATTCTAGTAGTAGGGACACGGCAGATATTTCCGTCCATCGTCGGAGGGGCTAAAACCAACGAAATCAACGTCTACTCTACTATAGCAGAACGTTTCTCCTGAGCTTATGATTTGGTACGGATGAGTTTGGCAAAAACAGTGTCTCTTTTATTGGTTTTCAAGACTATGACGAAAAGACGAAAATGCCTGCCTTAACCCTAACTGTTAAATTTCGAAATAACCGAATTCTCGTTTATGTATCAAATTAGAATACCATCCCTTTTTTTCCTATCAAATTTACAACCCGTTAACCAAGACGAATCTCTGCCATGGAACCTAACGTCAACATTTCAATAAAATTCCGCAAGAACTCGTGACAAATGCAGAGATGTTCGAGATGGACGAGTGACTGCATCATCAATTCCTTCCCGCCCCGATAGACCGTAGGAACGTGGCCAGCGCCTGTATTGACCAGACAACTATCAGGCTTTTTTGCATTGAGCTTGTAAGGCGTACCCTATGCCGCATCCATTAGTCCCCTGTGTAATTCCGATTATTCTAGTCGATCACGGAGTAGCAACTATGAGGTATATGGACATCATGCTTATGCAAAAAAACACTCTGTTTGAAAAATTATGCAAGGTTTGAGTCAAAAACCGATCAGATCAACCGAAATTTATTCAGTTCTTGTGCCTATTTTCATAATTTCACGATATTTTGACGTTTACTTTCAGCAAGACCATTTTACTTGCTCTTTTACAAATGGCTAAATATCTTATTTTTTCATTAACCCTAAAAAAGACCAACCAGCCAAATCGAACTTGGGTATTTAAGTACAAGATAATAACGCGCTTTTCGCGTACTGGCTCTTATTCAAAGAAAAATTCTTCAAAGCATGATAATTCTGTTTTTTAGGATAACTTCCATGTTATTCCAGAAATTTTATCACAGATTTTTTCCGGATTTGTTTTGGGAGTTTTCTAGTAATTACTTTTAACAGAAACCCTACCTACGATTGTCAAGGTTTCACAAATTCCTTGAAACAAAGCATCCTTCTGAATTTCCTCCACAAAATCTGTCGAAGCATTTATCAAACTAAATTCCTGAGAATCCCCGATTTTTCTTCTTATCAATCGAAATTAAAGTTAGCGAGTTATTTTCAACTAGGAAACTAGAGTTTCCAGAACCTTATATGGTTGTATAATTGTATATACACTCAACTAAGATCAACAGGGTAAGATTCTTCTTCTATCATTTATCGATTCCACGTCAAGCATCCCATAAACCGTGACAAACGCATAAATTGTATTAAATCAAATGAAGAACCTTGCCGGTACTGGAAAACGTAACGACGTATGAAAATATTGTTGGTACTTCGATCCTTGTCACATGACAAACACTTATGAATAGAAAAAATCCTTTTTTTTAAATAGAGAAATTCCACCACTGGCTCTCGTATTGAATCATTGGTGATAAGAAAATAAGAACTGGCTATGTGTTGATTACACATCGATAGTGCTTACAAAAATAGTCTACTTCATGTGACTTCAGATCCAAAAAAATCTACTGAAAAAAATCTAGAGTGTCTTTATAAGTCTGTTAAATTTTCCAAACAGTTTTCGTAATTCGTATTCGTTTTTCATTCATTGTCAGATGTCTACCCCAATTGATGAATGATTAAATCATAGCTGCATAATAATTAGATAAAGATTTGTATAACAAATGAATAAAGCTCATTGTAATTGATAAATTTTCTGTTTTAGCATGCGTTGATGCAGAGTTTTACGTTTTAAATTGTTTCCATGTTGAGTACCGCTTCCAGATGCCCTGTTGTATCTCGTTTATATTTGTTCAATCGAATTCTTCAAATATATATGTTCAACTGATGTGAAATCGGCTTTAAATCGGGCAAAGTTTTATTTTGTTTTTGTTTTCATTTTTGAAAACAGTTAGATGTGTCAAAATGTAGATTCTTCGGAAAAGTTAGCTTTCATAAAAAAAAAAGTACAATAATTTATTGATTGTAAACCAAAACTAACACAGATTAGCTTTCTATGGATTTATCGTTAAAGGATCTGAATTTTGCCGAACAACCAACTATCCGATGGATCAGATTTTTGACATAGAAAACGTCTTTGCTTTCGATAAAGGGGTTCAATTCACAAGTTGGAAAAATGAGCACGTCACAAAAAATGACAGTCTTTAGTAACTACACCTGAAAACAAATCTAACAATTATTGTATAGAATCTTAGCATATAGGGTTACTGCTCCTGGATTTCATCTCATAGCTCCGATATCCCACGAAAAATAAAGCAATGAAAAGGTATTTGACTTGTTTTTTTATTTTTGTGATTTTTTCAGCAGTGAGGACGCATGTTAGCAAAAAGAAGCGACAAAATTGGTGCCGTATTTCTTTTTTTCACGATGAGACTAATATATGTTCAATGAGATGGAAAACGGAGCAGTTCCTTTATATAATTTTTCAAGGTTTCAATACATGAATTGTAAGCTCTTTATGTAGATACTGTGTCAAAATAATACAAAATTGTATGCTTAGCTTAGACTGACTGTACACATCAATGGTTGCTACTCCGTGATTGATCGGAGCTGGTGCGAATTGCACTTCGATCCAAGTGAATAGTGGTTGGGATTCACCATCTATTCTCGAAGTGCACGTTCCAGCAGCTCTCGAATTTTGATCAATAACGGCGCCGGCCAAGTCCTTACAGTCAGTTGGGAAATGGAGGGAAGGTTAGTGTGTGGTTATTGTTGCTATTAGAGACCGAGATAGGCTGACCAGATCATTTCAGTGGAAAAACGGGACAAACGCACTTGCAAAACGGGACATGTCAAAAAACCTTGTGATAACATTCAAGAGCTGTGGATATTTCAAAATTAATTGGCTTTATTTTTATTTTTCGTGTGATTAGTTAGAGAAAGTTTTTAGAGCTTCTGATCTGTAAACCAGCCTTAACCTTCGGGGACTCGCACCGTTGTAAAAAGTACAACACCTTCGAAAAAATCGTTGTAAAAAGTTGGAAAAAGTACAACACCTTCGAAAAAATCCCGCACGCTCCTCGTTCACAATAGAAGCGGGACTGCGTGAGCGATCCAGGACCAAGCGAGTCCCGGAAGGTTAAAGTGCGGGAAGACCGAATTATCCCTTGGTTTGAAACCACCTTAGACTTCGAATAATTCTTAATCTTTCGAAAAGAATCGAAGGATTAAAAAATATGTGATAAACAGCTTGAAAAAAATGGAATTACCTACCTCTCAAGATTGAAAAATAAATAAAATAAACTTAATCTGGGAATTAGAATGTCGTCCCTGCGCTTATTTTTATTGACGTTGAGACGTGACCTGATTTTAAGGATATTGCTGCCTACCAAGTTACCGGTTCCGTTCAAGCCACTGCCAAATTAGCCAAATTCTAAGGATCAATGAAAAAACGGGACAAATTAAGGATTTTTTAGATTACGACGGGACAGCACAATAAGGTCTGAAAAACGGGACTGTCCCGTTAAATACGGTACGTATGGTCAGCCTAGACCGAGAATACCTCTGCATTTCCACAATTACCACGGGAAGGTATTTGTGTTAGTTGGGTGGGGTAATCAGAAACATAGATCGGGATTCACCATGGAAAGTGATGTGACCTATGCTACTTCTAAACAACAGTATAAGAACTTCCTTATCTTGTTCATTTGTTCATCCTTCGAGAGAATAAATTAATTCAAAATGAGCGATTGTTCATTTGAATTTTGGATTAAGAGCCTGCGTTATAATTTCTTTAGCGCAAGGAAAGTAGAAAAAACTGAGACTAAAATTGAAAATAAAGAGCTATTCATGGCTGTCCAACCACATTAGTGGTAATCGGAAAGCTAATGTCAATCAGCAACTCATATTTTATCTCAATTGGGGGTTATACAAGAATGCAAAAAAATGACAGCGCTGCTTTTTGCGTAAACTCAGAAAAAAAAGTCGGAGGATATTCTAAAGATTTCTCGAGAAAACGCGAAAAAAAATGAAAAAAAAAATCCCGTGAAACCAAAAAATAGACATCACGCGGAAATTCGATAATAAATATGAAAGAACTTCCCGAAGGATTAGGGAGAATATTTCGAGGAAGTTTGAAAGATGGTGAAATGACATCTAAATCAGTTTAGCTATGCTGTTAGAAAGGTCCAATTATGTGATGATGTACCTGTTCTGAATACATTTTACTACAGAAACTCTACAAATATATTTCGTATTTTGTTTTTGTTACGCACTTAAGATTTTCACAAACAAGTTCTGGCATAATCGAGGAGTGTCATTAAATATAGAAGTCATGTACAAGAAGTTTGAATATAGGAAAATTATGTTTGGTGAATTTTCTTAACAAGAATACACTCAAATTTGCATCGGTGCATCATTCTAAATCGGCAATTTTGCTGTTACAAAATTTGTCAAAATAATATTGTCATTTACTTATAGATTCCAAAGGTGATTCATATTATAAAACATGACTGCCTTGTGGTATCCTTCAGCTACTCTTACTTCAAGTCACTCACACCAATTTTGATGAAACAGACCAAAGAATTTGATCCAATGCTTCGTCTATTGAGTGGAAGTGGAGAAAAAACAAATCACGGAAAATGACAAGAGATTTTATTTTTCACGTTTGTTCCGTGTCAAATATCCTTCTATTAATCCCACTTACTAAATTAAAATCATAAAACCGTTTAGATGGTGCAAAATCAAAGTGCATGCTTTTTTGCGCTGAGTGTAGGGCAACACTGGCTAGGCAATATTTACAATCTTGAGTGTGAATTCAAGATAAATCGATTTAAATTAATGTGAATATATGAATCAATTGTTTGAGAATTCGCATAAATGCATATAAACTTCATATAAAAGTAAGTAAAAGGAAAGCTCTCACTGGATTTTATCCTTCTACGCCTTCATGGAAGATCCTCAATAGACTGCTGAAAAAACACAACACACAACCCAAAATTTAGCACAACGTTGAAATGTCCCTTTTTTGACTGGCTCTTAGGAAAGGGAAAAAAGAAGCACTCGCGAATAAAGTTAGTTAGCACACCACATAACACCGGGTGGCGCAGATCGACTCACCACCAGACGAAACTTTTTTAAAAATGCAAATGAGCTGTGCCAATAATCAAGCACCAAATTTTTTCAAAATAATACAAAATTGTAAGATCTAAAAACAAAGGTTTTCTTAAATCTTCCGAAATTGTATATGTCAACATTTTCTGTTAGTTTCTGTAAGGGTCTTATGCAGAACTATATTAAAATTTGTCATCCGCTGGTCGGGTGTAGAAAAGCCATTCAGTTTTCAATCAATTTTTCACCAATACCACCAATCAGTTGAAAAATTGAATATCGACTGGGGCTGATATGAATATTTTATTAACTGAACCGAAACATTTTTTTTTTAATCTGTCTTTAAAATGTTTAAACCATGCACTACAATATGAAATGATATTCAAATTGGGTATCAATTCATACACATGGCGTCCTATTCATTCACACAGTCAAATTTGTAGAGGACTGGCGACTTGATGGTGTACTTGAAGTGACTTTTTGCCCATGCTTCAAAGACATTATTACATACAGTGTTGCGACAGAAAATTTTGCATTGAGATTCCGTACTCTTTGCACTGAGCAAGAACATCATTAGCTCAGCCTAGCTTAGCTTGATTGGCCGAGAAACAACAAATATGCACAGCTCATCCATTGAATAGGATTCTTGGGATTAGAAAACTATTCTCACTGTTGTGCTTTGGAGTTTCAATAATGCAAGACCAATAACGATGCCAGCCACGTCCTCGCAGTCAATTTAGGATTCGGAGAGGAAAATTGGTTCGATACTCATTGCAACAAGAGACCAAGGAATCCTCTGCATGTCCGTGAACGCCACAGAAATAGGACAGTTGGTTAGATGAGAAGGTAATCAATAGGAAATCGCCTTGGTAAGCGACTAAATAAATATGTTGAACGAAGTTATGTGAAAGTTATTTGATCGCCCGCACAAAACAGAACAAAGCATTTCGATTATCGCGCGTACTGCGTCGGATAGAAAACACGAACAAACGCGCACTTTTTACTTTTTCACCGCACAAAACGGAACTAAAAACCCGGATCCGCATCCAACACGAAAAATGTCCAATTGTAAATAAATTAATTAATTTTTTGAAAAAAAAAAATCTAAATGAAGGAGCAAACAATTACTTTTTGTTCGCATAAAACAGAAATAAACACCTGGATTCACGTCCGATACGGAACACGTTCAAACAGACAGTCTGTGGTAAAAGATAAAAACTGGATAAAAAGTATCGCAACATTTATAATGACTGAGTTTCTGATGTTTTGACATTTTTTTAAATCTGTTTTTCAGTGGCTTTTCATTCATATAATCAGGTTTAGGCGAATGATTTTGACTTTGAATAATTATAAAATTTCCAAGATATCTCAGAAGAAACTTTAAAATTATTCTAGGATTGGGTTTTATTTCTGTTTGGTACGGTTGCAAAGTAAAATAATCATTTTGCTGATGAACATGTTTCGTGTTGGATGGCGATCCGGGTTTTTAGTTCCGTTTTATGCTGTTAAAAAGTTTGTTCGTGTTTTCTATCCGACGCAGTACGCGCGATCATCGAAATTGTTTTTCATGTTCGATTTTGTAGACGATGCGTAATCCGGCTATTATCGGAACAAAATCCTTCACCTTTCGATAAATAGAGGAGAATGAATTGTTTTATAAAGTTGCAGTTGCTTTATGATAACCCTTGCGCCAGCTTGCTATGCGGTTTTTTTCTTGTTATGTAACGTTTATGCGAGAATCATGCCTCTCATTTATCGTTTCTCTTCGTCAATAGACAGCGATTTCTGGAATCCCTGTCCATATCTAGAAATATAATCCTACGAGTTATGACTGAGTTACTGAAACACAGTAAAAAAATCGGCTTTGCAATCTCGACGCAATTAAACAATTACATATTTTCCATTTACCGACAACGTTTCGATGTTATATTACACCTTCTTCAGAAATTTGTAGCTGTTAACCGGGGTTTGTACTCGAGGTTTGTATCGAAGGAGAATCTTTTTTCGGGGTTTGTAGTGAAAAACATATTTCTCCAACTTCTCTCGTCTCAAGAGTGAAGCGTCTAGAAGATAAGCGAAAATCGTGCCTAATTAGTGAATTTCTTTTTTCGTTTCATCACTTTAACGCATCACTCACATATCGCGAAAATTTTTGATAAGCAATTACTAAAAATTTAGAACCGCAACGAGATTCGAACCTTGCACATCAACAAAAATTATGGTGGAATGCGTTCACCTTAGCCATACATCCATACAGACTCCACATCGACTGGATCTAGGTATTAGGCTGAGTGTTCTATAAAAGTTACTCTTTTTGCAATTGGAGATGGCACGGAAAGGAAGAAAGGAGGAAATGAGTAAATCAACTTTTCGCGGCACTGGCACTGGTAGTGAGGGAGAAATGGTTATCTCTCATTAGACATATTTTCTTTCCCCGCAAAACTATTTCTCGGGGAAATCATCGTGAGGGTGCATTCTCTGTTCGTGAGAATTACGATCCCTGCTATTAGCGATAACAAATAGCTTTGAAATCCTTGAATTCTCATAGGAAGTGCATAATTATCTTCATAATTTTACTTTCGATGCTTCATAGAAATAATACGATATATGTTTAGATTGATTGTTGAAATTGAATTTTTGAACGGGGAAGGACCGTTTAGTTAAAAATCATTCGAAAGCCATTTTGGCCGAACATGTCTTTTAATCGAACACTAGGCCGAAAGCCATCTTGTCAAAACCTATTTGGTCGAAAGTGGCCGACATTGAAGTTCATTAGATTTTAGTAGTAATATGTTGTACTTGCAATGAGTTGTAGCCATTAAAATGTATTTGTTGAGGCTATTGAGCGCTCCAGAAAAATTGCATACAGTCAATCTAAAATTTCTACCTTTTTCAATGTCAACTTCAATTTTTCGTTGTACTATTTTGCAGTGCCTTTTTAATACCTCAGCAAAAAAATATTCAATTGTATTAGAGTAAATTTAACACTACTGCTGTTAAAAATGATTGTTTGCTCACATGGAAAATGTTGCTGTCCAGATCTGGGGGACAATTCTTCTGATACCGAAATTGGTTTCAGACATATGATATCATGATCGCTGTCCAAAATACAACTAAGATTGATTATCTTTACATAATCAGAAAGGTTCTGAACGATTTTAATATTGTTAATTTCAATCCTTCCAAAAACAATGAAATTTTGTAAATAAATTTCCAATATCGAATTTTGATAACATGGGAATATGAAGTGCAATACATGTTAAGAAATTCCAAATAGCTTTCATTTGTTCCACCTAAGAAGTTGGAAAAACTTTTAGAAGTGTCATTTCGAGAACCGTCCGGCATCGAGAGGTGTCCAGCGCGAAGGGATGTTTCTTGAATGGTTTCAAAGGGATATACTTCAGGATAAATTCTTTTCAAAAAGCTTCAATTGCGGAGGAGCCCGGAGGAGTTAACTTGATTTACATAGCTGTGCGAATTAAGGTGATGCTGCTTCTTAGATTCTGGTTGCGATCAACTTGTTTCCATGGCTAAAGACTCTTTCCAACCTAAGCGATTTCATCGCCGCGACTCTATCGCTGAGACGCTGTATGCAATGTTCCATTTACGTTATATTTTTACGAGTTTCGACACGGGGCTTGTGATTTTTGACAAAATCCCCGTGTTGAAATGTCGGATAAATAAATATGAATAATAAATTCGTAAAATTGTAAGTAGCCGTTCAATAGATATAATAAAAACGTACAGTCGATCCATAATCAGTAAGTTCCATTTACGCATCCATACCAACGGCGACAGAATCGCAGTCGCCAAACGAAAACGACAGTCGCGTCGCGTGTGTTTGTGTGTCACTCAGGGCCGGATTTAGCCGGAAGGTCGGAAAGTCACTATTCAGCAGATTGAAAATTGAACCATTGGGGAAGTTTAGAGGCTATGAATAAAACCAATTAACTTTCAAAAACCGCCTTAAGCCTCAACAGTGCAATAAAAATACTGGGCTAACTATTTTCGGAAACAATAGGTTTCATCTTGAATATAGAAAATCGGATAGATAACGGTTTCACATGGAATTACCGTATTTATGAATCAAAAAGTGTTTGTAATTTTAATCATTTGAAAATTACGTTTCTGCTCAAAGCTAACATCCTTTTATTTGTAGAATAATCAGATAAAAACTTTTGGTTCCTTATTCTAATATGCGAGTTATAAAACCTAAAAAATGTGATAATCAAGTCGATTAGACCTAAATAGAAGGATTACCCTTTCTATTTGTACAGAAATCTGTTTTCTGAGTAAAAATAACAATTATTAAACACCCTTCTGGCGTCGTTGATAAGCAACGTTTATAGTTATAGCTCAATGTAATGCACTGAATTCCATTTCTAATCGGAAAAATTGATAATTTGCTTTTAGAGGAAGAAGAACCGATTTCCTACAGAACCATTATCAAGCTTACCGGATTCGTAATTCAAGGAATGACATAATTTTCAACATCTTGCTTAATGCTGATTATAAGCCGTGCGCTACACAGCAGTGAGCAAAAGACTCGCAAACAGTAGGTAAAAGTGATTCTGCAGCCGGTTCCGGTTAATAATTTCTAACGCTACTTACACTTCCACTTGCCATTGCAACCGGTACCGTCTTGCCTGGGAAATCCTCCAAGCCTTCGGCTCACTGTTATTTATGCAGTCAGCGGTAGGTTGCATTCTAGCCCAGAAGATAACCGCACCGTCATCGAGGCAGCAGAAGCACTTGCACTTCGAAAGGTGCACAATTCGTACTTGCGCCGAGCAGGTTCTGCGCAAAGCGAATAATTATGTTCGTGATATATGAGCTGCGATTAGCATAGATATGATTAAGCCAACATGGTCCCGGGAGCTCCCGGATGCAGTCACCGGGTGGAACGCGATCGATTCAATTTCTTGGGAGTCCCCACGATGGACGGAGCAGTAGTGCGCTCTTTAACGGAGATAGGTACTTACGCGAGCAAACCTACCAACTATCAAGCGTCGTCGTCGTTGTCGTTATCAGCTTCGATTTCGTTTGTTGTTTTCTCATGATGAAAAAACAACAATTATTATTCGAATCGAGATAAAGCACCGGCTCGGCTGCGCGGACACAATGTTTCGGCGATCGAAGACACTCGCGTCCCGAGTCAAGAGCCAGTCGACCGACCGCCCATATGGATTATGGAGCGGCTGCCGCAGGCAATCGATTCAGCAACTTTGGGATTTATTTTCGGTTTAATTACCGCCGCCTTATCAGGATCACACGGAACATTCGAAGCACGAGCTTCAGCTCAGAAAAAAAAAACAATTAAACGATCGAAAACTGAACTCAATTCGGTGTCGGTGTGTTGGTTATTAGCGCGTTTGATACCGCACCAAGCACGCACGGTTGGCTGAACAAGGAATCACGATCGGTTGGCATGCTCATCAGATCAATAGCTATCTTCTGTTTTTTTAACATTATTTTCAATTCATACAATACACAGCTGAGAATAATTGTAGCATATGCTGAAAATTCTGAAATTTTTTCGCCTTTTGTTCGTAAATGTTGCAAATGAACAGCTCTTAAATACTGATGTCGATGATGACCGACGATTATTGGATAACTGTGAAGTATATCTTTCTAAATGTTGACCATAATCCTCGAATAAGAGCTCTCATTGTTCCAGTTTTACAACAATCACTCTCCTTTGTCAGTTTTTGAAAACAACATCAATGGACAAAAACCAGCACTTCGCACCATTGACCTCTGACCAGCGTGATCGCACCAGACGCTAGAGTTGGTGAGGTGTAGCTACTCAGCCCTGCTCTAATGTGGTCTTGTCACGCTACAACTTTGTTGGTCACACAAAACCTACAAACATGGCGCCTTCACGTTCGTTACCCAGTAGCCGCTATTTATGCCATTAGGGAGCTCGTCGCGATGTGTCCGTAAAGTGTGTGATATTGTAATCAAACTCGACGTCGTCGGATTCAAAAGCCCACCACTTGGACAATAACACGCCAGATAATAATGATGATGGTCATTTATATTAAAATTGAAGAGGTTACTGCGGCGAGGGGACAAAAAAACTCGTTACTGTAAACCAGTTTCGCCAATGCAACGCGCATATTTACATGTGCGTCGTCTATTCAGCCCCGGAATTCAATATGGGCGAGATTAATTGATGCTCGGTGACATTTGACCAGGTTCGGGCTCAATCCTTTCCCCGAGATAACATTGTCATTAATCGTAACTGCGAATAACCGTTCCATTCGCGTCGGCCGACCGGGGCGAAAAAAGTGGCGCTTGTTCTGCAGAGTTAGACAGCGTCTACCGTCGCCGTCGGATCGCACATCGTATGTAATCCGTTTGTTGGTATAACCTCTGCGAACTGCAACCGAGCGAACGGGCACCCAAACAAGCGACGAACCGGTTATTCCGAGAGCAGTTCTTCCACCGGGTTCGGGGAGAGGATGACTCGCTTCAGACCTCGTATCGCCCCTGATGTTGAGGATGACGATGATGCAGCGGAAAGAACAGCATCCCTTTCGGATTTGACCCTAGCCCCGAACCCGACATCACCAGGTAGAAGAACTTCCGAGTGATCCGGAAAGACGGGATGAAGGGGTTTTTGTGCTGTTTGCGGCGGCCGAGAAAAGAAATCGAGTGTCAAATGTCAGTGAAAAGACTGACTGATACAGAAGGATGCTGGTTAAAAGTTGTGTTGTTGTCTTTTTTGAGTTATTACGTGCGAGTGCCTAATGTGTTTATCGCTTAATTGAATGATGCTCGGGAGCATCACAGTCGTTTCGCCGGTTATTTTTGTATCTCTTGTCGACTGTTGATTGTAGTATGAAAGGGGCAAGTGAGTTGTTATGTTATGATTAGATAATTATATTATCGCTGTTATGGTGATTGCAAAGGCTTCGGTCGATGAATGCGGGAAATCACTGCTATAATGGGAGGGATTGGCAATTTTATTGAGCAAACATAATGAATTGCCGATTTGAATAGTTCGATGTTTTTGGTGTGCTGTTGACTGAGCTTCTAGGACTGCTACTAGACTTTCACAGTTCTGAACTACTTTTGGCAGCGGTGCCACATAGGTAAATATTTTCAGAAGACTGCGACTGAACCAATTTAGAAAAAAATGCCTGCATATGTCCACCTAGGTTTTTGGATCTTTCAAAGGCCTAAAATTCGAATTTGAAATGGTGATTTTGCGAAGACACATCGAATTATTTCGATTGGTGTCGGTGCCGGTTTATCGTGTTTGTTGTAACTACTACAGACAATGTGCTCCTGGAAGATGATTTTCGCTGTAAAGTTCTCCGTATATGGACTAATTTGATGATATTATAGTGAAATCTCTCTTACTCGAAATAGAACTCGAAATTGAGGTATCGAGATAATTTAAATTTTGTTTCCGTATTAAGTGAAGCGAGAAGTGAGATGTTCGAAGTGAATAGTGAATAGTGAGAACTGAGAAGTGAGAAATGAGATGTTCGAAATGCATGTAGAATAGTGAGAAGTGAGTACTAAGAAACGTAAGTGAGTATTGAGTAGGGAGATGTGTGCAGTAACATGTGAGTAGTGGAAAGTGAGGAAAGTGAAAAAAGTGAGGAAAGTGAAAAAAGTGAGGAAAGTGAAAAATGAGTGACGAAAAGTGATAGTAAGGTGTGAGTAGTGACAAAAACAGAAGCAAAGGGTGAGAAGTGAGAGATGATAATTGGGAAGTGAGAAGCGAGATGTGGAGTAGACAGAAGACGGGAGAAGAAAGAAAAGCGAAAGGATCCCGTTTCTTTGTCCCAACTTTTCACTTCTTATAACTTTTTTCGCGCTTCTCACTTCTCACTTCTCATTTTTAACTTCTCACTACTTACTTCTTACTTTTCGCTCCACCCATCTCCTTTCTCACCTTCTTCCCGCTACTCACTTCTCACTTCTCACTATTAATTTCTCATTTTGCACATCTCACTTCACACTTCTCATTTATCACTTTCAACTACTCACTTATAACTTTTAGCTTTTCACTTCCCACTACTACTTCGCACTTTGAATTTCTCACTTCTAACTACTCACTTCTCATTTCTCACTTCCCACTTATCACTTTGCACTTCTCACTTACTTTACTTATCTTTTCACCTCTCACTTCTCACTATTTGTTTGTCTCTTCTCAATTCACACATCTCACTTCTTATTTTTCACTTTTCACTTCTCACTTCATTTTTCACTTTTCACTTCTCATTTATAACATCTACTTCTGACTTCTCATTTCTCACTTATTGCTTTTCACTTAAAACTTATAACTTTTCACTTCTCACTATGCACTTGTTACTACTCACTTCGCACTTTGAATGTCTCGCTTCAAACTTCTCACTTCTCATTTGTCACTTCCCACTACCCACTACTCACTTCTTACTTTGCACGTCTCTCTTCTCATTTCTAACTTCTCACTTCGAATTTCTCACGTTCTAACATCTTATGTGTCACTTCTCATTTCTCACTTATCGCTTATCGCTCGAACTTCTAAGATGTCGTACACTAATTACGTAAGCATATTTTCCGTGTTTTCCGAACCTTCCTCTCCCCATGAAAGATTTTCCCCAAACAAATTATTTTTTGTTCATATAGAGCGTAGTATAATGACATGACCCTCCCCCCATAAGTGCTTACGTAATTAGTGTACGAACGCTAACTATATCATGCATGTAACTGTTTCTGACAACATCGAGTTGGCGAGGTGAAAATGCATTGGAAAATTACTTCGACTTAGAGAATATCAAGTATGGAAGATATCGACTCACGGAGGGAAAGCAGTATGCTAGATTCAATCGAGCTTCATAACATCGAGTAAGGGAGAGTTCACTGTATCTCAATTGATGTGAATTTATCTCAAAAACTAAATATGCGATGATAGGAAAATCCGGAAGTTTGATAACGGTAGCAGAATACAGACAAGAAAAATTTGAACTTTAATAAAACGCATTGTAACCTTATTTTTCTTATTGGCGTTACATCCCCCACTGGGACCGCTTTTCAGCACTTCCACAGTTATTAACTGCGAGGTTTCCAAGCCATGGTACGATTTTTGCATTCTTATTTCATGTGGCCAACACGATGATACTTTCATGTCCAAAGAAGTCGAAAAAAAATTCCAAACTTAAAATTTCCGAGACCGGACCGGGAATCGATCCCAGCCACCTTCAGCATGATCATGCTTTGTAGCAGCGCTTCTTACCGCATAGCTAAGGAATGCCCCGTTGAATGCCAAACGGGTCATACAGCCGAAAATATCATTTGGTCAAACAATAGAGAATGTGAAAAGTGACTCATAATAATTAAAAGTGAGAAATGAGACGTCTCACTTCTCATCCTTTTTTACTTCTCACTTCTCACTATAAAAAAGAGAAGTGCGAGTCGTCTCACTTTTCATTCCCAAGGAGTGAGAAATGATAAGTGAGGGGTTTCACCCTCGTATCTCACATCTTCGCACTTGCTACTTCTCACTCCTCAATTCCCGAATTCTTACTTCTCACAGTGAGAATGAGAGATAAGAAATGAAAAGTAATAAGTGAGATCTAAGAAAAAACCAATCTCATTTCTTACTTTTCACTTTACACAGTGTGAAGTGAGAAATGGGAAGTTTAGTTCATTTCTCACTTCACATTTCTCATTTCGGCACCAACATTTTAAAAGGGCAAAACTGCTTTTGTAAACAAGTGCTTCTCACGTCGCTAGTGGGCTAATTTGTGCCTACCCACGCAATCTAACCTAAGAACAGGATTGGCTGCTTCCATCAGTGGTGTTGGATTTTAACGTGAGAAGCTCTTGTTTACGAAAGCAGTTTCGCCCTTTTGAAATGTTGGTGCCGAAATGAGAAATGTGAAGTGAGAAATGAACGAAATTTCCCATTTCTCACTTCTCACTTATTACATTTAATTTCTTATTTCGCATTCTCCCTGTGAGAAGTAAGAATTGGGAATTGAGGAGTGAGAAGTAGCAAGTGCGAAGAAACGGCACTTTCGGCAAACTACTTTTATGGACAAAATCTCGGTCAAACGACCCTTCTCCGTTACAAAGCAGAGTGTACTGTAGAAGAGTATATACATGAAATAAAAATTCCAACATATCAAAATTTTATTGCGTGTCTTTCTTCACGTCCATTTATTTTGCGCTTCAAAAACCAATTTTATTATTTTTACTAATTCGGCACCAACATTTCAAAAGAGTGAAACTGTTTTTGTAAACAAAAGCATCTCACGTCGCTGGTGGGTTAATTTGAGCCCACCCACTCAATCCATTACCACTGAAGGAAGCAGCGAATCCTCTTCTTTCGTTACATGGCGCTGGATTGCGTAGGTGACCACAAATTAGCCCACCAACGACGTGAGAAGCTTGTTGCCGAATTGTTGTAGCAATTACCTGCGACCTTGATGGAAATAATATTGTTGATGCCATTGCTTTGAACCGCAGTCTATTTTCAGTAACAAATAACGGGACCTACAATTACTTACCATCCAGGGAAGAAATCCTGGAGTGCCAAGGTGATGTTGTCTCACTAACTAAATGGCAAGAATTTAAGGTTTGCGAACTGGGAACCTCATAGGGTGACCTGCGGCTACAAGTATCCACCAAATCCGACGGGTGCTTCTCAGTTACGGTGTGAGAAGATTTCCGCACTGTGGGACTGGTAGATGCTCGCAGTTTGGCATATTCAAACGCTCAGAACATATGCCAAGGTCGCTCAGAAGAGTAAGGTGAGGATAGCGCCCGGCCCAACGGCACTGAGTCAGGAATTACTTACTTGACAGGTTCCTTTCCGAAAGGTCCATTTAGAAACCATTTTGGGATGCCATGGGTTTGGAGGTTTGTGAGTAGGCATGAATAAAGCTTGCACGAATATGTTTTTTTTAAATAATGTCTCCTATCTATCTTCTTCGGCAAAAATAAAACATTTAGGGGGTCAATAATAATTTCTTTTATAGAAATCATGAATTTCCCGAACATTTTTTAACAAATGCAATAATTTTTCGATTTTATTTAGATTTCCATAATCATTTAAGGGACCCACAATGGAAAACAGAATAAATTTACTAAGAATGTGATTATAACATTGTTCAAATAGTAATTCTCGCTGGAACTTGTAGTGAAGAATGTTGCATTATCAAATTCAAAAATGAAGAAGTTTTTGGAATGTTTGTAAATAAAACTAAATATTTATTTAGTATTGCACGTTCTGCACGTTTAAAAAGTTGCATATGTGCATTTATAATAAAAATTGTCTATATATGCAGAAGGCCGAGAGTTAAAAAAAAATCTGAATGCCAACAGTCAGATTCCACTGGAATCAGAACTTTGAAGAATTTGCAATCACATCTCCACAACTAGGCATGCATCGGAAAAAATCCTCCGCGCCTTTCTCAAAAACAAAACCCATCCGGAACGCAATTGCAAATGCATCGGATTTATGCACGCCAGACCCGCCCGTTGCAGGTGAGCGCGCGCTCCCCTCCCAACATCTGCTGCTCTCATCTTGTTCCGGCCGGTCGGCGGTTCACAATCTTCATCAACAACAACACCAACAGAGGCCGCAAAAGCAGCAGCAGCAGCAGCAGGTTCAGGAGAAAAGACAGCAGCTGACTGACTGCCTGCCTGTCTGTCTGACTGACTGTGGCTTCCCGGCCAGTGAACTTGCAAGCATTAAATTTATTCAAAACATGCAACATTTGCAGCCAACCAACCAGCAAACCAACCAACAACGGAAGAATTTGCGCGAGGCGCGAGAAAACCTCACAACTTCACGGATTTTTGAATCCCCCTCCCGAGCCCCGATCCGATCCTGGGCGATTCAGTTCAGTCTCTCAGACAGTCAGTCAATCACTTCACGATCTCGGTCGACCGCCCGACGGACGGAACGAGAACGGCGGGAACCACGCTGTTGTTGTTTCTGCTGCTGCTCCGGCTGAGTTGCTTAGCCGGTCGGTCGGGCGGCGGTGGTTAGTTATCTTATCGGTTGGAAATTATAGACAGTCGTGTTCCGAACTGGAGCTCCGTTCCATTTCTCGCTGTGGGAATCAGCTTGGAAATGCTGATTTATAAAAACCGATATTAATTATAATTAAGTAATTTAATCACTGACCATAGCGCACGGACACGGAACGGTGCGCGAAAGGCGTCAAACGGGCGCGAGAACACGTGAGAGGGCTTTGATCTCGCTCCTTCTGGTCCAATTACGGAGGGGTCTCCCTATCGCGGCTCGTCGAGATCGCTATCTGGGAAATGGGTTTGCGAACGCCTTCGTCCAAGAGTAATTATTACCGACCGAATCCCCTTTCGCAGATTGACGACCACACTTCGCCGCTATTTAGCGGAAACGAATTAGTCGCTTCTGGTGGAAATTGTCTCCGTTGTTTTCGGGCGCCCACAACAACGAACAGGATGCCGTCGATTTGCTTTCTGAGAACACGCAACGACAGCCTCAACCAACAACCGCCCGACGTAAACAATGTCGTTCCGGTGGAGCTCCTCGCTAAACAAAACAACACGCTAATGAGCACGTCTTTCAGAGCGTAATTCGATTTGAATACGAGAAATTAACTGCCATGTTCTAACCTTTTACGGAAGTTCAGACGCCGTCGTATCTGGTCAAGTCCTCTGGGTCGCAGTCTGCAAGCTCCCGCCACCCGCACCTCCGCGGAACCTGCTGAGATTTTATTAACTATTAACCTCAATCGTACTCTCGCGCCGTTCGATTCGCGCGCTCACTCTCTCTCTGTTTCTGTTGCTCTTATCCTCCTGCCACCGCACAGCTCCTGCTCCGATCGATCGATCGATCGATTGCCACAACAGCCGCAGCAGGACGCACGAGCTGAACGGAGGAACAGGCACGGCGATGGGTGGAACCGTACCGAGAAGGAGGAATGCAAGAAATCGTGACCTACTCGCGCCCCGTGATCACTCGGCACTCGCGCTTTGTGCATTACTCTTCACCCTCGGTCACCATGCTCGTCGATCGTCGCCGTTACAGCACCGCGTGCGCAGGGCTGCCTGATGCGACCCTGCGACTCTCTTTCTCTGACGGGACACACCATCGCCGTCAAATTCGCAAAACACAACACACGATCCCGCCCCGAAGAAGCGTACCCCATCCGCGTTCCTCGCGGCGACATGATCGAGTCGTCGATCGACGGCTCGGTGCCTTCCGAACTCACTCACTCACTCACTCACTTTATTAATAATAAACCCGATGATGATGATGATGAAACCGATCAATATAATCGTCAGTGTACCTCACCGCGTCGCGCCGCATCGCACCACGGAACCTAATGATCATGATTATCGGATATCGGAGAAGCCGCCTGGGGGCTTTTGCCATCAACGCCCGCCGCGCCGTCACACCGTGCGCACTTTGGTTTCGTTGTGGCGGAGATTCCCGGAGATTGTGCGGGCGCATTCTGTGTACATCCCTGCGCGCGCATGCTCATTGTCAAAATCGTCAGAATGTCAAACAGCCAATTGCTGGCGAATGCGAAGCTCGATTCGAAAACGATGACTCAATAAAAAAAATAAAAATGGCTTATCTGTGTTAGTATGGATGTAAACATCATTGTGTCGAAACTAATAGCACAACCGCAGATGAAGGGAAATTTGATGCAAAGGAATTATATTATTTTTCAAGTATTTCCTTTGCATCAGACTAATCAGTGATAAGGCGTTTACTCAGGGGTCGTACACTTATTACGTGAGCAATTTTCTGTTTTTTTTTCAACCCCCTTCCCCCATTTCTTTCTACAAAAGATTATTTATTTATATTTTGCGGAAGAGAGCGACAGAGCCTCTTCCTCCCATAAGTGCGTACGTAACATGTGTACACCCCTAAGGATTAACAAATGTAAGAATATTATCAAATTACACCGATTCGAATTGGTCAAGTTCTGAGGACTGTATACAATAACTGACGTTGTTTTGACTTTTTCTGCGAAATACAAACGCATTCATCTTCACAGAAAACTAGAAGACTCTATCCTTCAGTTTACATCGTCGAATACTTCCAGGTAGTACACAAATTGTTGCATTCGAAAATATAAATTTAATCAGCCTGCATCTCCACCACTTAGTTAGGTACTTTCAACCCATCAGCCAAGCCCGGTCAGTCCAGCCGCCAATCGCTCGATTGGCAACTCCAATTGATTTTAATTCAATATTATTTTGTTGCACGTCGACCGTCTCGGTGAGAATCGGACCCCAGACTGGACCCAGCGAACAGCGCAGTACAGTCCGTTGGGAAGCCCATCTTCATTCCGCGGTACTACGTACAGTAAGTCACCCGCAACGGCAGCACAGATCCCGATAGCGGGGGAATCAACATGCGACCGATCTCACGAATCACTGGGCTAGCCCGCAGGCGCCAGCCAGCAGAGGGAAGAGACCTATGGCCATCTTGGGCCCTGCTGCCCTTCAGATTCGGTGCCAAATGAGCCCGCGAGTAGTGTCGAGGAGGAAATGAAAAGAAAATCGAAAGAAATAAACTCATAAGTACCGGCCGCGCGGTTCCAAAAGTCGTGATCTTATTCTTTATGCAATGCAGAGTCGTTTTGTCTTTCTTGGTGATTCGATTTGGGGGATCGCGAGGTCCGGATGGGGATCCCAGCACAGCGCGACCCACGCGCATCTTCCCGTTAACGGTTTAATTATACTCGAACAATAGTACTGATGCACCGAATTAAATGATCGTTTCTCTCTCTATGATGATGATGATGTTGATGATAATGACGACGACGTCTGGGTTTATTGAACTGCTGGTGGAATCTTCCGTCAAAACGAGCAGTGTTGCCAATTTACCGCTTCCAGGTGGTGGACGGTGGAGGATTGGATCCGCGAGTCACGCGGGTGGAGATTTAATGCGATCGTATCGATTTTCCCGTCCCAGTTTGGATCGGAGATCAACGTCCTCGTGCTCGCGCGCAGCAAATCGCTATCATCGTCGATCAGAAAATAATTTATTATTTTGTTCATATACATTTTCCTCTCGTGGACCGTTCCTGTTGTCGTTGAGGGGGATGATGTGAGGACGGAACCTTTTAATATCGCAACGAGGCGAAGAAACAACACTCCACGATTTTTTTTTGTTTCGTTCATGTGAAACGTGCTCGTATGATCGATTGCCCATGACGACGTCGATGGTGTGGTGGCGGAGGACTGGTCCGTGATCATCATCATCATCTTCGGGTCCACCGGGCCAACAAGGAGGGAAAAATACACACCCACGCTGAGAGGAAAATTATACACCTTTTCCCTGGCGGAGGCAGCCCCCTGTCGACAGTCAGTTGCATTCGGGCGAGGACGAGGACGTTTTGCAAGCGGGATTCTACGGTTTTAATTTATGATGAAATTTATTAAAATTTGACACTCGATAACTCTTGGTCTGACAACACATGTGTGACTCTTTCTCTCCCGGGGAACAGAATTGTCCATCCCGAGTCGAGTAGCAGCAATCGTCGCTGATTTTTAATCAAACATAATTGAATTAAATATTTTGATATATGCACCAGGCGACGAGAAACTCGGAGGACCTTTCCCAGGACGTTGATGTTCCACTTCTTCGGGTGTCGACAACATATCACTCACATTTGGAATCAGCGGAGGGAAAAAATCCCCTCAGACTTCACCATTTCTAGGTTTGCTGCATTCTATGCAAATTTATGCAAAAATATTTCCTGTTAACATTCTACAAAACAGCGTAAAAATTGCGGTTCCAAAATGGTCTGGGACAGTGGTTCTCAAATAGAGTTTCTCAAGTTGATAATGTGTGCAATCAGTTGTACAAATATTTCCTTCCTCTCAATTTAAGTAAAATCGCAGGAACATCATTGAATTCTTTAGATGATGAAATGCGGCCAAATAATTTAGTAGAGGGAATCAATAAGTGGGTAGTTATTGACCAGATTACTTTCTTTACATTGGAGGAGGAAATATTTAAAAAACGAGACATTGTTTGAGTTATTTTCTTTTGTTTGGGCTATTTTCAACTAAGAAAAGCTCAAAAATCATGCAATGATTTAAATGGATGATTTGGTCCATTATCCCGGCAGTTTTCAACTCGCCCATGATTTGAATCGGCCTTGAGTTTGATTTTTTTCCTATACTATTCTAAACTCATCATTATTCCGTCAATAGAAGTGGTTCATCCCCTAATGATTGAGAAACACTTCAATTCAATCCGTTTCACATACTGTCCCGCTTATCCACAACAAACCCGATATGCCTGCCGGACAATTCCCATTTCCATTCCCCTGCCACCGTTCCCAAACCTCCGAACCTTCAAACGACGATACGGATGTTACAATATTGCATATGTGACCGATTCTGCCACTACATACCAGCCCGCCATCGCCACCTCTCGTACCATTTCCCCGTCACCAACGGTCGGACAGTGTTTATGAATAATGCATAATTTCACAGGGATCACTTTTCCCGATCTATCACGACGACACACCGCAACCTAGCCGCCACCGCAAAAAGGGGTTTCATAATCAATTATCTCCCAACGAACCTCAAAATTATCTCGTTGCTGAAGGCTCCCTCCCAACCCGCACTACTTCCCACTAGCCGTCGCGTCATGGTACGTATGAGACGGCATTCTCGACATCTCTCCAGCAGCCATCCAACCGCACAAGCACAAAGCGGCCCAGGGATGAAAGTCGAGAACCCGAATGTGATACATCTTCCCGTTCCTTCCGGGCTTGAAACCGAACTGAACTTCTGCAACAAATGAGTGAATAATCCTGCTGCTCCGGTCGTACTAGGGCGATCTAAATTTGAATATTGTTGAAACGTATTTGATTTTCATCACGATCTTTGCGTAAAATCATATTTCTGGATAATTAATCATGCTTCTCTCTAAAGAAAATAAAATAATTGGTACTAGCTCACCATTTTAAATTTAGTTTGATATTTTTTATGATACTTATAATTCTTATTCAAAATTTTAATTGAGTTTCGAATTAATTAGAACTTTAATAAAAAGGGAATTAGTAGTGGAATTATAAAAAAGTATCAGAATCACGTTTTTAAAATTTTCATTATAAAAGTAAACATTTTTGGAACACCCATGTGCCTACCTATGTCGTACATCTCGTACATGTGCGCTGCAGTTGGGGTAGTCATCGGTGTTGACTCTGACGACGTTCTCTGAGTGGGTGGAGAAGGATCCCTCCCGGAGGCAGTCGTTCCCGCCCGTCCCAGTCCCAGTTGCGAGCCCATAACTATTCGTTCCGGACCGCGATGGCAACGGCAACCGGGAAGCGAACAATGCGAATCTAGATAAATAGGTGTATCATATATTTTTTAATTTAATTATCCGATTTTCGTGGCCCAAGGCGCCCAACGCCGGACCGCACCCCACATGGTTTGGTTGAGGCTCGGATCGCATCGAAGCGAAAGCTTCGTTCCACGATGATGGATGGCGGGAGATTTGCTTGCCGCGCGCGCGCTTCAGGTTATCTCGCTCGCTGCAATCGTTCTGGATCCGCAATCGGTTTCAATTACCTTACGGTGGAGATCCTAAATACAATAGAGCGAAACTGAACCGTTGGCTTTGTTGGCGAGCCCCGTCAAATTATGCAACTCTGACGTCTCCTGGAGGGCTCGTTCCCTACCCTGCAGTTGCAGGTGGTTGTTCCAACGCCAAAGTTATGACGATATAGGTTTTAATCACCGACTAGTGCAGTGCGATATGTGGCAGGGAACATACTGTAAAACACCGTTTGCCTATCAGCAGCAGCTGGAAAACAGCATCGAACGCTTCATGAAGTTTCTTAATTGCCTTCCGAGCGGAAAAGAACCAACGGAGTTCTTATGGCTTGCCAGTTAGCTGAGCAACGCAGCAGTAATGAGATAAATAATGAAAAACTATGTTACGAGTTATGCTCAGCTGAAGATCTACTCCTAAGCATTGCAAATTTAATCGCGAAAAACAGCAATCCTTTCGCCTGCATCATTATAATAGGTGGTAACTACATATGGTACCCGACTTTGAGTGATTGTTGAACACGGTTGCAAACATCAACAACTAGGTTGCGCGATAGGTTAGTGATTATCATTACTTTTTTAGCTTAATTAAGAGCTTTTGGACACGTGTTTTTATTCAATCTGGATATGTTCAACTTGATATGATCATGTAATTAGAACGGGTTTTATTAGCTTCCTCATTATAAATGCAATGATCGCAACACAATCACTTGTTCGTACATGAATGGGAAAAAATTAATGGGAATAAATTCACTGCTTTTCCATTCGGAATACGAAAATACACCTTCCTCTGAATCAATGTTCTATCCCTGTTGATAGATGTGACATAGAAAAACAATCTTATTTACAAATTACCTGACAATGTGTCATACCCCGAGCTGCACCTCACGATTTATTGGACCTTTCGTCGTGCTGAAGAAGATAACGTCAGCGCACCCCCAGTCTAAGATGCGATAACTGCATCCTCCCCAGTAAGTTAATCTTTCGCGCGCATTATTTTCCAAAACACTATCCCGTCAAGAGCCCCGGCTTATTGTCCATAAATCATCCACCGACTGCTCTAGGAGGGGGGGCGTTCAGTGATGTTACGAGCGCCTAGTCAATGGGAAGGCGGCGGTCGTAGGGTCATCTCGTTTGAGTAAATAGACGCTATTATGGGTATGCAAAAACACAACGTCGAGAGGTTTCTTTTTCATTAACTTTTAATGGCGGCACCTACCCGGTTAGGACCGGGAGGACATAAATCAACAATGGACCCCAACTCGGTCGCCTATGGGTGTATGGGTTTGCAACATCAACCGAAGCCAAAGTTCGTGGAAAAGTCAACGCATTTCCTAAGCGATCGTTTCAGTCACCGACGACAGTCAGTTGAAGGCAGAGGTGAGCGCGCTTGGTAAACATTTTCCTCACAGGTCCGAGACACACAAAGAACGTTCAGGGCAACCGGAATATGGGTGGATGAATGAGCGAACGGACTAAAAGTTAATCCTTTTCCCTATATGTTGGTCGAAAGTTGGTTGGATGTCTTCATTTTCGGCCGTCCCAAATGTGACTCTTATTCTCAGCTTATGTGAAAGTTTGTATATTTAAGGATTAGTAATAGCACTTAATTGTTCGCACATTGGTGATGTTTTTTTTATATATTGAACGACAATAATGGACTTTCGTATTTTTCTCAAAACAAGAAACTAAACTTTTTTCTACAAATATTTCAATTGAGATTTCACTTTTGTAAAGTTGAGAAAAATAATTTCTATATGATGATACAAACAATTGCTCTAAAGTAAAATATTGATAGGAGTAATGATGGCTTCCATTAAATAATTCTACAAATATTCCGAATCTCGGTCATAACATCATTGGATAAAAATACGAAGAATAAAAGAAAATCTGCCTCAGGCGTCATTTCCGCTAAAGAAATTAAAAAAGAATTATCTATTAAGAATTTGCTTATCATAACTAACGAGCCTGGAAAAACAAAGAGACGCAATAATCCTACCTTTAACAACCTTGTGCTCGATTGGAACAACTGATTTGACAGCAAATGCGCTGTTCCAATTTTGACACTTCATCTCTTTGTTATGAGTGCAGCCTCTTTAATCATAACCATATTCAAAGAATTCATTTTCCGAAATGTTGAGGCACAATTACAGTGACGACCATTATTGATGCCATTGTGGACGAGCACTCCCGGAGAAGTTGAAGTTTTCAAAATTGAGTTGATCTTCATAAAGCATATTTTGGCATAATGCTTAAAATACCTAACTAAAGTAAGCAAATCTCCAACTTCATGGTTTCACAAATCATTGATAGCAATGGCGTTCCTATGACATCGATATCAAACCCGTCACGGTAGCCATGTTTCGGAGTACATTTCGTTTAGACCTTTTTGACTTGATTTTGGGAAAATCTCTACAGTGGCCCGTAATCATGTTACAAGCTTGGGTTTTGAAACCACAAAACACAATTTTTGTTATTGTTTCTTAAAATCTTGAAGTTTGGGACTATGAAAAATATGCTTTGGAATCCAGAGGAAAAACGTGTCAAACTTCTGGTTTCAACAAGGCAGCCAATAATGTGGGTTCGAAAGGCTGCTTTTGATCCTCAATCATCTTCCGACGTATTTTCTGATCAACATGACGATATTTCCATGAGTCGATGGGCCCTTCAATATCAACGCATCAGATATATGGTTTTACAAATTTACGACATAAGCTTGTACAATTTAGTACATTTTTTTAAATTCCAAAAAATGTCCTTTAAGAAATATAGCAGGAATAATAAACTAAATAAGTCCATCCTATCGCAGAGCATGCCAGTGTCTCTTCAAGAAGAATTGTTTTTACATATTCTAATTGTGATCAATCTGATCAATAATAACATCATTATTTTTGCGGGGAATAACCAGCAACGCAGAGGATGAATTTCTGACATAAAATTCTATTGCGGTGTATGCGGACTCCAACCATGCAGAATTGCGACCATTCTGATCCCCAATAACGTTCTTTCATTCTTCTTGTGGGCGTCCTACCAGCTGAAAAAATTAAAGTCTGGCACTCAATTCTCCTGAAGTGCAAGGGGGTGTCCCACCCCACAGAGTTGCAATTACAGTTTAACCAACCTAGAGGGAAAAATTCCGCCGATAAATGGTGATCATTAAGACACACAACAACACCATTTTTCTTGCGGGCGTCCTACTAATGAAGAAGAGGACATTTCGATACTAAAATCTATTTTGCGGCTGTCCCATCACGTATAATTGTCTCCATTCTGATTAACAATATCATCATTTTTCTTGCCGGCATCCCACCATTTCAGAGGAAAAAAATCCGACACTCAATTCTACTCAGTGTATATGCAAAGAGCTGTGTTCAATATTATACACAACACCACCATTCATCTTGCAGGAGTCCCACCAACGCAGAGGAAGATATCCTGACACTCAAATTTATTATGTGAGTGTCCCACGACACAGAATTGTGTTCATTCTGATAACTCCATTTTTTTTCCTCTTGTCCCACCAACACAGAGGAAGAAATTCCGACACTAAATACTATTTCAGTATCTGCGGTCGTCCCACCACGTAGAATTGTGATCATTATGATACACAAAATGGTGAAGCAGACGGCACGAAACTCTCACACAGCAGCGAACAAAGAGTCTGCTGCGGAAGAAAAGGCTTCTCTTCTTAGAACATTTTGCGAATTTGATTTTGGCGAACAGTTTTCGGTGCTTGAAATTTGACCGTATTAATTGCCACCACTGGTCATAGTCGATTCTTTAATCTATTCAGGGCTAACTTTTTCGTAGAACCAATATTTTTGAAACCTACACTATTTTGGAAACAAAAAATTAATAAAGGCTTTAGTGTGAACCGACCTGAATAATTGGCCTTATATTTGCCCATAATGAACACCATTCACAAATTACATAACGCACTAGGGGTTGGGAGTGTATCTGTCAGCGTTACGGCCTATACAAATTTTGAATCCCTTCCATAGAAGAAACCTAACCAGCGGGTGGATGGGGGTTGAAAATGGTCAATGTTAGCGTTATGTTATTTATGAACGAACCCTAAGCGGTAATGCGGCAAAAACCTATTGGGGAATATAATGTCTTTAAGGTAAGGAAACGAGCATAAAACAATAACAAAATTGAGATATATTTAAAAAGGTTGCTTAAATTTGAAATATCGACGAATGTATTTACGATCAAATGCCAAAACCTCTAATTTCATTGACGCAATCGATTCGTTTTCTTATTTAGGATTAACTTATCTCAAAAAAAAATATTTTTAAATGTTTGGAAATTAAAAACGAAATATCATAAAACACAGTGCTATGTTACTTTAGACGTTAACACGATAGGCATGATAGACATTAGGTTAATGTTCCTCAGGCACAATTTAAATTCCTCATTCTTCATTTCATACGATACTCTTTGGGATTGTACGATTGTACATGTTCCCAAAACCGATTCCTAGACTTGAATCTTTGTCCAAAAGCTTCATTTAGTTAGACATAAGGACGTGGCATAAGGACGTTTTCTCGAAAATAACATTTCTGTGAAAAAACATTTACTCGAAAAATCATTTCCTCGGAAATAACATTTTCCCAAAAAAAAAAAACATTTCCCAAAAAAAGCAAATTCTCGAAAAACACCAAAAATTATTTTTGTTCGAAAATGACATTTCCACGCAAATAGAATTTGTCGAATATACCATTTACGTGAATAAAAAACATTTCCTCGAAAATAACTTTTCCCCAAAAATAACGTTTCCCCGAAAAAAACAAATTCTCGAAAATGACATTTCCTCATTCACCTAAAAGCAACATTTCGTTTGAAAAATCATTCCCCCGAAAAAACAAATCCTCGAAAATAACATTTCTCCGAAAATAAACATTTCCCCAAAAAACAAATCCCTGAAAATGATATTTCCTCGAAAGTTTCAATTAGCTGCAAATAACATTTCCCCAAAAATTATAATTTCTCCGGAAATGGCATAAGTTAGGCAAAAGGACGTTAGGCATAATGGACGTTTCCCCGAAAATAACAATTCTGTGCAAAAACAATTACCCGAAAAATCATTTCCTCGAAAATAACATTTTCCCAAAAACAACACTCACTCGATAAAAAAAACAAATTCTCGAAAAAGACATTTCCTCGAAAATTAAATTTGTCTGAAAATAACTTTTCCCTAAAAATTACATTTCCCCGAAAATAGCATTTGTCGAAAATACCATTTACGTGAAAAGTAACATTTCCTTAAAAATAACTTTTCCCCAAAAATAACGTTTCCTCTCAAAAAAAAAATCCCGAAAATTACATTTCCTCATTCACATAAAAGTAACATCTCGCTTAAAATATCATTTCCCCGAAAAACAAATCCTCGATAATAACATTTGTTCGAATATCATTTTTTTTTCAAAAATAACATTTCTCTGAAAATGACATTTTCCCAAAAAAAAAGCCTGAAATGACATTTCCTTGAAAAAAGAACCTCCAAAAAAAAACAGATCCCCGAAAATGAAATTTCCTCGAAAATAACAAAATACTGATAGATATTTTGTACCGACTTCGAGGTAAAGAAATGTGACTGAATTCGTTTTCAATATAGGTATAATGAAAATATGATCCAACAATGTGTGAACTATTTTCTCTCTCATTTTGCTTCATCGCAGTATTCGAACGTGCAGTAAAAATAATTTTTGCGAACAATTTCACGACAATTTCATTGATTATTAATTATTAAATAAGTAAATTCAATAGTTTTTCTTTCTGTTTTTCTTGTTGTTCTTCCCTTTTCTTCTAAACAATAAATAAATATGTTGAGAAGACCTTGTTTTTAGTTTGAGATGCGCTTTAATTGTCCGCTCACCATGTCGATAATCGAGGGACTCGTGTACTCAATAATTCACCGTATTTAAAATCTTCCAATTTCGGAAACTGAAAGTCAATATTTGGTCTGCCTTTTAGTACAAATCTTTATTGCCTTCTAACAAAGGTCCTTACCCTGTCAGTCGGGGGTCAAAATGTGATGTGACACAAGTTAATTGTTCTACCAACAACGACAATAGAATTCGAAACTGTATGCCCAACGCATCACCATCGACGATGGGGACGATCTCTAACGGAAACATTTCCCTAAATCTCCCGCCGATGGGAAGGAAACTCGTTAGGACTTGGGATTTTCGCAGCACCACCATCCGAATAGCAATCGATCCTATTGTGCCGCGCGGGAGCAATATTTTGATCTTGAAAGCCCGCGACGTGAACTTTTCTTGCAAGACGTGAGAAGCGTCAGCACAACACCCGGGAGGCCAAGCGCACCGCGAGGGGCTGGCAAGTAATTGAATCAATTGGTCTGACGCTCGCTCGAGGAGGCAGGACCCGGAGGCTGGTCCCGATAAAATGTCAAACAATTGGAAACATTGTGTCACCGTCGTCGTTCTCTCGATGTCGTTATAGCTCGTGTGTGCACTTTTGTGCCGAATGTTTTGCTTGCAGTGTAGTGTAACCCTACGGGGGGAAAAGTTTTTAATAATTAGGAGATTTTTTGTGTGTGTTTTGGGTTGTTGGATGGAAGGGACACAGTCGCTCGTTAGTCAATGGGGACCTCCTGCTGGTTCTTTTCTTTCCGACCCGGACCCGAGTGTATGATCTTGCTGTACCACGGCAGCTATACGCAATGCTCGGTCCAGGACCGAGGGACAAGGGATTTTTCATTCACATTATCCTTTGCCCATAGAGAAGAAGTATGAATGGAAAGGACATGCAGCGCCGTCGTTGCCCTGAGAAAGACCCTGACAGCAGCCAGCGGTGGCAGTAACAATATTCGACGTCCTGGACACAATAGCGGTGAATGCGATTATTCTTTGTATACCGGGTTTTGTTCTCCGTCCCAGGACTAGAAATAGGCTCACAAAAGTACGACTATTAGGATGCTTTTAGCAAATTTCAATTTGCATAATGTTACCTGTGTCGGAACAGCGCCATCTGGAAGGATGCGCCACCAAAGTTCGACGCCAGGAAATTCATTTTTCAACCTCACGTCCGCTCGACGGAACTTTGACCACCGATGACGATGATTTCGGCTTGGAGAAGCCCAGAAGCTCCTCCATCTCATCGGTTCTCGCAGCCAGTGAACGGTGGTTTCATTGCAGGACGTGAGCGTTAAATAAAACACATAAAAGCAGAGAAAATTGGACCTACCAAGTCGCTCAGAAGCCGTTCACAATCCGAACCCGAAACGGGTACGAGTGATAAATTGAGTTATAATCATTTCAGGCCACCGTTTGCGGCGTAGGCCACCTGTGTATTCAAATGAGTGCCGATCGCTGCGTGGAAAATGTATAAAATAAATAAATCACAGCCCACCCAAAACAGGCCCCGGTCGGCGATGCGATCGGCCGACGACGTCGGATCGGTGATCCAACATCTCCATTTCGCAAAGCCTTTTCGCCCTGATCGCTCCAACCCAGTAATTTAGGACTCGCCGAGAACGGAAAATCTGCATAATCATAATTGGTGACCATCGGCTTCCACCTTCCCGAACCGGACGCGGACGGCCCCGTTTCGGTTAGTGGAGTGTTTGTATTATAGTAATAATCGCGTGCTACCTCCACTTGGGATCTTCCCGCCTACGGCGACGACGGCAGCCGCTTCTCGGAGGTGCGCTCGCTAACTCATTCGAGTGACGGCGCGGCGGCGTACACAACCTCAATCAGTGCGGGGTCAGGCAAGGATCAGCCACGGAAGCCATTATCAGACAGACAGCTGGTCTGCTTGTGTTGCTGCTGCTGCTGATGCTTTTAGGCTGCCGGTTTGAGCAGTTGGTGTATAGAAGCGCAGGACTGAGCGAGTATGTGTCGCCCTCTGGGGGTCACTTCATTACGCGGCTAAATTCAATCAGTAACGCAAGTAAGTTTGTAATGGGCTCGCCTCGCTTGCTGCAATAGTGATTTGCAATGGATCGAGATGATGAAGCAATTTTATGAGAGGAGAAAATTGATCCCATTCGGATGAGATTACTTGTTTTCGATTATACGGCATAATTATTCGAGTGCCATATGCATCCGTTTTCCGATCATCATCATTATGCAGCAATATTTCATCTTTGGTGTGTTTATTTGTTAAATAAAAAGATAATGTCTAATTATGTTTAATCAAAGCTTGAATTGGTGGAAAAGTAACGTTCAAAATATTTAAAATTATAATTTCAATAATCATTCTCGATAGGAAATTATGTGAAAATTTTTACCTAATTTAGTGTGCATTTTTTTCGCTCAATTTACATTCCGTACTTGCAATGTAATATTTTATTTTAATTCTATGTTTGTTAAGGTACGTTGGGGCAAGTTGGAGGCATTTTTTGACGTTATGCGCAATGAATCATCTGATTGGCTAACTGGTTTGAATAATCATTCCCAATTTGCAAGTTTCAAATATCAAACATTTCAACAATAATAACAGCCACGGTTACGTCCGTACAAACTGGTACAAACATACTCATGGAAAACATAATAAGTGTTAGTGACTGACCTATATGGAAATTTGATGTAAATGGTTTATAGGGAAGTTAATGGTGAGATAAGAATATTGATTTTAGCATCACTCCAGTGTGACAAAATGGTTAAATGAGTGAGAAAACCCGATTTATGTGCACTAAAAGTCATGGAGCTTTTATTTTACCACAGTTCCTAACATAAATTCTGATTAAACAATAAAATCAATATCAACAAGCAAAAAAACGAAGGCCTTCTTAAACAACACATTTTATCTTAAGCCAAGTGAATGTATTATCCTCACTCTCCATCTACTATATCTATATCTATTTCTTATGAAAGTGCAGATGAGTTGTCGGTTTTCATCAAAGCAAGTATCATGTTACTTACCCATTTCTCACCATTCTTCAATTGACCTACATTCGGACACGGCCGGCGTTGGTATTGGGCAATTTTGAGTTGCCAGCTAATCTGGCCATAACGGAGAGCTCACGTTATATTTTATTTAAATAATCAGGCCCATACAAATATTTAAAAAAAAACCTGATTAATCCACCTAGCGGTGTTGGTGCCTTTCTTGTGCATATAAAAAAAATATTATTTTGGCCATAACTGTTGAGCCCATAGTGCCTTTTGGCCAAATTTGCTAGCAAATCGGATAAGGATAAGTTCCTTAAAATAAATGAGTTTTTTGCGCAAATACGTACATACACATACAAACATTCTTTGAGAAATCCGAGGAGTTTTTGGATTTTTTTATAATAAATATTAATTTTTTAGTATCCCCCCTTCTTAACCTTTCGAATATTAGTAGACACAATTTTTATTAAATACTAGTCGAACCTTTCTGATCTTGCTCGAGTTGTTTATTTTTCGATAAAATTGTCAACCTTTATTTGATTGCAGCGTCGAGCTCTAGCTCGATTTCAGTTCGAGTTTTGTGGCTTTCTCCCGAGATAATAAAAACTTTGCATTTTGATAATTTTCAACTTTACCAGTGGATTTTATCGTCTTTTTATTTATATAAACACAGCTGATCCAAAGAATTGATTGGTGAGTAAATCTTGCAAATCGGTAAGCCCGTTCATGAGTTATATTGCCTCAATGAAAATGCAAACTCATTTTTATATACATAGACTAGACGAATCTGCCCGATCTTGCTCGGGTTGTTTTTTTTTTCGACCTGTCAAACTTTTAGTTGATTGCACACAGTATTATATTTATTCAACTTCCCCAGCGAAATGTTTTAACTTTTTATGTATATAAACACAGCTGATCCCAAGATGAATCGATTAGTGAGGAAATCTTACAAGTCGGTCCAACCATTCGTCAGTTATAATGCCTTAAAGGAAAAGCAAGCTCATTTTTATATAGAGAGATTTGTAACGATCAAAGAAAAATGTTTGATTTGTAAGTTCGAGTGTGAGAAAATTTAATTTTCATACGTTGTGATTTGATTACAATTTCTTTTAATATGTGGTTTAAAAAAATTGAGCATGCTGCGCATTTGATTTAGAAGAAATTGTTTTTGCGAGCGGGTAACTCGATAAAAGTGATGTTTGTTTTTGTTGTGATTACACCCAATATATTTTTTTTACACGGTTGGTATTCTTTAATTTCCCGGTTAACCTGATCTTTCACAGCTTTTTAAATACCACCCAAATTTTCTTTGATTTTTATGAGAATTTTTTCATGGGTTAACTCATAGTTTCATTAACGCTAAAGGTCGTAATTTGTCTAAAACCCACCCGTGTAAAAAAAGAACTGGGTGTATCGAAATATTATATTTAGCATTTTGCTCATTCACCTCTGCCTCGGCTGCCCGATTTATTGCGGACAGACTACCCACTGTTGACAACGCGGACCAATGAAAGGATATGCCATCTCAATCAGACGAACTCTAAGACCAATACTTGAGCTCCCCTTCTAAGGTTCGATTCCAGTGGCGCACCGACGATGACCGAAATTCACCTGACATGCGGCGCTTGGTTCGATTTTTGACGTTGAACTGGCTAGGCTAAGTCTCTTCAACGCAACACAGTTCGGTGGTTAGAACTCTTTCGATAAGTAACTGGTGAGACTGAGGCCAACCAGCAAGACACGTTTCGGTTCACCACCGACTTCGGGATCGTAACTGATGGGGCTTGAGCCCTCCAGCTGGGTATTATTTGGTATAGAAGGAAAGATTAAAGTGGTTAAAACGGTGAGGCTTGGATCCTCGAGCGGAGCGCGATTTGGTGGTCAGACCGAGCCGGACACTGATCATGGCCGGAACACAACTGGCAAAGCTTGGGCCCTCCAAATGAGCGCTTTCGATGGTTCAAACGACGATGATATCCCGACCCAACTGGTATGGCTTGGGCCTTGCAACAAGGTGATATTCGGTAATCAGACTGAGATGGACGCTGATGATATCCGGAACAAAACTGGTGAAAAGTGGGATATTTGGTGGTTGGCTCGATGATGAAGTCCGGACGCAACTGGTAAGGCTTGGGCCCTCCAGCGGAACGCAGTTTGGTGCTCAAACTTAAACGGACGCTGATGATGGCCGTAACACATCTGGTGAAGTTTGGGGCCTCCAGCGGAGCGCTATTTGGTGATTGGAACGATTTTGATGTCCGGACCCAACTGGTATAAAGGAAGTCAACAGGAATCTGACGTGGACCCAGGCCAAGGCTAAAGCGAGCAGCCTCCCGGGATGGAGATCTTTTACTTTGGCCCTATGTACCACTAGGGATGCTCAGGATACATGAGGTGAGGAGGACGCAACTGATGAGGCTTGAGCCCTCCAGTGGGACGATGTTTATTGCTCAAATCTTAACGGAAGGATGACGATGTCCGGACGCAACTGGTGAGGCTTGGGTTCTTCAGCAGGGTGCGGTTCGGTGATCAGACCTAATCGTGCGCTGAAGGTTGTTGCTGATGGTGGTTGAAACGATGATGATGTCCGGACGGAACTGGTAAGGCGGAACCTCCAGCGGAGCGCGGCTTGGTGTTCAGACCGAGAAGGACGTATATCATGGCCGGAACTCAACTGGGAACTGGGAAGCTTGGGACCTCCAATGGGGTGCGCCTCGTGTTCTCGTCGGCTGACGGGACGCAATTGATGAGGCTTGAACCCTCCCGTGGGGCGTGGTTCGATGGTCAGACCAAAACGGACGCTGATGATTCCCAAGATGGCGGCAATGTCGTATTCAAAATGACTATTTTGGGATTACAGAATGCGAGAGGTATTTCTACTTTTTTATTTCTCGAAAAAAAAACCTCTATCCAAGGGACTTGAGTCACTTTAGAATTTTAAGGAAACATCACTCTCTTACATATGCAGATTGTTTTATAAAATTAAACTTTCGGATTAAGATGGCGCGCACTACTACCACCTACTACTGTCTTCCGAGTCACAGTCAGAAAAGAGAATTTTCCTGAGGTTATTTTAATTGTTTCCTTTTCTTTTTCATAAATTTAAGTTCAATTTGGGCAATTTAGTGCATAACGGTGTTCTGGTTCGCCACAGTGGGTTTAGCGAGGGGGAGAACAAATGGAACAAGTAGATAATAAATTAAGGAAAATAGTCTTTGCAGGTATCCAAAAAGCAGGATTTATACCACCAGTAAGACTGTTTGTTTTTTGTTTATCTATTTGTTTATTTTTGGATTTGGTATAGAGATTAAGGAATTATTGGAAGGACTTACTGACATCTGGAGCCTAAGAGTTTAGAATTGGGTCCAGCAGTTACATCTTTCATACAAAATTGTGTTACACAGTACACAGTACACAGGAGTGTGTCTGATATTGAAAATAAAACTTATAATTTCGAATTGATTGATCCTTATTATGTCCAACTGGGAAAAAAATACGTTCTTGAAAAGTCATCATATACTGAAGCATCGTTACATCGACGAAAACATGCCGATCACATGCGGTGGAAAAAAAATCTTGTATTATATGGAGACAACTTTAATTGTGTAACTCAAATTTTCAGAAAAAATATGTTGCATTATATAAACTTTTTTGCATCAAAAAAGTCTATAAGTCTTTAATGAGGTACACATGTATTGAAACATGAACATGCATTTCCTTTGAAGACAAAATTACAAAATTTCCGTCGAACTTGAGAAATTTCTCGTTGAATTTCAGAACAATTTGCCGAAAAAGCTTCAAAGATTTTTTCGAGGGAACTCAGAAGAACTTCTCGTGAAAAAAACAGACGAATTCTATATGGAGATTTAAAGGATTTTCCCGAGGAAATTGTAGAGAACTTCTCGTTGAATTTCAACTTTCCGAAAAAAAATCAGAAAAAAATCACAAAAATATTATAGGAATCCGGAAATGGGACACCCGGAAATGGAAGACAATTCGATTGTCGCGAGAGCTCCTTTCGGTTTTCAAATGGGACTACTTCGGTTTTAAAATGGATCTACAATAGAATAACAAATAGATTTGCCGGCTGCACCAATACTACCCAATAGAATCGATTGAAACTTACACTAATATTCGGTTTATCATCTCTCATTATGCAGGTTGCAAATCGTTCTTCAAGCGGTCGGTCCGACGGAACCTCACCTACTCGTGTCGGGGCAATCGCAACTGCCCGATCGACCAGCACCACCGGAATCAGTGTCAATTCTGTCGTCTACGAAAGTGCCTCAAAATGGGAATGCGACGCGAAGGTAAGTCAAATTCGATTACATTTTTTTCGTTTTTGTTCGTTTTTTTTTTGCATGTGATGGGACGGCCAAGAAGGTGCTAAGTACGCGTGTGAACAGTAGTGAAAAAAGTACGCCCAAAGGTCAGGTTATAAATACAATGTACAAACCCACGGTGAAAGCTTCCGAACGATGCCATCATCGTTATTGACACGCCAACGCGGGCGAGCGCTAAAGCCAATTTGCCAATATACCCGCCGTGGTACTTATTTGTGGAAAAACCGCAGAAAAGGCGAACAAGGTATCGCTCGACATAGCGTCCTCAACGCCAAAAGAGTGGAGGTAACAAACGATGTCAAATGATGTTGACAAAACAAGTCACCGCCTGCCTTGTTGTGGATGCGGCTGGAGTCGCTGATGTGTGCGAAATACAAAAAAAGGGAAAGACAGTCCCGATTGAAGTTGACTGAGACAAGGTCGTCTTATATTAAGAGGCGAGTAAGGGGCAACGAGGTACTCAATGATTCTGAACAATAATCTATTAAATTCATTAGTTCTCCCCGGCGACGGCAGCGGCGCAACGGTGCAGTGCAATAACAAACACGTAAATCGTCGTCGTCGCGGAGATGACACCTTGATGAAGCGGAATTATTATTATTGCTCATTCGATGAATGCGAAACAAGTTATTATGTGCGAATCCAAAGCTGCCTTTATGCTGCACTTGAGCCTCATACAAGTTCACGGGATGAAGTCATTATTCATTGTGGGGAGCTTCGCGTTGTTCCTGTGTATGTAAATCATAATGTTATTACTGGAGAGCCTTAACGCGGTTCAAATTGGAATAATGCATGCGCATTAATAACAACCCATTCATCAGAGCGTGGTTGTGGCATGGCTCTGTGACAGAATCCAGCCGAAATGGATGGGATTACATTTGTCAGTGGCGTTGTTGTTTCGTCGCTGGCAGCACTGTTCACATTTTTGAAATATTTGTTTAAATTAATTTATTTTTACACATATTTTTTTCAGTTTTGCTTGCTTTGATTTAAGTGCTTTGATTTAATACCCTATTTTGATAAAATTGTTTTGAGAAATCTGTTCGATCAGATATTTGGGCATTTCAATTCAGTGTGATAGGCCCAGTGTTCCATAACTATGAGCATTACAATGGCTATTCAATAGCAGATGTGATAATCGTCATCCCGATAGGAAGGTGAAAAGATCTCTTCCTAAACTTGTCCACCACACTGTTTGTGTTCCCGAAAATCCACAACAAACAAAAATGGTAAAACCGTAATCCTCACACCGCACCGCATTGTGTGTCACTTTTCGGGGCTCGCACGTCCCGATTCTATCGCCTTGGAATGTCCATTAGAGCCATACACTCGAGCAAAAAGAAGCTGGACCTAATCGGTGTGAAGCGTCATGCGTCCGAATAATGTCCTTCAGTCGATCCGCCGTCACCTCTCCGAAGTGGTGCCCGAGGTCGTGTCCCTTTAACCATATCGTTATTAATTTATTCCAACGGTCAGTTTTGCTTCTTGACCACTGACTGGGTTGTGATAAAAGAAGAACCGGTTCCCAGGCTCTTCTCGAAGAAAGCCGGTTCTCCTGCTGCAAGGATTCACCCCTTTCATCCCTCGACGTTCTCAAAATCGAGGATCATCGTCCGTGAAACTCTAAGACTGACCGGTGGTCAGTCCTTTTCTGTGTCTTTTAATTTTACACATCCTTTGGACGACGCGCAAGCAGAAGGGAAAACAGACATCCAACCATAAATCTTCCTTCGGGAACAATAGAAAATAGTTTCCGTCGGTATTGTTCTTCCTCGCGCCGTTCGCCACCCAAGCAAAAAAGAGTCCCGTTTACGACGTGCCTCTGTCTCACAGGAAAACGGGATTAAATCCATCCTACCATCGCAATCGTCCGTCATCAATTGTCTGTCTATATTTGCTTTACATATTTAAAATCACAGAAATTGAGGAAGGGTTCCTCACCGAACCATCGGAAAGGATAATTTTGCGATCCGCCGGGACTTCGAACCGTGTATTTGCTCAAAATATTAAAAATCATAACGACTTCATAAATCACGGATCCTGGGAAAACGGGGCATTTCGGAACTTGCGTGTCATTCCGCTACTACCTGACGGTGGCGTTACGGCAAACAGTTATACACGTTATCAGCCAAGCGAAACACCCCAACGGTCTGCGTCGAGCATTGCTTCTGCTGACATGCAATCTAAAATGGTAAAGCCACTCGAAACTAACAACAACAATAAATAAATTGTTACACTTCCACACGTGGTCGTCGTAGATGGCTATCGCTTTCGGAATCACTCGACCCAAGGGGATACAAGTAGGCCGTGATTCCATTCAGATTGTTTTTTCAAAAATTTACTATCCAATGAATACTTGATGTCTTTATCAACTGCAACGGAGTGCGCCCGCAGCGCCCGGTGGATGTCACGCTCAACATTTGACATTTCCGCTCGGCTGGGGCAGCCCTCGACCAATTGACAGTTGCTCCCGTGTCGAGGGGAGGGACAGTTCCAGGTGTGTGCAATGGAACCTCAAAATAGGACTTTACCACTATTTTTTTTTATTATCGATTTCCCATCTGTTGTTGGCAGTGAATTCCGAGAACAACAATCGAACGAAACAGTGTTGCTTTCTTTATAAGTGAGTTTGTTTCTTCCATGTCGCAGCAGTAGGAGAACGCGCGACAGGGGGGCACTTGCATGGGAACCAAGCAACTTCATAGCCGTAAATAAACGCTCCTGCTGGGCCGTTTTCAGGATGTCACGCGAAGCTTTGTGACTTAATAACGATATTAACGTTACAGCGCTGTTGTGTAAACTGTTTGGAAATCGCTTTTCATGGAGACCCCGCGCAAAGAAAGGATTTCGCGAAATGGCTAGCAGCGTCAGAAAGGGGTTAATTGATGAAGTTCTCACACCGTTGATGGATTTTAGTGCTAATTGGAAGACGACACACTGTTTGTTGCGCGTTGTACTTGAATACATTTTGTACATTTATTGAAAACTGATTGAGAAAGTGAACGATTTATTTAATAATTATGCAATCAATCTTAGAAGAAACCTTGTGCAGTATGACCCCCTTCTCAGATTTATTGAATTCTACATTATTTGTACTGTACGCGGTTCTTTAGTGCATTTCATGCCTTATGGAGTATACGCGTTATTATCCATTTTTACATCCTATTTTTCTATGAATCCCGGTACATTTTCTATGTTCAGTTCATTAACGTTAATTTGTTGAAATTAATTGTTTGCACAGATATCGATGAAGACTACAAATGTTTAAAAAAGTTAATCCAAATCTAGCCGATTTTTTCATTATGTCGTCGAAATAATGTCGGGATCTCAGCTGTTGCTTGTTCCTATTTGGGAAGGTATACAAAACAGAACCCCACCGGTTGGCGTTCGGTGAAATATGCAACACCTGGTAAGCATCCTTTCCAACATCAATTGAATAGGTAACCCCCTCCGTACTACTCGTTCTGTATGAAGATCTCTGCCAAATTCGAACATCAGCCGAATCCTCTCAATGCACAAATCTGCCCCACAATTTCTACAAACGCGCTTAATATCAGGAATCGGTATCTCCGGTGCTGGCAGACTGGCCAGGACTGCAAAGATTATTTTCGACGGTTGCCGTGGCTGGACCGTGGCACCCCACTGCGAGTGCGGCAAGTTCCACCACGCATCTCATCGCATTGCACGACCACGGCGAAAAGCGCGAGAGTTGCCCAAAATTCAATTTACACCATATGGGCAGCATTCAGGTTCTCAGGAGCAAGAAGCATACGCAGCATTCGAATTTCGTGTGATGTGCAAACGAATGAGGCACCGCACCAACGAGCGAACGGTTGTAGAATTTCGAATTTTCCTTTATCGCTTGTTTTGCGAAGGATTCCTTCTTATTGGTGCGCCGCCCGTTTGGGTCAGATTGGGTGAAAGGAGCCGTTGTTGTAGGAGTGAATGACCTGCGAACATATGTGGCCTATGGAGAGTTGGTGTGATGAACTAAATTCAAATAAGGTAGAAAGTTTATATATTTTATTTGGCACCGAAGTGGAGACAAATATTGATGTATGCAAATTTAATATTCTTCTCTTTTCGGCGGTGAAGAGGTTTGTCACGAGGCAGGTGATTACAGATTCAGCGCGCATCACAGAAAGAACGCTGCTTCAAACACCTACTCAGGTCAAGGATGTTCGGTTGTATGACAAAAAAACCTTTCACCGCGGACCTAAGCGGCATACGATCATGTATACAGCACGAGCGTTTGAGTGGCTCTCCAAGAAGCCCCTCAAAGTCTGGCCAACCAGTCGCCGCATTCCCCTCTATGTTGAATCCAATAAATCTCGCTTCTCGCCACAGTGCGCTTGGTATTAACAACAAAAACATCAATCAAAACACTTGCCTTATTGTGTTCAGCGCCTCATTCCTCGCCGGGGTATAGCCCGCTAGGGCTCTAGGCCTGGCAATTTCTAGACCAAGGTTCGCGGGTTGCTCGTAAAAAGCAAAGCTCCGGCAGCCACAACTGACTACAGTGGCTGCTGCAGTCTGTGTGTCTCTGACGATCTTCTAAGAAGCGTAGGTACCACACACTAAAGCAGTACCGATGCGATGGACAGACGGACGACCGGCTGACTGACTGGTTGTGGCGCAGCTTCTTCGAATCTCTCCGTCACAAAACATTGGATAATCGATTTCGAGTTACACACATCTCTCGTGGGCCTGCTGGCTGGCAAACGACTTACTCATACTCACTACGTACGGTGTGGCACTAGCCGACGAGCGAGCGACGAAGTCGACGGTTGATCGTAAAAAAAACGTCCACACTCCACTTGCCCCACTTGACTCCACTGAAGCTTAAGTTCCGCGTTTTGTGTGTGTGCGCGCGCCATGCAATGCACACTTCACCGGTATGATCTCGAGACCCTTGTAGTTAGAGGTAGGGAACCTATTCTCTGATCCGTTCAGATTGCACATTGCATTGCCACTGCGGCAGCGGCTGCTGGCCGAGAGACCGAGCGAGCTGAGACCTCGCGCGTACTGCTTTACCCACTTGAACCCTGCACTCGGTTGCTGCGTTTAGGTCGAGTGCCAATGTGCGCGATCCGCAGCCAGCATCAGCAGCAGCAACATCATTCGAGTCGAAGGGCCCGCCGTTGGGCATAGGCGTGCATAAGGGGGACCGTCGATTTAGAAATCGTGTGGACTTATTTTTTGCTTTACTTCGGAAGAATATCCCTTCGGAAATTTGGAAGAACTTCACTTAATAAATTCGGAATAGCTTCTTTTTAAAATTTTGGAAAAAAAACTTGTTTTTAAAATTTGGAACGCATTTCCTTTACAAATTAAAACTTCACGTTGAAAATTTGAAACAATTTCTCTCCCTAAGGAAATTTCAAACAATTACAATTCGGAAGTACAAAAGAATTTCCCTTCGGAAATTCGAAAGAATTTTCCTTTGAAAAAAAAATTAGAAAAATTTCCCTTTGGAAAAAAAATTTCCCTTCGGAAATTCGGAACAATTTCCCTTCGGAAATTCGAAACAATTTCCCTTAAGAAATTCGGAACAATTTCCATTTGGAAATTCGAAAGAATTCCCTTCGGAAATTCGAAAGAATTCCCCTTCGGAAATTAGAAAGAATTTCCTTCGGAAATTCGAAAGAATTTCCTTCGGAAATTCAAAGAATTTCCTTCGGAAATTCGAAAGAATTTCCTTCGGAAATTCGAAAGAATTTCCTTCGGAAATTCGAAGAATTTCCTTCGAAATTCGAAAGAATTTCCTTCGGAAATTCGAAGAATTTCCTTCGAAATTCGAAAGAATTTCCTTCGAAATTCGAAAGAATTTCCTTCGAAATTCGAAAGAATTTCCTTCGGAAATTCGAAAGAATTTCCTTCGAAATTCGAAAGAATTTCCTTCGAAATTCGAAAGAATTTCCTTCGGAAATTGAAAGAATTTCCTTCGAAATTCGAAAGAATTTCCTTTGAAATTCGAAAGAATTTCCTTCGAAATTCGAAAGAATTTCCTTCGGAAATTCGAAAGAATTTCCTTCGGAAATTCGAAAGAATTTCCTTCGGAAATTCGAAGAATTTCCTTCGGAAATTCGAAAGAATTTCCTTCGAAATTCGAAAGAATTTCCTTCGGAAATTCGAAAGAATTTCCTTCGGAAATTCGAAAGAATTTCCTTCGAAATTCGAAAGAATTTCCTTCGAAATTCGAAAGAATTTCCTTCGAAATTGAAAGAATTCCCTTCGGAAATTCGAAAGAATTTCCTTCGGAAATTCGAAAGAATTTCCTTCGGAAATTCGAAAGAATTTCCTTCGGAAATTCGAAAGAATTTCCTTCGGAAATTCGAAAGAATTTCCTTCGGAAATTCGAAAGAATTTCCCTTCGGAAATTCGAAAGAATTTCCCTTCGAAATTCGAAAGAATTTCCTTCGAAATTCGAAAGAATTTCCTTCGGAAATTCGAAGAATTTCCTTCGGAAATTCGAAAGAATTTCCTTCGAAATTCGAAAGAATTTCCTTCGGAAATTCGAAAGAATTTCCCTTCAGAAATTCGAAAGAATTTGCCTTCAGAAATTCGAAAGAATTTCCCTTCGAAAATTCGAAAGAATTTCCCTCCGGAAATTCAAAAGAATTTCCCTCCGGAAATTCAAAAGAATTTCCCTTCGAAAATTCCAAAGAATTTCCCTTCGGAAATTCCCAAGAATTTCCCTCCGGAAATTCCAAAGTATTTCCCTCCGGAAATTCCAAAGAATTTTTCTACGGAACATCCCAAGAAATTCCCTTCGGAAATTCGAAAGAATTTCCCTTCGGAAATTCCAAAGAATTTCCCTTCGGAAATTCGAAAGAATTTCCCTTCGGAAATTCCAAAGAATTTCCCTTCGGAAATTCAGAAGAATTTCCCTTCGGAAATTCGAAAGAAATTCCCTTTGGAAATTCTAAAGAACTTTCCTTCGGAAATTCAAAAGAATTTCCCTTCGGAAATTCGAAAAAAAATCCCTTTGGAAATGCGAAAGAATTCCCCTTCGGAAATTTGAAAGAATTTTCCTTCGGAAATTCGAATGAATTTCCCTTCGGTAATTAGAAACAATTTCCCTCCAGAAATTCAGAAGAATTTCCCTTTCCCTACACAAAAGTTCAATTAGTGGACGAATTGTTGAATTATTCGGAAAATCGAAAGAATTGCCATTCGAAAATGTAAAAGAATTTGTCTTCGTAAGCTCGAAAGAATTTCTCTTCGTAGGCTCGAAAGAATTTCCCTTCGGAAATTCGAAAGAATCTTCCTTTGGAAATTCGAAAGAATTTCCCTTCGGAAATTCGAAAGAATTTCCCTTCGGAAATTCAGAAGAATTTCCCTTCGGAAATTCAAAAGAATTTCCTTTCGGAAATTCGAAAGAATTTCCCTTCGGAAATTCGAAAGAATTTCCCTTCGGAAATTCGGAAGAAAATCGCTTAGGAAATTCGAAAGAACGTTCCTTCGGAAATTCGAAAGATTTTCCCTTCGGAAATTCGAAAAAAAATCCCTTTGGAAATGAGAAAGAATTCCCCTTCGGAAATTTTAAAGAATTTTCCTTCGGAAATTCGAAAGAATTTTCCTTCGGAAATTCGAATGAATTTCCCTTCGGTAATTAGAAACAATTTCCCTCTAGAAATTCAGAAGAATTTTCCTTTCCCCACACAAAAGTTCAATTAGTGGACGAATTGTTGAATTATTGAAGTCAAAAGTCTGCTCTAGTGTTTTGATAAATTAAAAAGTTTGTTAGTATTAGCAAGCCTCACAGCACAACATCACTACAGTACAGCACCAACCCCCTGCCCATCGCCGTCATTGTGCAACGTAGTACCTTCTCATTCTCATCGTTCCATCCCGCCACCACCTACGTGGGGTCCAAACACTCTCATATAGGTTAAGCGCATCACTCGCAGGCTTACGGCAAGGTGAATACCGACTAATTTAACCATAATTATATATCTGTTATGTTATGCATTTTACTGTGCATCGCCCAGGCTGCCGATGCAGCGCATCGCAACAAAAGTACGCTCCGTGCTCCCCCCTGACGTTCCGCGTGTCCTTTGCAGTGTAGTGTCCAGTGTGAAGTCATCGCCCGGACACGGAACATAACCCGAAACGCTTGCGCCAGGGTGCGCTTCGGACCCCCAAATGGCGGGCGGCCCCCGGAAAGTGAAGGAGTACATGCTCGCTGACACCGGAATCCCCCCCCCCTCCTTTCCCTGACCGACAGTAACAACACCACGTCCAGAACAACAGCAACAACAACCGTCCTGGAAGAGACCTGGAAGAAGTGAAACCGAAATCGGTAACAGTAACAACATGTAGCAAGGCGAGTACATATCGCGCGGAGATTCCGTCCCGGCTGCTGGGAACGATCTCTGGGTTGCAATCTCTTGCGTGCGCGCGGGGGAGTACGGGATGTGTGCAGCCGCATCAGGATGGGATAATATCGGTCGAGCGGGGTTTCGTCCAGATAGGGCCAGGGTAATAAATAAAATAACATCCAAAACAACAGCAGCAGCAGCAGCAACACCAACAACAACTCGCGTTCGGTAACAGCCAGCAGTACAGCAGAATCAGTGGTGAGAATGTTACGAAGGAAATCTTCGGTTACCGACCGGCCTCCCTCAGCCGGACTGCTTCTCGCCGCAACTCGAAGGAGATGAAATATGTGTAGCAGATAAAGGGGCGATCGGAGGTTGCGGACCTAGCAGTAAGGGAGGAAAACGGTTTTTATGTATCGATAACGCGCGCGCGGAACGATACTGTTCTATCCGCGATTTTTCGGGTAGCGGGTGACCGTGAGAGAAAGAGATAGCGATAGGAAAGAACGACGACGTAATCGTAATCGAACAACTCGGTTGAAAGGTTGGAAAGCATTTTTTTTCTTCGTTCGAGAGAGTCCGTTACTGTTTGTAAGAAGTTTCGTTCCTTTTTTCTGGGGGTTCGTGGAGATTGTGTTATCTGGTGTGCGATGTTGGTTGTTTGCAGCGGGATTATCGGGATGCTCGTTTGGGATGAGAGAGAGGATCGGAAAAGGAAGATTTATATCTGCTGTAATCTGGAGTGGTGATAAGCAACACCAGAGAGCCGTAATTCAATACCTATATAGGAATGCTGGGATTGGACCGGTTACAATGTTGGCTTTCGTGCTTATTTGTATTAGGGTATGCAGTGAGGTGCTGCTAGTTTTCTGAATGTAATCAGTTGATCGTGCTACTTGCACTGATTTATATTTCGGAATTGGAGACGCTCTCGATTCTAACATTGAGCTTCACCAAGTCTGTTGAGCCAGTTGGCTCTCAAATATGTCAATATGTCACATTATTTCGATCAGTTCCCGATAATGTAACTAATCGAATAACGAGCTTCAGTTTTTCCAGTGAGCTATGAAGTTGGTTTAAACTAGTTAGTCAGGGACATTTAACCTGCGGTGTTAAAACTGTTATCAAGAACCCTCTCTAAATAGTCAATTATGTGATTCCCTTTTTCAGCTATATTGTTCAATAATTATGTCATTTGGAAGAGCCATTGAGCTCATAGGAATTTATTGTGCATCAATCAATCACTGGTTTCCAGCAGCGCAACACTACCCAATAAAAGGTTTAACGAAAAAGTTTTCAGCAAATTACAACACTTGATCCAACTAATCGCATAAAAAACGAAAACCTCATCATCGTGCTGTGCGGCAAGTGCTCTATGCCCACATGATTGGCTATTGATTGTTGTTAGGGGGGCTACGCCTGTTAACCTCATTCAAGGCCCTTTCATCCGATCGCAGTTGTTGTGGGAAGGCAAATACCGAGACCAGAAAGCGCCATGTCATCGTGGCCGGCGGTGGACTTTGGTGGAGCGTGCCAGCATGATGCGTCACTTTTTTTTTCCACTGAGCTGCTGCACCCAACGATGCAACCAGTAACGGTACCCACACCCGCCGAAAACGAAATAAAAACGGGTCACAGAGGCTCGTGTTAACAAGAAGACGCGTATGGTTGCGATTTGGCCACGCAGAAGTCCCTATCACTGACCGAGCATCTCCGCACTCTAATTATTTAAATTAGCGCAGCGCGAGAACACAACCTCCTCGATGACGTGGACTCATAACAAGCCGAAGACATAAACAGAAAAGTATCGGATGTCCTGTTCCCGGGGGTAGGGGGACGAAGTCTTCGGGACAGACCACGAACAGTCCCAACTCTCGCGCGCCATCAACCAGAACAAAAGCCCGACGAGACAAGGTTTTCCAAATAAATTGTAAACGGATACTTTTTTCCTGTCCGGCGTGGACCCTCGAATTTCCGTGGAATATTATTAGCTCGTATTAATGGCTGCGCTTGGGAACATCTTCGCTATCTTGTCTCCCGGGTCGGGGATATTTGATAATTTTTCGTGGCACCGCTCGACTCGTAGCAAGTTCCTAGCGCCGAGCCGTCATCATCGCTCTAACGCACCATGACTCGGAGAATGGAGAGCGAAAGAAGAATTATGACGGAAATAAATCTCTCCTGACGACGATGACGAGCAGGACGCGAGGACACCGAAGCAGTTAGTAACGTAGATTACCTGCCAAAATGTGACCTTTTTCTCCTAGCAAACGGGGATGCAAGAGCGCCGCGCTTTTGGACTGGGTGCAGTAAGCGCATTACGAGCCCATGTCCAGAAGCGAACCCCTCGCCCGTCTCTTCCGATGAAAAACAATACAAGGTTATGCAAAAATGTTATTCTGCTTTTCCCATAACGTTGCCAAATTGAAGAGGCAACGCAGGGACGAACGAAATATTTTGCATGACTGATTTCGGTTTTTCGCATTAAATATGTAAAGGTCCCTGCGGATTTTGGTCCGTATGGGCGCCGGCCACCAGCCACACACCGTGGAACGCAAGGGAAATGTGTGAAGCGAGGCTAATTAGACATTCCCTGGTTGGATCCTCTTCTGCATACTCATCGTCAGCCAGCCGGCCTTCCGACCTCGTCGCGTCTTTGATTTTGCTATAGCTTTCAGATATGGAGGAACTGTTGCATCTTACACTCTGCGCGGTACGGTGCGGTGGTCGAACGAGGACGAGGGTTAGATTCTTTTCTTATGCTTTCGCAGAAGCAGATGTGCCTCTATCGGTCGACCGGAGGTCAAAGGGAATGCATTCCTGACCGGGATTCCGAGGAATGCGATGAATGTGCAATTTGTTTGCTGCCGGTGTACGTTTGAAATTATCGGCACATGCAATCGAATGCTGATGGACGTGGCGTGAAATTTTGCAACGCAGCATTATCCGAATACTAAAATTTGACTTATTGTGATTGAAAAAAAAAGTTTTCGTATTATAAACCTCATGAAAAAAATGCACTGTATTGAACTCCGTGCGCTGAACATTTCGAAAAATTAGAATTTTGTTCAACCTAATTGAATCAACAAGCTGCCTCACTGTAGGTTGGAAACCGGCAACGCCACCTCTATCTCGATATCAACTCATGCAAGAAATCGACACAATCAATCACTTATTGATACACCAGCCAGTACAACATGGTCTTAGATTTCCAACCATCATCATCGTAGCCGTAAAGAGCCGTCGCGTACTACAAAACAAATTAAGGGTTTGGATATCTGCTCTTGACCGGGGCATACTACGGCAAAAAGCAAAAAAAAAAACGGTTAATCGACGACCAGCAGGCATGCGCCCGTCCAATCATCGCGGTTCGGTCCATGCATGGGTGTTGTAGGCAAAATTCATTGAATTTTTCCCTTGTTCGACGTCAAAGAGTGGCCTATCGGAATGCACAATGATTGGGCATCTTTTTACTTTTTATTTTTTCGTCGGACGTGTGTATAGACTGTATTGTGATCGGCGTTTGATGGCGTTCCCTAGTTTTGTTACTTTTCCACAAACTGAATATGCGATGAAATCGCATGATAATAATCAATCTTTCTATTGTAAAATAAGTAAAAAACATAACGCTTGAGCTTGAGCTTGAGCTTGATTGACTGCTCGTAGTTGCTACTCCATTATGACCAGATCAGCTGTTCTTGCACAGGGAACCAACAGATGTTTGCTTGGGACTAGCACACATCTTCAATGTACAAGTACTGGTGATCTCATTTGTTAGGTCATACTGGCGCCTGCCACGTCAGAATGCAAGTCAATGTAGGGAAGGGGGAGGAAATGATGATGCAATCACTCGCCCACTGCAAGCCGAATATACCTCTGCACTTGCCACGAGTTCATGCGGAATTTGTTGGAATTTCTGGGTTAGGTTGGAGAGGCAGGGGTTCGTCTTGGTTAACGAGCTGCCAATGTGATAGATAGGAGAAGGTAACTGATGGAATTTCTAATTGGATGTAGGAAACGAGCTCTATAGTTCATTTCCAATTCTAGCAGATTACTGTTAGAATACTCAAGTTGAAGGTATAGGAATAGTAATGAAAACGGTATGGAAGTCCATTTCCAGTTCTAGCGATTGCTAGAACATAAAAAATAAAGAGAAAGATAAAAAGTAGGAGAATGGAACCGATCTGGGATTGAACCCATGACCTCCTGCGTATGAGGCAGAAGCAGTAGCCATATGACTACCAAGCCCGCTTCGAAACAAGAGAGATCACACACTGAACTGATTAATTTTATTACCGGCCGCGCAATGCAGAACACAATAATTCGGCCGACCGCGCGATCGTTCTGCTGTCCGAAACATGAGAGATCACGCACTGAACTGATTAATTTTATTACCGGCCGCGCAACGTAGAACACAATAATTCGGCCGACCGCGCGATCGTTCTGCTGTCCGAAACAAGAGAGATCACGCACTGAACTGATTAATTTTATTACCGGCCGCGCAATGCAGAACACAATAATTCGGCCGACCGCGCGATCGTTCTGCTGTCCGAAACAAGAGAGATCACGCACAGAACTCCAATCTTTCAGTTGTAAAACGAGTAAAAAACATAACGCTTACAGAAAAAGCCATTGTAACATACAGCTTTGACTGACTACACACGTAAGAAAAATAACACTTCGAGAGTAACGCATATTTTATGGCCACATTTTGGAGTACAACAGTTGGCATGTTGAAATCGTATAGAATCGTCTCGGGTCAGCGTGTGCGAAGATAACGGGGAAGGGTCGTTTGGCCGAATGCCACTAGGCGGAACAAACCATTAGGCCGAAACCCATCTAGTATAAGTCATTTTGTCGATCAGGTCATCCGGCCAAATAAATCATTTGGCCGAATAGGTCATTTGTCCGAATAGGTCATTCGTTCGAATAAGTCATTTAGTCGAATAGGTCTCTCGACCGAATAGGACATTTGACCAAATAGGATATTTGGCCGAACAGGACATTTGGTCAAACAGGACATTTGGTCAAATAGGTAATTTGACCTATCGGCCAAATGACCTGTTCGGCCAAATGGTATATGCGACCAAACAACTTTCGAGCTTTCGGCACAGAATCGACATCATTCGCCTTATACTACTCTAGCACGTCCTTCGTATGACGACATGATGTCAGCCAGATGGGTTTCGGCATAATGGTTTGTTCGGCCTGGTGGCATTCGGCCAAATGGCTTTCAGCCGAATGGGTTTCGGCCAAACGACCCTTCCCCCATGGTGTTAAATCAGGCGAAAAGATCGTCGAACCGTCATGAGCCTCGAAGAGCGAGAGAATCCACCTTTGGGAAACACTTTTCCTAATACACCTGTCCCTTTGTGGTGCTTGCGGTAACGAGAGGTGCACTCCACTTTCCGCAAGTACCAATCGCTTGCCAAAAAAAGATCTTCTTGACAAACTTCGACATCTTCTGTGTCCGGAGGTTCTCGGGAACATCACACTTATCCTTGGCAGTCACATACAGGTTTCCTGGAATCTAATTCAAGTCCGCCTCCACATAATATTATATCTCGTCATCCATTACGCAGCAGTGTAATTTCGTTGCTTTCTGGTCGTGCAACTTCTGGAAACGGCTTATTTATTTATTTCTCGTTCGTCACGGTTTGACTGCTGAACCATAAACGTACGTAGTCCAGCTAGGGTTTTGGTATTCTGCGCGAAAATCTTGCTCACATGCAACTTTATAAACCCTCTCGTGTCGAACTGAGGTGTTCGGTTTCCGTTTAGAAGCACAAATCATGCGTTTGTCGGCTTCGGAATTCTCACTCATATGAATAAAAACCTAGGAATAATCCATTTATCGAAGTGTGATTTTTCATGTCCTCCTGTGAGGAAGTATTCTCATACAACATTTTTTTATCGGGAGATAAATTCGTGTTCATCGGCTTTGCCTGTACTCTACCAAATTCTTTTTCTCAATGTTTCTCCATATAATTTCTACAAACATTTTCACAAAAGTTTAGAGCCGCGGTGAGATTCGAATCCAAAACAGTTTTGAAATGCTTAGAGCGCCCACTATAACAACGCCACCACATGATCTGATTAAAAGCAAAGACAAAAACTGCTGTATCGAATCTTTAACTTATCGTGACGCATCGTCAAATTCAATACGTTTGGAGAGGCAAAGTAAGCGGTGTGCAATGGTGTAGAAAGCTGTTGTCGCGTAAGTGATTGAAAAATCCTAACTCTGTGCGTTTGTGATCGTTCTCGTGGACATGACGGCTTTTTCCAGACCTTCGCTTCCGATCAGTAAAATGTTCTTCGAACCGTTTCATGATACCAGACACCGTGGAATTCACGATTCCCAACTTTTTTTTTTCCGATGTCGGAATGTGACTGATCCTTATTCTCAAAGTTAGTTTTTTTGCGTAAGCACTGTTCTTTCGTCGCCTTTTGAAAAAAAAATTGCGCACCTGTGGCCAGAATGCGTCTATTGTTCTTGCATCTATCTTTCTAGCTCAATCGTTTGTTCATTGTTCCATGCATGTTTGAACTGATTTTATTTATTTCAATAGCTTCCGCATTTTGATTTTCATTTGTATTGAATCACTCACAGATGTAGTGAAAGAGCCATTTTCTTTTTTCAAAGTACCTAGTCCATTGAAATGATCCTTGGCTAGTTTTTCGTTTGTCGGCAGTTGCTGGGGTATTTTTTCCCAGCTAAATCGTTTTCACTTATCCAATGCAGGTGATTTCATAAACCGCACAACGTGGAAAACAATAAACGGCCATTTCACCCCATTTTCCCTTATTTTTAGAATTATTTGTCAATACCTTTGCTCGGAGCGCGCCAAGATCAACAAAACCGAACTTATGAAAAAATTTCCGAGTGGTTTCATGCACCGTACGACACTGTGAATGCAGGTATGACTCAGTTTACCCGAATTCTTCTTTTTTGGGTATGCATTTGTTTCCGTGTATATTTTCACATGGGGCATCTGAAAATCGACAGAAAAAGGTTAGTTTGATCCTTAATTCCCAAAGAACGCAAGTACGGCAACACTAAATATGGCTCATTTTACTCCATTTCTCTATTTTTTTCAAATTATCTGTCAAAAACGATATCTTTGCTTGAGGTACGCCAAGTTCCACAAAAATGGATGGCCATCTAATGTTTGTGGATACAAACCTTGCGGATCCTAAAACGAATCGATTAAGAAGAAAATCTTGCAAATCGGTCAACCCGCTCGCGAGTTAAATGGCCAGGAAGGAAATCTCAACTATTTTTTATTGTATAGATTTATTCTATAAATTAAATTATTTGTTTTTTTTTGTCCTACTTTTGATTTTCCATGGCTCCTGGATGAATGCAACAACAACAGTTTGCTCTTAGCTTTTGCAAAGTACAATGCACCCTTTGACGTTCGAATTCCGTTCTGCTTAGCAACGTCTGCCATTGTAATGTGGCCAGAAGCATTAAAAATTGTTTTTGTCCTCTCTATTCCAGTCGGTCCTGAGATCTGGACAGATTGATCGACGATCATAGTGTCATCTCCATTTACTTCATATGTCATATAAGAGTAATTTTTATCCCTAAGCTTTGGACTTTCACTACCTTCGTGTTGATTTTACCTTCGGAATTTCTTCTTCAGCACGTTAACTTTCAGCGACTCAGTAACTGAGTAAAATTGTATTGCCCTGTCTTTCTTTCATACGGAAATTTTACTCAACTTCCGTCAAAAACAGGACCACTCAAAACTATGAGTAATCCTGCTTTTGACGGAAATTGAGTTCTTCCCCAGGTATTTTCTACCCTTTTCCCGTCTCTTCGGTTTTGCAAAGTATTGCTCAAAAGCCAGATTTGATTACACAATCACCAAATTTTGGTTTCAGCTGTTTCTTCCGTTGTCTAACTACTTTCGGTAGAATGACTTTTTGCGTAGATTTTATCTGACCGGTTCCCAAGTAACATTTTTAGTTCTATAACGCTCTTGAAGACCATTATTTACTCTACAAGAGTGCCTTAAAACCATTATAAAACCAAAACGTTACTGGGATGGTGAGCTTTGTTTCTGGATACCCTGTTAAAAGCGGCGCGACACGCATTACAATTGCGTGACTCTTCGTACACTTAGTACTTGTGTTGGGGAACTGCTCCAGAATTTAAATGTTGACACTTGGCGTCACTCTTATTATATGATTCTAGCTTTTAGAACTCGATTGCGCGAACTTTATGTGTATTAAACTGGATCGCGATTTAACGCACACGAATTAATAAACATTTAGCTCACCTTTTACGAAGGTCGTTTTTCACACGGATTTTGGGATTTTGGCTTTTTTAAATGCGTTTGTTTTTCGAAAATTAGTTTTTTACGCGGTTTTTCAAAATAGTCGGATAAAATAAATTTTCGATAAAGTCGTTTTTCACAGGAAATTCTTCAGAATTTCTACGGAAAATTCTTATCAGTTTCCATAGAAATATCCATGGACAACTCTTCTCGCGTTTAGATTTTCCTTTCAAATTTAAAAAATAATAATAATAAAATAATAATATCGAAATATTTACTGAATCTGGATCGACTGTACGTTTTAATTATATTGATTGGACAGCTACTCAGTCATACAATTTTTACAACGAGTTTATTATTAACCCGACGTTTCGACACGGGGATTGTGTCTTTTTCAAGTTACAAAAACTCGTTGTAAAAATTCTAAGACTCAGTAGCCGTCCAATAAATATAACTAAAACGTACAGTCGATTCAGAATCAGTAAATTTTCGAATAATGTTGACACAATAATCAGCAATTTGATAACATAATTGTTAAAGTTCTTACAATGATTATCTCGGCAAAAAATATCCAACCAACAAAATAAGGCAAGCAAATTCGCACCATAGGTGACCAAACCATCGCTATTTTCAGTTTCGTCCGATGTAAACAACCGCACTTCATACAGTCATGTACACTGCGTGGCTGATGAGATCATACTTACTCGTCGAATCAAAGGGGGACGGAACACACACCGAATGCGGACTCTTTCCATTCCATACCGTCGCCCTCGGCTCAAGTCCCTAAAATTTTTCTTCACCTTTCAAATACTTTCCGTCAGCTCTGGTGTTGCCCATCAGGGTCCCGCGTTCGGTATTGATGGTTCTTCAATGATTTGAATAATGGTCATTAATCATACGGTGATCGATATGCGAGCGCGGCTGCTTGTAGAGCCAGCCGTGCAGAATTCGGCAGCTTCCAGCTGATATTCCCGCTAAGATCTCAAGTGAAATTCCTCCGGCAGAAGAAGGAAAAACCGTTGCTGGTCAAACTCTTGGACTTGGAAACCAGTACGCTGATCCCTTCGCTCCAGATTAATTACCACTCATAACTCTTCATCGCACATATGCACTCTCTTTCTCTCTTGGACTCCGAACTGAGGTATGCATCCGTGGCCTTAATTGCACAAATTCCCATGTAAATCCTCCGGGCCCGCAGCCTAACGCATCAATCCCCGAAGGTCATATTTATGAACGTCATCTATTAGTTTCAGGTGTCGGCAGACAAAGGCTTAAGCTAACCGAACTACAACTGTTACTCTTGCGGATGATAGCGTATTCGTTTTTCGGGCCCATCATCGGCTCGAGAAAAGGGGTCACTTGCAGCTACCTGCCGATTGGAAAGGTCTGCGAGCGATGATCCTTTCAACCCCTTTTCAGCAGAGCAACCCTTCTCGGGATTGTGTACGGTATTTATTGCGCTGTTTTGTCACTTTAAAAATGGACATTTTATTTTAATTAAGCCCTTTTTTCTGCACTCGATTTTCTCGAGGTAGACGGTTTGGCCTTGGATTGCACAAAGCCCGGTAATGATGACCAGTGGTCAAAACATTTAATGGGCCCGGTTCGGTCTTGGGATGTGAATCCAAGAGAGCCGCTGGTCAGCTTTGACACCTTTTGCCGGTTGCATCTGACGACGGCGACGACCGTCACACAAGAGCCTTATCCGGACGTAACGGTTTCGGTCTTTTGTCGCTCGAGGGACAGATGCGTGCCCGTTTGCGGCGATAAGTCATCCCATGTGTCGGTCGGTGAAGTTCCGGACCGCTCCGCGCCGCACCGTGCCGTTGATCCGGGACAATAGAAGATGCAAACATCATCATTTACATGATGCGGTGGCGCACTTGGTTTCAGCAGAGCGGGTGTGGCAGGGTGAGACAGGGCTGTCAATCTTTCTGGCTGATGGCGGTGGAGACTCTTGGAGGGCTCTTCAAACGGCGTTCAAACGCTGCCTGTCTGGTCGGGTAGAGGAACATTGTCATGTGCGTCGCCGTTATCGCACGCGGCCCGTGGAAAGGTTGAAGTTGACAGCCACACGAAAAGAGCGATGAGCCTGGATGATAATGGCGTTTTACCGGTGGGAGACTCTCGGGGAGGCCGCGTTGATGGAAAATATTTTTACATACAACCCACCAACAACAACGAGCGAAAAAGATCACTTATGATTGACATCGAGATAATGTTGGCTATTGAATGGAACTTTTACCGGGTGAGTGGAGAGAGCGATTCCCTCGCTCTGTCATCATAAGCAGGCCAGCGACACGGCGAGACGCGCGGGCTTGGGCGGGAAACAGTCAAGATATGATGAACATCATAATCATCATTGATCACCCACACAATAATTGTTTTACAATGTTTCCCTACACGCCACAACTCGGCTCCTCAGGACGCATCAGAACGAAGGGGAGATGCGATATGCCCACCTTGGGTATGGCGGTACCGTTGCTGTAGTCTTGTTAACAATATAATCATCAATTTCTGGTCGGTCTGAAGACAAACGGCGAAATGTGCGAGAGCGATTACCCTCGATTTACGACAAGGTTGTGGTTCCATCAACTGTGAGGTGGAGGGCTTTGGCATGGGAAAATGTGGCACAGTTCTACTCCAAGCGATGATGCTATATCGGGGATGGCGATGTTATGCGACTTGAATGGATCACTTCATCACAAAGTCGCAGATGGAAGATTGATTGGTTTCACAATCAAAAACTCGAATGAATATAATCTGACGAAAAATTGCTTTTTCGATTGGTATGTGGGAGGTGCGCAGTGCTACTTTCTCTGTTAAGCTTTTATCATACTTCCTTGGATAAACGACCAGAAAGGACAAATGATTTGGCCATGATACCCATTGGTTTCAACAGTTCGTTAGGCCATATTATATCAAATATCATATAAAAAAAAATTTTTTTTTATTTGATAATAACTGGTAATAGCCCTGATTTTTTCTGTACAAAAAGTTCATCACTTAGGATCAAATTATTAGGTACATCAATAAATTTAAAAAAATTCAATAAATTTCTTATTCAATAAAATGACTACCGAATCTTATTCAATAAAATTTCTACCGATGGCGTTTCCGTCTGTATGACACTTCCACACACGAGAGGTTAAGAAGGTCTCTTAAGGAGATCCTTCGCTCTCCTCCATCACTCACAAGGACGTGGCAAGGGCAAATACTAATCATTGCAGAATAATAAGCTTCAAATCAGTGTTCATAGTAATAGGCAGAATAAAGATAATTTCGATGTTACTAAAAAGCGGTCTTATGGAGATTTTAATTCTCAAAATTTCATAATCCCAAATAAAAATTTGCCGTACTCGAAATTCCCTCTCACTTGGAAACATGCTTTCCGCGGAAAATCATCTCCTCTCTCTGCTGTACAGTCGCTTATCAGCTGTAGAAATCTCCGAACCCCTTCCTCTCACCACGTCCGTCGCACCTCATTCGATCGAGCGGACATCGTTCGCTCCAATTCCCCGTGGCAAAGCGTCAGCCTTGTTGGGGGCTCTTCTCGTTTTATCATTGCTACAACAGCGCCGCACTGTTCAGCGCTGGTTCAAGACATGAACGCGAACGGTGGAGCTGTTTGGGGTGGCAGGTAAAAGCAGTTTCATTTCCACCCCTGACAAGTTCGTGTAAATCGCGCACTGGCTATAAATTGAATTTCCTTTACTATCACGGTTTCGCCACTACCGAAGTGGAGGATCCGCGCCGTATCGCAGATATCCGATCGGTAGCGAGCGGCCGGTGGAAAGGTGGTGTAGGTTTGACTCGGCTAGACAGTTGGACGATCCACAACACGCGGACCGGTTGGAATACAAGAAAGAGAAGCAGCGATCCACTGCCGGTTAAATTGTTAGTATCGATATCGTACCAAGCTGGCGATTTGGTCGAAATGGGTCCAATCCAGGGCGGTTGTACTGAACCGATGCTCCAAATGTTTCATTGTTTGATGGGTCGGATTAGCACTACTTCAGCCCTGGTCGATTCAGCTATGTAGCGCCCAATTCCGCGTCTTGCTTAACAAATCATTTACCGAAACCCATTCCACCTGACTCCTGAATCCTTCCCCACACCATGGTAGGCCATCAAATTTCGCGCGATCGCTCGCGATTCTGCTTCCCTCCAAGTGTGCACCGTGGATTCGGGACGGAAAACGAGAAAGACTCTCCGTGTCTCCCCTCCCCTGTTGCTGTTGTTGTCGGGGAAGTTCCAGTTCCAGAAAAGTGCAACTCAGATATTTCGCGTACATCACGAAAGATTGTACATCATAAAAGCCGAGGAATTTTCTCACGGTGTGCCTTCCTCTGCCGGCGCACCGCGTCTGCTCTCCTTCGCCCACACCAGTGTTGCATCGCCGGCTCAAAATGCAATCGACAAAGGCACAGTGGCCGGAGGTCGACCGAAATGATGATGTTTTCATTTTTAATCCATGGAAACACTAAAAAATATTTATCCTCAAGCTACTTTTAAAATGTTCAACGTATTTTATTCGAAAACCGACCACTGTGCGCGGCTGGAGATGTTTCACCGAAATGCCCGGTGGTTTATGTTGCTGTTGAACTGCCAGTTGGCTGCCGCCGACAACAACGACGACCAACCAACACGATGACGATTCCACTTTCTGTGCTAGGCGTTGTTTTGGGTTTTGTTTCGCTTTGAAGGAAGTGATGCAGTTTTCACCACCATCTCAAGAATGGAATTTGAAAGTTCTCCTTCAGATGCGAAAGTCATTTGAATGTGCGCAGCACATAGATACGCAGAGGCGAGTTCGTTCCACCCATTAATGCCCGTACATTGTAGCCCAACAGTTCGGAACGGGCGACAGTTTTTGGAATAATTAATCATGACGAGTAATTGAATCAATTAAATGCCCCTTCGTAGGCTGAATCGAGACGGATTGTGACTCAGTCAGCTTCGTTGTTCGGAAGAAGCATGATCCCATGCGAACCAAAGGGTGCTCAACGTTCGAAGAGTGTGCACAGTTCTTGTAATGATCTTTCACGAACTGTGTGAAAAGATGAGATACTACACAATCTTAACTATTCGACGGATGGACCGTTCGTTGTTGGATTCCCTGCCAGCAAACGAGGACGGGGCTCCGATCCCAGGGTGGTTGTTGATTTATTGAGTGATTAATGATGTAATTTTTTCGCGCTGATTTTCACAGTCCGTCCATGCACGCCAAAGGTAAACTGGATAAAAGGTTTGATAAAAGATAGAAAACGGGAGGGTAAACGATTCTGCGGAACGGCTGAAAGAGTCACTTTGGTTGGAGAACGACAAGGATTGTACTGCTTCTTCCGTTTTTACATTTTACAGAATTTGGATGCATCATTCGTATGTTCTTTATAGACGTAATGATTGAGTTTGAGAATCACCCCAATGGCATCAACATATCCAAATAATTGGCCAGAGAATTTGAAAAGCGTGGTGGAATAATCTTTATTTGAAAACTCGTATGGCAAGAAAACAGCAGGATTTAATGAAGAGTAACAACAGCGAATATCGTCAAATAAAATTAATGACAAAATCGAGGTTCTTTTTGAAAATATGATGATCGAAACAAATTTTTTTTAAATGAAACTGTTTTTCGAATACTAAACAAGATAAATTACATATCATGTTATGTACAACAATTCGGAAGCCTCCTTTCAAGAGGCTCGGAAGCCTCCTTTCAAGAGGCTCGGAAGCCTCCTTTCAAGAGGCTCGGAAGCCTTCTTTCAAGAGGCTCGGAAGCCTTCTTTCAAGAGGCTCGGAAGCCTCCTTTCAAGAGGCTCGGAAGCCTCCTTTCAAGAGGCTCGGAAGCCTCCTTTCAAGAGGCTCGGAAGCCTCCTTTCAAGAGGCTCGGAAGCCTCCTTTCAAGAGGCTCAGTAGCCTCCTTTCAAGAGGCTCGGTAGCCTCCTTTCAAGAGGCTCATTAGCCTCCTTTCAAGAGACTTGAAAGCTTCCTTTCAAGAGACTTGAAAGCTTCCTTTCAAGAGGCTCGGAAGCCTCCTTTCTAGAGGCTCGGAAGCCTCCTTCCAAGAGGCTCGGAAGCCTCCTTCCAAGAGGCTCGGAAGCCTCCTTCCAAGAGGCTCGGAAGCCTCCATCCAAGAGGCTCGGAAGCCTCCGTCCAAGAGGCTCGGAAGCCTCCGTCCAAGAGGCTCGGAAGCCTCCTTCCAAGAAACTCGGAAGCCTCCTTCCAAGAGGCTCAAAAGCCTCTTTCGAAGAGGCTCAAAAGCCTCTTTCGAAGAGGCTCAGAGCCTCCTTCCAAGAGGCTCGGAAGCCTCCTTCCAAGAGGCTCGGAAGCCTCCTTCCAAGCGGCGCAGAAGCCTCCTTCCAAGCGGCTCAGAAGCCTCCTTCCAAGAGGCTCAGAAGCCTTCTTCCAAGAGGCTAGGAAGCCTCCTTCCAAGAGGCTCAGAAGCCTCCTTCCAAGAGGCTCAAGCCTCCTTCCAAGAGGCTCAGAGCCTCCTTCCAAGAGGCTCAGAAGCCTCCTTCCAAGAGGCTCGGAAGCCTCCTTCCAAGAGGCTCAGAAGCCTCCTTCCAAGAGGCTCAGGCCTCCTTCCAAGAGGCTCAGAAGCCTCCTTCCAAGAGGCTCAGAAGCCTCCTTCCAAGAGGCTCAGAAGCCTCCTTCCAAGAGGCTCAGAAGCCTCCTTCCAAGAGGCCTGGAAGCCTCCTTCCAAGATGCTCAGAAGCCTCCTTCCAAGAGGCTCAGGAAGCCTCCTTCCAAGAGGCTCAGAGCCTCCTTCCAAGAGGCTCAGAAGCCTCCTTCCAAGAGGCTCAGAAGCCTCCTTCCAAGAGGCTCAGGAAGCCTCCTTCCAAGAGGCTCAGAAGCCTCCTTCCAAGAGGCTCAGAGCCTCCTTCCAAGAGGCTCAGAAGCCTCCTTCCAAGAGGCTCAGGCCTCCTTCCAAGAGTCTCAGGAAGCCTCCTTCCAAGAGGCTCAGGAAGCCTCCTTCCAAGAGGCTCAGGAAGCCTCCTTCCAAGAGGCTCAGAAGCCTCCTTCCAAGAGGCTCAGGAAGCCTCCTTCCAAGAGGCTCAAGCCTCCTTCCAAGAGGCTCGGAAGCCTCCTTTCAAGAGGCTCAGGCCTCCCTTTCAAGAGGCTCAGAAGCCTCCTTTCAAGAGGCTCAGGCCTCCTTTCAAGAGGCTCAGAAGCCTCCTTTCAAGAGGCTCAGAAGCCTCCTTTCAAGAGGCTCAGAAGCCTCCTTTCAAGAGGCTCAGGCCTCCTTTCAAGAGGCTCAGAGCCTCCTTTCAAGAGGCCTCAGAAGCCTCCTTTCAAGAGGCTCAGAGCCTCCTTTCAAGAGGCTCAAGCCTCCTTTCAAGAGGCTCAGAAGCCTCCTTTCAAGAGGCTCAGAAGCCTCCTTTCAAGAGGCTCAGAAGCCTCCTTTCAAGAGGCTCGGAAGCCTCCTTTCAAGAGGCTCAGGAAGCCTCCTTTCAAAGGCTCAGAAGCCTCCTTTCAAGAGGCTCAGAAGCCTCCTTTCAAGAGGCTCAGGAAGCCTCCTTTCAAGAGGCCTGGAAGCCTCCTTTCAAGAGGCTCAGAAGCCTCCTTTCAAGAGGCTCAGAAGCCTCCTTTCAAGAGGCTCAGAAGCCTCCTTTCAAGAGGCTCAGAAGCCTCCTTTCAAGAGGCCTCAGAAGCCTCCTTTCAAGAGGCTCAGGAAGCCTCCTTTCAAGAGGCTCAGAAGCCTCCTTTCAAGAGGCTCAAGCCTCCTTTCAAGAGGCTCAGAAGCCTCCTTTCAAGAGGCTCAGAAGCCTCCTTTCAAGAGGCTCAGGAAGCCTCCTTTCAAGAGGCTCAGGCCTCCTTTCAAGAGCTCAGAAGCCTCCTTTCAAGAGGCTCAGGAAGCCTCCTTTCAAGAGGCTCAGAAGCCTCCTTTCAAGAGGCTCAGGAAGCCTCCTTTCAAGAGCTCAGAAGCCTCCTTTCAAGAGGCTCAGAAGCCTCCCTTTCAAGAGGCTCAGAGCCTCCTTTCAAGAGGCCTCAGAAGCCTCCTTTCAAGAGGCTCGGAAGCCTCCTTTTAAGAGGCTCAGAAGCCTCCTTTAAGAGGCTCAGAAGCCTCCTTTAAGAGGCTCAGAAGCCTCCTTTCAAGAGCTCAGAAGCCTCCTTTCAAGAGGCTCAAGCCTTCTTTCAAGAGGCTCAGGAAGCCTCCTTTCAAGAGGCTCAAGCCTCCTTTCAAAAGGCCTCAGAAGCCTCCTTTCAAAGCTCGGAAGCCTCCTTTCCAGAGGCTCGGCAGCCTCCTTTCAAGAGGCTCGGAAGCCTCCTTTCAAGAGGCTCGGAAGCCTCCTTCCAAGAGGCTCGGAAGCCTCCTGTCAAGAGGCTCGGAAGCCTCCTTTCAAGAGGCTCGGAAGCCTCCTTTCAAGAGGCAATGCCCATGGTTCAATCCCAGTCTGCGGCACTTCACTTTTTCTTTAATTAAAATAATCGATAGGCAACTTTTTTTTTTCCAAGTTCGTTTATTTGGTAGGCTCAGGCGTGTATAACACTTTACGGAGCCACGTTTCTTTGTGATATGAACAATCGACATAATCTTATTATTAAATTAGTAAGAGAGGGAAATAAGCCAACGTACTCGTGGTGACTCGAGGTTAGGTTTACAATGTTTAAGGATGGATGGGGATTAGGATTCGGGAATCAGGGAATCATCATAATCAAGGAATTTCAGCAGTTCATCCGGTCATTTGGCGTCGGGGACGATGTGGTGTGTCGTCGTGCTCGAAAAATGGTTCGCATGGGAGCATCTTCCGGACGGCCAGAGCTACGGCGCTCTACGGGACAGAAAGACAGAGACAAAACAAAAAAAAACTTCGAAGAAAAGAAAAAACAAAAGTATTAGACTTTTATGTCAGAGGAACAAAGAAAACTATAAATGGCTTGCATATAGACCACATCACGGTCCCCCAAAACACCTCTTATCTCCTGGAAGGGTTGTTTACCTCAGGCCACTAGGGTATCCAATAATTGCTCTCTGGAGACGTCGTTTTCCGAGCAGAACCAAACTACGTGATCGATGTCATCATAACCGGCTCCGCACCTACATAAGTTGCTATCGACAAGGTTTATTCTGTACAGATGTGCGTTTAGTGAATAGTGATTGGACATAAGTCTCGACATCACGCGAATGAAGCCTCGACTTAAGTCCTCACCTCTGAACCACGCTCGCCCAGAAACTTGAGGAATTATAGAGAATAGCCACCGTCCAAGTTCGTTGTGTGTCCAATTTCTTTGCCAACTTTGAAGAGTACTCTGACGGACTAATGGGAAAAACTCGTTGCTCGAGAATTGTCTATCATAAACCTCACCTTCCTGTGCGCCCACCTTTGCCAGCGAGTCTGCCTTCTCATTGCCGTGGATTGAGCAGTGAGAAGGGACCCAAACAAAGGTAATCTTGAATGATCTTTCGACCAAACCACGCATCTGCTCTCTTATGTTTGTAAGAAAGTAAGATGCGTGCTTAACAGGTTTCATCGACCGGAGTGCCTCGATAGAACTAAGACTATCCGAGAAGATGAAATAATGGTCTACGGGCTGATCGGAAATTATCCCCAAAGCGAAGTTAATTGCTGCCAGCTCAGCAACATAAACCGAGCACGGTTCCTGAAGTTTTCGGAAGGTGGTTGAAGTTACATTGAAAACACCGAAGCCAGTGGATCCGTTGATGCGAGAACCATCAGTGAAATATCTGTTGTTGCAATTGACATGTTCATATTTTTCAGAAAAAATGGAGGGAATTGAGAGATTTCGAAGATGATCTGGTATTCCTTGAATGGCATGTTTCATGGACAGATCGTATTCAACTGAGAAACTGTCATTGGTGAAGTCAACTCGAGGGGGAGTATAACATGGAAGACAGAGATCTGACGATATGTAGTTGAGATAAACTCTTAGGAATCTTGACCGATGAATCAGTTCAAGCATATTATCGAAGTTATGTAAGACAAGTTTGTTACTTGTTCCACATTTGATTAGTATTCTTAATGAGAGCTCCCAGTAACGGTGCTTTAAAGGAGTGACTCCAGCAAGCACCTCCAGGCTCATGTTATGCGTTGAATGCATAAAGCCAAGTGCAATACGCAAACAACGATATTGAATTCGTTCCAATTTAATTAGGTGGTAATCAGCTGCTGAGAGGAAGCAGAAGGAGCCGTACTCTAAAACAGAGAGAATAGTCGTTCTATATAGTTTGATGAGGTCTTCCGGGTGAGCACCGCACCATGTTCCGGAGATAGAACGTAGGAAATGGATCCTTTTCCGGCATTTCTCTATCAAATACTCAATATGAAGTCTCCAGGTGCATTTAGAATCAAACACGACCCCAAGGTATTTAGAAGATAAAGATTGGTTGATGTCATCATTCAACAGCTTGAGTTTCAGTTGAGCAGGATACCGCTTCTTAGTAAACACAACCGACTGATGTTTTTGCGGTGAAAACTCGATCCCTAAATGTCTGGCCCAAACAGTCAGATTATCCAGGGTACTTTGCAATGGTCCTTGCAAGACAGCTGCACTTGGACCTCTTAGAGAGACCACGGCATCATCTGCAAGTTGTCTGAGCGTGCATTGTCCTTCCAAACAATTGTCAATATCTTTAACATAGAAATTATAAAGCAAGGGACTTAAACATGATCCTTGGGGAAGGCCCATGTAGCTAGTTCTGGAAGTTGTCAGAGTGCCGAGTGTGAAGTTCATTTGTTTTTCTGACAACAAATTGTACAAGAAATTGTTCAAAATAACGGATAATCCACTACTGTGCAGATTGTCTGACAGTACTTCTATGGAAACTGAATCAAAAGCGCCCTTAATATCCAAGAATACTGAAGCCAATTGCTCCTTGTGCGCAAAGGCCAGCTGTATATCTGAAGAGAGCAACGCTAGACAATCGTTTGTTCCTTTACCCTTACGAAATCCAAACTGAGTATTTGAGAGTAATGCATTATGTTCAACCCAATGGTCGATTCTTGAAAGGATCATTTTTTCCAATAATTTTCTCATGCATGAAAGCATGGCAATCGGTCGGTAGGAATTGTAATTAGACGCTGGTTTCCCAGGCTTTTGAATAGCTATTACTTTTACCTGTCGCCATTCAGGTGGCACAATGTTGTACTCCATGAAACAGTTGTACAGGTCAAGTAATCGTCTTTTTGCGATATCTGGGAGGTTTTTAAGAAGATTGAATTTTATGTTATCGCATCCCGGACCAGAGTTATTCGATGAAAGAAGAGACATAGATAGTTCCAGCATTGAGAATGGTCCACCCAAAGAACCGGGATCAGTGACTGATTCTCGAAATAGCGGTTCTGCTGGTACGGAATCTGGACAGACCTTTTTTGCGAAGTTGAATATCCATCGATTGGAGTATTCTTCACTCTCGTTGGTGGAAATGCGGTTCCGCATGTTGCGGGCCGTTTTCCAAAGTGTTGTCATTGAGGTTTCTCGTGATAGTCCCTCGACAAAACGTCGCCAGTAGCTACGTTTTTTTGCCTTGAGAAGATTTTTGAGCTTTCTTTCGAGCCTCAAATACTCTTCAAAAAGCTCGGACCTTCCGTGTTTACGAAAGGCCTTGAAGGCATCAGATTTCTCAGAATACAACTTAGTACATTCATCATCCCATCCAGGAGTGGCTGGTCTTCTTATGACAGATGTACTTGGAACGCGTCGTTTCTGAGCTTCCAGTGCGCTTTGATGAATCAATTCGGTAAGGAATCGATACTCATCCAGTGGCGGAAGAATATCAGTTGATTCAATACCAATTTTCACCGCCGATGCAAATTTTTGCCAGTCAATGTTCTTCGTGAGATCGAAAGGAACATTAACTGGCTCAGATTGTTGATAGCCACTCTTAATTGTGGTGACTATCGGCATATGGTCACTACCATGGGGATCTTGAATTACCTTCCACGTGCAATCTAATGATAGTGAATTTGAACATAAAGACAGATCAATACGGCTTTGTTGACCATTTGGTCCTATTCGAGTTACTTCACCTGTGTTCAAAATATTCAAATTGAAATCGTCACACAAATCATAGAAAATAGGCGCTCTATAATCGTCATACGTTTCGCCCCATCCAATACCAAGGGAGACTGCGCTCCAAAGCTGTCGACGATTAAGAGATGCGTTTGGTGGAATATAAACTGAAGCTATGCAAAGGTCTTTATTCTTTACATTTACTTGGCAAGCGACGATTTCTAAGCCATTAACAACCGGAATGGGAATTCTGTAGAAGGAGTAGCATTTTTTGATCCCCAAAAGAACGCCACCATAGTGGTCATCCCGATCTTGGCGAATAATGTTAAAATCGTGGAAGTTGATTTCATCTTCAGAAGAAAGCCATGTTTCACAAAGAGCAAATACATCACAATCGGAATTGCGAATCAAAAGCTTGAACACGTCCAATCGAATTTCTAGACTATGACAGTTCCACTGCAGCATAGTGGGTGTATCTTTGTATGGCCGTATTATCCATCGAAAGATACAATTTCTGCAAGAAGGGCCATGAAACAGTCAATTGCTTCAGATAACTTTCTACTGTTGGAATAAAGAGGTCAATGATTGGCCTCAATGAATCCGGAATATTGAAAAGATTCAAAAAGCGGTCCACGAGGTCCTTAAAGGATATCAATCCTCGCTTGGACGAGATTCTCTTTTCGGAAGTGCGAGTAGCATTTTCCTTTTCATTGATAATCCTAGCCGGATGTTTCTTAGGAACATCGGGTTTAGGCAATGGCGGAATGTCTTAGAGCAGCAGGGATCTGCAGTGAAGACTGGTTGCTTCAGGATTTTAAATAATCCCCATTACCTTCAGATTTTGCCAAGCCTTTATGGATGACTTTTGTTTTCTTACGGCGCGATCCCGGGAAGACGGTTGCTTCCTCTTTTCGGGCGCGTGTACCTCGAAGAATCATCCATATCGGCTGCGTCAGAGTCCGATTCATCAATGGAGATGGAATCATAATAGTCACTTACTTGAACGGTAGCTGAAAAAGCAGTCTTTGCGGTGGCAGTGGCGGATGTGTCTTGCGCTTTAACCATTTCCGCATAAGACTGCTTGGAGCGCTGTACCAACGAGCGCTTCACGTTTGGGTGCGTTTTCTGTACACCGGGCAATCTTGCAAACCATGGGCAGGATCCAAACCACAATAAGCACATTTTGTGGCTTGTTGCTGACAGGTATCCTCCTGATGTCTTTGGAAACATTTACCACAAAGTGGTTTGTTGTCACAAAACTCGGCAGTGTGACCTAATTGTTTGCAGTTGGTACAATTAAATACCCTTGGTACAAACAAACGCACCGGAAACAACATATTCTCGATATCTACATATTTTGGAGCATCGAACCGGCGAACGTCACCCGAAGCGAGCCTGACTAAGAACATATCTTTTGCCATCTACCATGGCTGCTGAATGCAATTCCTTGCCATCCAGAATATCCACGGTAGACTCCATTGCGTTCTTCAAGCGGCCTTTCCCGCAAGTACATCCTTGCAAGTTAGGCTCGCTGCGTTGATCACACCCTCTATTTCGACCTCCCGCGAGGGGACATAAACTAAATATTCAATATTGTACGCCCTGTCGCCAGCAATTTCATTCGCCACCTGGTATGTAGGTGCGGTGATGCGTAGTTTGTTTCTGTTGATTTGATTGAAATCAAGCTTCGTAAAACGACGCGTCAAGTCTCGTTTGATGCCGAGGAAAATCTAGGCTTTTCGCTTTCTGCCGAAAGTAACCAACCCAAGAGCCAGGCGAGATGCCTGGTAAAATCGTGTGCAAACCTCTTTTGGAGATACATCGCCTCTCACAGTCTCTGCTTCCATTCTTACTGGAGAGGTGGAAGTACAATTCTGGCTTATACTAACTTAAAACTATTACCAAATCAGAAAAAAAATGAAAAAAAAAACTAATTCAGTTGATTTAAATCAGTCCCGCTCCAAAAGGGAGAACAATAAAACAAAATCTGCCACTTATCTGCGCTGCTGCTGTAGGTAGCAGCAGAAACAATAGCCTGCTTCACTGGCGTCGCCAGAAGCAGCTACTTCGCTCGCCGACAGTGATCGCCTTGGATCCGTAGGTAGGCACCACACAATAGACTCGCACTACCGAACAACACCCGCGATGAGACACAGCACACACGTCTGGCTCGTTCGAACTATCGGCACGGAATGTATAGGCAACTTATTATTGCAACAGTTCGATTGGTTTATGGTTTTAGCCCTTTTGTTTAGTGTAAAGATTAGAATAAAGAACGAGAACAATTACCCGATGAATAATGAAGTGTTCTGCATTTTTGACACACTTAATTCGAAACCAGTAGTGGTACGAGGGTTAAACAACAACTCTATTACCCAGCATCATGTGAGCAATAACTCACCGGTTCCACGCCCTCCCCATTTCCCACTCGCTCAATTTATTAGCCGTCAGTTCGGATAAAAATGATCACCGATTTGTCAATCCTTCCGGGGTGCACCAGGAGAGAAAACTCCGAAGCTCTCCAGCATATGTAAATTCCACCCATCCGCATGTACATACGTGCGGTGGTAAATTTTCCTAGAAATATCGCCTCAACGCACTCTCATCGAGTACTCGCTCGCTCTCATCCTGCAACCCGGTGTGAAAATAGTATAAATTTAAATTTAATTTGCATAAAATCATCCCAACGCAAAACGGGTTTGCACATATCTTGAGTTCCATTCTTGCGCTGCAGCTACGACGTTTGTGTGCAACTCGACTTCGATCCTTCAATGCGGGGAAAAACAAACGATATTGTTATTTTTCTTTATTACACCGTACCATCAGAGCGGGAGTTTATTTATCGTTTGGTAGTAAATATTGCCTTCTTACCAGGAATCGAAGCCTGCTTGATTAAATGGAAAACGGCAAACGACGATGACGACGCTTCGGTTCGAATCGAAGGAAACTTTGAATTTGAACCGGCCTCCTTCGTCGTTTCGATTGGGTTTGACATTCGTCCAGTGTCCGTATGTGTGTATGTACGGATGTAATCGAATGGTGACTGCTTTTGGCGCACAGAATGCGGGAAGGTGCAACGCGAGATTGGCTTAATCATAATTACGATTTTGCGGGTTATCGCACACCCAGGACCGGTTGATTAATGGCATTCGCCCGGTGGCCCGACTAGGGTCAATCTAATGAATCTCTTTGTTTACATTGCCAATTGATGCGTATTACATAGCGAACCGGTTGGATAGTTTTTTTCCTGACATAGGATTTGTCAATTTCTGGGATCGAGATCCAGCCGGTTGAATGAATTATTTATGAAATTTTCACACGCTATTATTTACAACGGCTTCAATTCGCGGCGAAAAGTCACAGAGTGGCCAAATTTCGCGGAACTGACCGCGAGAAACAAAAGCGCGCACATTTCGTTTGTTCCGAGCTGGGCTCTCTTCCGACGCAACAATGAATGGGATCCAGCGATGCAGCGTGCGGTATGTGTGAAATCCCGCAGAATGAAAAATGAAGCCAACGGAGCCCAAAACCGGGCGCGCTCGCGGATAAAGGGAAATATTATAATTTATTTTTAATCTGATACATAATAATGTTAATCTTATAAACTCAACACGATATTTGATACCCTCTCTCCCCGAAGTCCGTAGTGCATGAGGAGCAGTATGAGGCTTGGATTACGACACGACAAGGGTTTCTTGCGTATTGTTCGTGAGCCGGAATGCTGCCCGCAGGATTGTGGAGAATCTGGAACTCTGGAAGTTACATTAACACTCGCGTTTTTGTTTTTCATTTTTATTTTATCACGTTTGTTCGCCAGTTACTGCTCAGCCATCATTTTATATTGAGCGGGACCAGGTCAGAAGTGTAGTTAGGCTATCTGTAAAAAGGGAGCAGAAACTGATGGAACGATATCGTTTGTCACACGGTCAATTTTATCGTTTAACTGTCAAAAAGGTTTCCAGAGCCATACAAATGCTGAATCTTTGATATAGAAACATTCTAACTAATCGATAGATCCGTTAACAAACCGATAGTAACACAAAACGGGGAGGGGATAACTACTTCCCCGCGTTTGTTTGTTGCAGGAGGAACCCGCGTAGGAGCTCACTCATGTGCAACATTCAACGCTGGAGGTATGTTTCTTGTAGATGTTCTTCCTGGAGAACATTTCAAATCTATGTTTTTATTACGTTCTTAAATTCTAGTTAATTTCAATAATTTAGGTAGATCAAGTCAATGTTAGTAAAACATGCATGGGAAAATCTACCAATTAATAGCATCTATAATCACCACACTCTTAGCATAAATAATATAGCCCTAATTTGCACTTTTTATAAAGTTCTCATAGTGAAAATCCTTCCCCATTTCTTAATTATTTGAATTTAATAAAATTATGTCAATGCTATTTAATTACGTAAAAATATGCGTCATACTCCAAATAAAATTAATCGCTCTATTGTCAAGAATTGTATCAATTTTATGTCTAGGAACAACAACGATGTTTCGTTGGACATTATCAAAACACACACCATTTTCAATGTTATTGTTTCACTAATTTAACTGAATGTCATTACTAATGCAATCTTATCGAGCATAAAAGTAGATTTTCCGCGCAAGAAACTCTCCCCCATAAAAAGTAGTTTCATCTTGAAAAAACAAGCCCAAGTGCATGTCGTAAAAGAGCACAGCGTACCACCTTTGATAACAGCGTCGGAAAGCCAACCAGCACAGTTTTAATGTTTCTTCTCTCTTGAGAAACCGGGGAAAACTTTTCCCGGTCATATTGTTCGGCGGAGGAAAATGCCACGTACCAAGCTGCCGGGTTCCATCCCCACTCGAACGTCTTTCGACTTGTGAGTTGGCGCGCAGGTGGACGAGGTTTTTAAGATAATGTCTCCGTCGCCGTTTCTGCCTGATGTCATAATGGAACTAATGTACTTTGGGCTCTTCTGTGCCGGGTACTATTTTTAGCATAATGAGTCGTGCTTATCTTTTCTGTAATGGAAGTAGCACTTTTCTTACGGTCGCTTTAACAATGTTTTCCATTGTAAAACGAAGCGTCTGTTCTTCTCCCGCATAGTAATAACAAATGATGTTACAAACAAGTTGAAAACAATATAAACTCATCGTTTTAATGCCATCGACCGAGGCCAATCGAAAAAACCGCAACAAGGAATCTCAACGCAGCGCAATTCGTCCGGATCGAATTGATTGAAATCACGTCCGTGACCCGGTCAGTAACACGTGCAAAACGAGCCACTGACCACATCGGTCCCAAATTGGTTTAAATAAAATCAATTTCATAATCACCATTACGATGCGGGACTGGATCAGTTTGCGGTCAGCTACGCCCGCAGTCTCTCTCAGGGACGTCACTGGAGTTCAGATTCCGATTACGTATCGAGTCGGTGCAACCCATTAGCCCAGATAATGGGAGCGAATCCAATCCAATCTCCTTCGGAATGGTTCAAAGTCGATAATGATATCGCACTGCCGTAGGAGTTGGAACCGGTAACAGGGAAGGGATGGTCATTCCAATGCAAATTGGATTCGGTAACAAGATGAGCTGGAAAGGTGCGAACAAACGGTACCCTTGATCACCCTTCAATTACGGCTTGTCTGATGCATTTGGGATTCTGAGAAACAATGTTGCCGCCGAGGATGAAACCTTGGATCACAATTCGATCCCGTTTCCCGTAAGTTTGAGCCGATCTTGGCGAATGTGTAGCCATCGGTTGTCGTGACCTCGAAGATCACCGTAGAGTAGCTGTCAAAGTTAATGAATTCCACCGCCATCGCTTCACCCGGGAGCGCCACCTGTCTACCGGCAATGCATCCCTGCCAGAGATCGGTCTGCTCATTTTGTCGTCGTCGTCGTTGTTGTTATCCGATTTGTTCCGACATGAGTCCTGCCAAAGTTCGTGTCGTTCGGAAATCAGTTTGCGCGCTTGTTTGAACAAATTAAAAGAAAGGCGAATGGGTTCCGCCTCTCCGGGTCGGCCTCCGCCAGCTCAAAATCGAAAAGAAGGGCGAATAAAGTAAATAAAATAAAACACATGAATCTTGATTCCACGCGCGCTCCCCAGCTATGGGATCCATCCAGCAAAGCCCAGTAATGTTCCTGCATCGCAGAATGGGGCCGCCGCAGAGAGCAGATGCGGAACAACACGAGGGGACGTCCCTGAGATGAAGATTTCAGCTGTTGCGCTCGAAGCTAATTTCGTGAGTTTCGAGTTTATCCGAACCGCAGAAATAATTAATTATTTGCTGGCGATGCTGGTGCATCGGTAGTGGCCAGCACGCCATCATGGACCATATCGTACTGTTCCGTTGCAGGCGTGATTGTCGTGCTCCAGCGCTCGGGGTGAGTTCTCGGGAAAAAAGATGTTAAAAACAAATACCCCTCGGCGAGACGATCCATCGCAGAAGCCAGTTCGTCACGAGCTGTCAAACTGGTTCCCGAGACTAGCGCCATCTCGCGGCGACGTTGTTGATGTTGTTTGCAGCAGGAGACGAGGCACCTGTTGTTACAAAATGATAAATTCGTCCCGTTTGGAACGCACGGTGTCCACGAAAGGTCAAACCCGCGCAAGCGGGATCAATCGCCGGGTCAGCAGAATATATTTTATAGAGTAAAGTGTCTCTCCGCTTATCTAAATCAGTGGCTACCTGTTCGAAAGCGCCGCGCGTGTGGAATTGTAATTTATTCATTTTGAATTGAGCACACTTTTTGCCGGGCGCTGCCGGAATTGTCAGTTATTACAAACTCTCGTTTCCGGCGTTCAAATTTCGCCGGTTCCGCTGATTTTGGTCGGTCCCTGGGTGCTGCCCATTATTGATGGTCGTTGGTGGAAACTTTTCATCGCGATAAAACACCGCTTTTCACGTTATTATTTTTCCATCGTGGACGGCAATCTGTGCCACCGAAAAAAAAACATGGCCGACGGTGTCGGAAACGGATGGAGAAATGGAAGTGGGGTGGTCGAACCGTGTAACACCTCAAACCAAAGTTTTTTGTTGCGCTCTTATCTATGGTGGTGCTCGGGCAGGTGAAAAATCAGCGCTTTTTGCGAGCAGGACAATATAGTAGACAAAAAGGGCCGGAACATGGCTTTTTGGTACAGTCGGATGTTGCACATTCACTTATCTTGTCGGATGGTACTGAACTATCCGCAAACGCTAGTTGGCGGAACGGAAAAGGCGGTTTTCATGCCTACAAATTTAATAAATGTTTCCATCTCGTATGCATTTCTTTTACTACAAAACTTTAAATAACTTCGCGGTATTCGTAATATGTAACTATAAAAGCTCGCAAATATTGTTTAATGGAACTACAACATACCATGTGCCTGTTATTAATTACCCAGAAACTAAATAAAGAAGTCATTGTTTCATTTGCGTCTTTGGTCCTTGTTAAACAACAATGTCGATTTATTCTAACCTAGTGTAACAAATCACCTCAGCGACATAAATGATTGTCTGCCGCCACCGCCAGCGGCTACGATGCACCTCTTGATGATTTGTGAGATAAGCATTGAGGCGTCTAGCAAGCACCTTAACACAATTGGTTGCAACTCCCGACTAATAACAATGTCTGGAATCGAAGATTTATCTTCAATGTTCTTCTCTAATAATCGATGCACAACAAAGCTAATTTTGACAAAGATATGGCCGCAGTACGTTCGCGATAACCCAATACAAGCCGGCGCGCCGCCGCTGTTCCAGCCTCCGAAGAAAACAAGCCGCCTGACTGCCACCTATACGATCCCGATAACATATTGGATGCTCCGAGCTAGTTTGACCGCCATGCGTGCGTGGTCCTCGCGCAAAACTTCGCTAAACCGTGAAAACCAAAGCAATAAGCTTAATTATCTGATTTATGCTTTCTTCGCCCCGAGAGATAAAGGCACAGAGCCAACCCGCTCCGGTCATAATACGATCGCGTTGCGGTTTTTTCAATTTTTATTCAATTACCATTCCTTCCGAATATCGCCGGCGGCCAATTTACGCTAAATATATTCATCATCATTACATCAGCTTTACATCTTTTTAAACAAGCGACCTCAGCCGCCGGAATAATCGCCATAACCGCAACAAAGCAGTCAAGGGATCGGATCTCACCTCAACTCTTCCACTCGTCTGCCGCGACGGTAATCGGTTAACTTCTGTTAATTTCGTGTTCTCTTCCGAGCGCAATTTACATAATTTCGCCTTCATCCGAGCCAGAGAGGGAGATTCCAACACCGAAGAAAGCGAGAAACTCCTTCGCAACTGCCCGCTGCCCTCCAGGGCGGCATTTTGCAACAAAAAACAAAGTCTTGTCATTTTTCTTCCGTCGCCCGCCGCCGCTGAGCTGCGCCGGTCGTCTCATCCGCGAGAAAAGTGTAATGAGTCTTGTTTTATTTTTATTGACATCATTACTCATCCTCATGAGAGATGCTGGCACCGGCGGCTGCGACCAGGACGGTGTTGGTTGTTATGACCCCTTGGTTACAAAGCCATATTCTCACGCTATTTGCCCGCCATCCTGTCAAAGTTCGCCGAGGATCAATATGGCGGCTGCTGGTGCATTGATAGCGCCACAACTTGTTATCAATGCCTCTTGTTTTGCCTCATTTCTTTTTCCACATACAAAATGATAAGCCACGGTTTCAAAGTACAACTCGCATGTAATCAGAGCTTGCCCCGGCCATAATCATCAATAATGAACGCTTAGTACGGTCTTTTTTCCGTTGTTGAGTAAGCTTGGACTTGGAGTGGATTAACAATTACAACATAATGCTCGCAGTAGGCGAGCAACGTTGAGTCCGTGGTAGTCAACACTGCTTTTTATGTGGCCTGCTTCGGTCGAGCTAGCCTTCAAGTGGATAGTGGAAATGACAGTAATGACGACGACGACGTTGTCGCGGTACAAAAAGTACCCTCGTCGGAATATGAATATTTAAATCGATGGCTAAACAAATGAAATTGAATTACAATATCGCGCACAGTTCCCCAACGAAATAGCAGACCTGGGGTACTCGACTCTAAGAAAACACTTGCGCGCGCATGCGTTAATCGATTTTGAACACATGGCTCTGAATTGCTAATGAGTCGATTATCAATTCCGATGACGACGTCGATGGCGTCTTTTTGTTCTGGGAATCCTTCAGGGCCGCTTGTACACACATACAACACTTCAAAAGGTGACAATCATTCTAACCTCATTTTCATTTCACTTTTTTTTCTCTGTTCTTCTTGCAGCCGTGCAACGAGGTCGCGTTCCACCATCGCAACCGCCGGGCCTCCCCTACGGCCAATACTCGATACCAAACGGAGACGCTGTTACCGGTTTCAATGGGCACTCGTATCTTAGTTCCTACATCTCGCTACTGCTCCGGGCGGAACCTTACCCCACCTCTCGGTATGGGCAGTGCATGCAGACGAATAACATCATGGGCATCGACAATATCTGTGAGCTGGCAGCACGGTTACTGTTTTCTGCCGTTGAGTGGGCCCGAAATATACCCTTCTTTCCGGATCTCCAAGTGACGGACCAAGTCGCGCTACTGAGGCTTGTGTGGTCTGAACTGTTCGTACTAAACGCGTCCCAGTGCTCGATGCCACTACACGTGGCGCCTCTGCTGGCAGCTGCCGGCCTCCACGCATCACCCATGGCCGCCGATCGTGTGGTCGCCTTCATGGACCATATCCGGATATTCCAGGAACAGGTTGAGAAGCTGAAGGCTCTGCACGTTGACTCTGCTGAGTATTCCTGTCTGAAAGCAATAGTCCTATTCACAACAGGTAAAATGCTGGACTATCTCTTCGGAGATGTCCACGCACTGCTTGCAAAAATCAGCTCCACACTCCAAACCCTGCAGTCCGAATCCGATGTCATCCATCTGGTGCAGATGCAAATGTACCATCTCTCCTCCCAACTACCCACTAATACCACTAACAATAGTAGTTTATCGCCAAATACTTCCATAAACACTACCAATAGCAGCAGCGGGAACTCCTCGCTCAACAACATGTCCGGGTCGTCCTCGACTGGATCGCTAACGGTGGCGGTTTCACAGAAAGCCCCAACTTCGCTGGCGTCGCCCTCGGTAACAACGACTGCGGCCTCCGCCAACGAAGCCACGGCCACCGTTAGCTCCAGCAGTTCGACGACTCCGCTAAACAACAACGATCTCAAAACCGCCAACAACAATCTACCTCAAGTCAGTGAATCTGGCTGCACTGGAACGGCAGGTAACTCACTTATGGCAGCCGGTGTGGGTGCCCTTTTTGGCAGTAGTGCACAGTCGAAGACCCCGCCCCTGCCGGCTTCACTGTTTAGCTTCCAAGCGACCCCCAACCGATCCTACCACGGAACGCTCGACGACTTTGTCAATCTGAGCAGCAGCAGTCCGTACGGCGTCGGTTCGTCCCCATTCGGGGCGGCGGCCGGTTTCGGTTCCGGGGGAATTTTCAGCCCGTACGCAAACGGTAGCCTGCAGGGACCGGTCGGGGCCAAGTATCTTAACAGTAGTGCCGAGTACAAATTTTCCCCGTACAGTCCCTGGAGTAGACGATAGATCTTAGCGATAGACCAAAGTGCCGGTGTTATGACGGTTCGATTGGTAGCACTTGAAGCGTTGTAATACTAGTTACCAAAATTAGCTGTAATCGTTGTAATTTATTCTGTACAAAGTGATTATCTAGTATCGTATTATTTATTGGTGTATTTATTTAACTTATTCGTTATGTTTAGTTAGAAGTAGTTGGTCATGGACGAAATGTACTGAGCCAAAATGCAAGACAAAATAAATCATTGAGTTTGTTTCACCGAAACCATAATCAAAATCCGTCGTTTCAATCTAGGTTAGTCAAAGAGCATTTATGGTTTCGGTTTAAATTTCTTTAAAAAAAATTAGCTCAAATGCCAATACATGCACGGTAGAAACGCTCGGTAGTAGGCTGTAGTACAAAATCGCGAACGCGAAGCCTGCTTAGATTGTTCCCGTCCCAGTACAAACCTCGGAGTAGTAAGCATTTGCAGTAGGCAAAGAAATTAGACCGTCCGCCGCGCGTAAATTTCGCATTCCGCTGAATTGAATTCGGGTTGTCAAGTCTGCTGCTACAACTTCCAACTACTCAATCGGATTAGGTTCCTACTACCAACCTTTTCCTCGACGGCATAAATCTTGCACGGCTTCCCCGGTCTGTAATGATCAGGAAGCGAGTCGTGTCGTCGCGTCTCGGGGAGAAAACGGACAGGAATGTTCCGCGCGAAAATTCCAAACAATCACTGAACACTGCCGCGTTTCCCCTCGTTCGTCATCCATGCCAGCCCGCGGGGTTGTCATCACTTTTTAAACCGAAAGAAAACTTAGGGGAAAGGGTTCAAATATGCGCATGAATTATTTAAATAAGAATTGGTGGAAGTCATATCTACATTTAAAACAAATTGGCAGTTTTGTGCAACACTGGTACATTAATTGTAGTCGCCGTGTTTTGACATCAAAATGTCATAAAAAGTACTTGCGAAATATAATAGGCGTGTTTAAGTTTTAAGTCCTGTTACGGCTAAACGTTTCGATTTGGACGATTTGTATATAATCGAATATTTTTTTAACGAATTTTGAAGCATATAAATTGCTTGTAGACACAAATTTATATACACCGTGTTGCAAAGCGTGGACATTTTTGGGGCGTAAGAACAAGAAATATAAACAGATGTCATGCTCTCAGGAGTAATTATTCCAGTTCGAGACAGCAACACGTACGGACGTGTTTTTTGCTCGCGCATTTTTTCGAAGTGTTTTTTCTCGTTCTTTCGCTGTTGACGTTTTCGCTTGTCGCGTTGGCGTTATTTTCTCCCGGACCCGTCATGGGAGACTCGGTGGCCGATTCGGTCGCTGGAAAAGTGCCTAAGCGCACTGCTCTTGGAGGCGCGGGTAAACCCCTCCAAGCAGCTTTTGCAGAGCAACGTGTTCTCGCCGTTGCCGCTTGATGACGCCGGCAATCCGCCGAAAAAGAGGAAGAAGCAGCAATCGCAGCTGCCGCAGGTGCAACCGGAGCGGAAGGAGAAGTGCCCGCCCGTGTTTGTGAAGGGCGATCCGCCGGATTTACGCCCAAAATTCGCCAGCTGATCGCTAAGGGCTGAAATGTACTTTTCGGCTCTGCAGCGAGGGCGTGAAAGTGATGCCGGCCAACAGGGACCATCATCAATCCGTCGTGGAGTTCCTCGAGGTCCACAAGTATGAGTACTACACTCATGACCACCCCGGCACGAAGCCGCTCAAGGCTTTGCTGCGAGGACTTCACGACATGAAGGAGGAAGAGCTCCAAGCAGAGCTTGAAAGTTGCGGACTGAAGCCAGTAGCCGTCCACAAGATCGCTCGTCACGACAAGGCGAGGAAATATCGCGACCAGCTTTACCTGATCCATCTGGAGCACGGCTCCACTACCTGGAAGGACCTGAAGCTGGTTGGCGTTATAAATTACACCGTCGTTGACTGGGAGCGATATCGGCCAGTGCACCGCGATGTCACGCAATGCACCAACTGCTTCAATTTCGGGCACGGCACCAGGAACTGCCGCATGAAGCCGCGCTGCAACAAGTGTGGCGAACCCCATCCGACTGACGAGTGCGACAAAATGGAGGTGGCCGATCCCAAGTGCGCCAACTGTGGCGACAAACATCGGGCCACCACAAAGGGCTGCCCAAAGCGAGCCGAGTTCCTGGAAATCCGGAAGAAGGCTTCCACCAGGACCATTCCGAAAAAGAACCGTGTTCCTGTAATCAACGAGGTGAACTTTCCAGCCATCCCGGCTCCCCGTCGTGTGATTCCAATACTCCCACCGCTACAGCCGCACAAGCGACTGGCAGCGGCAGCTGCATCGGTCCAAGCTCCAGCATTGTCGGTACCATCCACCAGCGAATGGCCCCCGCTTCCTCCTCCTGGGTTCCGTCGGCAGTCGGAGAACGAAGCCGTCCCACCGGAAGAATCTGCCCCGCTGTACACTCCGGAGCAACTGATGCCGATCTTCGCGCAGCTCGCCACTCGACTGCGCGGCTGCAAAACCCGATTCGACCAGGTCTTCACACTTGGCATGTTCATCATTGAAAATGGCTGCTAGGGTGGGCCTGGTCAACTGGAACGCTTGCTCGCTAAAGAGCAAAACAATCGAGCTGAAGGATTTCCTTGAGGAGAAGGAAATAGACGTGGCGTTCATCACCGAAACGCACCTTAAACCGGAGGTGAACATCAACATCCCGGACTTCCGCATCGTGCGACTCGACCGGCCGACCAGGGAGGTGGTGTGGCCATCGCTCTTCGCTACAACATCAACTGTCGTCTGCTTCCAAGCTTCCAGCTCAGTGTCATCGAGGCCATCGGTGTCGAAATCACCACTTCGGTCGGCACAATCGCGCTCATCGCGGCGTACTGTCCAACGCAAGCCAAAGCCGGCGATGGATCATCGGCTGCCCTTCGGAGGGACATCGTCAAGCTGACGCGGAGGCAAGGCCAGTATATCATTGCCGGCGACTTGAATGCCAAACATCAAGCCTGGGGCAACAGTCGCGGCAATCGAAACGGCACCATCTGGAGCAACGACGTGGAGGAAGGCCACTACACGATCCTGAGCCCGGGTTCCGCCACTCGGCTGAGTCGGTCCGGTGCCCACGCAACGCTCGACCTCTACGTAACAAACCTGAGTGACCACGTCTCGCAGCCGGTTGTATACCAGGAGCTCAGTTCGGATCACTATCCGGTGGTGGCGGAACTGGGCTCCTCGGTCAATCGGCACCAGCAGTTACGGCGGAACTACCACCGAGTGAACTGGCAGCGTTTCCAGCAGTGCGTCGATAACACCGTCGACTACGAGGTGCGTCCGGAGACGCCGGCAAGTATCGACCGCCAGCTGTGCGCTATCGAGGAGGCGATCACGGCGGCCCGAGAGCAACACGTACCGACGGCTCGGCAGGTAAGCAACTCCTTAAACATCGATACACTCACCAAAGATTTGATTCGATTGCGGAATGTCACTCGCAGGCAGTTTCAGCGTACTGGACTGCCTGAGCTTAAAACACGCTGCAATCGAATCACAAAATTATCAAGGCCAGAATGGTGGACCTCAAAAATAACGACTTCTCGAATAAGATCCGCACTCTCCCAGATTATGCTAAGCCGTTCTGGAAAATGACCAAAATTCTAAAATCCAAGCCTCGGCCCATTCCACCGTTGATCCCACTAGACAATAATGGCTCTAAGGATCGCTTGATAACTCCTGCAGAGAAGGTCGCTGAAATAGGTCGTCACTTCGTCAGCTCACACAATCTTGGGCAGAACATCGTCAGTCCACACGAAGCAGCCGTCAACGAGCATGCTAACAACATCCATTTGATTCCCAACGACTTCTCGGAGGAGTTGGAGATCTCAGCTGACGAATTGACGGCCTATATCAAATCGTCGAAGAACATGAAGGCCCCAGGCTTCGACAGCATCCTGAATCTCGAGCTCAAACACATGAGTGCTCCGTTCTTTGAGCACCTCTCGCTGATCTTTAATCAGTGTCTCCGGCTTAGCTACTTCCCATCGTCCTGGAAGTCAGCGAAAGTCATCCCCATCCGGAAGCCTGGGAAGGATCCTTCCTCCCCCAAAAGTTATCGACCCATCAGCCTTCTCTCAGGGTTATCCAAGCTATTCAAAAAGCTATTCATCATCGGTTACTTGAGTCTGCCGAAAATCTCAACATCTTGCTCGAGGAACAGTTTGGTTTCCGACGCGGTCGGTCAACTGTACACCAACTGACCCGAGTTACCAACGTCCTCAGACGGAACAAGTTTGTTTCAAAAACATTCGCCATGGCCTTACTCGATGTCGAGAAGGCATATGACATTGTATCGCATAATGGCCTGGTGTACAAACCACAACGCTACATCGTTGCCAGCTACCTGGTGAAAATCATCAACAATTACCTGTCGGCAAGGACATTCCGGGTCTCAATCAGCGGAGCGAGTTCAATGCGCACAACATCGTCGCAGGCGTTCCCCAGGGCAGTATCCTCAGGCCCCTGCTTTTCAATCTGTTCACCTCCGACATGCCAGAACCTCCAGAAGGCGGCCTTCTGTCTCTGTTCGCAGATGACACATCCATCGTCTACAACGGTAGAGTGATCAGAGCGCTAGTGGCAAAACTCCAACGAGGCCTGGATGCCCTGACAGAGTACCTCACCCGCTGGAAGATCTGTATTAACGCGGCGAAGACCCAGGTCATCATTTTCCCCACTCCAAATCCCTAAACTTGTTCCGCCTGGGGATTGTAAAATCATCCTCAATGGCACGACTGTAGAATGGGCCAATGAGGCCGGCTACCTTGGCTTGACCCTCGACAGCAAGCTTATTTTCAGGCAACAGGTTGACAAAACGGTGACAAAGTGTAACGTCTTGTTGAAACTACTGTACCCTTTGATCAACCGCCGGTCGTCATTGTCCCTGAAAAATAAGCTTGCTGTCTACAAGCAAATCATCCTCCCTGTGATCGAATACGGCATGCCGGTCTGGGAGAGCTGCGCTAAAACCCACCACCTCAAACTTCAACGGGTCCAAAACAAATTCCTGAGGATGATCCTCAACACCCTCCCAGGACAAGAACATCCGAGGTCCACCGTCTGGCCGGAATAAAAACCTTACATGAACGCTTTGGTGAGTGTAAAGAAAAGTTTAGGGTCCGTTGCTTGCATTCGGATCAGGCTCCAATTAGGGCGCTAGTTCCAATCTAGGTTATCAAATTTTGTATTGTAAATATTAGTGTACATAGTAGTTAGGTTATCAAATTTTAAAAAACACACCAGCGCCTCCTAAAGGCCGTCATGATATATCATATTAACACATAAATAACAATATAAACATGAAAATTTAAAATTGAAGTTGGAGGGCCAAGCCGGCCGAGCACTGTACATGTAGAAAAATAATAATTGTAGAACAGAAAATGATTAAATAAAGAAGAATTTTACTACTACTCAGGAGTAAGTAAAGGACTCATGAAAAAAGGCAAAAGGTGCTTTTGACACCATCTCCCCACATTTCTTGAGATGTTGATAGCGCGCTTCGGAGGAAGCATCGAAAAACGTAAAACAAAACACAGACACAGAACATGAATTCATGTCTCGCGCGAGCAAAATTTCCATCTTCATCAGCAGCAGCGAGAACGTCTTTCCTCTGTGACCTGCCAGTAGTGGCAGTCACCGTTCATCAAAAGGCCATCCATCCTCCTCTGCATAACCTAAAACGTGTTTGGAAAATTCCACCCGACCAAGTATCGCACCCCTTCCCGGAGGTAGGCACGATTCACGGAAATTTTGCTTCGAACGCGTCAAAGTCTAGATATTGAAAATCCTTGCAAAACCTTCCGCGCATGGCAATAAAAATCCAATCTTTGCCCAGCTCTAATTGAATTTGACAGTTAATAGCGGCCACGAGAGCCTGCGTTTTGTCCCCGCTCCGCGCCGGCGTTGTCATACAAAAGACAACCTGACGTGAGCTTTTGCATTGGCACTGGCAAGCCTTGGCCTCCGCCGTAAAATCGTAAGCTTTATGGGCTTGCTAAAACTCACTGTATTAATAATTTCGCCTTTTACGATTATTGTGATGATTATGTTTTATTGCGATAATACTCACACGTCGTCTCCAGCGGAGGGATAGGGACTTGACGATGTCGAACCCGATGCGACCTTTCGCACCTATTTTCACAATTTTATAGACACGGCCATTCCGACCGTAAGTTAGTACATCACTGACGTTTGCTGAATTTGTGTTGTTGTTGTGACGCAATTGGCTATTACTAGAAAAGAAAAGAAAACCTTAGTTTGAATGGAGCGCAAATCTTGCCGTAACAAGGGCCATAGCCCAAGACCAGACTTCCAAGCTTAACTAATCTTCTGGCGAAACATTGCGCACATATTGGGGTGAAATACGGCATTGACATGGTGCGACTATTTTTAGCAACCTAAGCAACACTTGCATAATTCATAACAAATACACCACTTATGCACATAACTTAGATCCAAACACACAATTTAAAGTATAGGCTTCCTTTTGAATATGTTTTATATATGAATATGTTTTTTTTGCTTTGAACATGAAATAATTGAAGAATTAATATTCAAAGCAGCTCTGAAATGCTTGCCATTATTGCATTGCCAAAGAAAACAGCCACAAATTGCAAACCTGTACTAGCTGTTTTTGATCGTAAGTTTTTCCTCTTTGTGATGTATGACTCAACAAATTTCAAATATTCACCACTGTAGAAACTTGTTCACTACTTCAATATCACTAAAAAAGCAAATGTATTGAATATTTGCTAAGCTTTGAAAAAATGAAATCGTGCAATGAAAATTGCTATCGATTTCATTGGCAGCAACTCACTTTAGAATAGAGCGTTAGAATGTATTTGTGGAAACATGAGGCACATGCTAAATAGATACCACGCCGGAGGATTCGTAATTTGATCCTAGTGCAAACTGCAAACAACATTGCCGGCATAAGCATTTATATATCTTTTAAATTTTATAAAATCTGTTAAAATACAATAGTTTTTATTCGGCTCTAACGCTGATAATAATTTGGATTAAAAATGTTAGCCACATCGTACTAACCCTCAACATATTTTGATTTTGGATTGTTAAGTCTTGAACGCGTGTTTTGCCTATCTGCATGCATGACCTAAGGTTTATAAGAGGGCCACAAATTAAATGTTTATGATGAGTCAGATTTTCTGATACTGAAAACTGACCCAAATTAAAGTTAAGTCAAATAAGAGTGCGTCAAGTGAGATTCACCAGTGATAATTATAAACAAAATGAATCAATACATTAATAGTATTGAACTTTAATGTCTGGATGCCAATGGAAGCATTTGCCCTTGAGAACAATAGCAATTGCGATGCTAATAATAGAAATGTTACATGATACTTTTAAATTGAACTTACAAAGTTTGTGATAATAATAGCTCTTATTTTTAGTGAGCTCTAATATCAAGGAAGAGCCTACAAATGTATACCCTTTGAACTTCATCCGTGTTTTGGAGTAAATTTTCATTATTGTAGTCTTTCAATTTGGCGTACGCCCTAGATTGCTAAGAATTGTTGTTCCCCCTAGGTATATAATAGACAATTTGTCGTTTTTAGGTCATAACTTGCCTAGCGATGAAACAAGGGGTTGTTGGATCATGTCTACTAGAGAATACTTTTGGAAAATGCAGGAGTAATCTGAGCCTCAAAAGAGCTTGTGAAAGACGATGTGTCTGTTGTAACCAAATCCAATGTTAGTGGTTCACCCAATTACGCAAATACTAAAAAAAAGTATGCTTAGTTAACAAACGGACGGTTTAAAACATATTTTCTTGAAATAAAAAAAAACTGCTAAAGAATTTGCCCATGGATTTCTTACATTTAGCTTACTCCGATTTTGTACATTTCTATTGTATCATTCTCAACGTTGTAAGACGATTGTCACAAGATTTACAAATCATTGTCGACGTTAAAAAACAGATTAATTCACCCAGCGGTGATGATGCCTTTTTCGCTCGTTATAAAATATATCGAGAAATGTTCTTTAGAGAGGTCAAAACAGCAAAATGTATATTCGGTGCAAGTTTTTGATTGTCACATAGACATGAATTTTGGCCATAGCTTCTGAGCAAATAGCTCGATAAAGCCCATTTCAAATAGGAAACAATGAAACAGGATTCGTCCTATATAAGTTGTTGTGAGTAAATATGTTAAGAATACGAGGTCGGGGTTCTGCCACACCAAGCACCAATGAAAAATTTATTTTTTTTTGGACAAAGTTTTCGTGTAACAGATTAAATTAATCACAAATCACATTGGACATCCTTCTACGCCATAACTGAGGATATCCTACAACAAATGTACGCATGAACTGACATAAAATACATTCCGTTTTCTTTTTGCGAACAATATATCACAAGTCAGTAAAAAAGCCGCTTGGTGCGGTTTGGCTGAACCCCGACCACGTGTAGTAAAAATAAGTGAATTTTTAAAATGCATAGTGCAAAAAAAATGATTTTAGGGCCTCATATAGAAAGTTCCCTTTTTGAAAAATAATTATAAAATTGGCCATCCATAACTTCCACAACTTACGACACTTATTCGCTTTTTTGCGTAAAAAAATGTATTCTAGCCATAACTCCCAATCAGTAATCACATAATGCGATAGTCGCAATTAGTGCAAATAGGAAACAATGGGACAGGCTTCTGCCTCGAATGCATTTTGTTGAGAGCAAATCTGTTTAGGGTAAGTGCCGGAAAAAATGGCAAGACTTTTTTACGCTTTCCCGCGTGAAAAAAAAAATTTGCTTTAACTTATGGTCCCATTATCCGATCAGCCCAATTTTCAATAGGAAACAATGGAATAGGATTCTGCGTCGAATGCATTTTATTGCCAGCAAATCGGTTTATTTAGGTCAAAGAGCCTGAAAATTTGGCGATACTTTTTTGCGTCATTCATGTGTAAAAATGTATTTTGGTCATAACTTTTGATTTCATAGTCTGATCAGCCCAATTTTTAATAGGAAACAATGAGACAGGATACCCCGTCGAATGCAACCTGTTGCGAGCAAATCGGTTAAGGATAAGTGCCAGATAAATTGGCGAGACTTTTTGCCTGTCATAAGACGAGTTTATACAATCCCATTGAATTCCACCACTTAATTGTATCTTGACAGATACGTATTTCGACCTCAAAAGTAAGGCCGTCTTCAGTGTCTTTTGAGGTCGAAATACGTATCTGTCAAGATACAATTAAGTGGTGGAATTCAATGGGATTATATAAACTCGTCTTATGACAGGTGAAAACATTCCACTAAAAAGCTCAAAATAATTTTCTTATCAAAAGAGACTTTTTGCACATACACACACACAGACATCACCTCATATCGAGAGAAGTTTTTGGAAACATTAAAGTTTTTATTTCCTGATTTGAAAACCGACCTACAGTTGTGTCGACCTAGAGGTGGACTTGACTTTTTGATTAGATTTACGATCCTGGGGATTGTTCTCAAATTGTTTGTACCATATCAAATGATATGTAACAAACAAATAAAATGTGTCTTCTTATTGTTTGGTTTAATGGCTTAAGTGCTTAATTATAATACTTAATTATAATACTTGGCAACTTGAAAAGTTTCAAACAATAATTACTATAGAAACTTAACCATAGTAATATATGAGTACCAAATCCTGTACTAAAGGGTCATCAATAAAATACGTATTTTGGTAAAATGTGACATTACAGGATACCGACGTTCATTCATAGCAGGAACAACACATTTTTTTCATTCAACAGGAACCACAAAAAATCATTAGTTCCATATTGATTGCTGACCGGACTGTCAAGAATAATCCACGGGAAATTGACTTATGGATCTCACTACGGACGGTTGATTGGCCGCCACCAAAATTCGCTTTATAACGAGCGACTTCACTCCTTTAACTATCTTTGTAGGTAGTACCGCACGGCAGAGCTGTCTTTCAGACGACATGGCGAGCCCTGTAGACACGTATTTCCGTATTCGACTCAACTCGAATACTTATACTCCAGCTCGCACTAAAAATCGAAATGCGAAATAAATCATGTATCAAACTACACGAAATGATTTATTTACTTTAACTAAACTTTAACTAAATTTACGGAAAGTTCGCAGAATACAAATATACGTCAGAACGATACCTGCTGCGTTAATGAAATTCGTCGATGAAATTTTATTGGTGACAAAAAGTGCGCTCTATTGTCCACATAAGCACACTACAGAAAAGGGAACGTCCACAAATTACGTAACGCTTAGAGGGGGAGGGGGTTGAGTGAAGTGTGATAATCCATACAACATTTTTAGAAGCTTCATACAAAAAGTGTGACATAGGGGGGAGGGGGGGTTGAAAAAGTCAAATTTTTGCGTTACGTAATTAATGGATCTTCCCAAAGAAACTTTTCAAAAAGACCTAAGTCCATTTTTTTCATGAATTAATTTGAATACTGCAATCAATAGGTTTCATGTTGTTCTGTTGATTACGCTATTCAAATTCATGAAAAAAATGTTACTTAGGGAAGATCCATTAATTACGTAACGCAAAAATTGGGCATTTTCAACCCCCCCTCCCCCCTATGTCACACTTTTTGTATGAAACATCTGAAAATTTTGTATGAATCGTCACACTTCGCTTAACCCCCCCTCCCCCCTCTAAGCGTTACGTAATTTATGGACGCTCCCTTAGGTCCTTTTGAAAAGTTAAGCGAGATTGGAGCAGTTGATAAGATTCTGGTCTGCAAATCAAACGCTTTATTTCTTAACAACTTTTCACATCCGAAAAATGCTTTTTATGGAACGTTCATCAAAGTCTAACTCTTTTTTGGAAGCAACCATTTATGTGAACTTTGTCGCTCAAAATCATAAATTGAATATCTAACTTTTTTTTAGCAAACTTCACTATATTAAAATGAAAACAAGTCAAATAAGAACAAGTCAATTTCAAGTCAAATTAGAACAAGTCAAACATTTCATTTCAAGTCAAATCAGAAAAACACGATAAAACGTGAACACTTTTTTATGTACAATTGCGATAAAATTGGCATGTAAATTATGTTGAAGTTTTGGCAGCCAGCATTGCTTACAATTGATCAAGATTGCTTCAAAATTACCATGGCAAGTTAGTATTACGGTATTACTACTTTTGTACTGAGAGTACAAAACCGAAAAATAATATGAGGATAACTAAAAATTTTGTTTTTGACTTTTGGCCATGATTTGGGCTGAAATACTCCTCGGTGCGATAGTGCGCTCCCAAGTAACATTTTTAGTTTTATAACGCTCTTGAAGACCTCTCTACAAGAGTGCTTTAAAACCATTATAAAACCAAAATGTTACTGGGGCTGGGCAGGCTGAAAACTGCAATCCGAACTGATAAAGTAGTGACGATATATCAAATTTAGGAATTTAGGAATTTGAATTCGAATCGATAAACAAAAGTTATTATTTGAAAACCAATATATTGAAAGCCATTCGCTAGCGACAGAATGGGAATGGGAAGCATAGATACCATATATTGAATAGCACACAATCAAGACGTGAATCTTCTTGTCTAACGTCCTGGTTGTGGGCGGCGACGAATTTAGGAACTAAGGAAATTAGAGATTTCTAGATACTTGTGAATTCTCGTTTTTGCAAATTTAGAAATTTTAGAATTTAGCATTATATGAAATTTAGGATTCAAGAATTTATGAATTTAGGGATTCAGGAATTTGTTAGTTTAGAAGTTCAGAAATTTAAAAATTCAGGAATCCTCGTTGAATATCTTCTAGAGTTCTTCCAGAAACCCATTGTGGAGATCCTCCATGATTCCATTCAGGAGAATCCCACAGAAATTACTTATACAGGAATTCCTTCTGAAGTTCCTCCACGAATATTTCCTGAAGTTCAGCCAGAAAATCCCCCTGAGGAGCCCATAGCAATTTATCCTGCAATTTCTGCACAATTCCACTCTGAAGTTCTTCCACAAATGTATCATGAAATCCTTTAAGAATTCCTTCTCGAATTCCACCAGAAAATTTCTCCTGGAGTTCCTACGATAACTCCATCCAGATATTTTTGAGAGTTTATTCAGAAAGGTATCCTGGAACTTCTCCAGTGATTCTTTTTTGGTTCGATCAGAAATTTCTCCTAGAGACCCTTCAGGAGTGTCTCCTGAAGCTCTTCTAGGAATCCATCCTGAAGTTCCACAAGCATATCCTTTTTTATTTCCTCCTGAAATTTCTCCGGGAATTTCCCAAATTTAAAATATCGCTACCGTATGATTATAGAAGGTGAGAATTGGTCACTAAAAGCTGTAACCGACGTGAGTTATTCCAAGAACTCCTGGAAGAAGAAACTCTGGAGAAACCCTGGAAAAGTTCCTGAAAAATCGAAGGAGAAAATTTGGAAGAACTACAGAAAGATGTACAGGAATAATTTCTAAAGGAACTCACAAAAGATTTTTTGTAGAAACTCCAGAAAAGAATCCTGAAGGAGCTCCAAGAAGAATTACTAAAACTCATCCTGAATTACCCCAGGATTTCATTCTGATTTTCCCCATGAATTCATTCTGAAATCCCCCAGAAGTTCATTTTTAATTACTCCAGGAATTCATTCTGAATACCCCAAGGAATTCATTCTGAATTCCTTCAGGAATAAATTCTGAATCCCTCCAGGAATTAATTCTGAATCCTCTAGGAATTCATTATGAATTCCCCCAGGAATTCATTCTGAATTCCTTCAGAAATTTATTCTGAATTTCTTCAGGAATTCATTCTAAATTCCCCCAGGAATTCATTCTGAAGTTCCACAAGCATATCCTTCTTGATTTCCTCCTGAAATTCCTCTAGGAATTTTCCAAATTTAAAATATCGCTACCGAATGATTATTTTCTCACCTTGGTCACTAAAAGCTGTAACCGACGTGAGTTATTCCAAGAACTTCTGGAAGAAGAAATTCTGGAGGAACCTCTGGTAGAATTCCTGAAGGGATTCCAAGAAAAAATCCTGAAAAGTCACAAGGAAACCCTGGAAAATCTCCTGCAAAATCAAAGAAGAAAATTTGGAAGAACTACAGAAAGATCTAGAGGAATAATTTCTAGAGGAGCTCAAAAAAGAATTTTTATAAAAATTCCAGAAAGGAATCCTGGAGGAGCTCCAAGAAGAATTACTAAAATTCATCCTGAATTTCCCCAGGAATTCATTCTGAATTCCCCCAGGAATTCATTCTGAATTCCCCCAGGAATTCATTCTGAATTCCCCCAGGAATTCATTCTGAATTCCCCCAGGAATTCATTCTGAATTTCCCCAGGAATTCATTCTGAATTCCCCAAGGAAATCATTCTGAATTCCCCCAGGAATTCATTCTGAATTCCCCCAGAAATTCATTCTGAATTCCCCCAGGAATTCATCCTGAATTCCACCAGGTATTAATTCTGAATTTCCCCAGGTATTCATTCTGAATTTCCCCAGGAATTCATTCTGAATTCCCCCAGGAATTCAATCTGAGGAGTTCAGGAATTCCCCAGAATTCATTCTGAATTCCCGAATTCATTCTGAATTCCCCGGAATTCATGCTGAATTCCCCAGGTCATTCTGAATTCCCCAATTCATTCTGAATTCCCCGAATTCATTCTGAATTCCCCAGAATTCATTCTGAATTTCCCCAATTCATTCTGAATTCCCCCTGAATTCATTCTGAATTCCCCGGAATTCATTCTGAATTCCCCGGAATTCATTCTGAATTCCCCAGGTCATTCTGAATTCCTCGAATTCATTCTGAATTCCCCAAGAATTCATTCTGAATTCCCCCAGGAATTCATTCTGAATTCCCCCAGGAATTCATTCTGAGGAGTTCAGGAATTCCCCCAGGAATTCATTCTGAATTCCCCCCGGCATTCATTCTGAATTCCCCCGGGAATTCATTCTAAATTCTCCCCGGAACTCATCCTGAATTCCCCCCCTAGAATTCATACTTAATTCCTATCTGGAATTCATTCTAAATTCCCCTGGAATTCATTCTGAATTCCCCCGGAATTCATTCTAAATTTCCCTTGGAATTCATTCTGAATTCCCCCTGGAATTCATTCTGAATTCCCTCTGGAATTCATTCTGAATTCCCCCTGGAATTCATTCTGAATTCCCCCGGAATTCATTCTGAATTCCCCCGGAATTCATTCTGAATTCCCCCGGAATTCATTCTGAATTCCCCCGGAATTCATTCTGCATTCCCCCGGAATTCATTCTGAATTCCCAGGAATTCATTCTGAATTTCCAGGAATTCATTCTGAATTCCAGAATTCATTCTGAATTCCAGGAATTCATTCTGAATTCCCCAGAATTCATTCTGAATTCCCCCGGAATTCATTCTGAATTCCCCCGGAATTCATTCTGAATTCCCCAGGAATTCATTCTGCATTCCCCAGGAATTCATTCTGCATTCCCCCGGAATTCATTCTGAATTCCCCAGGAATTCATTCTGAATTCCCCCGGAATTCATTCTGAATTCCCCAGGAATTCATTCTGAATCCCCAGGAATTCATTCTGAATCCCCAGGAATTCATTCTGAATTCCCCAGGAATTCATTCTGAATTTCCAGAATTTATTCTGAATTTCAGGAATTCATTCTGAATTCACTCAGGAATTCATTCTGAATTCCCTCAGGAATTCATTCTGAATTCCCCCAGGAATTCATTCTGAATTCCCCCAGGAATTCATTCTGAATGCCCCCAGAAATTCATTCTGAATTCCCCCAGGAATTCATTCTATACTCCCCCAGGAATTCATTCTAAATTCCCCCAAGAATTCATTGTGTATTCCCCCAAGAATTCATTCTGAATGCCCTCAAGAATTCATTTTGAATGCCCCCAGGAATTCATTCTGAATTCCCTCAGGAATTCATTCTGAATTCCCCCAGGATTTCATTCTGAATTCCTCCAGGACCTCATTCTGAATTCTCTCAGGAATTCATTTTGAATTCTCTCAGGAATTCATTTTGAATTCTCTCAGGAATTCATTTTGAATTCTCTCAGGAATTCATTTTGAATTCTCTCAGGAATTCATTTTGAATTCTCTCAGGAATTCATTTTGAATTCCCTCAGGAATTCATTTTGAATTCCTCCAGGAATTCATTCTAAATTCTCCCAGGAATTCATTCTGAATTCCCCCAGAAATTCATTCTGAATTCCCTCAGGAATTCATTCTGTATTCCCCCAGGAATTCATTCTGAATTCCCCCAGGAATTCATTCTGAATTCCTCCAGAATGCATTCTTTATTCCCCCAGAATTCATTCTTTATTCCCCCAGAATTCATTCTGAATTCCCTCAGGAATTTATTCTGAATTCCCCCAAGAATTCATTTTGAATTCCTCCAGGAATTCATTTTGAATTCCTCCAGGAATTCATTTTGAATTCCTCCAGGAATTCATTTTGAATTCCTCCAGGAATTCATTCTGAATTCCTTTAGGAATTCATTCTAAATACCCCCAGGAATTCATTCTGAATTCACCCAGAAATTCAATCTGAATTCCCCCAGGAATTTATTCTGAATTCCTCCAGAAATTTATTCTGAATTCCCTCAGGAATTTATTCTGAATTCCCCCAGGAATTCATTCTTCATTCCCCCAGAAATTCATTCTGAATCCCTCCAGGAATTTAGGCTGTGATTCCAAAAATTTTGATCCTCAAACATGACCTTTTTGTAAGAAAATCAGCGCGCTATAATTATTTCCTGGGATGTATATAAATCAATCATTTGTTTGAGAAGCTGCATATATTTATTTTACACAATTCCGTAAAAACAACAAAAAACTGTATTTGAACAAATTGGCACCGAACCTTTTAATTTCTTTGATTCAGATCAATATTTTTGGCAAAACTTAGCATTCTCAGTCCGAAAACTACAAGCAGTAATTTCTCTTCAAAGTTCGTGTTCGTATGAAGTTTCTCAAACAAACTAAACAATTTTCATACATTTCCACACGCAATTTTTTTTCGTATTTTTTGTCAGAATACGTATTTTTGGACCAGGATTCAGAATATATAAAAATCTCACTTGGACCAAAAATGTCACATATGCAGTTTCTCAAACAAACGGTTCATATTCGCACAATATTCACACGTTCATGGAGACGCATGGTAAGGCAATTCACAAGACATGTTTATTGTATCTTCTTGTTCGCCGGCTTGTTCGACGTCTTCATTTGTTATGTAGTTATAAATATTTGATAAGAAATTATGTCCTTCTGGTCGTCTCTTAATGTAAAATGAATAATGAAATGAAAAAAAAAATCAAGAATGTTTTGAAAATCCTCAAAATTTTCTCGAAATTTCATTGATGCCACCTCAAATTATCATTTTTGGGCAAAAAAATTCGCGAGGGAGACATATTGGGATTGATTTGCGATTTGGGCATAACTTATTTTGTAAACAATTTTTTTTTATATTTGAGTCCGCCTATTGTAAAATTAAAAGATCTTTCAATTAAAACAAGGAGTAATTTTCTATGAAATGTGCAATGAACAAATTGTTAAATAAAAATATTTGGTCTTGTTGGTTGAAAATATTTTTTTCGAAAATGTCGGTTTTTTTTATTGCTCACGACAAAATATTTTTTTTTTATTTTTGGTTTACCTAACTTACTCCAAAAATATATTCTGAAGACGTCAGAACTGTAGAGCTCATAGTGCTCGAGTTATTAATTTATGTTGTGATGTTCGACGAATCCGATCTTTGTGAGAAATGGCAAAATTTGAACGACTTCTCTTCTATTGAATTTCTTATAAACTGCATCCAATTAAGCCATAAAATAGGAATTAAAAATGGCAATTATCTCTAGAAGTTTTGATATTTTGGGATATTTTGCGCAAAAAAAACAAACGTGAGAGGTATTTCGGGCCACGAGCATGAGGCAAATGAAAAATGAGACACCAATAAATAATCTCACAATTCTTGTATAAAATCTTGGAACATATATACAATTCTGCAAAGTTTTCATACAAAACATGTAAGGTTTTATACCGATACTGTATTAATATAATACAAAATTGTTACATTTCAAATCTGCAGAATTTGTAAATGCCAAAATTTTATACAGATTCTGCAATTAAAACATTGCACAAGCACAACTGTATTACAATCTTAAAATCGGCCATCCGCTGATGGGGTGGATTATTCCGAGGAACGCTGACTGATCGCTAGTACATTGAGAGCAAATATCGCCCATCTATTAAAGCTAATGTAGAAAACCCAAATTTATCCACCTATCAACTATAAATTACCCTTGTGCTTGTACGCTTTTTGTGATGAGGGCAATATTCATCGGCATAGAATGGCCATCTATTCATGTTACTTGCCATGGTCCCAAGACCCTTCCAATATTGCACAGCAATGCTGTTATCCCCACAATTCTTATTTAAATCATAGAAAACTAAAGGTTATCATATTATTGTTTTATTATTTTAGTTTAGTTTAGTTTGGAATTTCGTATTTTGATGTTTCTTATAGTTTCCTTTATTTTCTCAAATGTATTCATTTCGTAACTAGTTCTATGATGATTCAAGTCTCAAGTCACATCTCAAGTTTCATTTTTATATATAGAGTTTCTTTTTTCTATATAGAATATCCACAGCGTCTCAAGATTTCACCTGATTTCAGCACACCCTCGGACTGCCTCGTTTTTTATGGAACTGTCTTCCAAGTACTGAGTTTTTTTATAAATCAATTCAAAATTTTATAGTCTAGTATTGGGGTTGCATCGGACCGTGTTTAAAACTCGTTTGGAAAAAGTAAGAAAAAAAAGTATGTTATCGCATGCCCTTATTAAATATCTAACAACTGATCAAACAGTATTCGTTAGTTGGGTCGAGATGGATACTGATGAAATTCGAAATACTAACATTTCTCCTCTCTTCATAGACTCCATTTGCCTCCATGAATCAAAAATCGTCCATCCATCATCGTTAGAGGAACAATCAACGATCCGTTTTTCGCTGTCGAAAATCGCCCAGAAAGTTCATCATAATCAAATCAAACGGCCCTTTTCAGGGCCACCAAAAATGCACAAAAGAGTTAATTATATTGCGTTTATCAGGACGAAAAATGCGTTTATCGAACCATCCACAGCCATAGGCTGTTCCTTTAGAACCGCATTGAATTCATGTGTCGTAGTCCATGTACACCACGTAAGAAGGCGCCAGCAAACTTCAACGACGTACTGATTTCAGTGGAGTCGCCTCCCGATAATTTTTATGTAACCCGGATCATCTTGGGAATTTTTCTCGTCATTCCAAGATAAAAGAAAGATCTGGACATACGTTTTTTCGAAGAAACTTCAATCTTATCCGAAAAACTCTCAACTTACACTCTTGGAAGAAATGAAATGTTTTTTCATTTTCTCACTGCAGCGGGTTTTTAATTATTTACGTTGGTTAGGATCAAAAAGTATCTTCCGCTCTACAGCCAACAGAAAACCACAAACAAACATTTATTCCTCCTTCTTATTAAAAACAATTCGTCTTCCAAAAGATTGTTTCTGCTATGGATACTGATCAATGTTCAGATTGATTTTTGGCTTTACTAAATCTTAAAGCCGATTAATGTCAATGTATTTATCAAAGTTTCGTTAGAAAAAAATGCGAGAGCGACCGCCAACAGCTTTTCTGTTATATCTAGGTTTGTTTATATCGCATCTGAAAAATCCAGCACTCAATTGCAAAACTATTACAAGTAATATGCTACCCTTTATATATAGTAAAGAACGATTTTACTTTTTGAAACGTGAAGATGTTGAACCGTTTGGTTAGTTTTAAACCGTTTGAAATGTTTTTTTTTTATTTCTGTTCTGAAACTTAGCAAAGAAACAAAATAATCTTCTGATACGTACGTCAGTTTACAAAACTATATGTAAACTGAGTTGTTATCTAGCGACGAAATAGTCAACTTGTTACAAATGTAAAGCCTAAATATAGTTCTAAGCCGGAAAAATCTATTACGTGCCCTACCCTTCTCGGTTTCTCCAACAAATTTATTGACATGTGTTAAAGGTGCTAATCCGGTCATGTCGACTGTACAGGTTTCCGTTTCATATTTGACCTAATTTTGTCAAAAGAATAACTTCGACGATCAGCCGTAGATTACGGCCTAACATCACTACCAATATGTGTGGCAGCCAATGCGATAATCAATCGTCTGTCCCGAACGCTATAGCGTAAACATCAACAAACTCTCCAAACTAAAACAAGACTTCATTTGTTTAATCCCGTAATGTGATTACGAACTGTCAAAAGTCCGACACATCACCGCCGAGAGGATAAGCAGACCCGGTCGATGACAAATATTGTCACAAATCATGTATCGTCTCCTGTTTGCGTCCTATCCGACCAGCCAGCAACTGCACTGAAAAGCGCCGTGGCCTGGTTGACCTCGCTCTTGAGCTCGCTTCCTCCTCCCACAAACCGAAACCCATGCATCATAACACGCAATTACAGCAATGTACGAACGCAGATACGCACCCTCTAACCTAACCTTAATCACCTTAAATATAATAAAATAAAATAATCCTCTACGGTGTCTCCCGACCGGCCGCACCGGTCGTGGAGGGCTAAATCCCGCTCTTGGCAACATGCATGGCGATGCTATCGCTCGCCACCGGTCAAGAGCCATATCTCGCCGCCGCACCGTGAAGAGGAAACATGTCCCGGCGTTGACACTGCACTACTGACTGGTGGTGGCGAGACCGGATATTGTCATGTTTTTCCAGCGCTGGGTTTTTGTTTTCGCTGATCCCGAAGCACTCCCCCCCCCCGCTTCCTACCCACCAAACCAAGCGCCAACAGAAGTGCAAGTGCAACTGCAACTGTGTCGTCGCCGATCGGTTGTTGGAGGGAAATTTCTCCACGGCGGCGCTCATCAGCAATAAACGGTGAGCGACATCACACCGCCCGACCAGAGTGCAGCAAAAATAACAAACAGCGCGCCGCATCGTAACAATGCGAGCGTCAAAGGGTGGCTGTTGTTCCGCCATATGCGTTGCTGCTGACTGGGACTGGCATAGGCCAATCGTTCGCCGAGCTCTGGGTAGAAAGTCGAGTCTGTCGACGAAAAAATCCCTAATCCTAAGTAAGCTGTATTATTAATTTCTGGTGGTTGGTGGCTTTTGTTACCGGACCATCAGCGTCCCAGAAGTCAACGTTTGGGGTGGTGATCCCGATGCAGGGATGCCATATGATTTTAAATGACAGAGCGAAATAAAAGTATAATATCATCATCAAATATAAAAATGTAAATGTAGAAGAAGAAATCAGAAGGATCGATACTACATCACAGCCTTTCAAAAGTTGTACAACTAATTCATCTGCGGCTTTTAGAATTTTTGCTAGTCAAGTCATTGTTTTATTGAATCCGGCGGCCAAATATTCACAAACTTAAAAAAAACCGGATTGAATACTGAAATTGGAATACCCAATTAACTTTTGTAATATTTGTATTTGTATGGCTATTGCTTTGAACATGTTCGTTTTGTCGTTGAAATCATTGGCATTGGTCTTCGACGACTTTTTCGCCGTTCGACCATTCGAGTGGCAGTAGGCCATGGTTTTCCAATTTAAATGAAGGGGAATTCGACATTGTTGTTTCATAAGGGCGAAAGTCGCAAACGTAAACAATGACTTTTCCCGCTGATTTCACGAATATTGCGGCCTACTCACGGTATTTTCTACTTCTATTCCGTAGAAGCCGCGGAGCTCTATCAGTTCCCAGTGATAGTTGGCTTGGAGTAGCCCTTATTTTCGAGCAATTTGCGAAACAAGTCAATGTTAACGTTTGTGACTTTCGCCCTATGAAACAACAATGTCGAATTGTAAGTCCACTGACTTCATCATTAAATGAAAAAAAAATCTTTTTTTTTCTGGTCACGGCATGTTTTTCAGTGCTCAAATGAAACTCTAACTGCTTATAAATTTTGTGAAATACTTTTGGATTTAATAATAGACCCGTTTGGGGTCTCTAAACGGAATCTTTCTGGAATTCCTTTTGCAAACTAAAAATAATTTCGTTCAGTAACCCAAAAAGGGTTTCATTCGGAAGCCTAGAAGGATTCGGTTCGAAAGCCCTAAAGGATTCCATTCAAAAGCCCAAAAATTCTCCATTCGGAAGCCCAAAAAATCTCCTTCGCAAGCCTAAAAGAAGTTCCATCCGTTCTTTTGGATTCCCAAATGCTTCTAAACGGAATCATTTGGGCTTCGAACGAAATTCTCTTGAACATATAAACGGATTTTTTTTAGCTTCTGAACGGAATCTTTTTGGATATTCGAACGGAATTCTGTTAGGCATCCGAACGAAATAAGTTTAGGGACGGAGGTGAGCCAGCCAAGGGCTGAAAGCCTCCTTCATAAAGTTATAAAAAAAAATTTTAGGGTCCCAAACGCAACACTTTGGACTTTTAAAAGGAATCCATTGGTGCTTCGAATGTATTCCTTCTGGGCTTTGCTAAAGAAAGCCTTTTGAGCTTTCGAACCGAATCTCTTCGGACTTCCGAAAGAAATCCTTTTGAATTTCCAAGCGGAATTCTGTTCGGAACGGAACGGAATCAATTTGTGACTCCCAACAGATCTTTTGAGCTTCCAAACGGAATCCTTTTAGATTTACGATTTAACCCTTTTGAGTTTCTCAACAGAATACTTCAGAGGTTCCTTCTCGAATCCTTTCCAGAAGCTAAAGAAATTTTCGATCAGAAGCTCAAAAGAAATAAAAAAAAGTACAAAAGGATTACATTGCAATTATTTGAGCTTTTAAATTTCGACTTAATTCATTTTATTTTTTGCTTCTAAGTAGAATTCTTTTTGCACTTCTGAACGGAATGCTTTAATGCTTTCAAACGGAATCAATTTGGGACTCCAAAAGAAATTCTTCTGGGCTTTTCAACCGAATCTCTTTGGGCTTTCGAACGGAATTATTTTAAATTTCCTAGTGGACCATAACGGGTATTTGGAAGGAATACTTTTGGGATTCCGAACGAAATGCTTTAAAGATTCTGAATGGAATCCTTCTGAAATTCATTTCGGCAGTCAAAAATAATTTCGTTCAAAGGCCCAACAAAGTTCCATACAAAAGCCTTAAAGAGTTCGAAAACCCAAAAGAATTCCGTTCGAAAGTGCTAAAGGATTCCATTCGGAAGCCCAAAAGATCTCTGTTTGCTAACCTAAAAGAAATCCGATCCGTACCATTGGGTTTTCGAACACAGTTATTTGGGCTTCGAGACGGAATTAGTTGGGCTTCCTTTTTTGACTTCTGAACGAAATCTTTCTGTTCTTCCAAACGGAATTCTGTTGAACTTCTGAACGGAATCAACTTGGGGCTCCGAACGGATTTTTTCGGACCCCCAAACGGAATCCAATCCAAGCGAAACGGAAACCGTTCCAAGCCCAAAAGATCTCCGTTCATTGGCTTGAACGAAGTCCGATCCATTCTTTTGGGTTTTCCGAACGCAATTATTTGGGCTTCCAAGCGGAATTATTTGAGCATCTGAACAAAACTCTTTTGGACTGTTCAGCGGTTTTTTTTTAATTTTGGACTTCCAAATTAAATTGTGTTAGGCTCCCAAACAGAATGAATTATGATCTCCTAACTGAATTATTTGGGCTTCCAAACGGAATCCATTTGTGCCATTTGTTGACCCTTTCGGGTTTTTTAAGGAGATCCTTTTAGGATTCTGATCGGAATTCTTCTGGATTTCCTTTTGGAAGCCAAAGTTAATTCCGATCAGAAACCTGAAAAAATCCATTCGGAAGTCCAAAAAAAATATTTCGAAGGAATCTCTTCGGAAGCCCAAAATATCTCTGTTCCTAAGCCTAAGTTCCTAAGTTTTGTAAAGCAGCTCAAAATAATTCCATTCGGAAACCCAAAAGAAGTCCGATCCGTTTTTTGAGTTTTTGAACACAATTGGCTTTCAAACAAAATCTTTTGAGACATTGGACGGAATTCCATTGAAATGAAAAAACAATCTTTTGGGCTTTTTTTTGGCTTCTGAACGAAATCTGGTGGGAATAAAATATTGGTTTTTTTCGCAACATTTTAAGTGCAATTATCCATTTTTATATTCGTTTGCAAATAATCTTATTGGAATTCAAAGAAAAATTCAGATGGAATTACGAACATAATCCTCGATTGCTTCCGGTTTCACAACCTTTTCCTGAATCCTGTAGAACCCGTTAAGAAGCCAAAAGGGGTCCGCTCAGAAGTCCAATAGAATTATTTTCGGAACCTAAAACCTCAAAAGATGTCCGTAAGCCCAAAAGGAGTCCATTTAGTTCCTTTGGGTTACGAATGGTATCTTGTTGGACTTCCAAATAGAATTCTTTTGGGCTTCCGAAAGGTCTCCGTTTGGGTTTTCTAACGAAATTGTTTTGGGCTACTGAATTATTTTGGCTTCGAACAAAATTCGTTCGAACTTACGCACGGCATTCTGTCAGGTATCTGAACGGAATCAATTTGGGTTTCCAAACGCAATTCTATGGGCTTTCAAAAGGAATCCATTTGTACTTCCGAATTGGAACCAAATATCTTTGGAATTCCGAAAGGAATCAATTTGGGAATCCGAACAGATCTTTTTGAGCATCCAAATGGAATCCTACTCGATTTCCTTTCAGAAGCCAGATTTAAATATTTTCGTTCACAAGCTAAAAAGAATTCCATTCCGTAGCCCTGAAGGATTCCATTCGAGAGCCCAGAAGATCTCCATTCGCAAGGCTGAAAGAAATCGGATCCGTCTTTTGGATTTCCGAATGCAATTATTTTTTCTTTTTTGTTTCCGAACGGAATTATTTGGGCTTTCAAACGAAATTCTTTTGAACTTTGAAGAATTTTTTTTTTGGGGCTTCTAAATAGAATCTTTTTGGACTTCCCAACGGAATTCTTTAAGTCTTCCAAAACAGAATCGAATTTTGAATCCGTACGGAATTCATTTGGGGTTTCGAACGCAAACCTTCAAATCTTCCAAGCAGACCTTTACGAGTTTCGCTTTTCCTAACAAAAATATTTTAGGATTCTAAACGGAATCCTTCTGAAATTCCCTTTGGAAAGCAAAGATAATTTTGTTCAGAGGCCCAACAGAGTTCCATATGGAAGCCCAAAAGATCTCCGTTTGTTAGTCTAAAAGAAATCCCTTCCATTTTTTGGGTTTCCATACACAATTATTTGGACTTTCGAACGGAATTCTTTTAAAATTATGAATGAAATTCTTTTGGGCTTTCTTATTTTGGGTTATGGACGGAATCTTTTTGGACTTCCAAACGGAATTCTGTTGAAATTTGGGGCTCCATTCCATGGAATTCATTCCAAGCGGAACGGAAGCCGTTCCAGTCCCAAAAGGTCTCTGTCCGTTGGTCTGAACGAAGTGCGATCCGTTCTTTTGAGTTTATTTGGACTTCCAAACGGAATTATTTGGGCATGCGAACGAAATTACTTTGCGCTTTTGGAAGGTTTTTTTTTCAAAAAGAATAAATTTTTTTGGCTTCTGAGCGGAATCTTTTCCAAACGGCATTTCTTTAGATTTCCGAACGGAATCAATTTGGGGCTCCGAACGGGAGTTTATAGGCTTTCAAATATTAACCATTTGTTCTTCCGAATGGTATCCTTGCCAATGAACTCTTTTGAGCTTTCGAATCGACCTTTTTGGGCTTCCAAACATATTCCTTTTGGATTTCTCAGCGGACCCTTTCGAGCTTTTGAATGAAATCCTTTTGGTTTAGGAAGTCAGGAAGCCAGAATTAATTTAGTTCAGAAGCCCAAAAAAGTTCCATTCGAAAGCCCAAAAGAAGTCGCCTCGGGAACCCAAAATAATCCCGTTCGAAATCCCTAAAGATTCCATTCGGAAGCCAAAAGGCTTTCGTTCCTAACCCCAAAGGAAGTACGAACCGTTCTTTTGAGTTTTCGAAAACAATTATTTGGGCTTCCATACGGAATCATTCGTCGAACCGAATTCCATTGAAATTACGAACAACATTCTTCTGGGCTTCCTTTTTTTTGCTTCTTAACGGAATCTTTCTGGACTTCCAGAAGAAAGTCTGTTAGACTTCCCAACGGAACCAATTTGGTGCTCCGAATGGAATTTGTTGGACTTCCAAACGGAATCCATTTGTACTTTCGAATGGAATCCTTAAGGGCTTTCGAAAAAAATCTTTTTGGCTTTCAAACCGAATCTCCATGGACTTCTGAACGGAATTCTTATGGATTTCCAAGCGGATCCTTTCGGGTTTCTAAACGGAATGAATTTTTGAATTCTGAATAGAATTCTTCTGGATTTTCTTCTAAAAACCAAAACTTTATTCAGAAACTCAAAAAGATTCCATTCGGAAGCCAACATAATCCGTCTCAGAAGCCCAAAATAATTCAGTTCGAACGCCCTAAAGGATTCCATTCGGAAAGATTTCAGCGCCCAAAAGATTTCAATCCGTAAGCTTAAAAGAAGTTCGATCTGTGGTTTTGTGTTTCCAAACACAATCAGTGTTGGGTTCCAAACGGAATCCTTTTGTCCTTCCATGGGTTTATGGATGGAATTCCATTACATTTTTAAAATCATCTACATTTTTTATAGAGAATAGCGTACTGAAAGTCTCTTTAATAAAGACACAAAAAAAAAAAAAAAAAAAAAGAGAATAGCGTACACATGTTCTAAGAAGTCTTCCAAAAATTTAAAAATAAATTCCATCATGTAAATAAATATCTTCATATTGTGATACAAAATGAAACACGTTTCCACATCTGGCATCCTTGTTTGTAACTAGGTACGATGGGGGATGGCTGCCTTCTTGACAACACACGAACGACTGCTGTAGTAGCATTATCAATTTTCGGTTTTGTGGCCATCCCACCACCGCAGCCTGGTGGCCTGGTGGCTTTCGACTTTGCTGCGGTCTACCAATCATTGCGGTTGAATTTTCCAACCCCAACCGAGGAGAAGCAACTGGAATGCTCGAGTGAGCGCTTTGCTATTTCACTCGGTCGGTTAGGCCACGACCACGTGTGACACCTTTGGCGTTGCTGGTCGGCGCTTCCTCTGCCGGGCGGCGATGGCCGAAATTCGCTTTACGGTTGAAGCACGGTAACTGCACCGGCCCAAGCAGACAGAGTCGCTAGAGGTGTTATTTTTTCTTCCTGGCAAATGAAAAAATAATAAATATATCGATTATATTTATGGAGCGGAACGGACACACCGAAAACCCGCTCGGAATATGCGGCGTACGTGTGGATATCGAGAACGAACGTGGTTCTCTACCTCTGTAGTGCAAGTCGGACGATTTGGTGTCCTGTTTCGGTGGGTATGAGTTTTGCAGCGAATCGAAAGCGAATGAAGAGTGGAAATTCTGAAGAAGCTTCGGTTGGTGCTGTAACTATCCCATCATGTTATTGTTTCCAATATTTTACGCTTAAATTTTTGCATAAACCATCACAATCGCAGAACAATGGTTTTCGGCGTTCCATAGATGATTCTCCAACATTGCAAGAATTGGCTTTGGGATATATTCCGCATGCGGTATGCCGGTATCGTCTTACCAATTCGCTGCTGCTCGGTTGTAAAGCGTCATGGATTATTGGGTAATATTTCACACATTGAAGGTAATTTGTCAGTTACGAAAAAAAGAGAGAAATTATGGGATGATCCGGAGTCAGCTGGAATGGCTAACTAGTAGGGTGGCTCAAAAAACACTTTTTCAATTTTTGGATGGGCCGCCCTCTTATTCGGTTCTATTTGATGCCCTGATGCTCTGGACAAAATTTCAGCCAAATCGGTCAACGTTTGGGCGGTGCTAAACTCGTTGGAAGTTTATATGGAAAAATGTATGCAGAAACATCCAAAAACAGTGATTTGCAGTTGGACGGCACTATTTACGATCAAGAACCATGGTACTCATTCAGATCTTGAAGAATTAAATACAGAATGTTATGCTGAAAACCGCGAGAAGATCAGAGTTTATTAGGCAAAGATATTAGCATTTTACTGGAGTGTTGTAGGGGTGAATTTATTTTTTTTCAAAGGTAAAAGAAACGAAATTTGCTCAAACCCCACTTCAGAGAAATGCTAATAACTTCGCCGGGCAAATTCAAATCTTCTCACGGTTTTCTGCTTAACATTCTGTAGTAAATTCTTCAAGATCTGAATGAGTATCATAGTACTTCATCGTAAGTTGTGCCGCCCAACTGCAATTTACTGTTTTTGGATGTTTCTGCATACATTTTTGCATATAAACTTCCAACGAGTTTAGCACCGCCCAAACGATTTGGCTGAAATTTTGTCCAGAGCATCAAGGCATCAAATAGAACCGAATAAGAGGGCGGCCCATCTAAAAAATTGAAAAAAGTTTTTCCCATAGTAATTTGAGCCACCCTACTAACTAGTGATGGTCAACTTTATTTCTTCATGCGAACATGAAATTGTGATTATTTGAAAATTCCACTGAAGCAACGAATGTTTCAATATTTATAAACGCCAAGTAAAAAGAATTTTATTTGTAAACGCTTCCAGGACGTAATTCCATTCAACGTAGCCCTATTTTTCAGAATAAAAAATCAGATGATACCACAAACATTGAAGGGCCTGAAGAGATCTAGATCGTGTACTACAACTTTTTAATTATTGTAATGAACGGATCTTCCTTTCGATTATTTATGTTTTTCGATATCACAAAAAAAAAATCTTCCTAATTAAGGTGTTTTTGTAAAGACCCTACAAAGGAGAATCTCTGTGGTTTCGATTTCAAACCATCAGAGCCGATAAAATTAGAAAAATCACTTTTTTATATTTTACTGATAACTACATACTAAACTATCTTCTTCTTACTCAATTAGTCAATCAAACAACTGAATTTCCTCATTAGTCACCGTCCGGAGATATTAATTTCTTAACATAAACTTCTTCCCCAAAAAGCTCATCTATCGCCTCGGAGGCATCGTGGTGACATCGCCACAGCAGTCCTCCTATCAACAGTCCCAGCCCTACCGCAGGCATCGTTCGGCAACCGTATCATCAGCAGGGGTGTGATTTATAGCACCACTAAATACCTTTTAGATAGGATAGAGGACCAACTGCTTACGGGCCCGGTCGGTGGGTAACCCGTTTGATTCCCGATTACGACTGCGGGCTGACAGTCGGAGGACTAATGGGATTAACTTTTAACAACAGAACAGATTACGACAACCATCCATTCCACGCCGGCCAGTAGCGCTGGAAAACAAGCTTACAAACTGCTTCCACTTCTTCGACACTAGCGCCAACATCGGTCCCGGGGGGATGATAGAAGGAAGTCGGTTGCTATTTATGCAGAGCTTCTTTTATACCCGGAGTGGTTTTGTCATTATTCATCACCAGCTGGCACTCTGGTTGGTCGGTCCCGTTCATCATCACAGATAAATGGACGTCCAGTCAGTTTCCATTTACTTTGCATTAGAATGAAATAACGATCGTGTGAAATATTATATTAAATGATGTAATATCAACGGAAGCGATACGAGCGCCTCCGGTTAGCCAATTGAAGTATCCCGCCTCGAGTGCTACGTCGGTTTGTCTGCCGTAGTTGGACGCACCGATTCAAACGGAGTCGGAATAAGGTATTTTAAATCCGTTTTGTCATCGTAATGGTGGTGTTTATTTTTCTTTCAACCTCCTCGAGAGATCCGAACGCTTAAGCTCGATAAGTTAATCTGAGTTGAATCTGCTTGTTTTGCCTGCGTCTTCCACGATGACGGAGCAGACGACGACGATCGGTCCGTTGCCGTCGGTCAGTTCCGTGCTGTGGAAGTAACCGAATCCCAAGTGGTTTGGATGATCGGAAGAGGCGATAATTGAAATATGCTTCTTGGGATTTCATCCCGGGCTCATCTGTCACGATTGCGTCAAAATCTTTTGAATTGCGCCGTTCACGTATTTACCTGGCTGTTGTTCGGCCAGATGTGCTTTTGTTGCCGTTCTTCCTTGTCCTACCTGGATGGAGATAATCAACAAACAGGATTAGGATTAAGCGTAGATACGTCATACGGATCATCCCTAACGGCAGCTGACCTTTCGTCAGCTGGACCGCTACGGACGGTCAGCATCTTCGGTTTCGCTGATTGATATTCCACGTGCATTCGATGCAACAACATGCAACGTAGTGACAAACAAACGCGATTCTTCTGATCTCGAACAATAAATTCACAAGGTACTTGTTAATTTTCTCACGCAAATCTCTTGCGATACGGCATATCATGCTTCGAACCGAGCAGTCAACCAACCAACCATATATGTACGTGTGATGTGCGCAACTGCAAGTTGGCAAAAGATGCTGCCGCCGCCGCTACGGTTGCTACTTTCACATCGCTGGAAGAACCTTACTCCGTACCGGTGCAGCATCACATTATTACATTATGCAAATTAATCATATTTGCAAGATTTATTTCCTTCTACGTGGCCGGCTGGCTCAGAATTCCGCGCGAACGAACTTTTGCGCGAATTTGTCGTGAGCACAATCAGAAAGTGAACTCGCAAAAAAAATGTTGCCTGCCATAACCACATACGTGTCTCCTCTGACCAGGACCGAGTGCTAACACGGAAAAAAAGACTTCTTTGAAAGAAACAATGAAATTCGCATTATCGATATCTAACCGACTCGATGCGGTAGGAAGACGATCGGGAGCTGGGGAAGAGTGCAGTGAAGGGTGTGCTCAGAATAAAAGTGTGTAACCACGAGTATGCTGAAACTCGGAACTGGTACATGGGAGGCTGATCACAAGCAGAATTCTTAACTAGGTCCTATTTGTACTCACGCATTCGTAAAACGTGCGTTAGAGTGATCCACTTTTTAAGTTGGAAAATATAAAACCAATTAAATATGGGTTGGGTTTTCTCTAAATTTGTAAATTGCAGAGCCAAGTAGATACTCCAAGTTATCCAAGAAGGTACTCAAAAATAATCCAAATGTGTTATTTTTAATATTGAAATAAAGCTGGTAGATGACGATTTATGTGGATTTGGTAGATTACTTTTGGCTTAAATCGACTTACAAAGAAGAGAGGTTACTAAATTTCGTTCAATGATCTTTCGACAATAAGGCAATTTTACCGTAAATGTCATTTGGGTGGACATTGTTGACCATATTATCCATTCAGTAATTTACATTTGGCCGTATGACCAGTTTGGCCAAACAAGATTTTCATCCAAATGGCCCATTCTGTCAAACGACCATTTCGGTATTTCGGGATGATCACCTATTCGGCCAAATAACCTTTTTGGCCAAATAACCTGTTAGGGAAAACGACTTTTTCGGCCAAATTACCAGTTCGGCCGTATTTTGCTTTCAGCCAATGGAATTTCCCCAGAATTTCTTATGGACAATACACTAGATAACTGCAACGCATTCTAGGCATCAAACGGTTGTTAGCCTAAGTCAGATGCTATAGAAGTGCACCTGATTGAGCAGCGCAAGCATCATCGACTTTGACATCGTTTTGAAACTCAGCGGTCCGATAACTGCAAAACTGTTACAACTATAGAATTGTAGTGAAAAAGCATTGCAGTTGAATTACTTACAATAATTATTACAATTTCTTTTATAAATTCAAAGGAATTCCTTAAACATTACGAACAATTTTCCGTTGAAGTCCAAAGATTTTATTATCGAAATCTACATTTTGAACAAACTTCAACGGAAAATCTAAGGATTTTTTTGTTAATACTTTGAAGAATTTCTCATAAAAAATTCTAAGAATTTCCTGAAAATATTCCGAAAAATATTCTGTTTTGATGTTTGTCATGCTAAACTAGCCGTCCTAATTAATCTAGATTGAGCAGATTTCTAGGCGGAATTCTTAAGATTCTTCCGTTAGTGTCTTGAAAATATCCCGAAAAAAGCAAATAAAAATCTTAAAGAAACGTAATAAAAAAATTGCCACGCCGAAAACGCCACCGTCGCCGACCAAAATTCTGACCAACGCAGCCGCCGCCGAATATCGGATCGGCGCACACCTCTATTGCTGGGTAAACGGCTAAAACCGTGAAATGGGGTCCCATTAAAGCCGTAGCGTGGGCTTTCAGTGTCTATGGCGAAATCTTTCTTGGGCATTTCTTAGTTCTAAGTAAAATTAAACGTACAATAATTTATATTTAGAAAAAATTGAATCTTACTTAAAAGAAAATAAGATTACAAGATAAAGATTCCTGTTTAAAGATGCCTCAATATTCATCTTCCCTCAGAATGTTTTGGAATTTTTGCGATATTTTCTTTTATTTGTAGTTAATAAGTTAGGAAAACTGGCCATTTCAAGAACATCGGTAAAGTACGCTTGATAAGCGTGACCCTTTTTTAATATTCAGATGTTCACATCAAGACGCGTGCAAGCAGTAAGGATTGCCAAATATCCATAAAATACCTTGACAACTCTTGAATTTTTTGAAAAGGTGTTGGAAAATTAATAAAATTTACGCAAATCAAAGGAACTTTTGTTGTGAACTTAGGCACTACTAGATCTATTGGGTAATACGATCCAACACTCGAGTAAGATGGTCAACGGTTAGATTGGCAGATTGATTGCCGTAATTTTCTTATTATTGTGATTTTTTATTAGAAATAAGTTCCACATATCGATTCCCGGAATCGTCAATACCAAGATAAATTAAAATTTAAAAGCTGGTGTAGCTTGGTCGGCAGTTCGAAGAAACTTCTAAATAGATTCAGTTGGGGGAATATTGGTCGAAAGTAGGAATCGCTATAGGACTTATTCTGATCAAGCGAAGCCCAGCTCTAAAGTGAGTTTGTTGGTGGCTGAAATCGCCATCGAACCTTTTTTAGTCAAGAAATATCCAACTCTGGAGTAGGTTAGTTGGAAATTTGGAGATACTTCATAAGACATAAGAGTTGGGTCATTAAAGTTCAACTATGACGGGGGCTGGTTAATAATCGAAGACGTCTTCGGAAGCAAGATGGTCAAGGACAAATACAATCTTTCAATCTTTGAATAATTCTGGATTTGATTATTATTTTGAGAAACTACCAACTTCAACCAGTTAATTTGGTAGCTGAAATTTAGCAAAACCGCCATACGGGTACCATCTTTTCAAACACACACTCGATTTGGGTATCCCTGAGAATCCGGAATATATTTCAAAACTAAGATCAATGCTTTAGGTAACTCAAAAATATCACTACCGCAGACCTCGGGTTTTGTTATGTACCAACGGTACACACTACCCGAGCAAAGTCTGATATCAAAAATAGAGCAAATTGAAAACATGTCTTGATTCCGTCATCAAATCATGATTTGTTTTCAAATTGCAATTTTCGTAAGGGGAAGAGACGTTTGGCCGACATTTGGCTGAATTGAATTAAAAAAAAAATGAAACAGTCTCTCACATATCATCTCTGTATACATATAAGATATGTTGCATACCGTGAGAGACTTTTTTCGCATGCTGTCATGATTAAGCACTGATTCGGAGGCCTACACCCCATGATAGATACTTACTTGATACTTGATGGGCTACAGCTCTTCGATGAACCCCCACCCCATGATAGACTTCTTTTAAAAAGCTTCAAACGCGGGGAGCACTGTTCCCGATGATGCATTTCAACTTGTTCTTCACAGCTGTGAATTGGTCATTGGGCCGAACAGGTCATTTGGCCGAACATCCTTCTCACTCATCACTTCTAACTTCTTTCTAACTTGAGTGAGTGAGTGAGAAGTGAGATGTAAGACATCAAATGACACATTCGACCGAATAACCTTTTCGCCCAAATGACCTATTCGGCCAAATAACGCTTTCCGGCCAAATGACCTATTCAGCCAAATGACCTGTTCGGCCAAATGACTTATTCGACCAAATGACCTATTCGGCCAAATTAACTATTCGGCAAAATGACCTATTCGGCCAATGACCTATTCGGCCAAATGACATATTCGGCCAAATGACATATTCGGCCAAATGACCTATTCGGCCAAATGACATATTCGGCTAAATGACCTATTCAGCCAAATGACCTATTCGGCCAAATGACCTATTCGGCCAAATGATCTATTCAGCCGAATGACCTATTCGGCCAAATGACCTATTCGGCCAAATGACCTATTCGGCCAAATGACCTATTCGGCCAAATGACCTATTCGGCCAAATGACCTATTCGGCCAAATGACCTATTCAGCCAAATGACCTATTCGGCCAAATGACCTATTCGGCCAAATGACCTATTCGGCCAAATGACCTATTCGGCCAAATGACCTATTCGGCCAAATGACCTATTCGGCCAAATGACCTGTTCGGCCAAATGACCTATTCGGTCAAATGACCTATTCGGCCAAATGACCTATTCGGCCAAATGACCTATTCGGCCAAATGACCTATTCAGCCAGATGACCTATTCGGCCAAATGACATATTCGCTCATATGACCTTTTCGACCAGATGACCTATTCAACCAAATGACCTATTCGGCCAAATGACCTATTCAACCAAATGACCTATTCGGCCAGATGACCTATTCGGCCAAATGACCTATTCGGCCAAATGACCTATTCGGTCAAATGACCTATTCGGCCAAATGACCTATTCGGCCAAATGACCTATTCGGCCAAATGACCTATTCGGCCAAATGACCTATTCGGCCAATTTACCTATTCGACTAAATAATCTATTCAGCCAAATGGCTATTCGACAAAATGATCTTTTCGGATAAATAACTTTTTCGGCCTAATGGATATTCGTCCAAATGGCCTATTCGGCCAAATAACCTATTCGGTTAAATGGCCTATTCTGCCAAATGACCTATTCGGCTAAATTACCTATTCGGCCAAATAACCTATTCAGCCAAATGGCTATCCGGCCAAATGATCTTTTCGGTCAAATGTTTTTTTCGGCAAGATGGCTATTCGGTCAAATGGCCAATTCGGCCAAATGACCTATTCGGCTATATGACCTTTTTGGCCAAATGACTTTCGGCCTAATGGTCTGTTCGGCCAAATGGTATATTCGGCTTTCGGCCAAATGGGATTCGACCGAACTTTATTCGGCTAAAGGGCCCTTTCTCTATTTTTTTGCTATACATTTTGTTCTTTCAACCGTTAAGACGACCAAAAGGATATCAATCTGAGTTATCAAAATTAGGCGATTTTACAACAACAACATGAGTTCCATGCCATTCTTTATCTTATTATAAGATTTTTCTTGGATACTATAATTCACGCCAGAAAGCAAGGCCCTACTTCGTAACCGAGAGAAAAAAATAGAATAATGGAAATTTCACACGGTGTGGTATAGGAAATCTATCTTATTCAGATTTTCTTCATTCCTTCAGCCGATATTTTCGTTATCATATCCGGCGGGTTTATATAGAAATTTCGCATAGGCAGTTCACAAAGCGAATTCCCACCTAGTATGCAGGGCAACGTCTGTCGGGTCGATTAGTTAAGTATACTTTTAATTACCATCGTCGGGGGTGACAATGGGTCAAATGGGGGTAAGAATGGGTCACTGTTCCAAGTACTTAGAATGCTTGTAGAATAGATTGAATATATCTGATGACAAGAAAGACTAAAATATGAGAGACCTTTTTGAACGATTTTGCTATCCGACCTCCAGGCTGCCGGTGAGAGCGATGACCCATTCTCACCCCCCAGACCCATTGTCACCCCCGATTGCGGTATTATTTAATAATAATAAATTTAAGGAAAAGCAAACAAATTTTTATGCATAGAGAAGATATTGAAAAAGCAGCCAATTCTTAAGATTGTTGAATTTCTTACCCCACAGACCAAAAACTGTTTGACTTTAAAAAAAAATATGAAGTATTGAAGGCATTTTAATTTTCATTTCCTATATCATGCCATGGACATTAAGGATCGCAGCAATCCATGCGGATGGTTGCTTTTGAATTTGCTGTCACGTTTTTGTTCGTTCCCGCTAGAATTAGATTCGACTGATGTCTATTTTTTGCATATATTACTAGAAGAAAAAAGTTTAAGTAATCTGAAGTATGAAATTTACGCGTTCAGCGGCCTTTAATAAATAGTATTTCCTAATTGAGTGCGCGAAATCGTTTGTGTAGTTTGTATACGGAGATGTCTTTGGTGAAATATGTGTGGCTGTGTGTTAATATCAGAAATACACGATAAATAAGACGAGTTTGTACAATCCCATTTAATTCCACCATTTAATTGTAACTTGACAGATACGTATAACGACCTCAACAGTAAGGTCGCCTTCAGTGTCTCGTACTTGACTCGAACCCTATTCTGCCAAATGACCGTATGGGCTGTGCAACCGGCAACTGACGATAGTTTAGTGTATGGTCTGAGAATCGAACCAATGGCCATCCGCTTTTAAGGCAAACGTGTAGCCAAATATGCTACGGCGAAAATACCGAAGCATCACTAAATAATTTATCAAGCACAACTCTTCTATAACATAAGATTGGGGTTTAAACGCTCAGCGTTAATTAAGCCTTGTTTCGACAATTCTGAGTCCATAATGACTCGTTCACGCAAACCAACATCACTAGCAGAAAGATAAAGACTTCCGCTACATGATCAATATATTAGTTTGTCTAAACAAAGAAAAATGGACTTAGAATCAGTGAGATGAGGATTTGTTCACATTTGGCTTGTAAGCCGTGAATTTGGCTTACGAAAGATTTTTGAAATATGCCTTGAAATATAGACCAAAATCAAATTTTCTCCAAGTTTTGTTCAAGTTGAAAATGTACAGTTTTTTCAATATCGCATCATCTAAAGACGGAGTTGAGTATTAGAAGGTAGAGCTACTCGGTCATATCGGAACAAACCAACAAATGAGATAAATTTAAAAAATATCACATTTAAAAATGTTTTCGAAAATCAGATTAGGCATATTGGTCGAATTGGAGATATTATGTGAACATTAGATTGTCTCCGATTGCGCTTACTTCATAAACTTGCGGTTTTTCCTGTATCTGCTCTGTTTATTTAATCTGTCAATAAGGCATAAGGTAAGCAATATCAAAAATTTATCATGCAGAATTGTGATCTCTTCCTTTGGCAAGAAAATGTAGGCACATCAACAATTAAATAGACTTTCTTCATGGTTGGCACAAGAAGAAAAACATATTTACTAAATCGTTTCTAACAAGTCGCTCGTACCGCATCCAACAATTGTTAGATTTTCTTACAACTCTGAATAAGAATCTTCCAAAATCTGTATAAGAACTGCGCAGCTTATTGTTGATCTTGGGCACATTTATTTTAAAAATTTGATTTTTCTTTAATCACTAAAACCATCCTAATACGATTTTCTGTAAAACTAAGATCATCATCTAAAACGCATTTACTGTCAGGACTCACCCCACACTTTACACAATCTGCACGTTCCACAGATAAATCGCGTCCTACCTCATCATTTTCCACTGGGAACGCAACGACAAACACTCCATCCACCGGCTTGTGATCCCATACCTCACAGCCAGCAGAGCTAATCCACAGACATGATGGCAGCGCCACAGTGCGCGTGGTTGCGTTTTCCAAAAAATCATTCTATATTTCCATCGCGCTTTATCCCTAACCCGGCCAAATAACCAAATCAAATTAAGAAGATAAACAAAACAATAACATTCAGCTTGAGTGGGTGCTGTCGAAGTTTAACCCTTTCAGCGGTGGCATTTTTTGCCGACGGACAGACGCGCGATATCGCATCCATTTCAGACTGGTCCAAAAAAAATCCCGATACTTGATATATGTATTAGTAAAAATGTATTATCCAAACAATGGAAAATCATCAAACAATTCCTATTTCTGAAACGTTAAACACCTCAAATTTTGATAAAATTTTAATAATATTCTTCCACATATTTTGACTTTAAATCTATTAAAACTTTACTTACTTACTTTAGACTTTAAATCTATCACAAATCAACATGAAAATGCAGACAAGTCTAAATTGTTGATGAAGCGCGGGTGCGGAAATGAAGGGTGTCTGTGATGCGATGATGCCTCGCAATTTCCGGAAAAGCCGCCCCACGCCACGCGGTCTTTTTTTTTTTTTTTTTTTTTTTTTTTTTAACGAAGGTAATGGAAATCTGCAAACAGACACCTGGGGAGGCGAACCCAGGTAGTGTGGGGATGGGATCACCACTCCCGACCCACTAAAACCAACTCCTTCCTCTCCAGTCATTCCCCCGGCCCGCAATTAAGCAATACTTCGGGGGATGACTATTGGGCATTGCGCCCCCTCCATGACGTACACAAGTGCACGTATGCGCCTCAACTCTTCGACACTCCCCATGCAACACATTTGCACAAGACACACTGGCACCACATGTGCCCCAACACTCACCTACCTATGCCGCTTGAATGACTGCAAGGGTACAACGGGTACCTTGCAGGGGTACCCCATGCCGCCATCTCACAGCATAGGCAGTCCTCACTCAGTGTGGTGTTCACCCCATCCTGCAACAGGGTGGCACCACTTGTCTACCAAGCCGGAGGCGACCCTAGGTTGGTGGCTCCTATGCCGCTCCTACCTCAGCTACGAGGCAGACCCTTTCATGTCTCCTATTTCTGAGGTGCCGCAGAAGCATCAACCCCCCGACACTCCTGCCAGTCATAGCGAGACTTTCGTGTCCCCTACTTCTGAGGTGCCGCAGAGGTATCTGCCCCCGACACTCCTGCCAGGCCTAGCGAGACTTCACTCAATCCGTCCCTGGCAGCCGGATCACACTACTGCCTAAGCAGCCACTCTGACCACACGTACCATGCGAGTCTAACTTATGTGCTCACCCATACATCCAGTCCCAATCGCTTGCACCACTTGTGCACCACTCTCTTGACATTCAGTCTCTCACTCAGTGGGGGTTGTAATACCCCCATCTCCCATTTTTATCCACTCTGTGCACCTCCTGTGCATCGTTTGGGCGTGGAACACCCGGCACGTCAAGCGTGCCTAACACTCACCTACCCGGGCTTTGATACTGTCAATAGGACTCCATAAGGTACTATGCCGGTAGCACCCACCCATTGACGTTTCGAGGCCCAGGTAGTCCTCAGCCAATGTGGTGGTCTCCCCATCCTGGGACGGGGTCACACCACTACCTTACATGTCTCCGATTTCTGAGGTGCCGCAGAAGCATCAACCCCCCGACACTCCTGCCAGACGCAGCGAGACTTTCGTGTCCCCTACTTCTGAGGTGCCGCAGAGGTATCTGCCCCCCGACACTCCTGCCAGGCCTCACCAGACTTCAGTCATTCTAACACTACCGACCATGCGTACCATGCGAGACTTACTTGTGTGCTCACCCATACACTCGGTCCCTCATTCTGTGGGGGTATTACGAGTAATACCCCCAACTTCCATTCGCTTGCACCACATGTGCACCACTTGGGGGTGTGTGGGTACCACCCACTGCCACCCGCTTGCCGCCGAAGCAGCCCTCACTCTGTGGAACCTCCACAGGCTCCGTTAACGACCTGGCTAATTGTTTCACCCCCCAGGCCATTCATCCCTTCGGCACGGGTCGCCTGACACCTTGGGATTCGGGGTTAGGGGCTTGTATGCTTTAAGCGGCACACGGTCGCTTGATAAGGTTTGCTTGCGGATATGTGTTTTTGGGGGGGGAATTAACAGCGCCCCCTGTTAACGCCACCACCTCCTAGGCAGAACCCCCTGACTCACAGACGGCTGGGGAGGGGTCGTCAAGCCCTTGGACATGGTCCCTGCTGCCCGCCACGCGGTCTGTCGTCATCGGCGCGGTCGGGCCAGAGGACTGGGAGACACGTGTTGTTCGAGTTGCTACCGAGCGCGGGGTTGTTTGATATTTTTATTTAATTTCAACGATATTGTTATCATTATTTTCCTTCCGGTTTTGTTTGTGTGCGTTAGCGTTTGTGGGTTAGATGATACGAGCGTGAACCATTGATGCACAGTTGAACGCAATTTTATCATTATTTTGCGTTCCTTTATTTGCACCAACAAGTTGCAACGGTATCAGTTGGGAATACAAATGATTCAGTTAATATCATGTCCAGAGTCATGATATTCCTAAAATCGAATTAAAACAAATTTATAAACCAAATTTGCTTTTCCCAACCGTTTATTTGGTACACTCAGACTTGCGTGACACTTAATTTGCAGTGACTCGAGGTAAAGTTTACATTATTTGAAGATACAAGTGGCTAAGGATTTAAGAAAAGTAAATTCCAGCTGCTCACCGAAACTACAATGATAGTCTCCTTTATTCTAGCGTATAATACGTAGCTGCAAAGTATTATTTTTTTGGGTCTTCAGTGTTTGTTTTTCAGCTCCAGGATTCATTCCGAATTTCATTTAAACAACACATTTTTTCTTTTTCTTTATTACCGTGATTTTTAAGTTTAAACATAACAGAAAATTACGTTATTTGGTAACTTTTTATTTTGGTGTATTAATAGTATCGACAAATTTTAAATATTTTTACACTCAATATCACACTATTAGAATTTTTTAAAATTTCTAGTGAAAATTTAAAAAAAATGAATTCTGAAATCCCTGTTAAATGGCACGAATCTGCTAAAACATACCTCAGTTAACTACTACCAATCCTGCTTAATTTAAGCTTTTCGATTAATAAATATCATTATCATACCAGTCACCAGACGTCAGTTTCAATTCCAAGTGTTTTTAAGATTTTTATTTAATTTAGAAGATTTCTCGAATGCTTAAACCCATTCCACTCTACAAAAATCAAATAAAATAGAATAAAGCACAAATAAAACGATAGGTTACTTAGTCAGAACTGTTAATCATATTTCCCATTTCCAAAAGCCATCAATTTGTTCTGGAAATTAAAATTAATCCTTAATATAGCCCAATTTAACCTACCTCCCATCAACAAAAATCGTCCCCAGATCAAGTGCTTCCTTCGGTGGCACCGAAAACTTTGACATAAATTTCACCCTGCATGCCTATAAGCAAAAACAACTTAACCCGGGTGTGCGTAATCGACGAAATACGCCCAAAAACGCTTAAACCTCCATCGGGCTAATAGTGGCAGTTACCATAAAAATAATAATTCCATGATCATCCTTTCCTTTTCCCCCCATATGCCTGCCCGTGCTTGCCGAAAATAGTGACACTGTTGCTGGAAGTCTGGAAGTCGGACGTAGTGCGTTGGGCGGTGTACACCTCAATATCGGGCATTTCGGGCCCATTCGATAATCCACCCAATAATGCAATCATAAAACTATAAAAATAACGAATAAAAAGCTGTAAATTAAGTGCCTAATGGACACTTAAAACTCGAAGCTGACAACCACCAAAACTGGAGGAAATCGGATACAGCCTCCTCACGCACACACGGCCCCTCCTCTAAAGCTTGGCATCGCTCCATGTTCGGTGAAATGCGATTTCACTGCGGAGACATATCGGGCCGATATTAATTTTCAATTAAAACAAACAGGTTCAGCGTTTAATCGATTTTATGTTATTGAAAAATTATTTAAATTTTGCTTTTATTTCGATTTTATTGTTATGGGGGGATTTGGATCTCGCGCACTGCAGCCCGCGGAACCGATGGTTGGTTGACGTCGTTGCGGTTCGGATCGTTAAAATCACGCCGACTTGACCGGGGCGGTCGGCGGCGGTCAATTCCCGGATCGCGCGCACAGCTTTATGGCTCCCATCGCAACGTGCTCTTTCGGGAGTAGTTTGACCGGCCGGCGGACCAACCGCCGCCACAGTCGCACAGCGTTCGATTTTATGTGTGTAGACTTTTGAGGAAATTGTCGTTGTTTCGCGTTGTCGTGGGGCCCATTGTCGGCTTCGATTCTTGGCCACGCGGTGTCAATAGTAGAACTCCGATGAGCAACAACGAGGGCGGAAAGATCAAATTTAATGAGATTATAATTTATGCTAAGTGCAATAAAACGAAGGTATAAATGTTTGACAATTATGGCTCCCCGCCGCGGTGTGGCAGGCGGAATATTGGTTCCACGCAATCCCCACGCTGATTCGAGCGGGGAAATTGGCAGGGTTGCCATTTTGAGATGAAACAATAAAGGCTGTTTGTAATAGCACTTTCCACATAAAAAATGCAAAAAAAGTTGGGAAATGGAAGAATATTTTTTTGTTTTGATAAGACTAAATTTTATTGTCAAGTTATTTAATGTTTGACTGCAGTGAAGTTTCGGAGCTAATATGGCCGGGGTTCAGTCAAATCGCCAAGCGCTAATAAAAATAATCCATTTTTTCACACAATTTTTTTTTTGCATTTTCATACGTTGCCATTTCGAAAGTTTTTCACACCGCCAGTCTCTGGTTATTGGGTTGCTAGTAAAATAAAGTTTTCTATAAAATTATGTCAGAATTTTGCACTTCAATCAACTGTCAGTGAGCATCCGATATTACAAATAATTGAACGACGCAGTTTTGGTTAAGAAATGTCATGTCATTGGACTAATCAGCAAATAATTATAATAAAAGTTATTCACAATTTGGAATTTTTGGTGAACCTGAAACGAATGAAGGATCCTGAATTCGGATACCAGAATTAAGAATATACGTTGAGACCTGTGATGTGATCGATCTATCCAGAGTTCTTCCGATATGTCACTAGTTCAGATGAAGTAGATTTCCTTTCGTTCCGAAATCCTCTCTTTCTGGTATTAGTTCGTCAAAATTTTACTTATTCGTTCCAATTTATTACATTTCGGTAGATTTCTATATAGAACCAGAAATGATTTTTAAAACAGTTGCAGAGATAGTAGCGTCTCGCAGAATTGATTCTATGGGAACACACAAACCATGCTTCTGATAGATGTTTCTGGATGTCCGCTGAGAGCCTCGAAGTTTCCTCATCGACCGACTGAAGTTACCCTTTTGCCCATTTCTAATATTTTTCAGTAATGAAGAATTTCGCAGTCTTAGGGCTATGAAGCTGTCTTCATGTTATATACCCCCACAAGGCTTTGGAACTGTTCCAGGGTGGAAAATATTACCAGATTCATAATTGGAAACCACATTTCACTTAGCCATATGGCTAATATGGAACAATAATTTAAAAAAACTTGAGTTACAAAGGCTCTCACTCCAAAATCGAACGTTTTATAGAAGCCTTGGAGACCCATAGTGTTATTAAAGGCTTGTGTTCGTAATGTGTATTGCTAATGAATTTCGCGACCTATACTGCTGAGAGCACTTTTTTACGCACCAAAGCGCTGCATACTAGACACATGCACCGTACACACTCAGTTTTTATTTCTGCAGCTCGGCAAAATCCGCACAGCCGTGTGCCCAGCATAATAAAAACTGATATCCCGTCAGAAATCAGGGTTGTTAGCTGGGTTTCGGTAAATTATTTGCTGATTTTCAGCAACTTTGACAGATATCTCGGCGAAAAACATGTTTGCTGGGGCTCGGCTGTGCGAATCTCGGTAAAAGTTGAACAAATTGCTGAGATCCCGGTAAAAAAATTAAGTATGTATGTAGTATGAAGCACATTCGCTGCCAGCTGGATAACTCGGATTGAGTCTGCTCAATCAAAATTTGTTAGATTTGTGTTGAGATTCCTTCCTTGGTCGAATGAAGTCAATCTTCCTCGTTATGCAAATTGATGCCAACTTTTGGGATTGCTGTGAAGGCGATAAGACCAAAAGGCTATATTTGTGACAACATTTTTGCTAAACAAGATTTAGGGTTAAGGCAGGCATTTTCGCCTTTCCGTCATAGTCTCGAAAACCAATAAAAGAGACACTTTTTTGTCAAACGTTTTTGCCAGATGTTGTGTTTAATGTGTTTTACTTCGCTTCGTACAGAGAAAGTTAAATAAAAAAACCCAGATTAATCAACCTAGCGGTGATAGTGCCTTTCTCGTTTCTTTTGAGTGAGCAATTTCTACACACTTTTGGTATAGAAAAAAGTATTTTGGCCAAAACTTCTGAGCTCATAGTCCGATTTGGTCAATTTTCAATACGAAACAATGGGACAAGGTTCCGCGTCGAACGAAGCTTGTTGCGAGCAAATCGGTTAAGGTTAAGTACATGGAACATGAGTGAGATTACAACACACACAGACATCACTTCAATTCGTCGAGCTGAGTCGATCATTATATAACACTATGGATCTCCGGACCTCCTATAAAAAGTTCATTTTTGGAGCGAACATTAGCCTTTACGTATACTTTGTATACGATAAAGACAAAAAGTATTTTGGCCAAACTTCTAAGTCCATAGTCCGGTCGGGTCAATTTTCAATAAGAAACAATGGGGCAGGATTCTGCGTCGAATGCAACTTGTTGCGAGCAAATCGGTTGAGGATAAATGCCCAAAAAGTGAGCTAGACTTTTTAAGGTGCTTTTATATGAAAAAAAGTATTTTGGCCATAACTTCTAAGCCCATAGTCCGATCAGGTCAATTTTCAATAGGAAACAATGGGACAGGATTTTGCATCGAATGCAACTTGTTCGGTTGAGAATAAATGCCCAAAAAGTGAGCTAGACTTTTGCGCACACACACATACACACACACAGACATCACTCCAATTCGTCGAGCTGAATCGATCGGTATATAACACTATGGGTCTCCGGGCCTCCTATAAAAAGCTCGTTTTTGGAGCGAACATATAGCCTTTACGTATACTTTGTATACGAGAAAGGCAAAACAGGACTCCACTTTGTTCGTCCGTAGTAACTTATACAACAATATTTTTCATCAGCTTGACAAACTGAGCAAATGTCTGTTTGTGTGTATGAGTATGTATGTGTGTGCAGAAAAGCTTATGAAAACATTAGCCAGTTTTTGCTGAAAAAAAGTATTTTGTTAAGTATTTCTTCAATAAATCTTTTAAATGCTCTCTCGTATATAGTTCATCTTGCAGATTTTTGTTAGTTCTCAGAGTAGAACTGAAGTAGAACTTCTAATAGTTTAATAGATTTTATGTGCGTTTTAAAAGCAAATCTGAAAAATAATTACCGAACAACTGTTGGTTGAAATATGTTTAATATTCTGCAATCAAATCTGCGAGAGAATCCTTGGACGGTGCATTTAAAGGCAGGCTTTGGTATTAGATGGTTAACTCATCTAACACCAAAGCCTGCCTCTAAATGCAACGTTCAAGAATTCTTTTAATTTATATTCAACAAAACTGACCTTATGAGCCTTTAGAAGGGGTTCAAAGTTTAATTTCAGTATTCTAGGCAAGGGCAGTTTGGCCAAAAATCATTCCAGCCTTTTGGGCGAAGGCTACTAAACCGAAAGTTATTTAGCGGATTTTATGTGGTTGAACAAACCATTATTTTATGTGTCGAATTAAACCATTTGACCAAAATTGTCATTCGGCCGGAAAGGTCGTTTGGTATAAAAGGTCATTTATGTTCTTTTCTTAACGGATAATGATTGAGAATTTAAAAATAAAAATAAAAAGCGTAAAATAAGAAGTAAAAAACAAGAAGTGAAACGGAATTTGTGATGAACTATCATTCTCATGTTAAAAATGAGTGCGTGTTGGCTCTTGTTTCGGACGGCAGAACGATCGCGCGATTTGCCGAAATTTTGTGTTTTGTTTTGTTTTTCCCTTAGGACGGTTCGTAAGTAAATTGATGAATGTATTTTATTATTTTTACAGCATATACTGTTATTGACAAACGCTCTATATTGTCGAATAGAGCTCCCTATTGTTCACCTTTCCCACTAACACAAATTTTCCTTCCCGAGACATCTATGAAGGTAGTATGGGTTCCCTGCGTCTTCACTAGTAGATGTTGAACTAACATTCCTTCCCTTCCTTCCGTGATTGTAAGGACGTGGCCAGGTATACAACTGCTACTGTATAGGAAAAGGTACTAATCCCAAGTACCAATTTGCGACAATATACAGTAGATTGCTCAATTCAAGCTCTGTCTGATAAGGGGGCGGGTGTCGCGGGAGAGGGTTCTCTTCGTCGACTTCCCCTCATTTGAATGGAGGTGACAGGCAGGAATTTCTTTGCAGTTTATCACCTCAGAATGCAAGTTCGCATTGTTTTCTTTCGTTCTGAGGTGATAAACCACAGAGATCTGCTTCTTGTCACTTTTGTTTAAGAGAAGGGAGGTCGACGGGGAGAGTCCTCTCTTGCGACATTCGCCCTTATTCCAGATGGAGCTTGAATTGAGCATTGTATAGCCACCCACGATTTGTACAATCACATATGCTATGCTAACTATCATTCTCATGTTAAAAATCACTTTAATGAAGCTGTTGCGATTGCGGGAGGTGCCTTGTTGATCACCGACTCTTCCAGCAGAAAAAGACAAATGAATGTCGTAGATAAGCTACAAAGCTTTAAGGCCAGTATCGTCTTAAAAAGTAGAAAAGTTACGGAATTTTGTTCATTATTACCAAGTGGAATTTTGAAAACTGATCTGCATGGAGCGAAATGTCATTTCTACTTACAGAATAATCAAGCAGATTATTTTTCCGGAAGTGAAGTGACAGCTCGCATTAGTTTGTCTGAGAACCTTACAGGACCTTACTGTTAGAGAAAATATGTTTCGATTCTTTATTTTTTCATTTTACTAAACGGAAACGGCTGGCAACAGGTTAAAGCGATAGCCGAGCAACGCTCAGGATGGAGATCTTTCAAGTCGGCCCTTTGCACCACCGGAGGTGTACAGGATCCATAAGAAGAAACGGAATTTAACATGCGATTGAGATAGAAAAAAAAATCTTTTGAACACGATACCAACCATTAGAAAAAACTCTATTGAGGAATAACTTAAACATAATTTGCAACTTATATATTCGGTAAATGTTATACGAAAACACTCCCTCACAAGCAATGAAGTTCAACTTCTGGTGATTCTTTGTCTGACTGCCATCTAGCCTACACCTTTTTGACTAGGGATGTTTAATTTTAAGCTTCTGACAGAGCTATTTTTTGTTCAAATTGCTTCACGCAACCGAAGCTTTAAAAAAAGTGAAACTGCTTATTGTGAAAAGTGATAAGTGCGAAATAAGGTGCGAGAAATGAGATTACTCAATTTTCGCTGAAAAGTGCGAAGTGAGAAAGGAGATGAGATAAATGAGGGGCGAGAAGTTAGTTGAGATGGCTCAGGAGTAACAAGTGAGGAATCATAGCGAAGAAGTGAGACATATCACATCTTACTTATTACTTCTCACTTCTCAAGTGATGAGTAACAGTGATGTGTAACAGTGGAGAACAGAGTCGCACACTTGTCATATACCAGTCACTGTGACTTATATGCAACCAAATCCAGTCACATTGGTGTTGCTGCAACAAAATCGCAATCATCAATCACTTATTACTTCTCACATTCACTCATGTTCAACCAAACAACATTTTCGGTCGTATGACCCGTTCGGCCAAATAGCATTTTTGGTTAAATGGTCTCTTCTGCCAAATGACCATTCTGTTCAATCGGCTTTGTCGGTCAAATAACCCATTCGGCCGAGACTTTTAAGTCATATGACCAGTTCATCTAAACGACATTTCCGGTTGTATGTCCCACCAAAGATTACAAAAGAATCGTTCACCTAATCTTGAAGACTGCATGCCGATAAAAAAAAACCCATTCCAGTTAATTACAAACCAGTCGTTTACAACTATGACAAGCAGCAAGTCACGCTTGCACATGATATTTTGTCATGTTTTCTGAAAAAAATAACAACAATAGAATTATTTAGAAGTTTATTTGCATTCGATACAGGAAAATGTAAGGGGCCCTCCTTAGCCGTGCGGTGAGACGCGCGGGTACAAAGCAAGACCATGCTGAGGGTGGCTGGGTTCGATTCCCGGTGCCGGTCTAGGCAATTTTCGGGTTGGAAATTGTCTCGACTTCCCTGGGCATAAAAGTATCATCGTGTTAGCCTCATGATATACATATGCAAAAATGGTAACTTGGCTTAGAAACCTCGCAGTTAATAACTGTGGAGTGCTTAATGAACACCACTAAGCTGCGAGGCGGCTCTGTCCCAGTGTGGGGATGTAATGCCAATAAGAAGAAGAAGACAGGAGAATGTAGTTATACATAAGCCACTATTGAAAACAATTTTATTTCATTAGTCAACAACATTGTGCCGGAGGTTGGTATGAAAATTTTGTTTTTCACCAAATCAAACAGAAAAACACATCTAGACCAACATTTGAAAAGGGCGTAACAGCCAAAATTTATTCCTTCTGATTCTTCGTCTACATATATAGCCCTTTTTGTCATCAGAATTGGTTTTTAGTCTTTAGCCAGGATGGAGTATAACTACATACATTCATTCATTTATTTAGTTAACATCTAAACAGATAACACTGAATCAACAATTTGACGCCACAATGCACGGTTTGAGGCCGCATCTCTCCATCCTCGGATACGCCCCACGCTCGCCAAGTCGTTCTGCACCTGGTCTGCCCATCTCGCTCGCTGCGCTCCACGCCGTCTCGTACCTGCCGGATCAGACGCGAACACCATCTTTGCAGGGTTGCTGTTCGGCATTCTTCCAACATGTCCTGCCCATCGTACCCTTCCGGCTATAGCTACCTTCTGGATACTGGGTTCGCCGTAAAGTTGGGCGAGCTCATGGTTCATTCTTCACCGCCACACACCGTCTTCTTGCACACCGCCAAAGATGGTCCTAAGCACTCGTCTCTCGAATACTCCGAGTGCTTGCAAGTACTCCTCGAGCATTGTCCATGTTCCATGTCCGTAGAGGACAACCGGTCTTATAAGCGTCTTGTACATGATACATTTAGTGCGGTGGCGAATCTTTTCGACCACAGTTTCTTCTGGAGCCCGTAGTAGGCCCGACTTCCACAGATGATGCGCCTTCGTATTTCACGACTAACGTTGTTGTCAGCCGTTAGCAAGGATCCGAGGTAGACGAATTCCTCGACCACCTCGAAGGTATCCCCGTCTATCGTAACACTGCTTCCCAGGCGGGCCCTGTCGCGCTCGGTTCCGCCCACAATCATGTACTTTGTCTTTGACGCATTCACCACCAGTCCAACTTTTGTTGCTTCACGTTTCAGGCGGGTGTATAGTTCTGCCACCTTTGCAAATGTTCGGCCGACAATGTCCATGTCATCCGCGAAGCAAATAAATTGACTGGATCTGTTGAAAATCGTACCCCGGCTGTTACACCCAGCACTCCGCATGACACCTTCTAGCACAATGTTGAACAACAGGCACGAAAGTCCATCACCTTGTCTTAGTCCCCGGTGCGATTCGAACGAACTGGAGTGTTCGCCCGAAATCTTCACACAGTTTTGCACACCATCCACCGTTGCTTTGATCAGTCTGGTAAGCTTCCCAGGGAAGCTGTTCTCGTCCATAATTTTCCATAGCTCTACGCGGTCTATACTGTCGTATGCCGCCTTGAAATCAACGAACAGATGGTGCGTTGGACCTGGTATTCACGGCATTTTTGAAGGATTTGCCGTACAGTAAAGATCTGGTCCGTTGTCGAGCCGTCAACGAAGCCGGCTTGATAACTTCCCACGAACTCGTTCACTAATGGTGACAGACGACGGAAGATGATCTGGGATATCACTTTGTAGGCGGCATTAAGGATGGTGATCGCTCGAAAGTTCTCACACTCCAGTTTGTCGCCTTTCTTGTAGATGGGGCATATAACTATATACATGTATGTCAATAGAATTTGTTACCTTGTCGTATTTAGCTTTTTATTTCTTATTTTCGCCAAACAAAATACAATTGACTTTTCCAGTTAAAAGTTGTATCTCTTATCATTGTCTCAGGCAATTCTTCGACTCATTTATGGTCAACAATCGAAAGCAAAAAACTGCTACACTTGTGATCCGGACTGAATAATTAGCCTGATGTTGGATCAATATCGGATCAGATCGATGCTAGTCCAAACTTAAAAATCAGCACTTTTTCGTTTTTTTGTTTTGAATTTTAAAAATAGTTAGAGGCTCAAAACAATATGGGTTCTTTGTGAAAGTTGATTTTGAATAAACTAAAAAAAACTTCAAAAAATGTACATTCAAAGTTAATTGCCTATATGCCGGGTATTAAGCCACCCGGAGTGGAAATTAATTACTATGTCTGAAACTTGATTATGCATATGTACAACATGTGATAGATTTTAGTTCGGAAAAGGTATTGGAGGGTAACCGCCCCTTCGGTGGGTTTGTTCCTACGACCCCAGTTCGCATGACAGGTGCTTTCCCTACTAAGCTACGAAGGACCTCCGTCGTCCACCGCAGCTTAGCGGGTACTGATGAAACCAAATTCCCAGCACCAGGTACCAGCCGATCTCTCGCAATACATTTTCAGAACTAACTCTCTCAAATGTGTTTTGTACACATCATGTCAACCAAGTAGGATGAGTATTTAGTATTGTCCGGCTCCTACACACTTGCTTCATCAGCAACGGCGCTCAATGAAGTAGGGTTGTGTGAGGTTGTGCCAGTTTGGTCGTCAGATCCCAACACGACCACACTAGCGAAGAGAGATCGCCACTCGAGATCAGTACATTCAAAGTTAATTGCCTATATGCCGGGTATTAAGCCATTAAGCCAGGGTATTAAATCACATTAAGGGAAAGCACCTGTCATGCGAACTGGGGTCGTGGGATCAAACCCCACCGAAGGGGCGGTTACCCTCCAATACCTTTTCCGAACTAAAATCTATCACATGTTGTACATATGCATAATCAAGTTTCAGACATAGTAATTAATTTCCACTCCGGGTGGCTTAATACCCGGCATATAGGCAATTAACTTTGAATGTACTGATCTCGAGTGGCGATCTCTCTTCGCTAGTGTGGTCGTGTTGGGATCTGACGACCAAACTGGCACAACCTCACACAACCCTACTTCATTGAGCGCCGTTGCTGATGAAGCAAGTGTGTAGGAGCCGGACAATACTAAATACTCATCCTACTTGGTTGACATGATGTGTACAAAAATACATTTGAGAGAGTTAGTTCTGAAAATGTATTGCGAGAGATCGACTGGTACCTGGTGCTGGGAATTTGGTTTCATCAGTACCCGCTAAGCTGCGGTGGACGACGGAGGTCCTTCGTAGCTTAGTAGGGAAAGCACCTGTCATGCGAACTGGGGTCGTGGGATCAAACCCCACCGAAGGGGCGGTTACCCTCCAATACCTTTTCCGAACTAAAATCTATCACATGTTGTACATATGCATAATCAAGTTTCAGACATAGTAATTCAAAAAATGACTGAGCTAATGAGTTTGACAGAAAAAGGCAATTAATGTCATACCAGTAGAAGAAGACTAAAAGTTTCTGTACAGTACTAATACTCTTCAGAAATTACTTTGTATTTCATGTATTTCATGCAGTCTTTTTATGATACTTTTTTCCAGTACTTTCGGAGAGAATTGCTTTCAAAACTACGCAAATATCGGTATCGGTAGAATTAATCATGAAATTATTAACCTTCTGTGACTCGCAAAGCCTTGCGCAACTCGTGCAATCACGTCTGCTTTAAAATTACCAGCTAAAATCGCTAAAAAGATTGATGGGTATTTTAAATTATCGATGAAAAAACTCATGGATTTCTGGAATTCCGTCAAAACTGCTAATGCAATACTACTTGATGGGCTACAGCTCTTCGATGAACCTACGCCGAATGGAGTATCCTTCTCCACTGGACTCGATCCTGGGCCAATCGCTTCCAGTCGCCCTGAACATTGAGCGCCCTCAGGTCCTCTTCAACTGCAAAAAGCCATCGTGTACGCGGCCTTCCACAAAGCCTGCAGCCTCTTCCGGGTTCTCTACTAAATATTATCTTCGCTTGACGTTCTTCCGGCAAACAAACAACGTGACCAGCCCACTGTAGTCTGCCGTGTTGTTTAAGCTTAATAATATCCAGCCCTTTATACACCTGGTACAATTCGTGATTCATGCGACGCCGCCAGATACCGTTCTCCTGTTTACCGCCGAGTATTGTCCGCAGCACCTTACGCTCAAATGCTAATGCAATACTGCTATTAAATCTATCTATCTAAGTATCTATACGAATAAAAATGAATTGGCATTTGATTTGTCACGATCACAATCCAGAGAGAATTAAAAATTCTCCCACATTTTTCATCTCTGTATACACTCACTATTTGTAGCACACAGTGATGGAACGTACACACGGTCAAGCAGTTTGACCAACATTGACTCCACCTATCGTTTATTCAAACATCCATCAAGTTTTACCAACAGCGGCACGAACAATCAATTTATTCGACCAACAATATCACACACGAACGACCGAAGCGACAACTTGAGCACCATCCATCAAAACATATATGGGGATTTGTGCAACTTCACTACAAATGCTCGAACATGTTCGGCGAACCTTGACTCCACCCCCGACAACTCAAACCAAAATCAAACCGTTTTAATTTTTTTCCAACCGAAGCGTTTTCTTGGGGGCGGAGTCAATGTTCGTCAAACTGCTTGACTGGTGTGTACGTTGCATGAGAGACGTTTTCGCAAGCGGCAACGTCAATCGTCTGATTCGGGTGGCGAAAAAAAAACAGCCGGAGCAAGATCGGGCAAATAATAATGTTTCAAATAATAATGTTAGGATGACCAAAAAACAATATTTTGATTGTAACTTTTAAGTTTTATTTTTTATCGAAGTGACGTTTTCTACACAGTTTTAGAGCATAAAAAAATGCACCTTTGGTGGATTGCAGAGATATCACTGTTTTTTTTAATCCGCCATTTTCAAGTGACTATTTTTAAATTGGGGAAAAGTGGGGATCCATATCTCCCTGGGTTAGACAGAGGAATGCTAAGGATTGCTCTGCATATTTTGGAACTGGGGAATTTGAGATTTTTTCATCTTTTTGAAAAATGGCTTTTTGTACGAGAAAATCAAAATGATCACTTCTAGAAGTGTTGTAAAAGCGAAAATTCCGCATAATTCATCAATAACAAAACGTTTATAGTAATCAAGAGGCGTACACTTTACTAACTTAGGAATAGGGGTGTACCTTACCGATTTGAACGAATGAAAGAAGGGTGAAAAATCGGTTTTATGGTTTTATGATCGGGTATTGCAAAGAAAAACTTGTTTTCATGGCTTGTTGTGATTGAGAGTGGTTTATGCCTCTCTTTCATCATCGTGAATTATCAATGAATCACATACAGTGGTTGTTTTCCTACCCGCCACTGCCGTATCCAGGCGCTAACGTATATGTGAAAATAGCCAGCATGAGTTAATCATCTAAAGTTTGTATGGCGAAAGACATCTAAAGCAGGTTTTCTCAACAACAGGAACTTTTTTTTTAAACTATCATTTATTTGGAAGGCTCATTTTCCGTGAAGCGTTACGGAGCCGGAATACAGTTTTTCATGATTATTATACACTAATGTTAGTTTTGGGGAACCAAAAGACTCGTGGTTTGGTCGAGGTTAGGGAATACAAGTATACAATAGGATGGGAAGGGAATTTAGGTGCTTAATTAATTACAATGCTGATGCTCACACAGTTGAAATCCTTGGCGATGTTTCACCTCTGTAACGAGACAAATGTTTTTTGGGAGACAGCAACGAGAGGAATACATACGAATGGGGTTTACCGGTACACAACAAGAGGGATACATTCTTAAGGCTCTATAAACCGTAATCAATTTGATGATGAAGATGATTTTGTTCTCATTCGCACTAATACTAATGCAATTTTAGCCAAAATTCAATATTTCACTGATATTCACCAACTTACCTCTGTCAACGTATATTCATGGTATTTTCATATGAATTTTTCACTCACCTAGCCAATTAATTGTCTATTAATTGACTGAAAAGCGCTTAAAACTGCTTTTTTCCTAGACAAATTTTCGTATACTAATTATACACACACCAACTCCGAACGATCGAGACACACACATACACATGCACTCAGTTTTTCACTTGTTCTTTTCTCGTCGTTTTCTTGATTTTATCACAACTAAACATAATTCACTACCTAACTTTCACTTTTGTCTTTGATGTTGAACACCAATTTCTTCACTTCATGTCGAAAAACCAACGAAAACTGCTTAAAAAAATTTGAAGTGAGAGACAAATTTGACGGCCGTATTGTGAATGTTTCAAAATTCGGAACACCCAAATTCACTACCGCATTAGGTGAAATAGTGCGCTCAAAATCTCGGCAAAGCAACTTAGAAATATCAAAACAATACATCGAATATGCTAGTCGACACGCAAACAACTTTATGCGTATACAAGAAAAGAATCATCATTTCATTGTTGCCAGATTTATTTGATCAAATAATTATTGCGGTTTGTTTGCGAATTAATCAAATCAACCAGAAAAAAAGAAAAGATAGACCTGTGCAGGAGTTCATCAAATTCACTCACCTGATGGATTTTGACATTTGAGCGGGTCGTCTTCTCGAACAAAAGTTCATTTTGCGTTCATTATGCGACCCGCTCAAACGTCATAATTTCTCGAGGGAGTTCATTTTGCGTTAGTCTATTATGCAAGCTTTTGTTGGCAGGGTGGAGAATGGTTGACATTTAATTTTACCGTACCATTCATCCTACCATGCAGTCAAAAAAAACAAAACTACGGCAGCCGCAGCAGCAGCCACGACCAAGCGGACGACAGCACATACTTTTACTATTTTCTCCCCCCACAATCAATGTTTTCGTAGAATAATTTCTCAACGTATAGCCGGTTTTGGTGGCAAATATACATTTCATTATTCCTTACTCATTTTACAGATTAGAACTATTAAATCAGTATCTGTGGCTAGCACTCTTTCAAGGCTGTGTGCCACAGCCTTAATTCAACTCGATTCTGTTCTATTTGCACTGCGCACAAGAAAGTGTGGATGGATGGCACGAGACTCACGCAGCAGCAAACAAACAGTCTGCGGATGAAGAATAAAAAAGACTTAATTTCGTCTTACATTTATTTGGGAAACTGTCTCAGTGTGCTCGACTGCTCAGTGCACGCAATTTTACCGGATAAAATGTAAATATTCGGAGAATCAAAGTGTTTTATTGTCGGCGTAGCACCAACTTAGAATTCGGAAGTCGGGACTTCTGAACCGAACTTTCTTCCGAAGTTTTATCTGTCAAACTAGTTGATGCGTTGTTTAGCGCATCTTTAGGCGAATCCAGCGCACTACTTCCGAAGTTGGGAAAGTAGCCTGTATCTGGAGAAAAATCCAACTTCGGTATAAAAAGCGGTATGAATTTGTTCCGGATAGACAATACTGTACTTTCCCCAACACTGTATGTTGAAAGCCCAGTGGTGTACGAAGAAATTTAAAATAAGTTTCCATATAATAATAATTTCATAAATGCTCAAAAATAAACATTTTGTTGCATCTGGCAACATTATGTAGCAGCTGACAAGCTTTTACCACCCCATTTCCACCCACCACAAATTTTCGTCACTTTTTCGTACAAATGAATCTCCTGCTTTGAGCGTAATTACAGCGGCACACTAGGAGTTAACTTTCTGAAATCAGTATGGCGAAAGGCATCTAAGGTTCGATTTCTCAAAATTAAGTACCTTCATCGAAAAAATATTTGGTAGGCGTAGTAGCGGACACCTTCCTACATAACCGGTACCAAATAGTTTTTCATGAAAAGTTCCTTATTTTGAGAAAACCTGCGTTAGATGTCTTTCGCCATACAAATTTCTGGCGGTTAACTCATGCTGGCTATTTGCGCATATACGACAGCGCCTGGATGTGGAAGCGGCGAGTAGAAAATCAGCCAATGCCAATAATTCATTGCCTCACCAATACTAACAAGCAATAACGTCATTAATTTTCAAAACAGAGTTACGGAGTCTTGAGCCTTAAGGGATTACGACAGCTAAAGGGACGGGTGGAACCACAGCACAGGAACTTTTCACGAAAATCTATTTGGTACCAGTTATGTAGGAAGGTATTTGCTACTACGCCTACCAAATATTTTTTTGATTAAGATTATTATTTTCGAGATATTAAATTTTAGATGCCTTTCGCCATACTGTTTTCTGAAAGTTAAATCCTAATGCGCCGCTCAAAGTAGGCGATTCATTAAGTACGATTTCTGCAATCATTAATCGCGATCTTCTCACTGGCGAAACCGAGTCATTAGATTTATCGCTGATCGGTGGTTCGCCTTAAGATCAGCATGTTCAAGTATACATATGAAAAGACTTAAAGCTTCACTGAGAAATATTGAGATAGGCAAAATGTTGTCGATATTCTATAATCGGAATCTAACTCATCCGAAATCTCAGATCTGTTCACGGACACCGGAGATGTTTTGGGGTTTCCGAGGATATGCTAAAAATGCATGTTTTCTACTGTTTCTTTCCATCATATTTGATGCTTTCCCCAAAAAATATAACCGGCATCCCTTCCCATTAAACGGATCATCCCGAGTTTGCATCAAAGCGATGGTTTTACGATCCCATAAAATCGATGGCCTTTGTTTTGCTGCCAACCAACCAAGCATCGGACAACAACGTCCGAATCCATAAGCCGCGTGCGCACATTTTTTATTCGCTCCTCCAAACCATATATCAGTCACGACGACGACGGTGCGGAACCGCATCCGAACCGCATTGGCTTCATTCATAAACGGTGGGAAATATATAAGGTGCAAACGACATAGGAACGCTAGATAAAAACATCGAAGGCGGCACTCGGTCCATCATCATTATCCGCGCGATATCTCCACCGCGAAGGTATGCTCCGGATTGACTATTTTGATCGAACGAGGCGACAGTGTCACCGGCCCGCGGGTGATTTTACGATCGCGTTTTACGACCGTACAAATTGCCTGCCATACGACTGATTAAATCGATTAAAAGCCATTTAATAGGCGAACAAACCCCCACCTTCCAAATGAGGTGGAGGTCCGAATGGGGCCCCATGGCATGACCGCGCAAACAAAAGCCGACCCAGCAGTGGAGCACGCCGCTGCGCGCAGCCGTGATTTATGCTAAATCGATTCAGCCTCCCATCTCTTCGCGTATATTGGTGGGGACGAAAATTGAAAATAAAAAACATAAACCGTTTGGCCCCGGCCTCATTAGCATTCCTTCCAGGCCCATCCAGCTCCAGTCAGGGGTGAGCCCAGTAGTTAGTGAGTGAGCCAAACCGAGCGCGGATAATCACTGCCGAAAATGGAGCCCCAAAGTGGCACGACGACGCAACGCGACGCGGCAGGGGGAACCAAATTTGCATCATCATTACCGCGAGAGCAGGCAACCTGCCCGCCGGTCAGTGTGGCATTATCATCCGATGAGATTCGGCCAGGGCAGCAGCAGCAGCAGCATCATCGTCGCCGTCGCTGTTGTCGTGTCCCATTATTGACCGATGCGATGAACGAATGAACGAACAAACCGGGCTGCTGCTGCTGCTGCTGCTCGCTGGGAGATGGGCAATCGAGCAATGAAATTTATTGAGATTGTTTCGCACAGGCGATTATTTATTCACGCCAATCGCGCACCGATCGGTTGCGATTAACGAATGTCGACCAATTAACTTGCGCGCTGTGGGTGGTATTTCACCAGCAGCGGTGCAGTTCGAGCGCATCAAAGGGAATGGGGGTTTCTGGTTAATTGAGTTTATCATATATTTCAAAAACAGTTAGGTGTAATATTGTGACTTTTTCATTTACTTAAAGTTCTTTAAAATAAAGAATTTTTGTCAAACTATTATTATCATGACGCTAAACATACCAGACTCTAACAATTCGCATACTTCTGTGAATTTTCACAAACTTTTCAACAGGAGAACTGTTTGATAAATCATTCGACAGATTTTCGTTAATTTGGCCAGTTTGGTGAATAAATCAGATATAATCTGTGAAATGATTACCAATCAGTTGTTCTGTTACGAATTTGGCTAAATTAACAGAAATCTGGGAACGAGTTGAATTTTGAAAGGTCAATTGATCAACAAAGCGATAAAATAAACAACAAAGTGGTGTAGAATTGCTTTTTTCGCAATACAAATTTAGGAACGAAAACGTCAAGTAATTACTGGCGCTTTCTAGAAATGTTATGCTAATATGGGATTATTTAGCCCCGAATCCTGACATTATTTTCATTTTTATACCTACATCAAATATTCAAATCGCTAAATAGTTTGATAAACAAAATGTACACGCCTTGACCCATTAAATCTGAAGATACCTAGCCTTTAAATATTTTTCCATATCATCGATAAAGATTTATGAATTGTTTGTAGAAACATTTGATCGTTGGCTAGAAAATATTTATAAAATTTGGCGTTCACATCGATTGCCGCCAAACGTTGGTTTGCTCTTTTTCTTTCAGTAAGAGTGAGTGAGAGGTAAAAGTGATGAAACGAAAAAGGATTTTCATCTAATAGGCAAGATATTCGTATATCTTCCAAGGCTAATTCTAGAGAGAAGAGTGATGGGTGAAAGACAATCCCCAAAAAAAGCAACGAAAAAAAGATTCTCGCTAGGCCCAACAAATGCTTGCTTTGATCTCGTTGAAACGAAAAGTCTGCACAAGATACATACTTATGCAATGGCGGACATAGAAAAGCTTTCAATCAATAACTGAGAAAATGCTAATAAAATAATAAGCTTAAAATCAGGCCAAGTTCCAGTTGGAATGTAGAGCCCTAATTCTTGGTGTGATGCTGCTTTATGCTTGTTGACTTTTTGCTACTCCGAAACAATCGGCTACTCTTATTCAATCTCAACTTGAGGTTAAATAGGGTGGGATTATGTTTTTCATCAAATTGTCACCTACATGGATTAGCTTTATGCGTTATACACATTGTACTCTGTGTTTCATCTTTGACGTTCTTGATACGATACTGACTTGGTTTCACCGTTACTGTTCACATAAATGTTGAAGTTGAGGAGTGTATTATCTTAATTAGCAATGGCTACAGTTAAGATAGCTCAAATCATGCTTCAGCGTAAAAGAACAGCAACGATTAATCTTTGTAGACTTATGCAAAAGAGCAAATCTCAAGTGGGTTTGATGCAGGAACCCTATTTTCGCAAGGGTAGCTTCTACCTAGATAACCTAGTGAACCCAATTTTCGCTGCTTTCTGTGATGGCTTTGTAAATGGCAAACTCTCGATCAATGCCGTGTGCATGTGTACTTGTTAACAACGCTATCGTTGCTACACTTATCTCTGAACTAACAACTAGAGATGTATGCGCTGTCACAATTGCACGGAAACAAATCGGTTACCGTTTTCATGATTTTAAAATCATGAATTCATGAACTATCTCATTTCATGAAATCATGATTTTGACTCATGATTTCATGATCGAATCGACTAAAATCATGAGCCATAACAACCACAGACATGACCGTAATTCATGATTGCGGCTAGCGTTACTTTTATCAGTCAAATTGTGTTCATAAGCTTTCGGCGTACATAACGTTTGGCTTTCGTAGAAATTAAAAAAAAAAGTTTTGAAAGTGATCAAATATTCTGTACAATTGCATGACGTAAATAAAGGTTCGTTGTGAAGTTAACACTCGCAGTTTTGTTTGGGCTGCTAATTTCCATGACCTGGGCCAGGGATAAACCAACTATTTATACTTACGGTTGCTGGTAAGTGAAAAAAGCATATATTTAAATCTTTTATTTGTAGATCACATAATGAGTTTGTATTTTATTTCTTTCACAATTGTATTTTTGCACATTAGGTGATAGAAACATGCTTTATTTCCCGGAAATGGCTGCGCTTTGCAAGTTGGTGGAATAATCATAAGAACTCTTGGAGATTGACATGAAGAGCATCTTTCATCATGGGTCCAAATGCATCAAGCACTGGGAAGCTTAGAAAAAGTGTACGACATAAAACTAATATATTAGAATATGATTTGGAGCCATGCATTGCTGTGAAAGGTAGTTGTTAAAGAACGATTATAGAGATGCCGATACTGATATTCTTCTCCACAAATCGTAGTTATTATGAAAAATCGTTCAATAAAATTTTTCTAGTTTACCTTTTTAAAGCGCCTACCAATATTAGCGCAATATTATAAGAGAAACTACTAGAAGAAATTTATATGATTCCATAGGACTGTCATAAGTAATAATAAAAAATCTGACGTTTCTCAATAAACCAGAAATATCTGGTCAAATAACTCATGGTAGGTATCATGAGTCGAACTACAGCTGTTCGATGTTGAATTGAGTCCATATTCATGATCGAAGCTCCCATATTCATGAGTCAAATTTATGGTTTCAGGTCAGATCACTCATGATTTCAGGAACCGTCTCCCATATTCATGAGTCAAATTCATGGTTTCAAGTGAGGTGACTCATGAATTCGGGAACCGTCTTTATGATTTGCCCTCGGTAGTACAAATCGTAACGCATCGATGCGTTATCACAACGGATCATAAAACAGATCATGAAATCATGATTCGTAATCATGGTGTATTTTCATAACATGAAAACGCACTATAATCATGAAATCATGAGTCATATTTCCCATTTTCGGGAATGGATTTATTCCCGTGTGATGTTACTGGTGGAACCCCCATCAGAAAATACGTCTATTGTTCGGTTTATTTACCACATGATGAACCATCCCCTACGGATGCTTTCAAACAAATTGTCATTTATTGCACTTCAAAAGGCCTTCCGCTAATTATCGGCAATGATGCAAATGCTTATCACAATATCATCATCAATAGAATAAGTTTTTTTGACGTAGAACTACGTCTGTCGTTCCTATATTGGAGTACACTTTACGATTTCGAAAAATCAAAAAACGTCACGAAAATATGATAGACTTTGATCGTTAATATCTCAGCCGTTTCTCGATGGATTTACAATTTTCTTGGACCATTCGATCAAGGAAGAGTCAACGCCTTATAGCCGATGTACATTGAAGTCATTTTTTACGCGGATTTTGTACACGATTCGCTTTTTATGCGATTTTGTTTTCACTAGAATTTCGGGATTTCCATGGCTCATTTAGACACATTTTGGTATTTACGCGGTTTTAATTCACGCGGCCCATCCTCCACGCAAAAACCGACTCCAGTATGTTACAATATTTAGGTATGATAATATTTTGTATTGAAAACTTGCTAACAATTTAGCAATAATAATAATATTTAGCAGTTTAGGTTTCGGTGAATCAGTCAATCTCGTAAGTGTATCGCAAGCTTCTTCTTCTATAGCACTACATTCCAACTGGAACTTGGCCGTAATGGAACTGGAAGTAATCTATTAGCATTGTTTTAGTTATTAATTGAAAGCTTTATATGCCCGATATTGCATGAGTATTCAATATGTATCTTGTGTGACAAATACAATGGATATACTATGCTCGGGGTGTCGAGAATGTTTCCCACCCGAAAATACCCTAGATTGGATCGAGAATCGAACTCGCCATCTCCGGTTTCTGAACCTTTGTTCGCAAGGCTAACTGGAGACCTCAAGCCAGCATAGAAGTCAAATTAATGCAACTTGCAGGGCTGCACCAGCTGGTGCAGTTCGTTTCTGCTAGCTTACACGCGCGTTTTCTCTCAAAACCTTGGGGGTGTTTGACGGCAGCTTCTCGCTTACGTCTATTGATGCCAGTAGAGAAGCTCGGAATCTTCGCAACTGGCAACGCAACTCACATGAAGGAATAATAATTATTATCAAACTTATTTATCGCGTCAATTCTGACTTGCTCCATAGGAAGACCACCAAACGCCATTATCATGATCACGATGTGATTTTCTATAACGAGCCACCGGGGTTTTAGACTGAGAAATCATAAAATGAGTACTAATTTGCTCTGACCCCAACATCTTGATAATTATATCTATGACCAGAGTGCGTAATGCTCACCCCAAGTAACATTTTAAGTTTTATAACGCTCTTGAAGACCATGTTTTACTCTACAAGAGTGCTATAAAACCAGGATAAAACCAAAATGTTACTAGGGACTCAATCTCAGGAGCGCAAGATAAATCTAGACCAACATTCGAAAAGGGCGTAACTGTTACGCCCTTTTCAAATGTTGGTCTAGAAATAACGAAAACAGATTCAACCTGGGCTTGAAAAACGCTTGCTTTGGTTTCTCTCATCGAACAGAAAAGTCGAAAACCTGTACATTATATAAAGCCACGTAGTTCAACGTCACCTTTACGTACAACCCGATTGGGCTGCACCTTTGAGTTTTTCTAGTCTTTATTTATGTGATTTTTTAAATTTAAAGTTCTTCACTCAATATAATCAGTCACAAGTGGACGAATTGGCATCTGACAGATGAGGAATCTCTATCTGACCAACGCTACATCTACTTTGATCATTCGAATGTTACTTCGGAGACTTTGCGTTTTAGAATTCCTCGTTCAACCAACGCCTACCGACGTGGATGATGCCGTTGATACTTCTTCGTGTTCTGTGAAAACCTCAAAAGGAACCCCATCATGGTGGAATTCCGAATTGGTTAAACTCCGGAAGCAGTGCAGAAGGAGTGGGAACAGACGCCATTCAGCAGGGACGGAATCTTTCAAGTAGGCTTCAAGTTCTGCTGAACGATCCGACTGGAAAAAACTTTGTGCAAATGTTTCCAATTTGAGTGAAGCCAGTCGATTGAATCAAATTCTTGCGAGATCCAAGGATTTCCATGTTGGCAAAATTCTCAAGCCAAATGGCGACTACACTTCCTCTGATGAAGAATCGTTAGAGCACTTATGTGTATCAACACTTCCCTGGATGTGTCGATATAGCATCTTCGGATGTTCCTTATCTCTTTTCATGTAGTAATGGGTCTTGGGCTAAGGCTCTTAGAATCATAACTACTGAATTGATTCAATGGGCTCTTACCAGTCTTGCTACTTACAAATCTCCAGGGCTTCCTAATACAATAACCAAATGGATTCACCAGATGTTTTGTGGAACCTCTTTGCAGATACTCCATTGAGATTACTCAATAATGTCGGTTTTCAAAATTCATATATGTAACAACAGAGTAAGAGTTGCTGAAGCTGTTTACATAAAGCTGCTACAACCCGCTACCCTGAAAGGTATACCCGTTTAAAAATAGTGTTGAAAAACTATTAAAACTGATATAGCTCCTTAAAATGAAGAGATAGCGATTTGCTATCTTCAATGACAAAATGTTTTTTCAAAGCATTTTCAACTTTGTAGAACATTGGAAAAATGTCAAAATTAAAATATAGAAGTTATAGCAAAAATATTAATTTCGAGGGGGTATTATCTTTGTACCCCTATAACTTTGTCCACTTCAGAGATTGAAATGTGGTGTCTTCGACAAAGTGTCTTGTAATAGCCAGTTCTACAATCTATATATATAAAACTCAATGTTTGTATGTATGTTCCAGCATAACTTCTGAACCCATTGACCGATTTCAACCAAATTCGGAACACACATTCTTTATCTTAAGGAGACGACGATAGGGGGGTTAGGGATGCTCTTTGGAAAAGGGGGAGGGTGTGGGGGGAGGGGTATTGCTTAGTTATTGATCAACTCAGTGTACTTTTTAAACCCCTTGGCCGATTTCAACCAAATTTGGAACACACATTCTTTAGCTTTAGGAGACGACGATAGCATGCTCTTTGGAAAAGGGGGAGGGTGTGGGGGGAGGGGTATTGTTTAGTTATCGATCAACTCAGTGTAACTTCTGAGCCCCTAGGCCGATTTCAACCAAATTTGGAACACACATTCTTTATCTTAAGGAGACGACAATGGGAGGGCAAAGCATGCTGTTTAGAAAAGGGGGAGGGTGTGGGGGAGGGGTATTGCTTAGTTATCGATCAACTCAGTGTATCTTCTGAACCCCTTGGCCGATTTCAACCAAATTTGGTACACACATTCTTTATCTCAAGGAGACGACAATGGGGGGTTAAGCATGCTCTTTGTAAAAGGGGTGGGTGTGCGGGGAGGGGTATTGCTTAGTTTTCGATCAACTCAGTATAACTTCTGAACCCCTTGGCCGATTTCAACCAAATTTGGAACACATATTCTTCATGTTAAGGAGGCGCCGATAGTGTGGTCGGGAATACTCTTTGAGAAAGAGGGAAGATATGGGAGGAGGGGTATTGCTTAGCAATCGATCAACTCAATGTAAGTCTTGAACCCCATGACCGATTTGAACCAAATTTGTTTCAAATATTGTCTGTCCTAAGGAAACGATTTGAGTGGATACATATTTAATTTTTTTTAACGGGCTCGGTAAATGAATTACCGATTTCTCAACAGCTTAGCTCTCGGTAGTCAGCTCAGTAAAAAGTTCAACAATTTACTGAGTTCTCAGTTTTGCATATTGATAACGAAATGTCAAATATTTCCGAGCACTCGGTAAAGAAATACAGGTTGATCTGTAAAAAAAATACGGGCTTCTGTAATACAAATTACCGAACAGAATGTAATTTCGCATCCTCTTTGTTTTAGCGGAAAAAAACAAAAGTATTTTCTATTGTAACATATTTCATTATTAATTTCCAATACTAAGAGGGAATAATGAGGAGTTATATTCGCAGAGCTTTTAAACATCTGAATCTCAACTGCCGACTTCCTCAGCTCTTTTTCTGAAAAAAAAACGGGCCGTTCTCAGCGGATGCTGTCGATTTCCTGCAATTTGTAAACTACGATAATTTTTCCGTTGGCTGGGAGTTTTATGTTTTTTCTTACCTTAACATTAACAGCAACTCAATTATTTCCATTTCCATTGCAAATAAAACGTGAAACGTGCGCAACACACTTCCTCAAGGAAAACTTATAATTTCATTTTTCAGAGGACAAATATGGCGGTACATCAGGCGTCACGAAGGTCTTTCGGAAACTGAGAAGTCGGTTATTAAACTACCGTAACCTCAGTAAAATTTATTATTTTTACCGAGTGCTCAGTATAATTGTTTGACAGAACTGAAAAATTTGATAAATACCGAGTTATTCGGTAATTTACACTACCGAGGATCAGTATTTCATTTTATAGTGCTGAGGCATCGGTTTAAATTATTACAAAGATCGGTTAATTCTGATATGTTTACTGAGCTTTCGGTTTAAATTAAGTTTTACAGGATAAAATCGGTAAAAAACATTACCGAGGTGAAATTTGAGATTTAAGTGTGTAGGGGTAGGTCATTTTATTTTCATTTTGTAAACACGTATTCTCTACACAAAGGAAACTATTATAGACAGGCTGGGAGGGACTTTTGGAATGCGGGAGGTTATTGGGGTTGCTATTGTTTAGAAAACGTCTTAATTTAAAATCCGTCTTATTTAGTTCATCCGAGGTTCTTTGACATTGTACAATGTTCCGAAAACAAATTGCCCGAATTCTTCAAAAATACCAAGACCTCGACAATAACATTTTCCCGATAATAACATTCTCCGAAAAATGACTTTAATGAAAATGATATTTCCCGAAAACGATACTTCCCGATACACATATCCAAGAATATGACATTTCCCTGAATGAAGCTGGCCATTAACATGTCATTCGACATGAATGCATTTGGGATAATTATGAACAGCATCAGTAAAATCTTTCATAGAAAGCATGCATTTGGGTATAAAGCAATGGTTATTGTTACCCTTCATCGGAATCATGGTTTGCCCAGTGAAAAGCAATGAATAATGTGTTTCCTTCTGAATGGTGGATGTGACTGCTTCTTTAAATGTAGGCATTTGCTCGGAATTGCCAGTTTGGTTCGTAGTTTTTTTTCTCAATCGAAAATTAAAAAATCAATTGGTCAACAGGGTAATTATGTTTACTTATTGATACTTCATCATTTGATTAAAAGAAGGCTTTTAGAAACACTGACTGAAAATAGGGATCGTGGGTTTGAATAGCCATATTCCGAGCAAACGTCTATTTCTAAAGAAGGAAAAACCTCAACCACGATCCCTATTTTCAGTCAGTGTTTCTAAAAGCCTTCTTTTAATCAAATGATGAAGTATCAATAAGTAAACACAATTACCCTGTTGACCAATTGGTTTTATCATTTTCCGATTGTGAAAAAAAACTGCGAACCAAACTGGCAATTCCGAGCAAGGCCGGGTACATAAAGCTAGTATCTCCATACAATCTAAATATTTTAAGTTAGTTAGTTAGTTTTTTTCTTACTCCTCAAATAGTGCTTTAAAAATAAAAACACACATCAGAAGACATAAAAAGTCTCCAATGAATAGTTTCGCTGATAATACCAATGTCCCACTTTTTCAAAACCATCTCACTGTGCGATGTGGCTCCACTACACATACATCTCAAACAAGAAGCATTTTCTTGTACTTACCGATTATGGGATCTCGGTTTCATGGAAGAGAATCCAGTAAACCACAGTTCTACACGCACTTCGTTGTTACAGCTCATGGTTGGTTGGGACAGAACTGTCCTTGATGCCCAAATGATCTCACGCTCGCTAGTAGTTCTCCTTATATTAGGACACTTTCAACACAATTTCCCTCGTGGAATGAGTGGGCATCTGGCTATTTGGAGAGAAGTATGTTGGACAGTAGAGGCCCTCCTGAGCCTAGCGGTAAGATGCGCGGTTATAAAGCAAGACCATGCTGAGGGTGGCTGGGTTTGATTCCCGGTGTCGGTCTAGGAAATTTTCGGAATTGTTTCGACTTCCCTGGGCATAAAAGAATCATCGTGTTAGCCTCACAATATACGAATGCAAAAATGGTAACCTGGCTTAGAAACCTCGCGGCTAATAACTGTGGAAGTGCTAAATGAACACTAAGCTGCGTCCCAGAGGAATGTAATGCCAATAAGAAGGTGTCTACTCGCGTGAGCTGAGATTGGAACAGTCATACTCACTGGGTAAACACTGCACTGTCTTTCAAGCGGAAATATTTGCTATCATGTGTGAAGTGCAATCCCCAATGCAGCAGCGCATTATGGGCAAAGTAATATACTTCTGTTCAGATAGCCAAGCAGCCTATCGCTTCGGCCAACCCAATGTCGAATTTAGTAATCGCATGTCGAACTCAAATTGAGGAACTGAATTCAGTTAATACTTTACATCTTATACGGGTACCTGGCTATTCTTCCATAGCTGGAAACGAATTAGCTGATTAGTTTGCTCGTAATGGTCCTGAGTACAATATCCAAGTGTTGGATGAAGCTTTTGATTAGCTCGTGGGCTTCCACTCAGCACAAACGTTATTGGAGTAGTTTTGATTCATGTCAACAAACACAATTGTATTTCCGAGAGCCATCTCTGGTAGTAGCAAGCTATTTAGCTAATCGGTCTAAACAGAAGTGCAGTGTCTTAGTCAAGGCCTTGACAGGTCACTGCTGAATGAACTATCACATGGCAATTATTCAACACGTTGAATAATCTATTTGTTATAGTTGTGAATCCGATTATGGAACTTCTTATCATCTGATATGCAATTGTCCAGTCTATGCGCAATTGCGTTTCCAAATATTTGGTAAACACTTATTTAGTGAAATTGACTTCAGAAACCTGACCGTTCAGAGTATTTTGCTGTTCATTGTTCATTACCCGTTATGGTAAGGAGCCATGAGCTTTTGTACGTTTATACGTTGTATGCCCTCTTCAAGGGTCCCTTTCTTCAACTTCCCATTTTTCTCACTTCCTTTTCCGTCAGGTATGTGATGAAAAAGGCTGTGAAGGCGATGGCACAAATCTCCTAAATTAAGATTAACGTGACCCTGGAGCCGACGTTCTGATACTTGATACCACTAGAGTATCCCTTAGCGCAAGAACGCTATCTTTGAGAACTACAGCGCGCTTGCGATGAGTGGTGCTCATCTCTGGCTCCATGAGTGAGCATAATCTTTCTTATGTTAATCTTCATTCTTCGATTATTACTTTCTAAATTTTCCGAAAAGATTAACTTTGTTTGTTTACTTCGACTATACAAATTTGTCATCGGATAAAAGTCCCTGGATAATGATTAGCAATATCCAATGGAGCAGATTCAATTATTACGAAATCCAAATCAAACGCTTTATTCCTTAATAACCTTTCACATCCAAAAAATGCGAATGCTTTTCATGGATCAATGATTCAATTAAAGAACATAATTTGTGAGCTCAAAGCGACAAGTTTAAAACCATGATTGTCTATTTTTTACAGCAATTTTAGCAAATTTCAGTATATTAACATAAAAATAAGTCACAATTACATTGCGTGAGAATGCGTGAAATTTTTTTCGTGGAGCTTATTAAGGAAACCCCAATCTTTCCAACGCTGGTAATTAGTATCGCGATTATGGATCACCTGAAAACGGCTTCAGATCGAATCACACTTGAAAACGTTTTACATGCTCTCATTATTACTATCTATATTGATTTTTATCTTAAAATCACTAAAAACCAAAAACACGAAAAACGTGAACATTTTTTCATGCACAATAACATTGAAATTATGATGAAGTTATGATAGCCAGCATTGCTTACAAGCAATTTTGTTTCAAAAATCTCATGGCAAATTAGTATTACTATTTAAGTGTACAAGAAAGAAAAGTAATATGGAAATTCCTAAAAATATTGTTTTTGACTTTTGGCCAGAATTTGGGCTGAAATACTCCTCACGAGGGGCCCTATCGATTTTCGATACATATCAGGTTGCGACAAACTTGTTAGCATTGAGAAATTTTAAGCCCCTTGTTTGAAGCCGTTCGTTTTCCACTGAAAGCGAATTCTGCAATTCTTTATTCCATCCTCGATCCGGATCGGGAACTTTTTGGGGGAAAACAATCTCACCTCCTAGGTATAGTCTATCATTCTTAAAAAACAAATTCATGCAATGGCAGGCATTGCTAGGCTTCGAGTTATAAATTAACCCTCTAATGCCCAAGACCGCCTTTAGACAGGGTATTTTGTTTATTTTTTGCAATTTTCAATTGATCAGATTTCGAAAAGTTTTTGATGTTGATCAATAATATAAACTTCAATGCATGTTTAAATATGGTTTAAAGTTAATTTTCAAAGTTCTGCTCATTTATAAAAAAAGATATAGAAAATTGAGTAATATTTTGTTCCTCTGTGTTTTCGCTCGTAAACATTCGAAATGTAAAAAAAATGGTTTAGTATTTTTCTACAACTAACCTTATTCAATTGAAGGTTATAGTGGTGAATGGTACACTCTAAAATATTTATCCGACTCGTTACACGGGAAATAAAAAAATAACACTGAAAATTTAAAAATTGCTATAAGTCAGCATTGAATAGGAATTTTAAAACTCTAAATATGTTGAAAAATAATAAAAGATTAATAGATTCAAGAAATTATTTGATCGGATAAAAGCCATAGTATGAAATTGATAAAAGCGCGAATTAAATTTTTTTAAAGCCCATTTACCTGATATTTTAAATGAATATCTGACAAAATTGTGAAATTATAGAAATTAAGAAATATTTCAGTCGCGAAAATTTAAAAAAAAATATCAGAGTCGATTGAGCCAATACAAAAATATTCTGATCTATATATAAACAAATTTGGCATTTGTACAAGCATGCATCACTAGATAGATAGACAAATTTTTGCTAATTTACATGCGTTTTCTTCTTCTATTTACCAGGAAAATGTCTAGTCTAGGAAAATGTTATGATGAAGCTGGAATACTTTGAAAATCAAAACTCTTTTCGATAAAATTATATAAAATGTTGATCAAGTTATCCGAGTCAACTAGTTCTTTATATTTCTGTGCAATTTGTTATTTTAGAGTGATTCCTGGAATTATTTTATTTCTTCCCACTCTCAAGGAAAGTTGAATTACTACATTGAACTACAATATGGTTTGAAGGAATTCCTAAAAAAAATCCTGAGTCAAGATAATAAGGGCTTTTGAAAAAGTGGACATAGACTATTTAACAAATAAAATATCATATGAATGTTTAGTTATTTGGTTCGTTAAGCAGATAACTTAAGTCAATCATTAAAAGTATATCTTCTTTATTTATTTTAACGATCTTTACATAAACAGTAGATGCACTGCTGTGATTCGTTAATGTATGACGAGTAATAGCACAACTTTAAGCCTGAAGTCATTGAGAAATTACGAAAAGTATTTGCATTTTGATTTGTTTCTAACGTTTTTGTGCTTCGTTTAAGTTCATTGATTGATTCTTGGTAATATATCCTTTTGGCAATTTTGAAAACAAAGACATGCTCTTGAAGATTGCTTCAGAAATCCGAACTATCAACAAACATTATCTAGCCATTTGACTTTTGCCGCTATGACATTCTTGCAGAAGAACTACAAACAGTTAGCATTTTATGAGCCTTTATTGTTGAAACATCTTCGCTTAGCACTCAGTAAAAACTTTTAAGCATATTCCCAATAGCACCCGTAGTCAATAAAAGATGTTGATTATTCAATATCATCAATGCAGACCACTTTTTGGTACTGTACCGCACTACACTATTTAATAAATCCACCTGTCAGCAGAGTGTATCACCAAAGGGTTCAAATTAGATTAACGCGTATCGTTAGCACCCTCTCAAGCGCCGTCTGTCTTGGAGAGTGTGGGGACCACTGACCGGTCGTGTGCCGTCCATTTGTAGCTTCATTTGCCACAACGTATAGAATCGTTTTCCACAATTGTCCCCGGCTGGGACCACCCTCAGACCAACAACAATGCGCTGTGTTTGTAATTAGGAAGGTGGGACTTTGCGAAGAGGTCGCACGTGCCGTCATCACCACCGTGTCGCGGTGGTGCACACGGTCGGAAGCCCCGGTGTTGTCGGTATTCATAAACACAGACTTTTCCACGCGGTCGACGCGGGGCGGCCTGCCCGTTCTGGGCGACTTCATAATCGGAAAAAGGTCGTCGTCGAGCCAACCGAACACACCACACTGACTGTTTTGCGGAAACCACGCGGGCGGGCGGGCGATGAATGCGAATGAAGCTCGAGTGTAAATGAGCAAATATCCGCATTATGTGCGCGCCAAGAAGGGGTTAGTTGATTATTCACACTGCCATAATCTTGATTATTTTTCAAGGATCAACCAACCAAATTCAATTATGCCTCCTCGCCGAACAATGTAAAATGTCAAACGCGTATCAAATTGGAAACAGAAGGAAGCGCTAATGTCAAATGTCAAAAAGTATTTGATGGAGGACATGAGGCGCCAGGACGCCGAAATGTCAGACACACACACACTAAACCGTGTCGGATGGGGAAATTAAGGTCAAATGAAATTTTCTCCCCACACTCGCAACAAGAGGAATTTAAGATTATGATAGAACTATCACTTCTAATGGCCCACATGACCTAACCCTTAATGGAAAACGGCAAAATTATTATTAAATCGAAAGGATACGGTTATTGTTTGCCGTCATAGGCGTCGACGACCGGGGGGTGAAGGACATTAATATGCAAATTTCACACCCTCACGCGCTAGCGGCGGTGCGATGGCTGGCTCGAATCACGGCTAGATTTAAATTTGGCACGGCCTTGGCTTCCGTTTTCCAAATACACACCCACCGATCTAAAAGTTGGGCGACTAGGAAACCGAGAGATCTTTATGGCTGCAAAGGTCAGTCGGAAGATTAGTTTACGATAAGCCGTAAACAAAGCCGTTTAGGATAACGTCGTTGTTGTCCTTTGTGGGTTCGACTTTCAATGCTTCCTGACGTCGTTGGAAAAGTGCAGAATGGGGCAAGGGGCAGAGTATGCAAACATCTACTTGGACTGCATACAAACAGTTTAATTTATTAGTTTTAACTATCGCCCTCTTGCTGCTCTGCCTCACTGTTGGGGCACATGCATGATGGTCTTTGTTATTCGGAGAAGAAGCGATGGGGGATGAGTCGAAGGATAACATTTTAAAACTTTCACGTTTGTGCGACATGGGTACCGGCCGGATTCCGAACGGACAGGATTTTGGCAGCACTTTGGGATGGCCCACAAATTAGTGTACCTGTCCTGAGATAAGATGGAATTCAATTTATTGTTCTAACGTCATTGTGCATTCTAATTGAGCAACATTCAAGAGAATAGGTGTAACTCCTACTTTTATGGGTACACATTCCGAAGGAAACCGGCATGTCATTGCTTAAATTTGTATTATACGCACATCGCCCGATAACAAATTGACGAATAAATTAAAACTGTGCAACATTCTGGGCCTCAATGGGTTGACCAGAAATGAACGCGAACTAAGATTCTGATGACGGCGGATTAAATCCAATTAATGCAGATTTTTGCCAATAAGCCCACTCGTTTGTCGTGGAGCATAAATTCTCCATTTGATTGGCGTGCAACGCAGAAAAAAGGCTTCTCGTAGCGATCGCCGAAAGCCAGTGTGCGAGAAGAAGACTTGATCGGTCGGGATGCACAGGCCCGATATAAACAAATGTCGATCGTAAACCTCGTAAAAGAACCGATCGCTATCGCCCGTGTGGATCGATCAACGTTCAACGATTCAGTAAGCATAAAAATGTGATCGTAAAATTTTCATTCTACCGGATGATGCTGGGATTTGTGCGGGATCTGAGTCAGAGGACACGAGCTAAGCCAATCTCAGACTCATTTATTCGAAATGACGGCCATTTAGTGAACGGGTTGATGCTTTGTGTCCGCCTGTCAGAGAGTGCCAACCGGGAGAAAGGCTCAGTAAAAAGGTGTTAATATCTGATCATCGGTGTTACGAAATTGATCGTTGATCTGATGGGTAGCTCGAGCTTGGACCACACACTGCGGCTTCGGTATTGGATCGAAAATGTGTGCGATGGTTCGGAAGAAAAAAAACTGCAAGCGAAATAATGGTAGCTATATCACCCCGTTGAGTAGCCGCACCAAGTGAATGTTCAACAGATATGGCTTTCTGTGCCAAATAACCCATTCGACTTATGGTCTATGTTGAACTAACGAATGTTACCCTATGTTCTCTGCTCAGCAGGGGTGTGATTCAGCTTATCTATGATTTTGAATCAGCCTCCTGCGGAAGCCCATTTATCTGGAACACTTTTCTCTCGGTACACAATGGGAGGAACCCAATATAAAGAGACAACAGTCAAATTCTTGGGTTTTGTCATTATTATTGTCATGATTGTCTTTATCATTCTACTTTTTCAAACACTAGAGTATGAAAAATAATTCAAATATGATCATATATCCACAATCTCTTTCATGCAGTACAAACATGTATGTCAATTTTTTGTTTAATACCTTTCAATACGCAATTTTTTAACTGGTCCCACTGTGCGGTGGAAGGCTCATAGCCCCCATCAGGGCAGCTCAATCAACTCGGGTTACAAACGGCGCGAGAGTGCACCATTAATCAACCCCCAGAATGAAGTGTAAATATTGCGCGATTAGTTAATTATTAATGATTTATTCAATATTTACGAGCTGAGCCCGTTTCACACCTCCCGGATGGAGGGGAAGAGGCGATGTTAACCCGGAGATAACCCTCTAATTCATCCCAATATCGGTGTTTGATTGTGGTGGCAGGCATCGGTAGGCCCAGACTGGATACTCCATTCTACAAAGTTGAAAGCAAAACTTGTGCCATCATCAACTAACACCACACCACCGCATCCAGCTGGGTCCGAGTCAGTCGAGCAGCAGAATCTTTGGGTGGGATCTTGACGCGCCCGCTGAGAAACTCTTCGACTGATTAGCAGCGTGAGATAACCTCAAGCCACAAAACGGCTTCACACTTGGGTTTCTGTAAACGCGGATTGGATCTTAGGGATGCTAATCTTGTAATTCTTTTAACTCTTCCTCTTGTCGGTTATCGAAAGTTATATGCAACCCTACTTTGCTGGATGCGAACCATGAACCCAATCGCAAACTTCAGGCTCTCGTCAGGTTCCTTCTATTACTGCCATAAAGCTAACCGCAAATAGAAAAAAAATATTTTGACACGTACACAATAGATCCCAAAAAGGCGGTTTAACCACCAGCTGACAACCCCTTCACATCTCCCCTGGGCCCACGAGTCCAACCGATGAGTTGCAAAAATGATGGCATCTACACAAGCCTCTCGGATGATTCCTAAGGAATCCATCAGTGTCTTTCGGAAAACACGAAACGGCTCGACAAAGATCCAATCTCCACAATGTGATTAACACATTAGCTGACGGCGTTGGATGAGAGAGTCCATCCTCATTCGCGTACGTAACCATCGCCGCACGGCGCACGAAAGCGTGTAAATTTCAGGGTCATATGTCTACAACAGGCCGCGCGAGGATCAATCATGTGGCGCGCGAACCTTCCAAGCGATATGCTTGCACGGCGAGAACACACACTTGAGCAGGAGGTCACCAAGAGACACACTCAACACTTATCTAACCGCAACCGACCATCTTCGGAGCTATACCTTTAGGAGGCGCGCGACAGGCGGGCGGGGGTGCAAAAGTCGTAAATTTCACCACCGCAGCCGGGATGCAGGCAAGTCGCTAAATCATAAATCGATTTAATTTTACGATTGGTGAACTTCTCGGCAGATTTTCATAATCAGTGGGGTCAGCACCTGAAATTTTTACACCATCCTTCGGAGGGTGCGGGTCACCATCCGTATGTATAGGGTCATCCATATCTCGGATGCATTCCCATTGACGACGGGAGCATACTGATGCAAATTTTCGGTGTTAAAGTTCTAACATATGTCATAATTTTGCTGTAAATAATAAGGTGGAAGGTAAATATTCTGGCCAATAAGGAGTTTACATGTTGTAGAGGTGTATTTAATATAGGGTGGAGCCAGAGTAGTACTAGACCAAAAACTGTGTCCCACCCTAGGGTGTAGAAGATCCATGGAGTGAACATTAATCCTCTTACCTAAGTCACTCCCAACAAATAATTGAACCTAACCTAATATTATAATCGAAGCGGTTGGTACGAGATGTCCTCGTTCTATGACTTAAACACAGAGAAACAGACGTCTCACTCAACATATGTTCCATCGTACACCTTTTCAACGGTTTATTTAACTTTTTGTAGGTGGTCAATCGGCCACCGATGGCGCTTTCATCGATTTTGCTTGTGTTTGACGTTTGCACACTACCGCCATCTGGTTGCCGCTTGGCCACTCACCGGGATTTTAGCATTGGGGGACAATGTTTTCGTGACGATGATTTTGATTGCATTTTGTTCTAAGTGAGACGTCTGTTTCTCTGTGACTTAAATGTAAAATCAAGTTAAAAACTGATTTTCAAAAAAAAACCATATTAATCCACCTAGCGGTGATGGTGCCTTTCTCATGCATTATAAAAATAGTATTTTGGCCATTACTCTTGAGTCCATAGTCCATCTGGCCAGTATCATCGTGTTAGCCTCATGATATACGAAAGCAAAAATGAGAACTTGACTTAGAAACCTCGCAGTTAAAAACTGTGGAAGTGCTTAATGAACACTAAGCTGCGAGGTGGCTCTATCCCAGTGTGGGGATGTAATGTAAATAAGAAGAAGAAGAAGAAGAACTCCTCAATACGGAAGCAACGCACAACTGTCATCCTTTTATTTCAGCTGCGTGAATAATAAAACTGACATTAGTATGTTTCCTTGGTGAGTGGTGTGCCCACGCGAGTAGCTTTTATTTTGGCTTCCGGGAGGCTGTTCTTAAGGATCAAGGCTTGAAGCACCTTGAAGTGTGCTTTAAGTATAGTGTACCATATAAAAAGCAATTTTGTTACTTGGGTTTGTATCCCCGGTTGACAGTACTTAGTATTAAGTATTAAATTGAAGCAACCTTAATCGCTAAAAAGAACCCTTCCATTGGGGAAAAAGTATGCATATTTGAAATAGTCATTTGCTATAATCTAATTTCATAACTAGCTGAGAAAACTCAACAAAATCAATCACAATCCTGTTTTTGATGTGTTTACTGTTGTCCAAAAGTAGTCTAGTGGTCTAGAAATTGGGATAAATAAATAAATAGATAGAGTGAATTTTGAACAAAACTCGACTAGAATACATCTACCTTATATAATATAATACTTACATATATTCTGCTTTCTGCCACCTACATTCTGCTTTCTGTGTTATGTTTCTATGTGGGTAATTCGATATTATCTGTTTTTGATTTCTATTCTTTTCTGTAATTATTAATTTTGAGAAAACCGGACATTGCGTTTATAAGAAAGAGACACAGATTAAAAAATAGGAACCAGTGATATGTGCCCCTAAAAATGCGAGGCGAGGACTAGAGTGACCATTGGACCCTGTAGTGATTGCTCTTAAAAAGTCTTATACGTTCGGTCTTCTAAACTTCCCCTTTGATACCATTTTGTGTTGCTTATCCTGCATTAAACCCTCTTTATTCAACGTTTTGCATTCACTATGCATTTTCATTCCATATTTCCTTATTGTTACTACTCGTTCTTTCCTATATCGTCTTCATTTATTATTATTTCTGCTCTTTGCCCATAAGCTACATATTTTAGGAAAATAAAACTAAAACTTACGTATAAACAGATAAAATCGCTTAATTGTCATCATGCCGTACCCAATCGTGCTTTACAATGTCAATTAAGAATCTATGACAAAATGCCGTAAGACAAAAGGTAGAAAAGATAAAACGTTGAAAGGGACAGACAGTCGAAAGGGTCAAAAGGTCGAAAAGAACAAAAGGTCGATAGAAACAAAATGCCTAAAAGGACAAAAAAACGAAAGAAACAAATGGTCGAAAGGGACAAAAGGTCTATCAATAACAAGTTGATAACAAGTTGGGTGTATTCTAGAGATGGGAGCTCCGCTCAGGAGCTGTACGAATGATTCGCCCCTATATTGAGCGGATGAACCATGGATCTTTTTTAAAGAACCCCAGCTCCACAGCTCACCTCAAATTGATCAAATCATTGTCAAAAGTATAGTGCGGTAGCGAACGAACCATACCAGTATGATGGGAAAACTTATGACACGTGTACGTTCATACATATCTGAGACTAGGGACTGAATTACTCAAATTAACGATTTGAGAAACGTTATCGAGGTAACCAAACCAACAAAATGTAACTTAGAATTATGAATATAAAATAATGTTGAGTTAGTTTTTGTATAGAAATAAATGTGATGATTCTAAATGAATTTCTGTTGCTATCGGCCTCTGGTGACAACGACGATGGAGCTCGTTGTTTGAGATCCAGTTGTGAGGCCACCAGGCCCGAATTATATACCGCAGGCATCTGTTAATGAACACCTGCAGCAGTTGAGTGTTCTCCACTGATACACACCATGTTTCGCTAGCGTATAACAGCACAGATTTCACGTTAGAGTTGAAAATTCGTATTTTGGTGCGTTCACTTATCTGCCTGTTTTTCCAGATATTTCTTAAACTCGCAAAGGCAGCCCTTGCTTTCTTGATCCGTGCGCCTATGTCGATCTTGGTACCGCTGTCTGACGCCATTTGGCTACCAAGATAGTGGACACTTTCAACATTCTCCACTGGTTGCCCGGCTACTGTGAAACTGGAAGGAGTCACCGTGTTTACATCCAACGATTTGGTTTTGTTGACGTTGATGACTAAACCTGTCGAAGAGGAGCGCTCGGCAAGGTCGTTGAGCTTACTCTGCATATCAGAGCGCCGTTGCGCGAGGAGTGCAACATCATTCGCCAATTCGAAGTCATTTAGGTGCTCCATGGTTATAGGCTGCCATAATGTCCCCGGTTGCGGCGGCTCTCTCTCCTTCGTCGGCCAGAGAGTCTGCCCACGCTCGCTTGTCCCGTTGACATGAGCGTTTTACTTCCTTCTCAAGAGCCGCGTATCGTTGACGGGCTAAGACTTTGGCTCCTTCTGGCTTCTCTTCGCTCCTCTATCTTTCTCCAGGTCTCATCGGTGATCCATTGTTTTCTCTGGGTGCGTAGTTCGCCCAGATTATTCTCGCTGGTGGTGATGAAGGCATTTTTGATGGCGGTCCATTGGTCTTCCACGCTGCCACCTTCCGGAATATCTGCAGCACGCGTCTCCAGTTCTTCAACGAAGGACCGTTTCACCGTGGCATCTTCCAGTCGGCGTGTGTTGAATCGTCGTCCAACTCTTTCCTCCTGCCGACGTATGCGCAGGCGTATTTCGCCGATGAGGAGGTGACGTTTATTCCGTACATCAAGAAGGCTCCGTTTCCATTTTCGGCTGATGCAGATGTGGTCGATTTGATTTTCTGTAAAGCCGTCACGGGAGACCCACGTGACCTTGTGAACCGGTCGATGAGGGAAGAGCGATCCCCCGATCACCATGTCGTTATTATCACAAAATTCTGCGAACAGCTCTCCGTTTTCGCTCATTTCTCCGAGACCATGGCGTCCCATAATGCGCTCATGGTTCGAGTTGTCGGATCCGATCTTCGCATTGAAGTCGCCCAAAGTATCTTGATATCACCCTTCGGAATTCTATCTACGACGGCATTGAGTTGACTGTAGAAGTTCTCTTTGTCTTGCAGATCGGCAGCATAGGTTGGCGCATAACATTGGATTATAGTAAGGTTTCGGACCCGTGTTCTAAATCTGGCAACGATTATCCTTTCACTTATAGGTTCCCACTTCATAAGCGCAGAGTGTGCTTGAGCGCTTAGTAGGAAGCCAACTCCGCGATGCCGGGGAGCGAGTTCACCTCGTAAACCAGAGTATAACAGAACTTGTCCCGACGGCGTTCTGTGTTCTCCAAAGTTTGGCCAACGGACTTCACTCAGTCCCAGGATCTCAAGCTTCATGCGGCGTGCCTCATTGGCAAGTTGTGTCAATTTACCCTGCTGGGCTAGGGTTAAAACGTTCCATGTTCCTATTCGTGTCCGTTGTTTCGCGCTAAGAGTCGTTGCCGTAAAATCAGTCCGTATTCTTTCATTATCGGATTCTCGAACAAATTGATGTTTCAGTAACAGTAGGTTGTTGGCCCAAGGTTCTCTATCCACCGGGATGACATCTTAGGTATAGCTTCCGGGAAATAGCATTTCATACTCAGCTGCTAGATGCCAGAACAGACGCTGTTGGAGCCGCACCTCCTTGGTGAACAGACGCTCGGTCAGTCAGGTCAAATTTGTTTAAAGTCCCACCCAACACCAGGACTAGGCTAGTGCGCTTTGAGCGGCACACGGTCGCTTTGATAGGGCCTGCTTGGGGACACATGCAGCTTTTTATAGGAGTTCAACAGAGCCCACTGTCGAACCCCACCACATCCTAGGCAGACCCCACAGGACGCACCCTCTCACTCTAGCTGATGTCAGAAGGACAACAGTGCCCAGGCTGCACTACCAGCTAAGTACGCAACCCTTAGCTGGCGGTCAATTGTCATCGGAAGACCCGTGGAAGCGTGAGTATTGGAACTTGTGTAATAAATATTATTAGTTTAAAATTGTCGGTTTTTCAAAAGAAATTATTACCTCACTATAGTTAAACATTATTTAAATTTCAAAGTGAGGCAAATAGATGAATGATGAAGGAATGAATGAATGACATTAATGTTTCAAATTTGTAAACAATAATTAAAATAAAAATAATATAAAAAATAACAACAATATTTTTTTTTATAAATGTGGCATTAAAGAACTGAAGAGCTGACTCTTTTCAATGAGCTGAACGGATCAGATCCGCTCACTGCAATGAACTGTTTCGCCCATCTCTAGGTATTCCAAAGGAATTTGTGACACCAATCTCATCAATCGGGGAAGGGTCGTTTGACCGAAAGCCATTTGGCCAAATGCCACTAGGCCGAAAGTTGTTTAGCTGAATATACCATTTGGCCGAAAGGGTCGTTTGGCTGGAAAGGTCGTTTGGCCGAAAGGGTCATTCGGCCGGAAGGGTAATTGGCCGAAAGGGTCATTTGGCCGATAGGGTAGTTTTGGCTAAAGGATCGTTTGTCCAAAAGGGTCATTTGACCGAAAGGGTCGTTTCGCCGAAAGGGTCATTTGGCCAGAATGGTCACTTGGCCAAAAGGGTCATTTGACAGAAAAGGTCATTTGGCCGAATAAGACATTTGGCCGAATAGGTCATTTGAAAAGTGATAAATTAGGAGTAATTAGAGAGACGTCTCAATTCTCATTCCTCATTTTTCTCTTCTCGCTGTAAAAAAATTAGCTATTCGGACAAATGACCTATTCGACCAAATGACTCTTTTGGCCTAATGACCTTTTCGGCCTAATGACCCTTTCGGTCTAATCACCCTTTCGGCCGCATGACCCTTTCGGCCAAACGACCCTCTCGCCCAAACGACCCTTTCGGCCAAACTTCCCTATTCGGCCAAACTACCCTTTCGGCCAAATGACATTTGGCCAGATGAGTTTCGGCCTAATGATTTGTTCGGCCTAGTGGCATTAGGCCGAATGGGTTTCGGCCAAACGACCCTTCCCCGAATCAAGCACCTGTTAAACAGATATAGGCAATCGAATTTCGTCTTATTTTACTTGATGGAAAACGTTACTGAACATTTGACTGATTGAGGAGAAGAATATTTATGAAAATATGCGAAAAAAAAGAGCGGTAGAGCACCCGTATAGCGTACTTTGAGGTGTGTATTATTCTTCTTTTCACAAACATGTTTTTAGACTTTAGTAAAGCACCTGTCAAATCGAGCGGAAAAAAACATGGAAGATGATTCCGAACCATTCATGGAAAATGGCGAGAGTCTAAGACCTAACCTGGGAACCTTCTCAACTGTAGGCTTTGCATATGACGCTTATCCTTATTCTAACAAACTGATTTACACAATTCTTGTGAAGCTAAAGTTATCCAGCTCTTATTTATATTACTGAAACGATGTATCATCAGGGAAGATCCATCAATTACGTAACGCAAAAAAACCATTTTCAACCCTCGCTGCTCCCTATGTCACACTTTTTGTATGAAGGATCTGAATTTTTTGAATGGATCGTCTCACTTCAGGCAACCCCTTCTAAGCGTTACGTAATTTCCTTAGACGAGTTTCCTCAGGCAAAATACGTTGCTATGAGAAGGTCTCACGCAGTGAACTCCATAGAGGAAAAATGAGAGTTCTCCAACTGATCGAGGCAGTAGCTACTAAAAAGCCAGGTCAGGGAGTGGAATTCAGGACCCTGATTATACGGTAGGGAACTCTCGTTTGCTTTCAGTGCTGGGACTTACGCGCGATTAGATTAGCCCAAGGACAGATTGTTAAGACTTACATAATTCAACACTGTATTAGTTTCATGCTAACGTAAGACTCAACTATAGAGGTATTTTTGTAGACAGTATAGCGTCTAATATCATATAAACTATACAGGCTCCCCCAGACCTAAGCGAAAGAATCGCGTCGCGTGTGATTGGGGGAACCTCCATCAACGTATCTGCTGAAAGAATGAAGGAAATCCTAAATTGAGCAGATCGAGACTTAGCTGGTTTGGGTTGGATTAAAGAATCCGCACATTTCTAGCTGACATTTGCAAACATTTAGTTGATTTTCCTATTCCAGAAATCTTTTCGTTGAAGCTCTTCAAGTTTCCCGGGCGCGATTTTTTTATCAGTTCGTTTATTATTGTATTTTAAAACGAGGTTCTTCCAGGCCTCTTCCTTTTCTGGTTACTTAGTCGACAAGAAAATAGTTGAGTTTTTGGACCTCTCTGAAGGCAAATGCTTATCTTGGTGGAAAAGATAATCTCTGATACTTTGGAAGAACGGTTGTTGTGTACTACTTTGGTATAGGGTACTTAATCCGCTTTTCCTCCACACATCCCTACTGCAAGATTCTCCTGGTTTCCAGTAAAGTGCAATTGTAAAAAGCACGCAGGGTGGCAATAAAAATGACACAAATTAATCCAAAATTGTCGTTTTGCAAATGTTCTACCACAACAAAAAAGCACTTAAATTATATGTGACTGAAATGAACAAAATAAATACACCCAACCGGCGGTTGTTAGATTTTTTAACAATTCCGTATAAGAATCTACCAAAACCTGTATTAGAATTGGGCATATGCGAAATTGCTAGATTCTTATACAAATATTGTATAAGAATCTAACAATATTGTAATCTTTTCTTACATTGTTTTGTATAAGAATCTAACAATTTCGCATATGCCCAATTCTTATACAGGTGTTGGTAGATTCTTATACAGAATTGTTAGAAAATCTAACAACCGCAGGTTGGGTGTACCATAAGGACGAAAAGGCCAGAGTTGAGTGACTGGCGAGGCCGTTAGGATGTGACGTGAAGGGAAATTTGAAGCTGTTTGAGTAAAATTTCCGATCGGTCTTAAGTCATTTAGCAAAGAATAGAAGACCTTCGCCGCAAGAATGACTTAGAGATGAATAAATGTCAACAGTGAAGAAAAAAATCTTTTTCTAGAAGTCGTTCACTAGCACGGGATAATAGCAGATCCCCCTCTATTGGCCTCTTCGTAATAAGTTCACGGCTTCCATATCCCACTAGGTCACAAATGCTACACAATGAGAAGGTTTTTTAAAGGCCTGTTAGGTGTGTTAGCATTGGGTGAGTTTTTAAAACTTAGTATTGGCCGAATTTCCCGCAACAGATTGCATACTACGGGAAATCCTGTCCCATTGTTTGCTATTGAAAATTAGCCAGATCGGAATATGAGCTTAGAAGTTATGGCCGAAATGCTATTTCTTATCCCAAACCATTAAACATTTTTAAGCAAGAGACTGCAATGGATTTGAAAAGCAAAAAACCATAAGCTACGGACTTCCGAGCATAGAAAGTTCAATAAACTTCCAATCATCTTTATCCCGGATGTTGTATAGTGCCTTCAGTAGTTTTATGCTCCTGCAAAATTACGAGGAATAGAATATTGAAAATAAAAAAGAATGCCTAACATAGGCAACAAATTGTCTTAAACTTCTTCTTTACCGTCATACCATTAATTTTGGAACCGTTTATCGCAATTTGAGTATATTAGATAATGGTTAAACTTTCCACTCAACTCAACGCGTGCCACCATTGTTTCCGAGTAAAAATTTGACACGCCAATATTTTCTCAACTAAAAACTTCCAATCCAGTGCCACAATCGTAACGTATCTCAAAATCCGCCTTTTATCACCAGGTGTTAAGGTCAACCGAAGCAAAAGCCCAATAAGCGACCAAAACGAACCAAAACATACCGTGATGCAAACACACACACGGCACCGAGAAAGGTTACAAGAGTAACACAAATATTTATTATTGAATAAATGAAAATGACAAAAACTCCCGCTGAGCCGGCTCAAGTGGGACATAATAAGTTTTGCTTTTCTTGACTGCCAGGCCGATTCGACCGGCCGGCAGGCCAGCGACGAGCCTCTCGAAGATTCTCCACTCCACACAAGAGCACCCATAGCAATCGATCTGTCTTCTATCTCTACTTCAGCATACTTTTTTTTGTGGGTCACGACACTCGTGAACTCGTAGAGTTTGGGAAATTGCGTTTTTGTGTGCAATTTATAAATTTAACACCTTGAGTTGCTGCTGCTGCTGGTCAGAATCAGGCTGCCGACTCTGTTCTTGAGCAGCGTGGTGCAGGAGTTTGTTCGTTCGAAACTGCAGACCAACCAACAGGCCAGACAACTTCGATGGATGCACAGTGGCCGAATCTCGATAACAGTCATGGAACACATGTAGAATCTTTGATGGTTTGTAATTTCGGTCTGCTTTCATTCGGAAAGCCCGCCACTGCTGATCGGAGCAACGGTCATTTTTCCGGGTCTCATTTCTTTATGAAAAACATCCAAAAGCAATAAATCTCAGGGGGTGTGTATTTGTTAGGAGAGTCGGGCAAAAAAGAGCATCATTACTGACCAATATGCTACACCTTTTTGCTGCGCTCTCCGTGCAACGAAAAGGACAATAAACTCGATCGTTTGTAAATTGGAAATACACAAAGCGTGACAGCAACTGTCGAGCATAAATATTGTCTGCCACGCGGTATTATCGAGCCGTACAACGACAGCGGAGTGCCTCTTGAAGCGGACCACTTTCCCAGGTTATCCGGGGACCGACAGAGATGAACTAATATGCGACTATTGTTGAGTTTGAGCGCTACGTGTTTAGAAGTGTCATTAAGCAGCAAATGGGACATTTTTATGAGTGCCTTTTGTTCAAGCAGAATGACAACGGCCGACTGGTGACTGTTTCCAGCAGCTTTCGGGGTGTTTTGACAGCGTGCCTCCGTTTGAATAAGTTCCCCGGGTCGTGGCAGACCCACATCCTCCTTAACCTTGTGATAGGATAAACATTTTGATTCGGCATAACAAGTCCCAAAATAGGCAACTTGATGACCTATGGCTCCATCAAACTGATACCTCTACCACTCACTCATTAAGCTTCTCTCCATCATCATCGTCATCGTCAGTCCTTCTAGGCTAGACCGACAGAGCAACAACTAAGGCGCGCGCACGCGATAATCGAAAAAGCATTCAAAATATACCCCCCACCCCCTCTTCACACTTCAACCTCACAGTTCTCTATTGCCTGCCACCCTCTTCATCGGCAACAACCATCTGAAGTGGATAATAAATTAGGTGTTTACCTTGCGTTCTGTTGTCGGTCGGATCTCCACCATCCATGGTTGGCTTCCCTCGCCTTCCTTACTCATCTGCCTCTGCGATGGGGTCCCTCCTGACTGCCATCCGAATCCGAAAGGCGATCTTTTCCGCTGTTGTTGCTGTTGCGCGTTTTGAAGAGTAAACGCGTTTGTATGGCTTTAATCATCGGTGATTTCTTCCCGTTGTCGGCCCTAACTCCGTCCACCCACAAACTCAAACGGAGGAACCCTGCCTGACAGCACCTTTCCGCTGCTGCTTTCTGATTCTGTTGCTTCGATTGCTCCTTCCTGGCTTGTGACGCGACCGTGCAGACAGTGCGGCTGCTTCGATTCCTGACGGTCTGTCGGTCGACTGTGAGCCCGATTCCAGAACGAGCACGACGGGGGAAGAGGAAGAATGTGTATGAAGATTCTTGTTAATGCTGTTTATAACAACAAAACATCACATTCTACAAAGAAGAGAATTTAAGAGTTCATAAATCACTACAAATTATAAAAGCTGTGCTGAACAAATTGATCGCTTTTACAACAGATTTTATTCAGTTCTTGCAACCTGGACTTTTGTTCGGGGGAGGGTGCATTGGAGTACCTCTCTGTTCCTATTTCTGTAATTTCACTTATATTTGCTTCTGAAACATAGATTTTATACTGCTAAATAGTTAGTAGATGCAGGTGTGTTACCTAACATTTAGCTATCCGATTGGAAATTGATCAGTTTTATTGCTAGTTCCCTCAGAAGTGTTCTACTCATGTTTGAAAAATGTCCAATAAAATAAAATAATTATGTTGCTGTTGAAAAAGGCACAATAATTGCAAAGTGGATTCGTCCGTAAATAAAATGTCGCATTCATGCACCTAAAATGTTGGAAAATATTTTTATCTCGCGATTCATTCGTGGATCAAATCAGAAAGTAGAACGGAGCGGTATTACACTTTTCGGCTTTTGAATCTCGAATGTTACAAAAAAAAAATAATCTAAAACAGTCGCTTCAAAAATGCATTATATCAAATTCATCAAATAAATGGTCAGAACCTTGAAATTGGAACAACAGTAATCTAAATTGAATTAACAACCAGCAAACCTCAAAATTCAGATGCCATTTATTTACGACTTAAACATTATTATAACCAACGTGATTCTTCCTTTACTATCAATTGTAGTGAATAACATATGATCAACGGAATATATCAAACGTGCACTGGTTTTAAAGTTTTGTGTTCAACTACTTACAATGGTATTTTTCCATCGAACTGAATCGATTCATTTATAATTTCATAATATATTTATAATTTTTAATCCAAAACAACTGTTAGGTTCTTGGTTCAGAATTCGTCCACAGCGAATGGATTTGATTCAGGAGGATCAGTGTGTTATTTGATTTCATTTTACATTTTCTATTGGCAATTGCTGAAATTTAACCACTTAGGTGTACGAATTAGGGTAATATTCAAGCCAATAATACGATTATGACATTGAATTTGCAACATACTGCAATCTTGATTACCTTTAGTAACAATATCCTTTCATCCTCATAATATCTCCATCTTCCACAATTGCTTTGGTTATAGTTCCATTCTGAAAAATACCTCCCACTGTCGCTGCTCAACAGCTCCGAACGATACGGATTCGATGCGAAATCACCCTCGCGTCGGTCTTCTTCTACATCATCATCATCATCATGCACTCACTCGCAAAATTCATATCTCCCCAAAAGAGTCGTTGGTCTTTGGTCGTCGCGAATCTCGTCCGTATTCGGTTCGCCAAATGCGCTATATTTCTGCATAATAGATTTCCATCCCTCGTCGTACAATCTCTGTTTTATGTCGCAAAAATTTATCGGCAATCTGCCCGGCTGGACAAAAATCCGGGACCGAAAATTATGTTTATTGCTGCCCGAGAAGGCCTTCGAAACATACGAAGGGTAACATGAAAATGTCTCCCTGCATTAAACGTTTCATCCCTTGAGGTTCTTTTTTTTCTAAAATTTGAAGCCATATTTCAAAATATATTGGTCATGCAAAATGCGCGTAATAAACGTTCCAATCGAAAGGTGATTTCATCTAATGCTGAGAGACTTGGTCTTTTCAGCGAACTTTATAGGTTATCGACAAGAAGTGCCACGGAGGACCACCAGCGCCGTCTGAGTGCTTACTGTCGTCATTATTTTAGCTATTACCCCGTCATCTTTCGTTCGATTGCTTCTCGCTGTGAAGCACGGATGCCCGATCGATCGGTTGCTCAATAGATCTAATCTAAAGTCACTTACCCTGTGAACTTTAAGCGGTCGGAATGTGCACATATCTATGCAAGATGGTCTGCTACGTGGATTGGATCTAAGGTGGAAGGGCCGAATTGAAGCTATTGGTGCGAAAGATCGAAATCCTATTCAACCGCCATCGTAGCGTACATTAGAGATAAACGGACGTGATTTACCTTTATGACCGTGCCATTAAGCGATTCGTCGCTGGTCGCCTAGTTATGGCCAATTTGCTCATAATTCAGAGCTAATCTGCGTGGATCGACCAGTGCGTCCGGTGGAGTTACCTAAATCAGCGCATTACGGCAGGCAGCTGCAATTAATGCTAATAAAACATTGAATCCCAAAATATATGACTGAAATGTAGAAAATTCATTCCAAGGTCACTACGTGATCCAGCCTTGAACTTGACTCTGCAAAAATCTCACATATTTTAGTCTGCCAAAATAGCAGTTGCAAAGCCACTGACTGGCACCGCCTAAACAACTCTATCCAATCCAACGGTGGTAATCTTTGGCACCCTCGTACCCTAAAACAAGTTGGAAATTTTTCATATTCATCTCCCTTTTTTCTGCGAAGTCGAGTCGAGAAAATAAACACGCATATTTGCGGAAGCTGGAAGCAGACGTTCAACCACCGTAAAAAAGGCGATAATCACCCCAATAAAAGCGACCCCTGGGCCTCGTTTCGTTCGCTCGAACCCTATGTCGGACGGACGGCGACACCAAAAACCAGAAATCCGCAAACACACCCTCAACGAATTAAAAATAATTTCATTAGGATAGAAAGCAAACAGACTATCCAGGGCAGCCCGTTCTGCCGTCGTTTCAGCAACAGCAGATGAGCTGATTTAACCAACTGAAACTCACCTCAGACTATGCCATTCCGTTTGGATGGCGACTAAACCGCAGCTCAGTTTCCAAGAAACTCGATAAATGACGTGTGACAGTCTTGAATATCGTAATTAAACAAAAAGGTACAAAACTGAGACTAATATAGACAAATGCAAAACAAACTCTCTGTAGAACGTGATACGAATAGATAACGTTATGAAATAAATCCGGGTCCAAAAATATAGTTTAGCCAAAGAACTGGAAAGAATTAATTTGGGCTGTGACGCCTTTTCAAATGTTTCGTTTTCTCTTGATTTATGATTTTTTTTATCAATAATGCAGTCAATTGAGGCAGTTTACCATAGATTTTATAATTCAAAGTATTATTCTTGCTCCAGAAGCTTTCAATCTAGTTGCGTTATAAACGCAATTTCGCGGCGATTGATCCATTGTAAACATCAAAATCGATTAAGGGAAATCAAATAATGCAGTTACGCGAGAAATCATTCTCCCGAAGAAATTTGGACAGTTCATTGGAAATCCTTTCTGAACTTAATCGGAAATCGTTAAGAAATCCGTTCCAAAAAATGTCAAAAAATTATGTTCGATATTCGACCAAAATCATTTCCGGATTCCGTTGCTAATTCTTTCCAAATTTTGTCGGAAATCCTACCCGAATTTCGTCGGAAATCCTTTCTAAAATTCCACAAAAATGCTTTTTGAAATTCATTGGAAATCACAAACGAGTTTTGTTGCAAATCCTCTCCGTAGTTCGTCGCAAATTCTTTTCCGAACTTCGGTCAAAATCCTTTCCGAATTTCGCCAAAAATCCTTTCTGAATTTCGTCGGAATCGTATTCGAAATTCGTCAAGCATTATTTTCGAATTTTGTCGGAAGTCATTTCCGAGTTTTGTCAGAAATCCCTTCCGTGTGTCGTCGCAAATCCTTTCTGAAATTCGACGGAAATCCGTTCCTGATTTCGTCAAAAATCCTTTCCTAATTTCGTCGGAAATCATTCTTTAATTTCGTCGGAAATCCTTTCCGAATTTCGAATTTCGTCAGAAAACGTTTCAGAATTTCGTTGAGAATCTTTCCCGAATCTTTTTTGAATTCCTTCAGGAATCATTTCTAAATTTTGTCGGAAATCTTTTTCGAATTTATTATGCTCTTATACAATCAAGCGCGAGAAATCATTCTCCCGAAGAAATTTGTCCATACTTTCTACAGTTCATTGGAAATCCTTTCTGGATTTAATCGGAAATCGATAAGAAATCGGTTCCAAAATATGTCAAAAATATATTTTCAAAATTCGACCAAAGTCATTTCCAGATTCCGTTGCTAATCCTTTCCGAATTTTGACAAAAACCCTTTCCAAATTTTGTCGGAAATCCTACCCGAATTTCTTCGGAAATCCTTTCCAAATTTCCACAATAATGTTTTTTGGAATTCATTGGATTTGGATTCACATACGAATTTTGTTGGAAATCCTCTCCGTGTTTCGTCGCAAATCCTTTCCGAACTTCGTTAAAAGTCCTTACCGAATTTCGCAAAAAATCCAAAGCAAAGAATCATATTCGAAATTCGTCACGTATTATTTTCGAATTTTGTCGGAAATCATTTCCGAGTTTTGTCAGAAATCCCTTCTGTGTGTCGTCGCAAATCTTTTCTGAAATTCGACGGAAATCCGTTCCTGATTTCGTCAAAAATCCTTTCCAGAAATCGTTTCAGAATTTCGTTGAGAATCTTTCCCGAATCTTTTTTGAATTCCTTCAGGAATCATTTTAAAATTTTGTCGGAAAACTTTTTCGAATTTCGTTTCAAACATTTTCTGAATTTCGCCAAAAATTCTTTTTCGAATTTCGTCGGAAATTATATCCGAATTTTCTCAGAAAACTTTTCCGTGTTTCCGAATTTCGTCGCAAATCCTTTCCTATTTTTGATTTTCGTCAAAATTTTACTCAAAATTCGTCGGATATCCTTTCCAAATATTGTCGGAAAGCTTGTTTAACGAAATTCGGAAAGGATTTCCGACAATATTTGTTTGGATTTCCGTCAAAATTCGGAAAGGATATCCGACGAATTTTAAAAAGGATTTCCTTCAAAATTCGGAAAGGATTTGCGACGAAATTCGGAAAAACGGAAATGATTTCTGAGAAAATTCGGAAATGCGGAAGGCATTTCCTGCAATACTTGGAATGGATTACCTACGAAACTTAGAAAGGGGTTTTCACGAAATTTAGAAAAGATTTCCGACTACATACGAAAAATATGTCTGACGAAATTTGGAATGGATTTTTGACGATATTCGAAAAAGAAGGGTTTCCGACGCAATCAGGAAATAATTTTCAACGAAATTCAAAAAAAAAATCCAACTAAATTCGGAATTGATCTCCGACAGAATTCGGAATTGATCTCCGACGAAATTCGGGAGTTATTATCGACGAAATTTTGAAAGGATTTCTGACAAAATTTGGAAAGGATTTCCGACGAAATTAGGAAATGATTTCCGACGAAATCCAGAAATTATTTTTGACGAAATTTGGAAAAGATTTTTTACGAAATTCGGAAGGGATTTGCGATAAAACAAGGAGATGATTTCCGACAAAATTCGAATGTGATTTCAGAAGAATTCTGAAAAGATTTTTTTGTGGAAAGTCGTAAAAGGTTTTTGGAAAGGATTTTCGACAAAATTAGTATATGATTTCCGAAGAATTTTATAAAGATTTTTTGTTGAAATTAAGAAGGAATTTTCGACAATATTTGGAAAGGATTTACAACGAAATTTGGATTGATTTTTTTGACGCAATTCGGAAAGGATTATCAATGAAATTCGGAAATGGTTGTAGTCGAATTTCGGAAATAATTTTTTAACAATTTTTGACATGAATTTCGACGAGAATCCTTCCCGAATTTCAGTTACGAATCATTCACGAATTTCGTCGGAAATCCTTTGAGAATTTTGTAAAGAATCCTTTCCGAATTTCGTCGAAAATCCACTTTGAATATATTCTTCGTATTTTATCGGAAATCCTTTCTAAATTTCATCGAAAATCCTTTCAAACTTCGTCGGGAATCCTTTCCGAAATTAGTAGAAAATCTATTCCGAATATTGGAGGAAATGCTTTCCGCATTTCGCTAAAAATTCTTAGCCCTTGTAGAACTAAGCGTTGGAAATCCTTTCTGGATTTAATTAGAAATCCTTAAGAAATCGGTTCCAAAATATGTAAGAAATTTATTTTCGAAATTCAACCATAATAATTTTCGGGTTTCGTTGATAATCTTTTCCCAGTTTCAACTAAAAATCTTTCCAAATTTTGTCGGAAATCCTACCCGAATTTCGTCGGAAATCTTTTTCAAATTTCCACAAAAATCTTTTTTGAAATTCATTGGAAATCTCATATGAATTTTGTCGGAAATCCTCACCGTGTTTCGTCGCAACTCCTTTTCAAATTTCGTCAAAAATCCTTTCCAAATTTCGTCGGAAATCCTTTCCGAATTCCTTCGTGAATCCTCCGAATTTCGTCGAAAATCCTTTTCGAATTTCGTCAGAAATCCTTTCAGAATTTCGTTGAAAATCCTCCCCGAATTTCGTTGGAAATCCTTTTCGAATTCCGTTAGAAATCATTTTTGAATTTTGTTGGAAATCTTTTCCGAATTTCTTTTAAAAACATTCCAGAATTTCGCCAAAAACTCTTTTTCTAAATTCGTATGAAATTATTTCCGAATTTTCTCAGAAATCTTTTCCGTGTTTCCGAATTTCGTCGCAAATCCTTTCCTAATTTTGACGAAAATTCTTCCAAAATTTTGTCGACGGTCCTTTTCAAAATTCGTCGGAAATCCATTCCGAATATTGTCGGAAAGGCTTTTTGCTGAAATTCGAAAAGCATTTCCGACAATATTTGGTTTGATTTCCGGCAACATTCGGAAAGGATTTCCGACGAATTTTGAAAAGGATTTTCGACGAAGTTCGGAAAGAATTTGCGATGAAATTCGGAAAAATGAGAGGGATTTCTGAGAAAATTCGGAAATGATTTCCAACGGAATGTGGAAAGAATTTTTGGCGGAATTCAGGAAGGGTTTTTGACGAAAAGCGGAAGACATTTCCTGCAATATTTGGAATGGAAATTCGGAAAGAATTTTCGACAATATTTTAAAAGGATTTTTGCCGAAATTCGGAAAAAAAATCGACTATGTTTGGAAAGGATTTCCAATAAAATTTGTATTGATTTTTTAACGTCGGAAATCCTTTCAAATTTCGACGAAAATCCTTTCAAATTTCGTCGTGATTACTTTCCTAATTCTGCCGAAAATCTATTCTGAATATTGCAGGAATTGCTTTCCGCATTTCGCCAAAAATCCTTTCTGAATTTCGTCAAAAATTCTTTCCGAATTTCGTCGGAAATCATTTCCGATTTTTGTCAGAAATCCTTTCCGAACTTCGACAAATATCCTTTCCGAATTAGATGCGCCAGAAAAACAGCCTGCCGAATTTCGTCGAAAATCCTTTTCAAATTTGTCGGAAATTCGCAAAAATAAATCGTATTTCGTCGGATATCATTTCCGAATTTCGTCAGAAATCTTTTTCAAAATTTTTTTCAAGAATCTTTGACTAATTTTGTCACAAATTTTTCTTGAATTTCGTTGGAAATCCTTTCCATATTTCGCCTTTTCTGAATTTCGTCAGACATCCTAGGGGCGATTCAAATATGACGTCCACTATTTTTTGGGATTTTTAGACCCCCCCCCCCCCTCTGTCACGCTTTTTTGTATACCTAGTACATGTACTGTCACAAAATCCTAGAGCCCCCGGATCCTGGACCTGGATTTCGGCAAAAATCCTTTCCGTGTTTCGTTGGAGATCTTTTCCGATTTTCGTCAAAATCCTGTTCCTAATATCGTCAGAAATCCTTCACGGATTTCCTGAAAAACTCTTTTCAAATTTCGTCGGAAGTTTGTTCCGTATCCACAAATCCTTCCTTAATTTCGTCAAAAAACCTTATTTAGTTTCAAAGAAAATGCTTTCCGAGTTTTTTCGAAAATCTTTTCGGGATTTCGTCTGAATTTTTTTCACGATTTCATCGGAAATCTTTTCCGGTTTATATCCTTTCCGGAGTCTTCTTCGAAAAGCTTCTGCAGTTTTCGTCAAAATATCCTTTTCGGACTTCGGATATGATTTTCGAAGAATTTCAAAAAGATTTTTGTGGAAATTCGGAAAGAATTTTCGACAATATTCGGAAAGGATTTTTGTCGATATTCGGAAAAAAAATTCGACGATATTTGGAAAGGATTTCCAACGAAATTCGAATTGATTTTTTGACGCAATTCGGAAAGGATTTCGACCGAAATTCGGGAAGGATTGTGGACGAAATTTGGAAATGATTTTGGTCGAATTTCGGAAATAAATATTTTACATGATTTCTCAGAAATTCTTTCAAAATTTCCTTCAGAATCATTCCCGATTTTCGTTGGAACTCCTTTTAGGATTCCGTCGGAAATCATTAAAGAATTTCATCAGAAATTATTGCCGGTTTGCGTAGGAAATTCTTTCAAAATTTTGTCGAGAATCCTTTCCGAATTTCGTCGAAAATCCATTTCGAATTTTGTTAGGAATATTTTCCATATTTCGTCAAAAATCCTTTCAAATTTCATCGGGATTTTTTCCAGATTCCGTAGAAAATCTATTCTTCGATGATAATTCTTTCCGAATTTCGTCGAAAATCCTTTTTAAAATTTGTCGGAAATCCTTTTCGAAATTCGCAAAAAAAAATCGTGTTTCGTCGAAAATCATTTCCGAGTTTCGTCAGAATTCCTTTTAGAATTTTGTCAAGAATCTTTTACTAATTTTGTCACAATTTTTTCTTGAACTTCGTTGGAAATCCTTTCTGTATTTCGTCCTTTCTAAATTTCGTTGGAAATCCTATCCAAATTTTAGGAAAAAAATCTTCCCGTATTTCGTTATAGAGATCCTTTTCGATTTTCGTCACACATCCTTCCATAATTTCGTCAAAAAACCTCGTTTAATTTCTTAGAAAATACTTTCCGAATTTTGTCGAAAATCCTTTCTGGATTACCTCTGAATTTCATTCCGATTTCGTCGGAAATCCTTTCCACATTTCATCGGAAATCCTTTCCGGTTTTCGTCGGATATCCTTCCCGGATTTCGTTGGAAATACTTTCCGGTCTTCGTCGAAAAGCTTTTCCAGTTTTGTCAAAATATGCTTTCCGGACTTCGTCGAAAATCTTTTAAGGGTTTTGTTGAAAATCCTTTTGGCATTGTGCCGGAAATCTTCCCAAATATCGTCGCATATCTTTCTAAAATCTGTCGGAAGTAATTTACAAATTTCATTGGATATTCTTTGAATATTGTCGCAATTTTATCGGAATCTTGTCGCATTCCATATTTTATCGGAAATCATGTCTGAATTTCGTTGAAAATATTTTCACAATTTCTTCGGAAATCCTTTTCAAATTTCGTTGAAAAACTTTTCAGAATTTCGCTGGAAATCCTTTCCAGATGTTATCAAAAATACCATTCACAATTTTGTCGGAATTTTTTTCTTGATGTTGTCAGATGTTATTCCCGGATTTTGTCGAAAATTGTATCCGAGCGCTGCACAGTGGCGGAAAGCCGGACTAAACCGTGATTTTGTTTTCGTTATTTTTGTGAAGCCCATTTTTTTTAATTTAACATATATATTGAATGAGCTAATTTTTGATTGTAGCTTAATTTTTTGGAGTCTTGTTGAAGTTCATTCCGTAAAGTGTCTCCCGAACAAATATGTATGGGAAAATGAAATTTGGCTAAACTTTTTTGGGAAAGATTTGAAAAAATTTGGTATTATGCATTAAAATCTATTTTTTTGTCTACTTTCCGGTGGTTAGTGTGGTGAATTGCGCATAACTGCGCCAAAGCGGGAAATCGACTGGTGCAATGTTAAAATGAAGACGCTGTCTTTGTTCTAGATCCTAGGGCCAGGGCTTGCGGGAGCCCTTGGATAATATTAAGTATGTCGGATAACCATTTTAACCTCAAAATGAATTCAACCTTTCAAAATTACTCTGTGGTGAAGTTTTGAACGCAATGTCAGTTTTTGTTCGGGATTTGTATAGCCCGCCACTGTGCGATGTTGAAAATCCATTCCGGATTTCATTGTAAATCCTTCAAGGATTTCATCGGAAATCCTTTCCGGACTTCATCGGAAATTCATTCCTAAATTTTGTCGAAAATCTTTTTCAAATTTCGTTGGAAAGCCTTTAAGGAATTCGTTGGAAATCTTTTTCCTATTTTGGCGCAAATCCTTTACAGATTTCGTTGGTAAATATTTTTCGGGTTTTGTAAAAAATCTTTTCTGAATTTCGTCAAAAATCCTTCCCTAAATTCATCGAAAATGTTTTCCGTATTTCACCGGAGATCTTTTCTAGATTTCGTCAGGATTCTTTTTCAGATTTCGTTGGAAATCCTTTCAGTTTTCGTCGGAAATTCTTTCTGGATTTCGTCGGAAATCTTTTCCAAAATTCGTCGGAAATCCATTCTGGATGTTGTCGGCAATCCCATCTATCCAAAATTCTCTTTCATCGCATCTACTTTCCAGATTTCATTGCATCTTCTTTCTGGATCTCATCAGAAATCCTTTTCAGATTTAACCAGATTTAACCTTTCTGTATTTTATCTGAAATCCTTTCCGGAATTCATGCTTAATGCATTCGTTTCATAGCAACTTTTCTACGGATTTCGTCGGAAATATTGTCCTAAATTCGTCGGAAATCTTTTTTCTGATTTTCGTCAGAAATTCTTTTCTGAAATTTGTAGGAAATCGGAATTCATCATACTTTCTCTCTGGATTTCCTCACAACTTTTTTCCGGATTTCATCGCAAATCCTTTCCGGATTTCATCGGAAATCCTCTCCGGAATCCATCGAAAATCATAATCGGATTTCGATTTCATTTTCGGAATTCATTATTTTATAAATTCCAGGGACGAGCCTGCCATGGGCTGAAAGCCTCGTAAAGCAAGAATTTAAAAATATGTATTTTATGAATATTTTACTTTATATGAATAAGTAGCGAATGGAAAATAAAAAAATACCAAACATTCCAAAATTTTTATCCAGAAATGTTTAAAATATTTGATTAATTGATCATTCTTCTTGAACATATTTTTATTATAGAACTGAACTCTTCGCACTGTAAATTGACTCGTTTTACCTCCGGATCTTCAGAGTTCAGCGTAATCAAACCGCTCGCACTTCACTAAGCATGAGCAATCGTTCAAACACTTATTCCAATCAGTGCCCACATTCCTCGTACTCCTCCGGCCAGCAGCACCCACCCATCAAACCAGCTGGAATTCAAAACTTCCAACTTACATGTTCTCCGCACACCGAGTGCAGTGAACACACGTCGAGACGAACATTCCGAGCGTTCCACAATAACCGGCAGTCAGTTTGCCTTTGCCCAGCCCGTCCGGGGATCATGGATGGGTGGAAGTTCCTCACCGATTCAAGTTCTGCCTTATCGCGTACCGCACTTGAATTGGAAATAACAAATGAAAAATGGTGTTGTAAATGTTCTTTTGTTAACCCAACATTGGCGAAACCCAAAAGTTGGGTAGACAAGAGCTGCAGAAAAAAAATAACCGTTCACCGAGATTTCCCCGGAAAAAGTAAGTCGTCGTAGACGACACGACGACAACACAAGAAGGATGGTGGCAGTTTGCGAGCGAACTTCGGTACCACGCTCTCCTATCATTGTTTCTGTCGTCGTCGTCGTCGTCCACGTGGTGGCTGATCATCATCACATTCGTATCACCTCATAGCTGTTTGTACGGTGGTTCGTCCTGCTGTTGTAGCTACAATTTAAATCGTTTGCCTTGCGAGTACGAATGTAGGTACTCGAATGCATAAATTATAATTGACATTATCTTCGCGAATGGTGTTGATTTGTTTATTTTGACTGCTCTGTCATGGGTATGGGGGTTTGGTATTTGGGGTTCAAATGGCATTGAGCTGCCTTTTCAACAATCACATGCTTACTCTATCTGGTTGCGGGCAGAGGTTTTTTCATCAAGGTAATCACGTCATTCTGAATAATAGAAGAAATGATGTTCCAAAATTTGATTAATTCTAAAGCACAGTATTGGATGTTGAGCAAACAAAATTGAATATTCAATGTTCAATATCATTTAATAGATTTTTAAAAGATTGCAATTGCAAAGCTTCGATTCATTGTGACTGCAAGTTCAAATTAATTTTGGGTTAATAATTTGATAACAATCGCTCTATAAAATTTTCGGTGAATAAATATAAGATTGCAAATCGTTTATTAACCTCGTGGAAATTTAAAAAAAATCAAAACACGGAATTAAATTTCCCTGAAACTTTTAGCGCTAATAAATTCTGTTTGTTTAATGAAAAGTAGTATAATACACGGAATTAGAATCAATTAGCTATTAGGATTTACGAGTATAAAGAGCCAATGAATAGAATCAATGTTACAATCATTTCCATAGTAAGATATCATCATTGATTGCAATCCAGCAAGGGTGGTTCTACAAAATTACGGCACACAATTCCGAAAGTGTTTTACTCTCTAGCTCCAAACCTCTCAACCATTACCCTAATCAATATATCAAAAAACACACTCCCATAACACAACCAACGTAGAACAAGTGAAAGTGCGACACAACTCTGTTGGCATGCGCTGCTGGCAGCTTGTAAACCTTGTACCAAAATGGGCCATATATCAATCCTTAAATTCATCGGTCTCTGTCGCCGCCGTCCCACCGTGGTACCCATCATCGGCAAGCCCCCTTCCCTGGTCTCCGCGAACCATCAGAAGAAGACCGAACCGATACATTCTGTATGCGGCGTTCTGGGGGTGGCGCACTTGTAATGCGCGCATCATCCATAAAAACAACCACGATGAAACGGCCACGTCCTCGTTGTCGTCGTCGACCGACACTCGACGGGGAACGAGCCAGCAGTCGGTCGTCAGTGGCGTACTACAAGATCAGGGAGGTTAACAACGGAGCCATAAACCGAAAGGGGGCGTTCACAATCACAATGTTCAAACATTTCGCATTCGTCGTCGTCGTCGTCGTCGCCGCCGTTGCCCGCGTCCTCGTCATTGTCGTCGACGTCGTATTGCGAATCGGTTCGATAGTTGAATGGGTTGGAGGCGGTCCGGTATAGTCGATCTGAGGAGTTTGTATAGGATGGTGCTGGTGGAGGTGCTTTGCTGGTAATACACCGCAGCATTCCGGTACCGGAAACAAATATTTATTGTAGCAGTACGAACCACCGAATCGGCAGTTTCTGCTTGTAGATCGGTGGAATTGTACGAGAAGTGGGAACTTATAGCCGGGTAGAAGCGTAAAACTCGGTAAGGGTTACCCGAAATAAGAATTACCGAAACTATTATCAGAAAACTAGGATGGCAGAAAAAAAAATCGTTCGGTTCTTTATTTCCCATTAATTCAGCTCATAGTCACATATACAGACTCTGCCTTTACACAAACTGTTTTGAGATTCAGTAAAATAGATAGTATGCTAAAATTGTGAACTTTTCAATAAATCATTAGAATCACATATCTACAATAGATCAAATCTTCTTTCTTACTTCTGATCAGATATTAATTTTCCTGAATAGTTGACCTTCGAGGAGATTTTTTATTCTACAACGGTATTTTTAAAACGGATGCTCCGAATTGCTTTAACACATGAATTTTTCAATATTTAATCTTTAGTTTAATTTCGATATCACGTGTTTTCCAATTAGTGTGTAGGGCCTCAAAATTCATAATCGTTAAAGTGATATATACGACAATTCTAGACACGAAAAATGTGAAGCAGAAGTGAGTATAAATCTAATACGATTTCATCGATTTGGGTACTATTTTTGTTCTATTTTTCATTACAGAGGGCGAGTAATGGCGCTTGAACCTAGGCTTATATATACACATAAGTGTTAGTTGTGTTTTCATAGTAATCTGTATGAATTCATACAAATATTTTCGTCCATCAGCATATATACCAGGACACTCATCTGTTGAGGACCAGAGAGGACCCAAAGAGTGTGCATTAATCCTCTTAGCTAGAGCACTCCCAACCATCCAACAAACATCACCTAATAATGTAAACGGAACAGTTGGTATGAGATGCCCCCGTTGTATGACTTTATTGTGAAATCAAGTTAAGTATTGATTCTCACAATGTGGTAGATGTAGTCGCTGAGACAAGAAAAGTGATAGATGTAGTCGAGTCTATTACTTTCCAGGAGAGACGACTCACTTCTTACTTATTACTTCTCACTTTTTTTCTTACATCTCACTTTTTATTTCTAACGACTCACTTCTCAATGATCTTTAATCGCTCCATACGGAGAAGGGCCGTTTTGGCCGAATATCGTTCGACCGAATGCCATTTGGCCGAAAGTTGTTTGCCGAACATACCTTTTGGCCAAAAAGACCATTAGGCCGAAAGTCATTTGGCCGAAAGAGTTATATGGCCGAATAGTTAATTTGGCCAAATAGGTCAGTTGAAAGGTGCGAAATGGAGTATGAATAGTGAGACGTCTTACTTCTCACAACTTATTTCCTACTTCTCACTGTGAAAAGTGAGTAGTGTGAGGTGGGCAATAAGACGTCTCACTACGCGTATCATAATAAGACCAAATAAAAGCAAGGAAGAAAGACTTAAGATTAAAATTATACTTAATAATCTGCAACTTCTTATTCCAACGGCCATCGCCGGCCGACAATCAGGTCCACGCTCGACATCAGGTCATGATTCAAAGAAGCTCGCATACATTTATACACCAATATTTTCCAAAGCTTTACTTGGATATGGGATCCAATGCCCGAATCTCATCGTATCTTTCTCACTGATGATTGCCTCTGGTGACGTTGTGGGTTACTAATTCTATTGTCTTGTGAGCCCATTATTTAAACGGCACTACCAATTACAAATGGCTCTCTGGAATATATGTACAAAGTTCTTCGTGCATAGATCAGCAGCACCAGCCGAAACTTCGATTTTCCGCTGATGATGAATGGAAAAATTTGAACCGTGAAAAAAAATGCTTCTACTGTCAAACGCAGCACACTACGATTATATTTGGCCAAATAACCTATTCGGCTATATTCCCTATTCGTCCAAATGACCTATTCAGCCAAACGAATTTCGGCCAAATGGGTGTCGGCTAGGGTGGCTCAAAAAACACTTTTCCAAAAATTTTGATGGGCCGCCCTCTTATTCTGTTCTATTTGATGCCCTGATGCTCTGGACAAAATTTCAGCCAAATCGGTCAACGTTTGGGCAGTGCTAAACTCGTTGGAAGTTTATATGGAAAAATGTATGCAGAAACATCCAAAAACAGTGATTTGCAGTTGGACGGTACAATTTACGATCAAGAACAATGATACTCATTCAGTTCTTGTAGAATTAAATACAGAATGTAATGCTGAAAACCGCGAGAAGATTAGAGTTTATTAGGCAAACATATTAGCATTTTGCTGGAGTGTTGTAGGGGTGAATTTATTTCTTTTCAAAGGTAAAAGAAACGAAATTTGCTCAAACCCCACTACAGAGAAATGCTAATAACTTAGCCGGGCAAACTCTAATCTTCTCGCGGTTTTCTGCATAACATTCTGTATTAAATTCTTCAAGATCTGAATGAGTATCAAAGTTCTTCTTCCTATGTTGTGCTGTCCAACTGCAATTCACTGTTTTTGGATGTTTCTGCATACATTTTTTCATATAAACTTCCAACGAGTTTAGCACCGCCCAAACGTTGACCGGTTTGGCTGAAATTTTGCCCAGAGCATCAGGGCATCAAATAAAACCGAATAATAGGGCGGCCCATCAAAAAAATTGAAAAAAGTTTTTCCCATACTAATTTGAGCCACCCTAGTGTCGGCCTAATGATTTGTTCGGCCTAGTGGCATTCGGTCAAATGGCTTTCGGCCGAATGTGTTTCGACAGAATGGGTTCCAGCAAAACGACCCTTCCCTCCATTTTCATTATGCCATTTCAAACAAATGGCATTTTCGGCCAAAAGACTTACTCGGGCAAACGACCATTCCGGACAAACAGCACTTTCGACTAAATGACCTGTTCGGCCAAATGGTCTGTTCTGCTGAATGACCATTTCGGCCGTATATTCCTTTCAGTCAAATGACCACTCCTTCCACTCTCCAAGAATATATTGAACGGGTATGAAGCGAGCGGGTTCTTATTGTACTGAAGAAGGTGAGTCCTTCCAACTGCCTAAATTCCCATCGAGCGATATAGAAAAGTATCGAAAATCTCTGTGAAAAGCGTCTAAGAAGTTTGCCGGCTGAGCTTTAAGAAACAAAATTAAGCAATGCAATTTTTTCTACAATTTCTATGTCCAGATTTTGTTGTAAGTAAGCCTTAAATTTCAATACAGCCATCAGTCAACCAATCGTAAGTCGTAAGTTTCAATCCACAATGCGACTTCGTATGAAAAGATGTTTAAATATAAATTGTTTTGTCTTTATTAGCGAGACTTTCAGCCCTAAGGTTTAAATATAGTAAAACCCAAGAATCTTCGGACATTCGAAATCGCCATATGAAACACTTTGTTTCCGTTTTGGTACCACAAACAAATCCTATTAAGAAAGAAAATAATATTCGTTACATTTACCAACAGGTCAATTTCATAAACAGAAAGTCAACATTCAGCATCAACCAAAACGTGATGATCCATTGATACCGTTGAAATAATTCTATCTTACCAGATATTTTGCGATCTCGCTTGGTGGTGAATGGGTTCGCTGGACTGAAGTTGCTTACTGAGGGGGTTAGAAGCAGAGGGGTGTAAGTGACATTTTTGTCAAAAATGAGTTGACTATAGCAAAAAAAAATTGTTCTAGATCTTTGCGGCAATATGCTGATACAGTGTACAGTTTGAACAGTGTTCATGATAAATGTGAACATTCAAAGAAAATTAGTAATTTTTTGGACCTTTATACAATCTGTATGGAAGGAAAAAATATTGAAAAACTGGGCACCCAGTTTTCTCAAAAATAAGTTTTTGTCACTTACACCTCTTTGCGTTTGACCCCCTCAACTTATTTAGAAATTTAGATATAAAAAAAGCCAACATTCGCATCATGAGCACTTTCAATCTGACATTCAACAGGGAGCGCGCTACATTTTCGTTAGGTCTCAATTGGTCTCATTCGGTTGTTCCTGCCTTTGGAGCGTCGTGTCTGTTTTTTCCTATATCAGATTCAGGATAACACAAAATTTTGATCTGATCTCGACAATTAGAAGGTGATGGATACCAGCCCTGCGTTCTTTCCGGACATCAAAAAGGCTCTGTCACCATTTTCGGCTGATGCAGAAGCAGTCGTTTTGATTTTCAGTTTGTCCAGTTGTCAGGAGAAAAAGCTCTAATGCATAAAGTGTTCCGGATTATCCAGTTCAATGGAGTAGGATACTTCAATCGGCGTAGGTTAATCAAGGAGGAGCTTTACCAAATCAAGTATCAAGTAAAGTGTCCCGCATTAGCCCAAGAAATATCTGGTCACTTTATATAAGGCTACCTTATACTTAATTTGTTCCTACCAGCAACAATTTGGCAGGATCGCCAAATGTGCGGCCTCGCTTGGTAGTGGATGGGTTATTGGACTGAAGTTGCGTCAGCATATTGGTTGGCTGATCAAATGCCATAAAATCTCCCGTTATACGAGAGATTATTGCATCTGTCAACTAAGCCAACACTGCGGGTAAACTGCCTATTTTACAACATATATTTACCCTCACAGATATCAATCTCATGAATCCTAAAAAATATCGTTATTTTGCATTCAAACATGGAAAGACTCAATTTTTTGAAAAATTGTGAGTAAATAACAATCATACTTGAGAACCTTCCATCAAATTATCAATTACCAGCGAAAGAAAATCATATCTTGATTGAATTTTTTTTTCAGAAAATATGATTCAAAATATGAAACTTTGCGTCATGTGATTTGAATAAAATTAAGGATATAAACCAAATGTCCAATAATTGGCACTATTCCGAAATAAGCTTAAAATCTCTTTCGTGATTTCAAATTTCTATTAAAAATAAGCTTGTCCGGCCTTCAAACACAGGGATCTGTTCCCTGCCGTTGCATGAATTTGTATTTTGTGTGGCATGCGGTATAAGCCCAACGAATCCTAAAGACTTATATAGCTCTTTTGATTTTACGAAAACTTTAAAACCTAGTGTCAGTAGATATGTTGGCGGTTCATGCGCATTTTTACAATTATAGATAAATTTCCTGTTATTACGAAGAAACGATTGCTTTAGAACTAATGGAAATTCGAATATTCGATTGGAACATTGGAAATTTTAGGAAAGATTTTCTTTAAAAAGATTTTTTGAAAAGAAATATTAAATTTTAACAAAGCTCTTGAGATTTCTAAGATTACCATTTAATTCGGATGAAAATCAATAATTAAGAATTTGTCAAAATAAATTATGATGGAAGTTTGGATATTTTTAGGAATCGTTGTTAATATGGATTTTAGAAAATAGGTAACCGTTTGATACATATTTTTTGGTAATTTTGGAATACTGACTAACCGAATTTTTTAAGCTTCGATAGGGTTCTTGAATTTCCGGCGTACATCTCTACTGTGGTTTGTAACTTTGTAAAATTCAATTAAATCCATTCTGAATTAATCGAATTTCTAAAATAAATAGTATTGAGGGATCTCTTGAGATCGTGATTCATAACACTTATGACTTTTTTTTGTTGAATATTTGTAACAAAAATAATATACAGATCGGTGTCGTCCGGGAATCTTTTAATCTGGGTAATATTTCATATGGATTTGAAATTCAAATTCCACAGTTTCGTCGAATTTATTAGTTATCCCACAATTCCAAGAATTGATACATGATTTGTTATCTGACTTTTTCCTCAGTCGTCGATAGAAAATATCAGTCAAACTACAATCGAAAACAAAAGCAAAGTACCATAAACTTTGGTAAAATCTTGATGTATGACGGATTCTTGAATTACCTTCTTCATTTCATTTATTTAGTTAACATCTAAACAGATAACACTGAATCAACAATTTGACGCCACAATGCACGGTTCGAGGCCGCATCTCTCCATCCTCGGATACGCCCCACGCTCGCCAAGTCGTTCTGCACCTGGTCTGCCCATCTCGCTCGCTGTGCTCCACGCCGTCTCGTACCTGCCGGATCGGAAGCGAACACCATCTTTGCAGGGTTGCTGGCCGGCATTCTTGCAACATGTCCTGCCCATCGCACCCTTCCGGCTTTAGCTACCTTCTGGATACTGGGTTCGCCGTAGAGTTGGGCGAGCTCATGGTTCATTCTTCGCCGCCACACCCCGTCTTCTTGCACACCGCCAAAGATGGTCCTAAGCACCCGTCTCTCGAATACTCCGAGTGCTTGCAAGTCCTCCTCGAGCATTGTCCATGTTTCATGTCCGTAGAGGACTACCGGTCTTATTAACGTCTTGTACATGACACATTTGGTGCGGTGGCGAATCTTTTTCGACCGCAGTTTCTTCTGGAGCCCGTAGTAGGCCCGACTTCCACAGATGATGCGCCTTCGTATTTCACGACTAACGTTGTTGTCAGCCGTTAGCAAGGATCCGAGGTAGACGAATTCCTCGACCACCTCGAAGGTATCCCCGTCTATCGTAACACTGCTTCCCAGGCGGGCCCTGTCGCGCTCGGTTCCGCCCACAAGCATGTACTTTGTCTTTGACGCATTCACCACCAGTCCAACTTTTGTTGCTTCACGTTTCAGGCGGGTGTACAGTTCTGCCACCTTTGCAAATGTTCGGCCGACAATGTCCATGTCATCCGCGAAGCAAATAAATTGACTGGATCTGTTGAAAATCGTACCCCGGCTGTTACACCCGGCTCTCCGCATGACACCTTCTAGCGCAATGTTGAACAACAGGCACGAAAGTCCATCACCTTGTCTTAGTCCCTGGCGCGATTCGAACGAACTGGAGTGTTCGCCCGAAATCTTCACACAGTTTTGCACACCATCCACCGTTGCTTTGATCAGTCTGGTAAGCTTCCCAGGAAGCTGTTCTCGTCCATAATTTTCCATAGCTCTACGCGGTCTATACTGTCGTATGCCGCCTTGAAATCAACGAACAGATGGTGCGTTGGGACCTGGTATTCACGGCATTTTTGAAGGATTTGCCGTACAGTAAAGATCTGGTCCGTTGTCGAGCGGCCGTCAACGAAGCCGGCTTGATAACTTCCCACGAACTCGTTCACTAATGGTGACAGACGACGGAAGATGATCTGGGATATCACTTTGTAGGCGGCATTAAGGATGGTGATCGCTCGAAAGTTCTCACAATCCAGTTTGTCGCCTTTCTTGTAGATGGGGCATATAACCCCTTCCTTCCACTCCTCCGGTAGCTGTTCGGTTTCCCAGATTCTGACTATCAGTTTGTGCAGGCAAGTGGTCAGCTTTTCCGGGCCCATCTTGATGAGCTCAGCTCCGATACCATCCTTACCAGCTGCTTTATTGGTCTTTAGCTGTTGAATGGCATCCTTAACTTCCCTCAAGGTGGGGCTGGTTGGCTTCCATCGTCCGCTGAACTGACGTAGTCATCTCCTCCGCTGCCTTGACTTTCACTGCCTGTACTCTCAGCGCCATTCAGATGTTCCTCGTAGTGCTGCTTCCACCTTTCGATCACCACACGTTCGTCCGTCAAGATGCTCCCATCCTTATCCCGGCACATTTCGGCTCGCGGCACGAAGCCTTTGCGGGATACGTTGAGCTTCTGATAGAACTTGCGTGTATCTTGAGAACGGCACAGCTGTTCCATCTCCTCGCACTCCGCTTCTTCCAGGCGGCGTTTCTTCTCCTGAAAAGGCGGGTCTGCTGTCTCCGCTTCCGTCTATAACGTTCCACGTTCTGCCGGGTACCTTGCTGCAGCGCGACCGCCCGCGCTGCGTCCTTCTCCTCCAGAATCTGTCTGCACTCTTCGTCGAACCAATCATTCCGTCGACTTCGACCCATATACCCGACGTTGTTATCCGCTGCGTCGTTAATGGCTGCTTTAACTGTACTCCAGCAGTCCTCAAGAGGGGCCCCATCGAGCTCATCCTCTTCCGGCAACGCTGCCTCGAGATGCTGCGCGTATGCAGTGGCGACATCAGGTTGCTTCAGTTGCGGCGGTCGTCGGTACCGAACATTGTTGATGACGGATAGTTTTGGGCGCAGTTTAACCATCACCAGATAGTGGTCAGAGTCGATGTTAGCGCCACGATATGTCCTGACGTCGATAATGTCGGAGAAGTGCCGTCCATCAATCAGAACGTGGTCGATTTGTGATTCTGTCTGCAGTGGTGATCTCCAGGTGTACCGATACGGGAGGCTGTGTTGGAAGTAGGTGCTACGAATGGCCATATTCTTGGAGGCGGCGAAATCAATTAGTCGTAGGCCGTTTTCGTTCGTCAGCCGGTGAGCGCTGAACTTCCCAATAGTCGGTCTAAACTCCTCCTCTTGGCCAACCTGAGCGTTCAAATCTCCTATGATGATTTTGACGTCGTGTCTTGGGCAGCTGTCGTACTCACGTTCCAATTGAATTACCTTCTAATTAATTATTATGTTTAAAACTCGACATGTGAAAAATTTAGTACGAAAATGTATTGAAGATAGCCACTCTTGGTGGGATTTGAACCCACGAACCACGTATACTAGACAGGTGCTTTTCCTACTAAATAATGATGAACCCGAATTTTCATCGCTAGGATTAGAACACATCAGAGTTCTAGGTTCCCGAAATGCCGCGAAACCTGATCAACAGCACCCAGGATTCTTGATGTCTAGCGAAACCATGATGTTTGACATGTCGCAAGATAGATTTCAGATCTTATTAAAAAGTAGCCACATCCCCGGGAGAACCTGCTTCCTGAATGCTGCGGAATCCATCCAAACCCACCCAGGAACTTTGTAACATGTCTCATGATGTAAGGCACACATAAAAAGAGTTTCAAGTTTTTCAGCAAAGTCGTTCGGGTTGAACCCCACTCTACCACGGGATTATGTCGTAACTAGATGATCAATTCCAAATTTCTCCTCAGATTTGAAAACTAGAGACCTAACCAGTTCATTTGGAATCGTCTAAATCGGTTGATAGTCAAAGAAGTTATGATTTTCTGAGTCATTTTTAGAGCCTAAAACTGTCAAGGGGAAATAAGGATTAAGTTCTTCTTCTTCTTCTTATTGGCATTACATCCCCACACTGGTACAGAGCCGCCTCGCAACTTAGTGTTCATTAGGCACTTTCACAGTTATTAACTACGAGGTTTCCAAGCCAGGTTACCATTTTTGCATTCGTATACCATGAGGCTAGCACGATGATACCTTTATGCCTAGGGAAGTCGAGACAATTTTCAAACCGAAAATTGCCTAGACCGGCACCGGGAATCGAACCCAGTTACCCTCAGCGTGGTCTTGCTTTGTAGCCGCGCTTCTTATCGCAGGGCTAAGGAGGGCCCCTTTAGGATTAAGTACACCAACATAATTTGGAAATGTCATCAAACCTATCTCTTGGTCTGAAGGTTTTACAATGGAGCGTTTTAGCTCCATTGTAGATTTTTTTAGTTTAACGAAGAGCAATTCTCCCACAGCGATGTAGCCTTGCTCAAGTCAATGTTCAGCTTCAGAAATCTGTCCGCTGGTGGCTCCAGGCATCCTGCCGAATACTCGCAATACTAATTTCTATTTCTTTAAACATCCAATATGAACAATCCAGAAGGTCTGGATTGCCACCAAACCAACATCACACTAGTGTAAATCAATAGTGATGCATTATCAGATCGTCGGTGTTATGAACACTTTGAACGAGTCGTCAATTAACGTGTTTGGATGCAAAATATGGTTTACAGAGACAAATTAACAGGTTGAAGGACAAATTAACGGTCCTTCTTACACTGAGTTTTAACAATAGGGACGAATCATTCGAAGACGGAGTTCTATTAACAATGTGATCTAATAAAAATGTCGATTCCAGATTTCTGTTTATTACAACTTCAATAAGGAAGATTTAGCACAAAGGGAAGCATTATTCTTTAATATAAACACAAATCAATAGCAATTCGAAAAGAATTTTAGAAAATTTGTCACTAAGCAGCGTAATATACCAGCCCCAGTCGTGTTAACTACAAAAACTTCCTCAAATGGCATCTGAATTTGTTTTGAACCTCAGTTATGCAGATTCTTTTCTGAGGACTTTATTAACGACCATTAATTTGTCAAAGCTAGTGAAAAAGTTCCAGAACACTTTCCAATTGGTCAACAACGAATTTGCCTAACGATGACGGATTGTGGAAAAAAAAATCTTTCCTTCTTTTCTTAACATTATTCCAAAATTTTAACAATCGCTGCAATCTGGATTATTTTCAACACGCCACAAACATTTGTATTTTAATTCTTTGAAATATCGCATCAAAATTATTTCGCCATAGGAAAGAGAAATTGTTATTTTATTGAATATAAAATTTCAATAAATGTTAATTTTTCATGAACATATCAGAATTTTAAATAATACTAAGCTTGGAAAAATCTTTACAAAACAAAGAAAAGCAATTGAATCCAGTAATTTTCCTTGAACAGAATGCGCTTCCAAAGATGGTGTCATCTACACAAAAAATGCTGTTTTTCTTGTTTCGCGATACTCAAAATAGTCGCCGGTATTGCAATCCCTATTGGGGCGTGCGATGGGCCCAGCCAGACCAACCAACAATAAAATTCCAATATTTACTTTGGCAATACCCGAGACTTCACCGGGTTATACTCCATTCCGGCGGGTATAATCCCGAAGGTAATGAAATTAATTAACTGCATTATCGCCGTGTGGATTCCGTTCCATCAAATAATAAATTATGCTGCCAGCTTACCGAACCGACTGTAACTCTGACAGCCTATTGGCACATACATCTGTAAACCAACAAACCACCTCTCATTCTCCGCAGCTTCGATCCCAGCCTTCAATATATGATCAATTATTTTATTGCTTCGCCGGGTGGTGTGCAACGCCATAATCCACCGCTCCTGCGAACACAGCTCTCTTTGCAACGGGCAAAAGAACTTGTTATTCATCGATTTTAATGAGCATTCGAAGGATAGTTTTCGTGATGATGGCTCGTCACATCTTATGAGAAGCTCCCAAGTCATATCTCATCTTAATGATGATGTAATTGATATTTTATAAGATTTAACAGAAGACGCCACATGTTTGGATTTGCCTTGTTGGATGGAACAAGCTTCTTCTATGTGAATGGAACAAATCATATTCCTGCCACCCACGTCAACCACTAGCCAGAACAAAATACCGTCTCCTCTTGGAAATCTTGTTCGCTTGCGAAAAGTATTAAATTTAATAAATGCTGACTTTATTAAATTTCAATTACCGTCCCTTGTCATACAGGACCGCTTCGTACCCCTGTCCAGGGATGCTCATGGTGGGGTGGCAAAAATGCACATCAAAGCAGCCTTCTGCACATCAGAGCCGGATTACCGGGCTAATCTTCCGGTGATGAGCACAGTCTGCTTTGACGGACCTTTGTGAAATTTGAATTCCAGCGTCTCGTCACTCGCGCAAGCCCGACCGACAGTCAGTGGGAATTGTCATCGAAATATTTATTACACTTTTATTATCCCGCACCGAGAAGCCATCAGCAGAAGACGATGCTGACGAAACCCATTCATCTCTATCTTCCAACGCCCATATTAATTCTAATAGATCAAATTCAGCTTGTTTTAATTCCCCTCATTCTTTCCCGTGTGCTACCGCTAGAACGTTCAAATAAATTAACTAAGTCGCCGCGCCACCAGTACCGCCAAGCCAAGTGCCGTCGTTGCGCTTTCGGCTTCACGGCAGAAAACTTCTTCGTCACAAGGCTGTTGAGCGATCGTTGCGTCGATGCCGCGGCATGGTGCGTCTTGATTAGTCTTTCTTCTCTCTATGGGTTACGTTGCGATACATCGCCACTTAGTTCCGTGCCTCGCACCACAATGTAATACAGGGGCTTTATCTTGAATAATAACTCATTAATCTATTTATAATCGTTTAAGAATGTTTCGAACATTCTAAGCGCCGCAGCCGACAAGGAGCTCGGCCATAGAACAAGTTGACACTTGCTGCAATTTAGAAGACAATGAATGGGAACTTTATACAAATGTGGTTAAAGAGATACATATTTGATATATCCACTCTGATCTGTGATTTCACATCCGAATATATATGTTCAACATTTGGCGGTTTCCCCCAATGATATTTTTTATATTGCTATTATTGGTTCGCTTAATAAAATCATATTTTTTGCTAGGTTTTCCAAATATTTTCGAAATTTTTAATTTTTTTCTTGAAAATCTCGAATACTGATTTTTTTTAGTCTATTTGAGGAATTATAGCTGCTACTTTCCAAAGTAAATTGTACTCTAAGATACATATTCTGTTCAACAAACCGGATCCAATATGTGCTTCGCCATTCAATTCGAATCAAATGAATCAGAAAAAGTGATTGCCTCATAAAGTTTTCCGGTGCGTTGCATTCTCAAAAGATTTGTCGTTTATTCAAAAAAGATGCAAGAGGGTTTCCCTCGGAGCAATCTCCATAAAATATGTGGTAGATTAAATTTTTAACTTTTACGAACGACATGTATTTTCCTTTTGATTTTCCCTTAAGAGGTGCCCCCGCTGCGAGGCGAATGCCTTTTTAATAAAGTCTGAGCTCCCTATTTTAAATGCGTGTGGAAGCCGTGCAGAAGAGGAAAAAGGAAAACCCTCTCTGCAGTTCCGCATTTGCGTCGGTGGGGAAAGGGGTTAACAGAAAAACTTTTCTTTCGATATTTTTCCGGCCAAACTAAATGGAAATGTTTTTCGACGATAAATTATGTATGGAAAAAGTCGGGACTATTACGCGAGTCCGCTCCCGTTTCCGAGTGCGAGCAGTGCAGTGGGTGCGGCGGGAAGGTATTTTGACTTTTTAATCTTTAATACCTCGTCCTGGCCTCGGATATCAGCGCAACGGCAGCCTCTCGAAATCAGCTGGTGGTTTCGGTTATGGTTCATTAAAGCCTGCCCCTCTGGCACCGCTGTTGTTCGCCCACTGCAAGTCACTGCCACGTGGTATTTAGCAGTAGGCTTATCTGCTTTAATCTTTTGTTCCCGTAAAAGCACGGCCTACCACGCTTTTGGGCCCTATTGTTCGCCGGGTTGCTTTGATGTTTTTGTTTCCGCTTCCCCAGAACATCATCATCCATCGTCGACACGGGTGCCGGCGCAAGTTTGACAGTTGTACAAATCTAACCTCGTTCAAACGAATTTCTCGCGCTCGTCGCCTCCTCCGCTGGAAAGTGGTAAAGTTTTTTGATCCCAACTTCCTTTTTTGTTATCGTTCTGTTCCGTGGCGGATAACAAATGGAAGGAATCCACAAAACATTTGCTGAAACAATAATAAATTGTGGTTGGTTTTTCATCCCCTCGTCCTATCCTGTCACGGAAGGAAGAAATTCAATCAAGTGGAATTACACTTGATGTGATAGCTTCCTTCCATTACTTATTGGCGATATTTACTGACACGTTTCAGTTGGACATAAACAGACTGCGGGGCCCGAAGACAGGCAGCAAAACCGAACCAAACATATCACACACTTAATTTAAAGGTTATGTTTATGGGCTAGATTTGCTGTCAGGCGATGGTGATCCCTGCCGATGATGGCGAAGGGTGCATTTTTTATGAGCTCGCTTCGCGTCTAGAAGCACGTTGCTCGTTTGACGTTTGGCATTTCCAGTACCAGCCAGCACATCCCCCCCTTCCCAACGGGCGGAATCCAACTTCAAATATTTATTAACATAATAAAACAGTTGGCTTCCGCGCCTAGTGCCCTATTGTGCAATGTGTGCCTTAAGTGGAAGGCTATTTTTCATCGGGACTGATGCCTTCCGAGATTGATTTTGGATTCACCTTTTTTTATGGATGTACAGAAACGGCGGAAGAAAAATATCTGACAAATTGTCTTGCATTTAGAAGATTTATTGCGAAATACTCTCACCGTAATCCCTTGGGTGTCTGCTGAGGTTTGGAGGAGACGGTTGGTGCGAAAAGAAGATAGACCGGGAGTGGACATGGGAATACCATCGAGGAAAGTGAAAGTCTATTTTATTGATTTACGATTTTCCCGCAATGATGGACGATTGTCCCTTAGGAAGGCTGCGAGGATCCTCCCTTATATGTGTTGAACATGATGACCATTGAGCGCTAGTTTTTGGTCAAAGGTGGTACTTACATCCACCTACCTACATGATGTTTGAAAAGTACTCTGCTTTATGAAGTAAAACGTTGACAAATAATGGAAAAAAAATTTACGACGATTTGTTTTTATTTTGTGACATAATTTGTAACAAATTTGCGCATTTTTTCTATTTTTTTTAAATTAATCACAGTTCTGATAAATGAGCATCAAATTTTTAAAATCGGCTTCAAAATTTTGAAATTTTGGTTCAACAACTCATCGAAAAAGGAACATGCAGTTGTCGAGTGTCTACCGACTACAGGGCTTCAACAAAACAATAATATATTCAATGCGAACGGTGGGCTACAAACCGGTAAATTTGATGCGCGCCTTGCAATATTCTAAGTCGTATTCAGCAGCACGCAGTGAATACAACTTCGCACGATGTGACTTCGATGCAATCAACGCTGGAATAGCTGCATTGGACTGGACGTGTTAAGGTTACCCCAAACACACGCGACTAGACAATTGCGACGCGATTCTATCGCTTGGCGACTGCGATTCTGTCGCCGTTGGTATGGAAGCGTAAATGAAACATGCCTGCAGCGACCCAACAATAGAATCGCCGCGACTAAGCGATTTCATCGCCGCGACGGCGACAACTAGTCGCCGCGATTCTATCGTTGTGTCGCTGCAGGCAATGTTCTATTTACGCTTCCATACCAATGGCGACAGAATCGCTGTCGCCAAGCGATAGAATCGCGTCGCGACTGTCGCGTCGCGTGTGTTTGGGGGAGCCTTAACACTGTTTATCAAATAATTCGTGGACCTAAAAACCCGAAGCATGTCTACAAGATTCCAACAGACGTGGTGGAACCCGCAGTTGCGAAAATTACGAACGTGTCTACATGAGGTCCGTAAATGTAAGTTCCGTTGTATAACAGCTGAGAATAAATATGCTGTTCGACTTGAAGGCTGTATATAAAAGTGCGCACGAAATCCGACTCTGGATCTTTAAAGAGATCACTTCGTCTTTTGAAAATGCTCGCAAAGGATCAGCTGGTACTCCAAATAGCGTATTCTATGCAAATCAGGATTATATCGCCAATAACTATTCAGTATATCTCGTTGCTGAATTGTTTTGCATTGTATTTTTTAGCCAGGCTACACTTCTCCTCTACAGCATTTTTTATATTCTTTATTATAGTGATTTTTTATAAAAAAAATAAGTTCATCACGTTCCTCTACAGCAGTATTTAAACGATTTATGAAGAAACATCTTCCAACTACCGCAGTTAAACCTCAGTTGTGACACTGTTCACAACACTCTTTATTTAGTTGACGTTTAGAAGGGGCTTGTTCCGGATCAGATTCTACATCTTGTTCATAAAGAACTGTGTAGCTTTGCTACAGTCCTGACCATATTCAACCGTTCACTAGTAGATGGCGTATTTCCTGATTCCTTGAAACTTCAATTTTCAAATCTGGTAACATTAATAGCATGGAGAATAATTGCCGACCCATCTGGATCCTAAATTATTTGGCCGAAGTACTCGAAAGTCTGTTAAATTCATTATATCAGAATTCAAGCATGAATTCGTGAAAAACGTTCGACTATCTCTTATTTGTCGAGGTTCACCAATAGTGTTATTCGAAACATCGAAAAGCGACAAAAAATAAGTGCTGTGTATATTGACTCTTCGGAAGCATTTGATAAAGTTCCGCACGATCTTGCCATCTTAAAGTTGAGCCACCTAGGTCTGCCTTAGTGGATCATCAACTGGATTAAATCGTATTTGGCTTAAAGAAACCCTTTGTCAGGTGTTCCACAAGGGAGTCACTTAGATAGAACTTCATTTTTTTTTGTTCTATTTGTGACGTTTGGCTACATACAGATTTAAGATGCTTTAGTCTGTGTGGTTTTGAACAAAAGATGAACAAACAAAATAAAAGATTTTTTTTAATTGTGGCATCATTTTTTAATTGTCGGAATTTGTAAAAACGGCGACGAAATTCCTTTTTGAATTTACGGAATTTGAGGAAGAAAGCTGTCTGTATTACTGTCAGATTAGGTCCGGGCTAAAGTTCTGCCGTAGTTCCAGGGACGCTATCGCTGTAAGCATGCTCAAAGTAGACGATTCATTGTCTCTAAGCAACCTGAAACCATCACAATTTTTCCTATAACTGTTAAACACTCATGCACTTCTCAAAATATAAAGCCTTTATTCCGACTGGTCTGGAAAATTCTGAACTGCACTTGAACTAAACAATTGAACATGAATCGACAGAAGCAGAAATTGACATAGGGGAAATGGCGGCTGCGGCAGGTTTTGTTCTTTTATTGTCAGGGGGTTTTCTATAACTAATTATGCTCAAATTTGGCCTAAATATTCTTTGCATATACAAGAATATTGTGGCCAAATTTCATAAAATTTGGTCAAGAAAAACCTCCCTGACAATAATAGAACAAAACCTGCCGAAGCCGTCATTTCTCCTAATTGCGTTTTAAAAAAGCAGCATAAAAGTTTGCAATGTACCGAGGAGGTGGAAATCCAAGATCCACCACTCCTAGAGTAGAGCTGTGCGCCGCCGCGCCACGATTGCCGACGATTTTTAAGCGCCGCCGCCTACCCTTTTTGACCGACGCGCTGCTGCTATTTTTTGACCGCGCCGCTGGTGAATTTTAGGCCTTATGAAAATAATAAATAATAGTTTTAGTGCCATAGTTGGGGTGGTTTTGGGGGTAGATCCCCCTCCCGCAATTCGTTAGAAGAAACATTTCGTACAAACCCTTAAAATATTTGAAAAAAATTGGCTGTGCTGCTGAAAAGTTCAAGTACACTCAAATCACTTTTTACGTCATTTATTACTACGAGTCGTAGTCGTAGTCTACGACCTAAAAAAACATGACTTAGATTAGATTATTTGTTTTTCACTTAATTTATTGATCTTAGGGTTATTTTAAATATGATACATAATGTTGTCAGATCAAAGGCCAAAATTGGGCCAATTTGGTTCTATGGATTACAAAGCGCATTATCCATTTCGAAAAAGTGCTTACAGCCGTTCGGTAACACGTGCAGACCTTAAAGCCTAAGATAGCAGCATCATGTTACTTGCTCGAAAAAAGCTCAGAACACGAAAAGATTCAGGATAGGGTAAAAGACCCAATAGTGGAGGAACTAAGCACGTTCCACCACTATTTGTTGGTTCCCACCAAATCTATACTTCATTTCACTTACCTCAAGTGTGCATATGAAAGGTTATTACTTATATTTCATCCGACATGTGTTTCAATTGCAGTAACATCCATCATTGCCTTCTAAAATGGATCCTCCAATTAATGGTGCAGTGTTCCAATAGTTGCGATATTTTTTTAATTCGGGTTCCTATAGTTGCGAATCCCATTGTTTTCATATGGGACATGCAACTATGGGAACACTACCGCAACTATTGGTACAAAGCCAAGAAAAAGATAAGGTATTTTAATGATACTTTACCGATTTTGCGGGAAATCCAAACCTGATTTCTTTTATTTCGTCTAATGACAGGTTAACAAATTGATGGACTAGATGGGTTGCTGCGTTTAATACGTAGATTTTGTTAAAACAGCTCTACCGCAACTATAGGAACACCCACGACTATCGGATCTTTCACCCTAACTGTATTTGAATAACGCGAGACACAAAGTCGGGCAGAAACATAATTCTTATTTGTTTAATCGAACTCAATTCAGAAGCCGCACAACAAAGTTTTCTGGCTACGCCACTGATTTACCGGATTACGGTGATCAGCATTACGGTGCATTACGGTGATCAGCAGATAGAATATTCAAAAAATATGAGTTCTTCGAAAAAGTTTACCTTAAATAAGCCAAAGAATCGACAGAGACAATTAAACGCGATATAGTTTTTGACGGGAAAGGCCAATTATGTGGACTTCCTTTTTTCGAATTTTGAGAAAATATTACCCCAGGATTTCTTCGAAAGTCCTTCTCCAGGAATTTTGGGAAGCGAATATTTCAAGAATACAGAATTATTTCTTCTCAAGAAATTCTGGGAAATTACTTCCTAGGAGTTCTGAGGATTTACTTCTTCAAAAAATATGGAGAATGCTTCCAGCGCAGATTTAAGGAAACTTTAGCCCCTTTCAGACTGTCATTTTTCTTAAGTTCTTCCTAGAGAATTAAGGGAAATACCTGTTCCAAGATTTCTGGGCTCTTCCATCTCCAGGAATTCTGGGATTTTCCTTACTCAGGAGTTCTAAGGATTTACCCCTTCAGGAATTATGGGAAATTATTCCATCAAAAAATCAAAAAAACTGCAGCCCACCTTCCCCCTTAACAGGTATTCCTTTTTCTCTAATTCTCTGGAAATATTCTCGCAAGATATTTCGAAGAAATTCATCTTCAGGAATTCTGGGAACTCGTTATACAAGAACTATACAAGAAAATTATTCCTTCAAGAATTTCTTCTACAGAAACTATCCGGAATACTCATTCTGAATGTTTTGGAAATAGTTCCAATTTTTCTTGCACGAATTTTTGGGGATACCTCCCTCAGAAATTAGGAGGAATTCATCCTTTAGGAATTTGGAAGAATCCATTTTCCGAGGATTCTAGCAAATGACTCATATCAGCCCAGACATTCTATATAATTCTGACTAGTCTGGGGAATCTATCCTTCACAAATTATGAGAAAATTTTCTTCCATGAATTATAGGAAATTTCTTCTTCTTGTATTCTGGAAAATTTCCTTCGACAAAACTTCTGAAAAGTCCCTTCTATAAGTATTTCTGCTAGGTCTGAAACTCTATTATGCATATGCACAACTTGTGATAGATTTAGTTCGAAAAAGGTATTGGAGAGTAACCGCCCCTTCGGTGGGCTTTCATCCCACGACCCCAGTACGCTAGACAGGTACTTTCCCTACTAAGCTACGAAGGACCTCCGTCGTCCTCCGCAGCTTAGCGGGTACTGATGAAACCAAATTCCCAGCCTCGGGCCACCAGCCAAACTCTCGCAATACATTTTCAGAACTAACTCTCTCATATGTATTTTTTGTACACATGCCATCCAAGTAGGATGAGTATTTAGTATTGTCCGGCTCCTACACACTTGCTTCATCAGCAACGGCGCTCAATGAAGTAGGGTTGTGTGAGGTTGTGCCGTCGTTGTGTCGTCAGATCCCGACCCGATCCCGATCCCGTGTAGGAGCCGGACAATACTAAATACTTATCCTACTTGGTTGACATGTGTACAAAGGAAATTGCATTCACGCCGCCGCCGGTTCTAATCTACTTAGGCGCACTACGGCGCACAGGTCTATCCTAGAGTTTCAATAGTTATAGTTCACAAAAAAATGGTCATTCTTCTTCTTCTTATTATTGGCATTACATCCCCCACTGGGACAGGGCCACCTCGCAACTTAGTGTTCTTTAAGCACTTCCACAGTTATTAACTGCGAGGTTTCTAAGCCAAGTTACCATTTTTGCATTCGTATATCATGAGGCTAACACGATACTTTTATGTCCAGGGAAATCGAGACATTTTCCAATCCGAAAGTTGTCTACACCGGAACCGGGAATCGAAACCAGCCACCCTCATTATCACAAGTAATTTCGTGGAATACAAAAGAAATTTCATTTGCCTTACGCAATGCGGTTGGGTCTGAGCTTGACGACCGACTGGCAAATAGCTTACACAACCTCACTTGATCAGTACCGTTGCTGATGAAGAATGTGTATAGCCGCCAGACATTCTAAATACTCACGCTCCTCTAATGTGGACGTGTACAATACACATGTGGAAGTATTGGCTTGAGAAATGGATTGCGAGTGATTTGACTATGCGTCCAATTTGGGAATCTCGAGCTCGTTCAGTAGCTGCTAGGTTGCAAAAGCGGACGGAGGTCCTTCGTAGCTTAGTTGGTTAAAGCACCAGTCTAGCGTACTGTAAGGTCATGGGTTCGAGTCCCATCGAAGGGAAAGTGGTTACCTCCAATACATTTTCCAAATCAATACCTTCCACATAACGTACATATTCACATATGAGTTTTCATAACATTGTAAATTAACGTCCAAGTCGGGTGGTTTAATCCCGGGAAATAGGCAATTACCTTTGATTGAACTGAATTATAATGTACTTTGAAAGTGCATCCGAACTTATTGATCACGGTGTAGTCGTAGCAACTATTGACAAAACTGTGGTAGCTCACCCTTCCTCACTAAGCCACCGAAAACAAATGTAAATTTGCACAATTTAACGCATTATTGTTTTCTAACCTCTTATGTTTAAGAGCCTTCATGCTTCCAACCACTTAGTCACCATGTATAGATGGAAGCACGTGCTTCAATAAAAAAAACGAACAAATTCTCCACAAAATCGACACCATCTCACTGCACGACCTCAAGCCTTCACCGAAACGCATTATTCCACACATTTGCTGCCTGATGCCAGCCCGAGCGAGACGAAACTAATTAAATATTTTAATGTGGTTTTAATTGTTACCAAACACCCTTTCTTCGCAATTGAAACACACCCAACGTCTTTCGTACCGCACCACAGCTCACAAGATGTCGTGGGAGGAGGTCTCATATTCCGGAAAGTTTTCCCCAAAACCTGACACGCTCCTTTCTTTCACACATAGCACGACCTTGCGGATTGTGCTGCGATGACGAGCGGACGTGATTCTATACGTCAGCTCTATTTCCCAGCCCTGCTCCCCGGAGAAGGGGTTTGGTTTTTAAAAACACCAACTTGGGCACGTTTTACGAGCCTCCTTGTGGCTTTTCATGCTCTAAACACATTGTACCCAGCCGGTATCTTATCCTGCCAAGTGTGTCGCCTCATTTATGCTGCTCCCCCCGCCCATGTAAGACATGTGTTTTACACACCCGATTACGATCGTTATTATGATTAGCAATTTTGCCGTCGTTAAAATTATTGTTTAACTGCCGATCCCAGCGCCGGGGATGAAGGCTTGGCTGCTTGGAGACGACACATTCCTTCTAGGACGTAGATGAGCCGCGGCGTGCGACCTGACGAGTGTGAACAGCGACTCTGCGAGAGATCTTTGATAGCCGTACGTGGAACAATGCACGGGCCACATCCCATCGAGGCTTCTGAAGGGGTTCGACAGTCAAGTGACAAGAAGTTTTTAATAGTTTTCCTCCCCTCCACCTGAACCCCGTCTGGGGTATTTTGTGTTTGCAAAGCTAATCCATGTTGGTACTGAGAGTTCCTTTATCGGAAGTGGCTCGGCAGACAGATGCCGACCTGACAGCACTTGGCTTGCGACATCACACCGGTACCTTCTCGTTTGGCAGTTCTGTGTTTAGACAACACTCCGGTGGTGTGGCCTCAGATGTCAACTCTGAGTTGCGACGAAAGTCCCGAAAAGTCAGCAAGTCTAATTTCGACGTAATGAATGTGTGCACTTTCCCGCATTGAGAGGACGTACACTCCAGCCACTCTGTTACAGAGCAAATTTGCTTTGGTCTTCTTCCTTATAGAAATACTCGATGACGATGGGCAAGGGCTGTGTCCTGTGCTCTGGTGGTCGACATCCATGCAGCAGCAGCAGCAGCCAGGAGGAGATTGATGATGATGATGCTGACGGTTGGCACAGTACAGCTGGAGTTCAGATCTCAGTTTTCCTCGTGACGTTTCTTCATATATAGGAGTACGGGAGCAGTGACTCATAAAACTAGATGAATGATATTACCATGTTGCCACATGAGCCAACTCATCCCATTCTCATACTGCTATTCGTCTTCGGTAGCTGACCGAGCTGTCCGATGCTGCGATATGATTATGTTTAATTACTATTATTGCACCCGGGATGGGTGTGTTTGTGGTTGTGGCTCGTAAAAATATGAACACTTCCTCAAACCCCCTTCGGGATGGTATCAAAATAGTCGACAATAGTCGTCACCAAGCAGTTCGTTCCCATGTGGAAACGAAGACCCGTGTGCCAAGATGGGATAATAGATTATAACGATAATTAAATTTTCATCATACTTCATCACTTAGGAGTACACATCGCGTACTGCTGGCTGCAGTAGATTGGGATGGGTTCGCTGATGCCAGCAGGTTTCTTTCGACGTCTCTAAAACAGGCCGACTGTGGCACAAATTCTGACTTAATGCGGCTAATTGTTCTACGTGATTAAGGTAAAACCATAAAGAATGTTTGAAATTTGTTGTCATAATGCGTCTTACGCAGGTCGCGACTTATCTGAACATAATGTTTGCCTTGTCTTACAGAACTGCATGTTCCTGCGAATAAATTAAGTTTTATAAATTGTTCATAGAGATTCTTGGAGGGATATTGGAATTCGATTTTTGTAGCCATTTTATAATATCTACTGATCAAATTTGTATGATTATCGAACATTACACACTTAAATCATTTCACAGATTTCGGTGAATTTTGCTTCAATTCACCGAAATCTCAACAGCAGAATTGTTCGATAATTATTTCACCAAATTTTCTGCGATTATTCCTTTGTTCAAATGTCAAAACAACCGAAAATCTGTAAAATTATTCACCGAACAGTTCTGTTGTTGAGATATGAAAAACAAACCTTCTGATTCATTTTTAAAGTGTGATCTCATATAACTCCAATTGATACTTATCAAACAATATGCGAATGAGCAAAACTCATACTGACTTCAACCGAGCATGTCCGAACGAATTCAATTACCCGTCAATTCATCTGCCCAATAAAAATCAATTAACGAGCTAGTAAATAAAATTAAGTATCGAAGCAACCGGTAGCACATTCCACCTCGAGCCACCATAGCGGGATGGATGGGACACAAATTCATAGCTTGCTATGATTTCTTTTTTGTTTTTCGACGACTCCACTCAAAGGATCAAAGTTCATCATGCGCTCGCTCGGGCCTGCATACGATCGCCAGTTAGCTACTGGATGGATGGTGGTGCCAGTCAGTGATCATCATCGTCATCACGACTGAGACGAAACAACTTCGTCAAGATTGATCTTGGAATGGAAATTCGCTTCACCAACGCTGCCCGACCCCGCTTCATATCACAGTTCGCTGCTGCTGCTGCTGCTGATTCTCCTAGTGGATGTTTATCGACCTACATATGGGTGTTTATAATCAGAGACAATTTTCTTTAATTGATCTGAATGAAACGAAGAATGTTTGTTTTTAACGTTCTGGAAAGTAACGTTTGATGGCGCAGAGCGCCGCGAGATATGGACGGGTGACGGCGACTTAATTGTTGTACAGCTTTCGATTAGAAGCGAAGGCGATTAGACTTAATTCTCGTTGTCTCTATATACGACGGCATCGTCGTGCTCTTTTTCTAGTTTTCTAGACCAGCGCATCTAGAAAAGGCGATAAATTGGAAACAATTTAATTGAATTTCATCACCCCGATCATGGTTTGACATTAGTCGGGTGCCCGTATCCGGGACATGTCAATGTCTACGCATTTATGGATGTAGCACACAGTTACGCAACGCTGCCTCGGCTTAATTCGTGTTCGGTTTCTCTGCTACTTCTTTGTACGTAGACAACAAGAAGAGATTATAACCAAGCGCTTCTTGTATTTTTCATACGCTTCAAATTTGATTCCGATCGGTTGCAACATTCAGAAGTCACACCGAAAACGGCGTATGTAATTATTTTATGACAGAGGACGCAGCCAGCTGTCATGATTCATGAACGTCTCCATTTTCGTCATAGCCAATTAGTATGACAGGCGATTAAGAAAAGCAGGTGACAACTCTCAGCCGTCATCGTTTGCCGTCCCATGCTGCACACTTTATTAGCCCAGGGAATAGGGAATGAGTTCCCCCCATCTTTATTACATTAGAATCCATCCCATCTGACAGCTCCGTGTCAGCAGAACGTGTGTTTTTCGGAACAGATGCTATCTTCTTTATTGGTTAACCCATTAAGGAGTCAAGTGGTTCAAAAGTATTTAAGAGATTTGTAACTTTCTCCAGTGAGAATTCCGCATTTCAGTAGCGAGCTAAGTGGTTCGTGAACCCCTTCGCTTCAATTGGGAAAGGGGCCAGTTGACAGCACATGCTTAGTTCGAATAAATTTTAATTACTCAAAGGGCTTGTGATCTGCTCTTGATAATCCGCCCGCGGGGACGACAATCGCTCTTGGCCAACTTTAACTTTGGGGAGTGAGACTGTCGCACCGCACAAGTGTTTCTCGAGTTCGGGTATGGCACTCGGTGCGGGCACGCGACATTCTTTATGACATTCCGTCTGACATCCATGAAACGTCAAACTAACTTTTAAGGACTTCGAGTGTGCACCCATCCACAGCACGCCTGCTGTGGCGAGCATTAATTATTATTTATATTTATTTTCGCGTTAGTATTTAGTCTTATCGCCATCGTCTTCAATTGAGCGCAATTAAGTCCGGCATTTTTTGCCTCTCTTCAAATCCAAACTGACAGCCGCCGGCTGCGGCTGGCGAGGGGCTACAGAAAAAATGTAAACAAGCTCTGACGCGTTGCGTTCGTCGCTAATGTTTATCTGATTGAACGGTGGAATCTTGGCCGGGAAGATGTCTTACTTCATTTGAAATGGGGAGGCAACAAAAAAAAAACCAACGGCGGCAGACGTTCTCTTCTAAAAATAATGTCCTTTATTCTTGAGAGATGCCAATGGCAAGTCAAGCATTGAAGATACACGAAACAGCGGCTAACGAAAAAAAAAGAGCAATGGTAAGGGTCCCGAAAATTGCTCATGATGATGCGACGCACTGGCCGTGATTTATGGACTCTTTTGTGGTACGGCAGGGACAAGATACTCGTAAGCTCGATGGTCTTTGGATTAAAGCCATCACTGGGAGACATGGGACCCGTGCGTTGTTGGTATACGACAGCAGCCGTTTCTGTTCAAGTGGTTCCACCGCGGCGTGAATCTCTCTCTCTAATGGAAAGTGAGTGATTTGTTGTCCTTGTGTTTGTTGGAAGTTGTGTCTGAATTAGTCTGCTCTCGCACTCTGCAACCGCGGCAGCAGGAATTATCGTCGTTGTTATCTGTTTTGAAGTTACAGCAATTTTAACGATTTGTTGGTGTGGTGGAATTTCGTCGGATGGATGATATGAAAAGTGGATCGCCGTTTGAGTTGTGACAGACACGTGACAAGCAATGAAAATATTCATTAGTTGCAACGGTTGATTGTTTCAATGATGTTTTGTGTTGTTTTGTCATTAGCTGCCTGCTGCTTTTAATCTCCTGTCAAATCATAATTAACAATAGAGATAAGAGGCGATCAGCACTTGCACTTTAGGACTTCAGTGTATCACTTGATCGGTGAAATAGAAATAATAGTATGCTTAATTTTTAATACAAATTTGTATAATTTCCCTAATATGGATATGCCACTGTGTCTTTGAAACAAATATACGTCGAATTATACGCTGCGCAAAAATAGATCGAACTTCACGATGAATCAGCGTTTTTCAGCTATAGAGTTGTCCTTCGTCCACTCGTAGACTAATGGAAAGTCTTCCAGCGTCTCCTTCCAAAACATTTCGAAATATCGGCCAATCTCGCTGACTTCTTGCACGTTCAAGATCTTCGAGAGGTCGGTGAACCGCCGTCTACGAAAAAAAAACTCGAAACAGATGGCAGATTTGGTGCTCGTCCAAAGAAATGTCCTACATGAGGCAGACACGCTAATCTTGACATTTCGAAGACATTCAACAGAACATGGACGCCTTTCGTTCTCCAGCAGCTGAGTGAGTAGAGATTTACCAACAATATCCTGTCTGTCATTTGGAATTTTCACATGAAAATCAGGCTTCGAGGACCTACCGGGAGGAAACTGGAATACCCCAAGGGTCTGTTCTGGCAGTTACGCTTTACCTCCAAATATCTACATTTTTATTAACGCCGACGACATTCTGTTGGTCGTCGTCGGTTACACTCCAGCACGCACGTGGATAAAAGTCCAATGGGCAGTACAGTAATTTCTCATTTTCAATGAGAGATGTCACGCGATGTTTACATATCTGCCCCTTTCAATATCTATAGAAATGCGAAGGATGAAAGGCATGCTACAAAAATCTCAAAAAATATTTGTTCCGTGACAGGGCATGAAAGTGTGCAATATCTGCTTTATTTTTTTTGTTTGTTACCACTTTCAAATCGGTGAATTGAAGGAGTATTATTAATGTATCGACTAGTCACTATTCTTCGTATATACATATTTATTAGAATAACTTAGAAATTTTAATTTTAAAATAAAAAACAAAATCCTTTCATAACTGCCTTTCATACGAAATTGATCAAAGAACCCACAATTCTTTCATTTGGTCGCCTGAAATAGAAAAAGGCGCTTTACTCTCTGTCTTATGACGATCACGACCTTTTCCAGTACTGCCAATGGGCCGTTAGTGCCGTCCTCCGCTGGGCTACCTCAGTGAGGTTTTTCATGACCACCAGCAAGTGTGTTCTTGAACACGTTTGCAGAGGTACATATCAACTATCCGGTCTGAACATAAACTGGGGAGAATCTCCCAACCCGGACCGACACCAGGGTCTCCCACAACTTTTCGGGGGGAGATCTTTGAAGTACCCTGTGAAGTCTGCGATGCCCCCCCCTCCAAAAATCCCAATCCGGACTTTAAGTACGTTTCCGCATCATCAACACTGCATTATTTCAACAAAGTCAGCTGAGAGGTCCGGGTGCTTACCTCGTACTTCATTTTTTACATTTCATCTTTTATTCGCAATTCTCACCGTGAGAAATGAGAAGATATAAAGTTAAGGTGCGGCAGTTTAGATAGTGTAGTGGACTGACTCATTTCTCATTCATCACTTTAGGAGGTAGAAGAGAGGAGTGAGTTTGAGAAATTAAAAATGAATACCTAGTGGAATCCTGTTTACTGAACATTTTTTTCATTTTTCACCTCCCATTTCTCATTGCTCATTTCTTACATGTAACTTCTCACTTATCTCTGTTTGACGTGAGAGGTGAGAAATCAGTAGTGTGAAGAGAGAAATTAGTATTTGAAGGTAAGAAAGGAGTAGTAATACTTTTTTCTGAATTTCCATTCCTTACTTCGCACTTTACACTTCATACTCTACAAAATTTGGGAACTAAAAGCTTTCTTCAAAATTGCAGTTTCGAGCGTTTCTCTTCATGCAGACTGTTCTGACAACAATAATTTTATAGGGATTTTAACCAATTTCACAAACCATAAATGGGCCATCTTGAATTCCACATTATTTTGATTTCCGGAATCTACTCCTTGAGCCTGTTCAAACAACTCGAACATTTTATGGATTAACTCTTTCAGGCCCACGGGGTCATATATGACCCCAACAGAAAATTGGATGTATAAAATTGCCCGATGGATACAAGTGAACACTATCTTCAGCAAAATTGCTTGAAATTAACTTCCCTATCAGGGAAAAATATCAAACATTGGCGGTCAAGGTGCTACGACAACCTAGAACGTCATGAACATGGTGAAGTTACGAAATAGAAAATTTTAGGTGTATGGGCAGCGGATTGTATTGTTTCAAAATAAGATTTTTATTCGAACGTATCCGTAGAGTTACTATGATGTACAATAAACAATTTATTAACTTCCTTGGACGTCCTAGGCCATCCAAACATTTCTTAAGTTCAGGATTTGGAATCTACAGCTGCAAAATCTTTTTTCAGTACTGAAAGCTGAAACTACTTTTGACCCCGGGAGTAGCTGCTGCCTCAGAAGGGGGCTAGCCTAAGCCCCGAACTGTTGGTCTAAAGCCAACGACAGCTCATGGGGTGGGCATAGAAAGCCTCTTTTGCTCCCGGGTCCCAGGGCGTTGAACGAAGGGAAAGTTTTCGGATGGCTCGGGAAAAAATGGATAGACTACTTACGTATTAAAACAAGTGGTGGTGTATTCGTGAGCACTACATAAGCATGGGCGTGTAAACATTAGCGTTGTAAGCGGGATGAGAGATGAAAGGTGGGATACGTCGGACAACTGTATTTCGTTGCGCCAGTCCGAGACCAGTAGGTTACCTGCCAGGAGAATGAGAAACCCAGCCGGGTTGGATCTTGCGTTGTGCCTTTGGGAAGTGAAAAGCTGTGGTGTTGACGATGGCGCCATTTTGGAGGCAGCGACTGGCCCACGGACGCGTTGATCGCGGGAGGGGGGAGGCAATTGTCTTTTCGGTCACTGTCGGTAGTCTCTGCACTGGTTTCCCCATTTCGTCGAACCTTCTGTATCCAAGTGACTATTCCGATACGTTAAAAATGCAGCTAGTGCTCAAGAGCTTATGCACACGACCGACGGGTATTTTACAACGACCCCAACGTATTCCCAAACACACGTCTATCCTTGATTGGCACGTTCGATCGACTCCCTGATTTTTCTCCTCCACTCTCGTCTCTTAATATCGTTTGGTAACTATCTCTAAACAGTGTTGCCATGTTAACTGTTCTCATGCTTTGCTATAGGTGCTACCATTCAAAACATTCGACCAGATCGTTATTGAGTTTCTTTTCCCAAACCATTATCCTTACCCAAATGTTATCGATTGTTACCGTACAAACAAAGCTTTAACATGCATTCAATTATATCCATTACGCCTCCGGAGAGGACAACGGATATCGTAGGATAGTTTTCAGATATTCTGGGCAATCCAAACTGTCCTTGAGTACGGGACTTGAGATCTACAGGTACCGTCAACTGGGGGGAAGATGATCATTGAGGTGAAGATGATCATTTGATGTGTCAGTCAAAAGTGCCAAATTTTTTTATGAAGCGGTAGTCAACAATATTTTCCGTTTAAGTAATGTTACTGCTAGGTAGAAATCCGAGTTTTTCTATTATAATCATGAAAATGTATTTTGTGGAAGAAAGAGAGAGATAGTCATAAATGACGCTATTTTCGTTTCAAATATTGACTTCTTAGACTTCTTTACGTAGTAAATTCAACATTCATACAAATAACCTAGTGTATTTTGACTACTAGGTCATAATGGTTTTAGTAGAGCTGTCTTGATCAACTTCACCCCAAACCAGATTATTCAAAAATGTGTGATAATTTAATTTATTTTAATAAATGCGAACGCATTTCAGAAAACTAAAGTTGTTGATTATTGTAACGTATAGCAGTCCATGTTTTGAAATTATTTGTTTCGATTTAAAATGTAAACACACATTGTTATTGCATGTTTTGCCTTAAAAATGATCATCTTCCCCCCAGTTGACGGTACTTAGAAGCTCTTTTCGATACTCAAAGCTTCAATATCCGTTCAATTATATCCACTACACCTGCCGGGAGGTCAACGGATATCGTAAGATAGTTTAGAGATATTCTGGACAATCCAAAATGTCTTTGAGATCGGGATTTGAGTTCTCTTTTAGTGGAATGTATTCAACCGTCTAAGACGAATTAAGTACTCTCCATTTACTTCCACCAATTATTTTCGATATCTTTGCAGATACGTATTTCGACCACAACTGTGTGGTCGTCTTCAGTGTCTCGTACTTGTCGAGTCAAGTACGAGACACTGAAGACGACCACACAGTTATGGTCGAAATACGTATCTGCAAAGATATCGAAAATAATTGGTGGAATTAAATGGAGAGTACTTACAGGGGATGGACAAAATAATTAGGATAGGCAAATTTTGGGTAAAATTAGATGTGTTGTAACTACCTTAGTTATCATCCGATTTTGACAATTCAGGCATGCCTGAACTAGAAAATTAATGCAGTTTGACGGTATGTCCATGGAACCGACTATGGCCACCGGATTCCGGAGATATTCCGGGTTTTTCAGAGGTAGGTTCAAAACCGTAAATTTGAGGTGGATATTAGGAGAAGTTGTGGTTAAAAATTGAATAATATTAGTAACCACAAATTAAGTAGGGCTCTTGCTGATTGGAACCATATATTGAGATTTGGAATCGGACCAGAATCAAGTGAGATATGGCCATTTCTTTATAATCGGTTCCGATCGATACTTATCAAAGGGGTCAGGCCACAACTTCATTTGAATCTCGCTTTTTGATAGATCGTCCACTATGATTTTATTCTAGAAAGCCTCTAATGTGTCAAGAACGAAAAACCAATTGAATAGACGGATCCTGGAGTCGCTGGGATGTCCCCGGGGAACCTGTGAATGGGGACATTTAAGTTTTAAGACCAAAATCAGTCATTCGACGGCTCTTTTTTCATGGTTTCCGATCAGGAAGCGAAGTATGAATATAAAATGGTCCATTGACGGCTCTGACCGTTTTCGGTTTCGGATTGGCCCCGGGGAACCTGTGGAAGGGGACATTTTAGTTTTACCACCAAAACCAGTCGTTCGACGGCTCTTTTTTCATGGTTTTCGATCAGGAAGCGAAGTATGAATATAAAATGGGCCATTGACGGTTCTGACCGCTTCCATGTCCTACGGATTGTCCCGGGGGAACCTGTGGAAGGGGACATTTAAGTTTTAGCACCAAAACCAGTCATTCGAAGGCTCTTTTTTCATGGTTTCCGATCAGGAAGCGAAGTATGAATATAAAATGGTCTATTGACGGTTCTGACCGCTTCCAGGATCTACGGATTGGCCCCGGGGGAACCTGTGGAAGGGGACATTTTAGGTTTAGCACCAAAACCAGTTATTCGAAGGCTTTTTTTCATGGTTTTCAATCAGGAAGCGAAGCATGAATATAAAATAATCCATTGACGGCTCTGACCGCTTTCAAGACCTACGGATTGGCCCCGGGGAACCTGTGGAAGGTGACATTTTAGTTTTACAACCAAAACCAGTCATTCGACGGCTCTTTTTTCATGGTTTTCGATCAGGAAGCGAAGTATGAATATAAAATGGTCCATTGACGGCTCTGACCGCTTCCAGGACCTACTGGTTGCCTTCGAAGAACCTGTGGAAAAGGACATTTTATTTTTAGCACCAAAACCAGTCATTCGACGGCTCTTTTTTCATGGTTTTCGATCAGGAAGCAAAGTATGAATATAAAATTGTCCATTGTCGGCTCTGAGCTCTTTCAGGACCTACGGATTGGCCCGGGAAACCTGTGGAAGGGCACATTTTAGTTTTAGCATCAAACCCTGTCATTCGAAGGCTCTTTTTTCGTGGATTTCGACCAGGAAGCGAAATATGAATTAAAAATGACCATTAGCGGCTCTGACCGCTTCCAGGACCTACTGATTGCCCCCGTGGAACCTGTGAATGAGGACATTTTAGTTTTAGCACTAAAACCAGTCATTCGATTTTCGATAAGGAAGCGAAGTATGAATATAAAATGGTCCATTGACGACTCTGACCGCTTCCAAGACCCACGGATTGCTCCTGAAGAATCTGTCTAAGGGGACAATTTTATTTTATGCATCATAACTAGTCATTCGACGGCTCTTTTCTAGTGGTTTCGATTAGGAATCGAGAAATGAATATAAAGGGGCCATTGAGCAGGGTAGAAATATTTCACAGTCAATGCAGTGAAAAACATGGATCTCAGTATATTCTGCTGTCGCCTTCATCGCCGCCGTGGTGAGTGCTACTGGGTGCAGCCGAAAAATCATTTCCAACACCGACCATTCAATTTCACATTCAGCCACTCACAAGTCGCTCTGACATGCTGCTCAGTTCGCACCTTACCGTATGACTGTGAGTGGCCCATTTAAACGCGTGGTGATTTTTTTCAATTTGCTGGGTGAATGTGTACATTTTGCTGTGGTAAATTTCATCTTCGCGGCGCTGTGGGTGATGTGAGTTCTGTTGTTTACTTTTCTGCCTCTCCGGGAATGTGAGGTTGATTTCAAAGCAGGAAGGAAATAAAAAAATGATATAAAAAACATCACCTTCATCCAGTGCTGCCGATTATTTACAACCCTGCCATTGAGGGCTCTGACCGCTTTCTGGACCTACAGATTGGCCCAGGAAACCTGTGCAAGGGGACATTTTAGTTTTAACATCAAAACTAGTCATACAACGGCTCTTTTTTCATGGCTTTGGATCAGGAAGCGAAGTATGAAGTAGGCAGCTTCCTCGTGAGCTATCCGTAGGTCAGAGCCGTCAATGGTCCATTTCTTGTTCATACTTCACATTCTGATTGAAATCCACGAAAAAAGAGCCGTCCAATGATTGGTTTTTGTGCTAAAACTAAAATGTCATCTTCCACAATTCCTCAGGGGCAATCCGTAAGTCCTGGAAGCGCTCAGATCCATAAATGGTCCAATTTATACTAATACTCCGAGTTCTGATAAAAAATCACGAAAAACAAACCGTCGAGTTATTGGTTTTGGTGTTGCAACTTAAATGTTCCTTTCCACGGGTTTTCCGGGGGGAATCTGTAGGTCCTGAGAGCGGTCAGATTCATCAATGGTCAATTTTATATTCATACGTTGCCTATATTAAAGAAGAGCTGTCGAATGATTGATTTTGGTGTAAAAACTAAAATGTCCCCTTCCACAGGTTCCTCGGGGGCAACCAAAAGGTCCTGGAAGCTTTTAAAGCTGTCAATGGTCCTTTTATATTTATACTTCCTGATCGAAAATCTATAAAAAAAAGAGCCGTCGAATAATTGATTTTAGTGCTAAAACATATATATTCCTTTCCACAGATTCCTCGGGACCAATCCGTAGATCCTGGAATCGGTCAGAGCCGTCAATGGACCATTTTATAATCATACTTCGCTTCCTGATCGCAAACCATGAAAAAAAGTGCCGTCGAATGACTAGTTTTGGTGCTAAAACTAAATTGTCCCCTTCCACAGGTTCCCCGGGGCCAATCCGTAGGTCCTGGAAGCGGTCAGAACTGTCAATTGACCATTTTATATTCATACTTCGCTTCCTGATCGAAAACCATGAAAAAAGAGCCGTCGAACGACTGGTTTTTTTTGGTAAAACTAAAATGTCCCCTTCCACAGGTTCCCCGGGGCCAATTCGTAGATCCTGGAAGCGGTCAGAGCCGACAATGGACTATTTTATATTCATACTTTGCTTCCTGATCGAAAACCATGAAGAAAGAGCCGTCGAACGACTGGTTTTTTTGGTAAAACTAAAATGTCCCCTTCCACAGGTTCCCCGGGGCCAATCCGTAGATCCTGGAAGCGTTCAGAGCCGTCAATGGACCATTTTATATTCATACTTCGCTTCCTGATCGAAAACCATGAAAAAAGAGCCGTCGAATGACTGATTTTGGTGCTAAAACTTAAATGTCCCCTTCCACAGGTTCTCCCGGGCCAATCCGTAGGTCCTGAAAGCGGTCAGAACTGTCAATTGACCATTTTATATTCATACTTCGCTTCCTGATCGAAAACCATGAAAAAAGAGCCGTCGAACGACTGGTTTTGGTGGTAAAACTAAAATGTCCCCTTCCACAGGTCCCCCCGGGGCTAATCCGTAGGTCCTGGAAGCGGTTAGAACCGTAAATTAACCGTTTTATATTCATACTTTGCTTCCTGTTCGAAAACCATGAAAAAAGAGCCGTCGAATGACTGATTTTGGTGCTAAAACTTAAATGTCCCCTTCCACAGGTTCCCCCGGGCCAACCCGTAGGTCCTGAAAGCGGTCAGAACTGTCAATTGACCATTTTATATTCATACTTCGCTTCCTGATCGAAAACCATGAAAAAAGAGCCGTCGAACGACTGGTTTTGGTGGTAAAACTAAAATGTCCCCTTCCACAGGTCCCCCCGGGGCTAATCCGTAGGTCCTGGAAGCGGTCAGAACTGTCAATTGACCATTTTATATTCATACTTCGCTTCCTGATCGAAAACCATGAAAAAAGAGCCGTCGAATGACTGGTTTTGGTGCTAAAACTAAAATGTCCCCATTCACAGGTTCCCCGGGGACATCCCAGCGACTCCAGGATCCGTTTATTCAATTGGTTTTTCATTCTTGACACATTAGAGGCCTTCTAGAATAAAATCATAGTGGACGATCTATCAAAAAGCGAGATTCAAATGAAGTTGTGGCCTGACCCCTTTGATAAGTATCGATCGGAACCGATTATAAAGAAATGGCCATATCTCACTTGATTCTGGTCCGATTCCAAATCTCAATATATGGTTCCAATCAGCAAGAGCCCTACTTAATTTGTGGTTACTAATATTATTTAATTTTCAACCACAACTTCTCCTAATATCCACCTCAAATTTGCGGTTTTGAACCTACCTCCGAAAAACCCGGAATATCTCCGGAATCCGGTGGCCATAGTCGGTTCCATGGGCATACCGTCAAACTGCATTAATTTTCTAGTTCAGGCATGCCTGAATTGTCAAAATCGGATGATAACTAAGGTAGTTACAACACATCTAATTTCACCCAAAATTTGCCTATCCTAATTATTTTGTCCATCCCCTGTAATTCGTCTTAGGCTTTTTTCAGTACTGAAAGCTTCAACATACATTCGATTATAATAATTACACCTCCCGGGAGGTAAACGGATATCGTGAGATAGTTTTAAGATATTCTGGGCAATCCAAACTGTCATTGAGTTCGTGATTTGAGATCTACAGCAGTTTAGAAGCTCTTTTCAGTACTCAAAGCTCCAATATGCGTTCATTTTTTTTCCTTTTTTACCAGAATACGTATTTTTTGACGAGGATTCAGAATATTTAAAAATCTCATTTTGCCCAGAAAGGTAACATAAGGACTGTTCAGTTTATTGAGAGGACACTTTCACATGACGATACAAAACAGACAGATTGGTCAATTTTGATAGAGTTTGCTTTATCGTATATTATAATACACTGTCAATCAACTGTAATTTTTGAAAAGAGATAAAACAGTTTAAATCCAACAAAATGGCGCCTATTGTAAAAGCTTCTCGAATTTCGCGTAAACATAAGTTTCCCAACACATTTTTTTATAAGCTAAATTGACAGTTGTAATAAAAAATGGAAATCGGGATGTCAACAAAATCATTAAGAAGATCAGAAAGAAACACACTGTTACTGATTTGTCGATATCCAGAAACATTAGAGCCTGTGGCAGCCCGAAAACGGAATATAAACGGTTTTAGCTGTTGAAAATCCAACAAATCGAGATTGTTATAAATATCGCAAATTTCTGAGTTAGAATTGTTTCGTTGATAATTGGATTTCATGTCTAGAAGGTCAGATAATATATTCAACGAAACAAAACAGATTTCTAAAAAGATTGATGGTTTAAAAAACATCGACAATACAATGTGTCCTCTTTATAAACTGAACAGTCCTTATGCAGTTTCTCAAACAAATTGTTCAAATATATTTAACCACGTGTACAGCTCATGGATGGTCAATATGAATCGTTAGAAAGTTTTTACATATTCTGCATCTCTAAACTTTTGAGGGCTACAGCTGCTTTGAAGGCTTCTTCTGTTACTACCAGTTTCGATATGTATTCAACAATGTGCGATCTCCTGTAAAACCAAAAGACACTGTAAGATAGTTTTTAAATATTCTAGATTGTCCAAACTTTTCTTGAGTTCGGGACTTGCAATCAACAGTTGTGATTGTAGCGTTTTAGTTTACTCATAGTTTCGATACGTGTTAAATGATTTTCATTACATCTCTTCGAAGTTATTATCCTTGTATATATCGGCTGTTTGTTTGGATATACTGCATGTCACCAAAACTGTCCTTGAGTTCAAGACTTCAGATCAACTGCAACTTAACAGCATTTTTCGTCACAAATATTTTTTTTGTAAGTATTCAACCATGAGTATAACATTTTCGTGAAGGTTAACAGACACAGTTTTAAAATTTTCTAGGTCATTCATACTGTCTTTTAGCAAAGAATCTACGATCTTAAGCTTTCAAAGTAGCGTTTGTTGTCTCACAATGTCTCGAAATATGGTCAAACTTGTTCATCACATCTGCTGCGAAACTGATTTTGTAAACAAGAGCTTCTCACGTCGCTGGTGGGCTTATTTGTGCCCACCCACGCAATGCAGCGCAATTTAATGAAAGAAGTGGGTTCACATATAGTAACTCTGAGAAAATTTGAAATGTTGGTGCCGATATATTGGAGCTTTGAGGGACAGAAAGCACTACATTTTGCCTGTAGATCGCAACTTCTGAACTCATCCAATATATCCAATGATCTTCAGGAATATATTATGGATATGGTTGAAAACATATCCAATCTTGAAGCGACGAAAAAAGCTAAAGTGGGGGCTTTAGATCGCAAATTCTGAACTCAAAGACGGTTTGGATAACCCAGGATGTCCCAAAATCAAATTACTATGTCTCCTGGTCTTCTGGAATATGTTATGGACATGCTTGAATACATATCCAAGTTTCTAGTGACGAAAAAAGCTAGTGTCGTGGCTGTAGATCGCAAGTTCGAAACTCAAGGACAGTTTGGATGACCCAGGATATCCCAAAACCATCTAACCATGTCTTTTGATCTTCACAAACATAATGGATATAGTTAAATACATATCCACGCTTGAAGCGACGAAAATAGCTAGAGAGGTGGTTGTAGATCGCAAGTTCTGAACTCAAGGACGGTTTTGATGACGCAGGGTATCCCAAAACCATCTGACCATGTCTCCTGATCTTCATGAATATGTTATGGACATGGTTGAATACATATCCAAGATTGGAGCGTAGAAAAAATAAATAGAGTGGTGGTTGTAGATCGCAAGTTCTGAACTCAAGGACAGTTTGGATGACCAAGGATATCCCAAAACTATCTACTAATGTCTCCTGATCTTCACAAATATATTATGGGTATCCAAGCTTGAAGCGACGAAAAAAGCTAAAGTGGTGGATGTAGATCGCAAGTTCTGAAGTCAAGGACGGTTTGGATGACCCAGGATATCCCAAAACCATCTTACCGTGTCTCATGGTCTTCTGAAGTATGTTATGCACCTGATTGAATACATATCCACGCTTCTAGTGGTGAAAACAGCTAGTTTCGTGGCTGTTGATCACAAGTTCTGAATTCAAGGTTGGTTCCGATAACCCAAGATATCCCAAAACCATCTGACCATGTCTCTTGATCTTTAGGAATATGTTATGAATATGGTTGAATACATATCCCAGCTTGGAGCGACGAAAAAAGCTCACATGGTAACTGTAGATCGCAAGTTCTGGACTCAAGGACAGTTTGGATGATCTGGTACATCCCGAAAAAATATTTTTGAACTTGTCTTGTCAGTTCTTCATTATTAATCACGAGAACAAATGGAACATATCAAATTTACTGCGTAATACCGCTTAGAAAAAATTGGGCCTGGGAACAAATTATGAAAAAAATATTTTTTTTTCCGAAACCTATAATCAAATATTTCTATAAGTTAAGTACCTAATAGAAAGTAGAGTAGAGTGGGGCAAGAGTACGCACTTAGTTTTCAATCGATCATGTAGCTCTTATGAAGCAAGCTTCTGCATATCATATCAATGTCGACGATTCGTATACTCTTCCTATATGTTACCCAGTGGAAAAATATTGAAATTATTTTAATTCGTTTTAGTAGAATCATTATTGCAAGGCATGTGAAAAACGCACTCTTACCCCACCGGTGGGGTAAGAGTACGCAATTTTCAAATAATGTATTTCAAGTATATATTAACAAAAATAAGAGTAAATAACACTTAATTGATGTTTATTGAAAGTATATTAAAGAATGTTTAAAGATTACGTAATTATGAAAGGGGGAGGGGGTCCTGAAAATATGAACCGTCACACGAAAAAACATTGTTGTTTATTATATACAAAAAAACTACAAAGGTAAAAATATACCAGGTTTCGCGAGGCTTGAACAAAGGAATTTTCTTTAAGGAAAGATCACTAATAACGTAATGGAAAATTTGACCATTCCATCACCCCTCCCCCCTATCTTACACTTTTTGTATGAATCCTCTAAAAATTCTATGAATCGTCATACATCTCGCAACCCCTCCCAGCTCAGCGTTGCGTAATTTATGGATGTTTCTTTTGATTAAAGGATTATCATTTAGATGAAATTGTGTTTTCAGACTATTTTGAGGTGTAAAACAATACCAAATACAATTTTATTATTTCGCTTCAGTGCTTTGTTCGCTAAGTCCTTTCTAACACCAAAAAACTTATCTTTAAAAGGAGAACTTGTGATAATTTTCGATTTCTGTTCTTTTTTGCTTTGTTGTGGACCTTTACGCTTTGGCAATAGTCTTATTTCGGCCGGAGATACGGGTTTGACAACAGAACTTAATGGTTCACATGCGTACTCTTGCCCCACCCGTTCCTGCGTACTTTTACCCCACAGCCCCAAAATTTATTCAGTTAATGGTTTTGACCTCTTGGAAAACCAACCGAATTAATGTTCTGCGCCATAAAGTACTCTATACAATAGGTTATCGAAATGGTAGAAGGTTCATTTGATTGAGCCTATATATAGTAATGGTATACTAGTTGCGAAAACACAATTATTTTTAGCAAAAAGACCAGAAAATGAACTATCCTCATATCTCCCTTATTGTTTATTCAAATCGTTCACAATTACACATGACAATAGTTGGTCAGAATACCTATCAACCTGATGCAGTGTTGCTAGTTTATCTTTTTTTATAACTTAAAAAAATCGAAAACGTACTCTTACCCCACGCGCACTCTTGCCCCACTCTACTCTAAGTATGGTGAGAGAAATATTAAAAGCAACTTGGTTTTAAACACTAGTTGGGCTGCTGTTTAAATTGGATTTGAAAAGGGAACAGTACCAAATACGACAGGAATTTCTCTATAAAGTATGTGAATTGCCAAATTTATCAAAAGTGTTTTACTATGGATTAAATATCAAATGAAGTTATAGCGATTGCTTTTACCTCAGAATGATAATATGATGAACTCCTAGATGTTATAGTTTTCATTTTCATTGAAATTCATTTTTTATAAAGTTGTTTGCATGATGATTATAACTTTCGTTTATTGGTCTGTACTTTACATTATTGGTTACTAACTATATTATTTTCTTTTTCATTTCCAGACATTTTTATTGTTTCACCTTCATACTTACTGTTTGTTTTATTTTAATAACTTCCTTAGAAGAGCTGTTTCGCTTCACATTCCAGCGCACATCACTAACCGATGCTTTCACTGCACTGCAAACTAAAACGCATAAAACACATGCTCACTTAACACAAAATTTCTTCGGTGACAGGTGATCTTAAATCTAATATTAATAACACATCTTTCAACATCATTTTTTCCTCACCACACTATCCCCTCCCATTTTCCTCTGCTTAACTCCAGACCCATCCTACACACAATTTGACGTCACTGAACTAACATACAGTGTCCTCTTCTGATTTATTCCAGATGCCTGCGGCCTGTCAGACGTAGCTCACATTGAGTCACTACAGGAGAAGTCACAATGCGCCCTGGAGGAATACTGCCGGTCTCAGTATCCCAACCAGCCAACCCGTTTCGGAAAACTGCTACTGCGGTTACCTTCTCTGCGGACGGTCTCGTCTCAGGTAAGTTCGAAACGCTCCATCGCAAAACCCCTTCCACTGTCCAAACTAACGACGCCTCGTATCCGGTTTCAGGTGATAGAACAGCTCTTTTTCGTCCGGTTAGTAGGGAAAACGCCAATCGAGACGTTAATCCGTGATATGCTGCTCTCGGGTAGTAGTTTCTCGTGGCCCTACCTACCTTCGATGTGACACACCGCCGTGTGGCGTCAGTTGACAACGACATGATCTTCACTGATGATGGGCAGCACGTCGTCCACAGTCGTGGCCGCAGCAGCTCTTCAACAGCAACAGCAGCAGCAGCAACAACAACAGCAGCAGCAAGAACAACAACAACAACTTCAGCAACAGCAGCAGCAACAACATCAACTGTCGCAGCCGCAGCTGTTGCAAACACAAGCGCAGGTCGCTGCTTCATCTTCTTCCGCGCTGGGAGCGCTTTCGCCGTCGTCCACTTCGTACTACAGCAGTTGCTGCTCGGACGTTGCCGCCGCAGCCCTGTCCTCCCTGATGGCAACCACCAGCCAGTTTACGCAGTTTCAAAGCTCACTCAATTTTGCCAGCAATAACAACATCAGCCACAACAGCAATAGCAACTGCAGCAGTAGCACAAATAACGTCAACAGCATAGATCACCTGTCAACAACACTGGAGAATGCATCGTCCAATCAAAACACGTCGCATCAGGCACAGGACGATTCGGAAGCGGGGCAACAGCGCCGACAGCAGCAACATCAGCAAGAAGAACTACCAGCTATCTTGATGGGTGCTAATATTCTAGAGAATAGTAACATTACAAACATAAATCTAATTGATAACGATAGGAATAATGACTCGGACAGCAATCACGACGGTCAACGGCACCATAGACAACACGAAATCGAAACCAATGTTTCAGTCGTTGACGATGACATCCCCTGAGAACTCGGTGAACCAATCAAAGCATGTCGATTTGCAAAATTTGCCTACTCAAAACATTAGGTCGGCTATTTTCAGCAGACGTATTCCCTTAATTCAAATGCTCAAACTAGGGGCGAGATGACGTCCAATACTAAGTCTAGCTCTTGCTAAAATCCCTTGTCACTTCGAGACTGCATCGAGGCATGCCATGATGCACATGCTATCAAACTTCAACGAATCATGACTTCTTTGATTGAAAAAAGCTATTTTCAAATCATTATTACTAAATAGTTTAATAAATTTTTCTGCCCCTAGTGCTGGAACAGAATCGAATGTGCAGAAAATAATTGTTTGGTGCCATTTTCGAATATATTGTCGAGACGAGCAATAAATTGTAACCGACGGATTTCTCACAAAGCCAATCGATTCACTACTCAGAAGCAGAACACTAATGAAACAGAGACGTACTTCAAAAAAATAACGAATGCAATACAAACGTGTCACGAGTGTGAGAATGTACTATTTTTAGCCGAATATATTTATTTATTTCAAAATGTACAAAGCAAGCTTCCCCATCAGTCCTGTGGCCCTAACAGGATGCGTTAGTAAATACTTAAACACACATCATCCCTCTCTACTTACAGAGCCCTACGAACACAAACACAATAGTGAAACCAATAGCACAGAACAAAGATCAACAGAAACAACATCAACAACAATTGCAATCTTATGGCCGTCCATAGACTCTCGAATTCTCTCTGTAAATACGAAAGCAAATGCAAAAGAACATCCCCCATTTCTAGCTGAGCCACGATATCAGGACAGTGTCGAATCAATCCAGTTCGCTTCCAAGAAAACAGTACCACCTTTCGTAGGACACCTACCATCAGTGTTTAAATCAATCAGAAATTCATAAAACAGAAAAACTGTACATTTGAAACGAGTCAAAAAATGTAATTTTTATACCCGTTCATAACGTGTTTAAAACAAGTAACAATATGTAAAAAAATATATGAATGTGACAGCGTTTGTTTGAGCAACAACAAGCAAAACTCGTGTTATAAACATTCACGCACTGTGAATTTACAAAAAAAAAAGCATCAAATGTAGTTAAACAATTGCAGAAACCAAGGAAAAGTTCGGGAAACCCCCACATTTCTGTACATAAAGGAAAAGTCTATCGTGAAAGTCTTTGTACGTTGTGCGTTGTTTGAAATCAAAATTAATTGTTTAGCACGAGATAGAGAGAAAGATTTTAGTAGCGGGAAAAGATGCAAAAACCAAGTTTTGTTTCCTAGTTTAGTCGAAAATTGAACGAAAAGTGAATGTTCTGTTTGAATCATGCAATATTGAAACGTACGCCGTACTTGAAGACGTTCGAATTCTCCTCAGTTTTCGTTTCCGTTTCTTAGAAAAAGGGAATGAACGCAAAACAAAAATCTAGTTAAATCAGAATGACAAAAGTTGCACATTATTTAAACCGGGAAGCGTGAAGCAAACCGTACAAAAAGTGTAACGACTCAAATCGAAACAAATATGTAAGCTTGAATGGATGACGAGATGAGAATAGTGGAATCAAAATAGTGGATGGTGAGAAGAGAATAATATGGAATGCAGTAAATTAAGCATAAACCAATAAGCAGTGTAATAATCTATGAGTATAAAACAAAACAAGAAAGCATATTATGGACTTATTAAATTGTGTATATAAAAATAAATTATGAAAGAATGAAAAACAATTGTGTTTTGAAATAATTTCATTTTGAAAGAAACATAACTTAACTTCTTAACCTTTTATGACATTATTTTTAGAGTCAACTTACCCCAAGAACCTACAGTCCGTGTCAATGAAACATGCCTTCAACATGTGTTCCATTCCAGGTCATCCAAGAATTCCAAGAATTGGAGAACAAGCCTTAAGGTCAATACGCGTAATGAAAGACGCCGCTTTCAGAAATGCAACATGCTCTTAGTACACTTCTTCTTCTTATTGGCATTACATCCCCACACTGGGACAGAGCCGCCTCGCAGCTTAGTGTTCATTAAGCACTTCCACAGTTATTAACTGCGAGGTTTCTAAGCCAGGTTACCATTTATGCATTCGTATATCATGAGGCTAGCACGATGATACTTTCATTCCCAGGGAAGTCGAGACAATTTCCAATCCGAAAATTTCCTAGACCGGCACCGGGAATCGAACCCAGCCACCCTCAGCATGGTCTTGCTTTGTAGCCGCGCGTCTTACCACACGGCTAAGGAGGGCCCCTTAGTACATATCAGAACTAAATTGGAACGTTCCGTTCCGGGCTATTCAAGAATTTCAAGAAATTGAGGTCAGGCCTTAAGGTCAATACGTGTAAAGGAAGATCTACTTGCTCCATTCAGAAATACAACATGCTCTTATTGATCATTCGGACCAAATTGAATGTGAATTCAATGCATGTTCCATTCCAGGTTATACAAAAACTCCAAGAATCGGAGTTCAGGCCCTAAGATCAGAACACGTAACTAGGGATGAATCGATACTATTAAATACGAGTAAATACTCGATACTTTTGATTCGATACCAAGTACTTTTGGAATCGATTCTTTCATATCCGATCCCAAGTAAGTATCGAATTGAAGTACTTGAATCAATCGAGTACCCGATTTAAAGTTTATTAAATTGAATAAACCTTAATAGAAACGTTCGTATTTTCTTCGAAATAATCTTCTAAGTTTAGTATTTAATTCGAATAAAAAATTCCAAGTATATCACTTAAAATTGAGGATCGTAAATGTGGCCAATGCTCAATCCATACCATGACCATACTTCTCGTATTATGCGGGAAGTCCCAGATAGTGAATTCGAGAGACTATGGAGTCTCTAGAGAATCCTTGGAATAGCATTTGAATAACCTTAAGGGTGTGGAGAATGTGGGAATATTGAAAATAAGTTTGATGTACGGAATTAGAAATATTGTAAGTTAGAAAAATTGTAAAATAGAAATATGTCAAAGTTTAGTTCATGACTATGATCTGAGTTGAAAGACTCTGAGCCACTGAGTCACAGGATCTGAAAATCGGGATATCAGAAAATGATCTGTAAAGATCTAAAAAATCTGTAAAATCAGGAAAACGCCTGAAGCACTTGATACATTCACATACTATACCATATTAGGGTGGTTCAAAAAATCGATTTTGCTCCACAGTGCTCATCTGATTCTTGACTCTGAAAATTTGAGCTCATTTGGATTAAAACTGATTTAGCACAAGCCGTTTCAAGTTTGCATGCAAATTAGTATGGGGAAATTTATTTTTTCATTATACTATTAATGACGCTTCCCCATCAAGCGCATGTTAAAAGAAAACCTACATAGCTAAAAGGAATACTCAACAGCTTTCACTCAGTGAAAACCGCATCTCAATTAATCGTTCCAATAATTAGTACACGCAAAAATATGTTGCGGTCGAAACTACCATTCCGAGGGTTAATTTAAGAATACGCACCGACGATTTTCAGCAGACAACAAACCCGTTTGATTTTACCATGCGCGCAGTAAAAATCAACTGTGGTCCTGGTGGAATGTTGTTACATGAACTGAATCAGTGGTGAATTTGTCCGAATGAATGGTTAATTTAACTGAAAATTTGTGGTTGTTTTAAAAACATGGCGTAGTCTACAAAATAGTAATTGTTACCATGGATTTTTTTTCTGTGTAATAACATGGTAAAGGATCAGATGAGCACTGTGCAGCAAAATCGATTTTTTGAACCACCCTAATACCATATACTCAGACGACCAGCACCGCAAACCGCACTGCCACGAGATCAAGATTTTAAAACATTTCTTTTCAAAATATTAAGAAAATTCAAAGTAATCGTTTCTAAGAAATCTAGTAGTTGGCGTCATACTGGGTGTTGAAGGTTGATGGGACACAAAATTCTTTTGAAACGATTTGATTAAATTTTGAATAAATTATAATCTACGTTAAAATAGTTGAGTTAAATAAAAATAAGAAAGGTAAAACGCGCAAGAGATAACTTAAGTGCATTTAACTAAAACACATGGATACATCAAAGTAACTTATTATCGAATCTTTCTTTAGCTTTAAATTATTTAGCTGAAAATTGGATCTGTGGCATAAATTCGAGTAAACATAAAACTTATAATTTGTGTCGTAACAATATCTCAATTTACAAAACATATCGTATCGGCATAATGTTCTAATCGGTTACAACTGCTCAATAAATAATAATCCTTTAGTCATTGAGTAAAATTTGCTTGTTTATAAATTAACTGCCAATTCATGCCCTGAAGGATGCCTTTCCAACAGGCAACACGCTACACGCAGATGAAATTACTCTTGTTCTCTCTGTTTACTCACATTCGCCATGCGCTGAAGGTTGTCTCTCCAGCGGGCGGCATACTAAACACGGAGACAGCTATCTCTTATTATCTCTGTTTACATTTCGTTTGACAGAACATACTCGATTGAACTAGTACAGCACCATTCGAAATCTTGTACTGCGACTGCATGAAGTCGAACGAAATACATAATGCCGCATTTTTTTCGAATTCGCGAATACGAAAGTAATGCCTCTACTCACTCTTATGGGTAAATCTCATTGCTATCTGTCAGACTGTGCGTGAAACATGGCCGCCAATCACCCATTCTTGTTCCTCCACAGTAAAATCCCATAAGGAACTGTCAGACTGTGCGTGAAGCATTTACCTTCGTAGTCGCGAATCGAATGCAAAAACGTACGAATCGAATGCAAAAACGTACGAATCGAGTGATTCGATTCGAGATGCACAATGCCACCCCAGGTCTTAAGGTCAATACGTGTAAAGAAAGCGCTATTTGATCATTTTATAAATTTAACATATTCTTGAACCAAATTGATTATTTGAACCAAATTTAATATGAATTAAATAGGGTCAATCCGGGTGAGATGTCACACCTTTTTAAAAATCGACATTTCTTCAAAACAAACCGTTAAATTAAAACTCTCTCTTTTGATACTTTAGGGATCCAACTACATAGTGTAGAAGCCATTTGCAAAAAAAAAAAATCAGGCTGTACTATTTACATTACCAAAAAAGATGCCGCATATGGGAAATGTTGGAGCAATGGGATGATTTTTTTTGCGGTAATCGATATTTTTCAAAAAAGCATAATCATTTATATTTGTCTTGCAATCCACAAACAACTCATCGCGTGAACAATTTCTTATTTCTACCGTGTAACAATACACAGTCAAGGGTGTTAGTCATTATATAGGCTTTTATTTTATGGTTTTTCTCCCACAATCAATTACACAAATCGTAAACAATTGCAGATATTGCCTTTTTCTATATTCACGAAATTTTTTCAACTTGTTCATAAGACGGGCTTGGTAGTCATATGACTATGTACCGCTTCTGTCTCATACGCAGGAGGTCATGGGTTGAATCCTAGGCTCGTTTCATTGCTCCTACTTTGTATCTTTTCCTATATTTCTCATGCTCTAACAATCGCTAGAACTGGAAATGGACTTCCATACCGTTTCCACTTTCATTCCTATATCTTAAAATTGACATTCTAGTATAACTGCTAGAATATGGAAATGAACGGAAAAGCTCGTTTCCTATATCCAATTAGAATTCCATCAATTGCTTTCTCCTATCACGTTAGCAAATCGTTAACCAAGACGAACCTCCGTCCGTCAACCTCACCCGAAAATACCCAATAACATTTCGCATGAATTCGTGACAGGTACAGAAGTATATTCGGCTTGCAGTGGACGAATCACTTCCTCCCCTTCCCTACATTGACTTGTATTCGGACGTGGCAGGCACCAGTGCGGCTTAATAAATGAGATTTTATTTATTTATTTATTACTAACATCAACAGGCAATAGAGCCCAAATGATGTGTCTTAAAACTATAAAACAATCACCAGTACTTGTACATTGAAGATGAGTGCTAATCCCAAGCAAACATCTGTTGGTTCTCTGTGCAAGAACAGCTAATCTGGTCATAATGAAGTAGCAACTACGGGCAGTCAATCAAGCTTAAACTCAAGCGACGTTTTTTCAACTTGTTCAACATTCCAAGATGACCTAATATGTATTCTTCGAAACAATGTTCTTCAATTCCTGGTTTATCTTTCGTAGTGTATCTGCTCTTTTATGTATCTCTCAACTCTCTTAACATGTACCCATATGATTATCAATCGAAAACGAAGGATTGGGGCACAAATTGATCTGTTTCTCATTACTGTGATGTTTTAATTATAGTGAGCGCGCATAATGATAATAAATAATGACAGAGATAAAATCAAAATCACTCCTTGTGCAAATATCATTAATTTTGGAGCATGTTATTAAGAAAGGATCAAATATCCTAGAACGTCTGTTTTTTCTGGGCAGAATACTCCTAGTTCTTCCAAGGCAGCACGCGTCAAGTGATTCTGATTGCGGTAACTCAATTGTGACCGGATCTTGTTGATTGTTGATCGTTCGAGTTGCAATATGTTGGTCTTCGTATTTCACATTATTATCCCACCAAAAATAATATTTTATTACAGTGCTGATAGATCAGAACCCAAACACAATATGCAGGGTTTGCACAAATCGCTCTCAATAGATAACGAACAACAATAAATGAAGGCAAAAACTGTTCCGAATCATAACAAGCCATGATAAATAACAAATTTATTAAAATTGTTTGCAAGTGCGAAAAAACAGAATCGGATAGGCAGCCCTCATAGAGAAGTGATGATTTTCGCTTTGTTTTCGCTCATTTTGTAGACCGCATTAGAACAAATTGGAATGCATCATCAGAACCAGTGCTCACCGCATTTGGAGAAAAATTATTTTATTTACTAGATAAAGATTGTCGCTTCGGTTCCCTTTGTTCTGCTGTCCGAAACATGTGTGGTACTTTACTGTCAAATCGTATGTATTTTTCCTTCATTGACATTTAGATTCCCTATCCTCTCCAGCAAAAGATGTTCCGGACAGCGACAATCTTTATCTTCATTTTTTCATTTATTTAGTCTACATCAAAACAGATAACACTAAATCAACAATTTGACGCCACAATACACGGTTCGAGGCCGCATCTCTCCATCCTCGAATACGCCCCACGCTCGCCAAGTCGTTCTGCACCTGGTCTGCCCATCTCGCTCTCTGCGCTCAACGTCGTCCCGTACCTGCCGGATCGGAAGCGAACACCATCTTTGCAGGGTTGCTGTCCAGCATTCTTGCAACATGCCCTGCCCATCGTACCCGTCTGGCCTTAGCTACCTTCTGGATACTGGGTTCGCCGTAGAGCTGGGCGAGCTCATGGTTCATTCTTCGCCGCCACACACCGTCTTCTTGCACACCGCCAAAGATGGTCCTAAGCACCCGAATCTCGAATACTCCGAGTGCTTGCAAGTCCTCCTCGAGCATTGTCCATGTTTCATGTCCGTAGAGGACAACCGGTCTTATTAGCGTCTTGTACATGACACATTTGGTGCGGTGGGGAATCTTTTTTGACCGCAGTTTCTTCTGGAGCCCGTAGTAGCCCGACTTCCACAGATGATGCGCCTTCGTATTTCACGACTAACATTGTTATCAGCCGTTAGCAAGGATCCGAGGTAGACGAATTCCTCGACCACCTCGAAGGTATCCCCGTCCTGTCGCGCCCGGTTCCGACCACAATCATGTACTTTGTCTTTGACGCATTCACCACCAGTCCAACTTTTGTTGCTTCACGTTTCAGGCGGGTGTACAGTTCTGCCACCTTTGCAAATGTTCGGCCGACAATGTTCATGTCATCCGCGAAACAAATAAATTGACTGGATCTGTTGAAAATCGTACCCCGGCTGTTACACCCGGCTCTCCGCATGACACCTTCTAGCGCAATGTTGAACAACAGTCCATCACCTTGTCTTAGTCCCCGGTGCGTGTTCGCCCGAAATCTTCACACAGTTTTGCACACCATCAACCGTTGCTTTGATCAGTCTGGTAAGCTTCCCAGGGAAGCTGTTCTCGTCCATAATTTTCCATAGCTCTACGCGGTCTATACTGTCGTATGCCGCCTTGAAATCAACGAACAGATGATGCGTTGGGACCTGGAATTCACGGCATTTTTTAAAGATTTGCCGTACAGTAAAAATCTGGTCCGTTGTCGAGCGGCCGTCAACGAAGCCGGCTTGATAACTTCCCACGAACTCATTCACTAATGGTGACAGACGACGGAAGATGATCTGGGATATCACTTTTTAGACGGCATTAAGGATGGTGATCGCTCGAAAGTTCTCACACTCCAGCTTGTCGCCTTTCTTGTAGATGGGGCATATAACACCTTCCTTCCACTCCTCCGGTAGCTGTTCAGTTTTCCAGATTCTGACTATCAATTTGTGCAGGCAAGTGGCCAGCTTTTCCGGGCCCATCTTGATGAGCTCAGCTCCGATACCATCCTTACCAGCTGCTTTATTGGTCTTTAGCTGTTGGATGGCATCCTTAACTTCCCTCAAGGTGGGGGCAGGTTGGCTTCCATCGTCCGCTGAACTGACGTAGTCATCTCCTCCGTTGCCTTGACTTTCACTGCCTGTACTCTCAGCGCCATTCAAATGTTCCTCGTAGTGCTGCTTCCACCTTTCGATCACCATACGTTCGTCCGTCAAGATGCTCCCATCCTTATTCCGGCACATTTCGGCTCGCGGCACGAAGCCTTTGCGGGATGCGTTGAGCTTCTGGTAGAACTTGCGTGTTTCTTGAGAACGGCACAGCTATTCAATCTCCTCGCCCTCCGCTTCTTCCAGGCGGCGTTTCTTTTCCTGAAAAAGGCGGGCCTGCTGCCTCCTCTTCCGTCTATATAACGTTCAACGTTCTGCCGGGTACATTGCTACAGCGCGACCGCCCGCGCTGCGGCCTTCTCCTCCAGAATCTGTCTGCACTCATCGTCGAACCAATCGTTCCGTCGACTTCGTCCCATATATCCGACGTTGTTCTCCGCTGCGTCGTTAATGGCTGCTTTAACTGTATTCCAGCAGTTCTCAAGAGGGGCCCCATCGAGCTCACCCTCTTCCGGCAACGCTGTCTCGAGATGCTGCGCGTGTGCAGTGGCGACATCAGGTTGCTTCAGTCGCTCTAGGTCGTACCGCGGCGGTCGTCGGTACCGGATAGTTTTGGGCGCAGTTTAACCATCACCAGATAGCGGTCAGAGTCGATGTTAGCGCCACGATATATCCTGACGTCGATAATGTCGGAGAAGTGCCGTCCATCAATCAAAGAACGTGGTCGATTTGTTATTCTGTCTGCAGTGGTGATCTCCAGGTGTACCGATACGGGAGGCTGTGTTGGAAGTAGGTGCTGCGAATGGCCATATTCTTGGAGGCAGCGAAATCAATTAGTCGTAGGCCGTTTTCGTTCGTCAGCCGGTGAGCGCTGAACTTCCCAATAGTCGGTCTAAACTCCTCCTCTTGGCCAACCTGAGCGTTCAAATCTCCTATGATGATTTTGACGTCGTGGCTTGGGCAGCTGTCGTACTCACGTTCCAGCTGCGCGTAGAATGCGTCCTTATCATCATCAGTGCTTCCGGAGTGTGGGCTGTAGACGTTGATTATGCTGAAGTTGAAGAACCGGCCTTTGATCCTCAACCTGCACATTCTCTCGTTGATCGGCCACCACTCGATCACGCGCCTTTGCATGTCGCCCATCACTATGAAAGCTGTTCCCAGCTCGTGTGTGTTGCCACAGCTCTAGTAGATGGTATGATTACCTCTAAACGTTCGCACCATTGCACTATGGGGCGGCTCCATACGAGTAGGTGGCCGAAAATATTTTCATTTCATTTCTGCAATATTTCACACTTATATCGTAGATTATTGTCTAAAAGATGTGAAATACTTGTTTTTTTTTTATCTATTGTGTTTATTTGACAGGCTCAGGCGTGTATAACACTTAACGGAGCCGAGACTTTATGATATTTACAATCGATATCATCTTATTATCAACAGTTAGTAAGGGGAAAGGGTATAGACCAAGATACTCGTGGCGACTCAAGGTTAGATTGCGTAATTTCAGGACGGACTAGGTTGGGATTTAGGTTTGAGGTATTTCAGCTGCTCATCCGGGTATTTGACGTCAATAACGGTATGGCGTAGCGTCGGGCTCGAGTTGTGGTTCGTCAGGGAGCATCTTCCGGATGACCATAGCTTCGTATTACACAGAACAATAAGACAAAAACAAAAACGAGAAAGAAAAAAGATAGGGAATTAGACTTTTATATCAGACGAGCAAAGAAAGGCAGATGGTCTGCATATAAACCACATCGCGATCCCAGAAAACACCTCTTACTTCCCAGTAGGGTTGTTTACCTCAGGCCACAAGGGTATCCAATAGTTGCTCTCTGGAGGCGTCGTTTTCCGAGCAATACCAAACTACGTGATCGATGTCATCGTAACCGGCTCCACACCTACATAGGTTGCTATCAACCAGGTTTATTCTATAGAGGTGTGCGTTTAGTGAACAGTGATTGGACATAAGTCTCGACATCGTGCGAATGAAGCCTCGGCTTAAGTCCTCACCTCTGAACCACGCTCGCGCAGAGAAATACTTGTTTTGCAGGTCGTTATTACTTCTAAGGTCTCCAAACTCCCTGGAATACAGACCTTTGATCTCTATGGAATATATCCCTTTTATCTACGAATGTCTCATGTACACAGCAGTCTATAGATGTGTATTTTATTGCAGCGCAGACCTGTAGAGTTCAAACTAGAAAATTGTATACTGTTTTTATGTGAATTGAGTTGTACAGATGTTCTAAGTTGCACAAGGACTCCGTCAAATACAGGCCATTGCATCTACATACGTAACAGGTTGTCTTTGTAGGATTTTTCAGATTGGTTCAGGCTCTTAACCCGTAAAACAAGTAAAGGGAATACAATATAAAGCTCTATTAAAGCTAAACGAACTCCATGCAATAAAAGCTTCAAGATATATAAGTATACTGCAACAACATTTATTTATTCATTATATACATGAACATCCTCAACAAAATCATCATTTATTTCTTCAAGATCGATTAAAATATCTGCTATGGTATATTTTTCTGTACTCGAATCTGTTGTATTGCAAGAAGTTTCAGTCACTAAAAAACTTTCAACATCTTCTGGATATTCCAGATTAGATTTATTTTGAAGTCGCTTACCTAAGTTGAGGGAGCTTATCAAAGGATCCGACGAGTTCATAGCACGAATGAAAACGTCATGTAAATTTTCTTTCCTGGCATGATGAGTCCGACTTTTTTTTTAAGTGCTTGTGTTGACACTCAGCTGCTTCTTCAGCCAACATTCCAAGTGGTGCTGGTGAATGAATAATTATATCCCCAGCATGGGCAAGGACTTTATGCACCGTAGCAGGAATTTTATACCAATCATACAGCTGCAAATATAACCGGTAGGTTGCTTTACAATAACTGTCTAGCTTTTCAGGATTCTGTGTCAAGCCATTCCTCATTATATGAGTCAAAGTAAGTTTTGGACCGGGATGCGGCCTGCCATTTTTTTTTTTCAAATTTCAAATGCAGATTTTTCAATTTTGTATGGAGTTGACTCTTTTTTTGTTTATCCACAGCGAAGCTTTGGCAGATATATTCCAAAGCTTTTTCAACGCGATCTACCTGACGTCCCTCGTGAGCTCTAAATACTTCAATGAGTTGCCTATAATTCATGATTCGCCAAATAATAAGTACAAACACTTCACACGATTTACCTTCGCAATCACAGCTCACTATGCACTCAGATAGACATTCATAAATGTTCTGTTTATTTATTTCGCCTAGGTACATACCAATAATTATCGAAAGATGTCCTTAGGTACAGACATTTTTGCTTCTTGTATTCACATATTGGATTTTAATTAGGGTAGAATACGGCATTGGCAGGGTGCGACAGTTGTTGGCACCCTCAACAAGATTTGCGTTTTCCAGCAAACATACACTATTTATGAACATAATTTTGGTTCAATCACACAATTTCAAGTCTAGGCTTTCATTTGAATAAGTTGTTTGTGTAAAAGTAGCAAAATTTGACGAATTAATCAACGAAACAAATTTGCACCTACGAAATCCTTGCCATTATTGCATTGCCCAAGAAAGCAGCACACGAAAAGTAAACTGTTACTTACTTTTTTGGATCGCCTATTTCTCCTCTTTATTGTGCATGACACGACACATTAAGTACGTAGACTACTTTTTACACTTTATCGCCACTTAATTATCACCACAAAGAGCAAATTTATGCACTATTTGCTCTATGTTTCACTAAATAAAATCGGGACTGTTCGTTTTCTTTGACAGCAGCACATTTCGGAATACAGCGAGAGAATGTGTTTGTGAGCATATCAAACACACGCTAAAAAGATTCCACGCACAATTCTATGTGATTTGATTTTAGCAAAACTACGAACAAAATATCCGGCGTTGGCATTTATTTTTAAAAAGTGTTAAAATACAAATGCTTCTATTCAAATTTTTACGCAGACCATGAATTATATCAAAAGTGATAGCCACACCGTAGTATTTTAACCCTTATGTTATGCTGACAGGACCGTTTTCCTTTTGCAATTTCAATACTTTCCAAGCTAATCAAAAAATTCATAACCATTCCCGTCCTATATAGCGCATTTCAACAATAATTAATTGCCTACTTTTAGGGTATTATCTATTATTCAACTGTGAAACGTAGTGTAAGAATGGGATGGCTCCAGCGGCTGGATAGGACAGTGCTGCCCATTATCCAACATATGAAGACTCACGAGGTGGAATATTTTGTTAATTAACTATACTAGCAGAACCGACGAGCTTCATTTCACCTAAAATTAATTAATTATATATTTTTTGCATTTGCAATTTATTTAAAAGGCGGTTGAGTCATTGACGAATACATAGACGGAGGGGTGGCCATTTTTCCGGGCACCACTATATACCCCTGGGGAGTGACGGATTACAATTATTACAATCACTCGACCATTGAGAAGCCCCTCAATTCGAACCACGTCAGTTTGACAACAGTTGTCATTTTCATTTTTGTTTTTGTTATGTTTTTCTGTTTTTCCCTCGCGTGCCGCACAGCAACAACTTTTTCGGTTGTTCTTTTTTATTTATTTAAAGGTTATTTAAACGAGGTCGTGAAAAGTGGCATGTTCATTTTTGGATGTTTACCAAGTAAGTTTAAATTTACGGTCTGATTTAAAAAAATAATTTGCAATAGTTTTGGTGTTTCAGGTATTTGCTCAACCGGTACTTGCTGCGGGTTCAAAACGTTGAAACGTATCCAGAGTCGTCTCCACAAAAGTGCTTTGGAAATGGAAATAGGTGTCCTGCTGTACGCTCCTGATGGAGCTGGTGAAACCGACTTGGTGAAAATCAGGAATCACATCAACGACGACGGAACGATTCACAACTAAGCGGGGACCAGATCGCTGTCGTGATTGATTGCCCTCCAGGAAAGTTTGAGAAAAAAGGCGAGAAATTTTCTCCACTTTTAACTGCTGCCGTAGCTTCATTGCTTCACCTTTTGGAATCTTTGGTCGCTCACAGGAACCATCCAAGAGGATGTAAGACTTCTGCATCTAATTATCAGGACACAGCCGCTTTTTGCGTGTGTGTTATTATTTAAAAGAGGTAGGTTTTGAATTTGTTTATTTGTCTGTACAGCAGCTCGATTGTAGTGTTGTTTTTTAGGACGAATCTGGACGAATGAGGAGACAAACTAGTACCGGACGAAGAGAGGAGCACTTTAGGTGAATGAAAATTTGGTAACCAAACTGCAGATTCCTCAGAAGGATTTGACTACAAAATGTGTGTTGCTCGCACTTGATTGAATCCGAAATTAATCCGCTCCAGCATTAACACTGGAGTAAACCGAGAAGGAAATCGATGGCGGAGGTTGTTGTTGATTAAGCCATCGGCGATACAGGAATGCGTATCATTGACTGTCATATGCTGGCGCATCGCTTGATCGAATAATACGCCGCAATGATAACTTATGGTAGTGGTCATTCTGATCAATCATATTTATACGGACACCAATGTGCGTCTCAACTCGTGCGGACTATGCATCATTGATGGACCAATGGTGACACTCGGCTGACCGGTCGTAGGATCATCATTGACACCTGCGGAGGCGGGGGAGTACACGACGGTGGTTCTTTTTACGGTTATGACTTCACCAAGGTCAACCGTTCAGCTGGGTGGCCAAGTTGTTGGTGCAGACCGGAATCTGCCGGTGCTTGTTTGCAAATGTATATATCATCTACAGTTAATTTGCCATCGGCCTCGCATAACTGCGTTCGATTATGGTACTTGTCGGTAAGTTTGTGTTGACTGAAATGAACATATTTAAGTGTTATATATATTTCATAGTATTTTATTTCTTTATTTCAGCGAATATTACGGGAAATCGTAGTTGAATGGAAGATATGTATACCGGCTATCAGCTGCTTAGTCGAAAACATTTCAAACAAGACAATAAGGAATAAGCATTACACAGCGAGATCAAGGTAGTGGTAGTACACGCGGTGCCGCTTTGCCTAGCGGTTTTATGTTATCCTGCGGTTGGCTTTTCCGGATTTATTTTTAGCGCATCCAGTGTTGATCTCAGCGGAAGTGCCTTCTGCCAGCCATCGCGCGTTTTAAGTTAATATTAATTTATAAGAATAAAATAAAACATATTATAAATTTCGAAACCAAAACTATTTTTGTATATTTTAGAATTGCCCATTTACAATACAAATACTCATAATGAAAGTTCTTTCATCTTGTTGTTTTGAAAGCATTTTGTGAATACAAATGGAAAAACACTTTTTATTTTGAGAGAAAACTGTTGCTTTGACAAACAGATAAATCTTGCTGAAACACAGTTTGTGCCTAATTGATTGCTAAGTTCCTTGATTGCTTTATTAGTTGGTTGGTTGTTTGATTGATCGTAGCTTGCTTGAATGGTGAGTTCCTTGATTGGTTGACTGGTTGGGTGCTTGATTTGTTAGTTGGTTAATTGGTTGGCTGCTTGATTAATTGGTGGGTTATTTGGTTGGTCGGCTTGTTAGTTGATTAGTTGTTTTGTTGGTTGCTTGAATGGTTAATTGGTTAGTTGGTTGGTTGATTGATTGATTTGTTAGTTGGTGAAATGATTATTTGCTTGAGTTAGTTGGTTGATTGAAAGCTTGTTTGATTCGTTAGTTGCTTGATTGGTTAATGGTTGCTTGATTGATTGGAAGTGGTCTTGAATGATTGTTTGCTTGATTGGTTAGTTGTTTGATTGGTTGGTTGCCTAATTGGTTGGTTAGTTGATTGATAGGTTAATTGGTTGCTTGATTTATTTTTTAATTGATTGGTAGCTTGCTTGAATGGTTAAATGATTGGTTGCTTGGTTGATTGGTAAGATGCTTGATAGGATGGTTGTTTAATAGGATGGTTGCCTAATTTAGTTTATTGGTAGCTTGCTTGAATGGTTGATTTATTGTTTTGTTGTTTGCTTGAATGGTTTTCATGTTGGTTGCTTGAAAAGTTGATTGGGTTACTTGATTGATTAGTAGGATGTTTGATTATTTTTTTGTTTCATTGGTTGGTTGACAGGCTGGTGGGTTGGTAGGTTGTTTGAATGGTTGGTTGGTTGATTTGTTAGTTGGTTGAATGGTTGGTTGGTAGCTCGCTTGAATGCCTAATTGTTTTATTGGTTGGTTAGTTATTTGGTAGCTTGCTTAAATGGTTGATTTATTGGTTGCTTGGTTTTGGTTTGCTGGTTAGTTGATTATTTGTTTTTTGGTTGCTTGATTGGTTGATTAGTTGGTTGGTTGATTGATTGATTAGTTGATTTGTTAGTTGGTTAAATGTTTAATTGCTTGATTGGTTGGAAGTTGATTGGTAGCTTGCTTGAATGGTTGGTTGGTTGATTGGTAGATTGGTTAATGGTTGCATGATTAATTGGAAGTGGGTTAGAATGATTGTTTGTTTGATTGGTTAGTTGGTTACTTGATTCGTTTGTTGTTTGGTTGATTTGCTGGTTAATTAGTTATTTGATTGGATAATTGGTTACTTTATTGATTGGTTGCTTGATTGGTAACTTGCTTGAATGGTTGGTTGCTTGATTGGTTTATTGGTTGGTTAGTTCACTGGTATCTTGCTTAAATGATTAATTGCTTGATTGGTTTCCCTTGTCATAAGACGAGTTTGTACAATCCATTGAATTCCACCACATGATTGTATCTGGACAGATACGTATTTCAACCTCAACAGTAAAACCGTCTTCAGTGTCTCGTACTTGACTCGACTCGACGACGAGTCGAGTCAAGTACGAGACACTGAAGACGGCCTAACTGTTGAGGTCGAAATACGTATCTGTCAAGATACAATTAAGTGGTGGAATTCAATGGGATTGTACAAACTCGTCTTATGACAAGTGAAGACATTCCACATCAAGCAACCAAACAATCAACCAGTCAAGCAACCAATTAACCAAATTTCCAAGCAATCAATCAATCAACCAACAATGAAGCAACCAACCAATCAACCATTCTACCAACTAACATATCAAGCAGCAACCAACCAACTCATCAACCAAATAACGGACCAATCAAGCAACCTAGCAATCAACTTATTAACCAATCAACCAAGCAATCAACAAAACAACTAATCAACTAACCAGCCTACTAACCAACAAGCAACCAACCAATCAACCAGTCAACCAACCAACCAACAGTGAAGTAACCAACCAACAATCAAGCAACCAATCAATCAACCATACTTCCATCTGACAAATCAAGCAGCAACCAACCAATCAAGGAAGCTACCAATCAACCAACCAATCAAGCAACCAACCAACTAATTAACCAATCAACTAAACAACTTACCAATTAACGAAACGACCAACCAATAAGGAACCAATCAACTAAATAACCACAACCAATCAATCAAGTAAAGCAACCAATCAACCAAATAAGTAACCAACCACCAATCAATCAACTAATCCAGCAACCAACCAATTAAGCAAGCTACCAATCAACCAACTAACTAATCAACCAAATAAGCAACCAACCAATCAACCATTCAAGCAACCAACTAAACAACTAATCAACTAACCAGCCGACCAACCATTCAATCAACCAGTAAAGCAAACAATCAACCAAATAACCAACCAACCAACTAATCCGGCAATCAGCCATTCAGGCAAGCTACCAATCAACCAAGCAATCAAGCAACCAACCAACTAATCATCAACCAAGCAACCATTGAAGCAACCAACAAAACAACATATGAACTAACCAGCCGACCAACCAATCAAGCAACTAATCAATCAACCAGTCAAGCAACCAATCAACCAAATAACCTGATTAGTTGGTAAGATTGAGAACCAATCAACAATCAAGCAACCAACCAACCATTCTACCAACTAACAAATCAGCAGCAACCAATCAACCGATCAACCAAATAACCAACCAATCAATCAACCATCCAATCAAGCAATCTACCAATCAACCAATCAATTATCCAACCTATGAACTAATCAAGCAAGCAACAAAACAGTCGAGTCAAGTACGAGACACAGTTGTGGTCGAAATACGTATCTGCAAAGATGTCAAAATAATTGGTGGAATTAAATGGAGAGTCCTAAACTCGTCTTGAACGGTTGAACAAAACAGTATCAACTAACCAGCCGACCAACCAATCAATCAACCAGGCAAGCAACCAATCAATCAAATAACCTGATTGGTTGGTTGGATTATTGGATTATTAGTTGTTTTTTTTTGGTTTCTTGATTGGTTGATCAGTTGATTGATTGATTGATTGGTTGGTTGGTGATAGTTGGCTGGTTGCTTAATTGGTTGGTTGATTGCTTCATTGTTTGTTGGTTGCTTGGTTGTTTATTTAGTTGATTGGTTGCTTAATTGGCTAATCCAGCAATCAGCCATTCAAGCAAGCTACCAATCAATCAAGCAACGAATCAACTAATCAACCAACCAAGCAACCATTGAAGCAACGAACAAAACAACATATCAATAACCAGCCGACCAGCCAATCAAGCAACCAAACAATCAACCAGTCAAGCAAACCAATCAACCAAATTACCAACCAATCAATCAATCAACCAACAATGAAGCAACCATCCAATCAACCATTCTACCAACTAACAAATCAAGCAGCAACCAACCAACCCATCAACCAAATAACTAACCAATCAAGCAACCTAGCAATCAACTTATTAACCAATCAACCAAGAAACCAACAAAACAACTAATCAACTAACCAGCCGACCAACAATCAATCAACCAGTCAACCAACCAACCAACAATGAAGCAACCAACCAACTATAAACCATTCAACAGTTCTACCAACTAACAAATCAAGCAGCAACCAAACAATCAATCAATCATTCTATCAACTAACAAATCAAGCAACCAACCAATAACCAGGCAACCAACCAACTAATCTACCAATCAAGCAATCAACAAAACAACTAATCAACCCATCAAGCAACCGACCAGCAATCACCAATAATCTGACCAATAATCAGCCATTTAAGCAACCAACAAAACAACTAATCAACCAAATAACCAACCAATCAAGCAACCAACCAACTATGAAGCAACCAACCATTCAACAGTACTACTAACTAACAAATCAAGCAGCAACCAACCAATTAATCATTCTACCAACCAACAATCAACCAACCAACCAATCATGCAACCATTCAACTAAATAACCAATCAATCAACCAACAAACAATGAAGCAACCAAACAACCAACTATCAAGGAACTAACTAATCAACAATTCTACCTACTAACAAATCAAGCAACAACCAACCAATCAACTAATCAATCAATCAATCAACTAATCAACCAATCAAGAAACCAACAAAACAACTAATCAAACAACCAGCCGACCAACCATTCAATCAAACGGTAAAGCAACCCATCAACCAAATAACCAACCAACTAATCCAGCAATCAGCCATTCAAGTAAGCTACCAATCAATCAAGCAACGAATCAACTAATCAACCAACCAAGCAACCAACAAAACAACATGTCAACTAACCAATCAAGCAAGCAATCAACCAACCAATCAATTATTCTACCATCTAACAAATCAAGCAGCAATCAATCAAATAACCAACCATTCAAGCAAACTACCAATCAACCAAGCAATCAAGCAACGCACTATTCAAGCAAGCTACCAATCAACCAAGCAATCATTCAACCAACCAACTAATCAACCATTCAAGCAACCAACAACAACATAAACAACAACATAAACTAACAACATAAACTAACGAGCCGACCAACCAATCAATCAATCAGTCAAGCAACCAATCAACCAAATTACCAACCAATCAAGTAATCAATAAACAAAAAAGAAACCAACCAATCAACCATTCTTCCAACTAACAAATCAAGCAGCAACCAACTAACCAAATAACCAACGAATCAATCAACTAACTAATCAAACAACCAACCATTCTAGCAAGCTACCAATCAACTTATTAACCAAGCAACCAACAAAACAATTAATCAACTAACCAGCCGACTAACCAATCAAGCAACCAACCAATCAACCAGTTAAGCAACCAACCAACAATCAAGCAACCAACAATTAATGCAAGCTACCAATCAACCAAGCAATCAAGCAACCAACCAGCGAATCAACCAATTAAGCAACCAACCATTCTACAAACTAACAAATCGAGCAGCAACCCATAAACCAAATTACTAATCAATCAAATGACCATCCATTCAAACATGCTACCAATCAACCAACCAACCAATAATCAAGCAACCAACCAACTAATCAATCAATCAAGCAACCAACCAATTAGCCATCCAAGCAACCAACAAAACAACTCATCAACTAACCAGCCGACCAACTAATCAAGTAACCAATCAACCAACCAGTCAAGCAACCTATCAATCAAATAACCAACCAATCAACCAAATAACAAATCAACTAATCAACTAACCAGCCGACCAACAATCGATCAACCAGTCAGGCAACCAACCAACTATCAACCATTCAACAGTTCTACCAACTAACAAATCAAGCAGCAACCAACCAATCAATCAATCATTCTACCAACTAACAAATCAAGCAACCAACCAACTAATCTACCAATCAAGCAATCAACAAAACAACTAATCAACCCATCAAGCAGCCGACCAACAATCAACCAACCAACTAATCAACCAACCAATCAAGCAATCAATCAACTGAATAATTAACTAATCAACCATTCCAGCAAGCTACCAATCAACCAATCAAGCAACCAAACAATCAGCCATTCAAGCAACCAACAAAACAACTAATCAACTAACCAGCCGACCAACCAATCAATCAACCAGTCAAACAACCAATCAACCAAATAACCAACCAATCAAGCAACCAACCAACTGTGAAGCAACCAACCATTCAACAGTTCTACCAACTAACAAATCAAGCAGCAACCAACCAATTAATCATTCTACCAACCAACAATCAACCAACCAACCAATCAAGCAACCAATCAACTAAATAACCAATCAATCAACCAACAATGAAGCAATCAACAAACAATGAGCAAACAACCAACCAGCTATTAAACTGATCCAAAATTATTTTCCAGATCGCTCACTGCAGGTAAACTATCAGAATTCTAAATATTTAGGACTTCTGCTAGATCAAAAATTAACTTTTAAAAATCACATTGAAGGCCTTCAAGCCAAATGTAACAAATATATTAAGATCCACTTATAAACAGAAAATCAAAACTTTGTCTTAAGAACAAACTTTTGATTTACAAACAAATTTTTAGACCAGCCATGTTGTATGCTGTGCCAATATGGACTAGTTGCTGCAATACCAGAAAGAAGGCACCTCCTCGGACCACCACGATTACCAGATGGTCTTCCTTCAGTGAGGTTGTGACATGTTCGTTTCAACAATTCTGTCGAAAATCGCATGGTGGGAATGAGTAGAGCACATTGGTTGCTTCCGTTTCTTTATTGAACAAGGAAATAACGCCGGCCGCTTCTTTCTGCTTCAGGTAGGACACGAGATTACGCAGTGGACGCGTCTGAACGCTGGCATCATCCGACGATGCCACCGATGACGTCGATCCCGGCAGGCCGAGGAAGATTGCGTGCGACGATGACGTCGATATGCGCTTCTGCACATCTTCTTCTGGTAACTTTCTTGCATTCGATAACATGCCATGCCTACAAGAAGACGAATCAGAATCAGCCGGACTGCGTCGCCTCGGTGAACGGGAGCGAGATCTATCGATTCCTGGTTCACGTGATCCAGAACGACGACGTAAATCATATTCGCCATCGGCTCCTGATCGACGCCATTCATCATTGTCCCCGTGGTGCGGTGGGCCATCACGATGTAAACCGCCACGGAAACCACCACGTCCGCGGAATCCTCCACGGCCGCAAAACGGTCTTCCACCCAAGGATGTTAACGATCATTCACTATCCACTCTTTGTGATGCATAATTCGGCAATAAGCTGTGAATGATTAATTTGAATTGAATTAAGCCTTTTAAAAGATTATTTTCAGTTTAATTTAACGAAGCAATATAAAACAATATATTCAGCAGAAATGTTAGTTTTGCAAAACAAATAGGAAATAATTTGACATTTAAAAATAGAAAAGAAAGAAATCTCAGGAATAGTAAATACCTATTAAATTTTCCAAATCTTCCACATTTATTTATAAATATACACTGTATTGATAAAGTCACTTTGTGGTGATATTTATATCAGATTATATATACCGTAAAAAAGCATGCAGCAGTGATGAATCGATTTTAGCACCTCCTCAGAACTGTCCCCGCATTCAACCGCCATACACCATACTGCTTCCACTTTGTAGAGCTGCGACTACTATCAGACTGGCCTTTAATTCTCTTGGACGCTGATTTTCTTCCTCCTCGAGGGCAATCGTCCAATCGATTCGAATTGAAGTAGAGATTCCTGGCGAAATGTTTTTCGCTGGTTGCATTGTTCCGAACCTGAAATGGCAAACGAAAGAAGATAATAATTGTCAGTTTAGGGAAGAATTTATTGAAGAAAAATATTACCATTGTTCTTGCCTTTGTTCCAATTTGCACACTGCGTAGCCGAGCAGAAAAAAAAATGACTCCCAATGTTCGTGGCCTGCTTCAGCGGATTGCCTTCTCCGGTTGCCGTCAAATCTCGCGTCAAACAGAAAGCCTCATTAACGTTATATTATAGTGCTGTCCAATGAGAGCTTGAAGTAGCTCGAAGTTTCTCCCTGTCCTGCTCATGCCCATTTGTTGACAAAAAAGAACGAGCAGGACGGGAACAACTTCGAGCTAGAGTCCTACAAGAAGAGTAACGCCATGTGCCATGTTTGACAGGTCTCCTGCTCGTTTGGAACGCGCATTTGTATGGAATTGACAGACGATTCTGTTCCAATTCTGACACTTGACGACACTGTTATTATAGTCACTGTACTTCGAGCTACTTCGAGCTGCTCATTGGACAGCATTTATTATTATCTTTTTCGATTTTCTCCGTGATGCACGATGCAAAACCGAAACGACGTCGCAAGGTGAGGGAGAAAAACAAACAGACAAACTGTCAAAACGTCAAGAGGGGTAAGTCAGCGCTCGTAAAATATTTATATGTATAATGTAATTCGTCACCCACGAGGGGTATTTTCTTCAAAATAAAGAAGAAGACATGGTGCCCGATTTTCTGATGGCTTTGTACCGGACATTTAGGTCTATGTATTCGTCAATGGTTGAGTATTCGAAATTTGCAAATTTGGATTCCATTTTTTAGATTACTTCTCGATTATAGCAGAAATTTGTATTTCATTTGTATGGGAGTCCCCCTTCCAGAAGGGGAGTGGTCTAATACCATCATAAGAGTCTTCATAATTCCCAAAAACCTCTACATACAAATGTTCAGGCCGATCGGTTCAGTAGTTTCCTAGTCTATACGGGCAGACACAAAAATTCATTCTTATGTGTATAGATTTGGTTTTACGTAGTTTACGTCGAGCAGTCGTGTCTTGTACACAACCCCCATGATTTTGTTTGATGTACCAAACATATCATGTAAGGACCTTCAATTCTAAGGACCGCAAAGAGCAAGTTGTATATTTGAAACTGGTTGATGGTCGTTTGCTTACGCGTGTAGACTCTAAGGCATTAAAAAAGACAAAAGATGTAAATCTCGGCAGCAAACAAAAAGTATATAAGCTCCCTTCTCCAAAATGGCCAACATTATTCGAATAGGTTGAAAATGGTATAAGTTATGAAAATGTCAATATCTGGGTACACGGGTACCCTATCTGCCATTCACGTCTGTTTTTGATTGGCCGCATAAGGGTTAAATTTGTTTTACAATGTGTTTACATGCTTTTGCCTATCTGTCTACATGACATAAAATTGATACCAAGGCTAAAAATTCATGTTTTGTTTTAAGCCAGTTTTGATAATTAATAAAATTTGTTCCAAAATTGAGTGAAGCGAGATGAGCGTGCGGCCGATTATTATGAATGAATTTTACTACTGGAGGATATAAACAATCAGCATTTGGCACCAATACATTACCAGTTTTCTACTTCCATGTCTAGTTGCTGAAGGGAGCAAACTCATTGCTGATAATAGAAATTGCTATGCCGATAGAAGAAACGTTGACCTGTTACTTTATAATTAATTTACTGAGTTTATGGTACAAGCTGTTATATTTAGTGAACACCAATCATCAAAGGGAGAGCATATAAATGTATACCAGTTGAACTGTACCTGTGTTTTGATGTAATTATTCATTATTTTTATCATTCAATTTGGCGAATGTCTTAGACTGCCAAGAATAGGTATTTTCCCCTAATATCAAAATTTTACTTTTTATGAAATAATTTCAAATGAAGCCTAGAGTATTTTCGTAACCCTCAAGAGTATATTGTTTTTTTTTCATATTTATTTGCTTGATACTTGATAGATAATGAGTTGCCTCCTCTTGGTGAGCCTACGCCAAATGGAGTATCATATAGCTGCATAAGCTATCGTGTACACGGCCTACCACGAAGCCTACGACACTTTACGTGTTATCTACTATCTCTATTTTAACTGTTCTTGATGCTCTTTTGTCATACGCATGGGATTTGTATCCAGCCCATCACAGTCTGCCGTGTATTATGAGAATAATTACATTTAATGTTTCAAAATTAATGACTTTTTTTCGAAAAAGTGATCGGAATCGCAGATTTGCAGCCATAAGCAGCTGGAATTTGTTTCAATGCCTTCTAGGAGATCCAAAGAAAGTCGTAGTGGTAGTCGCTAAGCGAAACTTTGAGAAACTTTTTTTGTATGGAACTTTCTGCATGAAAAAAAAATTTTTTTTTCTTCGGGTCATTTTCGGATGTTTCACTACCTATTTTCCCATAACTAACCCGTTCTTCGCAAGTCCATGAAACAAGCTTTCAGAAACTTTTTGAAGAGTTGGAAAAGAGCTACTGTAGCCGAAGATATTGACAGTTGAATAATGCATTGATTTTTCAAGAACCACAGATAACAGATATTGAAGCTAGAACAAATTTTATTGAAAATCCTGTGTAAACTTTTGAATTGATATACGTTGGCCCACTACTGCCATCTACTCAAGTGATTGCGGCAGTACCTAAGGATGCAGCTGAATTACAGCCGTCGAACGCAGCCAATGCATTTGACAGCTGCATTCGGGCTGCGTTTTCAATAACAATAATCCTTGCGCCATCTCCAATCGATTGCCAAACGCGGTCCCAATTTAAAATACATTTGAATTAACGGTTGCGGATGTTTACACACGTATGTGATGCCAGCCTCAATATCTGTTATCTGTGCAAGAACAAAAAAGTGTCTGGCTCTAATGCCTATATCTTGATAACCATATGGCTTAGAGTGCTGATATGCTGGGGTTTAATGCTCCAAAGCATTAGCATTTAGTAGGTCAACTTGAATTACGAATCAGAGAAAGTCGATTTTTTTATTTTCGGCCACCTGATTCCCCATAGTGCATTGATCCCTTCCAACAAACCTCCTGCAGCGCTACGATGCCGAATCCACGGTCCTTGAGCACATCGGCGAGTATGCGTGTGCTCCCGATGAAGTTGAGAGATTTGCAGTTCCACAAACCGAGTTTCCAATCACTAGTCCCTTTTCGTCGCAGTGGTCTTCGCCAATAGTTCCGGTCCGTACTCTCTTGTTGATTGTTCGTTGCGTGAGTTTTTTTTTTGGCTGGCTTGCAGGGCCTGACAGCAAACCCCCTAAATTTCCGGAGGACCATTCCTCCTTATTTCCGGTGGACCATGGTGCACAGTTTCACTTAGAGTCCCTCGCTGGCACTCGGACGATGATCAGCCGCCCCTAACATGGAGAACAGACGCTGTTGTGAGCCGATCCTGACATGGAGAACAGACGCTCAATAAGATTTGCACCTCCGGAGAAGAGCAAACCCCCCCCTTCCCTGTCAGCATACGACCATAGTTCCCACCGGGGTTGGTTACCCGATCTTCCCTAAGGTTGCTCGTATCCCGGCCAGCACCGCGGGGAGGTAGGGATAGGAGTTGGTGGGTAAGAGGCTAAGGACCGCGAGATGGGGTCTATTTTATTCCTTCAGGTACGCGAAGTACCAATGGTACGCTTTACCCAGCATTTGCCGTGCCACAAATGAATTCTAAGTGGATGAATAAATGATCAAACGGCTGCAAACAAGCCTCTAGCAGAAGTCTACATTTCACAAATAATAATGCCCACAAACATTTTCTTGTGCTTTATTTTTACATCGATACAATTAAATATGGATGAAAATCAAACTTCTGGATCAGATTACTCCCGGAAGCAGATACAATGTATAGCCACTAATTGATATAGCTTGTTTGACAATCGATATTCCGACCCCACATACAATCGACTAGGACCTTTATTCTGCAATCCTTCATCACCAAGTGGTCTACACGTTAACACTTTGTATCATCGTACACGTAAAATAATAGATAAGTTGTATGAGATTGCGACTGGTAGAATGGATATTTTGACGTTGGCCTTCTCAGTCTAATCCAATTAAGACGGCTAATCTGGCATAGCCCGACGTTTCGGTCCCGTGCATTGGACCTTTTTCAAGGGATAAGCTGTCGGCCGACTCTCGACCTTTTTCAAGGGATAAGACTGTCGGCCGAAACGTCGCGCTATGGAAAACTAGCCGTCCCAATCAAATTAGACTGAGAAAGCCAACGTCAAAATATAATAGATAAGAAGAATATTTGACTCTATAGAGTCATTGTATACAATGAAGATGAATGCAACAGCAATGTTCATTCAACAACTAATGTAGAGGTGAGCCCGCTTAGGGCTGAAAGCCCCTATAATAAGGAAAACAAAAAATTAACAACTATGCAAATAGGGATAAAACAGCTTCGCTTATTGGAAAATTAGAATAATAGTGTTAACCTAGGATGTTTTCCTCCCTTCCATAGACTATCCAATTAATTAAACTTCACCACTCGGTTGCAGCTCAATAGATATTAATTTGAACCCCAACAGCAAGGCCGTCCTTAGTGTCAGTGAGACCGAAGACGGCCCTACTGCTGAGGTCGAAACACGCATCTACAAAGCTGAAATCAAGCCGCGGATTTAAATGGGATAGCACTAACACGTTTTATGACAGCTTTCTAAGACTGCAGTGAATTTATAGCTTTCAAGTACAACTTTTTTAGTTCGAAAAGAAAAACAACAATTATTAAATCGGAATAGCCTCACCAAATCTCTGTTCCGGTTTGACATTTGATCGACGTCAACTTCAGGATGAACACGATTTTTCAATTTCTTGAAATTCCTTCTTGGCAGTCGCCGCTACTACAGTTGGTTTTTCAGTCGGCTGGCGGAGTCGAGATCCGTTCTCGAACTTGTATGCACTTTACCACAATTTGATCACTTTTTCTGCAACTGATAGTCACTGTTTTTCGTCAGCTTTGGTCACTAAAGTCACTATTTTGAGCGGCATTGGTCGCTACCAGCCCTGTAGTAACTAACATATCTTTTGTTTGGAGCTTTTTAAAAGAAATTTATTGTAAGATTTTTGTCGGAGTCTTGAAATAAATCACAACACATTTTTCTTTTTTAAATATATGTATTTTTATATTTTCGAATTTTTCACCACTCACTTTTTCTTCACTTCCACCATCAACAACATCCGTCTTAAAACTGACCCTTCTTCTGTTACCCGATGCTAGCAAACTCCCCATTCTTTGTATTCCTCTCTTTCTCTCTTTCTGAACATCATATTTTTTTATTTGACACACACACAATACACTGTTCAACATGTTTAAACTAATTCTGAGTAATAAGAAGTAGAGCTTTGGGTTCATTACCCAAATATTACAATTTAATTTTAATCTATTTCATCTCAATCCTACATCCTCCTCCTCTCCTACTCTTTACTTAAATTCGCAAAGTGATCGCATTTGATATATTTTTAAATTTGTTTTTTCTAATTCCATCACATAAATCAAATATACTCTATTACCAATATAGTCCACTCTGGCTGATTTGAAGAGACAACACAGTAGCGCCGCGGTGTCATAAAAGGCAAGCAGTGTAGTGAAGTGGCATTCCGAGGGGTGCATAAACGTATGATTCAATATGCAGTATAACATTTTGAAATAATATGCTAGAAATCATACCATGACCCCATTTTTAAAACTGAGTTTAAAAATAAAATTTTGAAAAATGTAATTCAAATTTTCAAAAATTGTAAAATTAGTGTAATTTTTGCAATTATCGCACCCCTTGGCTATCGTTTTCAGGCGTTAGTTACCTTTTGTGACGCAAGATGGTGTGAATGTGCTGTCTCTTGTCTAATATATGGGGATTCTCGAAGTGGACTATATTGTTAATATACTATATTTGCATAAATGAAAGCATCAATTCTAAGGTTAAGATAGTCACCATAGAAACTAAAAATTGATTAGTGTTCTTGACAGATGTTCACGCGTGAGATAAAATCATGACGATATACTGTTTTTTAGTCCAATTATTGGTGCTTGTCCAAGTGATGTACCTGCGAAGATAAATCGTTTAATAAAGAGTTCCTTTTTCTAAATACTTACCAGAAGAATGCATGTCCAACATTGTTGGAAAACTGGTTCGAACACACTGAGTAGAACGATGGAAACCAAAAGTGAAACCTAAAAATGACTAAAAAAATTAAGGAAATCAGCAGAAAATACATAGTTCGTTATCATCCTCCAAATGGTCCCAATTTTTTTTTGCAAATTGTTATTTGTAAAACCATCATAGTAAATTTTACATCACATAGTATCAACAGTCAATCAGCGCAAAAAGTAGAAAATAAGTCTTACATCAATAACAGGAAAAATCCAATAATATTCTCAATTTACCTCAGTTTTCACTTTCTAAGGCTATACAAATGGCAACAGCTGATCTTGTTCATGCAGTTATTGGTAGAGCTTAACCAGGCTCTAGAAAATCAGTCTTGCATTAAAACCAGAAAATTTACAACAATATTCTCAATTCATCTCAATTTACACTTTCTAACACTATTCACATGGCAACAGCTGATCGTGAGCAGATAATTTCTAACAATAACCTCTTACATTCAATTACATTATACTATCTGTTTCTATATACAATGTCTCATCCTATCTTTGTCATGCAGCAATAGACAGAGCCTATCACATGGAGATTAAACTTGCTTCTCTAAGATCCACTTGGATCAAACGTCCACTCAAAGACGCACCAATCCACTCGGAGATTGAATTTCTTCATATCATCCATTCTTATCAAACGTTTTAAAATACAATTTTATTTCAATATCGGGAAAATTCCAACAATATTTTCAGTTCATCTCAGTTTACATTTCCTTACACTATGCACATGGCAACAGATGATCTTGTTCATGCAGTCATGGGTAGAGCTTACCAGGCTCTAAAAAATCAGTCTTGCATCAAAACCAGAAAATTTCCAACAATATTCTCAGTTCAGCTCAGTTTACACTTTCTAACACTATACACATGGCAACAGCTGATCTTGTTCATGCAGTCATGGGTAGAGCTTACCAGGATCTAAAAAATTAGTCTTGCGTCAAAATCAGAAAATTTCCAACAATATTTTCAGTTCATCTCAGCTTACACTTTCTTAGACTATGCACATGGCAACAGCTGATCTTGTTCATGCAGTCATGGGTAGAGCTTACCAGGCTCTAAAAAATCAGTCTTGCATCAAAACCAGAAAATTTCCAACAATATTCTCAGTTCATCTCAGTTTACACAATTTCTTACACTATACACATGGTAACAGCTGATCTTGACCAGATAATTTCTAACAATAACCTCATTACATTCGATTACATTATACTATCTGTTTCTATATACAATGTCTCATCCTATCTTTGTCATGCAGCCATAGACAGAGCCTATCAATTGGAGATTAAATTTGCTTCTCTAAGATCCACTTGGATCAAACGTCCTCTCAGAGACGCACCAATCCACTCGGAGATTGAATTTCTTCTCTGTGATCCACCCGGATCAAACGTCCACTCAAAGACGCACCAATCCACTCAGAGATTGGATTTCTTCTTTGTGATCCACCCGGATCAAACGTCCACTCAAAGACGCACCAATCCACTCGGAGATTGGATTTCTTCATATCATCCATTCTTATCAAACGTTTTAAAATATAATTTTATTTCAATATCGGGAAAATTCCAACAATATTTTCAGTTCATGTCAGTTTACATTTCCTTACACTATATCTCAATTTACACTTTCTACGACTATGCACATGGCAACAGATGATCTTGTTCATGCAGTCATGGGTAGAGCTTACTAGGCTCTAAAAAATCAGTCTTGCATCAAAATCAGATAATTTCCAACAATATTCTCAATTCATCTCAGCTTACACTTTCTAATCACATTGCAACAGCTGATCTTGTTCATGCAGTCATGGGTAGAGCTTACCAGGCTCTAGAAAATCAGTCTTGCATCAAAACCAGAAAATTTCCAACAATATTCTCAGTTCATCTCAGTTTACACTTTCTACGACTATTCACATGGCAACAGCTGATCTTGTTCATGCAGTCATGGGTAGAGCTTACCAGGCTCTAGAAAATCAGTCTTGCATCAAAATCAGAAAATTTCCAACAATATTCTCAGTTCATCTCAGTTTACACTTTCTAACACTATACACATGGCAAAAGCTGATCTTGTTCATGCAGTCATGGGTAGAGCTTACCAGGCTCTAGAAAATCACTCTTGCATCAAAATCAGAAAATTTCCAACAATATTCTCAGTTTATCTCAATTTACACTTTCTACGACTATTCACATGGCAACAGCTGATCTTGTTCATGCAGTCATTGGTAGAGCTTACCAGGCTCTAGAAAATCAGTCTTGCATCAAAATCAGAAAATTTCCAACAATATTCTCAGTTCATCTCAGTTTACACTTTCTAACACTATACACATGGCAACAGCTGATCTTGTTCATGCAGTCATGGGTAGAGCTTACCAGGCTCTAGAAAATCAGTCTTGCATCAAAACCAGAAAATTTCCAACAATATTCTCAGTTCATCTCAGTTTACACTTTCTAACACTATACACATGGCAACAGCTGATCTTGACCAGATAATTTCTAACAATAACCTCATTACATTCGATTACATTATACTATCTGTTTCTATACACAATGTCATGCATCCATAGACAGAGCCTATCAATTGGAGATTAAATTTGCTTCTCTAAGATCTACTTGGATCAAACGTCCTCTCAGAGACGCACCAATCCACTCAGAGATTGGATTTCTTCTTTGTGATCCACCCGGATCAAACGTCCACTCAAAGACGCACCAATCCACTCGGAGATTGGATTTCTTCATATCATCTATTCTTATCAAACGTTTTAAAATATAATTTTATTTCAATATCGGGAAAATTCCAACAATATTTTCAGTTCATCTCAGTTTACATTTCCTTATACTATATCTCAATTTACACTTTCTACGACTATTCACATGGCAACAGCTGATTTTGTTCATGCAGTCATGGGTAGAGCTTACCAGGCTCTAAAAAATCACTCTTGCATCAAAATCAGAAAATTTCCAACAATATTCTCAGTTTCCACTTTCTACGACTATTCACATGGCAACAGCTGATCTTGTTCATGCAGTCATTGTTAGAGCTTTCCAGGCCCTAGAAAATCAATCTTGCATCAAAACCAGAAAATTTCCAACAATATTCTCAGTTCATCTCAGTTTACACTTTCTAACTCTATACACATGGCAACAGCTGATCTTGTTTATGCAGTCATGGGTAGAGCTTACCAGGCTCTAGAAAATCAATCTTGCATCAAAATCAGAAAATTTCTAACAATATTCTCAGTTCATATAATTTTACACTTTCTACGACTATTCACATGGCAACAGCTGATCTTGTTCATGCAGTCATGGGTAGAGCTTACCAGGCTCTAGAAAATCACTCTTGCATCAAAATCAGAAAATTTCCAACAATATTCTCAGTTCATCTCAGTTTACACTTTCTACGACTATTCACATAGCAACAGCTGATCTTGTTCATGCAGTCATGGGTAGAGCTTACCAGGCTCTAGAAAATCAGTCTTGCATCAAAACCGGAAAATTTCCAACAATATTCTCAGTTCATCTCAGTTTACACTTTCTAACACTATACACATGGCAACAGCTGATCTTGTTCATGCAGTCATGGGTAGAGCTTACCAGGCTCTAGAAAATCAGTCTTGCATCAAAACCAGAAAATTTCCAACAATATTCTCAGTTCATCTCAGTTTACACTTTCTAACACTATACACATGGCAACAGCTGATCTTGTTCATGCAGTCATGGGTAGAGCTTACCAGGCTCTAGAAAATCAGTTTTGCATCAAAACCAGAAAATTTCCAACAATATTCTCAGTTCATCTCAGTTTACACTTTCTAACTATTCACATAGCAACAGCTGATCTTGTTCATGCAGTCATGGGTAGAGCTTACCAGGCTCTAGAAAATCAATCTTGCATCAAAACCAGAAAATTTCAAACAATATTCTCAGTTCATCTCAGTTTACACTTTCTACGACTATTCACATAGCAACAGCTGATCTTGTTCATGCAATCATGGGTAGAGCTTACTAGGCTCTAGAAAATCAGTTTTGCATTAAAACCCGAAGCTTTCCCACAATATTCTCAGTTCATCTCAGTTTACACTTTCTAAGACTATTCACATGGCAACAGCTGATCTTGTTCATGCAGTCATGGGTAGAGCTTACCAGGCTCTAGAAAATCAGTCTTGCATCAAAACCAGAAAATTTCCAACAATATTCTCAGTTCATCTCAGTTTACACTTTCTAACACTATACACATGGCAACAGCTGATCTTGTTCATGCAATCATGGGTAGAGCTTACTAGGCTCTAGAAAATCAGTCTTGCATCAAAACCAGAAAATTTCCAACAATATTCTCAGTTCATCTCAGTTTACACTTTCTAAGACTATTCACATGGCAACAGCTGATCTTGTTCATGCAGTCATGGGTAGAGCTTACCAGGCTCGAGAAAATCAGTCTTGCATCAAAACCAGAAAATTTCGAACAATATTCTCAGTTCATCTCAGTTTACACTTTCTACGACTATTCACATAGCAACAGCTGATCTTGTTCATGCAATCATGGGTAGAGTTTACTAGGCTCTAGAAAATCAGTCTTGCATCAAAACCAGAAAATTTCCAACAATATTCTCAGTTCATCTCAGTTTACACTTTCTAAGACTATTCACATGGCAACAGCTGATCTTGTTCATGCAATCATGGGTAGAGCTTACTAGGCTCTAGAAAATCAGTCTTGCATCAAAACCAGAAAATTTCCAACAATATTCTCAGTTCATCTCAGTTTACACTTTCTAACACTATACACATGGCAACAGCTGATCTTGACCAGTTAATTTCTAACAATAACCTCGTTACATTCGATTACATTTTACTATCTGTTTCTATACACAATGTCATGCATCCATAGACAGAGCCTATCAATTGGAGATTAAATTTGCTACTCTAAGATCCACTTGAATCAAACGTCCTCTCAGAGACGCACCAATCCACTCGGAGATTGAATTTCTACTCTGTGATCCACCCGGATCAAACGTCCACTCAAAGACGCACCAATCCACTCAGAGATTGGATTTCTTCTTTGAGATCCACCCGGATCAAACGTCCACTCAACGACGCACCAATCCACTCGGAGATTGGATTTCTTCATATCATCTATTCTTATCAAACGTTTTAAAATATAATTTTATTTCAATATCGGGAAAATTCCAACAATATTTTCAGTTCATCTCAGTTTACATTTCCTTACACTATATCTCAATTTACACTTTCTACGACTATTCACCTGGCAACAGCTGATCTTGTTCATGAGTCATGGGTAGAGCTTACCAGGCTCTAGAAAATCAGTCTTGCATCAAAACCAGAAAATTTCCAACAATATTCTCAGTTCATCTCAGTTTACACTTTCTAACACTATACACATGGCAACAGCTGATCTTGTTCATGCAGTCATGGGTAGAGCTTACCAGGCTCTAGAAAATCACTCTTGCATCAAAATCAGAAAATTTCCAACAATATTCTCAGTTCATCTCAGTTTACACTTTCTACGACTATTCACATGGCAACAGCTGATCTTGTTCATGCAGTCATGGGTAGAGCTTACCAGGCTCTAGAAAATCAGTCTTGCATCAAAACCAGAAAATTTCCAACAATATTCTCAGTTCATCTCAGTTTACACTTTCTAACACTATACACATGGCAACAGCTGATCTTGTTCATGCAGTCATGGGTAGAGCTTACCAGGCTCTAGAAAATCAGTCTTGCATCAAAATCAGAAAATTTCCAACAATATTCTCAGTTCATCTCAGTTTACACTTTCTAACACTATACACATGGCAACAGCTGATCTTGTTCATGCAGTCATGGGTAGAGCTTACCAGGCTCTAGAAAATCAGTCTTGCATCAAAACCAGAAAATTTCCAACAATATTCTCAGTTCATCTCAGTTTACACTTTCTAACACTATACACATGGCAACAGCTGATCTTGTTCATGCAATCATGGGTAGAGCTTACCAGGCTCTAGAAAATCAGTCTTGCATCAAAACCAGAAAATTTCCAACAATATTCTCAGTTCATCTCAGTTTACACTTTCTACGACTATTCACATAGCAACAGCTGATCTTGTTCATGCAATCATGGGTAGAGCTTACTAGGCTCTAGAAAATCAGTTTTGCATCAAAACCAGAAAAATTCCAAAAATATTCTCAGTTCATCTCAGTTTACACTTTCTAAGACTATTCACATGGCAACAGCTGATCTTGTTCATGCAGTCATGGGTAGAGCTTACCAGGCTCTAGAAAATCAGTCTTGCATCAAAACCAGAAAATTTCCAACAATATTCTCAGTTCATCTCAGTTTACACTTTCTAACACTATACACATGGCAACAGCTGATCTTGTTCATGCAATCATGGGTAGAGCTTACTAGGCTCTAGAAAATCAGTCTTGCATTAAAACCAGAAAATTTCCAACAATATTCTCAGTTCATCTCAGTTTACACTTTCTAAGACTATTCACATGGCAACAGCTGATCTTGTTCATGCAGTCATGGGTAGAGCTTACCAGGCTCGAGAAAATCAGTCTTGCATCAAAACCAGAAAATTTCGAACAATATTCTCAGTTCATCTCAGTTTACACTTTCTACGACTATTCACATAGCAACAGCTGATCTTGTTCATGCAATCATGGGTAGAGTTTACTAGGCTCTAGAAAATCAGTTTTGCATCAAAACCAGAAAATTTCCAACAATATTCTCAGTTCATCTCAGTTTACACTTTCTAAGACTATTCACATGGCAACAGCTGATCTTGTTCATGCAATCATGGGTAGAGCTTACTAGGCTCTAGAAAATCAGTCTTGCATCAAAACCAGAAAATTTCCAACAATATTCTCAGTTCATCTCAGTTTACACTTTCTAACACTATACACATGGCAACAGCTGATCTTGACCAGATAATTTCTAACAATAACCTCGTTACATTCGATTACATTTTACTATCTGTTTCTATACACAATGTCATGCATCCATAGACAGAGCCTATCAATTGGAGATTAAATTTGCTACTCTAAGATCCACTTGAATCAAACGTCCTCTCAAAGACGCACCAATCCACTCGGAGATTGAATTTCTACTCTGTGATCCACCCGGATCAAACGTCCACTCAAAGACGCACCAATCCACTCAGAGATTGGATTTCTTCTTTGAGATCCACCCGGATCAAACGTCCACTCAAAGACGCACCAATCCACTCGGAGATTGGATTTCTTCATATCATCTATTCTTATCAAACGTTTTAAAATATAATTTTATTTCAATATCGGGAAAATTCCAACAATATTTTCAGTTCATCTCAGTTTACATTTCCTTACACTATATCTCAATTTACACTTTCTACGACTATTCACATGGCAACAGCTGATCTTGTTCATGCAGTCATGGGTAGAGCTTACCAGGCTCTAGAAAATCAGTCTTGCATCAAAACCAGAAAATTTCCAACAATATTCTCAGTTCATCTCAGTTTACACTTTCTAACACTATACACATGGCAACAGCTGATCTTGTTCATGCAGTCATGGGTAGAGCTTACCAGGCTCTAGAAAATCACTCTTGCATCAAAATCAGAAAATTTCCAACAATATTCTCAGTTCATCTCAGTTTACACTTTCTACGACTATTCACATGGCAACAGCTGATCTTGTTCATGCAGTCATGGGTAGAGCTTACCAGGCTCTAGAAAATCAGTCTTGCATCAAAACCAGAAAATTTCCAACAATATTCTCAGTTCATCTCAGTTTACACTTTCTAACACTATACACATGGCAACAGCTGATCTTGTTCATGCAGTCATGGGTAGAGCTTACCAGGCTCTAGAAAATCACTCTTGCATCAAAATCAGAAAATTTCCAACAATATTCTCAGTTCATCTCAGTTTACACTTTCTACGACTATTCACATGGCAACAGCTGATCTTGTTCATGCAGTCATGGGTAGAGCTTACCAGGCTCTAGAAAATCAGTCTTGCATCAAAACCAGAAAATTTCCAACAATATTCTCAGTTCATCTCAGTTTACACTTTCTAACACTATACACATGGCAACAGCTGATCTTGTTCATGCAGTCATGGGTAGAGCTTACCAGGCTCTAGAAAATCAGTCTTGCATCAAAATCAGAAAATTTCCAACAATATTCTCAGTTCATCTCAGTTTACACTTTCTACGACTATTCACATGGCAACAGCTGATCTTGTTCATGCAGTCATGGGTAGAGCTTACCAGGCTCTAGAAAATCAGTCTTGCATCAAAACTAGAAAATTTCCAACAATATTCTCAATTCATCTCTGCTTACACTTTCTAAGACTATTCACATGGCTACAGCTGATCTTGTTCATGCAGTCATGGGTAGAGCTTACCAGGTTCTAGAAAATCAGTCTTGCATCAAAACCAGAAAATTTCCAACAATATTCTCAGTTCATCTCAGTTTACATTTTCTAACACTAATCGCATGGCAACAGCTGATCTTGACCAAATAATTTCTAACAATAATCTCATTACATAGACAGAGCCTATCACTTGGAGATTAAATTTACTTTTCTAGGATCCACCCGGATCAAACGTCCACTCAAAGACGCACCAATCCACTCGGAGATTGGATTTCTTCAGATCACATCAAACGTTTTCAAATACAATTTTGATTCACTATCGGGAAAATTCCAACAATATTCTCAGTTCATCTCAGTTTACACTTTCTAACACTATACACATGGCAACAGCTGATCTTGTTCATGCAGTCATGAGTAGAGCTTATCAGGCTCTAGAAAATCAGTCTTGCATCAAAATCAGAAAATTTCCAACAATATGCTCAGTTCATCTCAGTTTACACTTTCTAACACTATACACATGTCAACAGCTGATCTTGTTCATGCAGTCATGGGTAGAGCTTACCAGGCTCTAGAAAATCAGTCTTGCATCAAAATCAGAAAATTTACAACAATATTCTCAGTTCATCTCAGTTTACATTTTCTAACACTATTCACATGGCAACAGCTGATCTTGACCAAATAATTTCTAACAATAATCTCATTACATAGACAGAGCCTATCACTTGGAGATTAAATTTACTTTTCTAGGATCCACCCGGATCAAACGTCCACTCAAAGACGCACCAATCCACTCGGAGATTGGATTTCTTCAGATCACATCAAACGTTTTCAAATACAATTTTGATTCACTATCGGGAAAATTCCAACAATATTCTCAGTTCATCTCAGTTTACACTTTCTTACACTATATACATGACAACAGTTGATCTTGATCATGCGGTCATGGGTACAGCTTACCAGGCTCTAGGAGATTAATCGCACATCAAAATCAGAAAATTTCCAACAATATTCTCAAATCATTTCAGTTTACACTTTCTGACTTCATATACAATGTCCCAGCTGATCTTTGTCATGCAGTTATGGTAAGAGATCATCACTCGGAGATTAAATTTGCCAATCCATCTGGTAATTTCATGTATTCGAGCGCCACCAAACGAATGAATATCAAACTCAACTTATTATTCAATACAATGGCCTTGACCTTCCAAACAACTTTGTAGAATAAGACATTTTTCTACCTCTAATAGATTCTGAGCTATCCAATCCTTCTGGTAATTTAATGTATACTAGCGCCACCACGCGAATGAATCTCAAACTAAACTTATTTTCAATATAATGCTCTTGACCATCCGAACACCTTTGTAGAAGAAACCATCTATCTATCTCTAATAGATTCTGAAATATCCATTCCTCTTGGTAATTTGGTAACGCAAATGAATCTCAAACTAAATTAATTTTTAATTTAGACCATGACCTCTCCAACCACTATGTAGAAATTAACAACTCTCTATCTCTCATAGATTCTGAGATATTCAATTCTTCTGATAATTCCATGCATACTAGCGCCACCAAGCGAACGAATCTCAAATTAATTTTATTTCCAATATAATGGTCTTAACTTCTCGAACAATTATGTAGAAGATAACAACTTTCTATCTCTCCTAGATTCTGAGATGTCCAATTCTTCTGGTAATTGTATACTAACGCCACCATGCTAATGAATCTCAAACTAAACCCATTTTCAATATAATGGTCTTGACCATCCGAACAACTTTGTAGAAGAAACCATTTTTTATCATTATTAGATTCTGAAATATCCAATCCTTTTGGTAATTTAATGTATACTAGCGCCACCACGCAAATGAATCTCAAACTAAACTTTTTTTTTTAAATTCAGACCATGACCTCTCGAACAACTATGTAGAAATTAACAACTTTCTATATCTCATAGATTCTGAGATATCCAATTCTTCTGATAATTTAATGCATACTAGCGCCACCAATCGATCGAATCTCAAACTGAACTTATTTTCAATATAATGGTCTTGACCACCCGAACAACTTTGTAGAAGAAAATAACTTTTTATCTCTAATAGATTCTGAGATATCTAATCCTTCTGGTAATTGATTGTATACTAGCGCCACCAAGCGAATGAATCTTAAATTAAACATAGTGGATTTGACCTTCCAAACTTTGTAGAAAATGAACGAGAAATTATTTATTTAAACATTAAATTCATCAACAGCCCTGTACTACCGCCGTTAACGTAAGAAAGCCGTCAACAGCCATGTGTTCAATGTGACATATAACGCGGAAACAAAATGGTGCAGACAAATTTTACACACCTGCATAAATAAAACTTCGGATAACACCGGGATTCAACCTATCAACGTTTTTTCACCTTCCTTATTTTTCATCATTTTCTTGTTTTTTCTATACAACAATCTTTAAGTCGGAACAGATCAAATTAAAATTTTTGATAAAACAAAAAAATATATACGGTACTCACCAAGTTACCGACTAGCGCCATTGTCGGAGTCTTGAAATAAATCACAACACATTTTTCTTTTTTAAATATATGTATTTTTATATTTTCGAATTTTTCACCACTCACTTTTTCTTCACTTCCACCATCAACAACATCCGTCTTAAAACTGACCCTTCTTCTGTTACCCGATGCTAGCAAACTCCCCATTCTTTGTATTCCTCTCTTTCTCTCTTTCTGAACATCATATTTTTTTATTTGACACACACACAATACACTGTTCAACATGTTTAAACTAATTCTGAGTAATAAGAAGTAGAGCTTTGGGTTCATTACCCAAATATTACAATTTAATTTTAATCTATTTCATCTCAATCCTACAATTTTCTGGACATGATACACTGCGCGGCGTTTGTAATGTTCCCAAATGGGTACTTGCACAAAACTTCACGCGCCGAATGACTGTCGAAAGGTACGGCCGACCCAAACGATACACCGCAATGCTATTCACCCATAAGAATCAAGTAAACGGGGTGCAGAAGCGCGGCGGTTACCCTAAATTGATAATTATAGAGTATTTACAGCTTATATAAAATATCTTAGACAATAGATAAACTAATAAATTTGCTAACAAAAATGAGATTGATGTCATTTAACATCAACAACCACAAAATATTGCTTGCACCACTAATGAGTACACAATTCCTTTACTGGCGGTAAACATTTATTTTGGTTCCCATAGTGGTTCTATCCATTGATTTCTTATGAGGCTCGCCACTATTGGTACAGTTGCACCACTATAGATAGATGAAAGGGAGTCAATTTTATTAAGGAAAATCATTGTTTTCAATAGTTTTTGAAGTGAAATCTTGGAATAAGTTGCAATTAACAGGATATTTAAAGCACAACGCATCAACTGAAATTATCGTAAAGTGTATAGTTAGGGGAGACTGGGAGACTCGATCCCCTTTTCTGATTTCCAATGTATCACAGCCAAAAATGAATAAACATACACGATTTCCACACAGACTGTCTAAGAAATATAGTATTTAACTATACTGATGTATGACAGTCCTTAAATTATTGTTGTTATTGATACACAATCGATTTTTTTTAGTTCTGTGAAAAATCGCCTCCCTCTCCAAAAACTTGCTTTGATAAAACTAGAAAGGGGTCCTCAAATTTTAAAAATATTTTTCCTTCAAAATATGCCTAGTTTTCGAATTTCTGTGCGTATGAACGATTTTTGTTATAGAATTTGACAGCACATGCATGTTAAAAATTTGGGGAGACTTGATCCCCTTTCTATGATATCTTCGCAATAAATCATTTTTCCTGCCAACCCTTCATCAAATCTGTCGAATCAACAAAAAGTTAGAAGCTTGAGAACAAATTTATATTTTTTTTGATTTTTATCGCCAAATTTTTGAATGGGTGATTAATGGATCCCCATATTGAGACAATAACTTCAAATCCAAATATCCCAAAACTTTGATGGAATGTTGACATTTTCATCAGTACTGATCATAAAGCATATTTATGGCTTTATGCTGTGAAAAAACGAAAGCATTTGGTCATTGTTATGAAAATCTAAATAAAAAATCTTTGGGAAGGTCAAAACATACAAACCGCCCTACAGAGTAAATAAGGTTGTCAATCCAAAAAATAACTCACCACATAAAGGTCATTTGTCTAGAGGATCAATACTAAAAAATACGCTAGAACAAAACTACTTTGGTTCTCGATAAAACAGGGGGTGATCAAGTCTCCCCGGGGATCAAGTCTCCCCACCCTCCCCTATATTAAATCTCATTAAAACCCCACTACCTCCTTTATTGGTGCTACCTCCACTAAGGATACGGCTACCCTATAGGCCTCCGAACCAGTGCTTTAAAGGCTCCCCCAGACCTAAGCGATTACATCGCAGCGACGGCGACAACTAGTCGCCGCGATTCTATCGTTGGGTCGCTGCAGGCAATGTTCTATTTACGCTTCCATAGTAACGGCGACAGCATCATATTCTCATATTCTCGGTCGCATCGCTCGTCGTGTTTACTCTGGCTTGCTTCTTAGGGGGAACCTTAACATGACAGCTTGCGAAAAAAGTCTGTCACGGTATGCTACATATCATATATGTATACAGAGATGATAGCTGAGAGACTTTTTCATTCTCTTTTAAATTCAATCCCTGACAATATGACAAGAATCCTTTGCCTTGCATGATCTGATATTTACAAGAATATGATGCAAATTTTGTAATCATAGTTGCCATTCTCGAATATTTCCATGAAAGCAGAAACTAAGATAGCATAAAAGCGACATAATGCAAAATAACGGGATGAAAATTTAGCAACAAAATTGTTTTCTTTTTTGTTGCTGACAAAAAAATTCGGATCTTTGTCATTATTATCTCCGACAAAAACAAAGCCTTGTCGTTGGTTCTCTTTTGTTGCTTGTTTCGCATGCGCATCAAAATAAAATTGATTCCCTGACCTGACATTGTAATTTTTTATTAGCATTTGAAATGGTCTTCAATAAAATTCAATTTTGAAAAAATCATCGAAAATCCTGTCTTTGAAATAGTATTTGTATGAGAGGGCATGAGTTTTTTTGTCCGTTGCCGAAAAAATGCCTGCCCGAGCCCCATCGCATGAACTACATATGTGAAAAATGCGATGAATTTGCGTAATTTGCTATTATCCTTGATTTTGAATAATATTAAATAAAAAAGTGTTGATAGCTGATTACTGATCAAATTTCATTGTTTGGTCTTTCTTTTCAAAATAAGGAAATAAGTCATCACATCAGGCTCTGGAATTTTGAATATTTTAACAAAGTTCATTGAAATAAAGTGACAAAAAACTTCTCTGAACAAATCGCACTTTAAAAACGCTGTTTGTACGATTTGGCGTATGGGATTTTTATACGAATATCGCTAGAAATTGTGAATACTAACGAAAATGTTGGCAATAATGTATATTGATATTTCGCTAAGGACACCTATGGTCCATTTCATCATTTCAATGACTGAGAAGTTTTTACCGTGTTTGAAAAATGGCTGCCCAGTGCAAGTGTGCGCCCGAATGGTGGTGTAAAAGACTCAATTATTGCATGTGAAATAATAGCGAACGCATGTTTTTTTGTTTATGTAAGCGGATTAAACGAGAATCTTACGGGTGAGGTGAAATAATCGTAAATCGTTAAATTTAAGTAAAAATGAAGGAATTTTGATCAATCTCGATAATATCTCGAAAATGAATAACTAATAGGGTAACGGTACCAATAGTGGAGGCATTAGTAGATCCACAAAAGTATTTTATTTAATTGATGTTAATGGGAAATTTACAGCTTCAATATCTTAGCCAATAGATAAACTAATGAATTTACTAACAAAAATGAGATTAATGTCATTTAACATCAACAACGCATGTCAAACAACGATCTCAGATTCAGTTCAATTGCGTATACTTAAATTCAATTAACGAATCAGCGAAAGATCATTGTGGTGTTTACATGTGTGCACACTTAGTTTTTATTTCTGCACCTCGACAAAAATCCACACAGCCGTGCGTCAGCAAAATAAAAAACTGATATTTCAGCAAAAACGACGTTTGTTAGCTAAATATTTGCTGATTTTCAGCAATTTTGACATAAATCTCGGCAAAAAAATATGTTTGCTGGGGCACTGCTGTGCGAATCTCGGTAAAAGTTCAACATTTTGCTGAGATCCCGGTTAAAAAAAATAAGGGTGTGTGTATGTGTGATAATTTTCAAATGAGCTATATAATGTACCTTACGCTGATGCTATCATTATCTATCAGTTGTATTCTAAAACATTGGTATGTGATATGTTCCATCACAAATATTGCCCTCCGCTCGCTTTCAAATCGACTTCTATAAAAACATTCTTCATGCCTGACGTATCCTAACGGAACTATCAATTCTATACTTTCGCCTCTAATTCTATCATGAACATGTACGTCTAAGTTTGGAAGATGATATTAGCATTTCCATATCATTGTAAATTGGAAATAGTTTGTTGATTGCTGTATTCAAGTACATGTAACATCATTTATGAAACTCGTGGGTACCAAAATTAGTTTATGAGTTTATGAGAAAGACATAATTTTGATTCAAAAGAATTAGAATTCGTAAAATTTAGCCGAATGATTAATTATTCGCATCATCAATCATTCTCACCCATTGTGATGTTTGTATATATTACCTTACTCTCCGATACAGAATATTTCTCTCCACAATCACCAATGTCCATCAAAGTTCAATCGGCAAATAAGACAATAGCTTCAACAATAAGAATGCGATAGAAACGACTTTCCTCGCTTGCTTGCGTTGAAATTTCCCAAGCCGAACATTTTCTACATTCAGTCACCCATCAATCGCTTCGGGCGTCAAATAATCACGGATATCAATTGACATCGATCCCTCCCTTCCGATGTTTTTGTCGTGCTGTCTATTCACCTTTGGTGGTAGCTCGGTTATCTGATTTTATGGCCTCATGCATTATTTGTTGCTGCCTTGCCCCAGCAGGATATTTAGTTAACATGGAGAAAGTCGTGGGCAAACACTATCCTTTGAGAAGGAATATTTTCTCCTTTCTGTTTTTCGCTCTAGCATCCTGTCAAAGGCTAAATTAATGATTGCGGGCTTTGGGAAGCTCAAACAAATCAAGAAATTCTCGCAGCCAGTAATACTGGTGTCTTCCGAGATCATTAGCAAATTGGTGGCATAAAAGTGGCGAATTCATCGGTGTTTGCAGAAGCATCAATTTGTCAAACCGTTCGACGGGCTCTTTGCCGATTCAGAAATCGGTTGCAGGAGATGATTAATGGTTGTTATGTAAAAACGGCCAAAAAATAGGTCAGTTTTACGGATAATTTTCTAATGCACGTTGACTTCAACACTTACTATATAACGGGGAGACTAAATTAAGGGCACAGCTGTTGTAATTTTGTTAAAACATGAGGTTTGTTGTCTCTCCTTCACATAGAAAATTGAAGTTAAATAATCACCTTACCGAACACTTTATCTATAGTGTTTGCGATTCCCCCGTAACGCTGGGTAGACACCTTTGCGTGGTGTAGTACGTGGTACGGTGTAAGATATACCACGGTCACATTGTCAGCCATAGGCCAACAAATAACTTTCTAAATATCGAAACTCCGTGGTACTTATGAGAGGCCGCTGAGTCGGTGGCCTCTCTTTAAGTAAATACTACGTGGCCAGAAGTAGTAATCCTCATGCTTTTGTGATTTTTGTCCTAGATTGAAATCATGGATCACAGCCTCATTCCAGGTCGAGTGGAGACAGCAGCACGTACGGACGTGTTTTTTTGCTCACGCATTTTTTCCAAGTGTTTTTTTTCGTTCGTTCACTGTTTACGTTTTTGGTTCGTCGCGTTGGCGTTATTTTCTCCCGGACTCGTCATGGGAGACTCGGTGGCCGATTCGGTCGCGGGAAAAGTGCCTAAGCGCACTGTTCTTGGAGGCTTTGTTACTTTTCAAGACGTACTTGAATTTCCATCATGGAAGCCTTGGTTGATTTGGTAGACCATTTGATTCAAACTCCAGGATAATTTGGAGATCTTACAGCATCTCATATGCATGTATTTGAGACGTAAGTGAAAGACTAATACTCAGAAGACAAAATTAGGTTGACACCGCAGCTGGGGACATCGTGGAAGCCTTGATTGATTCGGTGGACCATTTGATTCAAACTCCAAGACAATTTGGAGATCTTACAAAAATGAATTGAAAACGCAAATGAAAGACAAATATTTTGAGGACTAAATTGGGTTGACACCGAGGTTGGAGACACCATGTTAGCCTTGGATGATTCGGTAGATCATTTGATTCAAACTCCAGGACAATTTGGAGATCTTATAATATCTCCTATGTCTGGATTTGGAGAGATCTTACAATACCTCATGTAAGACGCAAGTGATTGTATTTAAAAGTATCCAACGATCAATAAATTAAGTGAAATACTAGAACTTTTAGCACATTTAGAACATTTGGTTTACGTCCACCCAATAAGTGACGTAAAAAGAAGGTTAAGTGTACTAGATTCTACAAAGTAGAAAACGTTTCTAGTCATCCCGCGAGAAGCAAGGTAAGATAACAAGGAAAGAGCTTTCTCTCAGATTTGTTTTCCCAACGCAATAGAAACAAGATTCTACAGAAGTATCGAAAATAAATAGGGGAACTGTTCCCTTTTCCGTCTCACTGAACATATATTCATCTCATCACAAAACAGATAAATACAGCACCACTTGTTGCTTTTTTTTTAACATGCGTGCTCACCCGCTCAGGCGCGGGTAACCCCTCCAAGCAGCTTTTGCAAAGCAACGTATTCTCGCCGTTGCCGCTTGATGACGCCGGAAATCCGCCGAAAAAGAGGAAGAAGTAGCAATCGCAGCTGCCACCAGTGGTGCGAATTCTCAATCTCAGTGACTGAACATTGTAGGATATTGCTACCTGAGTGGACGGAGAAATGTACCCGCCTGTGTTTGTGAAGGGCAATCCGCCGAGTTTGCACCAGAAAATTAGCCAGTTAATCGCTAGAGGGCTAAAATGTACATTTCGGCTCTGCAGCGAGGGCGTGAAAGTGATACCGGTCAACAAGTTAGTTATGGATCCTGTACACCTCCGGTGGTGCAAAGGGCCGACTTGAAAGATCTCCATCCTGAGCGATGCCCGGCTATCGCTTTAACCTGTTGCCAGGTTAGATTTCGGTCGACTTCTTTTATTTCTTTATTGAGGCTTCGCCGCCATGAGCCTCTGGGTCTGCCTCTGCTGCGATGTCCCGCTGGGTTCCAGTCTAATGCTTGCTTACAGATTTCGTTTCCGCCCCTACGTAGAGTGTGGCCGACCCAGCCCCACTTCCGATCCTGAATTTCTGTTGCTATCGGCCTCTGGTGACAACGACGATGGAGCTCGTTGTTTGAGATCCAGTTGTGAGGCCACCAGGCCCGAATTATATACCGCAGGCATCTATTAATGAACACCTGCAGCCGTTGAGTGTTCTCCACTGATACACACCATGTTTCGCTAGCGTATAACAGCACAGATTTCACGTTAGAGTTGAAAATTCGTATTTTGGTGCGTTCACTTATCTGCCTGTTTTCCAGATATTTCTTAAACTCGCAAAGGCAGCCCTTGCTTTCTTGATCCGTGCGCCTATGTCGATCTTGGTACCGCCGTCTGACGCCATTTGGCTACCAAGATATTGGAAGCTTTCAACATTCTCCACTGGTTGCCCGGCTACTGTGAAACTGGAAGGAGTCACCGTGTTTACATCCAACGATTTGGTTTTGTTGACGTTGATGACTAAACCTGCCGAGGAGGAGCGATCGGCAAGGTCGTTGAGCTTACTCTGCATATCAGAGCGCCGTTGCGCGAGTAGTGCAACGTCATCAGCCAATTCGAAGTCGTTTAGGTGCTCCATGGTTATAGGCTGCCATAACAGCCCGCGGTTTGGTTCACGGTCAATCGCATCTACCAGAATCTCGTCGATTACAATGAGGAACAGTAACGGTGATAGAATACATCCTTGCCTCACACCAGCTACGACCCGGATAGGGTCGGACAGGACCCCATTGTGCAGCACTCTACACGAAAAGGCCTCGTACTGTGCTTCGATGAGGCCGATGATTTTCTCAGGAACCCCCTTGCGTCTCAGGGCGGCCCACATATTCTCGTGATTGAGACGGTCGAAAGCTTTTTCGTAGTCAATGAATACCAAGTAAAGGGACTCTTGGAATTCGTTGACCTGCTCCAAAATGATGCGGAGCGTGACAATATGGTCCACACAGGATCTTCCGGCACGGAATCCGGCTTGCTGCCGCCGGAGAGTCGCATCGATCTTCTCCGGAATCCGGGCTAGGATAATTTTGCACAGAACTTTGAGAACGGTACACAGCAACATAATGCCTCGCCAGTTATCGCATACAGTCAGGTCACCCTTTTTGGGCAACTTCACTAAGATACCTTGCATCCAGTCGACCGGGAAAGTTGCGGTGTCCCAGATATTACGAAATAAACGATGCAGTAGTTGAGCGGATGTCATGGGGTCAGCTTTGAGCATCTCGGCTGATATGCGGTCGACCCCGGGCTTTATTCGATTTCATGCTTTGGATGGCTGTTTAAATCTCTAGCAGTGATGGAGCTTCGGTATTGACACGTGTTATACGTCGGATCCTAGGCAGATCATGCCGAGGTGGTGATGGCCTGGCTGGCACTTGAAAAGTTGTTCGAAGTGCTCGAACCAGCGTTTCAGCTGGTCAGTTGGGTCGGTCAATAACTGATCATTCGCGTCTTTCACAGGCATCGTTGCATTCATCTTCGCCCCGCTTAAGCGTCGTGAGATATCGTAGAGGAGGCGAATGTCCCCGGTTGCGGCGGCTCTCTCTCCTTCGTCGGCCAGAGAGTCTGCCCACGCTCGCTTGTCCCGTCGACATGAGCGTTTTACTTCCTTCTCAAGAGCCGTGTATCGTTGACGGGCTAAGACTTTGGCTCCTCTGGTTTTCGATCGCTCTATCGCGGCTTTGGCTTCTCTTCGCTCCTCTATCTTCCTCCAGGTCTCATCGGTGATCCATTGTTTTCTCTGGGCGCGTAGTTCGCCCAGATTGTTCTCGCTGGTGGCGATGAAGGCATTCTTGATGGCGGTCCATTGGTCTTCCACGCTGCCACCTTCCGGAATATCTGCAGCACGCGTCTCCAGTTCTTCAACGAAGGACCGTTTCACCGTGGCATCTTCCAGTCGGCGTGTGTTGAATCGTCGTCCAACTCTTTCCTCCTGCCGACGAATCCGCGCAATGCGCAGGCGTATTTCGCCGATGAGGAGGTGATGATCAGACGCGATATCGGCACTACGTTTATTCCGTACATCAAGAAGGCTCCGTTTCCATTTTCGGCTGATGCAGATGTGGTCGATTTGATTTTCTGTAAAGCCGTCACGGGAGACCCACGTGACCTTGTGAACCGGTCGATGAGGGAAGAGCGATCCCCCGATCACCATGTCGTTATTACCACAAAATTCTGCGAACAGCTCTCCGTTTCGCTCATTTCTCCGAGACCATGGCGTCCCATAATGCGCTCATGGTTCGAGTTGTCGGATCCGATCTTCGCATTGAAGTCGCCCAAACAGATCTTGATATCACCCTTCGGAATTCTATCTACAACGGCATTGAGTTGACTGTAGAAGTTCTCTTTGTTTTGCAGATCGGCAGCATCGGTTGGCGCATAACATTGGATTATAGTAAGGTTTCGGACCCGTGTTCTAAATCTGGCAACGATTATCCTTTCACTTATAGGTTCCCACTTCATAAGCGCAGAGTGTGCCTGAGCGCTTAGTAGGAAGCCAACTCCGCGATGCCGGGGAGCGTGTTCACCTCGTAAACCAGAGTATAGCAGAACTTGTCCCGACGGCGTTCTGTGTTCTCCAAAGTTTGGCCAACGGACTTCACTCAGTCCCAGGATCTCAAGCTTCATGCGGCGTGCCTCATTGGCAAGTTGTGCCAATTTACCCTGCTGGGCTAGGGTTAAAACGTTCCATGTTCCTATTCGTATCCGTTGTTTCGCGCTAAGAGTCGTCGCCGTAAAATCAGTCCGTATTCTTTCATTATCGGATTCTCGAACAAATTGATGTTTCGGGAACAGTAGGTTGTTGGCCCAAGGTTCCCTATCCACCGGGATGGGGCTGCCATCTTAGGTATAGCTTCCGGGGAATAGCATTTCATACTCAGCCGCTGGATGCCAGAACAGACGCTGTTGGAGCCGCACCTCCTTGGTGGACAGACGCTCGATCAGTCGGGTCAAATTTGTTTAAAGTCCCACCCAACACCAGGACTAGGCTAGTGCGCTTTGAGCGGCACACGGTCGCTTTGATAGGGCCTGCTTGGGGACACATGCAGCTTTTTATAGAAGTTCAACAGAGCCCACTGTCGAACCCCACCACATCCTAGGCAGACCCCACAGTATGCACCCTCTCACTCTAGCTGATGTCAGAAGGACAACAGTGCCCAGGCTGCACTACCAGCTAAGTACGCAACCCTTAGCTGGCGGTCAATTGTCATCGGAAGACCCGTGGAAGCGTGAGTATTGGAACTTGTGAGGACCAGAGCTATGTTAGGCGCCCCTTCCCGGATGTCAACTCACCATTTCGCAGCCCTACCGGTCAACAAGGACCACCATAAATGCGTCGTGGAGTTCCTCGAGGTACACAAGTATGAGTACTACACTCATGACCACCCCCGTACGAAGCCGCTCAAGGCTTAGCTGCGAGGATTCCACGAAATGAAGAAGGAAGAGCACCAAGCAGAGCTTGAAAGTTGCAGACAGAAGCCAATAGCCGTGCACAAGATCGCTCATCACGACAAAGCGAGAAGATATCGCGACCAGCTTTACCTGATCCATCTGGAGCACGGCTCCACTACCTGGAAGGACCTGAACCTGGTTGGCTTTATAAATTACACCGTTATTGACTTGGAGTGATATCAGCAAAATTTGAAGTGGTGGAAGAATTGGTGTATCTTGAAATATTAGTGACGTGCGATAATGATGTTACCCGCGAGGTGAAAAGGCGTATTGCAGCTGCAAATAGAGCTTATTACGGACTTCGTAGCCAGCTTAAGTCCCGTAGTCTGCAAACGAAAACAAAACTCGCGCTGTATACTACTCTGATTCTTCCGGTGGCTTTATACGGCAATGAGACATGGACGTTAAATGAGGCTGATCGGAGAGCTTTCGGAGTATTTGAGCGTAAGGTGCTGCGGACAATACTCGGCGGTAAACAGGAGAACGGTATCTGGCGGCGTCGCATGAATCACGAATTGTACCAGGTGTATAAAGGGCTGAATATTATTAAGCTTATACAACACGGCAGACTACGGTGGGCTGGTCACGTTGTTCGTATGCCGGAAGAACGTCAAGCAAAGATAATATTTAGTAGAGAACCCGGAAGAGGCCGCAGGCTTCGTGGAAGGCCGCGTACACGATGGCTTTTTGCAGTTGAAGGGGACCTGAGGGCGCTCAATGTTCAGGGCGACTGGAAGCGATTGGCCCAGGATCGAGTCCAGTGGAGAAGGATACTCCATTCGGCGTAGGTTCATCGAAGAGCTGTAGCCCATCAAGTAAGTGAGTAAGTAAGATATCAGCCAGCGCACCGTGACGTCACGCAGTGCACTCACTGCTTCAATTTCGGGTACGTCACCAGGAACTGCCGCATAAAGCCGCACTGCAACAAGTGTGACGAACCCCATCTGACTGAAGAGTACGACAAGATGGAGGTGGCCGATCCCAAGTGCGCCATCTGTGGCGACAAACATCGGGCCACCCAAAACGTGCCGAGTTCCTGGAAATCCGGAAGAAGGCTTCCACCAGGGCCCTTCCGAAGAAGAACCGTGTTCCTGTAATCAACGAGGTGAACTTTCCAGCCATCCCGGCTCCCCGTCGTGTGATTCCAATACTCCCACCGTTACAGCCGCACAAGCGACCGGCAGCGGCAGCTGTGTCGGTTCAAGGTCCAGCATCATCGGCACCATCCACCAGCGAATGGCCCCCGCTCCCTCCTCCTGGGTTCCATCGGCAGTCGGAGAACAAAGCCGTCCCACCGGAAGAATCTGCTCCGCTCAACACTGCGGAGCAATTGATGCCGATCTTCTCGCAGCTGCAAAACCCGCTTCGACCAGGTCTTCACTCTTGGCATGTTCATCATTGAAAATGGCTGATAGGGTGGGCCTGGTCAACTGGAACACTTGCTCGCTAAAGAGCAAAACAATTGAGCTGAAGTTTTCCTTGAGGAGAAGGCAATAGACGTGGCGTTCGTCACCGAAACGCACCTCCAACCGGAGGTGAACGTCAACATTCCGGACTTTCGCATTGTGCGACTCGACCGGCTGACCAGGGGAGGTGGTGTGGTCATCGCTCTTCGCTACAACATCAACTGTCGTTTGATTCCAAGCTTCCAGCTCAGTGTCATCGAGGCCATCGGTGTCGAAATCACCACTTCTGTCGGCACAATCGCGCTCATCGCGGCGTACTGTCTAACGCAAGCCAAAGCCGGCGATGGATCATCGGCTGACCTTCGGAGGGACATCGTCAAGCTGACGCGGAGGCAAGGCCAGTATATCATTGCCGGCGACATGAATGCTAAACATCAAGCCTGGGGCAAAAGTCGCGGCAATCGATACGGCACCATCTGGAGCAACGATATGGAGGAAGGCCACTACACGATCTTGAGCCCGGATTCCCCCACTTGGCTGAATCGGTCCGGTGTCCACGCAACCCTCGACCTCTACATAACAAACCTGAGTGACCACGTCTCGCAGCCGGTTGTATACCAGGAGCTCAGTTCGGATCACTATCCGGGGGTGGCGGAACTGGGCTCCTCGGTCAATCGGCACCAGCAGTTACGGCGGAACTACCACCGAGTGAACTGGCAGCGGTTCCAGCAGTACGTCGATAACACCGTCGATTACGAGGTGCGTCCGGAGACGCCGGAAAGTATCGACCGCCATCTGTGCGCCATCGAAGAGGCAATCTCGATGGCCAGAGAGCAGCATGTCCCGACGGCTCGGCAGGTAAGCAACTCCTTAAACATCGATACACTCACCAAAGACTTGATTCGATTGCGGAATGTCACTCGCAGGCAGTTTCAGCGTACTGGACTGCCTTAGTTTAAGGCACGCTGCAATCGAATCACAAAAATTATCAAGGCCAGAATGGTGGACCTAAAAAATAACGACTTCTCGAATAAGATCCACACTTTCCCAGATTATGCTAAGCCGTTCTGGAAAATGACCAAAATACTAAAATCCAAGCCTCGGCCCATTCCACCTTTGATCCCACTAGACAATAATGGCTCTAAGCAGGGTTGTAAATATTCGGCAGCACTGGATGAAGGTGATGTTTTTTTATTTCATTTTTTTATTTTCTTCCTGCTTTGAAATCAACCTCACATTCCCGGAGAGGCAGAAAAGTAAACAACAGAACTCACATCACCCACAGCGCCGCGAAGATGAAATTTACCACAGCAAAATGTACACATTCACCCAGTAAATTGAAAAAAATCACCACGCGTTTAAATGGGCCACTCACAGTCATACGGTAAGGCGCGAACTGAGCAGCATGTCAGAGCGACTTGTGAGTGGCTGAATGCGAAATTGAATAGTCGGTGTTGGAAATGATTTTTCGGCTGCACCCAGTCGCACTCACCACGGCGGCGATGAAGGCGACAGCAGATTTTACTGAGATTCATGTTTTCACTGCATTGACTGTGAAATATTTCTACCCGGGCTCTAAGGATCGCTTGATAACTCCTGCAGAGAAGGTCGCTGAAATAAGTCGTCACTTCGTCAGCTCACACAATCTTGGGCAGAACATCATCAGTCCACACGAAGCAGCCATCAACGAGCATGCTAACAACATCCATTTGATTCCCAACGACTTCTCGGAGAAGTTGGAGATCTCAGCTGGCGAACTGATGGCCTATATCAAATCATCGACAACATGAAGGCCCCAGGTTTCGACAGCATCCTGAATCTCGAGCTCAAACACATGAGTGCTCCATTCTTTGAGCACCTCTCGCTGATCTTTAATCAGTGTCTCCGGTTCAGCTACTTCCCATCGTCCTGGAAGTCAGCGAAAGTCATCCTCATCCGGAAGCCTGGGAAGGATCCTTCCTCCCCCAAAAGTTATCGACCCATCAGCCTTCTCTCAGGGTTATCCAAGCTATTCGAAAAAGCTATTCATCACCGGTTACTTGAGTCAGCCGAAAATCTCAACATCTTGCTCGAGGAACAGTTTGGTTTCCGACGCGGTCGTTCAACTGTACACCAACTGATTCGAGTTACCAACGTCCTCAGACGGAACAAGTTTGTCTCAAAAACATCCGCTATGGCTTTACTCGATGTCGAGAAGGCATTTGACAATGTATAGAATGATGGCCTGGTGTACAAACTACATCGCTACAATCTTCCCAGCTACCTGGTGAAAATCATCAACAATTACCTGTCGGCAAGGACATTCCGGGTCTCAATCAGCGGAGCGAGTTCCAATGCGCACAACATCGTCGCCGGCGTCCCCCAGGGCAGTATCCTCGCGCCCCTGCTTTTCAACCTGCCAACCTGCCAGAAGGCGGCATTCTGTCTCTGTTCGCAGATGACGCCTCCATCGTCTACAACGGTAGAGTGATCAGAGCGCTAGTGGCAAAACTCCAACGAGGCCTGGATGCCCTGGCAGAGTACCTCACCAGCTGGAAGATCTGTATCAACGCGGCGACCTGGGTCATCATTTTTCCCTACTCTAAATCCCCTAAACATGTTCCGCCTGGGGACTGTAAAATCATCCTCAATGGAACGACTGTGGAATGGGCCAATGAGGCCGACTACCTTGGCTTGACCCTCGACAGCAAGCTTATTTTCCGCCAACAGGTTGACAAGACGGTGACGAAGTGTAACGTTTTGTTGAAACTACTGTATCCTTTGATCAACCGTCGGTCGTCATAGTCCCTGAAAAATAAGCTTGCTGTCTACAAGCAAATCATCCTCCCTATGATCGAATACGGCATGCTGGTCTGGGAGAGCTGCGCTAAAACCCACCACCTCAAACTTCAACGGGTCCAAAACAAATTCCTGAGGATGATCCTCAACACCCCTCCCAGGACAAGAACATCCGAGGTCCACCGTCTGGCCAGGATAAAAACCTTACATGAACGCTTTGGTGAGTGTAAAGAAAAGTTTAGGGTCCGTTGCCTGCACTCGGACCAAGAAGCGCTTAGAGCGCTAGTTCTAATATAGGTTATCAAATTTTTATTGTAAATATTAGTGTACATAGCAGTTAGGTTATCAAATTTTCTAAATTAATCAATGCCTCCTTAAGGCTATTCTGATACATTAGATAACCTTTATAAATTATATTTAAATCCTAGCCATTGCTATTGAACCGAACCAAAGATGAAGAGTCAAGTGGCCAAACACTTGTAATGTTAAAAATAATGTAACAAACAAAAATCAAAAATAAATGAATTTAAGTCTTTCTCAAAAAGGCTAACGGGCTTAATTTATTAAATACAAGAAAGCTGCTGCTCGGCGCGCGCGAGCCATTTTAATCGGGATTCCGCGGAAAGAGCGGTTCGACATTCGATGCAGCGGAGCGGACACAGCAGCACCAAGGCGTGGGTAGCACGAACAATTTTGAACAATTTTTTCTTTCAAAAAAAAATTTCTTCTAAAAATTTTGTCTCTGGGGGGGGTTTTATGCCCAAAACCACCCCCGTGGCTACGCCAGTGTCTCGCTCCGCCGCGCTATCTAATTTGCTAGTTTTTTTTTATTTATTATCAGACTAAGGCCGGAGTGACCTGTGCTGCACATAAAAGTCTTCTCCATTCAGCTCGGTCCATGGCTGCACTTCACCAACCACGCAGTCAGCGGAGGGTCCGCAAATCGTCCTCCACCTGATCGATCCACCTTGCCCGCTGTGCACCTCGCCTTCTTGTTCCCGTCGGATCGTTGTCGAGAACCATTTTCACCGGATTACTGTCCGACATTCTGGCTACGTGCCCGGCCCACCGCAGTCTTCCGATTTTCGCGCTGGGAACGATGGATGGTTCTCCCAACAGCTGATGCAACTCGTGGTTCATTCGCCTCCTCCACGTACCGTCCACGTGGTCCTCCACGAGCATCGTCCAGGTCTAGTGTCCGTAGAGGACTACCGGTCTAATGAGCGTTTTGTAGATTGTCAGTTTGGTACGGCGGCGAACTCTATTCGATCGGAGCGTCTTGCGGAGTCCAAAGTACGTACGATTTCCAGCCACTATGCGCCTTCGAATTTCTCTGCTGGTATCGTTACGATCGAGTTTTGCACTTTGAAGAAAGTTCATGTCGGATTGTCGGATCAACCTTCTTTTGTATAAAGACCTTTTTGGAGGACACCATCCTTAAAAATGGCCGAAATAAAGGAGAAATAAGCAGAATCAGAAGTGGCGTGAAACCAAACGCAAATATATTTATTTGCAACGTTTGGTTTTCGCCCGCGATGTAAGCGTACGTGGCAAAGTAAGGATTGTGATGTCCCCGACTGTTAGACAGTCGATTGGCTTCAGCGGCCGATGAGTCATGTTAATTCCACGGTTAGAGACTCAAAGTTCATCCAACTGGAAACAACTATTCGACTTATCGATTCAGTTGGCCTCCGAGCAGTTTGCTCAATGTTAATAAAACGACACAAATTATTATGGCAAATACCACCAATTTCGAATAGCTACGTAGTCCTACGTCACCTTTGCGTACAACCCGATTGGGCTGCATCTTTGAGTTTTTTAAAAGAGATAACAGCCTTTTGGTTACGCGTGTTGACAGTAAGGCTTATATTTCAGGGATGAATGATATTCATGGATGATCTGCAATGGGACCATGTTGAAGCCGTATTCACTTTGGTTCTATGGATCGAAAAGGGCATGTCCCAATTCATATGTTACCGGATTTAGTCACAATCAAATTGCAACAACCATTTTTGTCTGACTTGTGCTGCTCGGGTTGTTACCGCGGCTGGAGACATCATGAAAGCCTTGGTTGATTCGGTAGACCATTTGATTCAAGCTCCAGAACAATTTGGAGACCTTACAACATCTCATATGCCTGGATTTGAGACGCAAGTGAAAGAAAAGTACTCGGAGGGCGTAATTTGATTGATACCGCGGCTGGGGACATGATGAAAGCCTTGGTTGATTTGGCAGAACATTTGATTCAAACTCAAGGGCAATTTGGAGATCTTAGAACAACTCATATGCGTGGATTAGAGACGCGAGCGAAGATTTGAAAAATGTATTAGAGGATACCACTTTCCCTTCGATGGGACTCGAACCTACAACCCTCAGTTTTCTAGACTGGTACTTTAACCAACTAAGCTTCGAAGGACCTCCGTTGGCCTTTTCGCAACTTAGTGACTTCTGAATGAGCCCGAGATTCCCAAATTGAACGCATAGTCAAATTACTCACAATCCATTTGTCAAGCTAACCCTTCCATATGTGAACGTCTACTACATTAGAGGAGCGTGAGTATTTAGAATGTCTGGCGGCCACACACATTCTTCTTCAGCCTTCTATTGAGTTTAAATGTAAATATTTCTCATAGAAATCTTCGGTCAAACACGTCGGAGTAGGATAATTTCACCGTTGGGGATTGTCTCAACTCTGAGTAAACTGCGATCAAGACGGGACCTGAATGGGAAGATAGACTTCCGTTCAACTATCTGAAACATTTTTCGGACAAAACTAACAATTACTCTTCAAGCCAGTACGATGCGGTCAATAAATTTTATTATTTCTTCTACTTCTACATTTACAATATATGAGAAACATCTCTTAAGCATATTAAACCAATGGTCCATTTCAATGCATTTTTCTTATTGCTATAAAAACGTGATGAAATAAAAAAAATGTTTAGTACTTTCAGGATAACTTAAATTAAAAGACATAATCAGAAGAATCAGTTTTACGTAAATTCAAAAATATCATCCCAAAAAAATCTAGCAAATCAATCCATATTACGACTGAAGAAACATTTTGAATCATATATTTTACGTTCTGAAATGTAGATTCAATGGCAAAAATGGATTTCATACTAGTGAGCATGGGAATATGTATACATTTTTAGCACACGCTAACATCTGGGACACAAACCAAAGATAAGAAAAAAATGTTCTGTCTGTTGAAGGCACGTGCGATGTTTCCTACAATTTATAGATTGATAGATTTGCATGCATTTTGAATTCTATTTGAGTGTTAGGTTTTTGATTAATCTAACGCTTTTATCTTAAAATTATAATTTCATTTCGTTATCATTTCGCATGAAAATGCCTTCTACGGAGAGAACACTTGAGAAGTTAGTACAATTACATATAAATAAGCAAGGAACATAAGTGAGAAAATTTCCGCACAGAGCAGTTATAACAAAATGTCAGTTACATTACTCATAGTTTGTTCGAATCTATGATTTGTAAGGAATTTTGCTCTGTACGATAATTGTTATCCACGATCCTCTACATGAAAAAATACTTTTTACATTATTTATATGACATATAAAGTGTGTTCTATAAAATTAGTAACAGTGTAATGCTATTACCGTTCCGTTTTAAACTGTTTATGCTATCGTTAATATTAGCACAAATATTTATATACCTTTTTGCTAAAAAGTCACTTGATATTCCATACGGTTATGTTACTACAACAACTCTCTACAGATCATCATCTTCATCCCAATCTCCAAGCAGAGAACTAACGACTTCTTTCGATTTGGCTTTGTCTTCCCCGTCCTCTTTAGATGCATCTTCGTCGGCGGTATCTGATTTAGGTTCAGTTGATTCTGCTTTTTCTTTGCCATCCTGTGTTTCCTCTTGGCCTTCTTGGCTTTTATCCGCATCACTTTCGTCTTTGACCGAAGTTTCCGCTTCACTTTCGGCCGCTGCCAGTATCACTACTTGCGTTTCGCTTGCACTCATGCTGCTGTCTATGCTGTCAGCAGTATTATCGGCAGCCGCGGACGTCTCCATGGGCGTCTGTTCCTCGTCCTTTTGTTGCTTCTTTTCTTCACTTTCCGCTGGTTTCTTCTCGCCAACAACTTTTTCCAGTTTCTTCTCCAGGTCAGCATCGGAATCCGTTTCGGTTAGCTTGGTCTCACTGTTCCAATCGTCCAACAGTTGGTTAATTTCTTTCTCGCTGGGCTTCTCGGTTTCCGTTGATTCGACAGAAGGTTCCTCTTTGCTAGCTGCCTCCTTTGTGACGCTTTCTGCAGATGAGCTCTTAGTAATTTTTGTTGGCAGCGATGTAACGCTTTCCGATTTTTTCGTTTCTTTCGGTTCCGCAGCAGTCGGTTGTTCTTCCGTATCTTCTGACCAATCGCCTTCTAACTCGGATATTAGCTTTTGTTTCTCTCGTTCTTTAGCCGCCTTCTGCTCCTCTTCGTCTTCCTCCTGTTTCGAATCATCGGCATCGGCTGACTCGCTTAAATCTGCTTCGGGTTGGCTAATTTCGGCATCAGTCTCCATCTGTTCGACATCCTTTTCCGAGGGTTGTGTCGATGCTTGTGAAGTTTCGTCTTCATGCTCGACTGTCTTCGATGGCTCAACAGCTTCTGGAGCTTCTTCGTGATGTTCCACTTGTTCACTGGAAACGCTTCCGACTACTGTAGTGGCCACTGGTGCTGTAGTAGTGATTGTATTGTGTGTGCCATGCTCCTGTTCCGCTTGGGTGTACATGACAACAATATTCTGGTCCTGGCCAACCGAAGGATTGATTAACTGTGTTCCATCTTCCAGCTGGATTCCCGCTCCGCTGATGAAATTTTCATCATTCAGCACCATCACCACGTTGCCACCTAAAATTAAAAAAAAAATCCATCAAATATTGCTCATAATGGTTTATTTAATATAGAAGGATTTGTAGAGTAATAAAAATAGGGAATTCGGATACGATCTTACATATTCGAAGCATCAACTATCATATTAAATGAAACGATATAAGCATAAAAATATATCCGAAGAAGTGCAACAAAGAACTATGTGGATGAAGCCGGTGCGATGTAGCCAATGCTGCGAAAATATGGACAACATATGCTGCATACTTATAGGCGTTCCTAAATTGGAATATGATCGAAGGGAACAAATAGATGCATGTCATAAGATGTAAATCATTTTATAGCAAACTATGAAGACTTCCAAATGTGTTATACTACACATTTCATATTAGTACATAATACGATTTTGAAGAAGTTTTACAAATATATAAAAATATCGAAATATAATATTCTCAACATTATGGAAAACAAAGTAAGGGGAAGATTATGTTTTCTTCTGACTCCCCCCTTTTACGAAATTTCGTGACAAAATTCAGCTATTTAAAGGGTGATTTTTAATCTTTATATCAAGTTCATTATGAACTTTCGTAGAAAATGTGTGTGTTATATACCAATCGACTCAGCTCGAAGAGCTGAGCAAATGTCTGTCTGTCCGTGCGTATGTATGTGTGTATGTGTGTGTGTGTATGTGTGTGTGTATGTGTGTGCACAAAAGCTAAAAAAAACATTAGACAACTTTTCATATAGTAATTCTTAACCGATTTTCTCGCAACAAGTTTCATTCGACAGGGGAGCCTAGTAGATCACTTTTGAATTTTAAAGCGATCGACCGTTGCATTTGAAAGTTATAAAGAAAATGGTACATCGAACCATATCAACGCCATATAAGGTTGGTGTCTTGGCTAAATGCGAGAAAGGCATTATCACCTGAGACGAGACCTGCAAAGACGGCTTCTTTTTCCTTGTTTTGACACTTGTTCTTCTTTTCATCATAGTTGATCATCGATTCTTAACTGTTTCCTTGAGTGTTTCACCTAAATCCCGGGTAGAATCTTCTGAGCGCAATAAAGGTGTTTGCAATTTACGGATTTATAATCTTATTTTTAAAGAGATTTTCCTATCGGGAATAAAACACGTATTCATAACTGTGCAATATTAAGCTGTCCGGCTATTCTAGAATACTTTTCAAAGTGAAAAAGTACTCGTAAAACAAAATCATTCGGAATACTTTTTGAGGGATACCAATACTTTCACACAAAAAGGTGCTGGTTGCATCTGACAATTCGTGACAGCGCTTGCTGGTTGCAGATGAAGTTACATTTTTTCCTCTTTGCAAGTCCCGTCCCAGCATCTGACAATTCGTGACAGCGCTTGCTGGTTGCAGATGAAGTTACATTTTTTCCTCTTTGCAAGTCCCGTCCCAGGTCTCAGCTAAAGGCTATATGATCGCCCCAAAAACTAACTTTTTATAGAAGGCCCGGAGACCCATAGAGTTATATACCGATCGAATCAGCTCAACGAATTGAGGTGATGTCTGTGTTTCTTTTTTTTTTCTTCCTAAGCAATGGAGGGGGAATCTGCTCAACAGACATCCTGGTGGTCCAGGAAGTGCGGGGTTAGCGATCACCTCCAACAGCAAACGAGGGAGGCAGAACTACACCCCCGACCCGCTAAACCGTTTCCATTGCCGCCAAGCCCATAGTCCCTTCGGTACAACCAGAAAGTAATGCTTCAAAGGGGGGCCAGTGCATAACGCACCCTCGAGGTTAGCTGCGTGTCCTTGCAGCACCAAACATCGTAAATCGCTTTTTTAGAAGAACACCATGGTATCGTGCCAGCGCGTTGCCGGCTTTCCAGATGGCCTTACCACGCCCTATGTCCTCGGAAGGTGGGAAGACTTCGCGCCTGCTTCCCTCTGCACGACTGGTATCAAGAATGATGATACCGCGTGCACCCAAATTGACCTTTCTGCGATAGGGCCTATTCGCCAGCACACAGAGGGACTTGCCGACGCGGTGCCTACGCCTGCCCCAGCCTTGACGAGGACCCCTTTCCGTCCTCCGGTTCCGGTTGACCGACGCCGCGAAAGCGACGATACCATGTTGTTCTTCGCGCGGCCACTTGTTCGATAAAAGGATCGAGTTCGACCACAGAGCATGACCAGAGCATGAAGCCGACTCCGATCCCTTGGACCACCTCTTATTTGCGCCTGAATTAGCCATCCTTGAGTCCACGCGCCACCTTCTGTGTAGCTCCGAGACGATTTGGGCGATAGCCGATAAAACGGCGTTCCAGCCAACTTCATCTTTGCACATCCTCCGAACTAAGTTGTTCGGGGTAGTGTCCAGACCACATGTGGCAAGCATGTGGTCACGCATTGCGCGAAAACGTGAGCACACTGTTCACAGCTTTGCCGGATCAAATCAAACAATTGTGAGGGTTCGTGCTGCATTGTGCCTTATGTCCCTCCAATCCGCAGCGTCGGCAGAGATTGCTTCTGTCAGGGCCTTTGCAGTCCCATTGATTGTGCCCCGGTTCCAGGCACTTGAAGCAAACTTCGGGTTGCTCGTATATGCGCATAGGGCATACCGACCATCCCACCTTGACGCTCCCTAACTTGACTACCTTGGAGGCGTCCGCTGCAGATAGCCGAACCCATGCTACTTGCGTCCCTGCCGGACCTTTCCGTAGCCGAACGGCTGCGGTGGGCGTCTCCACTTCACACTGTCGACGCAGTGCCGTGACGAGCTCTTCGACTTCGGTGATCTCGTCCAGGTCTTTAACCCTTAGATTCACCTCCGTCGTGAGTGCCCTCACCTTGACCGTCTCGCCTAGGACTTCCTCCGCCAACTTCTTGTAGGCGGCGCCCTTTTGCGAGACGCCCCGCTTCAGCTCGAGGATCATCTCGCCCATCCGGGTACGTCTTATTCGATGTACGTCGGCGCCGAGTTCACCGAGCTTGACGTCACTCCTCATCGCCTTCAAGACGTCCGAGTACTTAGCCTCGTCCGTTTTGATGACTAGGGCATCACCCCTGGAGCGATTGGCGCCTACCCTAGACTTCTTGCTACCCTCATTCGCCTGGGCCTTCTTTTCGGCCCTTGACGTCTTCGGTTTCGTTTTGTTCTTGACCAGGGTCCAGGAGGCGTCATCCCCCTCTATTTCCCTGGTCTGGGGCGGCTGAGAGCTCTCAGCCTGCCGTAACCCCTTACCACCGTTTTTCTTGGGTGGACGGACCTTTCCAGGTCCTTCCTCCCCCGGTTTCCGAGGTACCTGGCCGGGGTTCAGCATCCCAGCCCCACTACCCTTGTTCGTGGTGGTGCCTTTCTCGCGCATTAAAAAAAACGAACAGTGGGTAATGTCTGTGACATAACCACTAAGTGGACGTAGGACTTGACTTGACCATGCCTTTAAGATACATAATATGCCCAAATTTATCACATCAACTATTTTGGATAAATAATCGGCGTTGCATACCATTCCTTGGCAAAATCTTCTCATCAAACCGAAACAGAAATCAAATCTACCTCGAACAAGAATCATCAAAAAAATTCAGGAAGTATCTGTCCGGTCACGGAATATTTGCCTCGACAGTGGATACAATAGAGGTAATAAACTATAGAGGACGCTTGTCGCTGTCGTCACTGGCGAAACATCTTTTGCTGACGAGGATAGGGCACTAAATGTCAACAAAGGAAAAATCAGAACGTTTTGACAACATGTTTGGGGACGATAACAACGATAACCGAAATCGTCCTCTATAGTTTATTACCTTCTGTGACAGAATGATCCATTTGAAGTGCTCTGGCTCAAACCCAAAGCTGAATAAAAACCTTGTAAACGTGCTTCTGACCAGTCCGAACCTATTTTGGATGCGTGACGAATGTGTGAAATTGATGAAGTGTGCTCGGTTCAAAACCACCGTCTTGTCGTTTGGAGACGCGATCAATTCGATCACTCAAAGTCAGGAGTTGGCCCACGCGGAACTTAGAAAGGAGATAGGGAAGCAAGGTGAGCTAATTGCTCGTTTATCACGAGGAATCGTCCACTCAACTCCTATTCATCCTGGGTCTGGAGGGCGCCTGCGCCAACCACCGCTGAAACGACCTCGTACAGATGGACTGCTACCATCCAAACCACTCGCTGTCGGTACCAAGGTAGTGACTAATAATGACATTGTGACTGAGATCATTACAGTACCTGAGCCCGCAGCGATGTTCTGGCTGTACCTCTCCCGTATTCACCCGAGCGTCAAACCGGAGTCTATTGAGAAACTGGTGAAGGACTGCATCCAGTGTGAAGATTCGGTCAAAGTGGTCCCGCTGGTGAAAAAAGGAATTGACATTAAAAGTATGAGCTTCATATCTTTTAAAGTTGGGATTGATCCCAAGTTCCGTGAAGTCGCACTTAATGCGAATACTTGGCCTATGGGTCTTCTATTTCGAGAATTCGAGGATATCAGCTCAAAAAACATGTGGAAGCCGCTGCTAAATACTCCAACCGTCACGGTTTCTCCTGTTGGCGGAATCTTCCCGTTGTCGACACCTACCTCTGCTCCGGAACCAATGAGCTAAATTCGGCAGCCACGATACACGTGACCTTTCCACCAGGACGCACCGACAAAAGCATTTTGGGAGTCCTCAGTTCCTCTTACTCAGTCGCGCCTACTGCAGCCAGCGTTCACCATAGTCGTCCTGGCCCTGAGTTTAGAGGCGGATTAGGGGACTCCCAACTTGTTATTCAAGGCAAGTACATCTCTTATCGACATTCATCGCCTGATGCCGATTCAAATTTCAGCATCATCGATCAACTCTCAACCTCTGCTGGTTGGTCGCCTACAATTACTTCAAACTTCCGATTCGTGCCAAGCCAAATTTCTGTTATCTCTGCTAACATCCATTCGGAATTGAGTCCGAGTTTCATCGAACGAACAGGATCGCCGCAATTACAAGAATCAATAACCATTTCTCCACCGCAACGTCAAGTCTCTGCTATGCATTCATCTAGTTCTCATCCGGGACGCACTTTTGACACCAGCTGTGAGGAAGCCTCTATTCCACTCAACGCAGTCGAGCCATTCCTGCCAGCGACCAGCAGCCGTCCCGGCCCTGCGTGTGAGTTGGGAGACGAGGTCTTCCGGACACCAACTTTCGGCAAGTATGATCAGCCTTCATCTCAGTCTCCGTATGAAAGTTTCCCGATTTCCAGCGAATCCACCCGAATGTCGTGCCTACAAGCATCACACAGTACTTCCAGACCTCATCATCAAGCCGCTGCAACCCAGTCGTCAAATCGTTCACCGGGACGCACAATCGATACTAGCAGCCAGCAGCCGTCCCGGTCCTGCGTCTGAGTTGGGAGACGGGGTCTTCCGAAATCCTATAACCGGCAAGTACAATCAGTTACCAGTATCTTCTGTACCTGAAAGCATTCCGATTTCCAGTATTGCTACACCATCTCCACGCCAGTTCAACTCCATGTTACCGGATGTTTCAAGTGATAGGCGTGCGGTTCAAGAAACTTCGAATGTATTGATATACTACCAGAACGTGGGCGGGATCAATAGTTCTCTTGCCGATTATCATTTGGCCATTAGCGATGGCTGCTACGACGTCTATGCCTTCACTGAAACCTGGCTCAACAATAATACCACCGTAAATCAACTCTTCGACGAATCATACTGCGTTTATCGGCAAGATAGGTCATCTTCTAACAGTAACAAAAGCACTGGAGGGGGTGTTCTGTTAGCCGTTCGCTCCTGCTTCAAATCTTGCTTAGTGAGTCCTCCTGGAAACTCGTCGGTTGAGCAATTGTGGGTCGCTGTAACTACTGCTGATGCCGCTCTCTTCATCTGCGTTCTTTACATCCCTCCCGATCGAATCAATGATGCGGAGTTGATCGACAGTCACCTCGCTTCGCTTAACTGGGTGGTCTCGCAATTAGGACCAAGGGACAAAATGATTATCCTCGGTGACTTCAACTTGAGCACAATCAATTGGCAGCGCCATAAATCGGGATTTCTCTTCCCGATTGCATCGAGATCCCTGATCGGCCAGACGTCTCGTTTGCTGCTTGACGCGTACAGCACAGCTGGACTGAACCAGATGAATGATGTGGAAAATGAAAACAACCGAATACTTGACCTGCTTTTCATCAGCAACGAACTCCACGGGAGCTGTTCGGTTATGCAGGCCCCATCACCGCTCGTCAAGATTGTCAGACATCATCCTCCCGTCCAGATGCAACTCAAGATAAAACCGCTCCATAACTTCCACGAGCCGTCTGAAAGCATTTCATATGACTTTTACAAGGCCAATTTTAACGGGATGAATGCCTTTCTTGCTCAAGTTGACTGGGATACGGCTCTTCGAGATTCTGACGTCAACCTAGCTGCTTCGACCATGTCAAACATACTACTTTACGCCATCGACCAGTTTGTTCCCGTGAGATCCACACCAGAACCGGTCAAACCAGCCTGGTCTAACGCTCATCTGAAAAGAGTCAAACGCGCGGCCCTCAGACAACACTGCAAGTATCGTACGGACTCTACAAAAGCTAGCTATATCAAGGCCAACTCCGAATATCAGCAACTCAACGATCACCTCTATAACGCCTTTCAAAATCGTTTGCAAAGTCGTCTCAGGAATAATCCCAAAAGCTTTTGGCGGTACGTCAACGAACAACGGAAGGAATCTGGATTGCCCTCAACGATGACTGACGGTTCATCTGAAGCCCAAACTACCAACGACATTGCTAATTTGTTCCGTAGTCAATTCAGTAGTGTATTTACTAATGAGTATCTCGACCCGCAAGATGTAGTTATTGCCACTAGGAATGTTCCCAGTCTTCCTGCCGCTAGACAGCCATTGGTCATCACAAACGATTCAATAATAGCTGCCAGTAAGAAGTTGAAATCCTCCACGGGATGCGGCCCAGACGGTATCCCATCGGTTGTTATTAAACGTTGCGCAGAGTCGCTTGTCAGACTACTTACTGCAGTATTCAACCTCTCGCTGACTTCCGGGGTGTTTCCGGTGTGCTGGAAGCAGTCATATGTATTTCCAGTTTTCAAAAAGGGCTGCAAGAGGACCGTATCAAACTACCGCTGCGCTGTGCGCCGTTTCCAAGCTATTTGAGTTGATTGTTCTTGGCGAATTGACTTCAAGCTACGCCCATTACATTTCAAACGACCAACACGGGTTTATGCCCAAACGTTCAACGACCACTAACCTAGCGTGCTTCACTTCCTTTGTAATAAGACAAATAGAGAATGGCCATCAGGTGGATGCAATCTATACAGATCTTTCTGCTGCATTCGACAAAATGAATCACCAGATTGCCGTAGCAAAATTTGACAAATTAGGCATAAATAACGCTCTGCTCAGCTGGCTTCAATCCTATTTATCAGGTCGCAGTATGGCGGTGAAAATTGGAGACCACATTTCCTCACCGTTTGTAGTCCGATCCGGCGTTCCACAGGGTAGTCATCTTGGACCGTTTCTGTTTCTGCTTTATATGAATGACGTCAACTTTATTTTGAAATGTCTAAAGTTATCGTACGCCGACGACTTGAAACTGTATTATTGTATAAAGCAAACTCAAGACGTAATGTTTCTGCAACAACAGTTTGAATCCTTTGGTGCCGCATCAACTGAATGACGCTCAATGTCGCTAAATGCTTTGTCATATCTTTTGGACGCAAAAACTCTCTTCTCCAGCATGAATACGCTTTGACAGATAAACAGCTTCAACTAGAATCGACAGTCAAAGACCTGGGTGTTTTGGTCGATACGAAAATGACATTCAAGGACCACGTAGCATATATTGTTTCGAAGGCATTTTCGTAGCTGGGTTTCCTTTTCCGATTTGCTAAGAAATTGCGGGATGTGTACTGCCTAAAATCATTGTTTTGCGCCACTGTTCAACCAATATTAGAATATTCCTCGGTCGTCTGGTCCCCGTATTATCAGAACGAAATTCAGCGCATCGAAACTATCCAACGCAAATTTGTCCGCTTTGCTCTACGACATTTGAGATGGAGAGATCCAGTCAACCTTCCCAGCTATAGTAACCGTTGCATGCTCATCAATCTCGATTCGCTTGAGGCAAGACGTAATGTGGCTAAAGCTTGCTTCATCGGTGACCTTTTACAAGCAGACATCGACTGCCAAATGCTTCTTAGCATGCTGGACATCAACACACGACGCCGTAACCTCCGAACGCACTCGTTCTTCAATCTTCCTGCATCCAGAACTAACTATGGGCTACACGAGCCCATACGAAGCATGTCTCGCCTATTCAATAGATGTTATTCTGTGTTTAATTTTAATGTGTCACGAGAAACTAATAAGTGCAATTTCAGACGTGTTTTATGTTAATCTTGACAATACTAATGTATTTAGTTTTAAGTAAACGGTCATTGGGGTGACCATTTCACCTGTTGACAATAAATAACAATACAATTACCTCTATTGTGGATACCTTCCCACTGAAGGACTGCCTGAAATAATCCACAAGTTGGCTCAGCAGGGGATGTAGACTGTATCTCAGCCCTTCCACTGGAAGGCCTCCTAATCCGTGCGATAGCGACTGAAGGAGAACATTATTTTTAACTCTTAGGGTCAATTTCTTCATCTGCGCTTAACTCTTAAGCGTTGCTTACCCATACGATTAAACCTAGTTTAGTGTCTAAGCGAGGGTGAAGAAATCGACCCTTAGAGCCTTGAAAAAGGCTGTTTGCTCCGGCTAAGTTCGAGAAGGGCTTCTTCTTTTTTACGCTTGTTGCTCGCTGCTGGCGTCTATTTCCTAACGGGACTTTTCCGGAACACCCGTCTTTTAAGTGCTTCCGCAGAAATTTGTTCAAACATTGAAATCTTATTTTAAAAGGTGTTTCTGAAAAAACCACAATTATTTCAGGAGCACTTTTTGCGAAACTTTTTTGAAATTCACGTTGCGATTTCCTCGAAGTTTATTTAGCTATGATCACAAGAATTTATATGAAAAATCCTGAAAATTAAAAAAAAAAGATTTTCCGGAAGTTTTTCAGCAGGAAGTCACCAACCAATTTCTGTTAGAATTTCCCAAGCGATTTCCGTAGGAATTAATTAGGGGTGTCCACATACAGTTTCCGAACATTTCCAGCATGTTGTTTTTGAGGAATTCACAAAAAATTATGAAAAAATGAAATTCCGCATAAATTTCCGGGGAACCTTTTGCAAGAATGGAGAAATTTCCACAGATGTTCTCGGAACAACAACCGCAGACAATTTTGGAGCGACTTCTTCAGAAATTCCAAGAAGGACCATCTAGATGAGTTGTTATATCAACTGCTATTTCCTTAATCCTATTTTCAATTTTGACGTAGGACTACGTCTGTGTTTTCTATATTGGGGTACACTATCCGATTGCGAAAATCGGGGACCGTCACGAAAATATGATAGACTTTAAACTTTAATATCTAAGCCGTTTCTTGATGGATTTTCAATTTTTTTTTTGACCATTCGATCAAGGATGAGTCAACGCTTCTTTGTATTTATTTGAAAATACTGATTTTTAACTATTTATTATCGATAATTGATAAAAAGTTTAGAAATAGGTCAACCAACCAATCACGTACATGCATCACTAGCACAGACATAAAAAATCAATCACTTGCGGGTTTGGATCTAATCCTCAGTTTGAACAAGATTTTACGCATAGCAGACGCATCAAAGCGATCGTAGCGGAGCGGACACAGCATCACGGAGGCGCTAATAACATTTTCAAAGAAAATCCATCGCATTGGTGGTGGTGCTCGATGTGTTGCTGCAGATCATTAAACCTCAACGAACCAGAATTTCATTAAATTAATGATTTCGTGTGTATTACTTCTACGTGAAGTTTTCGTGAAATTCGGAGACAGTACTCGTCGATAGAAAATCCTTCCGCACGCGATGGCATATGAGCAAGTCAAACCACCTTCCTTTTGCCAGTGAAGATATATCAGCTTCCACACTGATATTCTTCCCTCCCCCTTCATACGGGAGCTTGGCAGAAGGAAGGTCGTGTGATATGTGCCATCACAAATATTGCCCTCCGCTCGCTTTCAAATCGACTTCTATAAAAACATTCTTCATGCCTGCCGTATCCTAACGGAACTATCAATTCCATACTTTCGCCTCTAATTCTATCATGAACATGTACGTCCAAGTTCGGAAGATGATATTAGCATTTCCATATCAATGTGTGTGAGGTTGGTATGGCCCTGTCCGCAGGCGGGAAAGTACCATTTGCTTCCGACGGTTTGGAAGGTCCTCGCCAGACAGAGGAAGGGGCTAGTTCGGCCGATGTTGGCCAGGATGTCGGCGCTTTCGTTTCCCCGGATACCTGCATAGCCAGGGACCCACATCAGGGTCACGTCGTCATTTGAATTTCTTGGGTAGCTTGGGTGAATTGGTGGCTGTTGGATGCTGAGGCCAGGGCTGTGAGCATGCATGCCGAATCGATGATGATCAGCATCGGTCCGTTGCTCGGCAGAGACACAGCCTGGAATGCTGCTGCAGCTTCCGGCAAGAAGACGGAGCAAATGTCCGGTAGCCGGTAGGAGGCGGATGGGTTGTCGCTGGAGTCAATTGCAATCCCCCCTCCCCTGCCTGTGGCCTTAGAGCCTTCCTTGTATCTTGTCGACGTTAATCGGTATCGGTCCACAATGCGCTGGCTGAAATGGCTCGGGGCTTGCTGCTTGTTAGGTGCTTTACGTAATTGTGTCGAGTCTCGGGGGTTTGGACGACCAGTCCCATGGGCCAAGGCGGTGGAGATCGGCGATTTTTGGTAGCTGCTCTTGGGTTGTCTGTCGGAAATCAGGATAGGCCCTGTCGAGGAGGTAGCAGGGGCCATTGGAGGCCTTAGTTTTCTCCAAGTACCCTATGGCTTTGAAGCAGAGGGCTGCGGTCACTTTGTAGCGGAAGGAAACAATGCCGGATTCGGCACAAGTGATGTCAGCATGTGTAGATGCGCTCTAGGTCGTATTGAGTTTAACCATCCACAGATAGAGTCGATCTTATAGTCACAATATTTCCTAACGTCGATAATGTCGGAAAAGCGCCGTCCATCAATCAGAACATGATTGATATGTGATTCTGTCTGCAGTGGTGATCTCCAGCTATAACGATACGGAAGGCTGTGTTAGAAATAGGTGCTACGAATGGCCATATTTTTGGAGGCAGTCGGTTGGCGCTGTACTTTCCAAAAGTCGGTCTGAAACTCCTTTTCTTGACCAACCTGAGCGATTAAATCTCATAACATAAATTTTGATATTGTGGCTTGGGCAGCTATCGTACATAGGTTCGAGCTGCACGTAGAATGCGTCCTTATCAGCATCAGTGCTTCCTGAGTGTGAGCTATGGTGGTGCCCTTCGTATTACTCTCTCGAAAACGATGTTAAATTTCAGGCACGGAAGACCACCACTTTGCCGTAACCCACCGCGCGTTTCTGAGGGACTCGAGAATGCCCCTGAAACTCGAATTACGCCTATCATCCGATATCATCACCCTAACTAACCGTGTCAGTCTATCCGAAAGTCGGTGTTCGTGCATTAACTGCCATAGCTGGTCTCGATCGATTGTAACATATGCGGCTTTGAAGTTGATAAATAGAAGATGTGTGGGCGCTACGATGGTCTTGTTCGATACTAGTTTTGAAATTAACAAAATTTCGGCTCACTACCTTCTCCGATCGGGCCCTCCTTAGCCGTGCGGTAAAACGCGCGGCTACAAAGCAATACCATGCTAAGGGTGGCTGGGTTCGATTCCCGGTGCCGGTCTAGGCAATTTTCGGATTGGAAATTATCTCGACTTCGCTGGGCATTAAAGTATCATCGTGCTAGCCTCATGATATACGAATGCAAAAATGGTAACCTGACTTAGAAACCTCACAGTTTAATAACTGTGGAGGTGCTCAATGAACACTAAACTGCGAGGCGGCTCTGTCCCAGTGTGGGGATGTAATGCCAATAAGAAGAAGAAGAAGAACCTTCTCCGATCGACTTTGTAGACCAATTAGTTAGATAGGGGAAGTAATATATTTTTTTCAACTTTTTCCATCTAGGTATAACTTTTTTGTATAACTTTCATGCACGTTGAGCACCCACAATATCGGCAATATCTGGTGTACGGGAAACACCTGGTCTGTGGTAGAACGTTAGCCCATGAATCTCGCCTGGCTATGCCTCACGAGCTATCTTGCAATTGGTGCTAGTCGACGTCATAATATTTGAGAGAATACCAAGTTCAGCCCTTTTGTAGATAAGATACTCCTGCGGCATAACATCCTCCTTCCACATCTTGGTAATTATTCAGTGCAGCGCTCTAGTCAGTGCCTCTTCAAATTAAACTACTCTGCTGGAAGTTTGGCAACCCCAGGGACTTTTTTGTTTTTCAGCTGGTCAATTAAATTGCCTGGAAATCCGTGAATGAAACACGAATGTACTGCGCGTGTCCTCCCAAGTTCGGTATCATGCCGCCATTGTTCTCGGCTAAATTGCCATTCGGACGCCCTTCAAGCTGCTGCGCGTAGTCTTGGGTTTATCGTCTTGTAGCCGCCTAATGTGTAGCCGCGGCATTCGACTTTGATGCGTGTTGTACACCGTCGAGATTTTTGAGCTCAGGCATACTGCAACGAGGTAATGGTCGGATTCAATATTCGCACTACGGTAAGTGCGGATATTCGTGATGTTGGAGAAGAATTTACCGTCTATTATAACGTAGTCGATTCGGTTTCCCGTTTCTTGGTTAGGTATCTCTACGAGGCCTTGGAGATTTTTTTCTTTATTAAGGTGTTTTTTTTTAATTTTAAATTATGTTCAACACCGAGGCCTTGGAGATATTTTTGCGTGAAAAGAAAATACTTTTAAAGAAAGACATATAATAGTGCTTCGAGCTCCGAGGCTGTTCCGGAATGATACAGTTAAATGAATATACTGATTCCAAACTAGTCTCATAGAAATTTACCCGAGAATTTCTGTTGTCCGAAGAGTCCTTACCAGATTACACTGTATCAACAATTTGACGCCACAATACATGGTTCGAGGCCGCATCTTTCCATCCTTGAATGCGCCTCACGCTCGCAAAGTCCTTCTGTACCTGGCCCAAGGATGTTATTGATCATTTAGTAATCTCCGTTTTATCGTTTAGTAGTTTGTCAATAACACATTCCAGAAACTTTTTTTTTTAAATGTGTTGTATGGTGAACTTCTAGTGCGAAGGTTTCTCTATAACTCTGTCTAACAACTTGTTCTTTGAATTTCACTAATAACGGAGCTATAGCGCTAGTAGCAGTAACTTATACTAAATGATTGAAATTTTGTAATCATTTAGTATGAGTTACTGCCATTTAGTATGAGTTACTGGGGGCCCTCCTTAGCCGTGCGGTAAGACGCGCGGTAAGACGCGCGGCTACAAAGCAAGACCATGCTGAGGGTGGCTGGGTTCGATTCCCGGTGCCAGTCTAGGCAATTTTCGGATTGGAAATTGTCTCGACTTCCCTGGGCATAAAAGTATCATCGTGTTAGCCTCATGATATACGAATGCAAAAATGGTATCCTGGCTTAGAAACCTCGGAGCTAATAACTGTGGAAGTGCTTGATGAACACTAAGCTGTGAGGCGGCTCTGTCCCAGTTTGGGGGTGTAATGCCAATAAGAAGAAGAAGAAGAAGAGTTACTGCAACTGGTGCCTGAACTCCATTAATAGTGGAAATCAAACATCGACCTGTTAGGCAGAGTTGTAGAAAAACCTTCGCACTAGAAGTTCACCATACAACACATTTTAAAATTTAGCCTCTGGAATGAGTTATCGACAAACTACTAAATGATCGAATGTAGATTACTAAATGATCGATAACACCCTTGACCTGGCCAACCCACCTTGCTCGTTACCCTCCACGCCGTCTTGTACCTGCCGGATCGGAAGCGAACACCATCTTTGCAGGGTTGCTGTCCAGCATTCTTGCAACATGCCCTGCCCATCGCACTCGGCTTTGACTATCTTCTGGATGCTGGGTTCGCCATAGAGCTGCCCCAGCTCCTGGTTCAACCACAGATAACAGACATGGAGCCTCATACAAAAGTTTGTTCTCGTGTTGAAATGTGTGTAAATCTTTTCAGCGCCGCTAACGCTGAGTGGCCGACATACAAACTCAATCTCACCAAGCGATGGCATTGGCTTATACCGTGACCTGCCCTAATTCCGCGCATCGCCTAATACCGTGGTTTTCATAAAAAATCAGAACCTGGCTAACATGGACATCACATTATTTGGTGAAATGTTCAAACATAATATGCTTGAACATTTCACAGAATAATACGATGTCCATGATAGCCAGGTTCTGATTTTTGATGAAAACCACGGTATTAGGCGATGCGCGGAATTAGGGCAGGTCACGGTACTACGTAAACAAGATTATGCAAATCGGAAGGAACACTAGTGCTAAAAAGTAAAATACGGCAATTTTTTACCAAAATTATCAACACACTAGCACCGCGCAACGGGGGCTTAATGACATACTTCAAAAAGCCAAGTTTGACAACGGCGCGATCTAAGATGAACGTCTGTTCCCTGTGGTTCATCCTTCGCCGCCACACACCGTCTTCTTCCAAGCCGCCAAAGATAGTCCTAAGCACCCGTCTCTTGAATACTCCGAGTGCTTGCAAGTCCTCCAAGTTCATGTCCTTAGAGGACTACCGGTCTCATTAGCGTTTCGTACTTGACACATTTGGTGCGGTAATGATTTTTTTTTGACAGCAGCTTCTTCTGGAGCCCGTCGTATTTCACGACTAGCATTATTATAAGTCGTTAACAAGGATCTAAGCCTGAAAAAATCATCGACCACCTCGAAAATATCCCGTCTATCGTAATACTGCTAGGTTCCGCCCATAAGCATGTACTTTGTCTTCGATGCAATCACCACCAGTCCAACCTTTGTTGCTGTTCTTCGAAGATGGCTCCTTCAGATATGGCTTTTCAGTCTTGACAAAATCAAAACATTTAATCTTGTACGTTCCTTGAAAATTTTGCAGCTTGGCTGCGATGGAGAGATAATGGTTAATAAACGTGGTTTGGCACTGGAAAACCTCTCGCTCGAAACGAGAACATCTGTAACGTAGCGCAGTGAACAAAGTGATCTAGGTACCAGATTATTTGGACATTGTGGTGGGTCGGTGGTGCAGTGGTGCACCCATTTTAGTACGGATGTTCCAACCCCACCCTACTTGAGATACTAATGCTGTGAGCAGCTCGAAGTAGCTCGAAGTTTTTTCCATCCATCTCATGCCCATTTGTTGACAAAAAAGAATGAGCAGAACGGAAACAACTTTGAGCTGCCCATTGAACAGCACTACTTTCTCAGGTGTCTGGCAGCAGATTTTCGGCTGGTTGCTGAGCTCTGCTTAATAAAACTTGACCAAACACTTTGATCTGCTTATCTAATTTGGTTCATTCAGGATTTGAAAAATTTAGAAAACAGAAGCTATTTAACGAGTAGTATTGTCATTCGGCAATTGTTAAACAATGTCCTTTTATTCAAAAGTATAACATAAACATGATTATAAAAAAAATGTCATCCAGGCAGTGACTCTCATCTAAATACTCTACCACCCCAGATCGATACCAATGCTACAAAAAGTACAAAACGTTTGAAGAATTATTCATCAAATTACCGTTTCCGCTGTTCTGCAGTTGCGAGAAAATCTCCTCCTTCTGGCTCTGCGTCAGCTGTAGCTCGGTACCATCCTCCGTAATCAGCTTGGTCAACTGGTCCGGTCCGGTGGCCGTCACCGTGGTGGTCGTTCCCGTTTCCCCGTGCACCGTGGCCAGCTGGTGTTCGATGAATTGCCCCTGGTAGTGCCCGCCCTCGATTACAACGTTGCTATCGACCAGCCCCAAGCTGGTAGCGATGCCGGATGCCACATTGCTGAGTGCTTCCGCTTCCGACGATGGTTCCAGGGTGATCTGCTGTAGCTGGATCTGCGCTTTGCCTCCGATCTGAGAAACGGTTTGTGCCTGGGTGTGATCGATAACGAACGGAATTCCCGCATTGTTCGTAATGCTTATGTTGGAGAGAACCTTTATCTGCTTTTCTTGGCTCGTGTTGGTCTGGCCGGACAAGTCGTCGTCCTCTTGGACGTGATATTCGTCATCGGAGAAATCGATGACACCGTCCTCTCGGGCCCTCTGCTTGTGCATGCTCTTCATATGCTCGTATAGATCCATTTCCTTGGCAAAGATCTTGTTGCAATAAATGCACTGTTGCAAATCGTTCCGTTGGTGATTTTCTTCCTCGTGCTTCTGCAGTGCTACCGCATTCATAGCAACATGGCCGCATTCGGAACAAGTGGGGAATTTCATAGTGGATTTTATGTTGTGTTCTATTAACCAATGGTAGAACAGATTGGGGTTGCGTTGCTCGGCCTTCCATCCGCAGTGCTCGCAAATGCGTGCATCTATTTTCTCTTTGTGCTTAACGATTAAATGATTACGGAAGGCTTTATAGCTGGGAATACTGATGGGACGTCCATCGATGCCGCAGCGTAGACACAGCCATGGGCCGGTCATGTTCTCCGCGCCTTTTGCGATTAGCATGTGCATGGTTTTGGAATCGATCTTTTTCGGACCGGGAGTGGAAGCGGCAACAGGGGCAGGTGCGCGGGCAACTTCCGTTGCTTTACGCATCATCGACATGTCCGCCTTCAACGGGGTGGCCGTACGAACTTCCATCTTCAACGGACCGGCATAAGACTGGGCTTGCTGACTAGTGCTTGGTGGCCCTGGAGTGGTTTTCTGCATAATTTTCAACTTAATGTTTTTGTTTTTCTTTACTAAATGTGGATACTTCTTAAGTACCTCACTGATAATCTTTGCATGATCTACATTTCCGGATTCATCTTTGACTGTGATTTGTTTGACGGATCCGGCACTACCGGGTGATGACTTTTGCTCTTGCTTAATGACGATTTGTTTCGGTGTCTGAGGACTCGACTTTGTCGCAATTTGCTGTGCTTGAGATTGTTGCTCCCCTTCTTCGTCTTCTTCTTCGAAATTAGTGTCGTCAGCGAATCCGGGTGAATCATCGTCTTCGGCGGCTATTTGACTTCTCAACCGGGCAGCCTCCGTGAATTCTTTAACCTCTTCCAAATTGGGTTTTTTCGCAATAGGAGTGGAGAAGCTGGCAGGGGCTGGGCGTTTGGCTACATTCACATTAGTGTAGCCTTTTCGTAATTTTTCGAAAGGAGATGTCTCTTCCTCCTTTTTTATTTGGTCAGCCGTCACCAACGGTTTACTTTCGTAGGAAATATCATCAAAAGCTCCTTCCAACGTTTCCGAGACGGAACTTTCATCGAACCGGGAAGGACCTGGTTGGACGTTCTTTGCTGCACCATATTTTTGAACCAGTGTACGTGGCTCCGGGGCGCTCATGCTCTTGTTTGCAGTGTAACCTGCCGCAATACTAGTGAGAGCACTCTGAACTTTTGTAGGTCGCTGAACAACTCTCGTTTGAGTCACTTGCTTTATTGCTCCATAACTTCTTGATGCCGTAGTCGGCAGCTGGTACGACACAGTATTTTGCGGAGCAGTACGAGGTCTACCGGTTGGAGCCTGCTTGTTCAACACGATAGGTTGTTGTCTTGCGTTTTGTACCATTCTTGTGGTCTGTTTGTGTGCTTCCAACAGCTTCAAGAGCACTGTCATGTTCATATCTCGGGCAGTCTTCAACAGTTTCTCATACATGTTGTATTGGAATTCCAGCGTACCCGTGTACATAAAATTAACGATCGGCACAATCACATCCGCCTGCAGATCCAGCGGCATAATCAGCACATCGTCGTACATTTCGCACGTGTTTTCCAGCATGTTGAAGTAATCGGTGCACGCATTGAGCACCAGCCGATGGACTTTGAGCTGGGAATTGTCGTTGAACTGCAAGGTCAGATCGCAGTGATCGGTTTTGTTGAAGAAGTTTTGCAACTTTTGCAGGAAGAACACACCCCAGTTGTCCACCTTAACGGACTTGGTTTCCGTTATGCGCGTCATTTTTGTTTCACAGATTCGACACTCTTTTGTTTAAATTTGCTTCAAAGTTTTCACTTTTTTGCTTCACTTGAAAATCTGAAAAAAACGAGAAAACAATCATTATTAGCAAAATTAAATAAATGTTGGTCAAGTAGTAAAATAATCGAACAATGATGCTTTATTAAAAACAATAGCTACTAGTATACATTTTTTATCAGATCAAGGAAGGTTGTTTATTACGACATAAGGCCGATATATGAACATGACCTGATGTACAGTGTAAACTAACAGATTGTCGTACTCAATAAAATTACAATTACAGTCATAAAACATCCAAAACACACAAGTTGCTTAGTCTTCAGATATAATAATTATACCACAGTCGTTAGTACATATTTCTAAGCATATTGGTTTGGATCTGATTAAGTTTTTATCAACCAGCAAAGAGAATAGTTTCAAAGAGATGGTAGATTCTATAAAATATTAGAAATTTATGTGTGTTTTGATTTTTCGATTCAATTTCCATCACAACTTTAGTATATGTGCCGGTCGCTCATTATCGCAGGGCACACAACAAACTGAGAATGTTCTGACTGTTAGAAGAGTAGGTATTGACTGTTTCCTTGGTAACAAAACGCGCCGACCATTTTTTAGGCACTATCAAAATCGTCGCCAACATCTTTATTCTAAAATTATGTTAGTTTTATTAGTAAATAATGTCAATCTGCATTAATAACAGGGCTCAATTTTGGGAAATAATGTGTTTATTGAATATATAAAATTTTGTTCACAGTTGATTTGGCAGATCTTATGGCCATTTCTGCTGGCGACGATTTTGGCGTCAATTTGTTTTGCGACGATTTCAAATCGTCGCGGCCGATAAGGTGGGAAATTGATAATATCTTTTTAAAAATTGCTGAAGTAAAGTGAAACGGAACCCAGCATTTTCATTTGATTAGAGTTGATTTGGGATGAATAAATGGGAATTAATTCTGATGTTACAATTTTTTTGGAGTTGCATTTTTTCCGTGCAGGTAGTTAGATGTAATATTTTTTATAACTAACTGCAAATGCAGTACTGATAAGAAATCTAAATACAATTTATTGGTTTGAAGCGTTTAAATAAAGGAAAAGAAAATAATGCAACGCTGTATACTGTCGTTATACGCATAATTGTCCCATGTATATAGGGAATCCCAGCAAACATGGGACAAATATGCGTATGACGGCAGTATAGGTAATTAAAATTATTGATTTCCGTCTCCGAAACTTTTTAAAATTTTGAACTACGAAACGCAACACGATTGCATGAAAGATATTTTGATGCTCTCATCTGAATAGATGAAGACCGATGTGATGACGCTTCAACACAACGAAAGCTCCCCACTACTACATTTACGCTCATTGACAGTAGCCAGCAGTAAAGCACTAAATATTTATAGTGGAAAAATAACACCACGAAGAATCTCTTTAAATTTACGATGGATGAGGACACTTTTAGGGAGAAAATAAAAATTTGATTACCTTTCACCCTATCACTTTATCTCGTTAGGCTAATCAATGTAAACGAGTCACTTTCACAGTTTTCACATTCTGCCTGATACTGAAGAAGAAACACTTTCCAAAGAACCAAGAAAACACTTCGAAATCCACCGCACCACTAAAATTTTCAGCCAAAAACACTTCTCCCAAATCAAATCCCCCACAGCGCACTTTTCGCAACGAAAACAACCCGACCCGACGTAGATTTCGCACTCGCAATCACCCGCACCGAAAGTCCTGCAATCCCAACCGTCGAAATAGGATCAGGACGCGAATTAAATCAAAGATTTTCTAGCCCAAATAAGCGCTCGAATTCGAAACTTGTCCTCCGTAGTTCGGTCCTCAAATCCAACATGTCCGCCGAAAAGAAGCATCACTTGGGCAACTTTCGTGCTGTACTTGCGACGAACTCGGCTAAGCTTTTGAGCAGGCTCGGTAAATGCGAGCAAGATGGCGACGTGTGAGAACGGCCGTCGGTGCGATGGGCTCGTGTTGTGTGTTGCGTTGCGTCGGTTCCGTTATTTGTGTGTGAATGAACGGAAAGCTTTTGCGAAGGAAAAGTTGACTGCAAGTTCCCGATCGATTACCGATTTTCTAATTAAAGATTTTAAAGAGAGAATCCAAGAGAGTATTTACGGCGAATTCTTTGTTCTATAAATGATCGATAAAGCAGACTTCCGACAAAACATAGGGGAAATGTGGGTGCAACCGACACCACTTCTCCAGCAATCTGATTTCAAGTGCTGTAAAATTTTGGTACAGATATTTATGTTCCGTTTTTATCAAATCGGTCCGTGAGTAACTGTGAGAAACTGTTTCAGTTGATAAAATCGGAACAGTGACAAAACCAGAATAATTTTCTTAGACGATTTTTTTAGCTAAAAATGTAGTAAAAATGATTTATTGCTGATAAAATGTGAGTTTTCAGGTTATAACATTTTTTAATGCTAAGGGACTGTCCATATACAACGTGAGCATACTAGTGGAAGGCAAGGGTTAGTGAAAAGACATAGGAAATGTATATTGATCTTTAATGGTGACTGGTTTAGGTTCCTGACAAGTAAGGAGTGCATCAAGGGAACGTTCATAAATTATGTTACGAAAAATTAACCATTTTCGACCCCTCCTCCATTCATTGTCCCACTTTTTGCATGAAATATCTTATCCAGCTTTTTACGCAGGTGATGCTATAAACTTCGAATCACCCCTTTTGACATTTCTTGTGTCCACCATAATTTTTAAAATTCCATCAAAGTATGCTTTATCATGTTGAAAAAAAAAACAAGTCCATGGAAACGTCATGTTTTCATTGATTGATTTTGATTTGCTTGGTGTTTAACACATATTTATTATATTTTCAGGCAACTTAATGGCCGCTGACTGCTGACCGTGTTGTAAAATACAAAAAAAAAACAAGATGCAAAAGCTTCAGATTGAGTTATGTGAACAGGAATTACCATTTAGAGGACCTGATCAATTTTGAAGTGCCAGGGTAATCAACAAAGATGAAATGCGGCAACAGTACTCCCAATCGTTACTAATCAAGCTGAGACCTTCATCTCGCTGGAGCGATAATTATGCCACCTACTAACCTCGTTGTCTCCTGCGGTAATTATCCTACCGGCACCGGCTCATGGCTGATATCCAGAAATCGTTTGTTTTCTTTATTTTACTTTTTTACTATCAGTCACAATCTTAAGATCGTTGTGATTAGGGAAGACCCTCCCCCCTTTGTCACACTTTTTGTATTAAGCCTCTAAATTTTTTGTATGAGCCGTCACGCTGCTCGGAACCCCCCGTCCCCCCTAGGAGCGTGACGTACTTTGTGGATGGCCCCTTATATATATTTTTCTTTCAAGTGGCGTCCTTTCTGGTAGGCCCATGCTGCTGCCGTATCAACATACGTAAAGCCATTTTCAAATTCATTTTCAATAAACTTCTAGTAAAACTACTGGGCCACGGATACAGTTCAAATAAATTCAACGTGCCATTTGTATTTAGCGCGAATTTATTCACTAAATGTGGGCAGCAGGGACTATGTCCAAGGGCTTGACGATCCCTCCCCAGGCCATCTGCGAGTTGTGGGGCTTGCCTAGGATGTGGTGGGGTTTGACAGTGGGCCCTGTTAAACCTCTATAAAAAGCTGCATGTATCCGCAAGTAGGCCCCACCAAAGCGACCGTGTGCCGCTCAAAGCGCACAAGCCCAAGTCCAGGTGTTAGGTGGGACGCTAAACAGCCCTGACACGACGGCCCTCCGACGAGACAGGAGGTTTGCGCAGGCCCAATAAGCCGCCTAGAAAACCAATCATTACGAACAATATAAGAGATAATGCGACTCGATATAATCGGCAAAGACCTAGGCGACGAATACAGGATCACGATTGGAAGCTTGGAACATGGAACTGGAAGTCGCTAGGTTTCTAGCAGCTAGGCGCAGCGTCTCTTGAAGATGGCTGGAGAGATATTCGATCCGCCATAGGTAGCACCGCAACCGCTGCACTTGGCACGGTGCCCCGGATCAGAGAAACGACTGGTATGACGGCGAATGTGAGCAGTTAGTGGAAGAGAAGAATGCAGCATGGGCGAGATTGCTGCAACACCGCACGAGGGCGAACGAGGCACGATATAAACAGGCGCGGAACAGACAAAACTCGATTTTCCGGAGGAAAAAGCGCCAGCAGGAAGATCGAAACCGTGAAGAAACGGAGCAACTGTACCGCGCTAATAACACACGAAAGTTCTATGAGAAGTTAAACCGTTCACGTAAGGGCCACGTGCCACAGCCTGATATGTGTAAGGACATAAACGGGAACCTTCTTACGAACGAGCGTGAGGTGATCCAAAGGTGGCGGCAGCACTACGAAGAACACCTGAATGGCGATGTGGCAGACGAAGATGGCGGTATGGTGATGGACCTGGGAGAACGCGCGCAGGACATAATTTTCCCGGCTCCGGATCTCCAGGAAATCCAGGAGGAGATTGGCCGGCTGAAGAACAACAAAGCCCCTGGGGTTGATCAACTACCAGGAGAGCTATTTAAACACGGTGGTGAGGCACTGGCTAGAGCGCTGCACTGGGTCATTACCAAGATTTGGGAGGAGGAAGTTTTGCCGCAGGAGTGGATGGAAGGTGTCGTGTGTCCCATCTACAAAAAGGGCGATAAGCTGGATTGTAGCAACTACCGCGCAATCACATTGCTGAACGCCGCCTACAAGGTACTCTCCCAAATTTTATGCCGTCGACTAGCACCAACTGCAAGGGAGTTCGTGGGGCAGTACCAGGCGGGTTTTATGGGCGAACGCTCCACCACGGACCAGGTGTTCGCCATTCGCCAAGTACTGCAGAAATGCCGCGAATACAACGTGCCCACACATCATCTATTCATCGACTTCAAAGCCGCATATGATACAATCGATCGGGACCAGCTATGGCAGCTAATGCACGAACACGGTTTTCCGGATAAACTGATACGGTTGATCAAGGCGACGATGGATCGGGTGATGTGCGTAGTTCGAGTTTCAGGGGCATTCTCGAGTCCCTTCGAAACGCGCAGAGGGTTACGGCAAGGTGATGGTCTTTCGTGTCTGCTATTCAAATCGCTTTGGAAAGGGTAATACGAAGAGCAGGGATTAACACGAGTGGTACAATTTTCAATAAGTCCGTCCAGTTATTTGGTTTCGCCGACGACATTGATATTATGACACGTAACTTTGAGAAGATGGAGGAAGCGTACATCAGACTGAAGAGGGAAGCTAAGCGGATCGGAGTAGCCATCAACACGTCGAAGACGAAGTATGTACACATGATAGGAAGAGGTTCAAGAGAAGACAATGTGAGCCATCCACCACGAGTTTGTATGGGTGGTGACGAAATCGAGGTGGTAGAAGAATTTGTGTACTTGGGCTCACTGGTGACTGCCGAAAATGACACCAGCAGAGAAATTCGGAGACGCATAGTGGCTGGAAATCGTACGTACTTTGGACTCCGCAAGACGCTCCGATCGAATAGAGTTCGCCGCCGTACCAAACTGACAATCTACAAAACGCTCATTAGACCGGTAGTCCTCTACGGACACGAGACCTGGACGATGCTCGTGGAGGACCAACGCGCACTTGGAGTTTTCGAAAGGAAAGTGCTGCGTACCATCTATGGTGGGGTGCAGATGGCGGACGGTACGTGGAGGAGGCGAATGAACCACGAATTGCATCAGCTGTTGGGAGAACCATCCATCGTTCACACCGTGAAAATCGGACGACTGCGATGGGCCGGGCACGTAGCCAGAATGTCGGACAGTAACCCGGTGAAAATGGTTCTCGACAACGATCCGACGGGCACAAGAAGGCGAGGTGCGCAGCGGGCAAGGTGGATCGATCAGGTGGAAGATGACTTGCGGACCCTCCGTAGACTGCGTGGTTGGCGACGTGTAGCCATGGACCGAGCCGAATGGAGGAGACTCTTATATACCGCACAGGCCACTTCGGCCTTAGTCTGAATAAATAATAAAATAAATATTATTCACTAAATATTCTTCCTCCACAAGCCAACCATTTATAAAATAAGTGGTCGAAGACACACTAGTAGCTTTTTTCTGATCGAGGTTCTTCGAACCATTTCGTAATAAAATGTTTGACATATAGGAATATGAGAAAATGCTTTTTTCAAACAATATACGCAACATGCCGGCCAGCATTCAAGCTTCTACAATAGTAGCTATAGTAAAGCTATAAGCATAAGCCTGTGGTAGACCCTAAATACTGTTCCGAACATGCGCTAATGAGGGTACCGTTCCTTTAATTTCAAAGACGTTTGCCAGTTTAAATTTGTTCAGAGATCATGTTGATGGAGCGATTTAGAATAGTAAAAATTATGGAGGGACCGTTTCCAGATAGCGCGGCGCGACATTTGACATTCGAAATACCAGTACTCGTCCAACTACAGAGTTCGTCTTCTGGTGCTGCTCTTTGATCCTTAAAATAAAAAGAAAATTGGTAGGAATTCATTTTATACAGAAAAGCTAATCAGTCCTGGAGTTCCTTCCATAGTTTAAAAACAATGCTGAAAAGTCTGACATTTGTTGATGAACCATGGCTACTTAGACGTCGCCAAATGTTTGTACCAAGGTTTGTACACGGTATACGTCAAAATTGATTCACCCCTTGTTAGTTTATAGCAAACGTAAAAAGCTGGATAAATTGATATGAGTAGTCACACTTTTAGAAACTATCTCCCTTCCACTAAAAGCGTGACGTAATTTATGGACGTTCCCTAGGGTAAGTTTACCTCCTTAACCCTTTCGGGACGGATGGGTCATATATGTCCAGAGTTTGAGATTGGCTGTGATAAATCACCGAAGAGGCGAACTAGGTCCCCAATTTCTTCAGCAAAAAGGTCGGCTACCCAGGAAAACTATTGGAGGTCAAGTTTGACTATACCCTGAAGACCTAGATATCTAAAACCTTTTGAAGATTTTGCTTCTGACAGCTTGCAGATGAATTCGGATCCTATACCACATTGTTTAATAAATCTGAACACTCAATCAAGTTTAGTCAACTTGATCGTTGAGACAAGGATCAGTTTTCTGGAATAGGAGATGCTCAAGGTTCTCCAAAACGTTCTTGAATTCAGCCCACGGTATCTACCAAATCAACCAAGGCTTATGCAAAGTCATCATCATCGGCATATACCCAATCCAGTCCAATAGGCACATGCGCATCATTTAAATCCACTTTTCTTAATGATGTTCAAGGTATTCTAAAACGTTCCCAAGTTCAACCCAAAGTATCTACCAGACAACCAAGGCCTCTTGGAGTGTCCTCAACATCATATGTTATTTATTTATTACCAGACTAAGGCCAGAGTGGCCTGTGCAATACAATAAAGTCTTCTCCATTCAGCTCGGTCCATGGCTGCACTTCGCCAACCACGCAGTCTGCGGAGGGTCCGCAATTCGTCCTCCACCTGATCGATCCACCTTGCCCGCTGTGCAACTCGCCTTCTTGTTCCCGTCGGATCGTTGTCGAGAACCATTTTCACCGAATTACTGTCCGACATTCTGGCTACGTGCCCGGCCCACCGCAGTCTTTCGATTTTCGCGGTGTGAACGATGGATGGTTCTCCCAACAGCTGATGCAACTCGTGGTTCATTCGCTTCCTCTACGTACCGTCCGCCATCTGCATCCTACCATAGATGGTACGCAGCACTTTCCTGGTGCGCGTTGGTCCTCCACGAGCATCGTCCAGGTCTTGTGTCCGTAGAGAACTACCGCTCTAATAAGCGTTTTGTAGATAGTCAGTTTGGTACGGTGGCGAACTCTATTCGATCGGAGCGTTTTGCGGAGTCCAAAGTACGTACGATTTCCTGCCATGATGCGTCTCCGAATTTCTCTGCTAGTATCGTTATCGGAGGTCACCAGTGAGCCCAAGTACACGAATTCTTCAACCACCTCGATTTCGTCACCACCGATAGAAACTCGTGGATGGCTTACATTGACCTCTCTTGAGCCTCTTCCTATCATGTACTTCGTCTCCGACGTCTTGATGATAAGTCCAATCCTTTTAACTTCGCTTTTCAGTCTGATGTAGGCTTCTTCTATCCTCTCAAAGTTACGTGCCATGATATCAATGTCATCGGCGAAACCAAATTACTGGACAGACTTCGCGTAAATCGTACCACTCGTGTCAATACCTGCCCTTCGTATTACTCCCTCCAAAGCGATGTTGAATAGCAGACACGAACGACCATTATCTTGCCGTAAACCTCTACGCGTTTCGAAGGGACTCGAGAATGCCCCTTGAAACTTCGGAACATTTACTTTGTGATTGTACAGCACTTTTTCATAGAAGAAGAAACATTTTTGAGAAGGGTTTTATTGAACCCTCGGATGTTTGGATAACTTCTCCCAACAAGACAATAAACTTCATTCGTTTAATTATACCTTACTGGGATAATAATCATAGTCAGTAAGTTCAAATCACTCTTCAATAGTGTTTTAGACTATCTGACTTCTACTATACATTAAAAAGGGGCCCGCCACAATAGATCAAATATCTGGTCGCAGTGGATATTGTACCCGACAGGAAAAAAAAAATGCCCCTGAAACTCGAACTTCGCACATCACCCGATCCATCGTCGCCTTGATCAACCGTATCAGTTTATCCGGAAATCCGTTTACGTGCATTAGCTGCCATAGCTGGTCCCAATCGATTGTATCATATGCGGCTTTGAAGTCGATAAATAGATGATGTGTGGGCACGTTGTATTCACGGCATTTCTGCAATACCTGACGTACGGCGAACACCTGGTTTGTGGTAGAACGTTCACCCATAAATCCCGTCTGGTACTGCCCCACAAACTCTTTTGCAATTGGTGTTAGTCGGCGGCATAAAATTCCATTCACTCCTGCGGCAGAACCACATACTCCCAAACCTTGGTAAACACCCAGTGCAGCGCTCTAGCCAGTGCCTCACCACCGTGTTTAAACATCTCTCCTGGTAGTTGGTCAACTCCATGATTTTCATTGGCTTTTATCGGTGAGATCGAACTACCTAAGCTCAAAGTGGAAGGAAGCATTTTTACAAAGCACAGAATTGAAAGTTATCGCAAGCGAGCGACAAGTATGAAATCGTATAGAAGTTGAAAAGTAAGCAGGCCATTGAAGAACAACACGGAATTGAAGTTCTTGACCTAGGTCCGGGAGGCGTCATCCCCCTCTATTTCCTTGGTCTGGTGCGGCTGAGAGCTCTCAGTCTGCCGTAACCCCTTACTATCGTCTTTCCTGGGTGGGCGGACCTTTCTAGGTCCTTCCTCCCCCAGGTTTTTGAGGTACCTGGCGGGGGTTCAGCTTCCCAGCCCCACTTCCCATGTTCGGAGTAGTAACCCTCCGCGTTTTGCAGCGGCCCCCAGGGAGCTCATCCCCTGGAGACTGTCTCCCCTGTTTTTGTGTCTGCTCCGTTGGAGCAGTCATCTCCGACGTGCCCCCAAATACTTGAGCCTCGGTCTGGGTAGGTTGCGACGTGCTAAAACCGAAGCTGACAGGCTAGACGCCGAGTGGTCCAAACAGCGAGCAGAGCTCTGAACTACGAGGTACCGCTAGTGACTAACGATGTGATTATCGCCGTTGCAAGAAAGCTTAAGCTAAATAAGGCACCAGGTCCGGATTGTATTCCTAACATGGCCCTAACGTTGCCTGGACGAAGGAAACTTCCCAGATCTTTGGAAACGGCAGAAGTTGGTGCTATAGGCGAATTCGAGAAAGATCCAGTGGTAGAGTGCGCTGCGAGAGTTTGGGAGAAAAGTCGTCAGAAGCGATTATTTACATTCAAAATCCAATTTTCTCCATCCAATTTACTTCACTTTTTGGTATATACAATGAGCAGCTCGAAGTTGTTCCCGTCCTGCTCGTTCTTTTTTGTCAACAAATGGGCATGAGCAGGACAGGGAGAAACTTCGAGCTACTTCGAGCTCTCATTGGACAGCACTATTGTCACATGTTTTGCACTGGCAATACAGTCTTACAGTCTTTAAGCAGCTGTTCAAGACGAATCCCACCCAAATAAGCCGCGAATTAAAAATCCGGGAATTCATAACCAAGATAGTGCGGTGGCCAACGACACTTACTAGATGTAAAGAATGCATTTAATAACGCTAGCTGGGCAGCTATATAGCTGATTCCCTAAAAGATATTTTAGTTACAAGATAAACATTGTCGTTGTCGTCGCTGTCCGGAACATCTTTTGCTGGCGAGGATAGGGGATCTAAATGTCAATGAAGGAAGAATACATACGATTTGAGATTTGACAGTTAGGTACCACACATGTTTCTGACAGCAGAACAAAGGGAACCGAAGCGACAATCTTTATCTGGTAACTAAAATATCTTTTGATTCCCTGCATCGCTTGAGGATCCCGGATTATCTGTGGAGGAAAAGCTATTTTCAGAAGGATATTGGCAGTCGACACCGACGCTGGTCAGCAATCGATTGAAGTGTCAGCAGGTGTTCCACATGGATCGATCCTCGGACTGTGTTTGTGGGATCATGTATGACGGAGTATTACGCTTAAATTTCCCGGCCGGTGTGAAAATAGAAGGTTTTGCGGATGATGTAATGCTAGAGGTCTCAGCTTGAAAAAACGTTACGTGGACATCGGCCCTAATAGCTTAACTCAAGAAGGTTGGCGTTAGCACATCACAAGACTGCGGTTGATGTGGTGCAAAACCGCCACGGGTTGCAGCAAGCGAAGATAAACGTAGGGACCTGCACAATTTACTCCGTGAGGTCATTAAAGCATCTTGGCGTTATGATCTACGATAAGCTCAATTTTACGAGCCACGTCGATTATGTATGCCAAAGAGCTTCATTGGCGATAAAATCTTTATCGCGAATGTTGTCCAACGGATTGGCAGTGAAGAGTCTTATAGGGACGATTCAAATTTGACGACTACTACTTTTTGAGATTTCTAGACTCCCTCCCCCTCTGTCAGCTTTTTTGCATACCTAGTATATGCAGTGTCACAAAATCTTAGACCACCTCCCCCCCCCCCTAAAACCTGTGACATCATTGTTGAACGACCCCATAGCGGGTGTAGAATTGGCAATGTTAAGAAATTGATAAGGGGCCGTACACCTATTACGTAAGTACGTATTGGGGGAGGGGGGGTCGGTCAATATCTTATGCTCCATATAAATAAAAAAAAATTGTGTGGAAAAAATCTAATATGGGGGGACGGCCCTAATAAAAAATTCCAAAAGAATTACAATAGAAATTATTGTGACAGTACGTTGAAATTAATAGTACTTACATTAAACTCTATTGTGGCTCACAATAAAATAACATTGAACACTATTGTTTTCCACCATTAAGCCTATTGTAAATGGCAGTTTTACAATAGAAAATAGGGGTTGTTATGTATCTTTACAATAAAAAAATCGATTTTTTCTCGAACAAATTTTTGCAATTACAATTGAATTTACTGTAATTCTATTGCCGACATTTCACTGGCAATAGAATTTATTGTACGTCTATTGGAATAACAATATGGCACTTTAATTGGTATGATATAAAAACAATAGAATTTAATGCTCATCAATAAATTGTATTGTATTTTTATAATATTTTATTGCAACTCTATTGTATTTTTTATCCGGGGGGGGGGGTCAAAAAATTCGGAAAAATTGCTTACGTAATAAGTGTACGAGCCCTAAGGGTACAGGATTACAGGTACAGGAGACGGTGTGCGTCATTGCTGGGATGATGTCGATAGACATGCTTCTGGTGGAAGATGTGGAGTGCTTCAACGACAGGGACTAGGTGCAAGTGCGACGTGTCAAGAGAGCAGCTTCGTTGCTCAAATGTCAAAGAGCATGGGACACCGCAGTCAAAGGTCGTTGGACCCACAGATTGATTCCGGAGGTGTCGAATTGGATTAGTAGGAAGCATGGTCAGGTCAACTTCCACCTATCACAGATGTTGTCTGAACATGGTTGCTTTAAAAAGTTCCTGCATAGGTTCAGGTTCGCAGATTCTGCGGAGTGTCCGGAATGTGTAGCTGAGGTAGAATCGGCAGAGGTGAGGTAGAATCGGCATGTTTGCATGCCCGCGATTTTCGGATTGGTTTCAATTTCCTGGGCATAAAAGTAACATCGTTAGGGTGGCTCAAAAAACACTTTCAATTTTTTGATGGGCCGCCCTCTTATTTGGTTCTATTTGATGCCCTGATGCTCAGGACAAAATTTCAGCCAAATCGATCAACGCTTTGGCGGTGCTAAACTCGTTGGAAGTTTATATGGAAAAATGTATGCAGAAACATCCAAAAACAGTGATTTGCAGTTGGACATCACAATTTACGATCAAGAACCATGATACTCATACACTGCCGCTAACCGCAAGTCAGACTTATCTGTATATGGACACCATATCCAGATAAGTCTGACTTGCGGTTAGCGGCAGTACAGTTCTTGTAGAGTTCGGTTTTCTGCATAACATTCTGTATTAAATTCTTCAGGATCTGAATGAGTATCATAGTTCTTCATCGTAAGTTGTGCCAACCGCAATTTACTGTTTTTGGATGTTTCTGCATACATTTTTGCATATAAACTACTAAAGAGTTTAGCACCGCCAAAACTTTGACCGATTTGGCTGAAATTTTGTCCAGAGCATCAGGGCACCAAATAGAACCAAATAAAAGGACGATCAAAAAAATTGAAAAAAGTTTTTCCCATACTAATTTGAGCCACCCTAATCATCGTGTTAGCCTCATGATACCTACGAATGCAAAAAATGTCACCTTGACTCAGAAACCTCGCAGTTAATAACTGTGGAAGTGCTAAATGAATTAAACTGCGAGCGAGCAATGTCCCAGGGGGGGATGTAATGCCAATAAGAAGAAGATGCACAATAATCAACAACAACATTCCTTTATATATACCCAGGAGCAACTATTTAGACTTATATCCCGTGAAAAACATTATCGCAAAAAGGTCTTGTTGAACCACGGACAAAGTTGAACGTTACCTTTGTTTTCATTGCGTGACAATAATGCAGTTTCCCATATCGATCGTTGATTGAAAAGCAATACTTTTTGGAACTAATTTTAAAAACTTACCAGAACATTTAGAAAACGATGTTTTAGTATAGTGTACAGTATAATTTCCCTCCGTGCTATGTTTATATTTCATTCCATTCAACACAACTTGATGACGTCATTACTTTTTCCTCTCCTGTTTCATTCCACAAAAGCTTCAAAGCGTCATCACAGTTTCACATTTTCATAAGCAATTCTCACTTCGTGTTTTTCAGCACCATTCACTAACTGCAATCACAATCTTCACTTGATAGACATTCACCAACACTGGGTTTAGAACTTAAGAAAACTTTTGTCGGAAATTCTGATCTATTTCAGCACTTTTCAAAGTTGAAAAATTTCTCACTGCGAAACACAGCTCCCTCTGCTAGGCAGGCGAGTAGAAATTGTACTTCTGCTGTCGAAAGCTCCGTACCCAGCAGTGGAATGAAGTGTGCGTGACTGAAGAGCAGAAGCTTTGCGGGAGAGCTCGGTAAAATCGGTATAGAAGATCGTAACGGGAACCGAGTGTGCGTGAGTTAACTTTTTTACCGGGGAGGTTCTTTTAAAAGAATGATCCGAGTCGGTCGATGGTAAAAACAGAACAGACTTTATTCAAGGTTCAAAACTCAAAATGTAATTTCAGCGATGACGGTCCCGCGGCGGTTGAGCCCACTCAGCATAGATCGATCGGTGCCCTCGACAATGTTGTGATTGTTTTTATCGGCGTTCGTTGTCCCGGCGTTCGTGACCCACTTGAGAAGTGCTGATGCTGCTTGTAGAGTTTAATGTCGTTCGTCGCTATGTGTTAACTTGTCCCCTTCAGTGTGAGGCTCCGTACGAACAATTTCACTCAGCGGCAAAATTTGAAATGTCCTTGTTTCCTCCGGCGTCGTCTTCTGTTGGTTCATTTGAATTTCCACCTCTGGTTTTCTGTTACGAAAGATATACAAAAGAGAACAGCACATATGATGACGGGAGAGAATGATAATCCCCAAAGATTGTCCAATGTGGCCATTGAATACTTGTAGTGTTCAAACGGATTTGCTCCATCTCCTTCCTAGCTTCTAGATGCAGGTTGTGCAGGTGATGTAGGCTCAAATTAACAACAATACGTTGTTTTTCGATGGGAATGCCATACATCGGTACATGGATCGGTTTACCTGTTATATTCTGGTTGTAGTTCGAAAATGTTTGATTGTTGATCGTTACCTCACAGTTGTTGAACGAAATCAGATAAGTTCCAGACAGGTTCCTTTCAGACAAACCACAGTTGGTGTGTAGGGTAAAATTTCCTAACACATTGGTGATAAGATGTTGGTTGTCGATTGCTACGATTTCTTCCGTCGGGTTGGCTAGATAATCGCATTTGGCTGGTTTCCCATCTAACAAGTTGGACACACAGGCTGTAGAATCTAGTGTAGCGTCCTTAGCGTCAAAGATCTTTGGCTGTAGGCTGTTTACGATGTAGTATTGAGTTCCATGGTGTAGATAATTGTGGTTGGAAATATGGATTTGTTGACGATTAAACCAAGTTGGTAGAACGAAGATTTTTCTAAAAACTCTCGGGTCTAGTTTGGGCAATTTAAGTAAAAGGGCGATGTCGAGTTCGTTGGTGACTATTGATGTGGTGACGTAGGTAAGTGCTTCGGCGGTGTTCCAAACAGTCAAGTTTTCTTTGCTTAAATCTTTAACAAGTAATTCGACTTCTGTCTGACTCAATACCTTTTCATTAAGTATCCCTACTTTGGCTAAAGCAATTGTTTGAATAATGTGATCTAGTTTATCATTCAGGAATTTAAGATTCAAAAATATGTTTACAGAATATAGTTCAGATGATTTTGAGTTAAGCAAGTCAATGGATTCTTTTGTTTTATACACTATTTCCTTCATTTGCAATGAAATTTCCCTATTTATTCTAATCTGTTCATTATTGTTGCTAACAAGGCCATTAATCGAACTATTGATAATTTTAAGATCTGTAGCATCAGGGCTTCCTGCGATATACTTCCATACTGTTCCTAACTGATTCCATCTTTTCTTCTTCTGATTGGTAACAAATTTTTAAGTTGGTATCTAACTCGTTAAATTCATCTAATATGAGACTAGTAAACTGATTTTCTTCTATTTGTTTGAATTTTAATTTTAAATCTTGTATGTGAATTTTGAATGACTCCAAATTAAAGTGGTGGATGTAGTAATGAGAACTTATTTGAATACGTCCAGGGCCTTTATCATATAGGAAAAGAGGTAATTTGTCCGTTTTATGTATGGCGATCGTCTGTTGAGTACCGCCTCCAAAGAGTTGTAACAGTAAAATCTAAAACGAAATTAAGTGTATCGAATTTTTAGGTCATTTTTGTGGACTCGTCTGTTATCAGAAGTTGTTATAGTGCTATTGTGAACATTTTGATTTTTATTTTTTATAACGTGGGACGGTTTTATCCGTCTTCTTGTTTTTTCAAAGGCTTCCTGGTTTTCGTTTATGTGTTTTGGAGTCAGCTTTTTGTTATGGTATTCTAGGTCTCGATTTTGTTTTTTCTGCAGATTTGGGAGCTTGAAATAATGATTTCAAAGGGTGTGAATTTAGTACAAGAATGGATAGTGGAATTGTACTTAATCATAGACATTTCGACAAGCTGTTTTGTTTTTTTTTCGTGGATTTTCTGCCTTCGTGATTCGGTAAATTTCTTGTAAAGTGGAGTGAAATCTTTCGACTACTCCATTCATCTCACTTCGTCCAGTTGCTGCTATATAAGAAGCGATTTTGTTTTCATTAAAGAAATTTGTTAATTCGCCAGAAATAAACGATTTTTCATTGTCCATTACGACAATTTCCGGTAATTTAAATTTTGTGAGAACTTCTTTTACAGCAGGCATTATGTCAACGGTTGCTCTTGATTCTACTAGCTGGACTTGAGCGAACTTGGAAAATTTATCGACGCACGTTAGGAACATTAATTTTCTAAAAACATTATGTCAATGTGTACAATTTGGAAAGGTGTATTCGGGATAGGGGTTCTTTGAAGTGGATAATGAATAGGATTACGGTCATATTTATTTTCTTGACACAATTGACAGTTCTTCGTGAATTCTCGAAGCTTACTATTCAATTGTGGAAAATAATATTTCCTGAGGATTTGGGCTTTGTTTTCCTCTAAACCGCGGTGTGCTCTATAGTGCTCTTTTTCAATAATTCTCCATTGAACATCTTCTTCCGGTACGTCGATGAGGAATTTTTGAGAAAAACGGATTTTTAACATGTTTTCTTGAGTAAAGTGTTTTTTATACACTTCTTGTATTTGACCCATGATTTTTTCCTCAGTTAATAATCCGTTTAACTTGGTCGGATCAACGTATTCTTTCAGAACCTGAAATATAGAGTTTTCATTAATATCGTTTATATGAATTAAAATTCGTGTATAGTTAGGGAAAGGATGAGTAGTTTCTATTTTGTCTGGACCTCTTTTTATTATTACCTGGTGTTTAAAGGCATTAATGGGTGCTTCCGTAGATATGATGAACATATCATCACTATCGTCAGCTGAATGTTGGGTACAAGTCATAGAGCATGCGATGCGACTAAGATCATCCGCAACGACATTCGATTTACCTGGTTTATAGGCAATCTCGTAATCGTGTTCCTCAAGATAAGATTTCATATTTTTTAATTTGGTGTTTGTATTTTTAGGTGATAATGCAAATGTCAAAGGCTGATGATCTGTAAAAATTTTAAATTTGGCTCCGTATAAATAGTTTCGGAATACTTTAAGAGCCCAAAATATGGCCAACATTTCTTTCTCAGGAACAGAATGCTTTTCTTCTGCTCTTGTTAAAGACCGTGACGCGAAATGGATCGGTCTGTCTTTCCCAATTTCACCTTGTGAAAGTACAGCGCCTATCGCAAAGTCTGATGCATCTGTGGTCAATATATAGGGCTTTGAATGGTCTGGATATGCCAACACATCAGAAGATGATAGTATTGATTTCATTTTTCGAAGCATTTTGTCTCAGCTTCGTCGAGTTTGATTTTTTTGTTGAACTCATGTTCTTCTCTCCCCTTAGAAGGTTCGTGAGGGTTTAGCAATTTTGCAAAATCCTTTACGAATCTTCTGTAGTAACTCATCATGCCAAGGAAAGATCTCAATTCCTTTATCGAATTAGGAATTGGGTATCTTCGACTTACTTCGATTTTTTGGGGATTGGCCTTGATTCCTGTGGATCCAATCACATATCCCAAAATTCGATTTCTTGATGCAAAAATTCAGACTTATCTAGCTGAATTTTTAGATTTGCATCGTTCAATGCTTTGACAATAGTTTCAAGGTTTGTCAAGGCTTCTTCAAAATTTCTGCCAAATACAATTACATCATCCATGTATACGTAGCAGATTTTTCCAATGTGTTTACGGAGCACATCATCAATGGCTCGTTGAAAATAGCCGGCGCATTTTTTAATCCAAATGGCATTCTTGTGAATTCATATTTGCCATTGTTGATTGAAAACGCTGTTTTTTCGATGTCGCTCTCTTTCATTCTGATCTGGTGGAAACCAGATGCCAAATCAAGAGTTGTAAAAATTTTGGCCTTTCAATTGGTCCAATACATAATTAATTTCCGGCATGGGATAACGGTCTGATATGGTTTTCATTTAACTTACGATAATCGCTTACCATCCGAACTTTTTTTATCCCCGCTGCATCCGTTTTCTTTGGAACAATCCAAACGGGTGACGTCCAAGAAGAGCGTGAGGGACGAATGATCCCATCATTTAAAAGTTTATTTATTTGTATATTGACTTCGTCAACATACGCTGCTGGATATGGATAAACCTTTTGGTGAACCGCGATATCGTCGATGGTGTTGATAGAGCATTCAACTACCGTGCTGCATGTAAGTTTATTATCAGGCTTATGAAAAGCGTAGTCATGCTTTTGGAGTACATTTAGCAATGCTTTGTTTTGGTTCTCTGAAAGATGAGCTGTTCTGAATGAAGTTGGGTCTAATGCATTATTGCTTTGTATATCCGCGTTGCAGTCAGTACGTTCGAGTTCAATTTTGTCGCCGTAAAAGGTGTCGGGTGTCGTCACAGTTAAGCTATTCGATGCTTGTCGTTGGGGAATGTAGGACAGGAGGGGTATGGTCAGTTTTTGTTCACCTAATTGTAATGTTAAATTTTTGTTTGCCAAGTCAACAATTGCACCTAATGTATTTAGTATGCCGGTTCCGATGATTCCTTCGAAAAAGTTATGAAAATTGTGAAGTATGAATTGTGCCGTATGGTCAATTTTGGTGAAAAAAATTAATATTAATTGCTGAAGAAGTATTGAAGTTGCCATTTGCACTAGAAATATTTCTTGCATGTAGTTTATATGGTTTCGCATTTTTGAAAGTGTAAGCTAATTTGGGACTAATAATATTAATATTAGCGCCTGTATCAATTAAAAAGGAAAATTTCCGATAGTGGTTTTCAGCATTATATATGGCATACTTACCACTCTGGGGTCCATTCTAAAAATTGGTAGATGCAAGGTTACTATCATTTTGAACAGCACTATTTTCGTCACTTAACGGAACGTTGGCGTCGAGTATGTTTTGGGTTTCTGTTTCTTGCTGTGTTTCTTCGTTGTAATATGAGTCGTATCCAGTGTCATAATTATAGTATGGGTCGTAATCGTAGTAGTCATACTGTTCTTCAAACGTTTGGTATGTATCCTCAAGTGGATATGCTTGTCTTTTGAAATTTGTATGTTGTTGGGAAGGAGGGTGAGGATGTTTCATGTTCATTGGAGGGCGATTTCCATAATTTAAATTTCGCGATCGTAGGCTTTGATCGACTTCCATTGGTTCCGGTGGGGGAATGTTCTTTGTGGCGGAGCAAAAGGGTATGTTCTTTGCTGTGAAGCAAAGGGAAATGGTCTTTGCGGTGGGGCGAAAGTAAATGTTCTTTGCGGCGGTGGCATGAATCTGAAACGATTTGGTTGAGGCTGGTTTGGTTTGAAGAAATACTTTGGCGGGAGCGGAGGTGGTAAACCTGATCGGGCGTTGGAAATATTTATCTTTGGTGGCTCATTAGGTTTAGGTGTTGGTTGGTTGCCCAACTCGTTTCTGAAAGGTGCAGACCTAAAGTTCATATTATAATAGTCCATGCAAAATTGGTATGCTTGTCCGAGCGATGTCGGATTTGTACTTTTAATAAAATATTCAAAGGATTTTCCAATCCTCTAATAAAAGCGTCGAGAGCTTTGTCCCGAAAGTATGTTATGTGTACTGCTGCATTAAGTTTCAATTTATCATCAGTATGAATTTGAGCAATTATGTGGGTCAAAACATCATTTACTCTGCTATAATAAGTACTGATGTTTTCGTTGGGAAGTTTTTAATTGTAGTCATTTCAAAATCTAGAGTTTTTACGTCACGTTTGTCTCTATAATAGAGAACAAGTGTCGTTTTAATTTCATCCCAATCACACGTAATATTATTTGCGTTTAGGATGTCGGCTGCTTCGCCTGTAATTTTCGCCGTATCACTCTCTGAAGGAGATTGATTTGATCAGCTGTAGCGTTCCTGGCATTATAAGTGCGAAAAATGGAATCTACATCGGCCAACCAGTCCACTAATTCAGTAGGATTACCGCTGAATGAGTTGACTGACCGTACAAATTCGGGGACTCTACCAATAGCGATAAAGTCGTCTGCAGTCATGTTATTATTTACTACGTTGTTGGTGGCCATTATGTTTCTGAAGTAAATGTCCACCCTAGGTTTTTTTGAAGGAATTCTGTATGATCTTTAATCAATTATATTTCGAAAAGCAAATTAGCTGTATTCACTGATGGTTAATCAATTAGTGAGGCTAGCAATTAGGAAGAGTGAAATAAAATCTACTCGTCACAGTAACACTTTTATGCTTCTACTTGGATTTTCTTGCTCATATGAAAGCAAAAGGTAAAAAAAATCAAAAACCGTCGCACTGTTTTCGACCGTCGCACTGTTTTGTTTCCACTCGGTAGAACGAAATTTTGTCACAATTGATCGGATAAAGATATTCACTTATGGGTAATGACGATGGAGAAAAATGTTTTTTTTTCTTGGTTTCAATTGGTTTGTCACTTACACTTTTAGATAATAATGATAAAAATTACTTACATTAATGCCAGTACCATGATGAAATTCCTGGACTTTTTGGGTTGTAACTTAGGGCGGCCTCGCTCGGTGGGGGAAAACCAGGCAGCTACTTCGGGGTGATTCCTTTTTGCCGCTGCAGTGCTGCTACTCGGGGTCCTAGTAGCGATCGAGCTTCTCAGCTTCGGTGTCCTGGCTGTCGCTTTCGTTGTCGTGATGGGGCTCGTTGAACCGGATTGTAACAGGTGAACTGGCTCCTTGAACCACTTTCGGATTTTGTGATATCCACTTAGGATTTTTTCCACTTGTTAACAATTAACGATTTTCACCACTTGTAACTTATACAATTCCCACTTTTGGCAAGGTCCCTATTCGGGCGCCAGTTAACTTTTTTACCGGGGAGGTTCTTTTAAAAGAATGATCCGAGTCGGTCGATGGTAAAAACAGAACAGACTTTATTCAAGGTTCAAAACTCAAAATGTAATTTCAGCGATGACGGTCCCGCGGCGGTTGAGCCCACTCAGCATAGATCGATCGGTGCCCTCGACAATGTTGTGATTGTTTTTATCGGCGTTCGTTGTCCCGGCGTTCGTGACCCACTTGAGAAGTGCTGATGCTGCTTGTAGAGTTTAATGTCGTTCGTCGCTATGTGTTAACTCGTGCATGTGGATGTGTGCTCGGCGTTGCGGTTTTCTTTCATGAAACCGCGGCACCCGTGAAACTGTATACTGCAAATAATCACATATCAGTCCCATTTTTATTTGGTATTGGGACAAATTTGGGACTCGTACATGGATGCTTAGGCATGCGTTATGCAGAGGCGCCAGCATTGTTCAGAAATGCGACCCACCGTTTCGGATTTGTGATTCGACCAAACAAAACAATAATAATATTATTAATTATTAGCTTGCCGATATCCTATATATAGTTAACTACAAAAACAGTATTATTTTGTTCTTGCAGTTAATTACATGATATCGGCAGGCTAGTATTTACGTTTCGGCCACAATCGCATCTTTAAGTTTAATTTCAAGAAGCTGCATCGCAAATTCTCGAGTGATGATGATGGTTTGTTTTTGAGGGATATTAACTCAGGCGGTCATTCATCCCTAATGTTCTCGAGTGAGCACACACGATTACGGAAGAGTATTTGCTACATAATGTTTCTATAGTTTCTGTATTTGGTTTGCTTTAGCAAGCCACCAAAAATTGATTTTGGAAAAAATCTTCATAATTCTTAATAGAGCAGAAAACTAATAAACAAAAAAATTGAATTCATAATCGCATGTATTATTTTCTATTGTAAAATAAAACTAGACATTAAGTGATTGTTAATTTAAAACAATACAGTCATAATCTTAACATAAGAAAGTCAATATTCTTAATACACGATTCATTTATCAATTTCGAAAGGCCGTAATTTAATCGAAAATCATTGAGCCTTTCTATGATACTCCGGGCTGGTGTTGACGTACTGCTGCATGTTGAACAACGTTGAACTGTTCTTGACCAAGTACTTTAGAAAGTCCTGAATGTGCCCGATCAGCGTCTGGATGGCCTTCTCGTCCAGGGCCGTGAATGCCAGCATTGAACCCAGTTTCACGAAGAGCCGAAGCAAATGGAATGCTCCGTAGATCTTTGCCATCGGACGTCCCGGATGGTTCTGAATCATCTCGGCATATTGTGGACGTTCGAATTTGTACAACAGCTGCGAACCGAGCATAACGTTGAAGTACTCAATGATACCGTTGGCGATGTCCTGTACGGCGTTTTCCTTTGTTGCCGTTGAAGCTTTGCTAGATTTCTTGTACTGGACGTAGTTGTCCACAATCTCATGGACCGTTGTTTTGCAGGGAAGCTCCACTAGTTTATTCTGTCTCGAAATTGCATCCCAATCGTCAACCAGCCACGGCTTCAACTCGTCGGGAATTTTGATTTTTACCTCTACCTTAGAGACGAACTGTTCCTCCGATTCTACGTTTGAGGCAGTGGTGTCGCTTCGACCTCGTTTCTTCCGGCTAGAAGCAAGACCTTCTCCGCCATCTTCCGATTTACGTTTCTCTGTGGTTGGCGCTTCCTTCTCCTCCGATTTGTCCTTGGCTGGTGGGGCAGGTGTGTTTCCCGCTTTTGTCGAAGCTCTACTACGACTGGTAGATGCAGTGCTGGATGAAGTGCTCGATCCGGATACGGTCGGAGTGACAGATCCAGATGCCGGTGCAGTGGCAGGAGATTCTTTGTCTTTTGCAATCTCTTTGGAAGGTGTCGAAGCTCGCGAGTCGCTATCTTTGCTCGAAGGCCCGCCGGTGCTGGTGTCTGCCTTTTTAGCCTTGACGTTGGTCTTTTTGTTCTTCGCTGCTAAGGACGAGTGTAAATTGTTTACTTCCTGCTGGCGCTGAACGTTCGCTTCGTTGTATTTCAGGACACGATTTTCTGGAACCCATTCGTCCCAGCTAAAAATAAGGAAACAAGTGTTAGAAAACATTACAATGAGGGTGCGAAAACGATTTTTCCAAATTGCTTATCATTTGCAATGATATGGAAATGCTAATATCATCTTCCAAACTCGGACGTACATGTTCATGATAGCAGCATGCTGATGTCATATTAGAAATTCGGAGACAGTACTCGTCGATAGCAAATCCTTCCGCACGCGATGGCATATGAGCAAGTCAAACCACCTTCCTTTTGCCAGTGGAGATATATCAGCTTCCACACTGATATTCTTCCCTCCCCCTTCATACGGGAGCTTGGCAGAAGGAAGGTCGTGTGATATGTGCCATCACAAATATTGCCCTCCGCTCGCTTTCAAATCGACTTCTATAAAAACATTCTTCATGCCTGCCGTATCCTAACGGAACTATCAATTCTATACTTTCGCCTCTAATGCTATCATGAACATGTACGTCCGAGTTTGGAAGATGATATTAGCATTTCCATATCATTGTAAATCGTTTAACTTCACGTAGAAGTAACACACACGAAATCATTAATTTAGTGCTTATCATTTGTTAGCCAATTTTCTCAAAACCAGAATTTATTACCTAACATATTAGGATTTTAAAATGTTTCATGGGCTCCCTAACTTTCTAACAAGTGAAATTACTTACTTCTTATTCCAGCCAGCGTAATGAATGAAATATTTAACTTGTTTTTCCTTCGTGACCATACTTTTCAATAGTTTGGCTTCGTAGATCAGCGGCCCATGGAAGCAGAGAACCTTCTCACCTGTAATGAAACCGATCATCGTTAGTTGAATTACACGTTAGAACAATTTAGAAAATCAAATACCTTCTGTAAATTTCAACTTGGGAGGCATTTTACAGCTCAACTGCACTTCAATAAGCGACTGTATTTAATTTATTCCACTTAATTTGCAGCAGAATTCACGATTCTGTAAACAATTTTGTTCTGTTATTTTGTTTTGATTTGATTGAAGAGCTTTCACGAGAGCGACGCGACGGACGGACAGAAAACTTTGCCACAGTATATTTCACTATCTTGATTATTCTATCGACGCACCCCTCGTTTCAATGTTTTGATTTCCCCGCTTTTGGTGAAGTTCAGGAATTGGAATATCGCCGGCCGGTTTGTTTATCGGAAGTGGAAGATCTCGTTCGGTCTGTGCGGAAGTTTTGCACAATGTCCTCGAGTGCAGCAGCTAAACTGATTCAGTATGTGGTGGTAAACGGGGAGATTGCCAAAACATGGCCAAAGGGAGCAGTGATAGCACAGTGCTGTCATGCGGTCGCGGCTGTTTCGCACCTCTATGCCACTGACCCGGATACGGTGGAGTATTTCAAGGATTTGGACAACATGCATAAAGTGGTGCTTGAGGTAAGTGGCGGGTGGGTACCTTATACGAAATAGTACCTGTGGAAATAATTCATACCCACTAAAAATGGAATTTCCTATTCAATTAGGGGAAAGGGGCACGATATTAATATATAATTAGTTAATATAGTATAAATACAGTAGAAAACCGAATTATAGCTGCTATTGAAATTGGATTTTTCTCACAAACCATACGTTAAACCTAATTTCGGAAGTAGTGCGCTCTATAGCACATCACCAAATGAAAACAGCGCAACACTTCCGAAGTTACGTTTAACGTACGAATTGTGAGAAAAATCCAACTTTGTTAGCGGCTATAATTCGGATTTGCACTGAATTGATAATAGTATAAATACGATGGATAAACCCTGATTAATCCAACTAGCGGTAATCGTACCTTTTCCGTACATTGAATAAATAGTAGGGTAAAATGCTCAATAGTGGAACCCTAGTAGCAGAATTTTGCTCTTCATGTCATAAGGAGTATTAATTTTCAACATATTAATTTTGCTTGATATCTAAGGGTCTGTCTCATTTGGAGAATTAAACTTAAAAGTGACAGTTCGAAAATTAAAAAATCACCCCGTTATAAGAATGGCTGGTGCTACCCAGCAATTCCAACAAGACATCGATGGAAAATGATTCGATATCTGTCAAAAGTAATCTTGCTCTGCGAGCAGGGTTATTTGATAATTATTGAAATGTCACTTTTAAGTTTAATTTCAGTTTAATTATCCAATTGAGACAGACCCTAACAACAAATACTCGACGTTATTTGTTAAAATTAACATTTTAAAGTCTGACTGAACTCGCTCCAAAATATTCCTGTAATGGACACTAGTGTTTATTTTTTATAGAATTATAAAAAATCATCTAATTTTACTTTCCATAGCATTTCTAATGCATGTAACCAAATCATATGACTAAGGTAGGTTCTCCAGAAGGAATTTCATATCAAAATGTTTATATTATGCTAATAATGTAAAAATAGCTGGAGGGTCCACTATTGGTTGGGGGTCCACTATTGGGCACTTTACCCTATTTCATTACTTTTGAGCCCACAATCTTACCCATTTCTAATAGAAAGCCACAAGACAGAAAAAAAATCCCCATTTAATGCTGCGAATAAATCGGTTGGAGATAAGTGCCTGAAAAATAAGCTAGGGTATCCAATCATGGTTTGAACCAAATGGCGGGTTTCAGATGAGCCGTCAAAATAAAGTTGATTTATTTCATTAAAGAGACATGTTAGAACTGCGATTTCTAGTTTGTATGGAAGCTTAGTTCATTATCTTTCTAAAAACATTCCTGGGTGCACATATTTATGCTTGGTTTCATTAAAAAAAATTAATAATTACATAACTTTGATTCGTACCATGGTTTGAACTAAATTCGTACCATGGTTTGAACTACTACAGCAGACAGCAGCTCCTAAATATAATACTAATCACATGCATGAAACTCTGAGGAAATCTATAAGCAAATTTGTTTTACTATTACGGAGAAAAAGAAAAATTTGGAAGGCTACGCGGAAATAACGCGCAGAGGGCAATCTCCGCATAGAACAGATCATACATAGTGTGCGTTGAGTTCAATTAAATAATTAGAACAAAATCAATTGTCATTAAGTTCCAACAATTTGAATGCGGTTTACATAAACATGGAATAATTATTCCAACACCAAAGACTAATTAGTCTTTGTCAGTGCCCTACCAATAATGTGTGAACAGGTTCAAAATGTAGTAAATTGATCCTTTGGCCCGTTGTATTATGAAAACCTTTATATTGAAGCTAATATTACCCCAAAAGTGTTAATAATTATGTTGGTGTTGACTGCATAAAAATCTTATATACATTGTTCAGTACTTCAGGCAGTTAATCAATTAAATATGTTTTATTATTTATACTTCATAACAATATTGTAAGAATGCTTTCCTATAGTTTCATGTCCTAAAACTGTTATACATATAATGATTGGTCACAGGCGGCTTAACCTTCCGGACTCGCATGGTCCTGAACCACTCACGCAGTCCCTCCGTTCTTGTGAACGACAAGCGTGCTTTTTTCGAAGGTGTTGGACTACGGTGTCCCGGAAGGTTAATGAACCTTCTGCCTTACCATGAGACCATCGTATCAGGTCTGTTAGAGAGTACTACCCAGCACCAGGATTCGGGCTAATGCGCTATGAGCGTAGCCCAGTCGCTTTGGTAGGGTCTGCATGCAGATACTTGTTGATTTTTATATAAACCCGCTGCCAAACCCAACAGCTTAGGCAAGCTCCACAACTCGTAGTGGCCAGGGGAGGGGTCGTCAAGTCCTCGATACCCCCCTAAAATCCATAATCTTTACCTATAAATTTCATTGAATCTTCTGTTCGGTTATTTTTGTTTCGGAATTGTGCGATTCCTCACTGGCCATCGAATAAAAAGAGGCCTCAACATCCCCACTAATCCTGTTCCTCTTCAAATTTATTTATTTAGAAATGCCAAAATCTATATACATAAAAATGAATTTCTGTCTGTCTGAACCTTATAGACTCGGAAACTACTGAACCGATCGGCGTGAAAATTTGTATGCTTTGTAGGTTTTTGGGGCCTGGGAAGGTTCTTAACATGGTTCGAGACCCCTCCCCACTTTGGAAAGGGAGACTCCCATACAAATGAAACTGAAATTTTTGCATAACTCGAGATCTTATCAGAGAATAAATGAATTTTAGGCGAAACTAAGTTCGTCGGGTCTGCTAGTTATAAATATAAACAAAACATTGGAAATTTAGCATGGCTGTCGTCAATCACTAGGCCAGGAAAATATTCATTTAAGGCGCTTTGAATTTTCCAGCATTCCAAATTTTTCTTGCAATGCGTAATATTCATCTTCTCGCATTCAATTAGTAACTCGAAACGTGTGAAAATCTAAATTATCGATATGAAAATTGCGATTTTCTCATATTGGAAATGTAAACAAAATGCTCCAGCTATGCGCATGCAGCGCTCCTAGCGGATAGCAGCAGAACATGACTGCATTTACATGTTCAAACCATGGTACGGATTTAGTTCAAACCATGATCAGTTTTTACCTTGTATAAATGTTACTATATTAACTATTTAAAACTGTTTCGGATTATTGAAAAAAGTTAAATTTCTAACAGATGGCAGCACGATAGACCTGTTCCGTCAATGCCTCAGAGCGTACGTCATTTCATGACGTTTCGTGTATTATCAGTTTTCTGATTATTGTTTGTAAGCAAATGGTGAAATTTCTTTTGTTCAAAATGAACATAAACCGGAAAACATAATCGAAAACAGTGAAAGAACTGCGTGACGAGCTCGGAGAACTTAGCGCTAAGAAAACCGGAAATAAAGAAACAGTATCATAACGATTACATCCAATTTCAGCTTAAACAACTGGCAAAGCAATAGCCTGAACTCAACTCTAATATCTGCATAGCCAGTACTTGCTGAAGATGATACGTCGTTCAAGAATCCTCAGAAATTTAGCTCTATTGAGAATATAGATAAATTGGCGTTGGGTTGGTTGAGCTTCGAGTGCATTAGAGAATACTTTTCGGTTCGCAATTCGTTGAAACGCTTTAAGGAGGGACGAGCTCCACCTTGCAAACCATCTTCACCAAATTGGCTTTTCCAAAGTATGCAGGTTTTTTTTTTTAAATAATGATTTTACCATAAATGTATCTTCAACTTTCAGACAAGTCTCAACAACATTCAAGTAAGGTGTTTGAAAGCAATGAAAAAGGGAGTGCAATATCGCGTGCTTGTGGAATTATCAACCACAGAGCATTTCAAAATCTACTTGCCAATGTCCGGCGGGTCAAGGCAACTCCGTGGCATGTAGGCACGTAGCTGCTCTGTTGATCTGCTTAGAGTGTTTATTTGAGATATGCAATATGTGCAATGCTGTGCAGTAGTGTGATTTCCTGTATAATCAATACCAACTAATATTATACACCACCAGTACTCAGATGTGGCGCAAACCTCCAAAGCTGAGCGACGAAGATCAATCCGGAAAAACCATCAATGAGTTGTTTGGTTGTACCGGCGTATTAAATACAGACAGAACTCCTTGTACTCAGTTTACAAAATTTGCAGTTGATGCTGCACTCAACATCGGTTTACATACGAGTTTCAATAGGGAAAGCGAATGTAATATGATTGCTTTATACAACGATCACGATTACACCACATTTCCGTTCAAGGAGTACGTGGATCGAATTAACATGGTCACGAACGAAGAAATTGGAAATATCGAGAACGAAACACTTGACCAGTCGAACAATCCAGCGTGGTTTGAATACCGGAAATCTAGGCTGACAGCGTCGAATATACACAGCATTATCACCGCCATGCAAACAAGCGAGAGGAATAAAAAACCGCCAAGTTGTGTACCAGCAAAGAAGAGTTTTGAAAAGCTTATTGGACCAAATATACCCTCTTTGGCTTGGGGACGTGAAAAGGAAGATATTGCTTATGAAATGTTCGTAACATCCCATAGACAATATGACTTTCGAAAGTGTGGTCTCTTTATTGACCGTGAACGGAATTATCTCTCAGGATCACCGGATGGAATTTCTACTTGTGGAAAATTCGTTCTAGAAATCAAATCGCCCTACAGCATTCGAAATGAATCACCGTCGTGTGCTTCTTACTGGGATAAAGAAGGAAATCTAAAAAAAAAGCATCCGTACTTTTCCCAAGTGCAATACTAGATGCATGTAAGACGATCCCCACCGATGTGTATCCAAATGAGTGTCTAGTATAGGAACGAAATGCGTTCATATTTTATTTATGCACTTGTTCTCGCACCGGTTGTTTCTATCAAGGTTGTTGAAGTGCAATCATGCTTCGCACCGGTGGTGAATATCCGGTTGCTATTGAGGCAAACACGGAAATAAATAAAATCAGGAAAAAAATATTATTTATTTTCAAATCTTTCAGAACGCGCTCCAACTTTTGTAATATAAATATGTGCGTAATGCATTTTGTGATTATCAGATTAGCTAGACACACATCTGCTAGGTGGCGCTAGCTTATATGCAACAACTTTGTAGAAGATGGCAATATTCTTAAGATTTCAAGTATCGAAATATCTAACCTTTTAGGTTATTTCCAATTCACTAGCGCCGCCAAGCGGTTGTATTTCAAATTAAACTTGTTTTTGTCATGATGGTTTTGACCTCCCAAACAACTTTGTAGAAGACGCCAATATTCTGAAAATTCCAAATTTCGAGATATCTAACCTATCAGGTTATTTCATATGCACTAGCGCCGCCAATCAGTTGAAATCCAAACTAAACTGACCTCCATCATAATGGTTTTGATCTGGGTGCTGCGGATAGAGCCGCTTTTCTGCGCTCAAGCGAGCAGAGGGATATTTTGAAATCACTCCCATAAACAAAATTATTTTGCAGTTACTTGGCTGTCAAACATTTCCCGCTCTTCGAATTTCTCTTTCCACGCTGCACGAGGGCGCACAAATGCGCTAGACTCTACATGACTTTACGATTGTTTACATACATTGATGCTCCAATCAGATGCTGAATCTCGTGAAATTTCGTAACGAGTCCTTTTTAATTGCATTCCCACTAATTTTCCACTCGAAATATAATGTGAGAATATTTGTTACAAAGAATACAAAACTCAAGCAAAGTTTATTTTTATTTTTTCCCAAAATAATAACAATACTTCTCAATATTAGATCAGAAACGAACATAACCACAATCTTCAATGTTTGGCTCCGGCACAATAGAAAATTTTGGCTACAGTTTGACAACCAAATCGATTCTATCCGCACCACTCGGGTTTTGATGATGAATAACCGAACAATTTTTCAGAAGGCGGCACATTTTTTATTTATGCGTTACTCTTTATTTCCGTGTGATGTTTTGGCAACGGTTGGAGCGGGTCGCCAAATTTGCCAACTCGCTATTCACCGAAGGTTGCGTTTACATTTCCCAAACCCGTTTACCAACGACCGGTGCGAGTTCGCGTCATGATAGAGGTTGCTATTTTGGCTTTATTTACGCACTGGTGGGGATCGTCTAACAGGAGCAAACGAATGCTTTTTGGTGGTCTATACCGAGAAGGGTATAAAAGTTAATTGTATTGGTTATGATCAATGTTTCATATCATCCACTATTGAACTTATTGACCATTATTACAAATACGTTTTTTGTGAACAATACTGTGTCAAGTTTGGTATCAACTTTTAGTTCTGCATATCAAGTTGTAAACTTACGACGATAACAGAAAAAAACAATGCTAACAATTAAATCAACAAGTTTTTTATTTACATCAACATCTTCTTATGGCACACCCTTACAAATCGGCCTTTTGAAATTCGTCAATTTGAAAGTTACAGTAACAATTTTATCTGCCAAAGGATATAAGAAGTGGCTTATTCTCTGAGTTAAAATTCGATTATCTTTTACTAATCCAATTATCCTTTCTACCTCAACTCTTCGACTGGCGATAGCTCTAGTATTGGCCACTTCTTTTTCTGACAACTGCTCTCCACGTTTTGATGGGGGTTTGTTTAAAATTATTCCTTTTTCAGCCATTACATCACTTGTCATCCTCTGTCAGCTAATACATAGCCACCTTTTGATAATAAGTCTAGTAAACCTGATTTTTCAACAATTATGTCATCTGTAGCTGACCCTCCAAATAGAGGGCCAAGAAAAATAATCAAACCGTTCTCATCAATACCCACAAGTACTTTAAACGTATTTCGATGCTTATAGGTTGACCACGTGATTTGTTGTTTCAATATTTCAGAAGGTTTGTCGACGACAAACTCGGAACAATCAACATCAAAGTTAGCTGGAGCTGACTTTTCAAGGAAATTCCATAACAAGGCCAGTTCTGATTGTTTTTCTTTAGCGTTAAGCAAAAAATATATTCAAATTGATTTTTGTCGAATCCAGTCAAATAATGCAGCTCGTCTGACGTTGTGAACTCTATGTTCAATGCTGGACCCATATGCTGAAATTGATGGTTTCTTCGTTTTACTTTGGGCTTACAAGCAGTGGCATCTGGTTCCTCTGTAACAATATATCCTTTAGACGAATGCGGAGGGATCGGTGATTTATGAGAAAGTTCTAAATTTTGAAGAATTTTTGTATATTCGTCAACTGTGTCTTCTATGACAATTTCACCGACAGTGTACACCTCGTCTTCATCCAACGTTGTTAACGAACGTAGTTGCCCCTGCGTGTCCAATACGACTTCATTGTTATCTTCAAATAATGGCGTGTTTACTGCATCGTGGGTGTTCTCAATGGGGCCCTCCTTAACCGCGCGGTAAGACGCGCGGCTACAAAGCAAGACCATGCTGAGGGGGGCTGGGTTCGATTCCCGGTACCGGTCTAGGCAATTTTCGGATTGGAAATTGTCTCGACTTCACTGGGCATAGAAGTATCATTGTGTTATTTGTGTTAATGATATACGAATGCAAAAATGGTAACTTGGCTTAGAAACCTCGCAGTTAATAACTGTGGAAGTGCTTAATGAACACTAAGCTGCGAGGCGGCTCTGTCCCAGTGTGGGGATGTAATGCCAATAAGAAGAAGAAGAAGAAGAAGAAGAAGGGTGTTCTCAATAAATTCATTTTTTATTGTGTCGATCTTCAATGAATCCTAAAATATATTGTGTCCAAAGAAATGAATAATTTATTTTTGAATATTCCCAGTTTTGATACTTACAGGTGACTTGCACAGCCTCTTGTTCGCAGTTTCCATGTATCGAGAGTTTTCTGACCGTTTTCTTTTTACTACATATTGAGCTGGCGGGCCATAATGATCCATATTTAGGATCGGGAGATCGGTTTGTCGACTTTGAAACGTTCTGCACACACTTCCGTTCCTTTCCACTTCAAACCGGATTAGAATATCAGGTATCGCATCACTCCTTAGCAGGGACAGAAAAAGTCATTTCAACTACACTCAAACAGCTGACATCCAACACAAAATCAAGTTGCTAGTCCTTCCCGAATTTGTGCACGAACAGCAGCAAGCGTCGACTCTCGGTGTCAGCGTTGTTTTGTGCGGTGTCAAAATGAATCTTCAGCTTGGCACATTGATATTCAATTTGAAATCTCAAAATTTGAATATCATTTCGTACTGCGGTGCATGGATTCAACATTTTGAAGTCAGATTCCTAAAATATATGCATCTGTTTAGTAATTAAAGTAAAATAATCATCATTTATCGGTACAAATTAACCGCAATACAAAATATTCATTTCAGCCCCGTTAGATATTCATTTTTTACGTTCGATTATCAATCGGCTATTGAAGATCGGGCGGTAAAATGAAAGTTTGACAGCATGCTGCGAGATGTTCGTGCCTGCATCGCCGAGCATCTGATCAAAACAAACACGAATCAATGACGAAGCTGCCTACTGAGCATCGATGCAAGTGATAGTAAAACGAAGATTTCCGTCCTTGCTCCTTAGTCTCGTGAAGCAGCTACCTATAAATAATAAAAACAAATATGTATTTCTCTACCTGAATCTCTGTAACTTAATTTATCATACCTGAAGGACAAACGGTGGTTTCGTACTGGTGCTCGCTGAAATGACGGCTACAAATGCGACTTCTGCCTGACTCAAAACCAGCTTCACTAATATTCAAAATAGCCAACCAAGACGACAACCGATCCGGATCCTTTGGAAAACTATGTAATTTAAGTTCCTCTGTAGTTTTATTTTTCTTAATACCACACAATTTGCAAGAGAAAACCATGTTTACTTTTTTGCAGGTCGATGGAAATACTGCTTATGTTTGTTTTGGGTTTGTTTTCAAATGTCAAAACAGAAATCCAGTTCAACTTTCGAGAACGTTTCAATTAGTAATTACGTATTCTGTTTGCGTAAATACTTGCAAGAAATTATTTTTGTCTTTGCGGCGTGGATACGAAAAAATCGCACATATAAATGAAATATGCTAATTCTGGCTTCATTATAATGCAGATTGTGTCATATCCTTAGTCATATCAATTAAATAAACTATATAGTTATTAGATTGATAGAGTTATTCCTCATATGGTACTTATGAAAAGTTATACGACATTTTTCATTGGATTACAACGACATCTATTATTTTTGCCTTGCTTTCATAAAATTTCATGAGATGGCGCTTATGTATACCCCTGTTGGAAAACATGAGCCAAGTCTACCTAAAATAATCCATTGTATGATGACGTCAATCGATTACAGATGAAAATAGAGCTCTTTTGATATATTGATCTCACTCCTGTGTCATAAAATGCGTCCTTTACGAGCTTTTTGAAATTATGCTTCTAGTAGGGGGGATTTGGCGCAAATTCAGGACGTTTTTAAATCGCTTTATTTTATTACTTAAACTATATGTACGAATGTTTAAATAAACTCTATCACTTCCAGTATACCTAAATATTCCATTCATACTATTTTAGGTTCATTTCCTGCCAATGAGATGGTAATTTCTACTGATTTCAAAATGGTTCAAACCATGATACGCTTTTCACTAGTTCAAACCAGTAAAGAGTAAACGCGACGTGCGATGCGACGCGACGCGACAGTGCAGTTTGATAGCCTGTTGATAATGATCGCGTCGCGTCGCATCGCACGTCGCGTTTACTCTGGCGGGCACCTTAGCCCGATCCGGCCAATTGTCAATAGGCAACAATGGGACAAGATTCCCAATGCAACTTATTGCGAGCAAATCGCACAGTATTGCCACATTTCCATCTGTACCAGGGCTTCAAAAATATTTCTCATATGTACCGAAATATTCAAAATCTGTTCCAGACAGAATGGGAAATTTATGAGTAAATGAAGTTGATGATGATGCTACTACCATCTATTGTAGCAAGGCACCTGTCTATAACACATATCTGACAAACGATTTGATCATGTTTATGGGAAAGTGGGGCAAGATGGTCATTCTAAGCGTCAATCTTTATCCAGTACTAGTCGAACCGGCAGACGTTGTCCTGCATAGTAGGCGGAAATGCGCGTTCCGAGCTGCCCATGCGAAATTCCCATACGATTCATAATTTTACTTTTTCACGATTTACTCAACTTACTAATGATTTTCGAGTGAGGAAATATCATATTGAGATGAGTGACGTTTAGTGCTCGCACACTAATGTGCACTTCGGCATGTGTAAATACATGTTTGTTTTCCTTCTGCTCATAACCTCAAAATTGATTGGGTCATCACAATGATTGCAAAGGAGTCAAAAAATATATGGAAAATATACTCATTTTAACCCAAGCATTGTTGAGTTTCACCATCTAGGAGTGTTTGTTTTCCTTTTATCGCCACTCACACATTCGGTCGTGAGAATCTCAATAAACCCGCTCATCAGCTCTGCCTTGGACCCAGGGATGCCAGATGATATTTTTATATGTCTTCACAGTCGTTTAAAAATATCTTCAAATGTCTTCAATATTAAAATGCGATTATCAATAGGTTCAATAGGTTTGTAAATTCAATAATCTCCTTGTTTTACTAATGGTGAATAATGTTAATTTTTTTACATACAAATAGTTAGAGTTCAAGAAAATATTCTTTAAAATTCTTTATTTTTTTTATAACGAGTTTCCCCTGGATTTTGTACTGAGTCGGATTTTTATACTGAATTTTTACGTGAAATTCTTCCAAATTTATTTTTAAAGAATACCAAATTAAGATTCAAAATTTACTGTGAAATACTTGAAGAAACATCCAGAGAATTTTCTAAAGGAACTTCCGGTAAAATTTCTAGATCAACTTCTGGATGAATTCCTGATGGAGCTTCTTATAACTTATAACTAATTTCTTCTGGCTGAAGCTTCTAATTACTTCTTAATTTTCCGAGGAATTCCTGTTAGAACATCCAGAATATTTACTGAAGAAACTTTCGGGAAAAGTTCAGAAGAAACTTCCGGAGGAATTCTTGGAGGAACTTAAGAAGGAATTCCTGTAGAAACTTCAGGATGAATTCCGGAGGTTTTTTCTGGAGGAATACCTGAAGGATTTTCCTGATGAATTTCTGAAGGATATTCCTGAGGAATTATTGAAGCAATTTCCGGTGGAATTCCTGAAGAAACTTCTGGAGAAATTCTTGGAGGTAGTTCTGGATGAATTCTTGGAGGAGCTTCTTGAGGTATTGCTGAAGAAATTTTCGAAAGAAATCCTGGAATCCGAAATACCAGATGAATTTCATAGTATATACTTCCGGAGGCATTCTTGAAAAGTCATTCGGCAACTTTCTTAAAGGATCTTCCAGAGGGGGATCCCGGAGTAATCCCTGGTGGAGCTTCCACCGCAATCCCTGATAAAAATTCCTGGAAAAATTACTGGAGGAATTCGTGAAGGAACTACCGAAGGAGTTCTGGAGGATCTTCCAAATGAATTCCTGGAGGATTTTTCGGAAAACTCCCTGAAATTCCGGAAAATTTCCTGGAGGGATTACAGAAAGAATACCAGGACGTTTTTTTGAAGTACACCTGTGTAATTCATAGGGGAATTCGCAGAGAAAACACCGGAAGAATGTCTAAAGATTTTTCTAGAAGAATAAACAAAGGAATTCAAGGAAGCATTTAACGAAAGTGTGTAGCAAGTTTCCCTTGAAATTTACCTTGACAATTTCAATTTCTTATGGACATTCGTAAGAATTTTCTATGAAATTTAATTGAGACAATTTTCTTGTGGAAATTAAAGTGCATTTATTGTGGGAGTTGTGGAAATCAAGATGAATTTTCCGTTTAAATTTTGGAGGATTTCCTTTATAACTTTTTTACGGAAATTATTAAATATAAATTTTGTACTGAATTTCCAATTTCAATTCTCTTGAATAAAGACAAGAAATTCCTCATAATTTTTATCGGAAATTCTCCTTATTTTACACGAACAATTCTTTGAAATTTTCACAGAAAATTCTTTCAAAAATTCACGGAAAATTCAAAGAGTTTTCCGTCGGATATTTAGAAGAAAGTCACATGGAAATACCGAAAAGATCAAATGAATTCAGAAGGAATTAAGAAAAAGTTCAGGTTCCAGCTCAACGGTTGAAAAGATTAAATCAAGTCATAGAACAGTTCAATCTATTTTTGCCGTAAATTAGATCGGTCATTGCGTTCCGATGTAATGATTGAAATACCTTTTTACATATACGGCATCGGGATTTTTTTAACCAGCACTCAACTCAAAGTTAAGTGCGGATGAGGCCAAAAATGCGTTGCATTTATCAGCCTAGGAATGTATTTTTTATGTTTGAGATTCTAAGCCCGAGACAAAGACTATTATACCTTTTGCATTTTTTTTGTTTAATATACATGTAGAAGTCGCAAAATTATAAGTAATATATAAAATTATATTTTCTCTCGCTGGCTTATTGATTGTCTTCAAGTATCTTTGAATAAGTAGATAAGTCTTCAAATATTTTGAAAAGTCTTCAAAATGTCTTCACGAAATAAATGTCTTCACAGAGATTCAAATGTCTTCAAATCGAAGACATGTCTTCAAATCTGGCATCCCTGCTTGGACCTATAATTCTGGATTCCCGAAAGTCAAAAAAATATATGAGTCTATTGATTTGTTATTGTTTCTCTTGCATTCGCCATAATTATAATAATTTATATGATTCTGCCCTGCTTTCAAATAAGCATTTTTATTTTCTAGCTGAAGATGTAAAAAATCAGAAACACAAAACTTGAAATGCTAAACCTGCTGTGTACCATGTGTTACATCAGATTGTAGTCTAATATCTTATAATCCCTCTTTTAAACATATCCATTTAATTATAGTTTGTTAATATATTTTATAACGATTCATGTATACATAGGCTGACCATACGTACCGTATTTAACGGGACAGTCCCGTTTTTTAGACCTTATTGTGCTGTCCCGTCGTAATCTAAAAAATCTTCAATTTGTCCCGTATTTTTATTGATTCTTCCAAAGAGCTCCAAAATATTATTCAAACAAATTTAGGCAATTATTTTGGGAATCTAAAACCAAATGTGCATTTTCGATTATTGAATTTTTGAATCTTCCGAAATAGGAAATTCATTTTTTTTTTCAAATCTGCTTTACCACATATTTTTCAATAATTTGATTCGAAATATAAGTCTTTCTAAATAATTCTGAATATTTCGAAATCATTCATTATAAAAAACGACGGCATGAAAAAAATAATTTAAAAATCAATTGAACAAAATCGAGTTTAAGGCAGTTTCGAACCGAGGGAAAATTTAGACGTACTTTAAACCTAGTTTACACATCAGGAGCTTGTCTGCAAATTGCGCTCCCATGTGTGTGGACGGGATTCATTATGATATTCCGTTATGAAAAATTAGAAATTCTGTTCCTTTGTGTTTTTGTCCACGTCCCTTTGAAGAGTGAAATATTTATAGTTGAGGTTGAATATTTTTCTACAACTAACTTAATACAAAAGAATGTTATGGTGGTGAATGACTCACTCTAAAATATTTCTGATTGCTTAAACGAAAAATGAAAATTAAGCCCATAAATTTTGAAATTTTTAAAACTTTTAAATTATATCACAAGGTTTATTGAGATGTCCCGTTTTGCAAACGCGTTTGTCCCGTTTTTTCACCGAAATGATCTGGTCAGCCTAACATGTCAATTAGTCAATGTCCAGTTGACAAAGTAAAACCATTTTGTTATAAAGCTAAGCACGAAATAGCATTGTACAGTAATACCACAGAGAACAGACGTTCATCTTTGATCGTGAAGTTGTGTAAAGCTTTGTACTGGTCATTTTGAAGTATGTCGTTATGCCCCCGTTACGCGGTGCTAGTGTGCTGATAATGTTGGTAAAAATTAGCCGTATTTTACTTTTCAGCGCTAGTGTTCATTCCGATTCACCACTAGATGGCAGCATCACTTTGTTTACGTAATGTAAGCCAACGCCTTTGGTGAGATTGTGTTTGTATGTCGGGCAGCCCGCGTTGGTGGCGCTGCGGAGCTTTACACACGTTTTCAACAAAATTTTGTATGAGCCTCCATGTGCCTCCATGTCTTTTCTCTGTGGTAATACCAGCGCACCATGGACGCGGGGCTGATTCACTGTGACCATCATCACAATCAGTACCAAAACACTCAATACATATTTATGTACATATCAGATACACAGGCGGATTTATAGACTCCAAACGTCCCTTTTACCAGAGCTTAGCGGACAATATTGCCTTCGGTCGGACGGATTTCCTTAGCAGTAATTAAGATACTACACAGAAAGAAAAACCATTAATGAAATTAAAAAAACCATTGGTTAAAATAAAAAGTTGCGTTGGTTCTTTTTCGTAGAGAGTTGCGTATGTTTAAAATAAAAGTGCAACAATTTTCACGCCAACGATGGTTCAAAAGTGACATGCCACTCTGAAATTAAAAGTTCGAACTTTCAAAACAAAACTGTACAACTTTCAGATCCATAAATGATCACACTGTTGAAAACAAAGTGGAATATTTTCATTTAGAAAGTGGATTTCATTTTGCTTCAAAAGGAACCTCCCACCCCTCATCAACCAGTATTTTTTCATTACATTAATTCAACCATTGCAAATGTTTACCTAATTTATCCTTTTTATTTCATAATTTCAATCTAAATATAATTTCTTCTTTCTTAATTTAGCAGCTCTTAAAACTCGCTCAAAGTGATCATCTTCACTCGTCAGGATGCGTTTCGTGACATGTAGAAACTGTGTATATCGTTGCCATTTATCTGTAGGAAAAGAAATATCACATAAGAACCATGTCTTGCGCCGATTTCCAACAGAAAAAGAAGCGCCAAATTTCTTTCTAATTCGGAGTTTGGCGCTGCTTGTACTAGTAACTTTTCGTGTTACCGACACTTTAAATGCTTTTGTTTAAAAATTATGACTTACCTGCCGGTGAGATAGCCCAGCCGCACCCAGCAATGACAATACAATCACGTTGGCTAGGCATTTTTATGCAACGGAGTTTCTCCGTTCCACTGCGATTTAGTGCGCTTATCGTATCCGGTTTAGCGTCATTTTAGACATGATTTCAATTCTGTCTACCATGGCCTGTTGGATTTGATTTCCCAGAAATCTTCGAATCTCCTAATCCGGTGAAATCGAGTTGCTCCACTTTGCAAGTCAGTAATCTGAAAATGAAAAACAAGGGAAACTATTTATTTTCGTGAAAATTAATGCAAAATCTATGGCATCGCAACATCGTAATTGGCCAATAGCGAAAATAATCTGTAAAGTCAATTACCAGCAAGAGTTCCAGTGGAAGCACCATCTTTGCACATTTGTTTGACGTTCCAGGTTTGGCAAAGCTGGAACATATCGATGGCGTATTTCGAGTTATACAAAGCTAAACAAAATGGTAGATAATTGTAGGAAATGAGATTATTCGTTCTAAATAATATTTAAGAGCACAAACTTACGATCAATAGCAGGATCAATGTGATTAGTTGCGAAAAAAAACCGCGGTCCGCGGAGTAAAAGAAATTTTCCGTGCTTTTTGCTGCAACTAACTTTCAATTAATTCACCGTGCGCAAGAGAAGATGAAAATAATTCAAATCCACTCTTTCTGTCATACGGCAAAAATATTTTGTTGTTTCGTTGTTGATGTGACACTTTCACAGTTTTTTTGATAAAAGTGAATACTTTTGAATTCACTCGGAGACCCGACGAAGAATACTTTTCAATTAAATATTTTATTTTTGTTGCGAATATTTTTACTCTCAATTTAAAGAAAAATAACCACTTTTCATAAGTAAAGTACAAGGCATTTATGTACATCAATGTTCGTTTTTTCTGTGTAGTTTTAAATTGTCCTCCGCCACCTTAAGAATAAGTTTTGAGAAAGAGTCTGTGTTCTTCAAATCCGTACAAGTACTTCGAATTCAAACCGGGTCATTTAACATTCAGTGTATTTTTGAAATGCATTTAAGGGTTAGACGACTCTTAATCCTGGAGATGACCTAGTTCTTAATACAGTTAGCAATACCGCCCCAGGTAGACGTATATTCAAAGATTTATATCATATCCAGAGCTTAAAATATTCATCTTCATGAAGCAACTTCAGTCCGAATTTTGACAAACATCGCATGACTATTCAAAACATAGAATGACATAGTCAGACGACTACTCCACGAAATCATTCATTCGACTGTCACTGAATGTGTTTACTATGTGCAGAAAAAAAACATAATTAGCATTGTTTATGTTGATGTTTACCGCTGAAAGTGCCTCGCGGATGAAAATCGGATTCAGTCCTGTGTGATAAACCACTTTACTCATTTAAAACGTGTTCAGATTTCAGATAATTTATCAATTTGTAAAATGTGCATAAATATTCAATGACTAATATTCAACTGAATATTGACTGTCCAGAGCCGACTATGAATGCGTCGGAAGTGAACTGACAAATGAAGAAAAATAGAATTCACTAAAAAATTTCGAATATTTTACACTCTGATTCATATCGCTCATTCATATGATTCATATCACTCATAATCACTGTGAATCTCCTCAAATTATTAATGTAGATAGGCTATAGCTTTATAAAAGCCTTGGTAAATATCAATTTGTGCTGAATAATAAGTAATTTTGGCTTCCAACATTAAATTATGTAACTACAAAATTATAAGAAAATTCAAATTTCAACTAAACCATCCCGCATAATTGTGAACCATAATTGGATGATCCCTCAGATCATTTATGACTGTATATAATGATATCCCAACTGTTCTGATTGCTATCTAAACATATGATAAACTAACCATCTCATAAATGGTCTTCACAGTATGTTATATTGTGTTTGGCGAATCAAGTATATGGGTAATGGGCGGTTAAGTATAATTACCATATAAAAACGTTCATTTTTCAGTACATATTTTTCGATGCACAATACATGGTTTGGTTCATTTACAATCTCTTTTTTACAGATAAAACAATATGGGATGTAATCTGTACATGGTAGAATGATAAAAATAAAAAAAATACGCGCACCATATCTCTTATTTTTTATTAGTAGTGAAAGTATTAAATAAATTCCCCTTGTTTAAATAAAATACACCATATTTTCATAATTTATATATGTTTTATTAAAGTAAATCCGATGTATTTATGAAGTACGAGAAAACAATAGCACTTTATACTTTATTTTATACAGTAATCAAATAGCACTTCATACTGTTTTTTTCTGCAGGGAGCCTGGAAAACAGCCATCCTCATCTTACAACGTTGACTGCAAAAACGAAGAAAAGAAATATGCTTATGAAAAACATTGCAGAGTGTAATGTTTTCAAAAGAACTTACCCATAAACAGTTTTACACAAATATCAATTTGAATTTCCATTGTCTCGAACGAGGTCTAAAACTGATGGATGAATGGAGGGATGAATCTGGGAAATAATCAAGAAAATTATCGAGGAAATTATATTGTATTCATCATTGATCAAAATTTAAATTACTATAATGTCATTACCAAGATCATTACTTACCTTCCTTGGAAATTTTGGAGCAAAAAGCAATTGAATAAACCGATGAAAAACTGATCGTAAAATAATACATGACGCTGTTTCGATCGAAACTACAAACATGGCTGCTCCACGGAAAAACAACTCTGCCGTATTTCGAAATTTACGCACACTAAACCCAGAAAACAAACACCTATCGTATGTTTATCATTGAACGATATGATTGGTTAATGTATTCGTGGAATCACAATGTTGCTGAATCTGTTATCAGTCATATGGGTCATTCCATATGAAGTGACCGAGAAAAAATGCAAACGTGCAATCGACTTTCTTAGAATTGAATGAAATTTTGACCAATTGTTTATGTATGGGTTATACTCCAAAAACCAAAATTTCGTGGTGATTGGACCTCCCCACGATTAATAAGACCTTCCCCCTTTTCGGACAAATGTATGAAACTCATCATATTGTTTTGTACATATCTCTGGAACTGTGAGGTCTATAATGAATCTAAGGTAACCATTCGAAAGAAGATTTTTCAAGGAATTCATAAAAAAATAATTTGTTGGTGTGCAGTGTTGCCAAATGAACAATTTTTAAGTTTTTGTGTGAAAAATGCATTTTTTACCCAATGAGTATATTTTTATTCAGGAAATAACCTCACCAACGTGTTCTTTGACCATTTTTACATTGGAAAAGCTTAAAACCCCGAGGTACTATGTTCCGATTTTGAGATACAGGATTTTAAAAATGAAAAGTCCTTTTTTCACTGTAAACATTTTACTGATTTCCGAACATACACACATATACGCATTGACACATACATAACACACATACACAGCACGATTGGTTGCTTCCCCACTTACAGCATCGCGTTTGAAATTTATATGGAGATTAGTATGGAAAAATGTATTTTTTGCATTTTTGCTCCTAGCGGCTTTATTTTATCGTTAATTCAATCATCTGACTCAATACTGAGAGATGCTGAAGAATAAGCATTGCTGGAAATATTACAACGCTTTGAAGATTGATTGTTGAAATCATATGCAAGAAATCAATGTTTCTGCTAGCACTATCTGGTCAACTGTCCTTACTATGTCTGAAACTCGATTATGCATATGTACAACATGTGATGAATTTAGTTCGGAAAAGGTTTTGGAGGTTAACCGCCCTTCGGTGGGCTGTCCTTGTTAGACGGAAAACCATTTCTCTTTCCAGAATTTTCCATTAAAAATTAATCTGAATAACTACAATTTGTTCCTCAGCACTAAACGATTAAAATTTTTGAAATAACACTCAGTTGAATTATTAGTACACGTAGTTTGGCAGTTCTGGTAGAATAAACAATTTTGGTCGTCGTTCCAGCAAGGCTCCTTCTTCTGCAGATTCTGGAGATTTTCGGCATCCTTAGGGTCAACTATTAAAAATTAAAGCAATATGTCACATGGTTTACGAAAATCTGAATTCTCTAGGAGTAAAAAATGTAAAAAATATAGCGAAAGTATATTGGCCGTTAAACAGCAAATATTATCCATTTATTTTCAAAATTCAGCAAATAAAATCATTATCTCAAAGAAGAACATTTTTATGATGTTTGTTATTTGTCCACTATTTTCATACTTTGATAATATACACACACAGTTGACAATTTTTGATTACATGGTGAGTGAGAGCGAGCTCATGGCTATCGTCAAATCACATTTGCGTGCTGTGAAGTGTGGGTTTGATAAAGTAGTAGTAAGATAAAAAAATTCGTGGATAATTCTGCTCTAGTGGACTAGTATTGACATTAAGGTCTTCTTCTCCCTTTTATATAGCTACAAAATACTTTTAAAAATTGCATCCAACGTTTTTCGCCATTTTCAACCCTCTTACCTCCTGTCATAAATCACTAACCCTCTCCTTCTGTACGTACAAATACCATTTACATAATGATTTGCCTTTTCATACATTATTTTTCCACAATAACATAGTGAAAGACTACTTCCTTATGAGCTAATTTATTCTTACCTTTCTCGTACACTAAGTGTACCGAAAGGCTTTATGTTCACTCCAAAAACAATCTTTTTATAGAAGGCGGGAGACCCACAGTGTTGTATACCAATCGACTCAGCTCAACGAATTGAGGTGATGTCTGTGTGTGTGCGTAAAAAAGTCTCATCCACTATTTAGGGGCTTGCCCTTAATCGATTTGTTCGCACCATGTTGAATTTTACGGGAAATCCTGGCCCATTGTTTCCTATTAAAATTTTACTGGTTGGAATTATGGGCTCAAAAGTTATGGTCAAAATACTATTTCCATAATGCACGAGAAAGGCACCATTACCGTTAGGTAAATTAATCAGGGTTTTTTAGATAACCATATCGTTTCTAATTGCCTCTCGTATGTCTCTCCTTTGTTGTTTTTAAGAAAATGTTTGTTTAACGGTGATGAAATTCTTGTTTCATTTCTATGTCCCGTAACAGTAATGAAACAAGAACTTCATCAAGAACTCCTTCCCTACTGAGATACTGTATTCCCTAATCCAGATTGAAACACGAGTCTTTCGGTTCACTTAATCTAACGTTATTTTGTAAGAATATAATAGTATAAAGATTTCGGCTCCGTAACGCTCAACGGCATATGAGCCGAGAGCTTTCGAAACTAATAAATGTTTTATAAAATTTAAAAAAAATCTTTCCATAGCAGGTGAAATAATATAGTATCTATGTGAGTAATAGTTTAATAGTACGCTCTACAACAATACAGAAAAGCTATTCCTTCCAAAGTGACTAAGTTGCCAAGTACATTATTTTCTATTCAAAGGCTCAAGCTACATGTTTTACAATTTATTTGAAGGAAACAATTGTAGTGTCCGAGTTCTTCCGCCGAATCTTCGAATTCTTGGCAATTCCATAAAAGGCAAAGGTTCGGTATGCATAACAAAATCGTATGTGATTGATAAGTTCCATATGAATCATATAATATTCGAAACTCCATAACTCGAGAACGGCTCATAGTACCTTGGGGTTTCGAGTGTTTCTTATACAAAATTTTCTGGAGAACACGATGCTGGTGTTATTTTCCAAATAAAAATATACTCATTATACTTAAAACGCAAAAACAATAGAGTTGGCAACACTTCTACTCAAAATCGATATTTTTCTCAAAAAGTTTGAAGAATTCTCTTCAAAATGCATAAAAAGAAGTTATTTGTAGCTTAAAAACTGTCCGAGATATGAGTTGTTCAAAAATATGGTTTTTACAAATCGTCAAAAACGGGGGGTGCTCCCATTTGCCGAGGGGTTGTCCAATCATCAAATAAATTTGGATTTTTACATATAATCGGTAGATAAATAAATCCACGAAATTTGATTAAAATCGGTGGAAGTCGATTACAAGTGGTTCGGTCACTTGGTATGGAATGACCCATATATAATTTTTTATCATTTTATTTCAAAAGACAATCAAACACGGAGCATAAAAAATTGTAAAATATCAATAAATCATAAAATTATTATATATGGCATTGTAGATTAAAAATGTTGTACAATTTTAATTCTAGATAGATATACAATCATACTTTAAATTGATTGTGATATGAATAGTAACCATAATGGATAATTCATATTAATGGTAGTAACCGTAATGCAAAACGTTTTCAATTATGCGGGATCTCAAAACCAATATTTCAAGTACAAGTGAGGTTGTCGAAGTGCGTTTTTCAGTTGTATAGCCCTTTTACATTATTGTTAACCAGAGTCTATTATATATAGAGTTACGCAAAGAGTGAAGCCAAATCTACCTATTGAACTGTCAAACCGTCTACCCAGAGTGTAAAATAATCGAAATTTTTTAGTGAATTCTATTTTTCTTCATTTGTCAGTTCACTTCCGACACATTCATAGTCGGCTCTGGACAGTCAATATTCAGTTGAATATAAATCATTGAATATTTATGGACATTTTACAAATTGATAAATTATCTGAAATCTGAACACGTTTTAAATGAGTAAAGTGGTTTATCACACAGGACTGAATCCGATTTTCATCCGCGAGGCACTTTCAGCGGTTAACATCATAAACATAAACAATGCTAATTATGTTTTTTTTTCTGCACATAGTAAACACATTCAGTGACAGTCGAATGAATGATTTCGTGGAGTAGTCGTCTGACTATGTCATTCTATGTTTTGAATAGTCATGCGATGTTTGTCAAAATTCGAACTGAAGTTGCTTCATGAAGATGAATATTTTAAGCTCTGCGTCTACCTATCGAGCAAAGTAAACAAATGATTGTTGGTAAGGCGGAAGTATTGTTATCGCCTGATGATTATTATGGCGAATTAAAACTCATGAATTGAAACGTATTAGATTTGTTCTAGAAACAGCTTCAAAAAATTTCAATACACCCCCCAATAAAGTTGCAACAAGAAACTCACGTGTTTGCACTCTGTAGGTGACTTTGGTTATCGAATTAAAAAGCTTTAGAAGTGATCACTCCCGTGAAGTCACTTGAAGGGTTGAACAAAAATGAAAGTTTTCAACATAATAACAAGAGCATCATTCAGAATAAGAGTAATGGGCCAAACACAATGGATACGTTTGCGTGCGTTTTGACAGTTCTCCCATGGAAAAACTGTCAAAACGCACGCAAACGTATCCATTGTGTTTGGCCCATAAGAAGATCCTCTTTGCGCAACTCTCGCTTAACTTTTCAAAAGGTCCTAAGTAACATTTTTTTCATGAATTAATTTGAGTACTGCAATCAAAAGTTTTCATGTTGTTCTGTTGATTCCGCTATTCAAATTAATTCATGAAAAAAATGTTACTTAGGTCCTTTTGAAAAGTTAAGCGAGAACTCTATATAATAGACTCTGGTTTTTTCTTGCTTCCAAATTGCTGATGAGGATGTTTTTCAGCTTTTTTCAAGTACAATAAGGCTGTGAACTAGGGACGTTCCGATACTTCAAAATATCGATATTTGATTCGATACGATAATCGATATTACCGATATATTGGAAAGAAAATATCGATATATCGGAAAATCATATGATATTTCTAAAATGGAAATTTTTAGAATATATTTGGTTATTCAACTACTACCGTATTACCGTATTACCGTATTACCGTTTCTATTACTTAATCCCATATGCTTATAGAGTGTACTTGTTCAGTAATCATCGGCGGTGGCGTAGTTTTAACCGTTAGCGGCGTCATTTTTGGAATGATACTGACCTCCCTATTTTCCGTTCACTCGAAAAAATTAACTGAAGATTCGAAAATTTTGCTGAAATTCCACTTACAATTTTTCTGTATTTTTCCTCGGGTTATTCTGATTATTAACAACAGAAAATTCTCTTTTCCGAATCTCCACGGAAGTTTTTTTAAGGTTGAATTAATTTTTCGAAGGAAGAATATCCATTAAAATATGCGTAACTAAAAAAGGAAATTCTCTTAAACTTTCACGAGAAATTATCGTTTTGTTTCACATGAAACTCCCTTGAATTTCGGCAGGAAATTGTCTTCGATTTTTGCAGGCATTCTTTAAAATTGACGCAAAAAGTTGCATCAGAAAAAAACAATCAAAACTTTTATCAGAAACTCCGTAGAAATATTTTAAGGAAATTCTCTTTAACTCCTACGGGGCATTATTTTGAAGGAAATTTTTGTATGTTTTCCAATTCTTCTAAATTTCCATTTCCACAAATACCTTCCTAATGTCTATAGTTAATGCGCATAAGCCCCAAAATTTTATTCCCACCTTTGGGTTTCCGCGCCGAGCACTCAGCGCCAGACTCGGCGACAAGGAGATAGTCGTCAAGTTGGTACTCCTGATTTTTTGACAACTGATGTCGATTGGTTGTGTGAGTGCACCGGTGTCAAAAAATAGAGCTTTTAGCTGAAAATTTAATTGTCAAATGCACATTTTGACAGTAATATAGATGTATGAGTGAATAAAATGTGTAAATGCTCTATCGCGGAAGCAGTCGCTGAAGACAAGTGTCAATGATTTCAGTGACGAAACGAAAAGTTTCAATGCAAAAAGCAATAATTTATCTAATTTATCATAGGAACACGTCAAATATATATTTGAATTATTCGCATAAGGATTCAAGAACCAGCGGCGTGACAGATGATGCACAACACGCCGTCAATGCAAAGTGTCGAGTTGCCAAAACTATTTGTGACGGCAGCGCACACCTCACACCATCCGCCACCGAGAAAAATCCTCTGAACCATTAAAAATACTGCATTTCAGATCCGTTTCTAAGAATTTTCTTTCACAAAATACAATGCAATTGTTATTTTTGGGTTGCTTTGTTCTGATTCAATATATCGATATCGAAAACAAAAATATCGATATGACCGATATATTGAAAGCAAAATATCGATACAAAAATATCGGATATCGAAACAAAAATTTCGATATTCCGATATATCGGAAGTATCGGAACGTCCCTACTGTGAACCATTCCACCGATTCGTTTAACTTTTAGTTAAAATTTAACACTTCAGTGGTTATTTTCCCATTGTGGTTAAAATTTTACTCCGAAGCCGACCTATTTGAGTTTTGACAGATTGATAGTTATTCGGAACGAAATGGATTTAGCGCCAATTTTCTCGCGAACAAAGTTGAACTATTGAACTGTCAAATCTAACCATGCTCCGGAGCAGGGTTATTTTTAACCACGGCGAAATAACCATCGAACTGTCAAATTTTAACTAAAAGTTAAACGAATCGGTGGAATGGTTCACAACCTAAGGTAAGTAAATGAAATATGAACGTTAGAAATTGTGGAATCTGGTAGTCAATTGCTACCAGAATATAAATATTGCAATAATTGATAGGAAAATATTTTTGTGGTCGAACCAAAACAATAATATCCATGTTAATTTCGATGGTTGAAGCAACTTAAAATGCATATTTGATTTAAAAATAGTTTTCGTTTGCTTCAAATGTTACATTATGCTTGTTTCAAACGTGTTTATGTTTGGTGCTAGAACAAACTGAACTTTTGTTAGAATTTACCTCAAATATGTTTGTTTGTACCATACTTTTTTAAGTGATAGTTATTGTTTTTTTTTAATTTTCTGCTTAATACATCTATAAGTATATAAGAAAGGGAAACATATCACTATTGGGAACAATGTTAAGTAGTAGACATCATTAATTACGTGACTTGTTTTTAAGTTGAAGTCTTCCTTGGCAGTGCGATAAAGGCAATAAAGCAAGATCATGCTGCTGGTGGCTGGATTCGATCCCCGGTTTGGTTTAAGATTTTTTCTCAACTTCATTGGGCATGATAGTATCATCGTGTTAGCCTCATGATATACGGATGCAAAAATGATAATTCAACTTGGTAAGCTGCCATTTAATAAATGTGGAAATAGTATGGCGTGAGGCGGGAAATGTCCTAATAGGGGATGTAATGCTAATAAAAAGATGTGATTCAGTTACGTAACTACTGATGTCTATGGAGTTTTTTACAACTTCTCTCCTGCCCTCACCATACACACACTTTTTGCACTGCCCCAAAATCTAGGGCTTACGCACGCTGAATTTGTTCCAATATTGATTTATATATTCATTCCCAATAAAAAAATACATAGGGTAAAGTGCCCAATAGTGGACCCCCAACCAATAGTGGACCCCCAACCAATAGTGGACCCTTCAGCTATTTTTGCATTATTACAGCACAATCTAAACATTTTGCTAAGAAATTCCATCAAAAGAACCTACCTTACAGTCCTATGATTTGATTACATGCATTTGAAATGCTATGGAAAGTAAACTTAGATGAATTTTTAAAATTTTATAAAAAATAAACACGAGAGTGTCCATAATAGGAATATTTTAGGGGGTCCATAATAGGGAAGAAGAACGTCCCGAAACGGAACATAAAATTCAAATGAAGTGTCGACTATAGGGAAGCAATTTCTTATTATGGACCCCCAGGGGGTCTACTATAGGGCGAATTCAGTCAGACTTTAAAATGTTAATTTCAACGAATAACGTCGAGTATTTGCGTGTTTTATGTATGTATCGCGAAAACGAGATGCAGAGCTTGATATTAGATATCACGCAAAATTAATATTTTGGAAATTTCCACTCTTTATGCCAGGAAGAGCAAAATTTCGCTACTAGGGGGTCCACTATTGGGCATTTTACCCTACTAACTTTTTCACTCATACACCCACTGCCTTAAACATATATTTCAATAATTTCATAAATTCGATTTAGTAACATTACCGCACCAAACAAATGTTCTGTCAAACAATATTTCTGTTGTTGTTTCGCTATTTTTTTTTCTCAGCACAATTAGCACAAACTCTCAGGCACAGACCAGTAGTGGACAACTTTTATAGATGCATTAAGTTCATTTGGACTGGACTGAAACGTTTACTATAGAACCCCGCACATAGGATACGTTTGCCAAGGGAAATGCAACACAAACGCACATAGGGACATAGCCGCACATAGGACTTTTAACATAAATATTAAGTAGGATTCGTCGTCCACCGATGATCATTCGAAGACAGCGACAACCTGATAATGCTTGTTATAGATGTTATTATAGCCTCATTTTCCTTGATGTTCCAAATTTAGATCTCTTTCTCAATACATCAATAACACAAGACCTGGTTCCTCCTTGCATTTCAAACTTTGATAATGAATTGGAAATCAAGAGTAGCTTGTGCATCGCTTTGTTTACGTACGTGTGTCTTTCTTGCAAACATCGCATACTTTCGCAGGAGAATACATTTTTAACTGAATCGAATTCTGCAATCACGAGATACAGTCACTCTCAAAATTGAGCGTACAGTATGGATTAGTTGACTACATTCGAAAATTTCAAAGGAAATTAAATGGTTAGCTCGGTTGTTTTTAATGCATTTCAATAATCATCCCTTCCTTCAATGTATGCGTACATAAAATTGTTGAAAATTTTTCTCTAAAGTTCATTTATTTGAAAATAATCTGAAAATACGCCTATTAGATGTGACAAAATTGAGCGTACAGCTAATGTTTTCTATAAAATTTCTTATTATAAACACGATTAATGTATTTTAATAATGTTTTCAAGTTTATATTTATAATAATAAACATCCGCTACTTAAACATTCAATGTTTTGAAATTAAACCATGTTTTGGTCAAAATGGCGAACAAGTCAAAGGTAAGAACATTGCTATTTAACAATTCAATGCCTGTGGGCAAAATAAATGCTTTAATTTGTATGTTTCACCGGCATCGTATATTATATATGATAGATAATCGAAATCGAGCGAGATATACGATTAATTTGTCAAAATTCAGTCGGTAAATGATGAAAACAGATGGAAATATACAGAGAAAACGATAAATGTTAGGAATGACATAATTCAAATTTAGTATATCTTTAACTTAAATTTGTTTTAAAGCTCGATTATTGTCTCAGGTCTATCATTAAGAGTAATATTATTGAATCCAATCATTCACAGTCGAATTCTAAAAGTACAAGGTGCATGTTAAGGTACCGAACATAAAAACAGCTTTTCAATCCCGTAGAGCACTTCTGATTGAATATTGAAAAAACAGCTTAAAATCGTAATTTCATAATTAAATTTGGATTTAACTCCACGGTCTGTTACCATAAGGGATACAATTGGATGATTTCCATGTGGCGAGTAAAAATAAACTTTTTTAAGAGTTTGGCAGCTTATTTAATGATATCTTGGTGAATTTAAATGATTCAACCAAATTTGTTCATACGGTGACTGAGCCTTCAAATATAAAATGACATCTTATAATGTATCCGTGTGCTCCTCTTTTATTAATATTATTATTAATGAGTGTCCTGAGCTTATAAGCTACCTATACATCGACTTTTAAAAAAAGCTATACTTAATTTGAAATATGCTGTTCCCAACATTTGTCGTTTTCTTTGTATGTTTACATCTGTTTTCATCATTTACCGACTGAATTTTGACAAATTAATCGTATGTCTCGCTCGATTTCGATTATCTATCATATATAAGATACGATGCCGGTGAAACATACAAATTAAAGCATTTATTTTGCCCACAGGCATTGAATTGTTAAATAGCAATGTTCTTACCTTTGACTTGTTCGCCATTTTGACCAAAACATGGTTTAATTTCAAAACATTGAATGTTTAAGTAGCGGATGTTTATTATTATAAATATAATCATGAAAAAACAATATTAAAATACATTAATCGTGTTTATAATAAGAAATTTTATAGAAAAACATTAGCTGTACGCTCAATTTTGTCACATCTAATAGGCGTATTTTGAGATTATTTTCAAATAAATGAATTTTAGAGAAAAAAATTCAACCATTTAATGTACGCATACATTGAAGGAAGGGATGAATATTGAAATGCATTAAAAACAACCAAGCCAACAATTAAATTTCCTTTGGAATTTTCGAATATATTCATCTAATCCATGCTGTACGCTCAATTTTGAGAGTGACTGTATGCATCAGGGAAGTAAAATGTTTTCTTCCGTCACTAACCAGCAGCATACATGGTGCTATCCGTTCAATCTGTGGGAATATTGATTCAGATTGAGCTACATTTTTAATGAATATAGAATGAAGTGATGTCTTGAAGAAGACAGCCAAACTATTTATGTATCAGCAAAGGATACTAATCGAAACACAAAACATAATTGAACTTACCTATCGTAGTATTTATACAATTTGACCGAGAATTTGACAAAGGGGTCGGTCAACAATGATGTCACAGGTTTTAGGGGGAAGGGATCCAGGATCTAAGGTTTTGTGACACTACATATACTAGGTATACCAAAAAGCGTGACAGAGGGGGGAGGCCTAAGGGGAATCTAGATATCCCAAAAAATACAAAACATTTTGTGTATATTTCTGTTATATTGTGATATTTATAGGAGCAAATTGTACTTACTAGTTGGTAGCCGAATTCGTCATTATAATGGTGGTATTCCTGAAAAAGTGTTGTTTGCTGGTCGGACTTTCTTAGCATCGATTTTCGCAACGGAAATGAATAGGTCCACTTATCAAGTGTGGCAGACCAAAGCTTTTCGTTTTGTTAGAGCCACACAGCTGCTTCCTTCGCCTCCTTGCTAATGACGTCAGTCGATGAAAGTGAATTACTCTGGCTCTCGTTTAAGTGTTCCTCTTCTTTCCACTTTCGCTTAGCCGTTTTTTGCTTCATATTGACAATCCAATTGTAAAGCTTCCCGCCTGTATTTTTTAGAACCTCCTCGCGCAATGAAGTACAATTCCTAACAAAACAAAAGACATTTTTTATATTAAACTTAATAAAATGTAGAAAGTTGCTTACTTTGGTTTCGCCTTTAAACAAGGCTGTGGTGGAGTTGACGTATTCCTCGAGGACTCGCTCGTTCGTCTCGGCTCCTCGCTGTCAGTGATAGTCTGCCACAATCGCCACAAGTTCCTTTTGGCTGTCCTTCGACAATAGGCCCAACGATCCTCTTTGTAAAATCTGCTTTCCTGTGACGGTGGTGTCCAGCAGACGCGTAAGCGTAGCAGGAGAAAAATGCATCGAGCATGAACCCAAGCAACCAGAAGTTCGGATAAGAAGAGCTATTTTGGCTTAATCAGCTCTCATTTTAAGTAATTTTTTGTATGTAACGGAACTTTAAGTGAACTTTAAAGTTTCGTTAAGGATGCTTGGAACTTGATGTGAACCATAGTGAACCAATTAGTTCGGTTAAGAGTAAATTTAAGTAAAATCTGAACTTCTGGTTGCTTGGGAAACACATCCGTCGTTCTTTTCGGCGCCTATTTCTGAATTGCTTGATTTTTCGTGAACTTCATTTGCAGCTGAATTGAGGTGTATCTGATGACGAATTGGTAGTTGCCGTGGGAATTTGAGTGGGAAGAGTTTCATTCGAAGTTGAGGGGTTCTTCAAAAAAAGGGGCATAGCGACAATCACCGAACAGTCTTGACTAGTGACTTCGGGACACACAGAGCTTTGCGTGGGTGAATCGTTTTGACACACAACTTTATCTTGAATTGCTTCCTTGTCTTGCGCGTCACTAACATTTTTATGGTTCGTGCTTGTCTCCAAAACTACCACTTGTTCTTGAGAAAACTCTGCATCAGATGTGATTAATTCCTGTGACTCTAGCCAACATTCTTCAACCTCCACTTTTGAAAATCCGATGATATCGTGTCCCTGCAACATGTAAAACACTCTCCAGAGGTGAACCAGTCAAGAGCTGAAAGCCTCTTTAATAAAGAAAAAAAAAAACATGTAAAACATATTTTATAAGCTGATATTTAAGCTGCATATATAAATAATGTCAGCATGGTCTTGCGACTACAAAGCAAGACCATGCTGAGGGTGGCTGGGTTCGATTCCCGGTGCCGGTCTAGGCAATTATCGGATTGGAAATTGGACTTCCCTGGGCATAAAAGTATCATCGTTTGGCTACATGAGGCTACATGATATACGAATGCAAAAATGGTATCTTGGCTTAGAAACCTCGCAGTTAATAACTGTGGAAGTGCTGAATGAACACTAAGCTGCGAGGCGGCTCTATCCCAGTGTGAGGATGTAATGCCAATAAGAAGAAGTAGAAGAAGAATATAAATAATGTTTCTTACGTGTTCTTGTCTCCAGCTAACGATTCGTCGGAAAATTTCATCGATACTCCATGTCTGTCCCTCAGAGCTCCGAGTCTCGGCCAGCAACGCCACTAACTCGTCCTTCGATATATTAATCAAAGTGCTTGAATCAAAATTTTGACCTATATTATATAAACAATACGATTGAAAGCAATGATAAAAAATTGAAATGTTGAAAGATACCTTAAAAAATCCAGAACAAAACCTTTGGAAGATCCATTTCGTTGAGCACTATAGACGCAAGATCGGTCGTGGACGCCATTTTTTCAAAACTGCACGCTTCTTGACACGATTGCTTGCTTCCTTGTCTTGCGCGTCAATGACATTTTCATGGTTCATCCATTTTATGTGTACCATGTTATCGATTTTTGCTATTATACCTGACTTATCCAGCTTTCCACGCACGGTAATGGCGGCTTGTCGGTGTGTAAAAATCAATCGGTCACTGTACGTTTTGACACTAGCTGGAGGAAAACTCACCGGCGAAAAGGCCTTTTTTCCCTTCCCCTCATCCAGGAACGCCAGTGAGCTTTCCTCCAGCTAGTGTCAAAAAGTACAGTGACTGATTGATTTTTACACACCGACAAGCCGCCATTACCGAGCGTGGAAAGCTGGATACTTTTTATTTGTTTTGAAAGTAGCAGCTATAATTTATAAATATCGGATATAGGGGAAATGTTCCGATCTCCATCTCACTGTACATATTTCCATCTCATCGCTAAACAAAGAAATACGGCACCAAAGTCGTCGCTTCTTTTTGTCAACATGCGTGCTCACTGCTGAAAAAAATCACAAAAATAATAAACAAACTAAATTCCTTTCCATTGCTTTGTTTTTGATGGGATTGAAATAGGAGCTATGAGATGAAGTGGCGAACCGTTCCCCTATATTTTATATTTTCAAAAGTATTACTGTCATTTAGAATCGATAACTGATTCTTTCTGGTCATTTCATAAGTTTCTGCACATATAAAAACTATTGTTTTTTTAATAGTGTGATCGTCATGTGAAATCGAAAACAGTTGTATTTTCATTTTCAAGAGACCAACATGAAAATGTAGCGGGCTCCCGGTCATCTGTCACATTACAAGCAGTCATGATGGGAATGTTGCTTTGTTTTGAAATCTAAATTTCTAAATACATAGTCTTAATAGATCTGTGCAAATAACGATGACTAGTATATAAAATGATTATATTGTTCCTGATTTTCGAGTTAAAAGTAACATTATTGAAGAAGAAACAGCTTGTTTACAATAGTTTGATGCGATTTCATGAAATAAAAATCCGTGAAAATTTGGCGGAACTCCTTTCATTGTTTATGTTTTCTATGGATGTGGAAGAGAATTAAAAATGTAAATATCGCGTAACTTGTCTCAATGAAAATGAAAATCTCAGTACTGACCCGTACAACAACCTCACATATTTGTACCTGCATGAGTAGTGGCCATACATACCTATATAGCTTCCGAACATTGGAACACCATTTCTACATTTATTTATTGTTACTAAGTACTATTTATGTGTTAGGATCCTGCTTTCTAGCTATGAGATTTTGACGAAATTCTCATAATTAACTAAATTACCCAATACATAATGGGGACGGGCCAAGGATCGATCCCTTGATCTCCAGTTTATGAGGTAGACGCAGGTCACCAAGCTCATGAAACATGATTGGAAAAATGCATACGCAAGTTGTATGAATTTGATGTCTGTGCTTGCGATGTACGTAAGGATCGGTCAATAGTTCCAAATGGTTTAGTTACTGAAGAGCTTTCGATTCGATTGATACAAAAATAGCTACAAATCCAGCGTCAGATAATGGTGCTACAAAGTTTGTAGTAAAAACGTTCAAAATATTACAAATTTCGTGACAGACCCAAATTTTAGATTTTTATTTGGCACCCGATATCTTCGGGCATAGGCGCATCCACACGGAAGAAAAAAAGTACCCAAAATTGAGTATTTTTAAAACTTTTGAGTTATTTTTTCTCTTCTCTTTCATCCACTCTTTCTTTTGTTGTCAAAAACAAAAGAGCCAAACAATCCAACGACGCCAGTTCAATACGGGAAGCCAATTTTGAGTTTTATTACCTGAGGTCGAAATTGAATGAATTAAACTTACATTTGGGTAAATAAATTTTCCGTTGGGTGCTTTTTTAACATGGGAATAAAGGCAAACTATTCGACTCAATTTTGGCTTCCCGTACGGATGTTCGAGGTTGGGTGAATTAAACTCACTATTGGGTAGTTTATTTCTTCCGTGCACGTTCCGAGTCGTGGGTAGGACAACTAGGAAATGTCAATTTGGGTCGATTTCTGGTTCTAACATTAGCATTAGCTTAATCGATTCGCACAAAATTGTGGGTGTTACAAACCTAGACTTTGGTATGAGAGTAGCATCACTTCCATCCGATACCACAGAGGTGCAGAGAACTCTACGACCTCTCATAGGTGCCACGGGAGGGCTTAGAGCTGTTAGTGTGGAAGGTATAAAAGTAAGGTATTGGTAAGGGTTTGGTATGACCTGAAAAGCAGAACGAACTAAGACATACGGATTAAGAATGGCTTGCGATCGAACCCACGACCTCCTGATTATAGGCAGAAGCGGTAGCCACTATATCACTGAGTTTGTCTCCAAAATCGATGCACATTTTACCAACATTGCCGCTAAAAGCATAACAGTTACTGTTCCATATCCATCCATATAAACATGAGACGATATGCTTCAACTTCGTTATCTGTGGAATTGACTTGTTAGGCAGAGTTGAAGAAAAACCTTCACGCTAAAAGTCCAGCATACAACACATTTTGGAATTTATCCTGTGGAATGAGTTATTGTATTGACAAGTTATTAAATGAGTCAGTCATATCGAGTTCAGATTACTAAATGATCGAAAATATCCTTGCTTTAGACATCCTGAGCGCTTTGGGATTATAAAGTGTCTAAAGCCCTAAAGAACAATCAATACTCTATTCCGTTAGATTCCCAGCAACGCCCATGATTATTCTGAAGACTCCGATTACATGTTGTTCTTCCGTTGTTCCGATTACATATGTTCTTATCATAATCATATGGGTAGGACAATGCTTTATCTATCCCACCCAGGCAAATTTATGCGTAGGACATGTCTTACTTGTCGCACCCACTCCTGGCGCCACTGTCTTCGGGTAAGATGTTGTTCAACGTAAAAAAATGCTCGAAGTTGAAAACGTTTTTTTCCTGACGATCGTAAGAACTGAATTGAGAATGGATAGCCAAATCCCAAGGTATATTCACTTGGTTCTCTGTTCAATTTCGCATTTCACGGAGTAGCATTTCCAAATTGCAAACAATGCTGTACGACTTGTTTGTCATGCATGTACCTACCGAATAAGCCATCATAAGCGATACTGATGTGTGTGTATACTCTTGATGCATTATACCTAGTGTACATGAACTTTATTTCGTACCCATTAATGGACTTAAATACGCTTCAATTTTTGAACAATCCATCAGTTACAAGATTGCACTAGACAACTTCAACAACTAAATCTGAAATCTACACAAATATGGCTCAGGAAGTTTCAAATATGCAAATCAACGGTCCAAAGAAATCGGTTCCCTCTCTATTCAGACAGTGTGTCAAGGGTTTTGTAAGCAAGTTGGATCTCATCGGAAAGCCTGGCATGAAAATCGCCGAACTTCATGAGCTGCCGGCCGTTGTACTGACAAGCTTACTGGTGGAGATGTCGTGCAATCCTCTCTTGTGCAGTACACTGCACCGACAGCTAACGGATCCGGTATTGTTCATGAGAGTGTTTATGCACTGTGGCGAAGATAGAAAAGCGTTGGAGAAGTGTTTGGGTGCAGCGAGTCTAACGGGTAAGCCAGTTTTACCGGAGCTTGTGCGGAATTGGTGCAATGTGATGAGTGATGAAAGGACAAGCACGAATTTAGCATCGGCTAAGAATAGCTTTGAAGTGGCTCTTAAATTCGGAACATATCTACTGGAGACTGGTTGGTTTTATCTGAGCATTGAAGTCCTAGATATAGCGCTAGGTAGCATTTCGCCAACTACGGAAAGTCACATTTACTCAGCATCAAGGGTGGAGTGCATTCGAAAAATTCTTCGTGCTCAAACGAGTGCTTTGCTTAGGCGTGAAGCGAACGTGACATGTAGCATTTTATTGTCACTAATCAAAGACGTAAAAGATAACGAAACTCTCACCAAAGTATTCATGGAGGTAGCTAACCATTATTGCATGACTGATCGAGTTATTGAAAGTTTTTACTGGACTTCGAAGGCAATGGAACTGATCACTGGCGTGACACAAGCCGAAACTATCATCGGAATAATGCGGCTAAAAGCGCTATACTACTTTTCTTCTGGACAACACGAAGCCGGCAGCGTGATCATCGGTCAAGCCTTTCATAGAGGTCAGAGCACACCTGGTTATCATCATCCCAAACATCACGCCAGCACTTTGTATGCTTACGGAGTTTGCCTGCTGAACAGCGATTGCACCTGGGAGGCCATTCCCGTCCTGCTAGACGCCCTGGACTTCATCACTAAGCTCTACGGACCGCACACACCTCACGCTGCGTTTATCAACAGCTACCTGGCTTATGCGTTTCATCGACGTTCTGAAGACTCCGATTGGGCGGATATGGCGTACGAATACATCCAGAAGGCAATCGCTTTGGCCAAGGAAATCATGCCCGAACAACGACAGATCCTCAGTCATTTTGAGGGAATTCGAACCATGATATTGGACGAACGTTGCAGAATTCTGGACGAATTCGTTAAGAACTGGGACACACGGTTTGGTAATTTTCAGTTTTTCAGCGCTGCAGATACTACCAGCAGTAGCGCTTTGGTAAATCAAGAATGACGCTTTTCGAGCGGATGATTTATTCAAATGGAAGCGAACTGTATTTGAAGATAGCTAATTCTTAACCAGTGAAGATTATTTATTTTAATACATCAATAAATTCTTTTAAATCCAAAAGTTGTATTCTATTCTCAATTTTCAATGTAACGACCATTTTCGTCTTTTGTTCAATACGCGATATTCTCCTTCACGACTCCCAACGACAGATTTTGAAAGTAAAGTTTCAAATATCAGTTTTAACATTATTAGGTAGCAGAAGTTTAGCCATACCTGTCACGTTATGATGTTGGAATGGAAAGACTTCTGTTTGCGGCATACCACTCTAAAGCAGGCCTGCTCAACCTTTTTAAGCCACGGGCCAATTTCCAGAATGACCACTTGCTGGCGGGCCAGAAAATATTCGGTATATATTTTTTATATAGGTATTTTCAAAATTATTAATGTAAAAAACATTTTGTTTTTCAGAAAGGCAGACTTTTTTTTAGAAAAACCAAGCATGATTTTGTGGCGTTTGAACAAGTTTTTTTGTGTGCTTATTTTCTTTTCTTTTTACGTAACAGGTCTTTTGGTTGAGAATTGAGCAACTTTCCAAAACTCAACGAAAATTGATTTCACAATCGGTGATTAAATTTCGCAAGCAGATAGTGAAGATCAAAAATTACTTTTAACTGCTTTCATTCTTGATAAGTTCAGATGTTCACATGTATTTCTGAAGAGAGAAAATATCTTACAATAGATGTTTCTTTCTGAAATTGCGATTTGAGCTCGTTGTTGTATTGGAAGAGATTTATCTCCTTTTGAAACATTTCAGGTATTCACATCAGTGAACGATGTTAAGGAACTGTGTTCTCGTAAAGTAGAGAATATGCTTGAATATTTCTGTTGAAAGGCTTCGAGCTTACCAGCATATTTAACAGATTTGCGTGAACTGTTTTCTACAAGACTATAGATGTATCAGTTTGCGGTAATCCATTGTGCCAAATTTTTTTTTTTGTGAAAAAAGCAATGTGCAGCAATGACGAGCTCGGTGGTCTAGTGGCTACCGCTTCTGCCTTTTAAGCAGGAGGTCGTGGGTTTAATTCCAGGCTCGTCCCTTTCCTACTTTGTATTTCTATCCTAGTTCTTTCTGTGCTTCACGTTCTACCAAAACTATTCCTACTGTTATAACCTTCCGCACTAACAATTTCAAAATCTCCCGTGGCACCCATGAGAGGTCGTAGAGTTCTCTGCATCTTTCTTAAGTAGGTGTCCAACTAACCATCCATCCTTCCCCTTCCTCAGCATTCGCAAGGACGTGGCCAGGACAGATCTCGACTATTGGAGAGTGCATTGCTTCCATCTAAGAGATAGTGATTCGCCCCAAATCAATATCTATTGTAATGGATGGAAGTGATGCTACTCTCATGCAATAGTCTTGGCTTGTACCACCTACGAATTTGTGTGAATTGCTCAATGTTTATGCTAAAAAGCAATGTGCAGAAAAATCTCTCAAATTAATATTTGTGACTGATTAACAATCGATTTAATAATAAACAATTAAGAGACGGGCCAGTATAGGGCTAAAAGTCTCTCAAATAAAGACAAACAAATAAACAATTTGCTTTACTTTCCCTGAAAGTTTCATATTGCCCGTATTCGTTTCCTTCTTCTTCTTCTTCTTATTGGCATTATGAGGTATCAGGTATCAGAACGTCGGCTCAGGAGGCACGTTCCCCTCAATTTGGGAGATTTGTGCCATCGCCTTCACTGGCCTTTCTCATCATTTACCTGACGGAAAGGAAGTGAAAAGGGGAAAGGAAGAGGAAGTGAAGTTGGAAAGGAGAATGGAACCATTTATAGGAAAGCCAATTATGTAGACTCACACGCATCCAGCTAGGGACTAAAGAGACGTCAAAGACGAAACACAGAGTGCACTGTGAAAATCGTATAATGCGAATCCATATAGGTGGCAATTTGTTGAAAACTAAGTAAAACACATATTCATAACCCCATTCTTATTGAACCTCATGCTAAGGTTGAACAAGAGTAGCCGAACCCGAACGTCAAGAACGAAACACAGAGTACACTGTGAAAAACGCATAATGCGAATCCATATAGGTAACCTACACAAAGTTCATTGTAAAAAAACGTATAGTGCGAATCCATATAGGTGACAATTTGTTGAAAACTAAGTAAAACACATATTCATAACTCCACTCTTATTTAACCTCACGTTGAGATTGAACAAGAGTAACCGAAGCCGAACGTCAAGGACGAAACACAGAGTACACTGTGAAAAACGCATAATGCGAATCCATATAGGTGACATACACAAAGTACACTGTAAAAAAAACGCATAATGCGAATCCATATAGGTAACCTACACAAAGTTCATTGTAAAAAAAACGTATAGTGCGAATCCATATAGGTGAAAATTTGTTGAAAAACTAAGTAAAAAACATATTCATAATCCCACCCTTATTCAACCTCAAGTTGAGATTAAACAAGAGTAGCTGAAGCCGAACGTCAAAGACAAGACACAGACTGTGTACACTGTGAAAAACGCATAATGCGAATCCATATAGGTGACAACTTGTTGAAAACTAATTAAAACACATATTCATAACCCTACTCTTATTTAACCTCACGATGAGGTTGAATAAGAGTAGCCGACTATCTCGGAGAAGTAAAAAGTCAACTACGCCATAGCTCCGGTTAGCGCAGCGAGGGCTAAAATACTGTGTAGGGGGCCCTGGTGCTTCACAGGCTCCGTTTGCGGTTAGGTTCTTATTAGACCCCCCTAACCATTCATTCGTAGGCACGGTAAGCATAAAGCCGCATCACACCGAAAATTAATGGTCACCTGTATGATGGACTTTTACCACTGGAACAGGCAATCCGTAATGTTATTCTTAGCCAGATAACCAGCTGCCGACACCACACGGCTATCTAGGCTGTTCGTGGAGAGAAGTTGACATTGACTTTACGTCAACTCTCAATGTGGCCGAACAGCCGAACTTCTTCTTCTTATTGGCATTACATCTCCACACTGAGACGGATCCGCCTCGCAGCTTAGTGTTCATGAAGCACTTCCGCAGTTAACAACTGCGAGGTTTCTAAGCCAAGTTACCATTTTTGCATTCGTATATCATGAGGCTAACACGATGATACTTTTATGCCCAGGGAAAGCGAGATAATTTCCAATCCGAAAATTGCCTAGACCGACACTGGAAATCGAACCCAGCCACCCTCAGCATGGTCTTGCTTTGCAGCTTAAAGGCTTATTCAGTCTCGAGGTCGCCGTTTACGGAACCTTGTTGTTCCAGCTAACAGAACGTTATGTTATTTCAGTTCATTGTGCATTGGGATTTGTTACTTTCTTCGCCGGAAGTAAGTTTCAAAAGAGGCTGCATCGATGGATGTCTCATGTTATAAATAGTTAGATTAGTAGTAATAATTATGTTTTATTAAGAAACTGTGTATAAGGACTGTTCCTTAAAGTAAGTGGACACCTTTTTATGAATGGTTCAAGGTTAAAACTTACGAAAAATTCGTAATTTTCGCTCTGTGTGTAAATAAATTGATTACTTTTGCAGCACACCTGAATAATTTGGAAAAACCTTAGAAATTCCGAACGATAGGTCGGATCAGTTTATCAACTCGCAGATTAATTCTGCACAAACGGTACAGTGCATTTTGATGGACGACGAGATATACGTCAAATTGGAACACCAGTACACTTCCAGGGCCACATTTTTTCAACGCTGAACAGAGGACAGATGTGCCTGATGACGTGCGATATATCCGAACCGAAAAAATTGGGGAAAATATTTTGGTATGGCAAGCAACTCCGTATTTCATAAACAACGGTGGAAATTGAAGAAAATAATGTATCAAAAACGACTTCTAACCATCTACCGAAAGCATACGGATCCTTTATTGTTTTGGCTGGATCTAGCATTGGCTCATTACGTTTCTGCTACGTTGGAGATGCTGAAGAAGGAAAAAGTCGATTTTGTCGAAAAATGCCTAAATCCACCAAACTGCCCTGAACTGCGTCCTATCGAAAAATACTGGGCAATAATTAAGCGGCATCTTAAGGTAGATGGGAGAGAAGCAAGCTCTGTTGACTGCTTCAAGAAAATTTGGTCTGCGGCACAATGAAAAGTTACGGAAGAAGTTGTGCAGAATCTAATGGGAGCTGTCAAGAGAAAAGTTCGAGCATTCTTCAGAAAAGAGAAGTAAATATTCAAAATCACGTGAATTCGTTCATATGTATGTTGATTGTCATTTATATAAAGCAACCTTATGAATTTATTCCAAAATAAACATGTTCCTTTGAAAAACAGGTGTCCACTTTCTTCAATGAACAGTCCTTAGTATGCTAAATCGGAGGTAGTAATTATCAAAAAGATTGAAATTAAAATGAAAATGAAAGTCCATTCCCACATGAAATCAGCAAATTTAAACCACCGTAGATTTCCATTAACAACAACAAAATGTTATAACTCAACTCTGACTAGCTTGCAATTTTCTATTTCCATCCCGTCCAGAATCATTTATGTGTCCGGTCTCACACACAATTCGCCCACGGCACAACTGCATCCCGGCAACCAATCGCTTTGCTGCGACGCAACCGCTGCGCTACTGCCGACCCTCATAATGGCGGTGATCCTCTTCTGACGGCGCGTTGAAAACGTTTGGAGTTTTGCTCTAGTTTTCCGAATTTTCCGCTCTTATTATTCCACCTTCGCGCGGTCTTCTCGCACGGGGGCGCAGAAAATGTACGTCGCTGTTTTGCGTTCCTCACTCCCACGCTTGTAAGGCGTGTTTCGAGATCGTGCACAGCAGATTTCCCCCAGACGCATATTCATTGTGAAAACAAAAAAACCTTAATTCCCAGTTGAAAAAAAAATCCACGGCCGTGCAGGAACATTTCGCGATGCTATATATCGAGGTATATATCTAATATTTTAATTTTTTCATCGGTTCTTCGTAGACCGCTTATAATTTTAAGACAAACGGTGAGCCTGTTTTTTTCTAGTTAAGGTAAACAAATGTTTAATAAAAACTAGTTGACCTGGCGAACTTTGTATCGCCAAAAATTGATCAATTTTCTGATACAAGTTTTTGCGTTCACAATATGTTTAGAATACAAATCGGTTCTTCGGAATGATTTTTCATTTTTTTACAGTTTGATCATAACATATTTCTTATTAATTAAGACTAAGTAAGCATACAAAAAAATGCACAAATCGTTCTTTCTAATATCAAATGATAATGCCAACTTCGTGTTATATTATACAAATGATTAAGATTTGAAATTCTCATACAAATGTACGAAAAACCATTGCATCAAAGAGATTGGATTATGATTTAATTTGTTTTTCACAATTCATTGTGTCTAGAGATGTCGCAAATTAATCGATTACTTCGATTAATCGATTCATCGTTGTGACAATCGATTAATTTTGAATCGATTATTACCCAACGATTAATCGATTCAATAATCGAGATGAATCGTGAGTAATCGATTTGTTATTAATCGATTAATCAGAATTTTACGACATCAAAAGGATGTCGAAAATTAATTGATTATTTCGATTAATCGATTCATCGTTGTGATAATCGATTAATTTTGAATCGATTACTATACAATGATTAATCGATTCAATAATCGACAAGAATCAAGAGTAATCGATTAGTAACTAATCGATTAATCGGGATTTTACGACATCTCTAATTGTGTCGTACCGCTCAAAATAAAATCTACTCCTCCGTTCATTTTTAGTCGCAACAAAAAAAAAGAGCGAGATAGTCGCCTAAGAAAAACATACCTCCAGAAAAAAGCTACCTTGATATTTAAGGTCACTCCTGACGGAATCCAAGTTCCAAAGTGCTCGCGTTTTCGGGGGCACACCACTCGAAGCGGAAAGCAACGCACAACTGTCATTTTTGTTGATTTAATTTTGCTGCGTCGCAGCATGCGTGGAAAAAAAATTATTTAATAAAAATGACAGCTGTGCGTTGCTTCCGTATCGAGTGGTGTGCCCCCGAAAACGCGAGCACTTTGAAACTTGGATTCCGTCAGGAGTGACCTTAAAAAAAATTGGCCACCACGGGGTGGATTCTGACAATAAATGCTTTGATATCACGTGCTATTTGTACTGCGGATAAATTTTACACATCTATGAGAGCCTTGGAAAATGATCACAAAAGTTGTCATTTTATTGCAAGGCACAATAAATAGAAGAATGAAACGAATAAAAACTTGCAAAACTTGGGTTGTCTATTCTTGAATGATGCGCGGTCGTACAAATGGCAACTTTGTTTTTTATATCCAGTATTTTGCGCTCGATAATGGCGGCGTGAGTTCCTATAAATATGACATTCAAGAGGTAGAAAACATTGGAACTCATCTAGTTTGCCTTGAACGTATGAACATTTCTAGAGTGAATAATTAAATGTCAATTTCAATTTCAGGTAAATGGCTCTAATCTGGTAAAGTACATTGGGGGAAGTGTAAAAATCCACTCGAAAAACTGGAATTGTACATACTTTACAATTTTTAACACACCATTACATTGTGCAATAATATGCTTTGATACTCACACTAATACTATGTTAAAATTTGTATAATACATACACTAACACAGTTAACGCTTGAACTGTCATTTTAGGTTTCGCGAGAAGTTGATTTTTGCATTCATAAAATCAATTCTTATTTGCACACATTGTCCATTTTTCCAGTGAATTTGATTCACAGGTGATCATTTTAATACCTACCTGGATACCTGGTACCTGGTTAGCTACAGCGTCGATACACCTATGCCTGGCGTATTGTAGAGCTCCATAATCGTCGATCTTGGGCGATGTTCCTCCAGTTTTCCCGAACATTCAGAGTCCCCAGGTCCGATTCCACCGCGTGCAGTCAGCGTGTTCGTGGCCTTCCACGAAGTCACCGGCCCCTATCTGGTTCTCTGTTGAATATTGTTTTCGCTATTCTTTCTTCCGAAATTCACACTAAGTGACCAGCCCACTGAAGTCTGCCGTATTTTATATAATTCACAATATTTTCTTCTTTGTATACTTGATTCACCTCATGATTCATGCGTCTGCGCCACACACCATTTTCTAGTTTCCCTCCGAGTATTGTACGCAGCACTTTTCGCTCGAAACCCCCAAAAGCTCTCCGGTCCGCCTCTTTTAACGTCCATGTTTCATGTCCATAAAGGGCCACTGGTAGAATCAATGTTTTGTATAGAGCAAATTTCGTCTGCGTGCTGCGAGACCGAAGCTGGTTACGTAATCCGTAAATGGCCATATTCGCAGCAGCAATACGTCTTTTTACTTCATGGGAAACTTCATTGTCACATGTCACAAGCGTTCCAAGGTAAACAAATTCTTCAACAACTTTAAACACATCCCCATCAAACACTACCTCAGCACTAACACCACTAGGTCTTCCTCTATCTCTACCTGTCACCATATACTTTGTCTTGGTAGAGTTAATTGTTAAGCCTATCCTCGCCCTCTTCAGTGGGACAAAAGCCTCCACTACTGCTCTGCGGTCGATACCAATGAGGTCGATGTCGTCCGCAAAGCCCAGGACCATATACGACCGTGTGATGATGATCTGCTAATAGCGTTCTCGAGTGCAATGTTGAACAATAAATTCGAAAGTGCATCAACCTGCTTCAATCCGTCTAAGGTCACAAACGAGGTTGACACTTCGTCTGCAATCCAAATACTTGATTTAGAGCCACCCTGCGTTGCACGTATCAGTGCGCTGCTTTGAAATTAATAAACAGATGGTGAGTATGCAAGTTGTACTCCCGGAATTTATCAAGGATTATTTGCAGGCTAAACATCTGATCCGTCGTTGATCGGCCCTCACGAAAACCTGCCTGGTATTCGCCGACGAAGGACTCATCATGCGGTCTCAGTCCGGTCAACAGGATACGCGACAGGATTTTGTACACCGAGTTCAAAAGCTCTGTAATTGGCACACTCTAGTCTGTGCCCTTTCTTATATATTGGGCATATGAGGCATCCAACCAGCCGGCTGGTCATCCAACCAGCCGCCGGCAGTTGTTTAGCGCATCTTTATGCGAACTCAGCGCACCACTTCCGAAGTTGGGCAAGTTATCTGTATCTCGAGAAAAATCCCACTTCGGTATAAAAGCGTACTAACTTTGTTTCGGATAGACAATACAATGGTTTGCTTTCGCCGAACATCTAAACATAATTGTCTACCTTACGGCTTCCACACACCATACACCATTTTCTTCATAATTTTTCAAGAAAATGATTCAATTAGTGTATGAATAAAACGAATATCATATTCCCGCTTCTATTTAGTTCTATCAGCATTCGCACCAATCATTTACAAACATTTTTTCATGTAATAATAAAAAGATAGAATGAACCGTTAATCATAAACTTTTAACATCACTTCGTGTGAATAATTTTAAATATTCATCTGTAATATGATACAGAAAAAGTTTTTTTTCCAACTCAGGAAGTTGGAACACGTGAGAATTTTGAGAGGATTCGCAACAGCTGATATAAAGTGGAGAAGTGGAGTCAAACGCCCGTACCAAACATGAACTTTCAATGTAGGCAGCGTTGAAAAACAAACATCCTATAATTTTATGGATGATGACGTAATAATATCAGGTAGTAGGCAGAGATCGTACCAGTGTTCGTACGTTTCGTTTCTGTGAGACGAAAACAAGCGATTTTTAGGTCGAAGGAGAATCTTTTTTCAAAGTCTGTGACGAAAAACATCTTTCACTCGCTACTTTTTTCTCTAGAACAAGCCTGAAAGATAAATGGAAATCGTGTCTACTTGATAAAATTCTTCTCTCGTTTCATCATTCTTATGTCTCAATCATTTTTCATGAAAATTTTGGTGAAAATTTATATTTTTTTTTATCGTAACGGGATTCAGACCCAGAACATTAACACTGGGTTACGCTCATTCTAGCCACACCACCACATCGACTGCTTGTTGGACATAGGTTATTTGATCCATGAAGGCTACTCATGTTTGCATTAGTGAAGGCATGAAATGGATGAAGTAAGTAAGAAAACGAGCAAATTAACTTTTCGCAACACAGACAGAGAGGAAAAAATATTATTATTATTATAATCTTTATTAAAGAGGTTTTTAGCCCAAGGCTAGTTCACCTCCGAGAGGGAAAAATAGTTATCTCTCATCAATACTTTTTTCTTTCCCGCAAAATGATTTCTCGTCGAAAATCTGCGTGAGTGAGCATCCTATGCTCGTGTGAATAAGTGAGCATTGAGATTCCTGGTTCTTAAGGTGATTATACAATCAAGCCATGTGGTGAATTTCAAATTCACCACACGGTTTTCTACTCCTATTGTCAAAAGTTCAAAACCAGCGTAATATTTTTTGTACAATACTGAAATTAAAGTCGATTGCTTAGCATGAGTAATAAAACGATCTACAGATGTTGTGATTCCCATGGGCGTTGTTGTTCTCTCAATTCGTGCTCTTGAAAAATCACTAGAAAAAGCACGTGGTTCCCAAGATGGCCGATTTGTGGCTTTGTTGTATAACCACCTTAATGTGTGTGTGTGTGTGTGTCATCCTCTATCCCTCACCCAGCTGGGGGTGTTGGTCAAGTAGTACTACGAATAATTTGATCGTATCTCATGCTCCGTAATGGTGCCCTTTTCGTTATGAAGACTAGTGCTGTAAAAAGGAATCACTGCTGAAGCAAGAAGGCTGTTTTCAGAGAGTGTAGGGGATGGGGATGCACTAGCTAACCATAACAGGTACAGCAAAACATCACAAGGACGCCCTTATTCGTACTGACTACTCAGGGAGTAGAAGGTCGAGAAGAGTCACCGCTGCCAACCAAAGCGTGAACCGGATACCTGGGACTCCCACAATATCCGCGGCGATAGTAGTAAACGATGCCCTGTACGTATTTAGTTTGCAATATATGAGATATCAAAAATATAATACAATTAACTCTCTAATTCCCAAGATCGCCTTTTGACTGATGTTTTAGTATTCAAATAATTATAATTCATAATTCATTTTGTTGACATTGAAGTCAATCAATGTGAAGTATTTCAAAGTAAATTGAAGCTTAATTAGAATATCATAGCAATTTTTATGAAATGTTTATTTCGTGAGTTGGTTTTATTTTTATTTTTTATTATTCAATTTGAGGAGTGGAACAGTGGAATATTGGTGGTTAGTAGAGGAAGTAAAAAATGGTTTTGAGCGGATACGGACATTTGGGTCTTAGGGCCGATTTCTTCACCTCCGCTTAGTGCTTAAACCAGGTTTAAGCGTATGGGTAAGCACCGCTTAAGAGTTAAGGTCACTCCTGACGGAATCCAAGTTTAAAAGTGCTCGCGTTTTCGGGGGCACACCACTCGATACGGAACCAACGCACAACTGTCATTTTTATTATTTCACGCATGCTGCGACGCAGCAAAGCTAAATCAACAAAAATGACAGTTGTGCGCCGCCTCTGAATCGAGTGGTGTGCCCCCGAAAACGCGAGCACTTTTAAAATTGGATTCCGTCAGGAGTGACCTTAAGCGGAGGTGAAGAAATTGGCCCTTAGAGGGTTAAAGGTAACAATTGGAACTTTCTCACCAAATTCAAGTGTCCGTTTGATTATTCTCTATCAACCAGCTGCGCAATTCAGCAGGACGCCAACAACTACGACTACAGAAACGATTTTTCCGGCGATTTTCAGTAGATGCTAGGTAGTATAAGTTAAGGAGTTCGTTTCAAGGATGTGTCCTTTTTGTCATTAATTGGTAACATTCTTCGGCTGTGTGCAATCACTATGTCAGCTATAAAACTGTTTCTCCTTCCGGACGCGAAAAACTATTCTTGATTATCACTTAGAGTGAGAAAACTATACTATATATACAGGAGGAAAAGCGGGCGAGAAAAAAAACGTAACAGAAAAATCTTGTGTCAACCGTTCGCGGCGAAGCCTACTCGATGTTTATGCAAAATACCAAGCAAGTAATTGCCTAGAATAAGTTTTATAATCGGCTTTGCAATGCTCCTGAATTGTTTAAGCTTTGGAAAAAAATAGGGTATCGCACTACAAGAACAACACAACTGCCATGGTTTCAATAAGCAGTAAATTTCAGCCAATAATTTACATTAAGCAATTCGTTTGAAAAATGAAGAACATGTAGCCTTTTTGCAATTGCAGTTTTTAATACAGTTTTCATTTTTCTAAACTTGTTCACTTGCAAATAAGCTAAATATAAATAATCGGATAATATAATACGATTTTTGATTAGCATGTTTCCAGGTAATCGTGCTTTTGGGGGAATCTAGAACGCACTCTCACAGATAGTGTGCGTGGTAGCATCTTACATACAATCAATTAGAATCCACGCTCAATAAGATGTTTTGATTTTGTCCATTTGTTTGCATGCTGCCTTTATTCAACGCAAGCAAAACTGCTTGTAATACAAACAGCAACCCATCCTTATCTTTCGTATGTCCAAAATCAACAATCTTCTTCTTCTTCTTCTTCTTCTTATTGGCATTACGTCCCCACACTGGGACAGAGCCGCCTCACAGCTTAGTGTTCATTAAGCACTTTCACAGTTATTAACTGCGAGGTTTCTAAGCCAAGTTACCATTTTTGCATCCGTATATCATGAGGCTAACACGATGGTACTTTTATGCCCAGGGAAGTCGAGACAATTTCCAATCCGAAAATTGCCTAGACCGGCACCGGGAATCGAACCCAGCCACCCTCAGCATGGTCTTGCTTTGTAGCCGCGCGTCTTACCGCACGGCTAAGGAGGGCCCAATCACTCGTTCCAAATGGGCTAAGAAAACATCCACCTGAGAGCCGTGGTGGGGGACAATGGGTCAACATTTGGTCCATTTCGCTCGAGACTTTTGTAAACCAATTTGTAATGAGATATTGTGGACATTTCTCGTCGTTTTTTTTTGCTGTTTGGCGTCAAAACCAAAAGTAAGCAAGCAGGCTGGTGGAATAATTTTCGTTGGAACGGCAATATATGAAGATTTATAACAATCAATGTTCTCAATCGCAGCATATTAGGCCAAGGTTTGAGCCATATACCCTAGATGCGGAAATTCGTTTATTATAAAAAAGAGGTGGAAGACCTCAATCGAAAAATAAGAACTTTTTTACGAGAACCAATCTTACGAGATGAACCAGCTATATGTTGAAAATTTCAATACTAATAAAATAAATGAGAACTTTTCCAATTTCTGATGAAAAATTTCTGCGATACTATAATTAAAAAAGCGACAAAATGATTTATATTTAGTTATTACCAGCTTGGTCCATGGTTGTGCAGTTTGCGGAGGGTCCTCAAATCGTCCTCCACCTGATCGATCAACCTTGCTCGCTGTGCACCTCGACTTCTTGTTCCCGTCGGATCCATTATGTCGAGAACTATTTTCACTGGATTACTGTCCGACATTCTGGCTATGTGCCCGGCCCACCGCAGTCTTCCGATTTTCGCGGTGTGGATGATGGATGGTTCTCCCAACAGCTGATGCAACTCGTGGTTCATTCGCTTCCTCCACATACCGTCCGCCATCTGCACCACACCATAGATGGTACGCAGCACTTTCCTTTCGAAAACTCCAAGTGCGCGTTGGTACTCCACGAGCATCGTCCAGGTCTCGTGTTCGTAGAGAACTACCGGTCTAATAAGGGTTTAGTAGATAGTCAGTTTTGTACGGCGGCAAACTCTATTCGATCGGAGCGTTTTGCGGAGTCCAAAGTACGTACGATTTTCTGCCATGATGCGTCTCCGAATTTGTCTGCTGGTATCGTTATCGGAGGTCACCAGTGAGCCCAACGCGATATTGAATAGCAGACACGAAAGACCATCACCTTGCCGTAACCCTAAGGCGTTTCAGAGGGACTCGAGAATGACCCTGAAACTCGAACTACGCACATCACCCAATCCATCGTTGCCTTGATCAACAGTATCAGGCTATCCGGAAATCCGGTTTTGTGCATTAGCTGTCATAGCTGGTCCCGATCGATTGTATCATATGCGGGTTTGACGTCGATAAATAGATGATGTGTGGCACGTTGTATTCGCGGCATTTCTGCAATACCTGACGTACGGCGAACACCTGATCTGTAGTAGAGCGTTTACCCATAAATCCCGCCTGGTACTGCCCCACGAACTCTCTTGCAATTGGTGTTAGTCGGTGGCATAAAATTTGGGAGAGTACCTTGTGATCGCGCGGTAGTTGCTACAGTCCAGCTTATCGCCCTTTTTGTAGATGAGACACACGACACCTTCCATCCACTCCTGAGGCAGAACCTCATCCTCCCAAACCTAGGTAATTACCCAGTGCAGCGCTCTAGCCAGTGCCTCACCGCCGTGTTTAAACAGCTCTCCTGGTAGTTGGATTTCCTAGAGATTCGGAGCCGGAAGTCGCATATCCTGCGCGCGAGCTTCTAGATTCATTACCATACCGCCACCGTTGTCTGCCATATCGCCATTCACGTGCTCTTCGTAGTGCTGCCGCCATCTTTGGATCACCTCACGCTCGTTTGTAAGAAGATTCCCGTTTATGTCCTTACACATATCCGGCTGTGGCACGTGGCCCTTACGTGAACGGTTTTACTTCTCATAGAACCTTCGTGCGTTATTAGCACGGTACAGTTGCTCCGTCTCTTCACGGTCTCGAGGGAAATCTAGTTTTGTCTGTTTCGCGCCCGTTTGTATCGTGCCTCGTTCGCCCTCGTCCGGTGTTGCAGAAATCTCGCCTATGCTGCATTCTTCTCCTCAACTAGCTGCTCACATTCGCCGTCATACCAGTCGTTTTTCTGATCCGGGAGCACCGTGCCTAGTGCAGTGGCTGCGGTGCTTCCAATGGCGGATCGAATATCTCTCCAGTCATCTTCAAGAGACGCTTGTAGCCGCCCAATGTTTAGCCGCGGCAGACGACTCCGACGCGTGTTGTACACCGTCGAGAGTTTTGAGCGCAGACATACTGCAACGAGGTAGTGGTCGGATTCAATATTATTACTGCGGTAAGTGCGTACGTTCGTGATGTCGGAGAAGAATTTGCCGTCGATTAGAACGTGGTCGATTTGGTTTTCCGTTACTTGATTAGGTGATTTCCATGTGGCTTTGTGGATATTCTTACGGGGAAAGAAAGTGCTTCGGACTACCATTCCGCGCGAGGCTGCAAAGTTTATGCATCGTTGGCCGTTGTCGTTCGATACTCCTACCTGAGCGTTCATGTCACCGATGACGATTTTGACGTCCCGCAGTGGGCATTCATCGCATGTCTGCTCCAGCTGTGCATAGAACGCTTCTTTCTCGTCGTCGGGTCTCCCTTCGTGTGGGCAGTGCACGTTGATGATGCTATAGTTGAAGAAACGGCCTTTTATCCTCAGCTTGCACATCCTTGCGTTGATTGGCTGCCACCCGATCACGCGTTGGCGCATCTTACACAAAACTATGAAGCCGGTTCCCAGCTCGTTGGTGGTGCCACAGCTTTGGTAGAAGGTAGCCGCTCGATGCCCGCTTTTCCACATTATCTGTCCTGTTCAGCAAATCTCCTGCAGCGCCACGACGTCGAAGTTGCGGGGAGGTAATTCATCGTAGATTATCATGTCGCAACCTGCAGAAACCTAGCGACTTGCAGCTCCAGGTTCCAAGCTTACGATCGTGATCCTTTATTCGTCGCCTCTAGGTCGTTGCCGATTATACCGAGTCGTAATATCTTCTATGTCGTTCGTAATGGTTGTTTTTAAAGGCGGCTTATTGCGCCTGCGCAAACCTCTTGTCTCGTCGAAGGGCCGTCGTATCAGGTCTAATACTCTCGACAAAATGATTCTCTCGTTATTTTGTATGTGTATTGCTACCCTTGGAGATATGACTCGCGTTTTGCGAACAATTTTCAAATGTCTAATTCGTGCGAACATCGTATCTCGGGTTTTGAACATGACCCTCCGCACGAAAAGAAATCTAACATCTTATAGCACCATTTTTATTTTCTTCCTTCATTTCAGGCTCCGGACGTTGGCAAACTGAACAGCTTGGGCGAGGTGCTGCAGCAGAACGACATTAAACATAAAGTGTGGATCGAACAGCCGGAAAACATTCCCACCTGCATTGCACTGAAACCCTACCGGAAGGAGGATGTTCATAAGTATGTTAAGAAATTTAAACTTCTTAGTTGAGCTCTGGTCATATACCAAGCTATATAATTGAGGTATATGATAAGTTTTCATAAAGGAGTACGAATGTTTGCAGCAAATGTTAATAAATATTCCGAGTTGATTGCGAAGAAAAACGACAAGAAACAGAACAGTGTCAGTGCGTGGTTTGAAATCATTTATAAATTGTGTAAAACGAATTGTGGTCTGGAGGTTACAGAGGGGGGTTCGATGAAGTTGGTATGCTTTTTCATCTTGCACATTACGTAACAAGTCGACTTTTTTTTTAAGATTTCGGAACACCCAGCAGCGATATAATTATTTCGGGAGACGCATTTATATCGCGAACGTCGCACATGCACATTTTTCGTTATTCTGTTATTTTGCCTTTCTGTTGGAACGTAGAGCTCGGCGCTATGTTTGTGACCTCCCACACAATGCGACATTCTTTTGCGTGATTCATTTTTATTTTTGCGTATAGATGTGCCAGCTAAAATTATTATGGTTTCACTAGCTAGAACATACCGAAATAATATATTTTCGTTAATATTGACTTCACTTGTAGGATAGATTGGGACTTTAATAAATAGATTTAAAATGTTCATGGTTATGGTTATTCGATCTAAATTTATATTAGTCCAACATTGTGATCTCCGGGGTATTTTCTCCAGAATCTTATGCATGTGTAGGGCCTAATGTTCAATAATTCTAAAATTCTCGGTTTTTTATTTATTGAAATATGTTGCATTTTGAATCATTTTTCAAAACAACTTGTTTATTTCCTTTCAAGTTTAGATTCGTTACAGGGACCGTTGTGTTTCAAGTCTATTAACATACTGCTGATTTCTTATTCAAGTCAATCCATGCTTTGAATTTAGACACCCGCGTGTACACATCCGGCAACCCGAATGCGCAGACTTGAGCTCCGTAGTCTACTAATCCCACAAGCTCGCCGCCACAAACTAGCGGACCACCAGAATCACCCTGTAAATAAATAATATTATCAATAATTATCCTAATACGTTTTGGAAAATACGGCTTACCATACAAGCACCTTTTCCAACTTTTGTGTACGTACAAATCTGCTTAGGATGTACTTCGGGCCAAAGATCTCGACATTTTGCGTTGCTAATCGTTTTCAACGTGACCTTCTGTAAATCCTGTGGCTCTGGACCGATCCGTTGCGACGTTGTGTAGCCCCACCCAGATAAAGTGCATTCTACTCCTGCACCTACCTGGTTGTCGGAGTACGTAATTGCTGTTACATTGGGTCCAAATGTGAAATCTTCTACAACATAGGCTATTCCGATTTCACTCTTTTGCGTCGAGAGAAAGTCCGAATGAATTAATGTCCTGGAAACCATATGCCGCGTTCCTTTGCTTCCATTATTGCGAAGGTCGTTCGTTCCGACTACCACCGAAAGATTGGCAGGCTCGTGTTTATGTAGGCAATGCACAACCGTTAACACAGATTTCTTGGAAATAATAGCGCCTCCGCAAATGGGCACCCATGCTAGCTGCCCGGTCTTGCTGGATTTGGTCCAATGTTGCAGAGATACTTGATATGGAATATGCTCCTCCGCTTTTTGTCCTCCAACAATTTTGGCACCATTTCCTGAAATTTAGAAACAATTTTAGGAAATTAAAACGATCCGTAACATGTGACCTGAACATGAACCATTGACAGTTACTACAGTCAGACTGTACATCAACAGAACACCAAACAGTGAACTACGTAGGGTTAGATCTATCATGGCCGGGAAGGTGAAATGCGTTTAGCAATTCTGTCTGTTCGATAATTATTCTCCGCTATTTACAGACTATAAAACACTGGAAAACTCGGGGTACGGAACTGTCGTCGGGATACCGTCACAGGCATTTATATAGTTTTGCAATCTGCTTGGATAGTTATAATAAGTATATGCAAAATACGCGAGCGAACGAACTGGTTTGCCAAACTTTGTTATCATTCCAGACTGTCAACGCACCTCCGATTTATAGCGGAAGCCTCCAGTAAAATTCCTTCTTGTCTGCAAAGGTTGGTTCTATATTGCACACCATTAGTTTTTTTAATGACGACCTACCCAGAATGGAGATGCCAGCTTACCCGGCCTGGACGAAGGAATTAAGTGTAGCAGAATTTATGTATTAGCGATTAAGATTAAAGGTGTCATTAGACGTTGCTGTTGAGCATAGACATTCTGCAAGTGTTCTCCTCACCGGCTTGAATTGTTTGTCGTTCGCCTAATCTAAACCGTTGCACGGTGGACAAAAACGGACCCAAATTCCCACATAATTAATCCCGCTTCAACAAATCAGTAATATATAGGGTATCTGTTCTATTATTAATAACATGCTCCTATATCAATAACATTCGCAAAACAGGCAATTTAGGCTCAATTTGTGTCGTGTTTCCGGCGTGCTCACTTCTAAAAAAATCACAAAAATGAGAAATAAAACAATTTGCGTACCAATACTTTTTTTCTTTGAATGGTATTGATTTGGTTCAGTGGCGTAGCCAGAAAATTGGTCTGGGGGGGGGCGGGTTTTCTGAACATTTTATTTCCACCAAAAAAAAATTCTTCTGAAAATTTCGTCTCTTGGGGGGGAGGGGTTTATACCCAAAACCCCTCCCGTGGCTACGCCACTGATTTGGTTACATGGTCTGAATTCTAGGAACAGTTCCCCTATATGTCCCCTTTCACAAAAACTTCATAGAAATCATTTGGTTCTGTGTGTTTGTCTTATCTTGTATCAGGAATTTCTATCCTGCATTACAATAAAACAATCAAACACTAATTCATCAATAACATAACAATGCAGGGTTCAAAATGGCTGAAATTTTCACAGAAAATGTATTCGTTAGCACTTATCATTCCAGCAAAAAATCATCAAAATCATTTGAGTAATTCAAGTTATTGCTTTAAAATGAAAAATAGTGATTTTTCGCTTATTTCTCCAAAAGCATATTTTCATTCCTACCTTGAAATTAAAATAATTATCATCGCATAACATGTACTATTATATATGCCGAATATAAGCAAAGTTCAACAGTTAAGAACTGCAGTATAATGAAAATTGATAAGATAAATATAGAACCATAAGATGAAACGAAATGAAAAGAAAAAAATGTTACCATTTTCCCCCAACTACACCATAATAAATTTGCATTGCATTAATATTCAGTAACGCGCTGCTACAAAACATATAATGGTGGTGCAAATTGTCGGATGGTGATTTGATGATGTCGGGCTACATGATTTACAAATGCGTATATGGTAACATCAACATAACTTAGAAGGCTCGAAGTTTATAACTGCGGATGCCTCAAATGAATACATTCGGAAACCCTGGAAGAGCTTCCGGGGGAACTTTTTTCATGAAATTTCCAAAAGGAAACTTCCGGGCAGACTTTCTGGATGAATATCTTATTTGGAAGAAAAAATGTATTATTTGTTTTATTTGTCTTATTTTTTTATTTCTATTATTTGTCTTATTTGTCTTATTTGTCATATTTCTCTTATTTGCCTTATTTGTCTTTTTTATCTTTTTTATCTTATTTGTATTATTTGTCTTACTTGTCTTACTCGTTTTATTTGTCTTATTGAGCTTATTTGTCTAATTTCTCTTATCTGTCTTATTTGTGTTATTTAACATATTTGTCTTTTTTGTCTTATTCGTCTTATTTTTCATATATGTCTTATTTGTCTTATTTGTCGTATTTGTCTCATTTGTCTTACTTGTTTTATTTGTCTTATCTTATTATTTGTCTTAATTGTCTTATTTGTCTTATTTATCTTATTTGTCTTATTTCTCTTATCTGTCGTTTTTTGCCTTATTCATCATATTCATTTTATTTGTCTTGTTTTTTTATTCTGAAGTCTTAAAATTTTAAAGTCCGGTGACCCTAATGTTCTCATATTAAAAATTCCATTATTCAAAATTCTGAATCATGCTGGAACTGAAAATTCAAGCTGCGTGCAGAACGACGAATCCTTCCTAACCGAACAATTTCATGCGAAGCAAAATAAAAATTCCAAACTGTGGAATATACGGTCGTTGGTATCTACATACAAAGGATGAAATTCTGGACATATTTTTGAAAACACGTCAGAATTATTTCGATCATTGTGTTATCCATATGAACTAAGTGTCATGTACCATCCCTAAATACTAAGAGTGCTGGAAAAATCGAGTTTTGCAACGAGTTGCACACGCTATTTTTTGCAATGACGAAAAGTGTAAGGTACCCCGGGGCAAGTGAAAATACGGGGTAAGTGGGTACTATTGCTGCCGATTAATCGGTGAACGTTTTTAATGGTAACAATCTGTAACGATGTTTTAGAAAGATGAAGCAGAATTATCAACGAATTCGCCTGACAAAAAAAATGGAATCAAAACCATTTGCGGCACCATACTAATGGTATTGTTTAATCATGACTTTAAACTACTGGCAAAATCTATTACTTTTATTTTAATTCAATGGATTTCCAACAAAATAGTCGTTTCTAAATTCATCATTGATGTGGAAAGTGAATATTTTGAGCAATTAAATAATTGTGTGACGTTGAAAACGATTTAAAAGTTTTGATTAAAGCCAAAATCTGCAATTCTCACTTGCCCTTAAGTTTAAACATACATGGGGCAAGTGGGATATATTTGATAGAGCTATTTTACCTGTTTTTAGATTGTTTTCTAGTGAAAATTAACTTCGACACTTATATATCTGAATCAAATGCAGTTGATATCGTTGTTAAGAAGTAGTGTACAGTTGATTTATCAAATGTGTATTTTACTTTCTGGAAATTATCTTCCTCATGGAAAAGAGCAATGGTTATAACTATGCGAAATTTTCCGTTTACAGTGCAAACAATCTATTTATTCTACAATAGATTATTTTCAAACTTCGCATCAGATTAACAGATTTTCAGATAAATAAAGTGCTTAAGACATAAATTGGCCATTTCGTTCTATTACAAATTTACAACACTGCGGATCGCCTGAATAAAAACGTTCCTTTTGAAGTTTTAATTTATGTAATTATTTTAGAACACAAATCAGAGAAACATTCATTTGAAAAGTAAACAAAGATTTGCTCATCTCTTCCATCTAACACATTTGGTAAGAAAGTTAGCTAAAGGAAAGCAAGACAATAGCCAATTAAACAGTAAACCGGCTATTGTCTTGTTTTTATATTTGCTTGTTATTATATTTTACATTGTAATCCCTTTCTTTTTGCAAAAACAAAAGTCTGACAAGCAATAAACCTCCATCCATGATCTGAAATACTACGACTCAGAAATTACATGAACATTATATCTTCATTCTTCAAATTAGTTCCGTTCGACAGTATAAAGCAGAATAGGTCCCACTTGTCCCGTTTAAAGGGGTAAGTGGGTTCCACAGGTAAATTTATTTATGTCAATACCAATATTTTTGTAACTGAATAAATGGCTTACAACACGTTTGCACTTCAACAAGGGAAGCATATAATGATATATCCGTGGTTAATGTCCTGAAATACCATGTTTTCTAAGTAGGCGCTAACGATTTTGCTGAACTAGCGTTTTTGTAGGTCCGGGGTACCTTACTTTAATATGATAAATCTATACCAAAATTATACAATTGAATTTCAATTTACTCCTTATGATCATTGATCATTCATTCCAGTAAATTATGTTGGCAGAGAACAATCAGATTCTATGTTATCGTGCCACATTGCATACCTCGACAAGCTATGAAGCGCTAGAAGGACTTGCCTTTGGAAAATTTTGATGTCATGTCCAACAAGCTATTTATTTTTTACGAAACGCAGAACATACACTATTTGAACACTCACCCAAGCTAATTCAGCAAAATATGGTCATGTAACTACTTCACTATCGATGGTTTTTCATTATAGCACCCAAATGAGTGCTCTAATGAATTTTATGCAACCCATTTGAGTTGCATAATGGTCATTAAATCACCAATTCCGTTGGTATGGAAAAGTAGGCCGTTTTATCATTCAAAGACGAACTGTAAACCAGGTATTATGATCAGGAATTGCAAAAAATAATTTTCTGTTTCACGACCGTATTTTGCCCAATGATTCGCCTACTTTAAGCGTGAAAGCGGCACACTAGGAGTTAACTTTCTGAAATCAGTATGGACAAATTTCGCGCCAACCCTTTTATGGGGCTGGCAGCACTATCTCAGAATCGAATGAAACTTGGTGGGCATAAAGATATGGTATTTCTATACCACTCTGCATACTTGGGTTTTCAAAAATTGTCAAGACTAACATTTGATAAAGGCCTTGGAAAATATCCAAAAAATAAAAAACCGATTTCTACACTAAAAAAAAATGTTTAAAAAAACTAAAATCGATATTACAAAAAAACCTCAGAAATTGATGAATTTTTTTTCTGCAGATAGGTATTTCAATTATCTAACTTTTCTGGAAATAATGTTCCTGTGACATATTTTAGAAAAAAAAGTTTTTCTAACAAAAACTTTTTTCATGTCGATATTGAGTGAAAATTTATCAGCGTGTTTTATGCCTACAGCGTCAAATATAGGTTCAGCAGACTATCATCAACCAACGACACAAATTGGACGTAAAAAAAATTGTTTAGAAAGCAATTTAGCATAAACTAACAAACTCTGAATATTTTATATAGTATGGCGAAAGGCATCTAAAGTTTAATAACTCGAAAATAATCACCCTAATCGAAGAAATATTTGGTAGGCGTAGTAGCAGATACCTTGTTGTTGAGAAAACTTGCGTTAGATGTCTTTCGCCATACAAACTTCAGGTGGTTAACTCATGCTAGCTATTTTTACATATACGTTAGCGCCTGGATACGGCAGTGGCGGGTAGGAAACCAACCACTGTATGTGATTCATTCATTGAAAATATGTCGAAGTTTGCAGAATGGATGTTGCGGTGCATTTTCGGGCAGCAGGGACTATGTCCAAGGGCTTGACGATCCCTCCCCAGGCCATCTGCGAGTTGTGGGGCTTGCCTAGGATGTGGTGGGGTTTGACAGTGGGCCCTGTTAAACCTCTAAAAAAGCTGCATGTATCCGCAAGTAGGCCCCACCAAAGCGACCGTGTGCCGCTCAAAGCGCACAAGCCCAAGTCCTGGTGTTAGGTGGGACGCTAAACAGCCCTGACACGACGGCCCTCCGACGAGACAGGAGGTTTGCGCTGGCCCAATAAGCCGCCTAGAAAACCAATCATTACGAACAATATAAGAGATAATGCGACTCGATATAATCGGCAAAGACCTAGGCGACGAATACAGGATCACGATTGGAAGCTTGGAACATGGAATTGCAAGTCGCTAGGTTTCGCAGGTTGCGACAGGATGATCTACGATGAATTACATCCCCGCAACTTCGACGTCGTGGCGCTGCAGGAGATTTGCTGGACAGGACAGAAAGTGTGGAAAAGCGGGCATCGAGCGGCTACCTTCTACCAAAGCTGTGGCACCACCAACGAGCTGGGAACCGGCTTCATAGTGCTGGGTAAGATGCGCCAACGCGTGATTGGGTGGCAGCCAATCAACGCAAGGATGTGCAAGCTGAGGATTAAAGGCCGTTTCTTCAACTATAGCATCATCAACGTGCACTGCCCACACGAAGGGAGACCCGACGACGAGAAAGAAGCGTTCTACGCACAGCTGGAGCAGACATACGATGGATGCCCACTGCGGGACGTTAAAATCGTCATCGGTGACATGAACGCACAGGTAGGAAGGAGGAATGTATAGACCGGTCATCGGACCGGATAGTCTGCACACCGTATCGAATGACAACGGCCAACGATGCATAAACTTCGCAGCCTCCCGCGGAATGGTAGTCCGAAGCACCTTCTTTCCCCGCAAAAATATCCACAAGGCCACATGGAGATCACCTAACCAAGAAACGGAAAACCAAATCGACCACGTTCTAATCGACGGTAAATTCTTCTCCGACATCACGAACGTCCGCACTTACCGCAGTGCGAATATTGAATCCGACCACTACCTCGTTGCAGTATGCCTGCGCTCAAAACTCTCGACGGTGTACAACACGCGTCGAAGTCGGACGCCGCGGCTTAACATTGGGCGGCTACAAGATGGTAGACTAGCCCAAGAATACGCGCAGCAGCTGGAAGTGGCACTTCCAACGGAAGAGCAGCTAGGCGCAGCGTCTCTTGAAGATGGCTGGAGAGATATTCGATCCGCCATTGGTAGCACCGCAACCGCTGCACTTGGCACGGTGCCCCCGGATCAGAGAAACGACTGGTATGACGGCGAATGTGAGCAGTTAGTGGAAGAGAAGAATGCAGCATGGGCGAGATTGCTGCAACACCGCACGAGGGCGAACGAGGCACGATATAAACAGGCGCGGAACAGACAAAACTCGATTTTCCGGAGGAAAAAGCGCCAGCAGGAAGATCGAGACCGTGAAGAAACGGAGCAACTGTACCGCGCTAATAACACACGAAAGTTCTATGAGAAGTTAAACCGTTCACGTAAGGGCCACGTGCCACAGCCTGATATGTGTAAGGACATAAACGGGAACCTTCTTACAAACGAGCGTGAGGTGATCCAAAGGTGGCGGCAGCACTACGAAGAACACCTGAATGGCGATGTGGCAGACGAAGATGGCGGTATGGTGATGGACCTGGGAGAACGCGCGCAGGACATAATTCTACCGGCTCCGGATCTCCAGGAAATCCATGAGGAGATTGGCCGGCTGAAGAACAACAAAGCCCCTGGGGTTGACCAACTACCAGGAGAGCTATTTAAACACGGTGGTGAGGCACTGGCTAGAGCACTGCACTGGGTCATTACCAAGATTTGGGAGGAGGAAGTTTTGCCGCAGGAGTGGATGGAAGGTGTCGTGTGTCCCATCTACAAAAAGGGCGATAAGCTGGATTGTAGCAACTACCGCGCAATCACATTGCTGAACGCCGCCTACAAGGTACTCTCCCAAATTTTATGCCGTCGACTAGCACCAACTGCAAAGGAGTTCGTGGGGCAGTACCAGGCGGGTTTTATGGGCGAACGCTCCACCACGGACCAGGTGTTCGCCATTCGCCAAGTACTGCAGAAATGCCGCGAATACAACGTGCCCACATCATCTATTCATCGACTTCAAAGCCGCATATGATACAATCGATCGGGACCAGCTATGGCAGCTAATGCACGAACACGGTTTTCCGGATAAACTGACACGGTTGATCAAAGCGACGATGGATCGGGTGATGTGCGTAGTTCGAGTTTCAGGGGCATTCTCGAGTCCCTTCGAAACCCGCAGAGGGTTACGGCAAGGTGATGGTCTTTCGTGTTTGCTATTCAACATCGCTTTGGAAGGGGTAATACGAAGAGCAGGGATTAACCTGAGTGGTACAATTTTCAATAAGTCCGTCCAGCTATTTGGTTTCGCCGACGACATAGATATTATGGCACGTAACTTTGAGAAGATGGAGGAAGCCTACATCAGACTGAAGAGGGAAGCTAAGCGGATCGGACTAGTCATCAACACGTCGAAGACGAAGTACATGATCGGAAGAGGTTCAAGAGAAGACAATGTGAGCCACCCACCGCGAGTTTGCATCGGTGGTGACGAAATCGAGGTGGTAGAAGAATTTGTGTACTTGGGCTCACTGGTGACTGCCGAAAATGACACCAGCAGAGAAACTCGGAGACGCATAGTGGCTGGAAATCGTACGTACTTTGACTCCGCAAGACGCTCCGATCGAATAGAGTTCGCCGCCGTACCAAACTGACAATCTACAAAACGCTAATTAGACCGGTAGTCCTCTACGGACACGAGAACTGGACGATGCTCGTGGAGGACCAACGCGCACTTGGAGTTTTCGAAAGGAAAGTGCTGCGTACCATCTATGGTGGGGTGCAGATGGCGGACGGTACGTGGAGGAGACGAATGAACCACGAATTGCATCAGCTGTTGGGAGAACCATCCATCGTTCACACCGCGAAAATCGGACGACTGCGATGGGCCGGGCACGTAGCCAGAATGTCGGACAGTAACCCGGTGAAAATGGTTCTCGACAACGATCCGACGGGCACAAGAAGGCGAGGTGCGCAGCGGGCAAGGTGGATCGATCAGGTGGAAGATGACTTGCGGACCCTCCGTAGACTGCGTGGTTGGCGACGTGTAGCCATGGACCGAGCCGAATGGAGAAGACTCTTATATACCGCACAGGCCACTTCGGCCTTAGTCTGATTAAATAATAAATAATAATAATAATATGTTGCGGTGCAATCGTGTTGGCTTGACAAATGGATTGCGAGTGATTTGACTATGCGTCCAATTTGGGAATCTCGTGCTCATTCAGTAGCCGCTAGGTTGCGAAGACCGATAGAGGTTCTTCGTAGCTTAGTTGGTTAAAGCACCAGTCTAGCGTACTGAGGGTCGTGGGTTCGAGTCCCATCGAAGGGAAATTCTTCTTCTTATTATTGGCATTACATCCCCACACTGGGACAGAGCCGCCTCGCAGCTTAGTGTTCATTAAGCACTTCCATAGTAATTAACTGAGAGGTTTCTAAGCCAAGTTACCATTTTTGCATTCGTATATCATAAGGCTAACACAATGATATTTTTATGCCCAGGGAAGTCAAGACAATTTACAATTCGAAAACCGCCTAGACCGGCACCGGGAGTCCCAGCCACCCTCAGCATGGTCTTGCTTTGTAGCCGCGCGTCTTACCGCACGGCTAAGGAGGGCTTCGAAGGAAAAGTGGTTACCTACAATACATTTTTCAAATCAATATCTTCCACATAATGTTCATATTCACATATGAGTTTTCAGAACATTCTTAATTCATGTCCAAGGCTCCTTTTTTAAGTTTTCTGAAAAAAATGGACGAAAAACCAAACAGGGAATGACGACTGAAAGTTTTTTAAACTATACTTGACGAAAAAAACGACAATATTTTCGAATCCTTGAAAAATACTCAATAAGGATCGAAAAGTTGGAAGAAGAAAACGTATACACAAGATTCTGTTTTTACACGATTTACATTTTCTCAATTTTGCACTCATCCTGGGTGTTTAACGCATATTAATTACCATGTGATTTTTCTTTGAGTTATTTAGGATTTTTTGAAACATGTCGCACAGATTTTGGTAGCAAATTAATGTCACACGCAGCCTCGTCCAATGCCCTCCGCTTGAAGATCAGACAAGTTAGAGATTCATCTGCATAGCGGCGTTACGTATGGGGTAGATATCTCGAGACCAAAAGAGTTTAGTAATTTGCCGTCCTCGAGAACTGTAAGATTCAGAAAATTGCCGGCATTTGTGAAGTTGATCGAATGGTAAGCACCATTGTGATGAAAGCTACATAAACATGGAACTCAACCTTTCAGGTTAGATATATTAAAATCTGTAAGATTTAGAAAGTTTCCGTCATCTACAAAGTTATTTAGATGTTCACATCCGATGTAATGGAAAACGATTAACTTAATTCAATGAAGTTACAAATCTCGAAATTTGTTAGATTTAGAGCGTTGCCGTCTTGAGCAAAGATGCTCTTTTGGTAAAAACCATTATGAACTTTTTTTCATAATTCAACCGTTCAGCGACGCTAGTGTAAAATTAATTCCCGTTAGATTGAATATCTCGAAATCTGTAGAATTTAGAAAGTTGCCACCTTCTAAAAAATCCAAGTGGTAAGACATTGTTTTATTGGAAACTTCAGTTTGGAACAGCTTGGCGTCAATAATGTAAAGGAAATGTAAGACAGATTAGAAATGTAAGAAAAACCCTGTAAGATTGAGAAAGTTGCCATCTTCTATTATTATTCAGATGACAAAAACCATTGTAGTGGAAGCCAGTTCAATTTGGAATTCGCTTGGACGCAGTATAAGGAATGGTCTTCCGGGTAAGACATTTTAGAACCTAAAAGATTTTTAAAACTACTGTGAGAACTACCCCAGATATTTCGGAATCTGTAATCTCAGGGAAGTTTACATCTCCTTCAACACTGTTCAGGAGGTCAAAACAATTCAAATGAAGGCCACTTGGGATTTCCTAAAATCAGTATCACTCAGAATGTTTTTGTACATGTTTCGAAAAAGTCTACGTTAGTCTACGAAGGGGGACAAGGGGGTATACCAAAAGTCTACGTATACTTAGCTTAGCACAGCTTAGCTTGATTGACTGTACCCATCGTAGTTGCTAGTCGTGATTGGCCGAGAAACAACAAATAATGCACAGCTCACCAATTGAATAGTTTTCTCGAAACTAGAAAGTTATTCTCACTGCACATGCTTCGGAGTTTCTTTGATTCAAGATCAATAACGATGCCGGCCACGTCCTCACAGTCAATTAGGATAATAAGTTGGACACTCATTGCTACAAGAGACCGAGGAATCCTCTGCATCTCCATGAGCGCACTTGAAAGGAATAGTATGTTAGTTGGGAAGGAAATATATTGGAAATCGCCTTGGTGAGCGACTAATTATTTCTTTTGAACGACGCCATATTCATGATGATACAAAAACAAATATTTTTTTATTTATATTAAGCGTAAGAAAACGACAGACCCTCCCCCCTCCCTCCATAAGTGCTTACGTACTATGTATACGGCCCCATGTGAGCGAAATTCTTCGAAACATCTATGGGAAATTCTTTGTAAATTTGACGGCAATTTCTTCGCGAGTTCTGATGCAAATTCTTTGGAATTGTCAATGGAGAATCTTCGGAATTTCTAAAGAAATTGTTGAAAATTTCCACGAGAAATTATTTGAATTTGTCGCCAAAAACGCTTTAAGTTTCCAGAAAAAAAATATTAGCAATTTTAGTAAGAAAGCCTTTGTAATTTTCATGGAGATTTATCCGAAATTTTCACGAGAAACTCACCAAACCATGTTTTTTAAAATTTCCTTAGGAAAAGAGAAATTTAAAAAAATATTGTAAAAAACCATTATGAAATCCACGGGAAATATTTCGGAATGTCCGCTCAAACTTGCAATTACTTCGGGAAATAATTCTAATTTTGCAGGGTAAATTACTCGGAATTTTATTGGGAAAACTTTTGGAATTCTCAAGGAAATTCTTGGGATCTTAACGGATGATCTTTTAATAGAATATTGCATGGAATTTTCAAGAAAAGCATCGAAATTTTCAAGAAAAGCTTTTGGCGTTTTTTGGCGCGGGGGGCTTTGGAAAAGTCTACGACAGCCTACTAGGGGGGAGGGGGGTTTGTTAATGTGAAATTTCGGTCTACGTGGTTTGTGGACAGCCTCTTATACACTATGCTATGCGGTTGAGTTCCGAACTAAGCTTGCCAAATTTTTAGAAGACATAATCCTTCATAATCTCATTTATTGCAAGATATAAAACCTAACGATGAATTCCTTATACACTAGCGCTGCCAAGTGGAGGAATTTCGAACTAAGCTTGCCTCCAACATAATGATTTTTTCGAAAAAAGTTACATAAAACAGAAACATTTCTAAATATAGAATTCAAGATATCCAACCTTAAAGGGTGGTAGCAATTTTCAGTTATCACTACGTACCTAATACCGAATTTGCGGAGATTGCTTTAATAAATTGTTCTGTGGCCACCCAATCAGTAAGTGATTTGAGTATTTACTCGGTGGTTTGATGTCGATATTTAACTAAGACAGAAAATGGCAACAGAAAATCGACCTACATATGTTGCACAAAATAGCGCGCGTGCTTCAATGTATGAAGATACTCGATTCAAAAATTGTGACGAGCATGTAATCTTCCCACAATTTATGAATCAATAATTTTGCTCAAAAATTTGCGTATTTCCTTTGCTGTGCCCTTATTTTTCTTTAGTAATATACTTATCTTGATAGTAAATATTGTCTACATTTATTTCTGTTTCAAATTTCGAAAACTAACTCACAAATCCAGTCTCACAGCATATCGCTTATAAAGTCGTGTCTTGACTGAGCTATGAAGAAACCAACAACATTGACTAGGGAAAAAAAGGACAGACGGATTTTATTATTTTTTGGAGTATAATAATAAATATACGGAGGCAACTAAATGAAATCGTTAGAAGAATACTTAAGTTAATGGCCAAGTACATTTTTATTATGATTAATATCAGTTTTCTTCTAATTTTTCATTTCAAACTCAAGTGATTCAAAAACTGTGAGCGATTCACCATTGTGGGACCAGGTACATTTCAATTGCCTCTGGCAGCTAGAATTTTTTCTCTGGTTGAATTAAACCATGTAGGAATTACAATGTTTTCAACTTAAACTAAACTTACACACTTAAAAATTTCCACCGATCTCGGCTGTGCAAATCTCGGTTAAAGTTCGTTAGCTGAAATATCGGCTGAATGTACGCATGATTACGGCGGCTCATATGAATGCCGCAGTAAACAAATTGCTTTTTCAACTGACATATCAGCAGAGTGTCCCGAACCGAGCGCTCGGCTGTGCGGATCTCGACAAAAAAAATCAAAAAATGGCGAGCTGAATTAAGTGTGTAACCTAATTTATACTAAGGGTACAAGGGTACAAATCATTTTTTGAATAAAATTGTATTATTTAAATGTATTATCTCACCGGTGAGTAAAATCAAAATGAGCGTGTAGGTAAGTTTGTTTGTCCTGGTTTTGAATCATTTCAATGATTATCCATGTTATACCACTGTTTGGGCATTAAAAATTACTTCGAAAAACTGAAACATAAAATCTCATTATCGACTCAAGTCGAGTCACGTATGAGACACTGAAGACGTCCTTACAGTTGAGTTCGAAATACGTATCTGCAAAGATTACATAACGTGGTGGAATTAAATAGAAAGTACCCGTCTTATGAGAGTTGTGGTTTTAAAAATTCACCTACCAAAAGAACATTCAAGACCTATGCAGTACACATGTACGGAGGTAGTAGGTGAGGTTTTCAAATGTTCCTTCTTTTCCGTATTGCGTCATTAAGTGTGGAGTTTTTGTATTATTCTGTGTCTCGTCACGCGGCTACTTTTAACATCGTAGAGTTCACTTGTCATAAGACGAGTTAGTACTATCCCATTTAACTCTACCATTTGATTGTAACCACGTTTATCCAAAAATCCGCGTAAAGAGCGACCCCAGTGTGTTGGATTTCCTAGGCAAACAAACCTTCATGGAAATAAGAGTTGTTCTGGGAGATGTGGTGTGATTTACATGAAAGTATTCTTTTATTTTCTACGGCCCTCTGACATAAAAATTTATTTCTCTCGTTTATTGTCCACATTTTTTTTCTTTAGTCTTGTTCGTTTCATGTTACGATGCCCTGGCCATGCCACGGTGCCCCGGTAGACCGTTATTATAAAATAAAAATGTCCATCAAAACCAAGTACAGGGCTCGATTCCTGTGGTAATTCTGCACCTCTGGACCAATTTTTAAAAAAATCCCTAGGAGGAATCTCGAGAAATCTTGATTTGAAGTTTATAGTTAAGAAATTTCAAAAGAATCCATATAAGAATCTAAAAATAACACCAAAAACCCTGATTAATCCACCTAGATTAATGTCCTTCTTGAAACTGCCGGGTCGGAAGTAACCACCAGCTTTGCAGGGTTGCTGTCCGGCATTCTTGAAATATGCCCTGCCCATCGTACCCTTCCAGCTTTAGCTACCTTCTGGGTACTTGGTTCGCCGTAGAGCTGGGCGAGCTCTTGTTTCATTTTTCGCCACCACACATCATTCCCTTGCACAACGCCAAAGATGGCCCTAAGCACGCGTTGCCGTTATTAGAACCGTAAATATTTACAACTGACTTATCTTAAAAAACTGACTTAAGTATGTTTTTGTATAGCTAACTTGCTCGAGTTTAGTATAAGTGTTGCTTTCCATGTTTAATAGAATGAAAGGTAAAATCTAATTTAAATTTAGCGTTTATGTTCATAATGGAGAGAAGTAAGATCAGAGTTCGTGTAGAATAATAGTAGTTAGAAGCTGTTATACTCGATCACAGCACTTATTAACCGATCTCGTCAAAGTTCTAATAAACGGACTAGATAAAGCATGTTTGATATGTAAGCCAAGACATATTACGGTACTTCTGCAGAACTCTGAAACATGATAATTCAAGATATAGAACTGAGGCTTTTTCCAGCTGCTGCAAAGCTATCAATTGCTTCCTCAAAACCATGCTCGAGTTTCAAAGAGTTGTATCTTGCGTACACTTTTTTGAAATCATTCAGAACCTGCTGATTGAAATATTAATTAGAAAATTGTTAATGTTTAAGCAGAGTAACTTACCGTGACGTAATCCGAAAGATCGGGATTCTAGTGAACTCTATGCAATTTGTTGATGCCTCATCTGTACTTGGTTCACCCATAAATTTACTCAACATGGCGCTTCTCGAGCAACTTTAAAATCGTATTAACAATTCCGAACTAGATGTGTAGTGGCGGAGATAAGCAAAGGTTCATTTTGTTTCTTTATTAAAGTGTTTTTAAAAGTTCAAAAATTGAATATTTTATCTTCGTCGTAACCGAAAACCCAAAAGAATATGCACAAAGCTTGTAAAATTCTTTCTTTCTCTTGTGCATTTTTACCTATGTTCTCCTTGGTTCTCGAGATCTAATTCTATACGCCTTTGAAGGTATTTTGGGGATATTATTGAATTAAAATATAGATTCTTTTGAAATTTCTCAATTAAAAACTTCAAATCAAGATTTCTCGAGATTCCTCCTAGGGATTTTTTTAAAAATTGGTCCAGAGCTGCAGAATTACCACAGGAATCATGCCCTGTACTTGGTTTATTTATTTATTTATTTATTTCGTCAACCGACGTAGACTAGTACATATACAATATACATGTTTTTCTTTATTTTCTTAATGCTATAAATACGGTATTATAGTGTATAAAAATAAAAATAGTTTGGTTAAGTAGTGTTTAATTTTGCGATTTAATGTAAATTTAAATGTGTAGGTTTCGAATTGTGACAAAATATTTTTTTAGGTTCTGCCGAGACATTGTAAAGTCAATAGTTTCGCAGTGTTGATTATAGATGGCCATCATCTGATTGAGAGGTCCGAATTTTGCATAATTTGTACGGCAGTGATTAAAAATGTATGTCGATGACGCAGTTGTCGAGATGGTATGTAGAAATTTAATTTCGATAAAATGTTTGTTGAATCAATACGCTGCGAAACTATATCGTTAATAAATGAAACCATTGCAGTTTCACGACGCTCTTTCAAAGATTGAATGTTTATAAGCTTGCAGCGTGCCTCATATGATGGAAGTGGGAATGTTGTCCAACCTAATTTACGAAGAGCAAATAATAGGAATTGTTTTTGTACTGATTCTAATCTTTCTTCGTGTGCTATTGAAAATGGAGACCATACAATGCTGCAATATTCCAGTATCGACCTTACATAAGCAATATATAATGTTTTAATTGTGTATGGGTCATGAAAGTTATAGCAGAAACGTTTTATAAAACCCATCATATTATTTGCTTTATGAATAATGGTGTTGTAATGGTCGATGAATGTTAGTTTGGAGTCTAAGATAATTCCTAAATCCCTAACTCTATCGCATTTCTCTACAACCTGGTTTCCTAATGTAATTGAGAGATTTGATGCTGTTCTTTTTCTGCTGAATGATATAAGGTTACATTTTTTACATTCAGTTGCAATAGGCTTTTATTGCACCATTCGTAGAATGTGCATATTTCGTTCTGGAATATGTTGAGGTCATTTTATTCCCTATCTCCAAAAAGAGCTTCATGTCATCTGCATAGATTAACACTTTAAGTTTGTCAAGAATGAAGGAAATGTCGTTTACATATATTATGAATAATAGAGGCCCCAAATGAGAGCCCTGGGGGACACCGGAAGTGGCTTGAATGGGTTTTGATCTATTGTTGTTAAATTTTATAATCAATTGGCGATCAGTTAAGTAGGATTCAAGCCATTTGAGTAGTCCCAGCTCAATTCCAGTTTTTTTCAATTTGAATAGAAGCATGGGTATATCTATGCGATCAAATGCTTTACTGAAGTCAGTATAAAGAGCTTCTACATGGTTTCCTTTATCCATTGCATTCAGGGTATAGTCAACAAATTCAAGAAGATTAGTTGAACTTGAACGCCCTTTACAGAAGCCATGCTGTGCGTCTGTTATTCGGGTTTTTACTTGTTTGAATAATTTTTCGTTTACTATGGCCTCAAAAAGTTTTGGAATGCAAGAGATAATGGCTATTCCACGATAATTACGTATGTCTGAATTTTATCCAGATTTGAAAATGGGTATTCATAATGAGTTTTTCCATATATTTGGGAATTTTCCTGATTCTAGTGACATATTAAATAGCCAAAATAATGGAGTGGTTAGTTCCACTGCTAGGGTTTTCATAAATATAGGAGGGATTCCATCAGGACCAGGACCTTTCGAAGCATCTAAATTACGTAGGGCCTGCAAAATGTCATGGACATGAAGTTGATTCACTCCAATATCATTTGAAAACTCTGGAAAAAATGCAAAATAGTCGCGGTCACGATCATTTTCAGAAAATGTAGAATAGGTTTCCTGGAAAAAATCTGCAAAAAGATTACAGTTCTTTTCCGAGCTATCCCCCGCGTTTTCGTCTAGATGCATAATTGATGGAAAGTTATTAGATTTCAGTTTTGTTTTTACGTAATTAAAGAAGTTCTTTGGACAGGACTTTATTTCGCTCTCAGTTTTTGAATTGTAATCTTCCAATGCGTTACTGATAGCGTAATTCAATTGATCGCATACGTCCAAGTAAAATACTAAATTTTCATTACTGGTATGACTTTTGTAAATTTTGTGTGCTTTTTGTTTGCGATTTCTTAAATTCTTGATTTGCCGGTTATACCAAATTGGGTCTTTATTATTGTTATGACGTCGTTTTCGTTTTAGTGGAGTTTCTTGCGAGATTATGTCAGATAATAATCTGTAAAAAGTGTTAACAGATGCTTCGACATTTTCTTCATTTCTTAAAACTATTTGCCAGTTTACACTACTTAACCTACCTCGAATATTTTCATAGTTCGCTAAATTGTATTCAAAGACATCCTCATACTCACAATCGTTGGGTCTTTGTTCTTCATGAATAAATAACGAGTATTCGATTGCAGTGTGGAACGCTTCATTTTTCCACAATGGATTGATAGATTCTGTTACACAGAAATCTTCATAGATATTTGTCAGCAAGAGGTCCAAATAGCAATTTTGATTGTTTTTTATATGATTAATTTGGTTTAATCCTAAACTTGCAGACTTGTCAAAAATTAATTGCAAAGTTTCGTTATCCCCAACGACTGGCAGTAGGACACATTCGTTTTCTGAGTCTAGAATAAAATCAGCATTGCGTTGGTTAAAGTCCCCATAGATGTGAACTTTAACCTCCGGTGGATGTTCTGATAGTATTTGTTCAGCGCACTCAAAAAAAGATTCATAGTTGTGCTTACAAGCATGATTAGGTGGGAAATATACCGATGCGAATATATGATGGACATTTTTATTTTATAATAACGGTCTACCGGGGCACCGTGATGCGGTAGCACAAGTAGCCGAATGAGCGACAGAAATTCACTTGCCAGATATCCTAACACGTCCAGTCTGTATCAACATATTTTTGTGCCCCCCTAACCTCGATTCACTACGAGTATGTTGGTCCATGTCCTGCTAATTTATGAATATAAGATGCTACTGATTCTTCTTCTTCTTATTATTATTGGCATTACATCTCCACACTGGGACAGAGCCGCCTCGCAGCTTAGTGTTCATTAAGCACTTCCACAGTTATCAACTGCGAGGTTTCTAAGCCAGGTTACCAATCCGAAAATTGCCTAGACCGGCACCGGGAATCGAACCCAGCCACCCTCAGCATGGTCTTGCTTTGTAGCCGCGCGTCTCACCGCACGGCTAAGGAGGGCGACTGATTATACTAAGCATTAATTCGAATTCGTCTCCGCAAAGTATCACACACGACCAAGCCCAATAAATAGATAAATTAATTTTAAGAAATAATGATTTTCCAGAAGTGTTTACAGCGATTCATCCGCGTGCCGACATCATAAAAAAATAATGTCAACCCCCATCATTGATGGCTACAAATAAGAAATGTTAGTTTTGAAAACCATATTTTCGTTCTTACCATTGAATATCAGTTCAACCGAAGACAAAATGAGGAAAATCTTGGATACTCTACCCTGTCCTTCTGTCGAATACTGACATACGGCGGACGAAAATTAGGAGGCAATTGTATCAATGTTTATGATCTGCAAAATTTGCTTTCTCGAAGACCTTCTACGAAATGATGAAAAATCTACCGAACCATCTTCTGTGCAACAAGTTTCTCGCCCGGTGCTGTTCGAGTCCGTTACTATTTTTCCTCTGGGAAATCGTTTTCCTCAAGGCGACCATGGCGAGTGGGTGCACGTTTTTCTGGCTTGTGTCCACGCAGCGAAAGTTGCTCCCGAATTTTCGTCCGACGCGTAGGAGCAATGATAGAAAAAAAAAAGCGAGACTATTTTTAACTGGGACGTGTGGAACCACCGCGCACACACCGAGTCGATGTTCGGTTGAAGGCGAACTTTATGTGTTCTTGTAAATTTAATTTCGCATTTTTGAATGGGAGTTGGACTGTAAATCGTGTGCATGAAGTAAACGGTGACCTTTGCCAGCATTGTAAGACAGCACATGTGGACTCGATATTGCTTGGGAATCGAAAAAGAATGGTTAGAATAATTGATGTCAATGTGAGCAAACCGCGCAGCACTTTAGGGCAGACTTGTGAGCACTGCGGTTTTCAGAAACTCCCATCGATTAGTCATCACCATCATCTGTTGTAATGTACAGAAACTGGTTACACGACCTTCCCGTCCTTTGACTGTTGCGAGCAAATTCGTCAAGATCCATATCAGGACAAATCAAGTCGACATCAAGTCGTTGTCTCCAGGACGGACAGCAAGCCTTTTATTAACTGCGAATAAGCAGTATTTTGACGATCGCTTTAATTCAATAAAACGCGTATGCCTAGCAGTGTATCACATTGACTTTGATTTGCAGGGCTGGGTTTGGCCTGAGAACCAGACGGCGTTGCGAGTCAGCTGGCATGGCGCTAGAAAACGAGATCAAGCTCAAGATGTGTGTGATGTGTACCCTTTTTGAGCTAAACCATAAATTGTCGCCCCTGATTGCGGTAAGGCGAAGGTGCAATAAAAAATATACATTTATGCATGCGTACGGCGATAATTACAGAGTTGTGTTATTGAATCTATTAGAAGTTTAATTGCTACCTTATTGTGATTTTCTCTCGCAGCGACTGCCCATTTTTGTTCCTCTTCACTGCCATGTGAATCGTACTTGATTTTAAACTAGCTGTTTTAGAACTTAAGTGATAATATCTGCAAGCTTTTTAGTAGTTCGACGCCATAGATATGGGCTGGGCATTGAGGCGATACTACTTTATTGTAACTATACAGATATGTATAACAAAAAAGAAAAATAATGGACTTTATGATTTATATGTTCTCTCTGTCCCGATATTGTAAACTTTTATGTTTTTAACAATCTACCTTAAAGGATACCATAATAATACGAATTTAAAATGCGCAAAGTTTCTCATTCCAACCTGCATTCTTGCTTTGAAATTTCAACATAACAAAGCATTAGAGAGCGTGAAATAAACGCCAACGAAGACCCATCGATGAATCAACGTACGAATGACGACCGACGAAGGTACGGTAGTCAAGCTACGCAATCCAATCATCGAAAACATTCGAACGTCACACGGCAGTGTCAGGAATGCGTTTGTTTTGTACCAGAATAGCCTCCCGTTTTCGAATGAGAATAAGAATAGCCGTATTTCCCGAATTGGGTCAGTTTTGTTGAATTGCAAATCAAGAAAACTAAAAAAGACATGCCAAACGTCACAAAATTTTGACCAGCCTCGAGCCCGGCTGTAGAGGGAAATACGGTCGTTTTTGCTCTTATTTTAAGCAATTTTCGAAGCAGCAGATGGCTCAAATCAGATTTTACTTAAAATTTCATCCTGCTCTTGAATTGGTATAGTGCTCAATCAATTTCAATTCTCCTAATATGGTCAAAACCACAAACATCGTCCTTCTCGTTGTAACCGTCCAGCAGCGAAGTAAGTAAACTTGTTTTTTTTGTTGGTTGTTCCATGCACTGTCGGTAGTCAGTGGTTCTGTCTGATGGCATTGGCGTAATAGTGAAGGGTTTTATGGGCTAGCAAAAAGTTTATTTTATCAATAATATGGCAACGAATATCAACAATTTGTTTGAGTTGAAGTCACTGATGAAAAGGAAATAATATGTCTAAGGTCCATCATCTCGTAGGCTTCAAACTGTACCGTCCGTTTCTCAAATTAAATGATAGGAAATCGAGCAATGGTTCTTCATATTGGAGATTGCGGGGATTGGTCTCGCGATAATTCAGTTAGATTTTGACTTATTATCATGATCAGGGATTCAATCCGTGCCGATAGTTGTACAAGCCAGACGTGTGTGCTGTGCCGTGTGATTAGTTTCTTCCAAAAACATTCCAAATCTTACCCAAATTGCAATCCAAAACTAAACGGTGTTGAACTTCATTACTAATAAGATTTAAAACAACCTAATAAAGATACGATACAGTCTGCGGAGGGTCCGCAAATCGTCCTCCACCTGATCGATCCACCTTGCTTGCTGTGCACCTCGCCCGGATCGTTGTCGAGAACCATTTTCACCGGATTACTTACTTACTTACTTCCTCTTCCGGGTTCTCTACTAAATATTATCTTCGTTTGACGTTCTTCCGACATACGAACAACGTGACCAGCCCACCGTAGTCTGCCGTGTTGAATAAGCTTAATAATATCCAGCCCTTTATACACCTGGTACAATTCGTGATTCATGCGGCGCCGCCGGATACCGTTCTCCTGTTTACCGCCGAGTATTGTCCGCAGCACCTTACGCTCAAAAACTGCGAAAGCTCTCCGATCAGCCTCCTTTAACGTCCATGTTTCATCAGAGAGTATACAGCGCGAGTTTTGTTTTCGTTTGCAGATTACGGGACTTAAGCTGGTTACGAAGTCCGTAATAAGCCTTATTTGCAGCTGCAATACGCCTTTTCACCTCGCGGGTAACATCATTATCGCACGTCACTAATGTTCCAAGATACACAAATTCTTCTACCACTTCAAACTTTTCACCATCAAGCAACATTTCGCTACCACCACCACTAATGAACCCACGTTGATTGCTAGCGACCATATACTTCGTTTGCTGAAATTGATCGTGAGTCCAATCCTCGCTGTCTCCCTCTTAAAAGGCACAAAAGCCTCTTCCACGGCACGGCGATCAATCCCGATAATATCGATATCGTCCGCAAATCCCAGGAGCATATGCGATTTTATGATAATGGTACCGCTTCTTTGCACACCAGCTCTCCTAATCGCTCCCTCGAGCGCTATATTGAACAGTAGATTCGAGAGTGCATCACCCTGCTTTAATCCATCTAAGGTAACAAATGACGTCGATATTTCATTCGCAACCCTTACACTTGATTTCGATCCGTCCAACGTTATACGAATCAGCCGTATCAGTTTTGCCGGAAAACCATGTTCAAGCATAATTTGCCATAATTCATTCCGTTTCACTGAATCGTACGCCGCCTTGAAATCAATAAACAGATGATATGTCTGCAAGTTGTACTCCCGGAATTTATCAAGGATCTGTCTCAGGGTAAACATTTGATCCGTCGTTGATCGGCCCTCGCGAAAACCTGCTTGGTATTCGCCGACGAAGGACTCTTCAAGCGGTCTCAATCTGTTGAACAGAATACGGGAAATAATTTTGTACGCCGAATTAAGGAGGGTTATTCCTCGGTAATTGGCACACACCAGTCTGGGCCCTTTTTCACCGGATTACTGTCCGACATTCGGGCTACGTGCCCAGCCCACCGTAGTCTTCCGATTTTCGCGGTGTGAACGATGGATGGGTTCTCCCAACAGATGATGCAACTCGTGGTTCATTCGCCTGCTCCACGTACCGTCCGCCATCTGCACCCCACCATAGATGCTACGCAGCACTTTCGTTTCGAAAACTCCCAGTGCGCGTTGGTCCTCCATGAGCATCGTCCAGGTGTCGTGTCCGTAGAGAACTACCGGTCTAATAAGCGTTTTGTAGATTGTCAGTTTGGTACGGCGGCGAACTTGCGTTTTGCGGAGTGCGGAGTCCAAAGCACGTACGATTTCCTGCCATGATGCGTCTCAGAATTTCTCTGATGGTATCGTTATCGGTGGTCATCAATGAGCCCAAGTACACGAATTCTTCAATCACCTCAATTTCGTCATCACCGATAGCAACTCGTGGTCGGTGGCTTGCATTGACCTCTCTTGAGCTTTTTTTTTAATTCTTTATTTAGGTTTTTTTTTTAATTCTAGATTAAGTTCAACACCGTCTTGAGCCTCTTCCTATCATGTACTTCGTTTTCGACGTGTTGATGACTAGTCCATTCCGTTTAGCTTCGCTTTTCAGCCTGATGTAGGCTACCTCCATCCTCTCAAAGTTACGTGCCATGATATCAATGTCTTCGGCGAAACCAAATAACTGGACGGACTTCGTAAAAATCGTACCACTCGTCTCAATCCCTGCCCTTCGTATTACTCCCTTTAAAGCGATGTTGAATAGCAGACACGAAAGACCATCACCTTGCCGTAACCCTACGAACTACGCATATCACCCGATCCATCGTCGCCTTGATCAACCGCATCAGTTTATCTGGAAATCCGTTTTCGTGCATTAGCTGCTGGTCCCGATCGATTGTATCATATGCGGCTTTGAAGTCGATAAATAGATGATGTGTGGGCACGTTGTATTTGTGGCATTTCTGCAATACCTGACGTACGTTCCTTCGTCTCTTCACGGTCTCGATCTTCCTGCTGGCGCTTTTTCCTCCGGAAAATCGAGTTTTGTCGGTTCCGCGCCCGTTTTTATCGTGCCTCGTGCGGTGTTGCAGCAACCTCGCCCATGCTGCGTTCTTCTCCTCAACTAACTGCTCACATTCGCCGTCATACCAGTCGTTTCTCTGATCCGGGGTCACCGTGCCTAGTGCAGCGGTTGCGGTGCTTCCAATGGCATCTCTCCGGTCATCTCTCCAGCCATCTTCAAGAGATGCTGCGCCTAGCTACTCTTCCGTTGGGAGTGCCACTTCCAGCTGCTGCGCGTAGTCTTGGGCTAGTCTACCGTCTTGTAGCCGTCTTGTGCTTAGCCGCGGCGGACGACTCCGACGCGTGTTGTACACCGTCGAGAGTTTTGAGCGCAGACATACTGCAACGAGGTAGTGGTCGGATTCAATATTCGCACTTCGGTAAGTGCGTACGTTTGTGATGTTGGAGAAGAATTTGCCGTCGATTACAACGTAGTCCGTAGGTTTTCCGTTACTTGTGTAGCGACCTTAAACGCCATGCAATAATCATCATTTTTCTTCTATATTTAAAGTATGTCATATAAACGAACAAAAGGAAAGATTGGACAGGTTGGAACCTGTCCATTTATGTTTATCAAATAGCAACCGCTGTTGAAAATAAACAACGGATATTTAAGTATAAGCAAAACTTGGCGAATAAGCTGGCCTAGAAATAGTAGCTGACTCAATTGTTAAATAATTGTACGAATGCTCTCGGAGCAGAATGTCACATGAGAGTAAATGTAGGTAGCATGCAACATTCTGCAACATTATTGAAAATGAGAGAAAAATTGTAAACAATAGCCAGTAATTATAAATAACGTTTTTGTAAATAAAGAAGAGGGTCGGATTTTGGACTTGGAGTTAGCAAGTCACATCAGAATTGTTCAAGTGTTTTATTTTTCAAATTGTGATGACTGTTTTCCAGAAAACTAACCGCTCGAGCTCGTGCAATTGGTGACAGCGGTAACCGCTAAAATTTGGCAATGGAAACGCCGTTTCGAACTGTCTAGTAGTTATAAAAAATCGAGAAGACAGAATGGTTGAATTTCAAAGTGAGAAAGTTCAAAAAAAAAAACTTAGTGAAATGAAATTCACATCCAAAATGTGTAAAAAGTGAAGAAAACTATGATTGTGCACATCAGAATAAAAACTTTAAATGTGCGAAAAAGGACAAAAAAATCAGTCATAATGAACAAAAAACTCGGACAAATTAATTAAATTCCCTGGAGCATCGGAGCAGTAAAAAAAAAAATGTGGTATAGGTGAGTACATGAATTTCGGGCTTTTCGAAGCATTTACATGTAATATTAAATAAAACATTTTTATTTATAAATACCATAATACAAGTATCCTCAACAAATTATTTACTACTAAATACTCACACTCAATAGATGCCAAGCCCAGAGTATCCGATTAAAAGTTGGTATTAAGTCCTAAAATTGAAAGGTGAAATTATTTACACGATACAGAGGTGTTATACTCACCTATCACCGATACTTGGTTACCGCACAACAGGAAACACTGCGGTAAAGCACTAGAATTTGTCCACAATTAAATGGTCTCTGTTCGTTTTCGCATAACTCGAAGACGTCTTGATGGATTTTCCGGTGAAAACTAAAATTAAGATACCCATGGCATTCACATATGTTCACCTACAATAAATTAATTATCACTATATATTTACCTTCCACGACGATGTTCTACACTGGACACTGGATGACACACTTTTTTCGGTAACTCTCTCGGCACTTTTTTCAATACGACCCGCGAACGAACTGAACGAACGACCCGCGAACGGACTGAGTGCATTTTGATGCGTCGGCAATTAGTCGTCCAAACCGCGGACGAGCAGATAGGCGCACGATAATGGGCGCGTTTCCAATGCAATGCATTGGATATGATTACACGTCTACGTACGGGAGCTTTTGATTTGAATGAAATAATGTATGCAACAGCAGTACAGTAATTGCCAGCAATATGCGTTCGCAGGATTTGTGTTCTTACAAACAAGTTTATTCAATTTAACACCTCAATGTCACAATTAATTGATTCTTGATTAAATACTTTGGTGAAAGTTCGGTACAAAACGGAAGGTAAAATGGAGTTTTCACAAATAATAGCACTCCAATGTATACCCGTATATGATGGAAATCCAGAAGAGCTGGAACCATTCATTTTACAATTGGAATTATTTGCATCTCAGTTAGAAGGACACGATCAAACTCCGCTATTGAATGTTATATGGATGAAATTGAAAGGTAAGGCTCTTCGAAAAATTTCGAATTTAATTGCCCCTACTTGGACAGAAGTGAAAGCTAATTTACAACGAGAATTTAAGTTTCAGAAAAGCATTAGTGCTCTCATGAAAGATATTGAAACACTTTTACAGAAACCAAACGAATCGTTTGATGAATATAAAGCGAGAGGAGAAGAATTGTATAAATGGATAGAAAATGAAGGGCCGTTTGGGTTATCATCTTTGCGAAAACACTTCTTAGGGGGACTTCGAAACAAGGATCTAGCCCATGCAGGAATATTCCAGAGAGAAAAATCATTTCCAGAGTTACTTATCTGGCTAAAAAACGAGTGGGACGATAGAAATGAAATTGAAGAGATCAACGTAAGAGTGGAAATATTGAACAAGGCTATGGAAGACAATCTCAATCAAATCTCTAACGAGAGACATAGAAAAAACTTGAATGGTGAAGAATGTCAAAATGATTTTTCACACGCATATGTTCAAAGGACTACATCTAACACGAAACAAAAAAACTGATCAATGGGGGTTTCGAATATTGCGTCCGAAGACCCCGACAAATAGATAATAAACCAATTAGACGCTATAACACTAATATTGCTAAATATAATAATGTGGATAATAATAACAATAAATTTAAAGTTTATAGGGAAAATTCCAATAATTCACATTCAAATAAGATGGAAGAAAACTTCTCTACAAGTATGCACAAGCTTAATATTTGTATTCCGGCACATGAAAGGGTGCCAATTATACGTACACGCGATAATCAATTTTTATTGGCCCTCAAAGCAATGGGCAATCCCAATCGTAAAATGAAGTGGTTGATAGATACTGGTGCTTGTTGTAACTTAATGAGATGGGACGTAGCTGCTAATATGGGGCAAACTGAAGTAAATTTGTCCGACAAATTGAATATGACTGGATTCAATTCAACGCAAACGTTAACATTAGGATCAGTAGAAATAAACGTGATAATGGGGAATTCGCAATATAAAATTAAATTCCATTTAATAAAAGAATTATGTGTACCGGGAATTATAGGAGCAGAATTTCTTAAGCAACATACATTATATATTGATCAGCAATTTGCGTATATCATTTTGCGCAAACCAGATATTATTGTGAACACTACTAAAAATAAATTAAAAAGGAGAATAAATGGCGTCAATTCATTAGCTGGAAAAATCAGTGAAGGAAACACAAGTAATCGGAATTACGTATTATTTAGTGACATGGCTTGTCAAACAGCGACAACAGATAACGAAGATTTTGCATTTAAAGAAGCTGAACATATTATTGACAAAGGATGTCGAACAAATAATCAAACTATTGATACAGGTCATTTTCCTAAGGATACTTATATGAAACAACATACGGATTTAAATTGTTTTGCAGAAAATAATTATGACAAACAGGAACAAACCAACCAACTCGAAGACAATTATTCGCTTAAGGTTCAAGAAAACCAGGAATTAAACGAAATGAAAAAATGAAGGTATTAGATACCCCATAGAATTTACCTACGATCATCGATTCTGTTTGGAACTTGCCACACTTGAAAATCCAAACGAATTAACAAAATATCTTTTAGACACTGGGGCTCAAATGAATATAATCAGCGCCAAAAGAGCAATCAGAGTAGGGGCAAAATCCATTAATACGAAAGATCAAATGACAGTTCAAGGAGTGACTAAAATTCGATTTTATTAATAGGATCTATTTGGATACATTTGAAGATTGAGAGAAAATATTTCCCACAAAATTTTATGTGGTTAAAAATCTAACCGTCCCAGCAATAATTGGAGCGAATTTTATCAAAAAACACGTTCATGCCATCGAAGATAATTTTAAAATTGGAATTTTCAAAACTAATGCAGAGGCTAAGAAGCCATATATGGAAAATAATCGAATACGATGGAACATAGTAGACTACGTCTTAAGGGATATTGAAGACCAATACAGTTTGAAGAAACATGTTGATGAAGATGAAGAAGAACCAGAGGAACCAGATCCAGATGATATATACACAGACGAAGAAGAATACTTTGCGAATACTATTGTGAATGACGACCTTGCCAAACTTAACAGAAAAATGGGAGAAGTTTTTACATCAGAGGCTATGGTAGATGAACCATCCGAGGAAATTTATGGGTTCGAAAATTTAGATCAAAAACTGGATTGCAGCCTTGTAGAAAACAACATTCATGAACAATTGCACGGAAATATTAGAACAAGTGAATTAATGAAACTACTAGAAATGAAACATTTGAAAACAGATGATTTTAATACAATGGCCCAAATTATGGTTAATTACCAAGATGTGTTTTTTCTCCAAGGAGATCACCTTACAGTAACAAATGCGGCTGTTCATGAGATCGAGACTACAACTAATGTTCTAATCAACAAACGACAATATCGATTCCCAGAGAAAACCAAAATTCAAATCAATAAAGAGATAGAGGAAATGGAGCGGCAAGGGATCATTAGACCGAGTAAAAGTCCATGGAATGCACCAGTCTTGTGTATTCCGAAGAAAGACTTGGATACAGACGGCAATAAGAAATATCGCATTGTAGTAGACTTCAGAGCTCTAAATCTTATCACAAAACCTTTTGTATACCCAATTCCATAATTGACGAAATTTTAGATAGCCTTGGTGATAGCAAATACTTTTCAACAATCGATTTGAAATCAGGATTTTATCAGGTTGCTATTCATCCGAAAGACGCTCCAAAACAGCTTTCTCCACCCCAACAGGACATTTCGAATTTACGAGAATGCCTATGGGACTCAGAAATAGCCCATCAACATTTCAAAGATTGATGAACACTGTGTTATACGAACTAAGAGGCATAAAAGCATTCGTTTATTTAGATGACATAATAGTTTCAGGAAGTACAATTGAAGAACACAACAAAAACTTGTCAAAGGTATTGGGGGCTCTTCGTAAGCATAATTTGAAAATTGAACCATCAAAATGCCAAGTTTTAAGGACAGAATTGAAATTTTTGGGATACATCGTGAATAAAAGCGGAATTCATCCTGTAACAGACAATATAACAGCAATTAAAAAAATGCCAACACCAAAAACAGTAAAAGATGTTCGTTCGTTTCTAGGAACAGTTAATTTCTATGGAAAATTCATACCAAGAATAGCCGAAATACGAAAACCGTTAAATGATTTACTCAGGAAAAACGTAAAGTTTAATTGGACCAGCGAATGCCAACAAGCATTTACAAAACTGAAAAACTTTCTAACTTCAGATACCTTATTAGTAAGGCCGAATTACAATGATACATTTGTTTTAACTACAGACGCTAGTGATTATGCCATCGGAGCAGTACTTTCAAATGAAAAATCTATAAACAGACCTATTGCATTCGCCAGTAGGAGTCTTGTTGGCGCTGAACGTAAATATCATACAATTGAGAAGGAATTACTTGCAATCGTATGGGCGGTAAACTATTTTAAACATTATATTTATCAACAGCGGTTTATAGTCTACACTGATCATAGACCACTGATTTCGCTATGGCACTTGAAGGAAACCTCTCCAACCTTGACCAGATTAAGATTGAAATTGCAGGGATTGGAAATTGATATTCGATACAAACAGGGAAAGGATAACGTTGTAGCGGACTTCTTATCTAGACTGCAGCAGCCGGATAATGAGAAGGAAAGTAGCCCAAACCATATTGCAGTCGTTACCAGACGACAAAGAAGGCAAATACAAAAGCAAGAAAAGGAAAAGACCAATCATGACAATGCAAACACAAAAGCCTTCAATGGAAAAACTAGTAAAAATTGGAGCGCAGATATGGATGGACTGGATAACATTGATTTAAGCTTCAACATAGATGACGATCAATGTCATGAGAATGTATACGAAGAATTTGAAAACGCTGAACGAGATGGTAAAATTGATTTCAAATTTTTGAACTTTTCTAAAGAAAGAATTCCAGAAAATAAAATTGATGCAACGTTTGTTATTCTTAACAGCAGATCAGCATACAAAGAGTTGAGCGAATTGGCTAAGCTGCCTCATGGCCTGAAAGATTATTTGAATGGAAACATATTTTCAATACCAGATCACAAAATGTGGGGCATTATATTGAATGGATCCAAGCAATCAAAAGAAGACCCAAAAACATTATTTCGGGAATTGACGAATGGATTTAGCAAACATCCAGTATTCGCAGATGAAGCGAAAAATATTCAAATAATTTCGTTTAGAAACCTCCAAGCTCCTATATATGCAAACATGCTACGATTTATTGCAGAAAAATTTAATACGAAATTCACGTTGTTTGCCCCAAACAAAGAGAGGATGTGGGTGCCACATGAAGAAAGAGATACAGTACTTAAGGAATTTCACGACTGCCCATTGGGGGGACATGTTGGGGGTAAACGTATGTTTCAGCGGATAAGCCCAATGTTCATATGGGAAAATATGCGAAAAGATATTGAAAACTATGTCAAGCAGTGTGACTCTTGCCAAAAGAACAAAATTAGTGCCTCAAACAAAATTCCAATGAAGATTACCACTACATCTACTGAACCATTCGATAAAATATTTATGGATATTGTAGTACTACCTGAATCTAATAATGGCAACAAATATGGCCTGGTCATACAGGATGACTTAACCAGATATCTAACAGTCGCAGCTATGGAAAATCAAGAAAGTGAAACTGTAGCGAGAACTTTTGTAGATAACTTTATTTGTAAATTTGGAACACCCAAGGAACTAGTAACAGATCAAGGTGCAAATTTCGTGAGCAACCTCATGAAAAATGTTTGTAAAGTTTTAAAAATAAAAAAGATAACAACAACAGCATATCATCCTCAGGCAAATCTTGTGGAACGATCCAACAGAGAATTAAAAATTTACTTACGCCAATTTATAGGAGGAGATCCACAAACCTGGGATAGGCTTTTACCCCATTTTACATTCCAGTATAACACTACAACAAATTCATCGACTGGTTTCACGCCTTTCGAATTACTCTATGGCAGAAAAGCAAGAATTCCTAATTCAATATACAGAATGAGAGATATGGAATTTACCTATGGAGACTATTCCAACGAATTGAAAGTCACTCTAAAATATATTCACGACACTTGAATACTTGATAGTTTCGAAGGAGAAACGGAAGGAATATTTCGACAAAACAGCTAAAGATTGGCAACCAATGTGGGGAGATATGGTTTTAGTGAAAGCCAACCCCACAGGTACAGGACAGAAATTGCAATCTTTATGGAGAGGTCCATATGAAGTAGTTAGTCTTCCAAGTGCACAAACTTCAATAATCAAAAACGGGAAAAGACTTGAAAAAGTGCATAATAACAGACTAAAGAAATACAACGACTGAAAAGTAAAGCTTAGTATCGAGCATGGTGAGTCTACATAGTAGGCTTAAGGATTATCATTTTAAAGATTAACATAAGTAATGGAAATAGATAGAACATAGTTAGTTAAAATAAGTTTTAAACTTAGTTAGAATAAGTATTGATTTAAGTTCTGTACATAATATATTGACTTAGACTATTTTTGATATCTTTACATTTTAATTTACATTATACAAGTTATATATACAATCAATAAGTACGATTTAGCAAATGAATATAAATATAATAAATTTAAAACAATATGAAATCTAGTTAAGCGCATAACTATTATAATTGGAGACAAACTAAAATATTAGCAAGCATGATGAAAAAAAAAAACATTTATTTAAATAGTATACAAAATAGTCAATAAATTCAACTAAAATAAGTACAAAGAATGGAATGATTTATACGTTTACATTTTTAAGGCGTATATTATATGTTTTAATACAACGGATGAAGAAGGTAACTAGCATAAACAGTATAGTCAACGCATTATTATTTAAATTTAACGAACCTACATTTACAAGTATAACAACAGCATTGCCGGAAAGCTGTGTAACACGAATCAACTATTACTTTATATTGAAGCTTGTAAAAGCTATGGGGAAAATTATGGGAAAATACAAAACATTAACACGAACGAGAATATAAATGGGACACCCGCTGGGGTCTAAAACAGGGGCCCTATGGGAAAAAAAAAAGAATGATAAATACAATACGGATGAAAATGGGTAACCTGCTGGGGTCTAAAACAAAACAACTATGGGAAAATATGAAAGAGAGATAATGAGGGAAAACAAAAAGGCAACATGTAATGGGATATAAAATATATATTGTTGAATAGCTGAAATACAAAATGGTATGAAAAAGAATTTCTATGAAAAGTTTAATTGATTCGTTGCGAGAAAAATTAAAATACAAAGATAAAACAGTAATTTAAACAGAATGATTTATTACAAACGTATTTACAAGTGATGATAAGTGAGAAAGCATTTTAAAAAGATAATGGATGGCCATCCAGAATGAAACAGATAATAATATATGTAAGAATATGAGATCAACTTGAAGATAAATTAGGTAATATAAATATCAAAATTATTATATAAACGACATATGCAAAAAAAAAAAAAGAATTATGAGGAACTAAAAGTTGAATACAGCTGTGAGAAGACAACAAGTAAAGTTAAAAAAAATATATATGTAACATGGAAAAAGCTAAATTAATTATAATCGATGGAAATTCGTAAAGTTTGTAAGTATAACGGAAATGTAAAAAAAATATGATTCTAGAATGAAAGTGATTTTATTAAACTAATTAATATGAGTATGAGAAACTAGTTTTGGGTACCGAGAGAGATTTGCGCGATGGAATCTCTTGTATTAAACATATCATAAAGAAGGAATATGTGACAGAGTATGACCACAAATGAAAAATTATGTTTGAGTGCTTGATAGTATGAAGGTGAACAGTTATTTGAATGGAGAAGAGGAGACGTCCTCGGAATGTGTGAATATGGAACTTGTTGTATGAATGATTGATTAAATATGTAACAAATAGTGACTGAGAAAATGAACAAAACGAAAATCATTAAATATGTGAGAAGAGACAATGTGGTTAAAATGGGGATGAAAAAATTCAAAGTGGAGCGAATCTAAGTGAAATCTAGGGAAAATCAATATCAAATTGAATTTAAAAAAAAAGGGCATTAGACAATTGAAAAATTTGAGAATTGAAATTAAAAAAAAAAAGGTAAAACAAATAAATGAAAAGGTAATCATGGTTATACTAAATAACATTTTTTAAATTACTATAGTAAGACTCGTGAAAAGAAAGAGAATTTGGAAATGGTTGATATTATTATAAGTATCGAGGTATTACAAACAAGCTGAGTTACTGTTAAATTAACCAAAAATAATAATCTGAGAATTTTGCTTTTTGTTCAAATATGCTTTATGTTAAATTATCGCCTAAATATGAAATATAAACTAAACACGAGGTCTAAGTCTCATTTCAGAAACACGCCAAAAGCCAGAAACGGTGGAGGCGAGCAGTTGCAGCAATTAACCATCAAGGCCAACCTAAACAAAAAACCAATAAGGTATAATATGGAATATGTGGCAGAAAGTATTTCGCAGAAAATTATATTATCTTTAGATATATCTGTACAAAACCTGCAGAATACATTCTTTGCTTCAACTCAATTTTTTTCACGGGGATAATTCAGCGAGAATAACAGAAGCAGAGGAAGTAATACAATCAATTATTTTTTTAATTATCGAACGATAAATTCAAAAGGAGGCAAGGCCCAATAAGTAGAATCAAATTCATAAAAATAGTAACATAGCACTGAAGATGTAATCATTATCCGGTAATCAAAAAAAAACCAAAAACAGTGTAGAGTAGTAAAAGACAGTAAAATAGTCCACAATTATTTTCCAAATGTAAATGTGCACAATAACTTACTCGAGAGGCAAACGGGCGAAAGAACATCCAGCGAAGACGAACAGACAACATCCGTTGGCGAAGGAAGACATCGAGAATCGAACGAAGGAAGACATCGTGTATCGAGAAATACATACCAGAGTTAATTGGTATCACTAGAACGACAGGTCATACGGAAGGTTGAAGATAAAGAGTGTGGGGGTATCAAGACGGATTCAACGGGACGAAATCTTTGGAGGAACATCAGGAGTAGAAATTTTCGGAGGAACATTAGGAAAAGGTGAATTATACAAAACGATATGAAAGAAGATTTAACCAGGCGAAATAACACAATAACTCCGAGATAAGCAGAAACAGAAAAACCATGAAGACTAAACTCCCACGATAGAAGACAAGTTATGAAGAGGATCAACCCAAGGCGAATTATCAAACGAGCAAAATTTTATCAATAACAACTAATTTGCATCACACAACAAATAATGCGAATGTCTCACAACAAAACTGAGCAGCGTATACACGGCAATTCACCACAACTTACGTATCAACGGAGAATCAACTGAAAACTATTGGAGATACACTATAATAGCTACACATTTTTGCTATAAGGCAAGCAGTAAATTCATGAACTACAACCAGAGGAAAGCAACATATACATTCGGAGATGGCACGTCAAATTATTACTAGTGAACGGTACGATCAAATTTTACGCACCCAGCAAACGATAGACATCATATATCAAAAACTTCACCACGGAGATCCAATATTACGTTAAAAGTTCAAACAACCAAGCAACATACCAGGAGTATACCCTGCACTCGGAATCTGAAACCGACCAAGTGATCTACACGAAATATTATGAAGAAGCGAGCATCAGCAAGCAGACGCTAGGCGAGTTAAGAAGGCATCATCAGGTAAGACACTCTCGAGGAAGTGTAGAGGGATTAAGCGAAAATATTACAAAAAAAGGTATAGCAAAATTAATCTGAGGAATCAGAAAATTGCACGAAAATAGTATCAAGGAATTTCAAAGATATACACTGCTTGAAAATTGTATTTTTTAATGATCAGAGGACAACTTTTGAATATTTCATGAATATGTTTGAACTATAGCTTCAGGAGAACCGTAAAGTTTTGAAACGAAACCATCAACTATCCACTTGAAATGATAATTTACAATTCTAATTTCAAGCTCAGTGGGTTGGAAGAGATGTAGCGACCTTAAACGCCATGCAATAATCATCATTTTTCTTCTATATTTAAAGTATGTCATATAAACGAACAAAGGAAAGATTGGACAGGTTGGAACCTGTCCATTTATGTTTATCAAATAGCAACCGCTGTTGAAAATAAACAACGGATATTTAAGTATAAGCAAAACTTGGCGAATAAGCTGGCCTAGAAATAGTAGCTGACTCAATTGTTAAATAATTTTATTTAGAGAGTACGAATGCTCTCGGAGCAGAATGTCACATGAGAGTAAATGTAGGTAGCATGCAACATTCTGCAACATTATTGAAAATGAGAGAAAAATTGTAAACAATAGCCAGTAATTATAAATAACGTTTTTGTAAATAAAGAAGAGGGTCGGATTTTGGACTTGGAGTTAGCAAGTCACATCAGAATTGTTCAAGTGTTTTATTTTTCAAATTGTGATGACTGTTTTCCAGAAAACTAACCGCTCGAGCTCGTGCAACTTGATTGGGTGATTCCCATGTGGTCTTGTGGATATTTTTGCGGGGGAAGAAAGTGCTTCGGACTACCAAACTAACCTTACGCATGATAAATTCGAAGTTCCGAATAGCTTTGTTAAATCCGGCAACTATATTAATTTAACAAATTCCACGATATCGGATCCTACAGGTAAGCCCGCTGTGGCTACTATGTCAGTAGTTTCCAAGATACATTTCCAGATAATATATTTGGCTTTCCAAACAGTTTCAAACAGTACAGCATAGAATATTTCTCTATTTCTTTCAGATTTCGTTATATCATAGCTCAACTGGTAGCCTCATGTACACTAACATGAAATCTAAATTTGTTTCAACCAAAATCAGCGCACGCAGGTCTTTGAGATTTTCTAGATCATAAACCATTTTCTGTTGTTCGTTCATACGCACCAGTTCCACAAACTGCAATACATTTTTCGGTCACCTTTCAGACACGCCTCATAGTTTTCTAAACCACAATCCATTTTCCACCGGTCTTTCAGACGCGCATTGTGATTTTGCAAACCGCTAACCAATTTCCTACGGTCTTCCAATTTGTACGACCCTTGTAGTTCTTCAAACCACAAATCATTTTTTCAGCGGTCTTTCAAAAGCGCCACCACAAACCATTTTCCGACGGTCTTCGAGACGCGTCTTGTGACTTTGCAAACCACTAACCATTTTGTGACGATCTTCGAGACGCGTCTTGTAAACTATAAACTAGAATATATCACTTTTCACAATTTAACAACTTGAATTCAACTCACCTCATGAAATCAGCGACAGGATCCAAAAAGTAGACTAGTATGATCGCCAAAATGTGTGGCCCTAAATAGCCGGAATGAAATTATGACAGCGACTCTCCGTGGATGCGTGTGCACGCCGCAGAGACTTGAGCGAAGAGGCAAAATCATGGCTTTCTGCTCGCCGATTGCCACGGTAAGGTGTGAATCTAAAACACATGCTGAACTCAAAGCATACTCAAACCCCACAGGAACATCTGGAGGAATTCTTGGAGGAACTTCCGAAGAAATTCGTTAAGGAACTTCCGGAGAGATTCCTAGAGGACCTTGCGGAGAAAGGCCTGGAGAAACTTGCGGAGAAACATCCGTTATGATCTCGCGATCTCAGTACAGCTTCACGAAACTATTTTCCAGAACCGAGTCAGGCATATATTTGTAGTAGGCGACAAACTGGTTAACCAAGTTGTGCTTTTAAGCAAGCTGTTGGTGCACAATCTTGGCTACTTCGTTATGGCGACCGAGATAGGCTGAATCAACTAAGGCTGAACACCTTGACACGATATGCTCGTATATATATATTGCACGTTTTCGTGCAATATATAGTGCCGATAATTCTTCGTCGCAATTACCCGGCCCTGGATGGCTACCATGAATCGTTCTGTTTCTGAGAAGAGTTCACCCCGCACCAGCCACGTATTCGACGCCACTTTGTCGATATATTCCAGCTCCAGTTGATGGGGGATGCGTCCCATGCCTATACCAAAGGCATTAGATAATCTATATACATAAAAATTAATTTTTGTCTGTCTGAACCTTATATACTCGGAAACTACTAAACCGAGCGGCGTGAAAAATTGTTTGCAGTGGTTTTTGGGGCCGGGGAAGGTTCTTAAGATGGTTCGAGACCCCTCCCCGCTTTGGAAAGGGGGGCTCCCATACAAATGAAACACCAATTTCTTCATAACTCGAGAATTAATCAAGCAAATGGAACCAAATCTGGCATGTGGAGGTTTTGGAAGGGAAGATATGTTTCTGTGGTGGTTCGATACAAATGAAAGAAAAATTTCTGCATAACTCGAGGGCTAGTAAGAAAATAAATCAATTTTAGGCGAAACGAAGTTCGTCGGGTCTGCTAGTTGGTAAATAAAATTAGGGTCGTATACTTTTTACGTAAGCACTTATGGTGGTAGGGGGGTCTGTCATTTCCTTACGCTCCATATAAATAAAAAATGATTTGCATGGGAAAAATTATACATAGGGGGAAGCAGCAGGAAGCTTTGAAAAATCTAGAAAATAGCTTACCGTTATCGGGGGTGACAATGGGTCTGGGGGGTGAGAATGGGTCATCGCTTTCACCGGCAGTCTGGAGGTCGTAGAGCAAAATCGTTCAAAAAGGTCTCTTATATGTTAGTTCCCTTGCCCTCTGATGTATTCATTCCAATCTACAAGTATTTTAATTGGTTGAAACAGTGACCCATTCTCACCCCCATTTGACCCATTGTCACCCTCGACGACGGTACGTAATTAGTGTACGGCCCAGTTAAAAAAAACTCCTGCAGAGAAAGCCGCCGAAATAGATCGCCGCTTCTTACCTACAATAATAAATAATAAAATCCCGAGCACGATCGGGTACGCTCAACTAGTCCTAAATGAATATATTCTTATCTTATTTAATACTAGCAGACCCGACGAACTTCGTTTCGCTTAAAATTGATTTTTCTCTGTTTAGGTCTCGAGTTATGCAGGAATTCATGACTCATTTGTATGGGAGCCCCCCATTCCAAAGTAGGGAGGGGTCTCGAAACATCTTAAGAACCTTCCCCGGCCCCAAAAACCTCTACATGCAAATTTTCACTCCAATCGGTTCAGTAGTTTCCGAGTCTATAAGGGTCAGACAGACAGAAATTCATTTTTATGTATATAGAAGAAGATAATAAGAATCTCTCGTTGAACAATCAACTGCTTGAACAACTACACCATGAACCCTTAGTTCTACTCACGCCAATGAATACATGCTGGGCAGTATGATTCACTCGATCAAAATTGAAATTAAAAGCTGCTTAAAAGGTAGCGCAATAATTATGCGCTAAAAATACGAAATATTTTCGCTTCGATTCGAACGAACTTCCATTGCATACAGAGCGCAAACCGGGCATCAGCCGGGCAAGTACGTTTCTCGATCACGTAGATTACGGTCGGAAGATAGCTGCCGCCAACAACAACGTTCCAAAGTGTTGCTCCTTCTCAGCGGAGGGCTCCCATAATCGATCGATGATGGAAAAAGCCTGCCGTGCGCGTGTCTCGGCGATGACTCGCCATCGTCGACGACGGCGACGCCGACCACAATCACACAAGGACGAACGCAGAAGCACCGATCTCCGCGATCGGTATGCACTTTTTCGAATTATGGCGATGCAATGTCCGGACGGACGTTGATGACGGCGGTGGTCGCGGCCACCTTACAACCGGCACCGCTGTTCGATGTCAATCCAATCGAGATGCAACGGTTGCCGTTTGCAATGGAGATAAAATTGCTGATTATTAATTTTTCTCCTTGTTTGTCGAATTTAGACACTTGCTGCTCATTTGTTAATTGAATGCTGAACGGGGCGACCTCCGGAGATCTAATGCGACGATGGGTGACGGTGCGCAAACGCACGTACCTATTCGCATTGGAAGCAAACCGAGCCGTAGGACTGTGCGTAGAACTAGAAAAAAAAATATGAGAAGCGGTTGTCCCTCTCTGGATTTGGATAACTGAAAGTAGAACGAAGCAAATTTGATTTGAGATTCACGGTGGGAGATTTATCAATATGGAAGCTACTGTAGTTGGATGAGCTCAGCGGGTGCGATTCAAGTCAAGATTATTACAAAACTCACATGATATTGAGGTTGAGAATAGGTTGAGAATATTGCCTCTGGGCAACACAACATTATTGATAACTGGAACGATTTCTTTTTGCTCTCTGATTCAAATAGGATATTGATCCTTTGGCTTATAATACGCATCCATTAAAAATATCGTGGCAAGCTCGCTTTGCTTGTGGATTTTTTTTAAAACTTTATTAGCGATATTTTCAGCTTGATGTTGTGAAGCCTGTTGAAAAAATCGAATTGTTTAACAAGGTAATAACACGTCTGAAATAGAAACTTCCCCAAAAAATTAAAAATTTTCAATTAAATATTGGGAAACATAAAAATAAGGGTAGAAGAAATCTTTATAATTATAATATATATTTATATGCCTATTAGACTTGTTCACCATTTCCAAAAGTATCTTAAATGGAGTCTCCTGACCAATTTTCAGCCAAATCAATAGAGATTTAGAGGTGCATAAAACGAGATTTGTGATTTTTCAGACTTTTCCATAGAAATGTCGTCTGAATGGATCAATTTTACTCCACATAATAGAACCTTAATCGTTAATTGCTATCTTAGACTATAATCTACCACTTTGTTTTTAATACTAAGATGTTTAGAGTGCTTATTCTATGACTTTTTAGCTTATTTAGCTGAAAAAATTGTCTAAAAACCAGAAAAATAATTTTAGGTGCTGGTGGGGGTAGTTAAAATTTTAATAGTGCCCTATGTGCCCAATTTAATTTTATCGTTCATTTCTTCCGAATGTTGTGGAAGCTTCGTCCATACATCACTTTATTCTGATAAATAATTTTCGGCATGTAATAATGTGGCTTTCATGAAATACTCAACATTCGATTAGGGAGGATTAAGGTAGTCAAACAAGACCATACCGCCATGCTAAAACAAAGTTGACTATGATTTATGAGCAATGTCATTCAGTATGCTCAACCCACTGGTATTAATGTAGAGTGGGCTATGTAATAGTGTCAGGGCCTACAAATCATTCATCGGCCATCCACGGAAAATTAGTCAAAAAATTGAAGAGTCGTTTGGCCGAAAGTCATTCGACGGAAAGCCATTTGCCCGAATGCCACCTAGCCAAATAACACGATTAGCTGAAAGCCTTCTAGTCGAATTGAATGTATTTCCGAAACGGTTATTTGGTCGATAACGGTGTGGCCGAAAGCGACATACGTCCGAACTGGTAAATTGATCCAAAAAGTCGTTTGCCGAACTGGTCATTTGGCTGAAAAAGACGTTTAGACAAAGATATCATTTGGCCGAACGGGTCATACGGCCGAGTGTGTTATTTGCTGAACAAGTAACATGACCAAATATGTCAACCCGTTCGGCCATACGACATTTTCGGCCAAACGGCCCTTTCTGTCAGACGATCCTTTCGATCAAATGACCTACTCGATCAAAGGTCCAGTTCAGCCGAACGCTATTTTCGGTTTTATATCCATTTGAATCATTTGTTTGTGAAACTGCATATATCCATTTTACACAATTTCGGGAAAACAACAAAAAACTGTTTTTCAACAAATTGACACCGAATCGTTCAATTTCTTTGATGCAGATCAATAGTTTTTGGCAAATCTGAGCACCCTGGGGCACTTCCAGTGTGAAAACTGTAAGCAGTACTTCATAATTACTCTTCAAAGTGCGTGCACATATGTAGTTTCTCAAACAAACGAAATGTTTTTCATGCACTCATGAACATTTTTTTTGCGTATTTTTTGCCAGAATACTGCTTTTTTGGACGAGGATTCAAAATATATATAAAAATCTAACTTTTTGCCAAAAATGTTACATATGCAGTTTCTCAAACAAACTGTTCATTTGTTCCAAATGACAATTTTCAGCTAAATGGCCCTTTTTGTCAAACAATCATTTCAGCCACAAGCAGGGCTGGTAGCAAGTAACTTTTTAGTGACTTGGTCACTATTTTGAATATAGTCACTAAAAAGTCACTATTTGCATCCAAAAGTCACTAAAGCCACTATTTTTCGGAAAATTGTCACTAAAGTCACTATTTTCGCACCGCTGATTTGTTGCAATAAAAAAAATCACTCTTGTAGTTTACTCAACAGGTTTGCACTACTATACAAGGAGCACCTGAAAATTTCCTTTTTTACTGCGAAAACCGTGTGAACTTACCTTTTTCGCTTCTTTTTACCAACACATAAACCAATTTTACTATATACAAAACCTAAACAATAATTTTATTAGCGCTTTGGCGGTTCGAAAATATTGAAATATTGTTTTCCTACGTTCAGTCTGCTATCAGAAAGCTTTTCGGAAAGAATGAGTTCAACTTTTACGAGCACTTAGTTGAGCCGTCTTAGTTGAGCTCAGTCAAAAATGATTTATTGATTTCAAAGTTCCATTGAAACTCGTCCATTAAAATTGTATATTTTTGTGGAAAATTTCTGAGACGTAGAATCTTAGTTCATTATATAATAGTAGATTATCATAAATCATATATATATTTTTTTTGGTTTTCACCGAATATTTTTTGTGAAACTTGCTAAACTTGTTAAGTAGAATTTGATCTGAAGAACTTTGATAAAGAATCTGCATACTAGTACTAATAAATATTATCAGTATTTCAATTCTATTTATAAGGTTTATTTTTAAGGAGGGAAGAGCCACTCATACATCTAATGCACACTGAGCTGATCAAGTTTGTGTAAACCATCGTCGGTCGAGTTTGTAAGCCCAATGTATGGCTCTCAATCACGTCACTTTCCAGGGGACATTTTGGACAATATAGAAAACTTGCTACCTTTTGTTAAGGATAAAGCAATGGCAGAGATCACTAAATTAAATACTTAAACTCCACGTTTTCAATAATGCAAAGAAACTTTACGTTGCTGCTGTAAACACGTAATCAAAAAGTCTGCTTTAAGGATTCTTTTATAAAACATTGCCAATGCCTCAACCCGCCACCATTGCTTCCAGTGAAATCTCCAAGTTACTTTCGATTCAGATCAACTATAATCTTATAATCTTCTTAGTGAATGGAGCTTTTTTTTACAATGTTCTGAAAACTCAGATGTGAATTATAATATATGGAAGATTTGAAAAATTTATTGAAGATAACCACTTTCCTTCGATGGGACTCGAACCCACAACCCCCGTACGCTAGACTGATGGGTTTAACCAACTAAGCTACGAAGGACCAATGAATGGAGCTTGTTAAAATGTAAAGTACTGACCTCGAATACAGAGTACAGAATTGAGGTGAATTGTAACCAGAGTTTTACCAAGAAAACGGCTGTAGATGAGCCTAAATACGCTCAGATAACTTGTTTAGCAAGGTTCAATGTTTACTCACAGGATAGGATAATCACTCACGAATTTTTTTTATCGTTTTTCGGCTTTGAAAAACAATCTGATAAGTGACAATATTACGCATTGCAAGAAAAATTGGGAGTCCTGGAAAATTCAAAGCGCCTCCAATGAATATTTTCCGGGTTTTTGATCAAAGGCAGCTAATGCTAAATTTGTGATGTTTTGTTTATATTTATATCTATATTCAATACAATGTGGAGAAAAACAAGGACGAAGGACTATGCCCGTGATGTTCATCAATCCTTCCCTTAGTCGCTGTGAGTTGTGGAACTCGCCTAAGACGTGGTTAGGTTTTAACAGAGAGCTCTTGTAATTTTCGATGAAAAGTTGCTTGTATCAGCAGGGGGAGGACCTACCAGAATGATTGTTTTCCGTTTAAAGCGCACTGGTCCAAATCATGGTGTTAAGATCGTGTAACTCTTAATAGGCTCGACACGATGGCCTCCCAGTGAGAAAGAAAGGCTGTCCAGATTCAGTTAGCCGCCGATAAAACCAATCATTATGAACACATTTTTTTAGGGCATGAAACTGTATGACATTCTTCTGAATTTGATATTTCTTTGATTAACTGGCTTGAGCACTGAGCCACTACATATTAGGGACCAGGGACACTTCGAGTTAGTTGACACCGACAGGATGCTGATGATCAGTCCTTACATGTTATGTACGCGTATAAACACGTCATTCATTTTTTGGGCATCGTGACAGTTGCTTTGGTATCATGTTCAATCCAACGCACACTATGTATGATTTGTTCTATGCGGGGATTGCCTTCTGCGCGTTATTTCCGCGAAGCTATCCAAATTTTTCTTTTTCTCCGTAATAATTGTTCGCACACTTGGATTTCCGTGAAAAGTTGGTTCGCTCATTGTCTTTCCTATCCTCTAGCCTTTTCGTGCCACCATTGCAACAATAGTAGGAATCATATATCCTAATGTCTACATGCAGAGAGTGTGGTGGTACGACTAGAGTCAGCGCATCACTACGGTATTATTTTTGATGTTCCAGGTTAAAATCCTGTCGCGGCTAAACAATTTTTCAAATTATTCAACAATAAATCTCGCGAAAAATTGATGAGAGGAAAAAAGACCGAAACGAAAAAAACATTCGATAGGCATAACTTTCGTTTATTTTCCAAAGCTAGTTCTAGTGAATATCCAACTAATAATTTAAGCTGAATATAGGCTGACCAGATCATTTCGGTGAAAAAACGGGACAAACGCGCTTGTAAAACGGGACATTTCAAAATAATTTGTGATTAAATTCAAGAGCTGTGGAAATTTCCAAATGTATATGTTTAATTTTTCCATGTAAGAAATTGGAAATATTTTAGAGCGAATAATTCCCCACCATAACATTCTAAAGAATAATTTCTTGTATTAAGTTAGTTGTGGAACAATACCAAACTACAAATATTTCACTCCTCAAAGAGACGCAGGCAAAAACACGAAAGAACAGAAAATTACGCATCTATCAATATTTAAAAAAAAAAGTGGAATTTTGAAATTTTATTTTGATCTACTCTCAGATATGCATTAAGGATTTTATTTTTGACCAATATCGAAACCATTTCCAATTCTGAACAATTGAAAATAACAAACAAAAGTCAAAGCTCGAGTCAAAGGGGCATTAGAAGGCTAAGAAAAAATAGTTTTAAGAAAAAATGTCAAAAGACAAATGCGAAAAGAGAAATAGGGTGAGATTATTGATTTACCATGTTAAACCCATTTTTCATAAATATAAGTGGGGAAAAATATGCAGATAAAAATAACAACAATCTCAACAAGGAAAGAAAATCAAGAAAATGTGATTTTAATTATGGTGGCGCATGAGAATAAATGTCGAATTTATTCAATTCAAAATTTATTCAAATGCCGCTAAAAGTAGCGTAGCGGGAATCTTGTCCATTGTTTTTGTTCGCATAATCTGCCAAAAAAAGCGGGACTCATGCAATTTTGTCGCGAAGAGTAAAAAATCCTGGCCAATTTATAGTCTGGTTTACAGCTCGGACTCTCGGAGATTTCCGCCGGATTGTATTTTGAATCGGGCCGAATTTCAAATTTTTCATAACGGAATCCCATAAATCCCGTCCACACACATGGAAGCGAAATTCGCAGACAAGCTCCTGATGTGTAAACTAGCCTTAAAGTACGTGAGGACCTTAAATCTAGCCTTTGATCCGACCAAATTTTCCCTCGGTTTGAAACTGCCCCAAACTTGATTTTGTTCAGTGAATTTATAAATTATTTGTTCATGCCGTCGTTTTTTTACGGTGGATGATTTCGAAATATTCAAAATTATTCAGAAAGACTTTGAATAATTCTTAATGTTTCGAAAAGAATCAAATGATTGGAAAACATGTGGTTAAGCAGATTTGCAAAAAAAAATGAATAACCTACTTCGGAAAATGAGCCTAATCTGAAAATTAGAATGTCTGTACCTGTGCTTTATTTTATTGACGTTGAGGCGTAACCTGATTGTCAGGAAATACTTGCCTATCAAGTTACTAAATCATTTCAGTTCGCTGATGAAATTGGCCAAACTTTAATGCCCAGGAATAAGCAGAAAAAAATATTGAAATGAAACTGTTTGAAAAATTCCTCGGAGAAGCACTTGTTATCATTAACACTTGTTATCATTAGCATAGATAGCATTCTTTTAAAAGAAACACTAATAACATATAATCTCACACTTTTTTGATGGGTTTCGTCCACTTTCTTCATTGAGAGAAAAATCTCTCTAATAAAGATACAAAAAATAACTTTCTATGTATTTGATTCTAGATTCCTTTCCTGCCTAAAATATTAAATTTGTTTGAATTATATTTTGAAGCGCTTTGGAAGAATCCTTGAAAAAACGGGACAAATTGAGGATTTTTTAGATTACGACGGGACAGCACAAGAAGGTCTAAAAAACGGGACTGCCCCGTTAAATACGGTACGTATGGTCAGCCTATGAATAAGCTATTTTTTTAGCTGCAGAAACTATGTTTGGCTGCATATGCGCCCTATCAGCTACCAATGTTTGTTGAGAGAGTGATGGGTGAATGATGTTCCTCGCCAAAAACAACGAAAAATGGTTCTCCCCAAACCCGACAAACGCTAATCTAGTCTCATCGAAATGTAAAGTAGAAACGCTGTGCTTTAGTTGTGGCAACGCCGATGTCTAGGAAGAATATTGTTCGATGGTACGGCATCAAAAACGTCAAAAAACATTAAATTCGTTTCTGAATATTAAATTTGTTTTGCGATCCTTTCAGAACGAGCCTCATCTTAATCCCATCCAACCCAAAAGATTTAATGAGTAATAATAAGCATAGACCGGCTTTACGTAAAGAACAGGCTTCGCAACTTCGGACCAAGTGCAGGAGCTCGTGGAGAAAAAAAGTTGTTTAATTGCAGACTTCTTCACATAAAGTACTTGCTCAAATATGGAGGCCACTTTTTGGTCACTATTTGGCACTACTTGAAGGGATTTTTGGTGTAATTATTTTCATAAAAGGGATTATTTAACATGTTACATATTTTTCAGACGAATGGATACTATTAATCAAAAAATACATTCATATGTATTTGTCTAATACCCAACAAACTATTTACGAACGAGCTCGGTGGTCTATTTGCTACCGCTTCTGCATTATAAACAGGAGGTCGTGGGTTCAATTCCAGGGTCGTCCCTTTCCTACTTTGTATTTCTATCTTAGTTCTTTCTGTGTTTCACGTTCTACCAAAACGTTTCCTACTGCTATAACCTTTCACACTAACAAATCCAAAACCTCCCGTGGTACCTATGAGAGTTCTCTGCATCTTTCTTAAGTAGGTGTCCAACAAACCATCCTTCCCCTTCCTCAGCATTCGCAAGGACGTGGCCAGGACAGATCTCGACTATTGGAGAGTGCATTACTTCCATCTAAGAGATAGTGATTAGTCCCAAATCAATATCTGTGGTAACGGATGAAAGTGATGCTACTCTCATACAATTGTCCAGGCTTGTACCACCTACGAATTTGTGCGAATTGCTCAATGCTAATGCTAATACCCAACAAACTGTTTACGAATGGATATCATATTTCTTCGCTTCGGTCTAATAAGCATTTTGTAGATAGTCAGTTTGGTACGACGGCGTACTCTATTCGATCGGAGCGTTTTGCGGAGTCCAAAGTACGTACGATTTCCTGCCATGATGCGTCTCCGGATTGCTCTGCTGGTATCGTTATTGGCGGTCACCAGTGAGCCCAAGTACACGAATTCTTCAACCACCTCGATTTCGTCATCACCGATAGAAACTCGTGGTGGGTGGCTTACATTGACCTCTCTTGAGCCTCTTTCTATCGTGTACTTCGTTTTCGACGTGTTGAGACTAGTCCAATCCGTTTAGCTTCGCTTTTCAGCCTGATGTAGGCTACCTCCATCCTCTCAAAGTTACGTGCCATGATATCAATGTCGTCTTCTTCTTCTTCTTCTTCATTGGCATTACATCCCCCACTGGGACATTGCCGCCTCGCAGCTTAGTGTTCATTAAGCTCTTCCACAGTTATTAACTGCGAGGTTTCTAAGCCAAGTTACCATTTCTGCATTCGTATATCATGAGGCTAACACGATGATACTTTTATGCCCAGGGAAGTCGAGACAATTTCCAATCCGAAAATTGTCTAGTCCGGCACCGGGAATCGAACCCAGCCACCCTCAGCATGGTCTTGCTTTGTAGCCGCGCATCTTACCGCACGGCAATGTCGTCGGCTAAACCAAATAACTGGACGGATCCCTGCCCTTCGTATTACCCCCTCCAAAGTTGAATAGCAGACACGAAAGACCATCACCTTGCCGTAACCCTCTGCGGGTTTCGAAGGGACTCGAGAATGCCACTGAAACTCGAACTACGCACATCACCCGATCCATCGTCGCTTTGATCAACCGTGTCAGTTTATCCGGAAATCCGTTTTCGTGCATTAGCTGCCATAGCTGGTCCCGATCGATTGTATCATATGCGGCTTTGAAGTCGATGAATAGATGATGTGTGGGCAGTTGCTACAATCCAGCTTATCGCCCTCGTACACGACACCTTCCATCCACTCCTGCGGCAAAATTTCCTCCTCCCAAACCTTGGTAATGACCCAGTGCAGCGCTCTAGCCAGTGCCTCACCACCGTGTTTAAATAGCTCTCCTGGTAGTTGGTCAACCCTAGGGGCTTTGTTGTTCTTCAGCCGGCCAATCTCCTCCTGAATTTCCTGGAGATCCGGAGCCGGTAGAATTATGTCCTGCGCGCGTTCCCCCAGGTCCATCACCATACCGCCATCTTCGTCTGCCACATCGCCATTCAGGTGCTCTTCGTAGTGCTGCCGCCACCTTTAGATCACCTCACGCTCGTTCGTAAGAAGGTTCCCGTTTATGTCCTTACACATATCAGGCTGTGGCACATGGCCCTTACGTGAACGGTTCAACTTGTCGTAGAACTTTCGTGTGTTATTAGCGCGGTACAGTTGCTCCGTCTCTTCACGGTCTCGATCTTCCTGCTGACGCTTTTTCCTCCGGAAAATCGAGTTTTGTCTATTCCGCGCCTGTTTATATCGTGCCTCGTTCGCCCTCGTGCGGTGTTGCAGCAATCTCGCCCATGCTGCATTCATCTCTTCTACTAACTGCTCAAATTCGCCGTCATACCAGTCGTGTTGCAAGCTTCCAATCGTGATCCTTCATTCGTCGCCATTCGTTGCCGATTGTATCGAGTCGTAATATCTTCTATGTCGCTCGTAATGGTTGTTTTTAAAGGCGGCTTATTGGGCCGTCGAAGGGCCGTCGTGTCATGCCTGATTAGCGTTCCACCTAACACCAGGACTTGGACTTGTGCGCTTTGAGCGGCACACGGTCGCTTTGGAGGAGCCTACTTGCGGATACATTCAGCTTTTTATAAGGGTTTAACATAGCCCACTGTCAAACCCCACCACATCCTAAGCAGGCGACACAACTCGCAGATGGCCTGGGGAGGGATCGTCAAGCCCTTGGACATAGTCCCTGCTGTCCATGGACTGATAGGATACGAAAAATTCCTTGCACGAAAAAAGAATAAGGAAGAAGAACGAAAAAAGTGCAGGAAGAAAAATGAAGGAAGAATGAATGAGGAAGAAAGCAAGAAGTAGTAGAATAGTTAATTGTTTTCTTCCTTTTTGAAGATTGAGGTCATAGCGCTACAGAAAAGCGTATAGAATAAGAAAATGTTTCACATCATTCTAATTGAATGCTCATTTAATCGTTCTTCCATTAATACACAGAACGATCGCGCAATTTTAGGACTTTATTTTCATCGGGTAAGTAATTTTTTAGTAAGAAATAATATAGTGAATAATATATGACTAAAAATGTCAATAATGTTATGCGTTTAGATTGCATTAACTCATTGAAATCGATCTTTATCCGATGATGTGTATTGTGTGTTTTGTTACTCGATAAAAATATGGACTACTCTGATCGGTTCCTTTATCTTAATATGATAGTTTAATGTTTCGAATTCAATAACTTCACTAACTTCACTATGATACTTTTATACCAAGTTACAGTAAAAACAACTCAAGCATGGACCATAACCATAATCAGTTGTTTAAATGAGTTAGTTCTGTCGCGTGTGATTAGTTTTTTTTACAGTTTTGGGTAAAATAGTGCGAGAAATATAAAAATCAATGAAATTTTACAATTTTAACTATATCTCAGCAATTTGAAGACATAAAGCTTAGGTGTCTTCGGCGACTACAGTTATTTTTTTACGTTCTACAACTTTGCCGAAAACACTAAAGCTCTAAAATGTAAAACAAAAAAGTTTGTATCGCAGCGCCACCTATGCGGCGAAAATTTGAACTAATGCTCGACACTGGGCTTCATATTTTTTAAAACACGACACTCTTCCGAAGACACCAACTCAAAATTACGCATCCCCTAAGCTCCAAGGTATTTTGTCGGGCTAGCTCCGCCCCGTGGCCCAGTGTGCAGTGTTAAGGTGGATGAATGAGTTTTATTTATTTTTTCGTCTTTCCCTTTTAAACATATCTATAGATATATATAGCCATTGCAATAATATTGTAATACCCAAAACCAAACACTTTTTCAATTTTTGATAAAATTTTGAACAAAACATCACTAACCATCTTTGTTGTGAAATGGTTACAAAATTTTATCACGTCCCGATTTTTTCACGTTTTCGAACCGATTTTGTCACCCCAAAATTTGTTCATCTTTTGCTGCCTGCGGTTTATTATGAATCATTATTGTAATACCTACCCAAAACCAAAGACATTTTTCTATATTTGATATAATTTTGAACAAAGCATCACTAATAATCTTTGTTGTGAAATGATAAAAAACTTGTACAGTCAAACCTCCATGAGTCGATGTTCTATGACTCGATATCGACTCATGGAAGCAAATTATGCCATGTTAAAAAATAATTTCTGGGCTACTGTGATGGTCCCTTCAAAGAGCTTTTCAAGGAAATTCTATTCCACATCTCGATATTTCCACGAGTCGATGGTCCCTTCAATATCGACTCATGGAGGTTTGACTGTACATTGTTCTAAATACAGTATTGACTCGATTTTATCACTCCTCGATTTTGTTACCCCCCATTTGCCTACCCCCGATTTTATCACGTTTTCAACCCGATTTTATCACCCCAAATTTTTTTTCATCTTTCGTCGCCTGTGGTTTATTATAAATCGTTTTTGAGTCCCTGTCAAGAATTCTGTAAGCCTTTTCGACAATAGGATAAAATAAGGATATTACTGTACTATATTTCATTGCGCGATAAATTTCACTTTGCTATTGATATAAAGATAATATTAAACATTGAATTGAATTAAAATATTGACGAAACCAATACTGACCACCAACCAATCATCGGTAATGCAGCATTAATTGTCTTAATGCTCTAATGACGATCTTTATTAAAAAGAAAAGATGAATTTCAAAATAAGGATAATCATCCTAAAATACATAAATGAATGCATTGAACTGGCTGAAAAGTTCTCATTAAGAATAGACCTAAATAATTATTGATCAGATTGTTCTGTAACTACTTTCTAACAACTTTCAAATTCGGAGACGAGCCAGCCTAGGGCTGAAAGTTTCCTTAATAAAGACAATAAAAAATACTTTCAAATTAGCAAATTATGCATGAATTGATTTTTTTCTTAATATTTTTCTTCTCATATAATGCAGAATTAGGAATAAATGTGCCCGTGTATTATCCTTAATCAATTTTGGCACACGATTTTATTCAATGTAGAGGAATTCATGCACCATGACGTCATTCAATGTTTCATGGATCTCCAATCAAATTTTGTCTCGTCCCGTGTGTTCTTTATTTACAGAACTGCACCTCAACGCCGCCGCCACCCCAGTTCCTGGCTGCCACCAGATTGCTGCCTTTTCACACGTCGTGCGTATCACGACGATCGACAACGATCGGAAAGTGCAGAAGAACACGACACCTCGCTATTTCGTGTAGGCATATAATTCGGAATGAATGGTGGTGGGAATTTTCCTCGGCTCGGGAAAACCGGTGGTGGGGGTTCGCGCCAGCCTGTTCGGCCCGGCCCGTTCTATGGCGGTGGGGTGTTCGGTTCCGCGACGAACATCCCGTGTCCGTACGATATGCCGGCACGACTGCCCCTGTGTAGGTACGCTCGCGCGCGCTGCTTTCGTTGTGCAACATCAGGACACGCACCGGGTTGCAGGTTTGTGTTGGTGCACGCGGTCTCGACTCGCGCAAAACCGTGCGCCACTATCAAAAAACGCTTGCGAACGTTTCTCAGTTCGCCTTTAAACTGTTTAACTCGCGGATTCAAGTGTAAGTAAATCTCGTCGCTGCTCGAGGATTTTCTGCTTGTTGAAGACTCGAGAGTGCGTGGTTTTTCCTTTGGTTTTGGGTTGCTGGGAATCGAACTTTAGTGTACGGGAATTGATTTTCGTTCGATTAGATTTTTTGGAGTTTTGATTGGGTTGAATAAAGTGAGGGAAATGTGATTGAAGAGTGAATGTGGTTTTGGAAGACATGCAGTGCAAAGTTCTGTGGAAAAGTGGCTACGGTGAAGGGGACACGAGTGTGCAGCAGGGCTGTCTTATCGGTGAAGTGTTGTGTGTGCTCGGCAGAGGACGGATCAGCTGATCGTGCGCAACAGGACTTCACGAGAGGACACCGCAAGGATTGGTATCATTTGCAAAACACTAACACCATTTTAGAACCGGGTACATGAGACCAGCATGGTGGGTGCATTTGAATGCACCGGGGTGGTTAAGTTATTTGGCTGAAGCTCTTAGTCATCGGCCGGTAGTCAGTGCAATTGACATGCAGCAAGAAAACACCTCAATCTAGTCAATGAACTGCACTTACAAGAGTATTTTTATAACTTATAAGCTTCCTTCATCTCTTCTCGTGTGACCGTTTCAGCCGTTCTGCGGTGTGTGTCAGAATTTATGGGACTATTTTTAAATATTTTTCTCTCAATATGCCACACAGATCTTTCGGTTGGCTGGTCGGTTCGTGCGCGGAATGTACAAATCTTGTGTCTGGTCAGATGTATTTTTTGCCGAGAAACCGCCAAACGGCCCGTAACGAAACTTGAGAGTTATTTTTAGTTTGCAGCTCCGTGCTCTGGCTTCAATCTTCGTGATTGTTTAATCCATTCTCGTATGGTCGAGCCGAGTGTGTTGTTATGGGATTATGAAATCGAACACACCATGCTTTGTTTGTGTTGTCTCAGGATACCACCCCGCCCTTTTCCCTCGTTACAACGGATCGGCCCGGGCGCGTTTTGAGAATGCAATCAGATTGGTCTTGCACAAGGTCTTGCATCATACAGCCACCCAGTCAGCCCGAGCCATGATCCCTTCAGGTCTAACCGGTACATGACTCGCTCGAATGGATGGCCGGACACCCATCCCAAACGATTGCCGGTGGTCCACTGGCGCAGAATTTCGAATACCTGTTGACAGTTCACGATGCGGGATTAGTTATTTATAAGCATTCACGCCTCGCAGTGGCAGCAGTCAGCAACTTCGTGTGAATCGTCTTCGTTTTAGGAAATCGACCTACTGCGTTTGCGCTGGGAAAATTTCTTTCATCCTACGTGCGCACATATGCGAGCGCCGACGCCGGCGGTGGTCAACGCCGTGCGCACAATATTATGCACAGGAACTATGAACGACTGTTTGGAAGAGGTTCGGTACTTGGGTGGAGGAGCAGCGCCAGGGTGTAGTTGTTCTCCGTGAGCAATTGGTTTTCGACGAATGGGTTGCTGTGCGCACTCATTGCTATCCTTCAAAGCGAAATGCTGCTGACAAATTTATGATCTTGATATTTTGATGTTTATTTTTATTAACATGCCTTGGATATGTTCTAAAATTAGCATTGATTTGCTTTAGCGTAGGGTAATACATTGTGCTTTTGACTGTAAATATGATTTATATTCAAGAAACTGTTATTGGAGAAGTTTTCCATCAGCTAAGAGTTATTTTAGTTAAAGGGAATTGGTGGCGTGACAGAATTGCCTTGGATTTCACAATATCGATACATTAGGATAAAAAGTTTCTACTATTCTGCAATAAAGGAAAATTTATATGGTAAATAGATTATTTCTGACAAGTATAGCGAATTCCAACTGGTCGAAACTATAAATCATTATCCATTCCATCTCTGGTCGATAATCTTTTTATCGATACTTAATTAGACCAAATCTTCCGCGAGAGGTCATATAATTATTCTTTGTAGGTAGGTGTCTAAATAACCACCCCTTGCCTACATTAGCAATTGCAAGAATGAGTCTAAGACAGATGTGGGATGTTTGATGCAGTGGTAGTTTCAAATCATTATCCGTAACGATATGTATCCAACGACCATTGGGCGTTCGATTTATGTCGTCACCAAAAATTGCATTCAACATATTATTAAACAACATATTATTAATTAAAAATTGCATTCAACATATTATGAAAATTTATAACTAAATTTTAAAAATGTAATTAGTATTTCTATGATATATCCACCCAGGTTTTTTTTACACGGTTTGGTTTTAGTCGTTTAAGACCTACAGCGTCAATGAAACAATGAGTTAACCCCACGGAATTAATGAATTCCAACCGTGTAAAAAAAACCTGGGTGTATTGTGAAATGCGTTAAGTTCACGCAAAAATAATAATACCAATAACAATACCAATACCAATAACAAGCAATGAATTGATGTTTTCCAACACGTTGGATAGAGTCAAGCATTCTTTGTCAATGACAAACTTGGACAGAATTTTCTCCCCACCTGGGTGACACGTTTCGATGAGCGGGCGAAATTCCTAATGAACTATCTGTAGTAACTCATGGAAAAGATTTCGAAATAATTTCCTCAGATATGTCTTGCCAAAGCTCTGAATAGCCATTGGCATATTTTTTGGTGAAGATACTACTATGAAAGAAGCCATATCTAAACTAGCGTATTGTACATACAAGTTTGCATATACAGAAATAGGTGGTTGAAATTCAAAAAATTCCCAAAACTTATTAGGGCATCCAGGATTCATAATATATGAAAGTTCAAAACAACTCGAAACATTTTGGGCTCAAAAATTCTCCTTGAAATCCTTCTAGAAGCTCCCCTGGGAACTTCTAAATTCCTCCGGAAAGTTATCCACAAATTCCTCTGAAAATCGTTCGAAAATCCTTCTCTTGTAATTGTAATTCCTCCTTATTCCTCCTCCTTAATTTCACTTGTAAATCTATAAGAAATTCCTTCGGAAATTCATCTAGGAACTTCTCCGGGCATTCCTCTCGGAACTCTTCCTTTAATTCCTACGGGATTACTTCCAGGAAAATTTCCGGGAATACCTCCAAACATTCAATAGCGAAATCATCTAGCATTCCAATCTGGAATTTTTTTTGGCAATTACTTCAGAATATCCTTCAAGAAATCCTCTAGAAATATCTTCATGAACTTCTCCTGGAATTCGTCCAAGTATTTCCCCAGAAATTTTTACAGGTATTTTTTCGGGAGTTTCTTCAGGTTTTCTCCAGGAATTCCTTCAGGAATTTCTCCGGGAGATTTTCCGCGGAAGTGTACTAGAATTCCTTCCGGACTTCACTCGGAATTTACTCGGATATCTGCCAAGAGTTCTTCCAGAAATTTCTTCGGAACAATCCGCAGAGATTTTCTTCAGCAATTAATCTGGGAATACTTTCAGGATTTCATCTGGGAATTTCTGCATTAATTCCTCCTGGTATTTTTCTGGGAATTCCTTCAGATATTTTTTTGGAAATTCCTTTAGGAACTTCTCTAAGAATTATTTCAGGACTTCTATGTGGGAACTCCTCCGGAAGTACTTATGGGAGTTCCTCCGGGAGTTCTTCCAGGAGTTTATCCAAGAAATTCTCCGGTAATACCTCCAGGAACTTTACAGGGAATTCCTGGACGATATTTGGCAGGAATTGCACGGGAAATGGGATTTTGGAAGTTCCTTCAAAAATATTTTTCTCTTCCTCTAGGGTATTCCACCGGATGTTCCTCTGAAGTTCCACCAGTAGTTCCTTCGGGAATGCAATCAGGCTTTCTTCCAGGAATTCATTTAGCATTTCTTTAAGCATTTATCAACAAATTCCTCCAGAAGTTTCTCGGAGAATTTCTCTGGGAGTTCTTACGGGAATTCCTCCGGGAGGTTCTTTTAAGAATTCTTCCAGGAGTTCCTCCTGGAATTCTTACGGAAATTCCTTTGGGAGTTCATCCTAGAATTCTTACGAGAGTTCCTCCAGGATTTCCTACGGAAATTCTTCCTGTAATTTTTCAATAAATTCCTCCAAAAGTTCTACCGGCAGTTCCTCCGAGAATTCCTCTGATAATTTCTCCGGAAATTCCTATAGAAAATCCCCCGGGAGTTCCTCCGGAAATTACTCTGGGAGTTCCTTTTCAGAGAAACACCCGGAGAAATTGCAGGTAAAACTCCCGGAGGGATTCTCGTAGAAACTGCTGGTGGATCTCCCGGAGGAATTCCCGAAGGAACTGCCGGAGGAGCTCCCGTAAGATCTCGGAGGAATTTCAGGATTAACTCCTAGAAGAATTCCTAGAGGACCTCCCGGATGAGATCCCAGAGAAACTATCGGAAGAACTTCGGGAGGAATTTCCAGCTTAATTTCTGAAGAAAGCCTAAATGATTTCCTGAAAAAAAGCCTGAATAATTTCCTGGAATAGCGGAGGAATTCTCGGAAAAACTCCCGGATGAATTGCGGGTGGAATTCCCGGAGGAACTCTCGAAGAAATTTTCTGGAAGAAAAGAAACTCCCGGGAGAATTTTCAAAAGAACCCCGGGGAAACTACCAGAAGCATTCTCGGAAACAAGAGAGTTCATCTTATAGACAAATCTCGTCTAGCTGAAACCTTTGTTGGGGTTTGTAGCTGGACCATCATCATCATCAGAGGACCTCCCGGAGAATTCCCTGAGGAGTTCGCAGATAAATTCTCGGAGGAGCTTCTGGTGGAAAATCTATATAAATTCCTGAAGAAGCCTAAATAAATTCCAATTCTGCCGAAATTCCCGGAAGAATTTTCAGAGGAACTGCCGATAGAACTACCGGAATAATTCTCGAAGGAAATTCTAGAGAAATTCTTGGTGGAAATGCCGGTGGAACTCCTGGAAGAATTCCAGGAGGAATTTTCGAAAAAAACTCCTGGAGGATCTCTCAGTGGAAATCTTGAAGTTTCCTCCGGAATTCTTTCAGGATTTCATTGCGAATTAATCTAGGAACTCCTCCGAAAATTCCATTGTTGATTTCATTTTCGGTATAATTTCTGTATAAATTTCCGGTGGAATTCCTGGAGAAATTCTTTGAAATTTTCACAAGAAATAATTCGAAACAATTCACGGAAAATTTTATGGAATTTACACAAGAAATTCGAAGATTTTTCGTGAATTTCTTAGGAATATTTTCTGCGGAATTTCCACGGAATATTCTTATTCTTAAAAATTATGGGAAACGGCTCGAAATTATTTGAATTTTTGCAGGGAATTCTGCAGAACTTATAAAGAAGTTCGTGAAGATTTTCTTGGAGTAAATAATGGTGGAATTTTCGGATCAATTCCCGGCAAATTTTATGGCGGAATTCCTGAAGACACTGCCGAAGAAGTTGCTGGAGGCATTCCTAAAGAATCCCTGATAGAATTTCGGATAGAATGCCAGGAGCAATTGTCGAAGGAATTCCTGGAGAAAGCTTGCATATTGATTTTTCTGCCTATTTTATAATAAATATTATTTCAGAGAGGATTTGTTTAGAAATTCAGATGTATGGTTCTAGTTTTCTTAAACTTATGGAAGAATGCAGGATTTTTATAATAATTGTTATAGCCGATTTATATTCTTTCTGAATACTAAGTTCGTTAATATTTTTCTCACTTTATTTAAAAATATCTGATGAGCAATAAATCACGCATTTTTAAATCCATTATTGTTTTAATCATTATTGTTTCGATTTGGTTTGGATTTGGTTTCATGTGTTAATATTCATGTGTTTTTATAAAACTACTATAAAACTACGATTTGGAAGACCAAAAAAGTTGCCCCCCCTTCTCGAAATCCTTGCTACGCCCATGGTCGTTTCAAAAACAAGGCGTAGTCTACGAAATAGTAACTTTTACCATGAAATTTTTTGTCTGTGTACGCAACAAAAAAAATCAAGCCAACCCTTTATCGAAACTATCAAATCTACAAAAGGGATGAGAACAAATTTATATTTTTTAGATTTTTTTCGCTAATTTTTTGTATGGGTGACTTTCTACAAAAAATAGCCCCCCTTAGGATTTGAGAAGTTAGTTAGCAGTGACATCAATTTTCATCATATAAAAAAATAATGAATTGCTGATAAAGTTTGAAGACAAAAGAGTTATATCCCATATTCACCCATATTCATAATGAAATGAGTTGAAGACAAATGAGCTTGTTTCTCATTTCTGAGAAAGATTCCAGTGCAGTGAAATTGCACTTGATGTTAATTATGAAAAGGGAATATCTAATTGATGTGAAAGCATATAGTAAGCTTGATATAAACAACGGAGAGCCACCGAAATATCAATCAAAGCAATCGTGGTACTACGCCAGCAGTCAAAGACATGTGGTTAACCATCACGGACTGGATTGACAGTTTTCACGTAAACTTCCGTTTGCCTAGCAGCATGATAATCTCAACAGTTCCCATCAGCATCCGAGTAGGATTCTCTTCAGAATCCAAGAGGAATTCCCATCAGAATCTGAGAAGAATTTTCATTGGAATCTCAAAAAAAATCTTTTCAGAATCATCGATGTATTCCAACCGGCATCCAGAGGAATTCACACTGGATTTCTTTCAGTATCGTTGAGGCATACGCTTGGGAATCAGTGGGGGGTACCTTTTATAATCCATGGAAGTCTGCTTCAAAAACTGTCGTTGATTTGCTTCGGAATTCCTCCGGAGTTGTCCAAAGACTTGTTTCGGAATCGTTCCGAGATTCGTTTCGGAATTCCTTGAAGATTTAGTTCAGAATATTTCGATGATTTGCTTCGGAATCCCTGGAAGATTTAATTCAGAGTCTCTCGACGTTTTGCCTCGGAATTCCTCAATGATTTGCTTCAGAACCCCCCTGACGATTTGCTTCGGAATCCCTCGACGATTTGCTTCAAGATTTAATTCGGAGTCTCTTGACGCTTTGCCTCGGAATCCCTCAATTATTCGCTTTGAAATACGTCGAAGAATTGCTTCGGAATCATTCAACGATTTGCTTCGAAGTCCTTCGATGATTTGCTTTGGAATCTCTCGAAGATTTGCTTCAACATCTTTCGAAGATTCCCTTCCTATTCGCTAAAGGATTCTTTTCAGAATCCCTGGAGGATTAATTTGAAGTCCCTTGACAGATTGTTTCGGAATTCTTTGTTTCTACATCTCTGGAACATTGCCTACGAAATCCCTGGAACATTCACTCTGAAATTCCTGTTGGATTTCCGACGGAACCTCTGAATCATTCCCGTTGGAACTCCTGGAACATTCCCATCGGAATCCATGGAACCTTCCTGTCGGTATATCTGGTGGATTGCCTTCAGAATCCCTGGAGGTTCCGTTCGGTATGCTTGGAGGCAGTGGCGTAGCCAGAAAATTGGTCTGGGGAGGTTTTCTGAACATTTTTTTTCATTTGAGAGGGTTCGAAAAAAAATATCTTCTCAAAATGTTGTCTCTGGGGGGAGGGCGTTGTAGCCCCCCGAATCAGTTCATTATCGTAACAGCTACCAAAAAACGTCTCTCACTGTATACTACCTATCGAGGGTGTATACAGACATGATAAGTGAGAGATTTGCTCATTCTCCTTTGGATGCAAACCCTGATCACATTACCTCTAAGATAACTTAATAAGGTAGTAAAATGTTCGAGAATTTTCAAAAATCTCACAATAAAGAAAAAAGATGAAAGCATTGGGCTAGTTACGCCAATGGATTAACCAGATATATGTATTTCTATCATAAAGCCAGATTAGAAAATTGTAGATTACAGTTTCTGGTTTATCATCGTTTATCATCTGTTTTTTTTCGCATTTATCGAAAACTGGTCTAAAATTCCTTTAAGAATCGTGTCTAAGATTTCATCGGAAGTCGGGATGAAGATGGTGAATTTCAGTCGAGATAGCTCTAGGATATGCGATTCCCTCATAATAATTTCTGTTTTTGGCTTTTTTGGAATTAGATGTAGAAGTTTTTCGATTGTTTTGACCAGAATTCCTCTGGAACTTCAGTCATACAGTTCTCAGAATTAAAGTTCTCTCAGAATTCAGGGTTGTGATTCGACTTAAAAACTGCACTGCTAATGATGTCAATGTTCCAGTTGGGGACGGAATGCCAATAAAAATTGGTCTGTTATCCAATAAAAGAAGGTAGGAAAATTGTTATTTTTTTAGTCGATGGAAACATGAAATCTTGTTTGCGCATTTCGATGATCGGTGCTGAAGCGTATATGAATGGGGTGTTGTAGAACAGTGTACTGTAGTGGACGATCCACATTGAAGTTGGTAAAGCAAGAAATAATCTTTGATATTTAATTTATTCCATGAATTTTAAGATTTTTGTCTCAGTCAATCAAGCGACCTACCACCTTATTCGATGGCCTAACGGCAATTTTTTTATACAAATAAGTCAACAACTGATGCCAAACTCATTATGAGCTTGTATGAAAGTAGTTCATCCACTAGTTAAACACGGAAATAATTTTCATTTTACATTCACTTGCATCGATACTCATTAGATAGTTTCGTTATTGACCCGTTTTTGTTTTGATCCGACGCTCGGCCATGCAGGCACCGAACTTCCAAACAAAATTTGCCACCTGATGCTCAATAGCCGATTGATGATCAAACGTAACTTTATCCGATTTTATCGCAACAAGTTGCATTCGACGCAGATTGTGGCCTAGTTAGACCTTATTAAAAATTAGACCGATCGGACATTGCGTTCCGGAGTTATTGACAAAACATAGTTTTTTGCATATTTTTTTTTAAGTATTTTTGCAGTGCATTGAAATGAATGCTAATAAATGAGAAATGATGGAAATAATGAAATCTATTTCCCTGGAGTGCTTTTTTGACCTATCTTATTTTATTTTATAACGCACGAGAAAGACATCACCATCGCTAGGTGGATTAATCTGTTTTTTTTTTAAATAAATCTAACTGCAAAATGTTAAATTCACACAGAAAAAAAATAACAAAAACTTATCAGCGCGTAAAAAATAAAAACGCCAAAAATTGTCCAACATATTTGCCTTAATTGTACAATTTTGATTCAAATCCCGAACATAACGCATATTCCGAACATCGGTTTTCCATACTGAGGATCAAGATTACAAACGAATTCGAGTTCTTGTGGAGAAAATTAAACGAATAAAGCCAAAATGGCCATTTAAAAGCGAGTGTTCTGAATACGAGTCATGTTCGGAATTTGAGTCAGAACGGTATGCAATTTCTGTAGCATTTTGTCACCAAATTGTATAAGCAGCACGCTATCTTTCAATTACTAAGTGACTGAGTAAAATTGTATTGCCTCTTCCCACGGAAATTTTACTCAAATTCTGTCTAAAGCGGGACTACTCAAAACAATGAGTAGTCCTCCTTTCTAATGAGTAGTCCTCCTTTGGACGGAAATTGAGTAACATTTCCGTGGGAAGAAAGGAGACGGTTATCCAATTTTACTCAGTCACTGAGTAGATGAAAGTTAAGAGCCCCGCACATAGGATACGTTTGCGTTGCATTTGACACATTTCCCATGGGAAAACTGTCAAACGCAACGCAAACGTATCCTATGTGCGAGGCTTTTGAGAGTGAGTAACTTAATGCAATGGAAATTGCATATATTCAGGCGATAATATCTTTTAAATTTACACTAGTTTTGGCATTACCTTTATGTGTATTAGTTTTCGTGTATGTTTCGTATGGGTAAACTGGGGTAAAATGCACCACCGGGGCAAAACGACCTTTTGGTCTTTTTGGTCGTGTTTCAGACATACTTTCAAGAATGTTTACTGCTAGATTCGTAGTTCAAAATCCGAACTTCTACATTCGCAATGTTGTTTTGAAACAACAAACCGAAAATACGTTTAAAGTGAATGAATTTGATGGTGACGGTAAAAATATTTTCGACGAATTCTAAAAAAAAAATCGCCTTGCGTCTTTAAGGGTTAAAAACATCAAAGGGTCATTTTGCCCCGGGTATGCATATTACCCCAGTTTTCTCTACATTTGTTTTTCTATATGTGCAGTGCATGTACAATAAAATGAAAAGATTTCAAAGTATGTATCAATATGCCAAGCTGAAGTACAATTTTGACACCAAACACAACAATGCCGACGTACACAATTGAGAGCCGACAAATTTGTAAAGGACTGACTATTGGTTGAATGTTGGATGTCACTTGTCACTACCAAACTGAAATTAGAGGAAACAGTCTAGGCTCCCTATAGCAATAACTATGGCCAATGAAGACGCCTCTACATCCGAAGCCATCTCTCAACAGATAGACAACTTTGCGAGTACCCTCTGTAATAAAGACATCACTAATGCCAAAAATGCCGAGGCTGTTAATAACGTTCCTTCTACCGATAACACTTGGGTCACATTTTCGGTAGATTTAAAATCCTTCAATGACCCTTACAACTACTTCACAGTAAAAAATCGTCTATAAATCCTAGTTCAGGCGGCACTTCGTCTGCGTTACAAAAAGATTTCGAACTTTTACTTGCTCCTTTTCAAGTGAAATTCGACAAATCGGTGTCTAGTGTCTGGTGATTTTTTTTACCGTCGGTTTGAAAAACCGACTTGTTGTACAAGAAGGACGATTGAAAAGATGTGAACATTTATCGTGGTATCTCGTCCTTGTGCGCCATATCAAATTGTTTTGAGCTGGTGACAACAGAACCACCCTTTACTCAACATGGGTTTATCATGCAGATCCTCGGCTACTAATCTTCCGACAGCTTTGTGGGGAAAAACGCAAACGCACCTCTTTTATATCCATTCACATATCTGCGGTATCGGAAAGACTTGGCATTATCGGATTCCTTCTGGCCCTGTTTCAATTCCTATCTCACTGAAACTGATTGTTTGTAAGTAGTCTACCGAATATTTATCTACTTCAGGAATTCCTAACCCATGTAGGGTAGGTCCTTTGATCTCCTTTTTATACTATAAAGATGTCAACAACTAACTCCAGAATCATCGACTGTCGCATCTGTCATAAAGCAATACGTATACTGATCCAATCTATCTATGATGTGATACACCTACAACAAGATACCAATTCACTCGTGGTATAGTGCACATTTAACCAAATGGTTGTCAATCCCAGCAAATGTGCGGTGATTTCTTCCATTCGTGTACACCAGCCTCTAGTTTTCAATTACAAGCTCGATGGCACGTCTATTAAACGAGTGGACTTTGTAAAAGAGCTTGGCGTTATTCTGTCTACACAGCTAACGTTCAAGGATCACGTCTTTTACGTGATGAAGAGGCTCCCAAAAACATTGTGTTTCATCTTTCGCGTCACCAAAGGCTTCTTCACCATCGTCTAGTGCTTGGAGTTACTGCACGTCAGTAAGGTTTCATTTTGGCTTCAAAGCGATACAATCTTATCATTTGTCTATTTGGTACTTCATGGAAATTCAACACAAGCTTTACGTTGAAAGTGCTGGCGCCACTTCGTTCAAGCATCTTTTACTGTTTGCATTAGGTGTACCATAAACGGCGATATGTCACAGGTCAAGCACATATTGATTTAACATTTCGCTCCGGGGGAAATGACAATCACACTTCCATAAAAAAAAGTCGCTAATAAAACACTAAACAATTTACCGCCATCTCCGCGCGATTTGCAGCCTGTCTGTGGGGCTAAAGATCTGCATCGGTCAGCTCAATTCACTAAACAAAATAAAGATAGTGTCGCGCGGTAAATTATAAATTGGCGACAAGAATCAGCTCATTTGCATTCAATAGGTGTTGGCGCTCGTTCGAGTTTATGTGCTTTCAATTCTCGAAACGGTTTTTTTTAAGAAGCAAAAAGAGTCCGCCGCCACTCCTTTCTTCATAGCTCGCCATCGACAAGTGAGTCCACCATGGCGTGCTTCACCCGCGTCACTTGCGATCCAAATAAGGAATGGTTTTTGCTTTGCTTTATGGCATGCCTTTCGGAATAAATATATCATCCTTTTCTCGGGAATTGATGGAAGCAAAACGAGACGCTGAAGCTCCCGGAGGTCATCCGTTCGATGCATGCATGCACTTATGAAGCTGATGATCACTGACCGTGTAGAACGGACGTCGCGCGCCAGTCGGCCGGATTGAGTCGTGACAAAGCGATAAATCCGTTTGTTATTGTTGTATGATGTCTGCTTATGGGCGCAAGTTGGCGCGCGCCAGTGCCGATTTACATGACTAATATGGGTCATTCGATGGACCGAGTTGCCCTTACAGACTTCAGCTTCGCCATTGATTGTGGTCTTCGTAGTTCTTCATCTTTTGGGTTCTACGTTCGTACATGGAACATGATCTGGCTAAATCAATTATTATTCAAAACCTTTTTATTTGTACCATGTCCTGATAGTCGAGAATTTTTCCCACTTGAGAAGGAACGAACTCACCATTTTCGGATGGGCAGTGCAACGCCTCTGCTCGCGAGGCTAACTGGAGATCCTCGTTCTGGCGCGTTAGTGTTTTGCTGTGTAATGGAACGAGTACCTGCGCCTACCAATTTCTGCTGAGAAGCTCACATTGACTTGGCAAGGTCGGGCTGATTGTGTCAACTTTGAAAGTAGGAAACAACTGCTTTTTTTTCGCGACGATTATGCAATTGAGCTCAAGTGCTTACGCACGTTTGTTTAAAATGCATCACCGCGAGGAAACGCTACATATGTAATTTCCACCAAACTTCAAACATCTACACGGCAGACGACAGGCGGTCATCGTGAAGCATAACTGCTGGTGCTAGCGCATGCCACCAATGAAGGAGGACGGAAGGAGGCGGCTCCGCGAAATGTGAAGCCTGCTCACCCTGCTGAGTGTTTGGTACTTGTTGCTTAAGTGGCTCCGAAGGCTTCTCCGGTTCGATACTTGACTTTCCCTATAAGGAAGTACGGGTCACCGAAAATGACCGAGCCTTGATCTTGATTAATTTAATTTGTGGTGGCTTAGTGCTGGGCAAACATAAAAGGGGCTGCGCGCGCCCGTGGCACCCAAATAAGTAGGACAGGAAGGATATTATGTTCCGTCGGAACGGCATTCCAAGACTGCTTTTTTCTGCAACAGTTCACGGGATCAAATGGATAGATTGGCACCATCGAATTTGGCTTGACGATGATTGGTTATGATTGATGCAAGGCTGACCCAACGGGTTTCGGTAATTTGGATGTTGGAAAATTGTGGTTTTGTTTCTGCATACGCAACTTGTAGACAAATTGCGCAGAGAATAAAATAACAGGTGTGGAGAATAACCATGGAATTGCTCATGTCAAAATGACTGTAGAACTTTTCTCAAAAGTTTTCTAAAATTTGTAATTAAATTTACCCCAATATTATAAAATCTGATTATTTTCAATTGAGTGGTTATGTGGTTCAACAATCAACAAATTGTTTCGCGGAATCGTCATTCCGGTCGCTTTTTCACTGCGAGATTCGCACTCCATTTTTCATTAAAATCCATATAAAATTAAGTTGACTGAAAAAAAATTACACCTTGTCCTTTTTTTGTTCAGTCGCAAATGAGCGGACGTTGGATTCACCTTGTATCCTTTTTTTCCGTATTTCATTCAACGATTGACACTCGCTAGTGGAATTCGCAAGATGACATTCCTTACCTTCACTGCTGCTTTATGCACAAAAGTTTGTATAGCATTGAATGTCATAATCGGTGAATGCGCTTGGGCAAGTGCGACCTTTCGGAGCTCGCATAAAGAGACCGGTCAAAAAACCGTCCATTACTCGTCCTGTGTCTCCGCTCCTTCCCCTCATGAACCATTTCTTTTCGATTTGCGATCATTTCTTACCGCGCGACGGTATATTTATCTTACATTGCATCAATTTGTCGCCACAATCCATTTACTGGCGGACGCCGCCTCAAGGTCGTGACACTTCGAAACAGGTCCTCGAAAAATGTACCCCGTATTCGAACGTAATCGCACCAAGCGACAGCTGGTATAAGTACGAGTCTTGATCGTTTTTGCTACCGATCGCCGTTGTACTGCTCCAGATATTTGCACACTTTGCGGTCGTTTTGGGACATCAGCTCAAGGATCGTGACCAATTCTGAGATTTTTTTTGTCGTAATGCGTAATTGTAATGAATCACCTAGACAGGGCGTGAGTATGTGATCACTATGGTACATTCACAATGTAAAACACAAACATAAGTGGCCAGAAATTGCTTATTCCTAAATTTTCTACAGCAAACGTTTTATGCAGTTCTTGAGAATATGAAGGTGTACAAATAGTTTATAGACAATGAAACATGCTATGGAGACTTATTGAGAGCGCATGAACGTTAGGGGCCGTACACATATTACGTAAGCACTTATGGGGGGAGAGGGAGTCGGTCAACATCTTACGCTCCATATAAATAAAAAATCATTTGTATGAAAAAAATCTTACATGGGGGGAGGGGGGATCGAAAACCCCAGAAAAATTGCTTACGTAATAAGTGTACGATCCCTTACGGAAGTTACGTTATTGGAGCATTCTAAGAGAAAACCATAATTGACAAGTCTGCTATATTATTCTTTAGGTGGAATAATAGTCCTTACAAAAAGAAATCTATAAAACAGGCGTATGCTACCAACAGGCGATCAACTTGAGTTTCAAATGGCAGAAAGTCGACGTCCGAATTTGACCACCTACATCGCCAATGTGCAATGGCGCCTGCAAATAAACATTCATAGTTCACACCATTGGCAAAAAATAAAACACACAACTTGCCTAGCAGCGCGGCACCTTGCATTGTGTCTCGTGTCCTGGTCGGGTCGGTTTGGACCGGTGAACTTGCTGCAGCAATCTTGCCGGTCCACATATCGGTGAGAACTGGGTGCTGCTGCTGGTGCACACACGAGTGCACCTCGATATCACCCTATAAGGCAGATGCAAGTTCACATTAAAGCATTCCAAAACCGGTACTTATACGGGCAATAACTAATAAATCTCCCATGCTTACCGGCGCAACTGTCACTCACTCACCGACCGACTCGATTTCCCCGCACAAAGCTTCGGGTCAACCAGTTTGAATTTATAATCCACATTAACCGCTCGTCTCTGCTCTGTGCGCCATATTGTTCTTGCGTGAACGCCGCCGATCCGTGAGAAGCGGTTGACAGTGGTCTAATTTGCTCCGTAAGGCTGCCCGAAATGGCATAATGTCGAATTGCGGGTTTGCCTCCGGCGTCATAACAGCGCGCAGGGATCCGCGAGGGGCTGAATAAGATCAGAGCCAGATTGATATTGGAGACCTCTGTGTATGCTATGCATCATACATCCAAGATATTGGGCACCACCTATAGGTTAGTCGAACAAACTATTGACACTGACTTTGAAGGAACCCGACAGGTTGGTTTATGCGGTTTAGTAGCTACCGGTTTTTGTTTTGATTTTTTTAGCGACTTCGCATGGTCTCTGAAGGGGTGCTGAAGTTGCTTCCTTAGCGCATAGAAGGTAAATACATTATGGGTGTCCTCGAGGTATTCAAAGCATGATCATTGTAATTTACTTTGAAATATGTCATTTATAGACCATACATATGTACATTTGTCACCAAGAATATTTCAAACGAAAATAACAGCAAATCTATCGGCATAAATATTCTATATCCTATCAGGTCACGCATATTAAGGGGACTCTTGCTTACAGATTCCGTCTAAGCTCGCTTGCAATATGTGGCCTACCCATTTCCACCAATGTTCTCGAACATCTACATATTGTTATCGGTATTTGATGGCTTTTATGTTGCTCGGCACACGATATCCAGCTGAATGGTCGTCCGAATTGTAAATTCTAAACTTCATCTGCGTTATCTTTACCTATATACGTGGTACGCTCGAACTTTCCAAATATTTCGATATATCGCCAGGTTGTGGTTCCATGTCGATCCCAATTTCGCTATCTGCTGATATCAGACTGTTAATTTGTGCTGTCAAGATATTTGAATCCTCCGATCGTCCGGCTACTGCAAAGTTTGGGGGGCTGTTCCCGTTGACACTCAACCGTTCTGCTGACTTTGATGGTGGGACGCCGCAAAAAAAGCCAACGTCCAGCCCTTTGAGCTTACTCAGCATAAATGGGAGTCGCAGTACTAAAGCCTGTCCACGTTAAATTTCAGACACCCATCTCAACAGGCCATTTTTGAAAATTTTCACAAACCACTGAGACGATCAATTTACATGACAGCTGAATCTGTCTGCTTTATGTGCTGGTTTCAGATGTTTTGAACACGCCCAAATTGATAAAAATTGGACAGTACCTAAGTGTCCGAAATTTAACGTGGACAGGCTTAAATATAGCTTTCGTGACCATTAGCCAATACTTGGTGGTTTTTTAAGAACACTGGCTGAGACTTGAAGACGCTGTTCGAAGTTCTCGAACCTGTCGAAAGCTGTCCAAGTCAAAGAGCAATTGAGGCAATAACCTCCGGTTGCTGCATCCATCACATCGTTTGTGTAGTCTACAAATGTTTGAGAATCGCGCGCGAATACAGGTATAAATGACTTTTTACGATTTTATGATCAATACTTGAAACATTTGGAACTGTTTGAAGGATACTATGAAAAGTAGTGAGCTCTCAGATAGAACGCGATTTTATCGAGACTTTTGGTATCTACGGAGAGGTAACACAAGTTTTGAATTTTTTCGAGTAAATTAAATTGATTGGTACTAGCGAGAATAGTTTGAGTACGCGCTTCTTGACGAAACTTTTGGCATCATGCGAGAGGTATCACAAGTTTTGTAACTTAATCGGGCTCGCTGTACCACTGATGATGCTTGCAAAACTCTGTGGTGGAATTCAACTGTTTCTTTTTACTAACTTATGTTTTTTGCTGTATAGCGATGTTATATTTTAATGTTATTTATATCTGTGGAAATAATCGGATCGTTTATTGTTTGCCAAATCTGATTAAAATTGATCATTATTAATTATCTTAAAGATAAATCGTCTAGCTCAAACCTTTGTAGGGGTATGTGGCGGGACCATCATCATCATCATCATCCTTTCTTCATCGGTCAGGAAGTCCGCCTATGCCTGCCTATCCTGTCTGCAGCAGCGCCCGACTCCCACTTACAGAAATACATACCGTTGACGGACTCTACTTCTCTGATTCTTCACTTCCCTCACCGTTTGCTTCTCTACGCTCCTCAATCTTTCGTTGGGTTACACTGTAATCCATTCTTTTCGCTAAGTGAGCAGCTCACCCAAGTTTTTCTCGCCGATTTCGATAAAAACATTCTTTACTGCCCACTTATCTTCTACACTGCCACCTTCCAGCACATCCACGCTGCGTTTATTACGGATTCAAGAAGGCATCGTCTCCGTTTTCAGCTGATCCATTTCCAGAGGAGCTAAATACTACTGCCAACTAAAAGCGGGTCCGGGAAGTAAGTCAAATGCTGATGCCTGCAGACATGTGAAGCGGGCGCAGGAGGACTCCCCGGTCGACGATGGTAGGAAACTCGCAACAACCGGCGAAATTAATTTCCTCTTCGATATTTCACGACGCCTGAATGGAGCAAGGACAAATCCGTGGATGATAGATAAAGACACGATATGTCAGTCACTCATCGATCCAGCTGATCAGCTGAAACGTTGGCTCGACAACTTACAACAACTTCTTCAAGTTTTGACAACCTCTCCTAATTCAGATATAGGGAAAGCTTGACAATTCTCCGATGGCAGCAGCAGGATTCCGCTTCGGACGATCATGTGTGAACCATTCTGTCACGCTTCGCTTCATGCTGGAGCAGGCCATTCAATTTCGACGGCGGACTAAGATCAACACAGAACATGGAGATCCAATCTGTCCAGGCAATGCACCAAACCTCGAATACTCAACTCAAACATGAAATATTTGATGTTATACACCAGTGAGACTTAGTGCGTATTGGGAGAGATCACATAGATTTGCAAGTATTCATCACCCGATGTCTATGTTTTACAACATGGGCCTGGTGGGCTCACATCTGGATCCCGAATACTGAGCCCCATCGACGGTCCAACATCAACGGCAATTCTACAGTGTGAATTGGCGTAGGCCGGCCACAGACAACGTAAGAGAGACAGAGACAAAATTTGCAATCAAATCGCAGCAGAGGCAGATCCAGGATCGAACATGTACATTGGTGCTGAGAAAGAAACCAATCCTGTGTAACTTTGATTAGCTAAGCAATAGAGATTTATTTTAAAACTTAATTGGAAAAATCTTTCATTTTTCATAAAACAAGTGGAGCTGTAACTCTCAAAAAACAAAGTTGTTTTCAGTGTATCGTATCTTGGAGTAAGATAAGCCAAAATCTGTAACCAGACGTGTAAGGATTGGAAAGGGCCCATGCAGCAATCGCCGTGCATGAGCCGAAATGGCCTCCTTACGACTGTACAGAAACCCCTGCAGCTGATCCACGCATATTTCTTGCATGAGTAAGTTCAACGTCCATTGCATCCTCTCTACTGGTTGATCCGAGGCCGTATATATGCCGCTAACAAGTAGCATGGCATTTCAATGATTTTAGGAACGTGAGCATGATATGACGAGCTGATATGACGTGCTTCACCGATTCTACTTCAAACTTCACCTATCTATTCCGTATAAGTCTGGGAAGTCTGCAATTCCGAACCTCCATAAAAAATCCATGTTCAGACAACACATCTCTGATTTCAAAAGTACACCTGACCAATTTGAGCTTCATCCTTAACTTGAACAAAAGCTTATAGTTCTAGCCGTACTTTAAAAATGTTGGTGTTATGGATTCAACAGTTTAGAGTCCATCAGCAAAATCTTTCCCAAAAAGAAAAACTAAAATTTCTACGGAAATAAGTTCCAGTTTTTTTTTAATTACACCGACCCAACATATATGGGTCACTTTGTAACAATAATTAGTCACTTAAATTTGCATATTGGTTAAATGGAAATTGCTCATATTAGTGTGTGCCCATGATTGTGGGGTCAGTGTTTATTAAGTTTGTGTTAAGTTCATTACTGGATGAATAAATTACAAATATTCATATTCTTTGCTTTCTCTTAACATTCTTTGCTATCATCCATTAACATTCAAAATTTTTCATGTAATTATTCCCATTTAGGATTTTTTTTCGTTTCCTTGTTATTTTTTTATCCCCCCCCTCGTGTTTTCCAAGAGCTGTCGGACATAAAATAAATTTAATATTTGTATCGGCCTAATTGGACCAACCAGAAGTAGAATAAATGTTTGATTTATATTCAGTATTGTGCATCAACTAAAAGACTTTTTAAAAATTATTAATCATAAACATGCGGTTTCCAATTAGCATAAATCATTAGTTTTATGTACAGTGTCCCGGAAATCGGTACACGTGCCCAAGTAGTGATTTACCTACATATACGTAGACAATTTCGGCCGAATAGCCAAACGGCATTTTCGACCAAGTGACCTATTCGGTAAAAATCAACTTTTCGGTCAAATGACCTATTCGGCCAAACGACAGTTTCAGCCATATTATGTACATTTTCAACATATGACTTTCGACCAGATGGCTTTCGGTCAAATGACATATTCGGCCGAACAACTTTCAGCCAAGTGCCCTTCGGTAGAGCGACTTTCGGTCAAACGGCCCACCATTTTAGACGCATAAATTTAAACCTTGTGTTTCATTATACCAAAGTTTCACGCACATGTGCAAAACCTCGCCAAGATTATTAAGCGAAAAAAGATTACGCAAATCAACACTTGGATGAAAAATCAAAATTCTATAGCGTTTGTTATTAATGGCTGCGAGCTGCGAGGCGGAAATGTCCCAGTGGGGGATGTAATGTCAATAAGAAGAAGTCTGTAAATTGTTGTTGTTATTGATGCACAATCGATTTTTTGGAGTGCTGTCAAAAAACAACTTTAGAAAAATTCGGGGGGGGAATTATTCCCTTTTAAAGAATTTGCTTTGATAAAAGGAAGCGGGCTTGGTAGTCATATGGCTACTGCTTCTGTCTCATACGCAGAAGGTCGTGGGTTCAATCCCAGGTCCGTTCCATTCGCCTACTTTGTATCTTTCTCTTTATTTCTCATGTTCTAACAATCGCTAGAACTGGAAAAGGACTTCCATATCGTTTCCATTTATATATGTATGGCTAGTATGACCTAACAAATGAGATCACCAGTACTTGTACATTGAAGATGTGTGCTAGTCCCAAGCAAACATCTATTGGTTCCCTGTGCAAGAACAGCTGCTCTGGTCATAATGGAGTAGCAACTACGAGCAGTCAATCAAGCTCAAGCTCAAAGAATTTGCTTTGATAAAAGGAGAAACGTGTTTTCGAAGCAACTCTTCATTAATTATGTCAAAATAACTAAACAAAAACTGAGAACGAATTTTTTTCGGATTTTCCAGTCAAATTTTTGTATGATTATGTATGTATGGATCCCTGACTAATCAGGGATCATGTGCCACTGCTTCCCAGGCGGGCCCTGTCGCGCTCGGTTCCGCCCACAAGCATGTAGTTTGTCTTTGACGCATTCACCACCAGTCCACCTTTTGTTGCTTCACGTTTCAGGCGGGTGTACAGTTCTGCCACCTTTGCAAATGTTCGGCCGACAATGTCCATGTCATCCGCGAAACAAATAAATTGACTGGATCTGCTGAAAATCGTACCCCGGCTCTCCGCATGACACCTTCTAGCGCAATGTTGAATAACAGGCACGAAAGTCCATAACCTTGTCTTAGTCCCTGGCGCGATTCGAACGAACTGGAGTGTTCGCCCGAAATCTTAACACAGTTTTGCACACCATCTTTGCTCTGATCAGTCTGGTAAGCTTCCCAGGGAAGCTGTTCTCGTCCATTATTTTTCCATAGCTCTACGCGGTCTATACTGTCGTATGCAGTGTTGTAAAATGTCATTTGCATTCGTTTGTATAATTTTCCCAGAACTTTTTCCAGAAGGTAGCTATCAGTTCATGATGTATGACGGAATTATAGCGCTTTAATGTGCCTACAACTTTGTCTAACAAGACATTGCTGTAAATATGTAATCTGGGGCGTGGGAGGCAAAATGTCATTCAAATGACATTATGTCAAATGGCACGTGACATTTTGTAGAGTTTTCACTCTCCAGCCTTAGATGTTATATTTAGAGCAATGTACCCTTGGACAAAAACATAGCCCTACTCAAGCGTTATGAGTACATTAAAAATTATGGAATAAATTTGGCTTCTAAAGAAAGTTATGAACAAATTAGTCAAATGACATGCAGATGACATTTTACAAGCCTGGTTGTATGGTGGATTGGGACCTGGTATTCACGGCATTTTTGAAGGATTTGCTGTACTGTAAGGATCTGGTCTGTTGTCGAGCGGCCGTCAACGAAGCCGGCTTGATAACTTCCCACGAACTCATTCACTAATAGTGACAGACGACGGAAGATGATCTGGGATATAACTTTGTAGGCGGCATTAAGGATGGTGATCGCTCGAAAGTTCTCACACTCCAGTTTGTAGCCTTTCTTGTAAATGGGGCATATAATCCCTTCCTTCCACTCCTCCGGTAGCTGTTCAGTTTCCCAGATTCTGACTATCAGTTTGTGCAGGCAAGTGGCCAGCTTTTCCAGGCCCATCTTGATGAGCTTAGCCCCGATACTGCTTCCACCTTTCGATAAGTACCCGAGTAATATTATGATGATATGTTGACAATTTTATCAGTACAGATCATTTAGCATATTTATGGCTTTGTGCTGTGAAAAAAAACGAAAGCATTTGGTCAGTTTTGGAATAACTCGTTCAAATTTTTCGTGGTCACTAGAAACATCAGAAGGGTTGTGTACAAGATACGACCGCAAGGTAGATGTTGGACAATATCTCGGTTCTACCTTTTCTTCTGAAAAGTTGTGATTCTGGAAAGAACCGAATGATTTTCCATGATGCGCCTTTACAGCAATAAAACCAAATCAGAATCTTGATATCAAATTTCACATTACTGATACTGATGTCATCCATGCGCATAAATTTTTGCATCTCCCTCCGATGCGCGCTTTTGATTCTGCTACGAAAGGTAACTTTCTGCAGTCGCCAAGCGATTAATTTTCACTTTGAACCAAAATAAAATCGTCTATACTTCACCTTCTCTTGTATAGAATATTAGTCCTGAGGAGAATCGATTAAATTCCAATAATGCGCCTTCCGAATCACTAACAAACCACTCAGTAGTCCGACTCGCGCTTGTGATTCTGAGCATGAGCATTATGACCGCACAATTCGTAGTTGCTACTCCGTGATTGACTAGAACTTGCGAAATTGTACAAAGAACACAATAAATGGTGCTTGGGACTAGCTACCCATTCTCAATGTACACGTTTCGGGATCTCAAACATCTAAAGTCAATAACGGCGCCGGCCACGTCCTAACGGTCATATAAGAAGGGAAGGATTGTTAGTCCGACTTTCGTTGCTACTAGAGACCGAGTATATCTCTGCATCTCCACGATTGTCTTGGGATATGATATTGTTTTAGTCACAAAAGGATAATTTATCTGGATTCACTTCGGTAAGTGATGGGATGGGAAATAACACTAATTCGCTGGTTCGCCACAAGAAAAATGGTCAACCATGCACGCCCGGTGGCATACGAAATCGGAGGTGAAACGTTTTGGACGTCCGAACGGACGCGCAGTTCTCTGTACTCACTTGCCCGATTCAAGATCGCACTTGTCTCGACCGAAGCAAAGCGTAGGGGAAGGAGGGGCAATATGCCCTAGCTAAGCATATACTGCTTTTATGCCTTAGCTATAACGATTTTCATGGGTGTTTCTACCTCACGCAACAGTTAAACAATATAGCTAGCTGATGCCATATTAAAATTAGAAAAAATCTCAATCATATTGGTAATATTCACATTTCAAAAAAGTGATCATATTTCGTTGCCGGAAAACTCATGAGGCAAAACTCTTAGGGAACAACGTACCACGCGTCGGCATATCAGCATTCTGGCATGGACAGTGCGTGGAGACGCGAGTACATTGTAGGATAGTTCCACTATGGCGTTTTGCATCGCCGAAATGTTAGATGTTTCATCAAAATGTGGAAAAAAACCTCCGCTCCGAATAGTTTTTTTTTGCGGAAATCTTTCGCTCTGAAAAGTTTCACCTTTTGGTCGGTTTTATGGATCGATGTTATGCTATCTGGCTATAGTGATTGAACTCCGGAGAACTTCTCTGCTTGCGGATGGTTCCTAGGTTGCACCTGAGGGTCACTGTTTTCAGCGCCCACCCTTGCCAGTTGCTCCCTTAGCGCTGGCAATATCATGACAAGTGAAGAGCTGAAGCCATTTCACTATTCACAGAAATAAAGAATAAAAAAAAATCTTTAGGAGGGTCAAACACTAAATCACTCACCAGGGTCTAAAAAATAACTCATCACATAACGATCATTTGTCTAGAGGATCTATACTAAACAAATGCGCTAAAACAGAACTACTTTGGTTCTCGGTAAAACAAGAGGGGATCAAGTCTCTCCTTTTTCAACTATCTATAAAAATCTATGAAAATACTACAATCTTCTTAATTGATTCATAGAAAAAATAGTGGAGAAATTCCTGAAAAATATTTTGTAGTAATGTTTTCGAATCCTAAAAATCCTAAAAGCCTGACGTTTAGGCAGATTACCAAAATAAAATTTACGTCGATTTTCTATAAAAAAAATCTAGCCTTTTCGTTGCATCTTGGTGTACGAGAAAGGCAAAAACATAAAATAATTTGACTCCTAAAGAGGATAATTTTGAGAATCTTGTGAGTTTCCTAGGAATAGCTCTGCCGTGAAATTGAAAAACTTTTTTACCTGAATGTGATTTAGTCTACGAAGATCTCAATTGAATACAGATATGTCATCTGATTGACTTTTAGTGCATATAATTTCAGTTTGAAAAATTGCCCTGAATCAATTCATGGAGCAATCTTTACCACAATTGGCACAAATGTCAATTCAGCTTCAATAATACATCTGAAATCATAAATAAGAAATATGTTTTTCTTGCAATTTCGCATTTTTTGCAACCACCAGTCATTCGAATGACATGCATCTCAATTGACAGAATAGAATCTTTCAATTGAAGAGAGACACTAATCATTTAAGACGGCATGGAAAACGGAAATGACAAACAATGGCTGACTAGATTTACTATTCGGCGTTCAAATAAACGTGACGAAGTTCATTAGCACTGCTCTGGGGGAATCGATAAACAATCCCGAATAGAAAGTAGTGATCGAAGGGTTCGGCCAAACAACATTTTCGGACAAATGGCCCTTTCTGCCAAACGACCAAACGACTTTTTCGGCTGAACTACCAGTGCGGCAAAACGATATTTTCGGCGGTATGTCCCTTTCGGCCAATAATGTCGAGCTAAACAAATTCAGCTATTTTTTTGTTAAATATCTTGGCTGTGCATATGCACAACATATGTTTCGAAATGGACAAATTGATATGAAATTTGCGAAAAAGAATCCACGTGTCTTGGAGGGACTCGAACCCTCAACCTCCTACTCTCTAGATAGGCGTGATAACCCCTACACAAGCAAGCCTTTGGCACAGCAGAGTGCGATTGAATTCGCATTCTATACCGTCCCGCCCAGACAGTTACTGGGGGGCATGGAGTGCGATCCTCTCGTTTAATAAACAATGTGCACTCGCTTGGCTGTGGATATACAATAGTAAAGCGCATGTGGAGATTGGACAAATCAAGCATCCGAAAGATATTCAATTTGCAAAAAAGAGAGCTAACCGCGGTGGAGGTTGGTACTCGGATTCTGATGGCTTTTCCGCAAACGTGACCTTTAAGTGGTCTTGTTGTGTAGGGGTTATCACGCCTATCTAGAGAGTAGGAGGTTGAGGGTTCGATTCCCTCCAAGACACGTGGATTCTTTTTCGCAAATTTCATATCAATTTGTCCATTTCGAAACATACGCTGTGCATATGCACAGCCAAGATATTTAACAAAAAAATGGTTTTCGTACGGCCGAGTTGCCGAATAATATGCAATTAATTGAAATTCAGCTATAATGACTTTTGGTTATTGCATTCGGCAAAATAACTTTATATATAATACCATATACATTTTTCTTTTTATATCGCTCGAGAAAAGCACTAACACTGTTAGATGGATTAATCAGAGTTTTCATTTTCATTTTAATTTTTACATTTTATCAACATATGTATTAGGTGACGCATTATTATTATCCTTTTTATACGTCTCAAAATTGCTCGATCTTTTTGTTCGTATTAGTTTTGTATTTTTTGCTTGCCACAAAGTCACGTTCACTGACTTTTTTACCCACATTATCAGGTTACGCACGAACGCAAACAAATTATCGTTCATGCCTACCTCACGATTGATCGGATGCACTCACGTTGCGCTGCAATGGGACGTAGAAACCCTAAGGGTACGAGCAGAGATACGAAACCCATTTTTGCGTGCCCTTTCTGTTTTTGATCTTACCCACCTGGGGGAGCCGCCCAATTCAGCGTGGACCTCGTACGATTTGTGCGCCAACAAGAGGGCAGCTCTTCTTTGCATAGCGCATGGCACAGTAAAGCGCGCATTCGTATTTAAATGCATGCTCTCGTGGCACCTTCCTTTTCAGTATGTTGTGCCGGTGTCGATTATTATGGGTCAGCTAAAAGTCTACGGATGGCTAAAACGGGTAATCGTCAAGGTTGTCATGATCGTCGTAGACGCACACTGGGACAATTTCCCGATTTCTTACACAAAAACCCAACTTAATTCACCGAGTAGTAATACTGCCTTTCTCGCAATTAGTCAAGACACAAACCTTTTATGGTGAATATGGTTCGATGTGTCATTTCCTTTATAACTTTTAAACGCAACGGTCGATCGTTTTAAAATTCAATAGTGATCAACTAGCCTCGGAAATTGATTAAGGATTACTATATGAAAAGTTGTCTAATGTTTTTCTTAGCTTTTGTGCACACACATACACACATACATACACACGGACAGACGGACATTTGTTCAGCTCGTCGAGCTGAGTCGAATGGTATATAACACTATGGGTCTCCGAAGCTTCTATAAAAAGTTCGTTTTCGGAGTGAAATGATCGTTCGGTACAACTTTGTTGTACGAGAAAGGCAAAAATTCGAAAAGTATCACCACCTGAACCTTTTTTTAATTGAGCTGTAATAATGCATATATCATATCAATGTCCAATGAAATCAGAATTATTCTCCAGTGTGCGTCGTCATCGCTAGTCAAATCAGAATGACGGCGGCATGTCTTTTCTCTCCTCACGGTGCGGATTCTCAAATTTATCGTTGTTTCCTCTGCACGATAGGATCCCTGTGGCTCGGCAGTGATCGTTGTCATCGGTCATCAGCGACGCGACGGCGACGGGTACGGCTTGCTGCAAAAAGTGGGGAGGAAAAGTCTCGCGGCGACGTCTCAATTTCTGTAGACGCGGTCAGTTCCTACCCTGTCGGATGATCGTTCGCGCACGGTCTATGAGCAGTTCGTTGCGCTTTAATTGTGGGTTGCGGTCTACCAAATCAGCTGGCTGGGCTCGCGGTAATTTGCGGCATTTAATTTTAAGGACATACGTTGGGTGGTCTCTCCCGAATTACAATGGTGAATGTGTTTTGCAATTTGGTACCCATCACATTGCTCGCGACGAATGATCGACTAGTTCCACTTTCCCACGGAAACTTTGCTGAACCGAAACTGAAATGCAAACATCTTGTACTAATCAGTTGATTTTCCCCTTCTCTCCCGAACAGGTCACGTGCGGTTTCGCGGTCTCCAGTGTTGTAATCCCTAACACGCGTGTTATCGGTTCTGTCGTTGTTGTTGTTGTTTTCTAGTGTAGTGAAGTGCGCCACACAAAAATCCACCGAAAATGGATGCCATCAAGAAGAAGATGCAGGCGATGAAGCTGGAGAAGGACAACGCGTTGGATCGCGCCCTTCTCTGCGAACAGCAGGCCCGCGACGCCAACCTGCGCGCGGAAAAGGCCGAAGAAGAGGCCCGCCAGCTGCAGAAGAAGATCCAGGCCATTGAAAATGACCTCGATCAGACCCAGGAGGCGCTGATGGCCGTCAACGCCAAACTGGAAGAGAAGGAAAAGGCTCTCCAGAACGTAAGTAGATTTCTAAAGTTTTGATATTTGGGCGTATTATGCGGTTGGGACTGTTTCCAACCGGGATGACAAGTGTTGCCCATTCGTTCCAATCATCACTACAATTATCATGAACCTTCGGTATAAATTAACAAGGTTCGTTTTCAATTCAACATTTCTATAACCCTGGAAGTAACAGACAACTGGTTCCTTGCTGCTATTTTCCTGTATTGTTTTGATTCCGTGTTTCGTTTAACGATTTTTGTATTTTTTGAAATTTTGTGAAAAAAGTTATTCGAATGTCATTCAAGAGGCCCAATAAAAAATAAAAAAAGATCCTATATCAGGAGCACGAAAATTTTCAGGGAGAAATCGCTTTTCGAGAAAGAAAAGCAGCCTGTAGAGTGATAACCATTTTTCGCTCACTTCGATTGCCGCCAAACGTTGGTTTGCTCTTTTTCTTTTATATTCGAGTCTTTTTATGGCATCATAAATGCAAATGGTAGTAACTTTTGTGGAGCAAATACCTTGGTAGTGTGGCTAGAGTAAGCGCATCCTCACAGCTATTATTGTTAGTATTCTGGGTTCGAATCACGGCGTGGCCATACAATTTTCTTATTGTTCTGCGATAATTCTCGCGAAAACTGAGTGAGTGGTAAAAGTGATGAAACGAAAAAGGATATTAAAAAAATTATCTAATAGGCAAGATTTTCGTTTATCTTCCAACTCCAAGGCTAGTTCTAGAGAAAAGATTAATGGGTAAAAGATGATCCTCAACATAAACAACGAAAAAAGATAATTCCATTTTCTTCAAGAGAAATTTAGCCTGGTTTCCACTGGAAATTCATTTGAATTTTCAAGAAAAAATCACCTAAACTTCTAATAGATATTCATTCGAAATTCGTCGCAATATTAATTCGAATTTCCAGGAAAAAATCATCTGAATTTCCACACAAAATTCATCAGAAATTCATCCGGATTGTCAAGAGAAATTTATTCTATATCTACGGAAAATTCATTTTATTTTAATGGGAAATTCATTCGACTTCTCGCAAGAAATTCATCCATATTTACACGGGAAATTCAAAGGAATTTTAACGAAAAAATCAACAATTTTTTTTTTCAAATAAATTCATTTAAAATTTGTATTCTTACGAAAATCCATACAAATTTCCACAGGAGATTCAACAAGAAACTCTTTTGATTTCCTACAAGAATTTCATCCAAATTTTTACAAGAAATTCATCCGAATTTCTACAAGAAAGAAATTCGAATTTCTACAAAAAATTAGTTCGAATTTCTACAAGAAAGAAATTCGAATTTCTACAAAAAATTAGTTCGAATTTCTACAAGAAATTCATTCGAATTTCTACAAGAAATTCATTCGAATTTATACAAGAAATTCATTCGAATTTCTACCAGAAATTCATTCGAATTTCTACAAGAAATTCATTCGAATTTCTACCAGAAATTCATCCGAATTTCAACAAGAAATTCATCCGAATTTCGACAAGAAATTCATCCGAATTTCGACAAGAAATTCATTCGAATTTCTACCAGAAATTCATTCGAATTTCTACAAGAAATTCATTCGAACTTCTACTAGAAATTCATTCGAATTTCTACAAGAAATTCATCCGAATTTCGACAAGAAACTCATCCTAATTTCTACAAGAAATTCATCCGAATTTCTACAAAAAAAATCATCCGAATTTCTACAAGAAATTCATCCGAATTTCTACAAGAAATTCATCCGAATTTCTACAAGAAATTCATCCGAATTTCTACAAGAAATTCATCCGAATTTCTACAAGAAATTCATCCGAATTTCTACAAGAAATTCATTTGATTTGCTACAAGAATTTCTTCCAAATTTCTACAAGAAATTCATCCCAATTTCTACAAGAAATTCATCCGAATTTCTACAAGAAATTCTTCCGAATTTCTACAAGAAAGTAATTCAAATTTCTACAAGAAATTAGTTCGAATTTCTACAAGAAATTAGTTCGAATTTCTACAAGAAATTAGTTCGAATTTCTACAAGAAATTAGTTCGAATTTCTACAAGAAATTCATATGAATTACTACAAGAAATTCAAACGAATTACTACAAGAAATTAATTCAAATTACTACAAGAAATTCATCCGAATTTCTGTATGAAATTCATTCGAAATTCTACAAGAAATTGACCCGATTTTCTACATTAATATTCATTCGAATTTCTATAAGAAGTTCATTTGAATTTCTACAAGAAATTCATACGAATTTCTACAAGAAATTCATTCGAATTTCTACAAGAAATTCATTCGAATTTCTACAAGAAATTCATTCAAATTTCTACAAGAAATTCATTCGAATTTCTACAAGAAATTCATTCGAATTTCTACAAGAAATTTATTCGAATTTCTACGAGAAATTCATCCGAATTTCGACAAGAAACTCATCCGAATTTCTACAAGAAATTCATCCGAATTTCTACAAGAAACTCATTTGATTTCCTACAAGAATTTCATCCGAATTTTTAAAAGAAATTTATCCGAATTTCTACAAGAAAGAAATTCGAATTTCTACAAAAAATTAGTTTAATTTCTACAAGAAATTAGTTCGAATTTCTACAAGAAATTCATACGAATTTCTACAAGAAATTTATTCGAATTCCGACAAGAAATTCATCCGAATTTCGACAAGAAATTCATCCGAATTTCGACAAGAAATTCATCCGAATTTCTACCAGAAATTCATTAAAATTTCTACAAGAAATTCATTCGAATTTCTACAATAAATTCATTCGAATTTCCACAAGAAATTCATTCGAATTTCTACAAGAAATTCATGCGAATTTCTACAAGAAATTCATACGAATTTCTACAAGAAATTCATTCGAATTTCCACAAGAAATTCATTCGAATTTCCACAAGAAATTCATCCGAATTTCGAAAAGAAATTCATCCGAATTTCAACAAGAAATTCATCCGAATTTCGAAAAGAAATTCATCCGAATTTCTACAAGAAATTCATCTGAATTTCTACAAGAAAATCATCCGAATTTCTACACGAAATTCATCCGAATTTCTTCAAGAAATTCATTTGGTTTCCTACAAGAATTTCATCCGAATTTCTACAAGAAATTCATCCGAATTTTTACAAGAAATTCATCCGAATTTCTACAAAAAAGAAATTCGAATTTCTACAAAAAATTAGTTCGATTTTCTACAAGAAATTATTTCGAATTTCTACAAGAAATTCATCCGAATGTCTACATAAAATTCATTAGAAATTCTACAAGAAATTCAACCGATTTTCTTCATTAATAATCATTCGAATTTCTACAAGAAGTTCATTCGAATTTCTACAAGAAGTTCATTCGAATTTCTACAAGAAATTCATACGAATTTCTACAAGAAATTTATTTGAATTACTACAAGAAATTCATTCGAATTTCTACATGAAATTCATTCGAATTTCTACAAGAAATTCATTCGAATTTATACAAGAAATTCATTCGAATTTCTACAAGAAATTCATTCGAATTTCTACAAGAAATTCATTCGAATTTCTACAAGCAATTTATTCGAATTTCTGCAAGAAATTCATTCGAATTTCTGCAAGAAATTCATTCGAATTTCTGCAAGAAATTCATTCGAATTTCTGCAAGAAATTCATTCGAATTTCTGCAAGAAATTCATTCGAATTTCTGCAAGAAATTCATTCAAATTTCTGCAAGAAATTCATTCGAATTTCTGCAAGAAATTCATTCGAATTTCTGCAAGAAATTGATTCGAATTTCTACAAGAAATTGATTCGAATTTCTACAAGAAATTCATTCGATTTTCTACAAGAAATTCTTTCGAATTTCTACAAGAAATTCATTCGAATTTCTACAAGAAATTCATTCGAATTTCTACAAGAAATTCTTTCGAATTTCTACAAGAAATTCATTCGAATTTCTACAAGAAATTCATTCCAATTTCTACAAGAAATTCATTTAAATTTCTACAAGAAATTCATTCGAATTTCTACAAGAAATTCATTCGAATTTCTACAAGAAATTCATTCGAATTTCTACAAGAAATTCATTCGAATTTCTACAAGAAATTCATTCGAATTTCTACAAGAAATTCATTCGAATTTCTACAAGAAATTCATTCGAATTTCTACAAGAAATTCATTCGAATTTCTACAAGAAATTCATTCGAATTTCTACCAGAAATTCATTCGAATTTCTACCAGAAATTCATTCGAATTCCTACAAGAAATTCATTCGAATTTCTACATGAAATTCATTCGAATTTCTTCAAGAAATTCATTCGAATTTCTACAAGAAATTCATTTGAATTTCTACAAGAAATTCATTCGAATTTCCACAAAAAATTCATCCGAATTTCGAAAAGAAATTCATCTGAATTTCTACAAGAAATTCATCCGAATTTCTACAAGAAATTCATTTGAATTTCTACAAGAAATTCATCTGAATTTCTACAAGAAATTCATTCGATATTCTACAAGAAATTCTTTCGAATTTCTACAAGAAATTTATTCGAATTTCTACAAGAAAATTATACGAATTTCTACAAGAAAGAAATTCATTCGAATTTATACAAGAAATTCATTCGAATTTATACAAGAAATTCATTCGAATTTCCACAAGACATTAGTTCGAATTTCTACAAGAAATTGGTTCGAATTTCTATAAGAAATTAGTTTGAATTTCTACAAGAAATTAGTTTGATTTTTTACAAGAAGTTCATCCGAATTTCTACAAGTAATTCATTAGAATTTTCTACAAAAAATTAATTCGAATTTCTACAAGAAATTAATTCGAAATTCTACAAGAAATTCATTCGAATTTCTACATAAAATTCATTCGAATTTCTACATAAAATTTATTCGAATTTCTACAAGAAATGCTTCCGAATTTATGGTATTTATACTTGAAAATCATTCAAGTTTCCACGGGAACTGCATCCGAGGTTTTTCGGGAAATGCATCCAGTTTTCCACGGCAAATTGATTTGAGTCAACGTGAAATGATCGCAGAATCAAAACAAGCAGCATAAAAGGCAAGCATTAACTAGGTTTTTATTTGCATACAGTCCAAAGAAAATTAAATTAGAAACAAACCCTTTTGACATGAATGAAGTACCGATCAAATTATCCTGGTATTTTTCTTCACGACTAACATGTCGTACCATTTTCGACAACGCACACAAAATCCCGTTCTTGAAATCTGTTTTTAACGATGACATCACCATCTCAGACAAAATGAAAAATAATTCGACAAGTGGTCCCACTTCATTACCGGCCGGCACTGAAAATGAACCGCACCACAAGCGCCACTAACTACATCCGGACACGGGCTACTACCGCTGCCGTTCGGTGCCAAAATAGTGACCAGATAATCTCACGTCATCGTCTACACGCACAAAAAAAAAATCGCCTTCAGTTTCGTGCTGTTTTTTGAAACTTATTTTTCGAGATGAGTTTTTCGGCTAATTTCGAGTTGATGACAACGTGACAGCCTGCCAGGAACAGCCTGCCTGTCCTTGAGCTGAGAATTTCATTCAGCAAAAACGAACTAATTTGCTTATTTTGTTAAATTACTAGAAAACACAACAGGGTCTCAAATTTCGCTGAAATGTTACGATCATTACGATCGTGACGCACGTGACAGTGTGAGAAGATAAAATAAGAATGAATTTTCGTATGAGCGCAGTGGAATTCGAGTTGCATCGGAATTTCAACTGCATTCGTCATCCAACTGCCGCCGACGTCCGACACTTTACTGCCAACACGATTATTGCATAATCTCTGATTTAATCGAAATATTACGAATATAACGCTTGGGAACAAGATGGCGGTATCAACATTTTCAATAAGCGTCTCCTGGCAACAAGACAAGACACGTTTTCAGCCATGCATATGATAATTTAGATTGGGTAGTTTGTGCAAAATATTCGAGAAAATTCAATCATTGTTGGGCGAACGGTTGGCGTATGTAGATACGAAAAATCATTTATTTTTAGCGCATCGTGCTAGTCTCATTCGGTGCACTGCACACATAAAATACCAACGCCGGATGATGGCGGTGCGGCATTAAATATGGCGTCATTTTCTCGGTGACGGTCGGTCGGTCGGTCGTCTGCTCATGCGCGATCGGGAAAACATGGGCGTCGAGTCATGTGTGATTTCGGTGGATGACCAACAACCGACGACAGCCGAAAGTGATCATGACCGTTTGGAGTTCGATGCCGGCCGCCACTGGGCTTTCTCATATCCATTTCCTATATTGACTTCATATTGGGCGGGATGACATAATTGAGAGACAATGTCCGGCCAGTACCAATCATGCTCTAATTATATAAATCTGCTTATGGGTAATATAGACGAGGACTTCTGCGGCGACGAGTCGTGATGTCGTGTAAGATGCTAAGGTTGGCGCGGGGGTGTTGTGCTAGCGATCACGACTAGTGAGAGCAGGAAAATAGATTGAGAGCGTGAAAGCGCGAGGGTCAGCCAGAGGAATCGTAAGAATGCCGGCAGTTTTTTTCACCGGTCCCACGAGCTCGGAGCGGAGTTTCATTCATGAGATAAGTACACTATCCGGCACATTGTTGGAAGAGACGAGATGCAGTGAAAACCGCATCCCGTGCTGCTCCGCAAGTAAAGAAAAAACCAAACAAGTTCCCGGCAATCAAGTTTTGTTATTGAAATCCTAAACCCAGTGTGTATTATCGTCAAAGTACAAACTAAAACGTAGAGAAAACCAGCCGAAGAAGCACAAGGAAAGCTAGTTATTCGAATGATAGTTTATTGATTCAACCAACTAGCGCAGAGAATGATTGGAGTGATATCATATGGCAATAGAAGACGAGGATCGAGTTGTTTCAATAGTAAATCGCGAGGTAACGGTGGAAAACGTGCCAAAAAGACACGACATTCACGGCAGCAGCATGCATCGTCGGCGGCAGCGAATAGTCGCTGTAATACAAGTGTCGGCCACGAGAGCGCGCTAGCGGTAATCAACTGTGGCCAAAAGCTGTCAGCGAAGAAGAACCGAGCGAAAACGGTGGCGAGAAAGAAGCGCCACCGCACAGCCAATCCGGCAAGTAGCAGACGTAGCTCATCAGTGTCAGTGACAGGAGGAGCAGAGAGTAAAAAACAAGAACAAGTTCGATCGACGAGTTCGGCAAGTTTGGCCGATGGTGGTGCTGCTAATAAAATGTGCGAAAATAATCCCGTTCCGTCTGGAGGTTCGGGTAGGAAACGGGGTCACCAGCATCATCCGAGGTTCAGCGGCAGCAGGAAGTCCAACGTACCGGCCGAGGACGTGATTGCAGCGCTGCGAGGTGCCTTTGACTGTGGTGGAATAATTACGACGTCGACGGGAGACGGAGGTAGTATAAGCAGCAGCTCGTCATCGTCGTCACTGCTGATTGGCAACAGTTTAGTAAACACAGACATAATCATCAGCAACGACGAGAATGCGAATCCCCAGCAGAATGTCACCGTCGGAGTGGGGGAGGAAGATGAAGACAAACAAACGATGCTGATTGCGATCGATGATAATAACGATGGTGGCGTTGACGATGATGATCTTGTAAATAATAATAGCCACAACCTAGGCCAGGATCTCAACCAGGAAGTGGAACTGTATCAAGATACCAGTAAAAGTATATTAGAAAACGACGAAAGGCTGACAAAGCAAAGTGATGAGTTGATTAATCAACAACAAAACAAGGACAACAACAGCAACAGCAATAGTCTAGTTAGTAGCGATATAAGTAATAGCACGGCTAGTAATATAATAGTGATAGACGATGACGAAGACGACGATGGAGGAGCCAGCGCTGCTAGTGGGGAACCGCTGGAGGTGGTCAAGCTGGAGGAAGCCCCCACCGGTCAGGAGCTAGTCAAACAAATTAGCAAAAAGCTAAAACGCAGCAAAAAGAGTCCGTCCTCGGATGATTCCAGCACCGCCAGTGCAAGCCGGAAGAAATCCAGCAGCAGTAGCAAAAAATCTTCCAAAAATTCCGATGGCAGCAGCAACGGCAAGCAGCGGAAAAAGATCCGGGCTTCAGCGGGGGATATTGCCAAATTGGAGCGAGCGCTGGGAGATGGAGCACCGTGCGATGACGGAGCAGCAGCAGACGAGAACGATCCGGATGCGGCGGAATGGGCCAAATTGCGGTGCACCAGCGAGCGGACTGAAGTAATCGCCGAGAGGGAACATCGGCGGCAGAAGCGATGCGCGGACTATCCAGGGCTAGCCTTCGGACGGTCCATTTTCAGCTCGGACACAATGATGAAGTTCAACATCATCCGGAATGAGCTGCACAACATCATGAAGACACAACTGAAACGGGTAATTATGAACCAACTTTCTACACATATTGACTGTAAGTCCGAAAACAGATGATGATCGTCAGAAGAAAGAAGCAAATGATTTGAATTCACGATCGATCACAGACTGTAACCCATATACCTATATATCCGATACGATCTAACCGAATTCGGTCCGTAATTTATACTCAGAAGAAAGAAAACGTTTTGTGCACATACACAGTAGCTGCCATGTTCATTGCGGCCGCACAGGTTCTTCGAGCGTGCGAGAAAGAGAGTGTTGAGTGGAGCAAAATTCAAGAATGTGTTATTTTTAGCGGCGGAAAATTTTCCAAAAAATATTTCTCCTCGCGGTCGCCACCGAACGGTACATTTTTTAGCCCACACAAAACGTCCGCGAAAGCGAGGAAATCGCCTGTGTGGAAAACGAAAACGAGAAACCGATAATGTTCAGCAGCGGTTCACGCGAATATCATCAGCTCGATCCCGCAGGAAAGGGTGAGCAGTGCATGACTGTGTTCTGCTTGTGTGCGCACGACGATGGGAATGTGCGGGTGAGCGGCTCGCTCGATCATCGTTTTTATTATTGCCGCATCTGACAGCACTTTAGAGGTAGCGCAGAAAGGAAGGCGAAAGCGATCGGTTATTTGTTGTTCGCATTCGGGTCGTACGTCTGTATATTTTAGTTAGAACGATCGTTAAATCACTGTTTATGTTCGGGAAATTCTCCTTGGTATGCTTTGGCGATCGTGTTTTTTCGATTTTTTTTAACAAAGACCTAGATTGTGGGGATTAGCTTTGTGCCAAGATTTTTTTCTACGCTTCGTGGCCATGACATGTCTGTTAGTTTCTCGTTATTTTACTAAGTGAAACTCTTCGCAAACAACCGAATGGGTTGAAGAGGTATCGAACTACAATGGACTGCTGTCGGAATAGTTTTTCTTCCTATCAAACTTCAGCTTCATAAATTACCAAACTCATTCACTGTCCAACATAGTTGGAAGCCTCTTCGCCATTTTCCAGTGATATCTAGTTATATCTAGTGGAGGAAAATCCAAATTATCACAAAATTGAAGCAGCGCAAAAAGAAAACCGAGCACGTTGTGTAATTTATGCTTTTTGTTGGCTCGCTTCCTCGAAAACGGTGAAGATCTTCGATTCGCTTCACCGCGGTAATACCTTCGTCAAACAGCCCCAAGCGGATGATGGCCGTTCGGACCGCAAAGAGGTGGAAAATCATAACAACGACACTGGCAAACAACAATGGCAATCTCTAATCGGCTTTTGTCTTTGCCAGCACAGTAGAAGAAAATTTGATGACGAACAAACCAAAGACGATGATGATGATGAGCGAAGACGGGAGGTGTGTTTCTTCTTTGCCGTAGTGCGAATCAGCCATGTACGAGGAATTGGGATCAGACGAAAACTGTTAATTGGCACTTGCCTATATGGGCGGAGGTTTGCACTATGCAGGGCCAAATCTGGTACGACCAAGTCCCAGCAGCGAAATGCAAATCCGGCTCTGGCACTGTGGTTGAGATCACCAGATCCACGGCCGTGATTGCGATTGCGATCGCGAAGTAGTTTGTGGTTTAATGTTTGTTTTCGCTCTAAGGCACAAACTCAAAGTGTCGGCTCGAATGAGTTTTTGCAATGTGCTTCAGAATGACGAACGCAGACTGGTACCGACATCGGTGCTTTTGCTCTTTGTAGAAAAAAGTTTGAATTTGGGGGAAAATTATCCACTGGATAATTTCAGCTCTGCGTGACACAGAGTCGGCGACTCAGGATGTGACCGCTGTGCACAATTAAGTGGCTTTTTGGCATCGGGTTCTTTCAAGGTCTGGTCGAGTCAATGATTAAATTGTTTTTGCTATCATACTTTCATTTGGAAGTCATTCCATTAACACATTCTGGCATTTAGACCATCGTTGTTAGCTTTTAAGGCCAATTAATTCTAATTTAAAATATGCAATTATTCTTTTCGCCACAAAGTAGACCAGGCTGTACAGTGGATGAATGTTAAAAGTCCTGTTTAAAAACCATTTATTGCCTGTACAAAGTGGAATTGCTGAAAGCAAATCATAAATGCAAAAGATACGTATGTTTGTCTATGTCTACTGCCTTTATTAAAGTTTGCACCTACGGTCCTACTGATAACATATAAAACCAAAAAACGCAAGTGTGATGCGCCTGATCGATTGATATATTTTTTCGAATTTTCTCGCACCTCATTTCTCGGTCATTATTTATCGACGATTCGGTTTTCAGCAATCTGCCAGGTGAACACCACACGCGTGCCATTGTTCGCTCAAGCTCCGTCACCGTCACTGGTTCGTGCAATTGAGACTCATCCATCATGTGGGGCTGACTTCTTCGCTGCTTCTTTAAGGTGAAGGTGGGTTGAGTACCAAAACTAAGCTTTGAAAGTATTGGTACAATAAAAACTGTCATATACTGTAGTAGTATTGGTATCGTATTTATAAAAAAAACAAAGAATATTAGTAGGGTGGTTCAAAAAACGACCCAGCACCACCACGCTCACTCGATTCTGCCCATGCTCCGCGTGTCCTCCAAAAACCGATTTGAACAAAGACTGGTTGACCGCAAGCCGGTTCAAGTTTGTATGAAAACTAGTGTGGGAAACTAAACCTTTTATTACACTGGCTACAATGCCTCCCCTCCAAACGCTGGCGAAAAGAGAACCCACGTAGCTAAAAGCAACATTCCTGAGACTTCGCTGAACGAAAACCGCACCGCAGGAAAGATCCATTGATTACGTAACGCAAAAATAGCATTTTATACCCCACTCACCCCACGTCACACTTTTGTATGAAGCATTTGCCTTGCGCGATTGTGTAGACTAGACTAGACTAGAAGTATCTGCCCCTGGTGCGATAGATATCACAGACAAATTCTGGGTATTTTGATGAATTGCACGTTTCACTGATGCCTTCTGAGAAGCCTAAAGCCTAAAGATTCGCAACCTCGCTTAAAATCGACTCCCAACTATTGGAACGACCATTCTATATGGATTGTCTATGGAGCTGAAGCTCTTGAATATTTCATCCAGTCATATGGTCTCCCCCAATGACGGAGTGCCAGAATCCAGAATAATGTTAAATTCAACCTCGCCATATCAACTGTCATACAAACCTGAAACGACCTGTACACGGTAAGCCTCTAATCAAACCACCCCAAACCATCGGATAACACCCAAATTATAAATCAAAGCGTGGCGGGGCAAAATTATTTTTGGAACCACCCTGTTTATTAGTTTGCTGCTGCCGGTGCCGTTGTTTACATTCGCTCCGCGATCAGTTTTTAATCGTTTTTTTCGGGAAAAAATAGCAGTTTATATTAAGTTTTCGGTTTAAACAAGTGACTGATTTCGAAACTTGATGCTTAATTTGCATTCCATCAACATTTCGGGCTGCTCATGTGTGGAGAAGTGAGTAAAAACTTGATTTTTTCAGTGCCCTTTGAAAAGAAGTGAAGTGCAGTGATAAACCCACCAAATCGCGAACGGCTAATGAATTGGCACGAAACTGCTGATTTATGAAATTATTCGAGCCGAAATACATAGAACTCTTTGGATAAACATGTTCATTATCACGGGAAGTGAATAAATATGCTGTGAACAGGTTAGTAATTTGAATATTAAACTTTTGTTCGATGCTGTTCGAAGCATTCGAATGCTGGTGGGAGAGGGGTGCGGGAGGTGTGGGGTTGACGCGTGGAAGGTCCGGTGCCATTTTGACTGCCATTGTGGTACTCTTCCAACTATGTCCTTAAGAGGTGCCTAGAGATGTGTATGATTGGTGTAGTCATTTTAAAGAAGTTAGTTTCAAACTGGTATTGCTTTTCATCCGTGACCCATTCCATTGCTTTCTTCATACAAAAAAAATCCTATTCTTATCTTAACGGTTTTTGAATGAAACATTGAATGTTTGTTTTTTAACCTCAGTTTCTATCAAAAGCGTTTTGTACTTTATGAATGTTGCTTTTCCATTCTGAAACACTTCCGTGAAGTGTAGATGGTTGGAGTTTTGCTGAACCACAACTAATATTTTTGCCACAAAAAGTTATAAAAAATATACTAAAATAACTTTCATAATTTATAAAATTTAAAAAAATCTTATTCGAGAAAAGCAATTTGTCTAATACTACTTATCAATTACGGCGTTATTTGTTGTTGGATAGACTCCATTTCATAGCTAAGGATTGTTCGATGTAGTTTATGATTATACCGCCACGCGAAAAAATGTGTTATTTTTTATTGGCACTCCACTTGACCCCGGTCAAATAGTAATCAAGATCCGGCAATAATTTAATTAGCGATTTTGTTAGTGTGTTTCGGAACATCCTCCATGTCAGTACACAACAATCGATCAATGGATCATGATCGTGTGGCTAGTGCGACAGGCATTTGATCACATTGCATTCCAGGATGCAGATTCACAGTGTGCATGTTCCCTCCTTAATCTTTACTTTGAAAAAAAAGTTCTACAAACTTGTTTTGAAGAGTAAGACATTTTTTTATTTTTCCACATAAAAAAGACACATATTAAGATTATTCCAATCAACTCTTTTCTGTACTGCCCATAAATTCATAACAGTCCCATGTTTATTTGATTTTCTATCTACATGGGACTGTGATGAATTTATGTACAGTGTAGCTCTTAAGTTGGCTGATTTATAGCAAATTTACCGACTCGGATGTTTTATTTTCTCTACGCATTATATTGTCAACAATTTGATTGTTAGAAGAAGTTAAATTTCGCATAGTTATTTTAAACCATAACAAAATCTGTGCTACATAAAAAAAATGATGAAATAATTCAAAATTGCTTCAGTTTGGTGAGAAACCATAAATCTTCGAGTCAAAAACAGACTTGTTTTCACCGAACGCATCCACCGTAAATAGATTCAAAATTTTCTGATCTTTCTTCAGACTTCAACTGGATTACGACGGCTCTCACTTTCAACAGGTTTTCTTGTTGCCCACGCTGTCAATGCCAGTGGAGGGATCACAGAACTGGATTTCACCTATTTTTGTCACGGTTGTTTTTGGCGTTCAATAACCAAAATTATATTTGTCGAAAAAAAACAAGGACTATCGTCAATCGCATTGAAATATTTTTTTTACCAATCTGTATGTTGGTCTTCCTAAAAACCAACAGTCATGGGCTTGGATAAGAAGCAGTGGCACGCCCGGAGCCATTGGTCGTGGTGCTGGCGGCAGTACTGACAATAAAATGGCGGTGACGATGCTGCTCGTACTGGTTGTGCGCGACGTTGCTTAACCGAAGAGGTGGCGAATCAAATAGCTCGGATTTGTTGCCGCTAGTGGTGCTTGCGGATGCAGTACTGAAGATAAAATGGCGGTGGCGATGTTGCTCGTGCTGTTTGGGCGTGGCGTCGCTTTACCGAAGCGAGTTTGTGTTGTGGACGCCATGTTGAACATACAATTATGGTGGCTGTTTTGTAATTTCGTTTTAATAAAGAGTTGGCGATATGTACACGTGATTTAATATTGATTGGCAAATTTTTTAAATTTTCAATTACTTTTCAATGATAATACATATTTTTTTAAATTAATAACTACTAACAGTTTCCAAATGGATTGGTGTTGATAAAATACAGAAAAAAATGGAAATAATATTGGAAGTTCAGAATCTGATTACTTTTCATTACGGATCCCTAATTTGAAAACATTTAGATCTGTGCGCCGATCGAAAATTTACCGGCGGCGGCGTTACGCCGTTCACGATCGGCGGCGTGGGTCGGCGTGGACTAATTTCAAGCGTCAAAAATTCTCAGGATTTTTTTTCAGAAGCTCCTCAACGTGTTCCTCAGGATTTTTTTTAACGAGTTCGATGGAAAGTTCATTCAGTTCAAGTTCAGAACTTCCTTCGAAAATTTTTCCACATATTTCTTCAGACATTCTCCAGGAATTCTTCTGGAAGTACCTCCAGGATTTCGTCCGGCAGTTCTCCAAGATTTCGTCCGGAAGTTTGCCCAGGATTTCGTCCAAAGTTCCTTCAGGATTTCGTCCAGAAGTTCCTCCAAGATTTCGTTCGGATGTTCTTTCAGGACTTCGACCGGAAATTTCTTCAGGATTTCTTCCGGAATTTCCTCCAGGATTTCGTCCAGGAGTTCCTCCATGGTTTTGTCCGGAGGATTCTCCAGGATTTCGCCCGGAAGCTCCTCCAGAATTTCGTCTGGAAGTTCCTTCAAGATTTCGCCTGGAAGTCTCTTAAACATTTTGACGGAAGTTCCTCCAGGATTTCTTCCGAAGGATTTCATCCGGAAGTTTCTCCAGGATTTCGACCGGAAGTTCCTTTAGGATTTTTCCGGAAGTTCCTCCAGGATTTCGTTTGGAAGTTCCTCCAGAATTTCGTCCAAGATTTCGTCCGAAAGTTTGTCCAGAATTTCGTCCGGAAGTTCCTTCAGGATTTCGTCCGGAAGCTCCTCCAGAATTTCATTCGGAAGTTCCTTCAGGATGTCGTCTGGAAGCTCCTCCCGGATTTCATTCGGAAGTTTCTTCAAGATTTCTTCTAGAAGTTCCTCCAGTATTTTGTCCGGAGGTTTCTCCAGGATTTTGTCCGGAGGTTTCTCCAGGATTTCGTCCGAAAGTTCCTCCAGGATTTCGTCTGTAATTTCCTTCAGGATTTCAATAATGATGAAGAGAGTTCGACTGATGTTGGTACTTCTAATGGCGTTGCAGTCTTGAATAATCAAAACGAATGTTTTAGATTTTTCCCGACGTTTCGACTCTATTTCGAGTCTTCTTCAAGGGGAGAATTCTACAAAATCGTTTGTCGTATAGAGGTACATATTCTATTGGAGTCAAATCTTAAATTGTACATCGGAAATTAAACTAAGTGAAACGAAGCGATTTTTGTAATAGTTAAATCACTTAGTTGCTCACTTAATTCTCTCTAAACTTGGAATTTCTTCCAGAAGTATTTCTTTTCTTTCTTTTCTCCAGGTATTTCTTCGCAAGTATCTTCGGAAAGTTTCTTCATTTATTCTTTCGGAAGTTCCTCCAAGATTTCGTCCGGAAGTTCCTTCAGAAATTCGTTCGGAAGTTCTCTAGGATTTCGTTCGGATGTTCCTTCAGGATTTCGTCTGAAAGTTCCTTCAGGATTTCGTCCGGAAGTTCCTCCAGGATTTCGTCCTGAAGTTCCTCCAGGATAACGGCCAGAAGTTCCATCACGATTTCCTCCGGGAGTTCCTCCAAAATTTCGTCCGAAAGTTTCTCCATGATTTCATCCGGAAGTTTCTCCAGAATTTCGTCCGGTAGTTCCTTTACGATTTTTCCGGAAGTTCCTGCAGAATTTCGTCTGACAGTTTCTCCGAGATTTCGTTCCAAAGTTTGTCCAGAATTTCATCCGGAAGTTCCTTCAGGATTTCGTTCGGAAGTTCCTCCAGGATTTTTTCTAGAAGCTCCTTTTGGATTTTGTCCAGAGTTCCCTCAGAATTTTGCCCGGAAGTTCCTCCTTATTTCGTCCGTAAGTTCCTCTAGGAATTCTTCCGGAAGTTCCTCCAGGATTTGGAGCGAAAGTTCCTCCATAATTTCGTCCGGAAGTTCCTCCAGGAATTCCTCCGAAAGAACATCCAGGATTTCGTCCAGAAGTTCCTCCAGGAATTCCTCCGGAAGTTCATCCAGGAGTTCCTCCGGAAGTTCCTCCAAAATTTTGTCCTGAAGTTCTACTAGGATTTCGTCCGGAGGATCCTCCATAATTTCGTCCAAAAGTTCCTCCAGGAATTTCTCTGGAAGTTCCTCCAGGATTTCATTCGAAAGTTCCGAAGAATTTCCCAAGGAAATTACGAAGAATTTCCCAAGGAAATTCCGAAGAATTTCCCAAGGAAATTCCGAAGAATTTTCCAAGGAAATTTAGAAGAATTTCCCAAGGAAATTCCGAAGAATTTATCAAGGAAATTCCGAAGAATTTCCCAAGGAAATTCCGAAGAATTTCCCAAGGAAATTCCGAAGAATGTCCCAAGGAAATTCCGAAGAATTTCCCAAGGAAATTCCGAAGAATGTCCCAAGGAAATTCCGAAGAATTTCCCAAGGAAATTCCGAAGAATTTCCCAAGGAAATTCCGAAGAATTTCTCAAAAAAATTCCGAAGAATTTCCCAAGGAAATTCCGAAGAATTTCCCAAGGAAATTCCGAAGAATTTCCCAGAGAAATTCCGAAGAATTTCCCAAGGAAATTCCGAAGAATTTCCCATGGAAATTTCAAAAAAAATCCCATGGAAATTCAGATCAATGAACGTGAGAAATTGGAGAAAAAAATCAATAGAGATTTAGAGTATTTTCCGTGGAAATTCAATAGCAATCAACAGAATTTGCAAACGTTAAAAAACAAAATTCTTGTTAATTTGGTGGAATTGTTCGTAGAAGGATTTCATGTGAAAACTGAAAAGATTTTTTAGTAGAAATTTTAGTACTTCTGTTGATATTAAATAGTTTTTATGAAAAATTAGAAGAACTTTTGGCGGATTTAAAAAAAATGTAAAAGTTTTTCTTTCGGAAAATGAACCAAATTGTAAACTTCAGTATTTCTTAGAATTTGTTACATTCTCTGGGAATCTGTACGAAATTTATCCCTCCTCTGTACACATTAGGACTATGATTATTGAAATTGTGTCCACTAACGCACCCTACTCCGGCACCGTTAGCTTTAAAATAATCTGCAGTTCTGTAATTGTTTTTCTTTCTCCATGCGTTCTATCATATCCAAATCCCACCCTAGAAGCAAAAGCGTATAAATAGCTGCTACAATAGTAGGGATTACTAACCTGTCATTTCTTACAGAAAATAACTATGCCAAAGCGGGTTTGCATTGTAAACCGCCTTGGCAAAATTTCCACACGAATCTAAATTCTAATTTTTCACGATTTACTGTACTTTACTCAACAAGGAAAAGATTGTTTGCTGTCAAGACAATAAAAATTCCAAATCCTTTTTGGTTTATTGAGTTTCTTCTATGAAAATTTTATAGTTGGGTATTGTCACCCTACTTCTTCTGATTGGTGATTGTTTTTTTTAATTCCAGTGATGAGTTAGTTTTGCTGCCTTACTGAAGTATACAATTTGTGCGATAGATGATATCAAGGTTTATTTTTAAATTAAAGGCAAAATGAGCGGTTCTCATGCCATAAATGTTGAATACAATCACTATGATAAATGCATTTTTGCCTGTTCGAAAGGTAACTTCATGGCTAATGCACAGCGATGGGCAGGAGTGAAAATAAAATGCAAATCTATATATGCCATTGGTCAGTAAATGCTTCAGCGGCTTCATAAGACTTTTTTCTTTCTATAAGGCAGAGTTTTGGAATTGCAGCTAGAATAGGTACGATTTGAAAATATGCAGATGAAAAGTGTCTTTTTGTCAATTACGCAGATTGCATGTTTCTATTCCAACAGTAAGAATACAAGATCATCTTTTTTATTATTTCTTTGAAACCACTTTAGATTAACTTTATTGTTATATGAATGCTTTATTACTCTTCATATAAAATTCCTAACTTTCCATAAAGCGGCCCTTCAGTTACGGCACCCAAGTTTTTTCTTTATGATGACGAAAATGCCGATTCACGCTGTTCGACTTGCCTTGCTTAGCTGCGAAATGTCTGTAAATATTTATGTAGCGTAATTAATTCTACAGCTTCGGTGCAGCCGGCTCATTGCGAACCACGCGCACCTCTACAATAGCTTTTATTCGCCCTGAGAAATTTGTTCCGGTGCAAAAAAGTGACCGTGCCTCGAAAAGTATAGCATCCGATCGGAGTCCAAAATTGTGCTAGCCGATGTGAAACTTTCATTCCTTCCACTATCGAGATTACCGCGTTCGTACGAATTGGCAGAGGGCCTCTAAACGCTGAGAATGAGGTGCGTCGTGTCTTATACTGTGAAATTGAAGTTAAACACACTCACTTCTGGTGATGGAATTTTCGGGATTGATGGCGGTATGAATAATTCATTCCGCCGTTCTTCGCTCCGAGAGATGAGCCTTGCATTTTTTTGCTTTTGTTGCGCTCGGACCGCGCACAGTTGGCAAACAGCCGGAATGAGAAACGATGAATTTTATTGCGGCGACCTAAGGCAGTGTCTTAGCACTTGAGGCTACTCGATTTCACTGGAGTCGTATAAGCACCTTCTAAAAATAAAACCATTTCAACGCAAAGTGAACTGAATTCAATTCATAGTTACATTGGGTGTTAGGAAAAATCATCGGTAGATGTTCACAGGTTTCCAACATTACGACCCGCTGTGCAGATCCCTCGTGGCTCCATCTATTGGTTTATTTTTAAAGCGTACTTTCCATGGTAGAGAATAACATAGGAGGCGAGACGGATCGTAAACTATTGGTGGTTTGAAAAGCGAAGCCTCTCCTCGTTGTGGGACCTTTTTCAGCTTTTCCGATGTTTGCATCCATCATATGCTGTCTACTATAAGCGTGGTGTGTATATGGCGAAGCAATTTTCCTTTCTTTAGATCGGTTTATAGCATCGCATTTCATTGGTTATTCGCATGACTCAAATAGCGCTACTCCATTTCAGTTAGTCGAATAATATTGACATATAAGTCGAATGGTAATACATCTTAGAACACCGTTCATGACATGTGTTTCGACTCAAAATTGAATACTTTTAAGATTGATCAACCCATCTCCTATGGGAAAATGACCGAAGATTACTGGCAACACTGAACCCCAACTGTCTGACGCATCCGTTAACACCGTTTCACCTTTAGTAGGCCACTTCCAATTTGCATTTCTCATCTTGCGAGTTACTTCTACAGTTTATTATTTTTGTTGTCACTCCCTGCGTCAGCCTAACTTGGCGACAGCCCACCTCGCCATGTGAACTTCAGACGTTCTGCAAGGCTAAGCTCGCCGGTTCAGCAGAGAGACGATTTCGATGCCCGTGTGCCCCGTGATATAGATGTGTACCTCTCTACCTATTCATTTCCAGTGCCTATTAAAGCCCCCACCGGAGGCCGCCACTCGAGAGCCATATTGCCGGGTTGCGATTTTCTCCTTTTAAGGAATTGTTTTTCTCTGTCTCTCGACAAGACGACCCCCATCGCTGGAGTCGCCGTCGACAATGTCACTGTGCGGTTTAATGGTGGAGGGGCACCTGCGGGAAGGGTGTTGCACCGCCCTGCTCGTAACACTGCGAACATTTATTACGACTTTGACATAAGCCTAGTGGCGCCGCGGCGCGTCACGTGAAGGTCAGTCTTAGCCCCGTTGATGGTCGTGTCGTGAGCGCAGATCCTGATTTTACACAGAACAGGGTCACGATACGATGGAAGGTAGGTTATTGTTCCACATTGCTGGCCGTGGCAGTCCAGTTGGACGCGCGCTGCATGTGGAATCCAGTCGAAGCACATCTGTCACAGTGCGGATCGATTCAATCGCACGAGACTGACTGAGTGAGTGACCGTTGCATTGATCGAAACTATTGAAGCGTAACGCGTGGTCGTTTGTTCCACAATAGCGTGTTCTCTGTGCTCTGGTCCAATCGAGGGAAGTATCTCTAAATCTTCCGCATTATACATGGTGGGGTGCCTTCATTATTGTGACCAACGTGTATGGATTATTCATGAATGTGCTGCTTTTGAAATTCATGCGTGTCTCTCGATCCACCTTGATGTGTCCAGCACCGGTAGATCGCCAACAACGGGAACAATAATGACTGAAATAGAGTCGAGGGGAGAGATCGCCGTTGGTTTCGTTGCCGTTCGATATACAGAACTCGAGCGACGATGGCACATCATGAATGACAAATAAAGCGGAAGCGCCACCCTCACAACAGGTGTTTCCATTTTGAAGTTCTATTGTTGCAACCGAGCAGTGCGAGTTCCAACAGTTGAATAACTGCAGCATAAACGTGTGAACCACAGCGTAGAAATATTTGTATTAAACCTTAATGAGTTCGAATGCGAAGCAGAAGTAGATCCAATTATGTACCCAAATTTATCTATTGGATCTCGTACTTGGATTAAATTTTGTAACTTGTATCACTCTTAGTAAGTTTCTTATGACTACTTTTTCTTTCGGCCATTTCCAACGAGATGTCTATCAACAACTCTCTCACGTCGATCGCTTTAGCGTATAGTCCGTAAACCACTCAGTGTGGAAAAACGTCAAGGGGAATTTCGCAGTACCTACATTGCTGCCGTAGAATGGCAACCACAACAACTCACCCAGCTCGACACTGACTGAGGCAGATGAGTTGAGAGCTTTGAGCGGTGTTGCTTCCCCTTTCTTCCAATCTCTCGCAGCTCGCAGCTCTACCTCTGTTTTTCATCAGTCTTTCTTTTGATCAGTGAACTGACCAGCGGTGCCAGTTGCTTTATTCGAATGTGCAGGGTAAATATTAAACAATATTCATTGGATCTATTCCGAAACTTTGACTTAGATTTTAATAGAATTCAGTCTAGGCTAGAGATCTGCAGTTAAACTTGCGAGCAAAGGCGTAGGCTTGCCAATCCGGAGATGGTTAGTTCGATTGACTTTTGACAGCGAAATTTGTAACTTAATTTTATTAATTATAGCGTTGACAATTTTATTTCATCGCAGACGTTTCGATCCGGGATGGGATCTTCTTCAAAACTCTTAGGCAGGTAATTTGCGATAATCGCTACTTTGGCAGAGGGTTTGTCTTGTTTTGTTTATATGTGAAATGTTTCTGGCTTGATTGACTAAAATATAGATATCTTTTTTTTTATCACACATTGCAATGAGTGTTTACAGCCGGCGATGAAGTAAAATTGTCGACGCTATTATCGGTAACTAAAAGTCAATCTTAAAATAAAGTTATAAGTTGTCATATTTTTATTATTTCCATGGAGCAAGGCCACATGGTTTCTAGAGAGCTCTCAATAACTCAAAAGGTTTTGAGATAAAACAAGCAGTTAGAACTTACTTGGGTTAACCACCAAGCATGAAATTATTGCTCATTATCATTCATAAATTAGCATGCTTAAGGCTTAATGAATGAGACTTAACGATGTAAACATACATTTATTTATCAACTGTCAAGCAACGATACTGTCGATCAGCATCAAGGAGCCAGACTTTACCAAAGTGATGCAGAACGGTACTACGAGCCACTAATTGTGCCTCTTTTACTCTCCTGCTGATCTTATGCGACACAAATAGCGAATCAGCGGGAGAGTAAAAGAGACAACTAGTGGCACTCGCTGATCTGCGCCCCCTAAGTAAAGTCTAGCTCATTGGATCAGCATTTCGAATGCAGCAATGCATTACTGAAGTCTTATTTATATGAAATATAATGCACTATGATTTCTGTCGTGAAAGTGGAAACACTTCAGGTCAACAATTAGTTTAGCATATAACACTCAAACAGCGGATGGCAGATTTTAATACAGTTCTGCATAAAAACCTTAAATAAACTGTATACAATTTTGACATATATAATTACGGAAGATTTCAATTCAACCATTGCATGGAAATCTTACAAATTTGTATTATTTTCATACAGTACCTCCCTATATAAAAAGCATACATTTTTTTAAATCTTGTGTTTATTTGGAAGGCTCATTTGCCGTGAAGCCTTACGGAGCCGAAATCAAGTTTAACAATATATTTCTTGATTCTTATACATAATGTTAGTTTTGAGGAACCCAAAGACTCGCGGTTTGGTTGGGGTTAGGGAATACAATAATACAGTAGGAAAGGAAAGGATTTGAGGGTACTTAAGTAATTACGATGCTGATGCTCACAAAGTTGACATTCTTCGCGATGTTTAACATCTGTAACGAAACAAACAAACCTTTTTTGGAAGACAACAACGAGAGGAAGACATACGGATGAGATTACGACAGGCATTGAAATGGACAACAAGGGGAAGACATTCATAATGGGGTACGACAGACAAGGGGAAGATCTTTGTTTACAGTATTACATCAGCAACTTTCAAAAATTGGTGGACCAGGGACTAGACCTTTTCATGTTGCGAGCTCTGCTGCTTTACCTAGGTCTTTGTGGGTGGACTCTGCGCTCCCATGGCATCTAGCACCTTCTTAGAGTTCGACAACCATCCACGAATCTTGAACTCATCTTCGGCGTGTATGTAACGAACATTCGTAGCGATCTCTGCTGCTTCTACTTCTGATTCGATGCTGTAAAGCATGTCGTCCACGTACGTGCCGTCACAGATCGCTTCCACCGCTTTCAGAAACTGACGCTCAAATCGTCCTGCGTTCAGGTTCTTAACATATTGTGCACTACTTGGCGAACAGGTAGCACCAAATGTCATTACCTTCGTAGCACGTAAATGTCATTACGTAGGTCGATGGATGATTATTGAGATCGCTTTCATTCCAGAGGAATCGCTGGCAATGTTGATCTTCAGAGCTTATACGGACTTGGTGAAACATTTCACGAATATCGCCTGTAATTGCAGTGCGGAACTTACGAAATCGTTGAAGAATATGCTGAAGCGGTGTGACTTGATCAGGACCTTTTATCAGGAACGAATTTTGTGAGAGATTTCCCACTTTGGCTGCAGCGTCCCAAACAATTAGGATTTTACCTGGTTTATTGGGATTCACTACAGGGAAAACCGGCAGATACCATGTGCGCCTAGTGTGCATTGCTTCATCCTCTACTGATAGCTTGCGAATGTATCCTTTGGATTTATAATCTTGGATTTTTACTTGCAGAGCGCTGGCTAGCGCTGGTTCTCGTTCCATGCGTCTGCTTAAGCAATCATGTCGCTTCAGGGCCATGGCTTTGCTTTTCGGTAGTCGGATTTCATCGTAACGCCAAAGTAGACAAGTCTCGTACCTTTTGTTTTGGAGAATTGTGTTCGATAGTAAACCTAATGCCCGCTTATCATCTTTTGATATCAGAGATTTATCGACAAGTTTAACTCCAAGGCTGTCTAACGAGAAATAGTTCTTGAGTTCGGATTGAAGCCCCTTACATTGACAGATATGATAACTGTATGTCACCTCGTTCCTCGGCATGTTCCGTACTGGAACCAAACATGGATCGTAAACCAGCCACCCTAGTCGAGTTAGCACCGCAGTTGGTTGATGTTCACTTCCCTCTTTGGAGTCTGAGGGTATTCAAGCCTAGAGCTATCGACGCCAAGTAGAATACGAGGCTTCACTTGAGCGTACGATTCGATAGGCAGAGCCACAGATGAGGGAATTGCTTCGCGAGATCCGACTTTGATAAGGATTGAGAAGGGAGGTCCAGGCTTCGGACTGTGTGTACCTCCGGGAGGTGAAAGTTTTGTCCTGGCGATTGGGCACCGATGATATCGGTCGAAAACATTACAGAGTCTTGTTCATACCTTACTTGTCCACCAGTCTACGAAATGCATAATGGTGATTTCTCACCGCTCAGATTCAGCTCCTCCCACAAACTATGCTCATCAGCGTTGAAGTGGATCCAGCTTCGAGGAAGGCATACGTTGTGATCGATTTTCCGTTGTTACGTACTATGAAGCGAATGTACTTCAGTAGAATTTTACCGGCCGATCTATGGTGCGTGTTGCATGAAGCGTACTGTTCTGGATTGCTTGTTGGCTGTTTATTGTGTTTACTATCGTCACGCAGTAAACGATGATGCAGAAAGCTGCAACCATTAAAGTTACACAGAACCTTCCTTTCACACGTTTTAAAGTGCTTGGTTAAACACTTTAGACATATCTCCTTGTCGTTAATAAACGCCCATCGTTCCCTAGGCGATATCTCTAGAAATCTACTACATGTGGCGAGGGTGCTGCACTCAGTGTTGTCCTACACTCAGTGCGAAAAAATCTGCTCTTTGATTTTACTCCATCCAAGCGATTTTATAATCTTAGCTAAGTAAGTGTAACTAATAAAGGGATATTTGAATTTTCTAAATGTCATGTCAAATTGTCAAACAATGCACGCCAGAGCCACAGGAGCGCGCGCGCTGAAAATACACTCCAGTGAAAACACTCCAGTGTATTTTCAGCGCGCGCGCTCCTGTGGCACTGGTGTGCATTTTTTCAATAGTTTGACACGGCATTTAGAAAATACAAATATCCCTCTATTAGTTACATCTACTTAGCTAAGATTATAAAATCGTTTAGATGGAGTAAACTCAAAGAGCAGAATTTTTTGCACAGAGTGTAGGACAACACTGGCTGCACTCATCCCTGCATGCTAAACAGGATTAACTTTCAGTTTGCAAATTCGCGGTATGGGCATGAATATATGCTTCTTCTTTCCTGGACCTTTTCTCCGACATGTGCTCGTATCTCTGTGGTTTACACCACATGGCCGGTCTGATCACCTTGCTAAAGGCTTCCACCATGTCTCCTAGCCAATGGTTGAAATCCAGCAGAGTAGAGGCTCCACTTGCTTTTCGATGGAATGACCATTTTCAGCGTGGATGGTAAGAAATGTTGTACAACCGTTCGTCCATTCTGCACACCTGTATGTTGGCGCAAAGGTTCTGTACTTCAACGCCGAAGTCAGCGATCGTTTCCATTTTGTCAGCTTTTGAAGGTGGCATCATGCGAACCCTCCGAACCATTGTTTCAATAATGGACTCTGGATTACCGAAGAGTGTTTTCAGTCGATTTAAAATCACCGGAACGTTGTCTGGATAGAATCGGAGACTTTTCACAGAGTTAAGCGCCCTATCATGTAAACTTCGCTCAAGATGGTCCAGTAATTCGTCATTTCTGAAGGCACACATTTTGGTAGTTCGCTCGTACGCCGCGATGAATCGTGGCCAATCCTCTGGCCCAATCCCCAATCCCAATCCCCACCAAACTTGAGCAAGTCTCTCACTGTTTGTCTCGCATCCAAGTGACCACTATCCAGCGGTATAGGGTCGCTATGAAGGGTTTGAGGACATTGTTGCTGAGGTGGAGCCGGGGCTAGTCGTGGGATCGACGTTATAATCTGCGGCTGTCCGATACTTTGTGATGTTAATGACAAACGCTGTAGGTTTTGATCTATCTGGTGAAGATTGTTCGCTCCTTGAGCTGTTATCATAATTGGTCCCTTTGATGCTATAGAGTAGACGGGACCCGACATCGTCGCTAGATATCCATTGATCGATGATTGGTAACTCACAGCAGTTATTGGAATATTTCCGACGTTCACACATGTATCACGATTCGCTACATGTTGCGGCATGCTCCACGGCTGTTGTCGATGGTCCAAAGTTCGATGAATACTGGCAGATATAGCCCTTGCCTCGACTCTCGAAGTAGACGGTTGAGTTGATGGCATGATTGGCATTCGTAGGTTCTCATTGTACACTGGTAAAGGTGTCTCGTTCGGCGAGTTTCCCATGTTCTCTGTTTTTTCAAGCCACTCGTCAATATTTTCGAGATTTACCACCGATTCTTCCTCCGACTCACTTATAAAATATGGGCATTTATTTCTTACTTACTAATTATCTGTTATGGAAATGCTAATATCATCTTCCAAATTCGGACGTACATACATGTTCATGATAGCATTAGAGGCGAAAGTATAGAATTGATAGTTCCGTTAGGATACGGCAGGCATGAAGAATGTTTTTATAGAAGTCGATTTGAAAGCGAGCGGAGGGCAATATTTGTGATGGCATATATCGCACGACCTTCCTTCTGCCAAGCTCCCGTATGAAGGGGGAGGGAAGAATATCAGTGTGGAAGCTGATATATCTCCACTGGCAAAAGGAAGGTGGTTTGACTTGCTCATATGCCATCGCGTGCGGAAGGATTTGCTATCGACGAGTACTGTCTCCAAATTTCTAATATGACATCAGCATTTAGTCGAATAGGATTTTTATTGCACAGTTCTGTTTTCTCATTGCGTCCGTCTCGTCGCAACCAACTTGGCTGCCTCGGAGAGAACAAAGCTTCCTTTTGCCAGTGGAGATATATCAGCTTCCACACTGATATTCTTCCCTCCCCCTTCATACGGGAGCTTGGCAGAAGGAAGGTCGTGCGATATATGCCATCACAAATATTGCCCTCCGCTCGCTTTCAAATCGACTTCTATAAAAACATTCTTCATGCCTGCCGTATCCTAACGGAACTATCAATTCTATACTTTCGCCTCTAATGCTATCATGAACATGTACGTCCGAATTTGGAAGATGATATTAGCATTTCCATATCATTGTAAATCGTTTAACTTCACGTAGAAGTAACACACACGAAATCATTAATTTAGTAATTATCTGTTGTTAGAGGTGTGTTTGCAGTTTGCGTAACAATTACTTTAAGACTGATACACTCATTAAAACAAACTATAACACCAAGACTGATAAATCACTGTTTGGAATGACATCACACTAACTATAACGTCATCGAACTTCTTTTAGGCTTTTGCTCGACTGTTGGAAATTTTGTTGAGTAATGATCATATTACAGCTATTCAACCAGTATTATTCATCAACGCACGGTTCATATTTCTAATTCAGCTTGGTACTATCCAAGGTGACAAATATAGTCGATCGTAAACAAGAGGGCTGGGGATTCAAAGGTCGTTGGATCGATACCGGTATCCTGTTTCCAATTTATTTTTCATCTTATCTCCAGTATGTTGAACAATGCCTTAATAAGTGTAGCATTGTAATGAAATAAACGTATTTAGAAACGCAAAATCAAACTAGCTTGATAAGCAAGTCGCAAACAAGTTGAATTAACATTATATCTGTTTTTTTAATGTTATCACGTATGATAGTACAATATTTTTCAACGCTGGCTGAATAAATCTGACAATACTGATGTTTACATATTCAACTGGCAATTGTTTCTTGGGAAGCATTATGAGTTCATTTAAAATTATGCAGCGAATTGGGCCCTAAAGCCCTACATCGTTTATGGTTGCAAACGATAGTGAATCGGTCAAGAATACATGAACCGATTTTATATAAATTCTTATTATAGTCTAAGCTAGTAAAAATCGTATTTTTGTGTTTGAGACTTTTTAAGACATGTTTTGGGATGAGCAACGTCTGTTACTGAAATAGCTACATATCAGAACAAATTAACTATCATCCCAAAACGTCAGGCCATATATTAATGTGTTTGCTAGTGCGTTTGAATCATATTATTCCGTACGTCAAACAAGACCGAAAATGTCGAGGAAGCATTTTCCATCTATTTTTAAATTTCAAATTAAACAATGTTCCTTTCGACTTTTGAGTCGGAAGAAAAACTGACGCATTCAGGATGATTAACTTCATCGTTCCCTGAAAGAAAATCGAATATCGATTCTTCATTTTAGGACCCAATTAGAATCCTTAAATGACATGTCAAATGACATTTTAGAACACTGATGGTTCGTGCTACTTAGTTTCTAAAATCGTGAACAAGCACTTATTTCTAAGGCAAATAAACTAATTTTATTTGTTTGCAATAATAGTAGCGAATAAAATTATTAAAACATTATTATAACGCCATGGGAAGGCTAATATCATCTTCCAAACTTTGTGCGTCTAAGAATAGAATTAGAGGCGAAAATATAGATTTGATAGTTCTGTTAGGACACGGCAGGCATGAAGAATGTTTTATAGAAGTCGATTTAAAAGCCAGTGGAGGGCAATATTTGCGATGGTATAAATCGCACGACCTTCCTTCTGCCAAACTCCCGTATGAAGGGAGAGGAAAGAATATCAGTGTGGAAGCTGAAATATCTCCACTGGCTTAACTTCACGTAGAAGTAATACACTGATCATTAATAGTGTATTAAAATGTCGTTAAAAACTGTGAACTGTCTCTGTGCTTTTCGGGCAGTCAAGAAGTAGGAAAATAATAAATAAGTAGAATATTTTGCAGATACATGTTCTTTAAACTACTGGAAGTATCCTGGTTATTATCCAACGAACCGTTTGAAAAAAATCTGGCAGCTCTGTTTGAGTGCTCTCATAAAAGCTTATTATGAATCATACGTAGCACTCGTTTGTGTAAGATAGTTTTCGTGAATGAAAACCACCTTTCAATCTACCCGAAAAAGATAATTCTATTATGTTTTGATCACTTCATACGGGATACGGGCAAGGCTTTCTCAAATACTCATTCATTGCAGTATGACATGCTACGGACGTGACGGTAGCGTTGCGACATCTCGCCGCTTAGCTTCCACGCTCGTATACACAGTGGTCGTGAGTGGTTTGTCTTCTGTGGCACACAAACTCGAAGACACACATGTCCATCCGTCCAGCCAGCGGCACACAGTGGGTCAAGAACATCTGGCCAATTACTGGCATAACCGCGGCGAAGGCTAAGGCAATCGCAATTTTGTCCTTTTTTGGACTAGGCTATAACTTGGCACCATACACACAGAGCACAGGTTTACGATCTCCCACTTTGTGTACGGCCCAAAGATGCTTCCAGTCGGTAGTGGGACCATTGAACCGGATGATGATGGCTAACATGGGGGCACTCGCACTCACTTGCTTGCAGCCCAGAACCACCACACAGACGCGTCCTACATGGACGATGATGGGCACGGGACGACGACGGGTTTCTATGGGCGCGCCGCCATCTTGGAATCTGGCACTACTGGCGCTTGCTGGATATGGCTGCTTGGATTGGATGCGGTGTGTCACAGTCGGTTCGATTCGCGGTGGGCTCACGCCAGTCAGTATTGTAGTAGTTGTTGACGAAGTGAGTACTACTTTTTCGCGTGAAGCCCCGTGCCTGCAGTTTCTATAATTTGGGGCCTCTAACCACTGCATGGCTCTTTTGGATTTTTACTCGTGTTTTATTGTTTTTGAATTAGTTGAGCCTGAAAATCGGAATTGAAGGACAACATTCGTCGTCGGGGGGACCGCTGTTAGGGCTTTTGTGCGAGAGGGCGTAGCAAAAGTGAGGGTGTGGAGCTTACAAGTGACCTACGACCAGGGGTTCTTAGTGAATTAGTGCGATATTTATTTGTTGGGATTCGAGTATTAGGGAAAAAATAAGCTATTTACCTTCGGAAGAGGGTGCAAATGTTCTTTTTTGGGATGATTTCTGGATACCAGGGAGGAATTTGATGGTGCTTTTGCGTTCATCGGTGCATGTGATATGTGATACTGTTGAGAGTGTGGTTGTGATTAAAATTTTCATTCGCAAGAAGGTTTCTCGGATTAACTTCTTACGAATTTGAAAATTACCAAATTGGTTATTTTTTATCCATTAGAAGATCGTGCAACAATAGTGATCCTCTGCAATCCGGCGAAGAAGCGCAAAAAAAGGAATTCATTCCAAATAGCATTTAGTGTATTTAGTTCATATCTACTTAAGTCAAGCTTAAAGCAAATTACAAATAGCGAAAAGTCATGGCAGCGAATTTGCAACAAAGTGGCACCCTGTTGGATGTGCTGAAAAAGAAGATGCGACAGACCAAGGAGGAGATGGAAAAGTACAAGGATGAATGCGAGGAATTCCACAAAAAGCTGCAAGGCGAAGTCATGCGACGCGAGGAAGTAAGTGATCAATTTCTTCGTCAATTTAGTTTTTTTTTCTGGAGATCGAGGGTCAAACCTACAGACAATAGAAAACCAGCTCTTGCAGGGATTGTTTCGTCTCTACAAAAATAGACATGATTAATCAGCAGATAGATAACAGTTGCTCAGCACTCGGATGACAAATTGCGTCACCTTGCTTCTCTGCTTTCTGCATGTTTGCGTACATGACATCTGTCAAGGTGCTGTTAAAGGTTGTCTGATTTTTAACCACCTTTCGTCCATGAATAGCGTCCTTGCCAGTTCTGTTTTTGGGCACAATAATAAAGTATAGAGAATTTTGGTAATTGGCTGCGCACCACTACAATCGCCTGAAATTGTCGCCCTTCTTGCTGGTATTTGTTTCACAATTTGCCACATCGAACCCGAACTGGTCAATTAAACCTTAACTGGAAAGAATGAAAGTATAACCAAATTATTCGAGCAACCACTTTCCTCCTACAACTAACAAGTGGTTGACTCTTCAAGGAAAAAAACACCGTTTCGCAGCCAACCACCTTACGGGCTAGAATAGAAGCTCGACAAACATCGAGTGCCTATCCCCTTGGGACGGTGTTCGTTTTTTTGGTGAAGTGTGGCCAAACGGCATATGGGATTCAAATGATATCCAATGATTCCATTCCATCCGGGAGCATCAACATACAACAAGATGACTACGACGACAGTCTGAGTTTTGCGCATGCCCTCGGTCGTTTGTTGTGTTGAAGTGTCAAAGTCATAAAAATGCGCTCACTGACTCTGCCCAGGTACCAATACAGACACACCGGAGCCGTTTCTGGTGAGTGCCGATAACTGTAGGTTTTACCCTACATGCAGGTTTCAATGGTGGAACCGCTTTCCGGCAACTGTGATATGTGTGCGCATAAAGCATTGATTGTGTATGTTGGTATGCACATGGCTCTGCTCGGAACTGAAACGGCACACTGCCACATTGTATGGTGGAATGGTGGGTGCCCACTACGGGGTGGTGTGAATGTCGTGAGCAGCGTAATGGGTGGCTATTCTAATGTTGTACTTCTTTTGGGTATCCATTTTTTTCATTGAATTGTTTTCGAGTCATTCAAGAGTGAGGGATTAGAGAACAAGATAGACGGCTGTAGTATTTACTGTAATATAGTCTGGCGGATAGCACGACGGGATACACAGTACGAACAAAACCTGTAAATTTACACAGAAAAAAATAATGAAAACTAATCAGCGCATAAAAAATACAGACGCGGAAAATTACACTAATCTGAGCATACATGAATCTTTTCCATCAAGTTCACCCCAAATGTATGCAATTTGTATAGCATTATACCACTTAATCGAATGAATAATGGCATAATGCAATACAAATTGCATACATCCAAGCGAAAATATCGTTTAAAATTACGCTCTTTTTGGCATTCCCTTTATGTGCATTACTTTCGTGTAAATTTCAACAACTTTTTCTATCTGTGTACGTTCAAGTAGATGTAACAAATCTGCTCCGTGTTGAACGACAGAAAGTTATAGGTTGTTTTAAATTTACACGTGCTGGAATTCTACAGTTCTTATTTTTATTTGAAAACAAAAAAAGGAGTAGAGCATGGGAATCGAGCATTGGTCTGCAGAGTGAGAGCCGAACTTGTTATCGTATCGGGTATTTCCGCTTCTTGATATCGAGTCGATAAAGGTTTAACAGGTTAAACGATTTGGTGATTCGATAATGGGGGACCGACTATTTACTTCGTTGACATTTACTTCCAGGGTGCAGCAGTCTAAAAAGTGTAGACAACAACCTTCCGTGCACCATGTTTACGGTACTCGTCACTGAGTGGCGATACCGGCAGTTCTATCTGTGCTGTTAAGCCTGCTACTCTATGTTCTGAGATTTTCACACATTCCACCATGAGCTCATGGAAGAATGGTAGTTGGAAATCGATAAAATGTATGGGAAAATCAAGTATTTTGCAAATTTATGGAAAATGGTGGCGGAAAGTATGAGGTGAAAAGATTGTCTCCTGCACTTAGTTCGCACTGATTAGTAGTCCAATAGTAATGAAATTTCGATTTTACTACCATTGAAAAAACGCCATCTCTTGCATTAATCATTTTGACTGGTACCTTATTCTTCATTAGGCTGAACGATAGCTTAAATTTACATGACACGGAAAGTCCACTGAGACGGAATCATTTGAGACTCAGTATTGAGTATACTGAATGCATTACAGATTTCTCGCCGGAAGAAGCAAAAAACAAAGAGTTGCAGCGATGAAAAGCAGCGTCATAAAGGCTGCTTTATTTTCATCTGCGAAGATTTACGTTTAGGTTGATTCTTATATGAGTAAAATAGGTGCCACCTGCGGTTTGCATGAAATGCAGTGAAGTTTGTTTTGATTTGTTTTGACAGCCACGTGCTCGCTCACCAAGGTTTCCGGTAGAGTCATGTAAAATTAAGATATATTCAATTGAAATTTCAATGGTTTTATCATTTACATCACAGAATCTTAAAATTATGATCTGGTACACATTCTGTTTCCAAATTTTACATTCAATTAAGGATTCCGTCGTGGCTAATTTTCATAATATGTTACTGTGTACAGTTGAATTGTCACTTGTAGGACACTAACAAGCATGACGTTTCAAAATGATTGAAATTTATCGAAAGTATCAGTATCAAATCGATAACGAGATAAATTATTAATAGAAATGTTTGCAATTATGATATCCCGAGCAGCACAAGTCACACAAAAATGGTTGCAGCATCTTGATTGTGGCCAAATCTGGTCAGATAAGAGTTGCAGTAATCTATGTGGAACATATGTGCTGCTTGGGATGAAAATCACGTGGGAAGAAAGCCAAAACTATATACACTTTGCCAAAAAAGTTGTCCATACATCATGGCTTGGATATAAAACTGTTTATAAGATATAAGATAATGAACCTAAACAAACGTCATAATTCGTTTCAGCAAAAAATACTTTGTCTTTTCAGCTATAAGTTAAACAAATAAACAGTCCAACCTTTTCTTTGAGCATCTGGCTGGGGAGATCTTCTGTCACTTTTTTATGAGAACCTTTTCAAATTGGCTTAAGTTCTGTATCGTGTGATTTCGAACTTTCTGTTCCATGATCCCACCGATTTGCAATGGAAAAAGGGAGTAAGCTGTGCTCACGGAAAGACGCGTTTCAAATTTTTCTGTCACAGTTTTGTGCTACTCGATTTTTGTTTCCAAAATAAATGTTTTGGCTGGATGTGCAATACCCTTCAATGTGTTTTACGTGTTACAGTTACGGTGGTGCTTCGAATATTTATTCATGTGATCAGTGACATAATTCAGAAAATTCGTCAAAGTTATGAAAAAGTTCCAAATACCAAACCAAATAATATTTAACCGGAACACGAAACAACGCATTTTGCGGACCTCGGTGAGCTCTTTGCGTTATGCATACTCTTTCATTTGAAATATTACACAAATGGTATGTTTTTCCGATTCCGCTTGGTCTCAGTGACTAACAAAAGCAAAGACTTATTTTACCTGTTAGCACTGAGCTCCCGTGGTTGGCCAAATAACAGTTAGGTTATATTATTAGAGGGTAAATAGAATTCATTTCGGTTTCGTGTACCTAGTAACGTTCCATTAGGGTTTCGAACCTCCTCTGATTAAAGATTGACCAAGATATTGAGGTCTGGAGTTTGAAGAGGATGCGGGTGAGTTTCACTGCATTGTACAGTCGCCACTCTTTAACGAGATTGGTAGAAAGTTTTAAACCGTCGTTTTTGGACAAAATAAAAATTTGATCTATGACCCAATTTAACGGTGCTTTCAAGTGATCCTTCAAAGTGTCCAAATAAGTGAAACGATCCATAGAATTATTGATGAACTAATGGATTTTAGTGTCGTTTGTACTAAAAAAACCCCAACCCGTAACATGACCACCATTAATGCTTCTCAGTCTATCACAATAAATCTAGCAAATTGTTGCTGAGTAAAATACCCAAAAAGGAATTGCATTTTTTTCAAACATTCCTGTAGTTGGTTCGTGCCATACTCTAAGCACTCCATCGGTTCCAAAAAAAAATCTCTCATTCTACCAGAACTTCTGCAGCTCTGCTGTTTTTGAGCATACTCCAGTCGCTTCTTGTTAATTTTGGCAGATATGAAAGGCTTCTTTCGCGAAACGCGACCATGGTATGCCTTAACAACCACGATACCCGATTGCACTCTATGACAAGCTATTAACAAATTTAGATTCAACACACAGTTCACAGTTCGAATTTAGTTCAACACACAGCTAAATTGATCGATTTGAATCCACCAGGCTATAGTAAAGTGATTATATGTGATTGGAGTCTCGATGTAACCTTTCAGTTTGTTTTCGTTACGAGCAATACGAGCATATGATTATCATACGGTGGGATTGTTTGGTTTGTTCTTCTCTAGAAATTGTTTGAACAGATCTTTCGTTGGGAATGAATCAATGTTGTGATCAACATCGATTCTATGAACATCTCTATTAGCTATGTTTTTTAATACAAAATTGTTCATTTGTTATTTGATTTGGCCATTGAATCATATACCCATAATCACATATAAACAAATATTTAGATGGAACAAGCTTGTTAATACCTACGATTAAGTCAATGCGACATTATACAATTATTTTAAGAAGTTTTATTTCTTAAAGGATCTGACCTGTCCTTTATTTGCTTAATCAAGTGTCCAAGATATATAAACTAACTTCATGAAATTCTCTCGCACTTTCAAAGATGTTTAACTTTGGGGATAATATAGAGTTTTTTTTTCAACCCGAATAAACCTACCATTTGGAAGCTCACCAAACCAGAGTTAAAATTTTCCTTTATAGAACACGGAATACTTTATATTGAGCTCCTGTTCGTGATTTTAATGCTCTTAATTTCTCCATCAGTGAAGTTGAACCGTGGTGCTGTTTCAAAGAATATATTGGAACAAAATTAGCACATTTCCAATCCCACTGATCCCATGTGTCCCTTAGAATATTCAATTCATTAGAAAGCCAGAACCTTTAAACATCAAACATGTGTGGGAACGCAATCACTTCAATATGTGTATACAATCTGCTAGTCCCTTGTTAATTACATTCCACAGCACTGCAAACATCATGTTCAGCAGATCGCACATGAACCGTGCACAGATGAATGAGTAATTGACTCCTCCTGTGGAACAAGGCAAAATCCCACATACTTTCTCATCATTGCACTTTTTTTCTCGATCGCAAAAAAAAACATGCTACCAATACCCAGCTATGGGCGCATAGGACCTCGATCCCGAAGCAGCAAAAACACCTTTTACCACTCTCGTGCAAGCGCGCTTCTTCGTATTCTTCACCGGCTAGTCGCATTCTATTAGTCCGCTTGGGCCTTGTGCACCAGACTCTTCTGCTTCTGGCAGTGTGCGGTGGACGATCTTTTGCTGATATCACGTTTTTAGCATTCATGGCTTTTACTACTGCTGGCTCCCACTGAGCGGGCCACCACCCGCCCTCTCGCCGCATTCACTCGTCGCGAAGAAAGAGCTACTACTAACACCACCGCATTAAGTGGGCACTCTACGGCAGGCAGTTTAATCGAGTCAGTCAAGTGGCGAAGGTGGCCGCGCGGCTGGGGAGGGGTCGTTTACTCATTAGGAAACCGAGAAGCCGGCTTTCGCGGCTCAGACACAGACCACGCATCATCGGTGAAGTGGTGATGGTGAGTTCGTTCCATATAGCGCAAAGACACTTGGAATTATCTTCTTGTGTGTCAAGTAGTTGCGGCAGGCAACCTTGATGGCTCATCCGTCCTGTCGACGTCGTCCGTCGATGGTGACACCGTTGGCGATATGCGAACCGGGCGGGTTGGGATGACGACGATTGAAATTGATTTGCCGCAAACAACTCAATCGCGGGATTCGCAAACTGTGTACTTCCATTGGGTTTACCGGCACACTGGCTCGGTTTGAAGCAGTGGAATTCTTTCGCTTCGACAACGTGGTGGTTGGTACCACGCCCCGGCTTTCAGCCGGCACTTGCTCTCTCGAGTGTGGTGTGTGGAAAGGCACCACCGGCAACGGAAGTTTTCGGTTTTTTTGGCCAAATGTTTTCATAGACGTATTTGGTTTTCTAGCGGATTCGTCCAGCCGGTATTGGTTTTCGGGTATTACCCGTGGCCCTGCATTCGCTAACCTTGAGTACAATCCGCATGGATTTTGTGCGATGATGTCAGAGGTGACGGCCCATAAAGCATGACTGGCCTATACTGTAATAGGAAAACATGCAAATATGGGATTATTATACTTGCACTTGGATTGTAGAGAACTTTTTTATAATGTTTATATTCATAATAGAAGAGATAAGAAGCAAAGCGATAGGGCGACAAAAATGAAGTATGAAGATAATTAGCGGCAAAGTTTCGTTCTATGCAGATCATATGAGATTTAATCACTATTTTTTTTTTGGGAATTATCACATTTTTATACTTTTCGTATAAATTATACAGCATGTACTCAGGAATATTCTATTGTAATAAACTAATGAAACCAAAATGTAGAACTTCCCGTGAAAATCCCGAAAAAATGCGTGGATTTTTTTAAATCTCTGTAGAAACTATAAATCATTTCCCGTGGAAATTCCAAAAAAATCCCATGGAAATTCCGAAGAATTTCTTATGGAAATTTCAAAGAATTTCCCGTGAAAATTCCAAAGATTTTCCCGTGAAAAATCCAAAGATCTTCCTGTGGAAAATCCAAAGAATTTCCCGAGGAACTTCCAAAGAATTTCCCGAGTGAATTCCAAAAAATTTCCCGAGGGATTTCAAAAGAATTTCCCGAGGAAATTCCGAAGAATTTTCCGAGGAAATTTTAAAGAATTTCCTGAGGAAATTACGAAGAGTTACCCGAGGAAATTCCGAAGAACTTCCCTGGGAAATTCCGAAGAATTTCCCGAGGAAATTCCGAACAATTTTCCGAGGAAATTCCGAAGAACTTCCCTAGGAAATTCCGAAGAACTTCCCTAGGAAATTCCGTAGAATTTCCCGAGGAAATTCTAAAGAATTTCCCGAGGAAATTCCGAAAAATTTCCCGAGGAAATTCTCGAGGAAATTCCAAAGAATTTCCCAAAGAATTTCTCGAGGAAATTCCAAAGAATTTCCCGAAAAATTTGCCAAAGAAATTCCGAAGAATTTCCCAAGGAAATTCCGAAGAATTTCCCGAAGAATTTCTCGAGGAAATTCTGAAGAATTTCCCGAAGAATTTCTCGAGGAAATTCTGAAGAATTTCCCGAGGAAATTCCGAAGAATATTTCGAGGAAATTTCGATGAATTTCCCGAGGAAATTCCGAAGAATTTCCCGAGGAAATTCCGAAGAATTTCCCGAGGAAATTCCGAAGAATTTCCCGAGGAAATTCCGAAAAATTTCCCAAGGAAATTCCGAAGAACTTCCCGAGGAAATTCCGAAGAATTTCCCGAGGAAATTCCGAAGAATTTGCCGAGGAAATTCCGAAGAATTTCCCGAGGAAATTCCGAAGAATTTCCGAGGAAATTTCGAAGAATTTCCCGAAGAAATTCCGAAGAATTTCCCGAAGAAATTCCGAAAAATTTCCCGAGGAAATTCCGAAGAATTTCCCGAGGAAATTCCGAAGAATTTCCCGAGGAAATTCCGAAGAATTTCCCGAGGAAATTCCGAAGAATTTCCCGAGGAAATTCCGAAGAATTTCCCGAGGAAATTCCGAAGCATTTCCCGAGGAAATATCGAAAAATTTCCCGAGGAAATTCCGAAAAATTTCCCGAGGAAATTCCGAAGAATTTCCCGAGGAAATTCCCAAGAATTTCCCGAGGAAATTCCCAAGAATTTCCCGAGGAAATTCCCAAGAATTTCCCGAGGAAATTCCGAAGAATTTCCCGAGGAAATTCCCAAGAATTTCCCGAGGAAATTCCCAAGAATTTCCCGAGGAAATTCCGAAGAATTTCCCGAGGAAATTCCGAAGCATGTCCAGAGGAAATTCCGAAGAGTTTCCCAAGGAAATTCCGAAGAATTTCCCGAGGAAATGCCGAAGAATTTCCCGAGTAAATTCCGAAGAATTTTCCGAGGAAATTCCGAAGAATTTTTCGAGGAAATTCCGAAGAATTTCCGAAGAATTTCCCGAGGAAATTCCGAAGAATTTCCCGAGGAAATTCCGAAGAATTTCCCGAGGAAATTCCGAAGAATTTCCCGAGGAAATTCCGAAGAATTTCCCGAGGAAATTCCGAAGAATTTCCCGAGGAAATTCCGAAGAATTTCCTGAGGAAATTCCGAAGAATTTCCCGAGGAAATTCCGAAGAATTTCCCGAGGAAATTCCGAAGAATTTCCCGAGGAAATTCCGAAGAATTTCCCGAGGAAATTCCGAAGAATTTCTCGATGAAATTCCGAAGAATTTCCCGAGGAAATTCCGAAGAATTTCCCGAGGAAATTCCGAAGAATTTCCCGAGGAAATTCCGAAGAATTTCCCGAGGAAATCCCGAAAAAATGCGTGGATTTTTTTAAATCTCTGTAGAAACTATAAATCATTTCCCGTGGAAATTCCAAAAAAATCCCATGGAAATTCCGAAGAATTTCTTATGGAAATTTCAAAGAATTTCCCGTGAAAATTCCAAAGATTTTCCCGTGAAAAATCCAAAGATCTTCCTGTGGAAAATCCAAAGAATTTCCCGAGGAACTTCCAAAGAATTTCCCGAGTGAATTCCAAAAAATTTCCCGAGGGATTTCAAAAGAATTTCCCGAGGAAATTCCGAAGAATTTTTCGAAGAAATTTTAAAGAATTTGCTGAGGAAATTATGAAGAGTTACCCGAGGAAATTCCGAAGAGTTTCTCGAGGAAATTCCGAAGAATTTCTCGAGGAAATTCCGAACAATTTCCCGAGGAAATTCCGAACAATTTTCCGAGGAAATTCCGAAGAACTTCCCTAGGAAATTCCGAAGAACTTCCCTAGGAAATTCCGAAGAATTTCCCGAGGAAATTCTAAAGAATTTCCCGAGGAAATTCCGAAAAATTTCCCGAGGAAATTCTCGAGGAAATTCCAAAGAATTTCCCAAAGAATTTCTCGAGGAAATTCCAAAGAATTTCCCGAGGAAATTCCGAAAAATTTCCCAAAGAAATTCCGAAGAATTTCCCGAGGAAATTCCGAAGAATTTCCCGAAGAATTTCTCGAGGAAATTCCAAAGAATTTCCCGAAGAATTTCTCGAGGAAATTCTGAAGAATTTCCCGAGGAAATTCCGAAGAATATTTCGAGGAAATTCCGAAGAATTTCCCGAGGAAATTCCGAAGAATTTCCCGATGAAATTCCGAAGAATTTCCCGAGGAAATTCCGAAGAATTTCGAGGAAATTCCGAAGAATTTCCTGAGGAATTCGAAGAATTTCGAGGAAATTCCGAAGGATTTCCCGAGGAAATTCCGAAGAATTTCCTGAGGAAATTCGAAGAATTTCCTGAGGAAATTCCGAAAATTTCGCGAGGAAATTCGAAGAACTTCCTGAGGAAATTCCGAAGAATTTCCGAGGAAATTCCGAAGAATTTCCTCGAGGAAATTCCGAAGAATTTGCCGAGGAAATTCGAAGAATTTCGAGGAAATTCGAAGAATTTCGAGGAAATTCCGAAGAATTTCCTGAGGAAATTCCGAAGAATTTCCTGAGGAAATTCGAAGAATTTCCTGAGGAAATTCCGAAGAATTTCCCGAGGAAATTCGAAGAATTTCGAGGAAATTCCGAAGAATTTCGAGGAAATTCGAAGAATTTCCTGAGGAAATTCCGGAAGAATTTCGAGGAAATTCGAAGAATTTCGAGGAAATTCGAAGAATTTCCCGAGGAAATTCCGAAGCATTTCCTCGAGGAAATATCGAAAATTTCCCGAGGAAATTCCCAAAAATTTCCTAAGGAAATTCCGAAGAATTTCCTAGGGAAATTCCCAAGAATTTCCCAAGGAAATTCCCAAGAATTTCCCGAGGAAATTCCCAAGAATTTGCCTAGGAAATTCCCAAGAAAGGTCCGAAGAATTTCCCGAGGAAATTCCGAAGAATTTCCCGAGGAAATTCCGAAGAATTTCCCGAGGAAATTCCGAAGAATTTCCCGAGAAAATTTCGAAGAATTTCCAGAGGAAATTCCGAAGAATTCCCCGAGGATATTCCGAAAAATTTCCCGAGGAAATTCCGAAGAATTTCCCGAGGAAATTCCGAAGAATTTCCCGAGGAAATTCTCGAAAAATAAGGGCAAATTTTTGTTTTTGTATTCAAACATTTTTATGATAGTCAGCGCTTACGTTATATGTTATATGTTACATCATTGTTTCCAATGGATTTTTGAATTGCACATCTGTCAATGTTATTTTTTGTTTCTGCCATAAAATAACTTGTCTCGATTTATGCTGCTTTGACGACCATCTGCACAACCAATTTCGATACTCAAATGATCGGGGTGCAACCAAACCGCACCAACCTTTCGACTGACTTGGGATAATTTGTTCGTAAAGGTAAATCAGAAATTAATTTATATTTATTCCTCCGTACATTTGTTGTAAGATGTCCTCAGTTATAGGGCCAAGAGATATCCTATACGATTTGCAATTAATTGAATCTGCTATATGAAAATTTGGGCAAAAAATGGTTAATTTTTTAATGGCACTTGGTGCGATTTGGCAGAACCCCATCCAAATAACGTAAATATAATATAAAAAATATCAACGGACTCACAGCATTCAATGGTCATACCTACGAAAACAGACTTAATGCAAATCACTTTCTCCACAGTTGCCTTTTTGCCTTTTTTGTACGCTTCCCACCAAGACATAGCCCCCATTCGAAGATCCGTTCCAGAATGACATCATTTGTGGAAAGCGAAAGCAGCACCAGATCGGCAATGTTTCACCACTCACCATCATGGTGCCTGTTGCGGCGATGATAGCCAACCGCCGCCGTCATCATCGTTTAAACGACTGTGTCCGATCCGACGACGACACGGCGAGTGTTTTCTTACCACAGCACAGCAAATTCTCGAACAGCAGCATATGGCACACAGTTAGTGCTGGTTGGATTACTCAGCAACGAGCTGCCACCCTCTGATGCCCCTTGGTTCAATACTGCTGCCACTATAGCACTCAAACCATATTTGAACAATGCTCGCCAATCTGACAGCTGACCATCTCTTGACGAGGTAAAACTCGGAGACCTCGGTCGGTAACTCACACGCATCGCCATATAAGACCATCCTTTTCTTGTGGTCCTTTTACGGAGGGAATCCTATTACTGTGCTGCTGCTAGTTGTGTGCATTGGCTTCCATCACATCCGAGATCCACTGAGGCTGGATGATCAATCGAATCGAGCCAGATGATGTCATACGCGTGATGAGCACGATCGATATGAGTCTTCGCGCAGGCAAGGTCACTCGTTAATTACTTCCAAAACATTGCTGCCGATGCTGAATCAATCAAGAGAACGAGTGCGCGTAAGCGGAATTTGAGTTTCCTTTTTTCCGATTTCGGAATCGCGTTTCTCGCGAAAGGATACGAGCATCTTAATGACTTTATTAAATTAATTAAGGTGATCACGCTCTGAGCGCACAACTCGGTCGGTCGATCACAGCAAGTCTGCAAATATGGCTGATCGAAGAAAAAAAAACACTCACAAGACGCGACAAGACCTCATTAGGCATGTGAGAAAATATTTAAATAAGGTGCTCGCTAGGTCTAGCTCGCTGGAGTCCGGTGTGAGTCACCGCCATTCGTTAGGATTGATCAAACACACCGATAAGGGACTGCAAATGAAGAAACGTGCCCTTGTAAAGTGTGACCACCCCTTGTTTGCACTTCGAAGCGTATGGACTCAACTTATCAGACACATTCCATCGAGGTGAGAGTAATGCCACGGCGATGGCGAAGGATGTGTCGTCATTACAAAATGACATGTATTTTGGTGAATAATATCGTTTGATTCGTTGATTACTGAATTCATATCAGCGTCGATAGGGGGATCTCCCCGTTTGTAATGAACTTAATGCGAAATGGTATGGCAGTTAAGCGGAATAAGGGATGCAAAAGATATTTTAACGTTTATTCAGCATTACTTTTTTAATATTATCATCAAACAGTCAACGCAAAGTGAATACTTTATATCTATGATTCTGAAAATAATATTTTGGTATACATTGTACCAAATTGACGGTTTAAACGTTAAGAGCATGCTGATTATGGAATCTTCTGAATAAATATTGTTCCATTGCACCTGCATCCAACCAGCGTATGTCAGATTTTCTAAAAATTCTGTAACTGACTGTAACTGGGCATATGCAAAACGGCAAGATTCTTATACAAATATTGTATAAGACCTTACAATTTTGCAAGCTTTACTTGCAATACCAGTAAAAGAAGCTTGCAATTTTTGTGAAGAAATCTAACATTTCCGCATATGCCCAGTTCTTATAAAGGTTTTGGCAGGTTCTAGTGCAGAAGTGTTAGAAAATCTGACATTCGCTGGTTGGGTGTGTATGCAAGCTCTTTGAAACTTGAACAAAAAAAACAGGAAATCGACTTTCATTTCTAAAAACATGTTGATTCACGCATCATTGAGCGTATTTTCACACATTTCCCCCATATTAACTCCTCACTGTTCCGAATCAAAGCATGTTACCTCACGTAACTCATCCGTCAACGTTCTACATCTATTCAACCGAGACGGAACAAGAATTCCATTCCCATTGGATCGACGCGTCACCGCCGCCTCGATCGTATCAAAAACCCAATTGATGCATTCTTTAATCGCCAACTACTGACCGCTTGGTGTTCAATTCAATTCCTGTTATAGTGCTTAGTGCACTGTGATGACGCCCTCCAGAAATTATTTCAGGGTTCCTCACTACGTTGACGGTAGACTAGTGGCATTACGTGTCATGCAACAGTACTGCTTGGGTACCAATCAAATTCAAACACCAGAACATCAACAACGGTGTCGCATCGCGACGGAGTTATGCAACACACCCTACAAACTACGGGCACTTTATTGTTATTTCGTTCAATTGAGACGGCTATTCCATTCTATAGGTTCGAGCTGATCGCCCACCACGCGCGTTTCCTCGATTCGCGATGACCACAGTGTCTAGTGATGAGCTGGATTGTGTTACAAATCATTACAATAACATGGACAATGTGGTTAGCGAGAATCGAACGACAGCCTGTGTGATCGTCTAAGAGAATTAACATTCACAAGATTCGCGGTTTAGGAAAACCCTAATTATTGATTATCAATATTGTTAGCATTAAGGTATTTTTTAACTGGCAACACTTTATCATCTGTCAAAATATTCCTAATTTCCCAACAAAAAACATTCACCGGTGGATTAACCATTTTTCTTTTTCTTCTTCTGTTTCTTCCAGGCCGAATCCGAAGTCGCTGCCCTGAACCGTCGTATTCAGCTGCTGGAGGAAGATCTGGAACGTTCGGAAGAACGTCTGGCTTCCGCCACGGCTAAATTGTCAGAGGCTTCGGCGGCTGCTGATGAGAGCGAACGGTAAGTGGTCTCACGTCCCCGGCTGGTAACAGCCGTCTTTCAAAAAAGCGCAACGAAAGACTTCAGGCGTGGAGACGATGCTCTCTACTCCTGTCTGGTGCGGTTGCAAGCGGGCGAAAGTATCGGCGTGGTTTTTCTTATGCCTTTTCCTATGAAAGTGAACTTTACTTAATTTTAAATTTAAACAGTTGATGAGAAACTGTGTCTCGTATGTATGATGGTTAATAACAAACAGAATTCTACAACAAAAATTGACTTTGATATGTTCCGTCGATCTACCATTTAACCGAGATGGGATTCATTGAAATGGACAACAAGTAAAATTTTGCACATAAGCAAATGTTTGTTCGGTTTTTTTTAAATTGATTTTTTTTAGTTTTTTCCTACTTGCTGTACATACAATTCGACCAAAGTTTTATTGAATTCTTGTAAATATTTGAGCATTTTTTACATCTTGTTTAAATTTAATGTTTATTAGACCTTGTTACCCGACTGAAATAGAGTTTTTTTTTATAGAAAACCGCACAGAAAATCACCAAAGTGGTAAATTTAAAAAAAAATGTTTTTGGAAGCATTATTCTGCAATGTAATCTCAAAATTTGTTTGCTTTTCAAACTTTCCGATTTTTAGACATTTAAAACCATTTCAATTTGTTTTCCTGAACAAGCTAGGTCGTTTTTTTGGATGGAAATTTCTATTGATAGAAGATTTCCTCTTGATAAAAGCCAAAAGAAACAGGCCGGAGCATCTGTCAAAATAAAACCTAATCAGATTATCTGGATTGAAAAAGCCAAAAAATATCAACTCATTTTTTTTGTTAAATATGTTCTGTTTGTTATTAACTCTCCGACGTTATACAGAGATAAAGTTGTCTTGCAATTACTACTTACTGGACAGCAAGTTGGAGATTTTACAATTGTCAATTGAATTGAGTTTTGAATTTGACATGCGGATTTTTGAACACAGTGTTTGAGGATTTAAGTGGAATGTTTCTGATATTCTAATGGTAAGCTTCCTAAGTGTAGTCCATCAAACATCACAACAAAGATCTTGTACACTACGTGGAACAAATGGCTCCTTTAGTGTATGGCTAGCCTTTCGAACTTCTTAGAGGATGGCTGTCAAGTTTCGCAGAGGAAATTTTTCGAGTTTTCCAGAGGATGCCCTTTTAATTGCCTTTCAAACTTTCTGGAGGAAACAATTCAAGGTTTTCGGGAGATGCTTTTCAGCTTCTTAGAGGAAGCCTTTCAATATATTTTTTTAAGTCTTTCAATTTTCTTGAAGGATGCCTTGAAAGACTTTAGGAAAAATCTAACAAACTTCCTGTAGAATGCCGTACAACCTCCTTGAAGGAAGCCATAAAAGCTTACTTACAAGCTTTCTGGTGGAAATCTTACACAAAATTCCAACGAGGACTTCCCGAAGGAAGCCTTCCCGACTTTCCGGAGGGAGACTTCCCGACTTCAGGAGGAAGCCTTCCCGACTTCTCGGAGGAAGCCTTCATGACTTCCCGAAGGAAGCCTTCATGACTTCCCGGAGGAAGCCTTCATGACTTCCCGGAGGAAGCCTTCCCGACTTCCCGACTTCTCGGAGGAACCTTCCTGACTTCCCGGAGGAAGCCTTCCCGACTTCCCGAAGGAAGCCTTCCCGACTTTCCGGAGGGAGACTTCCCGACTTCCCGACTTCAGGAGGAAGCCTTCCCGACTTCCCGGAGGAAGCCTTCATGACTTCCCGAAGGAAGGCTTCCCGACTTCCCGGAGGAAGCCTTCCTGACTTCCCGGAGGAAGCCTTCGCGACTTCCCGGAGGAAGCCTTCATGACTTTCCGGAAGAAGCCTTCCCGACTTCCCGGAGGAAGCCTTCCCGACTTCCCGGAGGAAGCCTTCCCGACTTCCCGGAGGAAGCCTTCCCGACTTCCCGGAGGAAGCCTTCCCGACTTCCCGGAGGAAGCCTTCCCGACTTCCCGGAGGAAGCCTTCCCGACTTCCCGGAGGAAGCCTTCCCGACTTCCCGGAGGAAGCCTTCCCGACTTCCCGGAGGAAGCCTTCCCGACTTCCCGGAGGAAGCCTTCCCGACTTCCCGGAGGAAGCCTTCCCGACTTCCCGGAGGAAGCCTTCCCGACTTCCCGGAGGAAGCCTTCCCGACTTCCCGGAGGAAGCCTTCCCGACTTCCCGGAGGAAGCCTTCCCGACTTCCCGGAGGAAGCCTTCCCGACTTCCCGGAGGAAGCCTTCCCGACTTCCCGGAGGAAGCCTTCCAGACTTCCCGGGGGAAGCCTTCCAGACTTCCCGGGGGAAGCCTTCCAGACTTCCCGGGGGAAGCCTTCCAGACTTCCCGGGGGAAGCCTTCCAGACTTCCCGGAGGAAGCCTTTCAGACTTCCCGGAGGAAGCCTTTCAGACTTCCCGGAGGAAGCCTTCCAGACTTCCCGGAGGAAGCCTTCCAGACTTCCCGGAGGAAGCCTTCCAGACTTCCCGGAGGAAGCCTTCCAGACTTCCCGGAGGAAGCCTTCCAGACTTCCCGGAGGAAGCCTTCCAGACTTCCCGGAGGAAGCCTTCCAGACTTCCCGGAGGAAGCCTTCCCGACTTCCCGGAGGAAGCCTTCCCGACTTCTCGGAGGAAGCCTTCCCGACTTCCCGGAGGAAGCCCTCCCGTTTTCCCAAAGGAAGCCTTCCCGACTTCCTGGAGGAAGCCTTCCCGAATTCCTGGAGGAAACCTTCACAACTTCCTGGAGGAAGCCTTTCCGATTTCCCGGAGGAAGCCTTCGCGACTTCCCGGAGTAAGCCTTCCCGACTTCCCGGAGGAAGCCTTCGCGACTTCCCGGAGGAAGCCTTCTCGACTTCCCGCAGGAAGCCTTCCCGACTTCCCGGAAGGGAAGCTTTCTTGACTTCTCGGAGGGAAAGTCTTTTCAACTTCCCGAAGGGGAAGCCTTTTCGACTTATTGGAGGAAACGTTCCCGCCTTCCCAAAGGAAGTCTTCTCGATTTCCCAAAAGAACTCTTTCAGACTTCCCGGAGGAAGCCTTTCAGACATCCCGGTGGAAGCCTTTCAGACTTTCGGGAGGAAGCCTTTCAGACTTCCCGGAGGAAGCCTTTCAGACTTCCCGGAGGAAGCCTTTCAGACTTCCCGGAGGAAGCCTTTCAGACTTCCCGGAGGAAGCCTTTCAGACTTCCCGGAGGAAGCCTTTCAGACTTCCCGGAGGAAGCCTTTCAGACTTCCCGAGGAAGCCTTTCAGACTTCCTGGAGGAAGCCTTTCAGACTTCCCGGAGGCCTTTCAGATTTCCTGGAGGAAGCCTTTCAGACTTCTGAGGAAGCCTTTCAGACTTCCTGAGGAAGCCTTCAGATTTCCCGAGGAAGCCTTTCAGACTTCCTGGAGGAAGCCTCCTGACTTCCTGGAGGAAGCCTTCCTGACTTCCTGGAGGAAGCCTTCCTGATTCTTCCGGAGGAAGCCTTTCAGACTTCCCGGAGGAAGCCTTTCAGACTTCCGGAGGAAGCCTTTCAGACTTCCCGGAGGAAGCCTTTCAGACTTCCCGGAGGAAGCCTTTCAGACTTCTGGAGGAAGCCTTTCAGACTTCCTGGAGGAAGCCTTTCAGACTTCCCGGAGGAAGCCTTTCAGACTTCCCGGAGGAAGCCTTTCAGATTCCCGGAGGAAGCCTTTCAGACTTCCCGGAGGAAGCCTTTCAGACTTCCCGGAGGAAGCCTTTCAGACTTCCCGGAGGAAGCCTTTCATACTTCCCGGAGGAAGCTTTTCAGACTTCCCGGAGGGAGGCTTTCAGACTTCCCGGAGGGAGGCTTTCAGACTTCCCGGAGGGAGGCTTTCAGACTTCCCGGAGGGAGGCTTTCAGACTTCCCGGAGGGGGCCTTTCAGACTTCCCGGAGGGAGCCTTTCAGACTTCTCGGAGGAAGCCTTTCAGATTCCGGAAGCCTTCAGACTTCCTGGAGGAAGCCTTTCAGACTTCCTGAGGAAGCCTTCAGACTTCCCTGGAGGAAGCCTTTCAGACTTCTGAGGAAGCCTTCAGACTTCCCGGAGGAAGCCTTTCAGACTTCCCTGGAGGAAGCCTTTCAGACTTCCCTGGAGGAAGCCTTTCAAACTTCCCCGGAGGAAGCCTTTCAGACTTCTGAGGAAGCCTTTCAGACTTCCCCGGAGGAAGCCTTTCCGACTTCTCGGAGGAAGCCTTTCGGACTTCCTGGTGGAAGCCTTTCAGCCTTCCTGGAGGAAGCCTTCAGACTTCCCCTGGAGGAAGCCTTTCAGACTTCCTGGAGGAAGCCTTTCAGACTTCCCGGAGGAAGCCTTTCAGACTTCCCGGAGGAAGCCTTTCAGACTTCCCGGAGGGAGCCTTTCAGACTTCCCGGAGGGAGCCTTTCAGACTTCCCGGAGGGAGCCTTTCAGACTTCCCGGAGGGAGCCTTTCAGATTTCCCGGAGGGAGCCTTTCAGATTTCCCGGAGGGAGCCTTTCAGACTGCCCGGAGGAAGCCTTTCAGACTTCCCGGAGGGAGCCTTTCAGATTTCTCGGAGGGAGCCTTTCAGACTTCCCGGAGGAAGCCTTTCAGACTTCCTGAGGAAGCCTTCAGACTTCCGGAGGAAGCCTTTCAGACTTCCGGAGGAAGCCTTTCAGACTTCCGGAGGAAGCCTTTCAGACTTCCGGTGGAAGCCTTTCAGACTTCCGGAGGAAGCTTTTCAGACTTCCGGAGGAAGCCTTCAGATTCTCCCGGAGGAAGCCTTCAGACTCCCGGAGGAAGCCTTCAGACTTCCCGGAGGAAGCCTCAGACTTCCCGGAGGAAGCCTTCAGACTTCCCGGAGGAAGCCTTTCAGATTCCCGGAGGAAGCCTTCAGACTTCCCTGAGGAAGCCTTCAGACTTCCCGGAGGAAGCCTTTCAGATTCTTCCTGAGGAAGCCTTCAGACTTCCTGGAGGAAGCCTTTCAGATTTCCTGGAGGAAGCATTTCAGACTTCCTGGGAGAAGCCTTTCAGACTTCCTGGAGGAAGCCTTTCAGACTTCCTGGAGGAAGCCTTTCAGACTTCCTGGAGGAAGCCTTTCAGACTTCCTGGAGGAAGCCTTCAGACTTCCCGGAGGGAGCCTTCCAGACTTCCCGGAGGGAGCCTTTCAGACTTCCCGGAGGGAGCCTTTCAGACTTCCCGGGGGGGGCCTTTCAGACTTCCCGGAGGAAGCTTTTCAGACTTCCTGAGGGAGCCTTTCAGACTTCCCGGAGGAGCCTTCAGACTTCCCGGAGGAGCCTTCAGATTTTCCCGGAGGGAGCCTTCAGACTTCCCGGAGGGAGCCTTTCAGACTTCCCGGAGGGAGCCTTTCAGACTTCCCGGAGGGAGCCTTTCAGACTTCCCCGGAGGAGCCTTCAGACTTCTGGAGGAAGCCTTTCAGACTTCCCGGAGGGAGCCTTTCAGACTTCCCGGAGGGAGCCTTTCAGACTTCCCGGAGGGAGCCTTTCAGACTTCCCGGAGGGAGCCTTTCAGACTTCCCGGAGGGAGCCTTTCAGACTTCCCGGAGGGAGCCTTTCAGACTTCCCGGAGGAAGCCTTTCAAACTTCCCGGAGGAAGCCTTTCAGACTTCTTGGAGGGAGCCCTTCAGACTTCCCGGAGGGAGCCTTCAGATCCTCAAAAAAGACTCACAATTTACTAAAAAATCTATTAGCTTGCTCGTCCAACCAAATTTGATAATTGCAGTTTTGTTTGCATTTTTAAAGTTCAAACTTTTCAACATTTCTTTCAAAATACTGTATTTTACTCATCATGGTGAACACCGTTTTCCATCTACGCACAGGATTAGAAAAGCCCTTGAAAATCGTACAAACATGGAAGACGATAGAGTAGCGATACTGGAAGCACAATTATCCCAGGCCAAACTAATAGCAGAAGAAGCAGACAAAAAATACGAAGAGGTACACTCAATTCTTCCTACGTTACTTGGTTGAACCAACAACCACCGCTAAGGCTAGGGTAGGAATCGTTTCCGGTTCCGTGTAGAAGAGATAGTGAGCTAGGGCCGTTAGGAAACATTCTTTAAACTTTTGCAGGTTTTTCAGCAGCCGTCGTTCCAGTCGTCGTCACCGCCGCCGCAACCACCTTTATTTAGCGAACCGTTAACTTTTCAGCAGCCACTCCAGCCATTCGCCACTAACAAATGATATTCTCTGTATTTTCTTCTTTTCTGTCAAACTGTAACCGTTCAACACTCATACGTGCTAAAATATCCTCGAAAATCATAAACAAACCACAACAACGATAACGACACGACATTGAAAAATAAAAACTCGCGTGCTAAAATGCGCTCCGCAGTGCACGCAAGGTTCACCGAACCGTGCCCTGGCCGATGAAAGGCGGCGGATGCTCGCGAGAACTCCCGCTGGAAGAAGCCAACTTCATGGCTGGGGAAGCTGACAAGAAATACGATGAGGTGCAAAAGCCAGACATTACTTGAGCCGTGTTTTTTTATTATGTTGTTTTGTTGTTTTTTTTTTCTCACGTTTTGAATCACGTCTTTCGTTGTGTTTGTTCCATTCGTTATCCATTTTCACTGGACATGTGGTGCATATTGTTTTTGTCATCATTCATATCTATCATCATCTTCATCGTATTGTTCTTTTCGATATCAGAACTGTACTAAAATTTATAACTTGGCCAAGATCGGTTGATTGGCGGTTACCAAGCTCCTTAAATTCGGATTAGTGAGAAGCATAAAGGCTATTATCAAATCGAGATGTAGGTTGAAGATGGATTCAGGCACAAAATATCCGGGTATTGCGAGAGAATTGAAGATGTAGAAACTGTACCGCACTGTACTGGAAAAATGTTTTGTTTAATTTTACACGCTAATGTTGATCAATTGAAACCCATCAAAATTCATTACTCAATACGAACATGCAATGCTAATACTCGTTTAGAAAAAAAAGTTTTGACGCGTTTGATACTATTTTTTCTCCACCGCATTAGAAAAAACTTCTTCTCATGCAATATTACATGCTGATTATATGTTCTAAAGTTTTCTAAACGTGATGTTCGTTTGACAGGTTGTCGAATATAGTGCTAGAATATTGTTATTATGGCTAGCAGTAAAATTCAAAACTACGATTTATGTTCGCCTGACAAACAATTGTTTGTATTGAAATTATTTCATCGAATAGCATATCTACTACAGATGTCAAACGATGGTCCATCGTTCGGAAACAGTTTAGTACAAATAACTATCAAATCGGATAAATTGTGTTCTGACATCTTGTCATTGGCTAGGAGATTCGGTAGAAACATTACATCGTTTCAAAATAAAAAGCATGTCAAGGGCAGCTCCAACGTCGTAAAGTCAATAGCTAATGGAACAACGCGCGTACACAATCGTACATCATAAAAACTAAGTTAGTGTGTCTTCACACCGCCAAATCCTGCCAAAATTGGACGTTTTTGAACGCGTTATTTTGCTTCATTTCATTAATCACAACCTTAGAGTAGTAGGATCCATCGCAATTATGAATTACCATTATCGTTATTTGTTTTATTCTAATGGAGATAATCATGAATCACTGTTTGTTCGGTGCGAGAGTAAGACGGGTGTTGTTTGTGTTTGCATATATTTTTCTTTTGATTTAAAATATTGAGGCGCGAGTAGAATAGGAACGCTTAAGACAAGGAGCACATTATCAAGCGAAGGTTTTGTTCATAGGAGAGAGTATCAGTTTGTCGATTTTTTATGGAGTGTTTGATGCAATCTTGGGGATGATTCCGAGATTGTTCGGGGTAAAATGGATTAGAATTTGTTTTTTTTTTGCTTTCAATTTTTTATTAAATTTATGTCAAATATCTTATTTAGTACGACTTCAAAAACAAAATGGCTTGTGTTGAGGGGGTCCATTTTGCAGAAAGTGAAAGTTGTTTCACGTTTCTTCAGATATCTAATAATCTTTTTGAATTAGATCTCATTGAAATTTAGTTCTGGTATAAAATAATTCTGTTTTCGTATTTAAAATGCGTACAAAAAAGATTTTAAATTTCAACATAAAAAATAAACATCGAATCAATCCATTTTCATAAAATTGGTGATAAACTGAATTGTTAATTTTTATTCCATCTCATCGCATGCACACTTCATTTCGCTTTTTATTTACGTGCTTTATGTTACTCATCAACGGCATCCGAAAGAAAATTGTACTAACCGGTGTGTATTGGAATCGAAGCAAAGATGATGATATACTTTGAACACTTTTCTTACCATATAATATAAAATATTAAAGGAAACAGAATTCATGCACGAATTTATAGCAGCCAGTGCCTTTGAGTATACGTCAACTGTGCATCATATCTCAGTGCTTTCAATCAAACAACCCCAACCAAGGGAGAATATTAACTCATGAAACACAAGTTGCCTTATAGAACAAAGCACCACTTTAAAAACCAACGAATTCGTCCAGCTAGAGAGTCAGTGTCGTCGGTAAAAACGCAGCTACTCATTAGAGATTAATCGGCAGGTAAACAAGAGTGTATCCCCTCGTTTCCAACCCCTAGGACTAGAGCGTAGGTACCCCACCCAGGTCAGGAAATTCGAATAGGAGTGAGTCAGCAACAACGCATCAAGGGGTTCGGTAATTGAAAGAATCAGAGAAAGAAGAAAAAAAGTGTAAGTGAGGTGTGAAATGTATGAAGATTAGTAGAGCAGCATTGCTAAGGCTAAGGAAGTGGAAAAAGTCAGTATCGAGGGCAGCAGCGAGGGGAAGTTAGGCATGCAGAAAGCTAATTTGTTGTAAGGTACTGGATGTAAAATGTACAACATTTTGTCCGGAACCAATTAGTTCAGGCAACCAAACAGAGTAGGGGAGCATTATGCGAACGATGAATTTGTAATGTAACATGAAACGTGTTGTAATAATAATCTAATCTGAGCAGAAGAAAAACAAATGATTGCGAAGAATGAGGTAAAAAAAAATGCTATCTATACAATGATTGATGAAGAAATTATATATGAATTATATTATTTTAAACAATTCAAGAATATTTAATAAACTAGTGATTACAGCGGAAAAAAGAACACTTGATTTGTTTTATTTAATTGTTCAATTTTGTCCACAGGTTGTCCATCGGTTCCTCTCTCAACTGGTAGCAGCGAAACGTAGAATATATGCTTACGTGTCTGTAAATAAATGTGATGAAATTTCTCCATTAGTCGGTCGATTAGTGTTGTAATAAGAATGGCAGCAGTTCGAATATTAAATTTGATGTTTCGTCACATTTATTTTTATGGACGCGTTAGGTTATTCCGGGGGTTTGAACCACACTGTCGTAATTAAAATTCACTAAAAGTAAAGCCTGTCCACGTTTAGATTTCGGACAGTTCGATTATGTACAATCGATTTGTCACCATTCCAACAATTTAGAGTGAGCGAAAATATGCTGAAAGCTGCACATAGACCGGAGAGATTTAGTTGACATGTAAATGGATTGTCTCCGTAGTTTGTAAAAATGTTTGAAAATCGCATTGAAAGATGGGTGTCCGAAATTTAACGTGGACAGGCTTTAGTATATGACAGATACTTGAAAGAAATGAATATACGATGCAAATAATTTGGAGTATAAATGATGTTATTAATCCCATGATGAAGAATGGATACAACAAACAGCTAAATAATAACAGAATTGCAATTCAAAAAAAATAAAAATAAATAAAGTTCGTTCTTCAAGCGGAATAAATGTTTTTTTTTATTATTTTGGCATTGAACTTTGATTTTGGATTTGATCTGCAATGTGTTAAATTGTTTTTGTCTATCTGTCTACGTTCAGTTGATGTCAATTTAAAAACTGATGTTATTTAAAAAAAACTGACCCAAATTTGAGTTGTGTTGTGTCAGACCCTTGGCCCTTCAATTTGAAAACTATAAGGAAACAGAAAACGGCACCAGTACAAGAAGAAAGTGGCTTCAATGTTTGGTTGGCAATGGAAGCATATGCATTGCTAACAATTGAAATCACATTTTCAGTGGCGTCCCTTTGGATAAATATATTTGTCAATGCGCAGTAAATAGTTAATTTTTTTTGTGGACTGCACCTACAGCGCTCTCTTATTTTATTATAGCCAGTGTTGTAGAATGTCATCTGCATCTCATTTGACTAATTTTTAAATATTTTTTTAGAGAACTTATTCATTCCATCATTTTTGATGAACCAAAAACCCTTGAGTCGTTTTATATTTTTGTTCAATTGCTCAATAGGGGAACAGACGGCTTTGGCAGGTTTTGTTCTATTATTGGCAGGGGGTTTTTGTCGACCGAATTTAATGAAATTTGGCCACAATATTCTTTGATATGCAAAGAATGTTTGGGTCAAATTTGAGCATAATCAGTCATAAAAAACCCATCTGACAATAATAGAACAAAACCTGCCAAAGCCGCCATTACCTCTATATGAAGAAACTACAACTGAGGATATTGAAATAAATCTATTCAAAATGTCACGTGTGATTTACACAATGCCATTTGAATGACATTATGCCTCCCATGCATCAGATTACATATTAAGAGCAATGTGCTCTTAGACAAATGGACACAAGTTCGCCATACCTCATAAATTGATTTCTTTATCCTGATTTTTTATAAAATTTATGCGACATTTGTCATGACATTTTACAACACAGGTTACAACCTAATAAATGGCTCGCTAATAACCCGCTGCCTTTTTTATTGAATGTGTTGAAGTTCAAGGAATAATGACGTAGAACCTAGTTATCTTTGCACACATGGTTACGGTCACGTCTCTATAACTGATTTCTATTAAAAGCAGTTCACTTCATGGTACTAATTGGAAGCGAAATCGTTTTCATGGTGATCATAAAACAGGGGCAAATGTACGTGACAAACGATACGGAACACTGAACCAATGAACTAATCTAATAAGTAAATGCAACCAGAAACACGGAAGGATTATTGTATATAAACTTTCATATGCAGATGCTTGGAATTTCTTCAATGGTTTTACAGTGGTGATGCTATATCACCACACCCCGATATTGTCTGTCTTCGATTTTATCTCGTTCGACCTGTTTCAGATAATCACACTTTGTGCTATTCCCAAATCATAGGCAAAAATGGAATTTCATGCTCAAACAATTAGACAAAAAATAGACCAAACTTCAAATGACTTACACACTTAACTCATTTCACCGTATTCGGTAAATTTTACCGAAATCTCAACAGCAGAACTATTCGGTAATTTATTTTACAGTTTTTTTTGTAATTTTTTCCATTGCTCAAAAAATCACCGAAAGTCAGTTAAATTATTTACCGAACAGTTCTGCTGTTAAGGGGTTAAGGTAAGACGCTATAATGTGCCCCCTGGCCAAAACGCCCCTGTGTGATTTTTGGAAAACTTTAACTAAGGCTTATAATCAGTTGGTACCTTTAAATATTTGTACGACCATCATACTATGCGAACTTGGTAGTATTTTTGAATTACCTAATGGAAATAATAGCAAAATTCAAAAAGTTGAAGATTTGATGTAAATTTTCAATGTTTGGTTGTTCAACATTATGGAGGGGTGCCGCTCTACTGTTCGCAAAACTTGCACTGGAGCACTCAGTTGGGCAACAAAATAACTTTCCTCAGTTGTTATTATGATACAAAATTGCTTTCATCTTCGAAAATGTTACGTTTTTCGAAAATATGTTTCACTGGTCAAATCGCCTCAGTGTGGGCAGGCAATATATGCCCTTACCTACTGAACACAAGCGCGGCGTACCCAGCAGCTGCTTCCAAATAATATGGAAACTATCGATATGTAATTCAAAGCTGCTTAGATGGACTTAGGCTGTTTTCTTAATGACAAGCACATAGGGGATTGTAACATTTTTATTATTGGGTAGATAAAATACTAATGAAAGGGTTTAAAACGTCTTTGCTTAAGGTGCGGCGTTTTTCCCAGGCACTTGTTGGAATCCATTTTTTCATGTCTTTTCAAAAGAGATTTATTACGTGTTCTTTGCAATATTTTCATATGACTACTCACAGGCAATGCATTTTCACATTCACAGGCAATGCGACTTTGTGTTCTACCAAATAACTCAAAATTTGAATAAATTGCGTTGAAAAGTAATAAGTAATTTAAGTATTGCATATTATACCGTCTTCCGAAAGATTAGAAACGAAAAATACGTAAGAAAGCGCTAGACTGAAACTACTTTGAAAACTTCAGCTAGGGACTTATGATCAACAGTTAATTTATAAGTTAGCTTTCTTTTGCCAAACGTCCTGGATTAAAAACCTTTGAGTGGCTCGGATAATGTTGTGACTATATTATTATATAGTTATGAGCATGATAAGTCCTCTTTCTTTTGCCAGCCTCGGTAATAATGTCGTCACAACATTATCCGAGCCTTTCAAAGGATTCCAATCCAGGATAACAAGATAAAGCTGACTTATCATTTAACTGTTGATCATATGGCACCAGCTCTGAAGGTCCAAAGAAGTTTCAGTCTTGCGCTCCCTTGCGTACTTTCCTATTTCAATCTTTTATTAGCGATCATTACTGACGGAGTTAAGCTGGGACATGGCACGTGAACCACTAAATCGAATATTTTTCCTGAAATTTGATAACATACGCCAAAATTGTTCTGAAAAATAAAACCGTCTATCAAAAGTTCGGTTTTTGAGTGTTAATTGACTTAGTACGAGAAAGGCGAAAAACAGATATTGTATAGGGGAACTGTTTCGTTTTCCATATCACTGAACATATATTCATCTCATCGCGAAACAGAGAAACACCAAATTAGTCGCTTCTTTTTGCTAACAGCGTGCTCACTACTGAAAAAAAATCACAAAAATAAGAAACAAATCAAATTCCTTTTCATTGCATAGTTTTGAAGTCCAGGAGCCGTAACCATACACCAAAATTGTTCAGAGAAAAGAACTGGTCTTATATTGGAAATTTCTTTATCAATTTCTTTGATCATTCCTTTACAAAATCTTTTCGAGAATTCATTTTGAAATTTCTCTAGATTTTTTTTTCCTTCAGAAATTCTTTCCTCTCCAAGAATTCCCTCCAGGAATAACTTAGAAAGTAACGCCGGTAATTCTTTTTGACATTAATCCAGGGGTTCCTTCGAAAAATTCTCTGGAAAGGTCTCATCCGTAAATTCATTCCTTTTCCTTTCAGTAAAACTCTTAGAGCAAAACCATAAAAAAATTCTCTCCAAAATTCCTACAGGAATAATTCCGGAAATTTTGTTGAAATTTTTTTATGGTAATGTGTTTAAGAAAGAAATAAGAAATCCTTAAAGAAATTTTGGAAGAGTTTCTAACAGAGATATCAAAAGAAATTCAAGATGAAATATTCGAAGAAACTCTTAAAATAGCTTCAGAATGATTCTTAAAAAATCTGAATGAATTTCTTAAGAGATTCCCGCAACAATGATGAAGCTCTAAAAAAAATCTTAAAAGGAATTTCGAAGGAATTCCAAGAATTTCTTTATTGAGTTTCGGAAGGGATGTCTTGAGAATTTACTGGGAAAACTTCTCTGAGCAAAATTCCCTAAGGAACTTTGAAAAAAAAATCGGAGGGGATCTCCGAAGAAATGGACTTTCAAAGGAATCTAAAACAGAATATTCCGAAGTAATTCCTAAATCAATTTCAGTTGATATTCCTCCGGTATCTCCGATGGAATTTTCAAAGGAATTTTAAAAGAATTTCCGAACGGAATTGCGAAATTATATCTCTAAAGAATTTCTGACATTTCAAAATTTTTGCAAGAAATTGTTTTGGACATTCCACCATAAATTTTAGGGAGTTTTCTCCAAAAATTCCTTCAGAAAATTCTCCGGAAACTACTTTGGAGATAAATCAGAATTTCCTATGAAAGTCCCTCATTATATTGCTTCGAAAATTCAAAGAAAGAATTATAAAATTCGAAAATTCATTTGGAAATTCCTTTACGCACTTATCTTTTAGAAAATTCTTAGGAAATTGCTTCAGGGATACCTATGGGATTTTTCAGGAATACCTTCGAAAATTTCTTTGGAAAATTTCAAATTTATTTCAGGAATTTCTTCGGAAACTGATTTAGGAATTTCTTTGTAATATTTTCCAGAAATTCTCTCATTAATTTCTCAAGAAATGCCTTTCGTAAACTAAGAAGATATTTCTGGAATTCCATAAAAATTTACCTGAGAATTTTTTTCCTAGTAACTCTTCCAAAAATTTCTTCAGATCTTGGGAGAAATGTCTCCAAACATTTATTTGGGAATCACTCGAAAATTTTATTTGGGCCTACTTTCGAGAAACTTCTTCAGGAAATTTGGAAGGAATTTTTATTTGTTTTACTGAAATAATTTCTGTAAATTTTACAATGGCCTTTCGGTGGTTTTCCAAAAGAATCCCTGGAGCAATGTTCAAAGGAACTAATAATAAGTTATTCCGGGAGGAGTTCCTGAAAATATTTCTGGAATTTTCGAATGAACTTCTAAAGGTATTTCTGAAGGAAATTTTAAATGAATTTTCGACATTCTTGATTTTTTTTGGGGATTCCGTCAAGAGTTCTTTCAGAATATATTTTAGAGATTCTTTCGGAAAATTTTCAGGAATTTACTTTGCATTTACTTTTGGAAAAGGAAGATATTGTACCGCTCATAAAAAAATCTACTCTGCTTATTTTCAATCGCAACAAAAAATGAGCGCCAGATAGTCGCCTGAGAAAAACATACCTCCAGGAAAAAGCAACTTCGATATTTTTGAAAACTCGCCCACCACGTGGTTAATTGTGGCTATGAATACTTCGATAGCACGTGCTATTTGTACTGTGGATAAATTTTGCACATCTATATAATCCTTGGAAAATTATAACGAAAGTTGTCATTTTGTTGCAAGGCACAATATTCCATCGATTGTTTCTAAGAAGAAATTCTAAAAATTCTTCCAGAATTTCACTAAGAAATACCTTTAAAAATTCCTATAGGAAAACCTTAGAAAGATCATAAAGAAATCTTTGCGTTTCTAAAATTTCTTATAAAAAAATTTCCGAAATATCTTAGAAAACCTTCTGAGCCTTCCGAAATTGTTTCAGGAGAAATCTTTCGGGAATTTCTTTAAAAAAAGCATTCGGAGTCCCTGCGGAAATCGGTTTAGGAATTCCTTAGAACTTAAAAAAAATGCTTCAGCAATTATTTCAGAAATTTTTCAAAGAAAATCTTCCAGTAGTTCCTTAAGAAATTCCTTCGGAAACTCTAAGAAGAAATTCTTGGTATTTCTTTGAAATTTCTTATTTCTTTTCGGAAATTCTGTAAGACCTTCGGCTATTATTTAAAGATTTTTTTTGGGAATCAATTCAAAAAATTTTCAAGGGATCATTCGGAAATTATTGTAAAAGGTCTTTCGAAAATTTTAGTCTGGAAAATCTTTGGAATTTCCGTTGAAAACTTTTCCGAAAATATCTTTAGTATTTCCTGTTTCATTCTTTAGTGAATTCCCGGAGAAAAAGTCTTCCAACACAATTTCCGGAACATTTCTGCAGGAATTTCGAAAGGAATTTTGTTGTACCTAAAGAATTTCCTGGTGGAGTTTCTAAGGAATTTCTGGAGCAATTTTCGAAGGCCTTCCAGAGAATTTTCCGAAGAAATTCATGGGCGAATGTCAAAAGGTATTTCTGGTGTTATTCCTGGAAGAGTCCCCAAAAAACATATCCCGAAGAAATTTCTAAATCTATTTTCGAAGAATTTTCTCATAAAGAAATTTCGGAAGGTATTCTTAGAACAATTTCTGTATGTATTCCTAAGGTTCAGAAGGATTTTCTCTAGGTATTTCCGAAGAAATTTTCAAATGAATTTTGGAGGAATTCCTGAAGGAATTTCCAATGGAATTTCTAAAAGAATTTCCGAGGAAATTCCTTAAAGAATTCGTAGAGAACTTCAGATATTTTTTCGATTTTTTAGATTTCCTCCTATAAATTACCTATATCTTTTGTCCTAGAATTGAGGAAAGAGTTCTTGGAGGAAATTCCGGAAGAAATACTGGATAAATTCCCGAGGGAATAGAAATTCCGAGGGTATCCGAAGAAATTCCTGAAATAATTTTCGAAAGAGTTCCTGTAGGAATTTTTGGAATTATTTTTGAAATTTTCTGGAAAAATCATGGAGGTATTTCCGAAAGAATTATTTAAGATATTTACGAGAAAAAAAATCACAAGGTAATTACTTAAGAAGGTATTCTTAGCAGCATCCGAAAAATTCTGAACAGTAGTAAAACCCGGTTTTGACTCTGGATTAGCTTGCCTCCTAAAATGTAACGATTTAAATCAGCGATTGAATCCAAAATAGAATCAAAAAGTATTCATGATAAAGAACTGATTCGGGAAACTACACCTCATGATAAATTTCTTTTAAAAAGCTCCAAATGCGGAGAGCACTGGTTCCGATGATGCATTTTTTCTACACAGCTGTGCGGTCCCTATCACAAAATGACCGAGAATCATCACTTCTCTGTGGAAACCTGCGGTTAACTTATTAGTTTTGAGTGAATTTAACGGTTTTATTTGTAGGGATAAATGGCTAAAATGGTGAAATTGGCCACAACTTTACAATGGCAAATGAACTCAAAACAAATCAGTTTTTCGCAGATTTTGTTTATATAGATTCCAAAAACGGAGGTTTGGGTTGTGCGTTAGAATGACTATTTGACATTTGTAGGCGGACTTTTTTAATTTTTTTTCCATATAAATACCCATATAAACATAAATTGCCTTTGCGCCACCCCTAAACAACCTCCAAATTGTCTGAAATTTTGCCAGAATTCTTAAATCATCAACAAGAAGCTGATGAACACATGGGAGTTGGAATTTTTGAACATTTTTTAAATTTGAACTGCCTTAGTGTCCCTATAGTTGCGTTAGTGTTGTTTTCACACAATCTACGTAGGGGAACTGTTATTTTTAGGCAATAAAATCCGAAGGTTAGGGAGACATATATTTTTCAAATCATTTATTGTATCACCCTAATTAGTTCTTTTTTCGATTAATATCCAGCGCCATTCAAATTTATCAACTAGCATTGACGATTGCTGTTATTAATCCGTTTTGAATATTGAAAAGAAATCCTCCTTGGACGACACGAAAAATAAAAATTCCTGGAAGGGGTGACATCATCTTTGTTTTTGACACATGAATTGCAAAATCTAAAAGACCGTTCTGAGCTAAGCCGGATACATTTGAATATTTAAAAAGGGGCCCTCCATGAAGCATGTAGACTTTTTTTTTAAGATCAAATTATCAGAACTCACAATTAAACCCACGACCACACGACAACCTTCTGATGACCACTATGAGAGTAAGATATGACCAAGTGGCCCACCCTTGATAACCACTATAAACGTATTTGGAAACCCTTTTCAAGCCACCCGCAAAAAAGGGAATTTGGCTGTGGCAGCTGTCAAAAAGGTTGCTTTAAAAAAGAGAAAAAAAAAACATCACAGAATAATAATAACAAAATGGATTGTATATGAAAATGACAACAACAAAATATATTTTCCAAGGTTTTTTTTTTAATCTTGCGTTTATTTAAAAGGCTCAATTGCCATTTGGCATTACGGAGCCAGGAATATGTTTGTTTTTTGTACAATTTATTTTACAATTCTTGTGATTCTTACAACTAGAGTTAGTTTCAAGGTTTTTTCTTCGGTATATATTTATTGAAATGAGCTGCGTGTTCAGTTTTATTGTGAAACCTGATAAAAAATAGATTGAGGACTAGGCGCCGACAAAATTATGTAGTTCTGGGCAATACACTGGACTTAATTATAACATCGATATCCCAAATATGCACTTATGCTGTTGTTGATTTTCTTCACCAATATATTTGCAATTCTTACCAATTGCTTAAAAAGTTCTTCATGTGGCGTAAATATTGTCTAGAAGTGAATTTCAGTGATGAATTTCACTGATTTGGAAATGCTTTTCTATTTTCTACATGGCCATCATGCATATCGATAAGAAAAATGTTGCTCTCAACGAACACCGTAATTACACTTTGCAATGCAGATATTCTTATAGTGGTTATTCATTCGACCACATTACGGCCAAAAATGTTGGTTTTGATCGAGATTCGAAAATATGACTTATTACGCTCTCAACCACAACCGTAGAGCTGCCCATAAGATCATTCAGCATTTGACGTTTGTAGCTTTTTCAGCAGATTTATGAGAGGTTTATTGATAGCAATAAGAACGCCAATAGAACATAACAGCTGGTCATGGTGACTGCTGTTATAAATCCGCTATAATAATTAAAAAAATCTAACAAGCATTGTAATTGTTACTTGGGATTGCTAATTCTGTAATTCTGGTCAATAAAAACGAATATGTAAAAATTATTAATAATTTATGTCAATATAAAGATGCCAATTTTCATACATTTGTTGTATAAACATTTATATAGGCCCTATTTTATAGGACACTAGTCGACCCGGCACACGTTGTCCTGCAAAGTAGGCGAAAATGTGCGTTGTGAACTGCCCATACGAAAATTCTATAGGACTCACGATTTTAGTTTTTCACGATTTACTCAACCTAACTTGTGATTCCGCATGGGGAAATATCATATGATCCCGTCGGAAACGATAACGAACATATCTGCTGAGGTAATGAAGAAAATCCATCCAGCCGTTTTCGAGTTATGCGAATACGAACACAGACCATTTCATTTTTATTATATAGATTGGTTTCATTTGTACCATGTACAAGTACATGTATGGTGATTTGATTTAATTTGTGTCATTTCGGGACCGATTTGCGATTTGGGGGTTTGTTTGGAAATGATTGCTTTAGCAGGGAATCGCCTTCCAATATTTGTTTATAAATAAGTTATGCCCAAATCGGAAAACGGTTCTGATTTCCAATGCTATGCGTGTTCATTGCTGGAAAAATCATATGTAATACTATACAAGACATGGGTGCATGGAATTGATTCAAGGAGCAGTAATCCTATGTCACATAAATCACGGTTTCATTATTTCAAAATTTAGCTTTAAACTCTTATAAGGCCGATACAAATATTTAAAATCTATTTTGTCTCCCACCCCCATCGAATTTTTGTTGCCAAAAAATAATATTTTGAGGGGGCAACAAAATAAAATTCGGATAGTTTTGAGGATTTTCAAAACATTCTTTAACAAATCCGAGGAGTTTTTTTTTATTTTTTACATTTTAATATTTATTCTTTATTATCCCCCCCTTGACCTTTCGGAGACCTGTAGGACAAAAAGTCAATTAAATATTTGTAACGGCCTAAATGTAAGAAATCTTATGCTCTCTGGTTAGGTTATATTAGGTTTTGAACATTAGTGTTCCAGAATACTGTCTTTATCGAAGCACAAAGATTCCGAGAGATTACATTGCTTGTGAAAGTCACACGTAGTCAAGTCAAGCTGATTTATTATCCGAAAGCAAACCCAATGCACCATCAGTTGAGAGAGGAATCGTGAACAATGCTGTGAAATTCTGCGTAAGAAAAGTGTGCAAAGTACAATCGTCTAGTGATGACATTTTTGTAAGTTTTTTTTTTACTAAGATGCTTCAAACCTCCCGCAAGTAACACACCACAATCATCGCTTTTCCCGTTTGAAAGACCCCCCAACTGATTCGCAGGGTGTGATTTATCCCAATCGCATGTCCAGTTTTCCGTGTGATGCACGAATCATTACGTCGATGTAGAATCCGCTGAACTCTAAATATGTCTCTTTTTTCGACTTTCCAATTCTTCGAACCACAAAATCATCGCAACAAAATATGCATAGGTCGCTCGTAAATTGGCCATGGTTGAAGCCGATCTGGAGCGTGCTGAGGAGCGCGCCGAAGCCGGTGAAGGGTACGTTGTTCCGCCAAGACGCAGTCAGAAACAGTTGTTTTAGTTTTTGTTGATGTCGTGTTCCCAAATAGTTTTGTGTGTTCTGCGCAACGAACAAATCGTATTAACCAAATAATCCCGTTTAAATGAGGTTTGCGCTTAAGGTTCGGCTGTCGACAAATTTGCATTGGGCTTTCGTTCAACTGCTGCCTGGTGCTTCGAGGTAGGTCCAAATGGCAAAATGTGTCAATCATTCACCCGCCGAAATTTAAATAATTACCGATCCGAAAATAGATTGAGGCAATTACAGTGCTCGGGTGGGTGGTTGATGGCCGGTCAGTTTGCACCGCTTCGAGCAATTTGCCATCATCATCTGGTTTGGAAATGAGAAACGAAAGAAATACTTGCTTTTCGAGAGGTCTCCTTCACAGGTGAATACAGAGTGCAACGAATGTGCGGAATAGGAAGCGAATATGAGGGGGGGACCTCGGGTTGATAAGATCTTGAAAAGACACAACTTCGAGTGGAAGCTAATCAGGGTCTTGTTTCGGTGCAATCAGTCAAGTGGAATGGATATTTGATGATTGATGATGGCCGTGACTTTTATTGGAATGGACCATTGTGATTGTTGTTCCGAATGAGTATTTCCTTTTTTGGTTTTTTATTGTTTTTCTAATTATTGGTTGGCAATAATATTTCTTTGCATACAAAAATATCTTTTGACACGATGATACATTTGTTCTTCGGTGGCAATAATTTAATATTTTCCATAAATTTTCCAAAACGAAAACATTTTAAATCAAAACCTATACCACAGACAAACAGGCGTAACACTATAGAAATTACCATCGACCATGACTTTAACGATCAATTTGAATTTGATTGATTGCTCTTTTCACAACTAGAGGCACTAGTGAAAAGATATTTTAGTTACTAGATAAAGATTGTCACTTCGGTTCCCTTTGTTCTGCTGTCCGGAACATGTTGGGTATCAAGCTGTCAAATCGTATGGATTTTCCTTCTTTGACATTTAGCTCCCCCATCCTCGCCAGCAAAAGATGTTCCGGACAGCGACGACAGCGACAATCTTTATCTAGTAACTAAAATATCTTTTCACTAGTGTCGTAATTCTTCGAATTTGACATTTCACTCCGCCTTCTGGTGACGATGTCATACGAAACATTGTTTCTTGTAACATGCTCGTGGTGAAAGAGTTGAGCGATGGATTTTTTCGAAAAAAATGTTAAGGAGTTTGAACAATTTTGACGGGACTGTTCTCCGAGCACGTTTTACGTGCCCATTTTTACTATCGGTAGTAATGACTTTCTCGTATTTTAACGATGATGAAATGCAATGAATTGTCAGGCTGGTACGTCGGATTTGATTTGAATAAATATGGAATTGCATTATGCATTTTTTGTTATGGTTTCAACACTACTCGCATTTACGGAAAAATTCGTAGGTTTATTCCGACTACAATGCTTGGGAAATTTTGAAAAAATGCCATAATTCCAGGAGGACTTTGTGAAGAATTTGCTAAAGAAATTCGGTGGATGAATTTCCGGTAAAAAGAATTTCTTGTAAAATTTATGGAGGAATTTCCGATGGATTTCCTCGAGAATTTTGACGCAAAATTCCTGGAGAAATCTCCGGATAAATTCCGTGGGATTCTTGGAGGAGGAATGGGATTTCCTAGAGGAATTTTCAGTGGAACTTCTAAAAGAATTTCACCGAATATTCTATTAGAAACTTCACAGAATCTTAGAGAGAGACCATTCCTTCTCCAGTAATTGTTCCGATAATTCATCCAGGAATTCCACCAGAATATCCATCTTAGAAAACCCGAGGAAAATTGGAAACTCATCCAGGAACTCCACCGGAAATTACTCCAGATCCCGAGCAGACGAAAATAGTTCAATACTATCAAATCTTGGTTAGAAAGCAAAATGAGATATGGACATGATTTATATCTTCTATATAATAAAAATGAGTTGAGATTTTCTTCCTGACGATTTAACTCGTGAACGGGTTGACCGATTTGCAAGATTTTTACCCTGATAGATTCGTTTTCGGATCCGCAAGGTTTGTTTATACAAAAAGTTGGTAAATTTGACGGGGAAATGTAAAACAACATTAGAATACAATTTTGGGTCAGCTGTTGAGGAAAACAAAACAAACGCACGGAAATTGATCTAGAGTGCGGTGCTGCAAATAGTACATTACATTGTGACATTTGCAACACCCGGGCAAAGCTGGGTTTCTTTCGCTAGTAAGAGATAAAAGAGCAGACGACAATATCAGTATTTTGCACTAAAATATTATGAGAAGATTAAGTTATGCTATTTGTAAGAAGTGATCAATATCATATGCTGTTGGCTTATAAATATCTTGCTATTTGTTCTGTTATTTTTTATATCAATCAACTCCATTTCGTGTTTTGTTATTCTGTTCATGGCTTCTGCACGGGATATTCTATCGGAAATTTTTCCACAGATCCTGTCGGAGATTTGTTTAGAAATCTTTCTGGGAATTTATCCAGGAATTTCTCTGGATGTTTTGGCGAAAAATTCAAATTATGTACATCCCAGAATTTCGCTAGAGATTCATGCAGGAACCTATGAAATTCCTCTAGGGATTCTCCAGGAAGTTTTTGAGGAATTTCACACAAAATTCCTCAAGGAATCCCGCAGGAGTTTCCTCCCGGAAAAATAATTCCTTACGGATTTCTGCCACAAATTCCTTCAGGATTTCCTCCATAAATTGTGCAGGAAATTTCTCAATCAAAAATTCAACAGTAAATTCTTCTGAAAATTCCTCCTAAAATTCCTTCACTTTTTCCGTCGGATATTACGTGGAAAATCGTACAACAATTACACAAAAATTCTTTCAGGAATTCCACATAAAATTCCTTCATGAATTGAAAGGACATTTCTTCAGGAATTTTACTGAGAAATCACTGATAATTGTCGACGAATATTCCTTCAGAAATCTAGGAATTCCTAAGCTCCTAGAGTTTCCGGTGGAAGAATGCAGGAATTTCTTGTGAAATCTCTCAGGCAAACAACCTCACATCGTTACGCGCATTTAGACTGATTGGATTTTGTAGGAAAGACCGTAGGTCGAACATTATATTAATCGGCCGAAATCCATTTGGTCGAAGGTCACTAGGCCGAAAGTTGTTTGTCCGAATACGTGATTTGGCCGAACGTACCATTAGGCTGAAACCCACATGATCGGACATATGGCCAAAAATAGCGTACATCCGAGCAGGTTATTTGGCAGAAAAGCTTTTTTGGGCGAATGGGTCTTTTGGCCGAAAATTCCGTTTGGCAGAAAAGGCAATTTGGCAAACTGGTACAAACATAAATATTGTTTAGCCGAACAATAGCGAATGCGCAAAGTGTGAAGTCATTGATGATAACCAAAAAGTGTGAGAAGCAATAAATGAGAAGTGAAAAGCATTGAAAGTTAGAAGTGCAAAGTGAGAAGTAGTCTCGCTGAGACGTTTCACTTCGTGCTTCTCACTATCCATTTTTCATTTCTCACTTTACAACTCTCACTTTTCACAAGGAACATTGAGCAATAATAAGTGAAAAGTGAAAAATTAGGCGACTCACTTCTTACTCCTCATTTCCATTCAATTTCTCACTTCTCAGAAATGAGCAAATAAGACGTCATACTCATTTCTTGATTTTCGCTTCCCAATTATTATTAATCACCTCACAATAAATTATTGTCCCACCAACCGATATATTAGGCCGAGTTCATACAAACGACATTTATGGTCGTATGACTCGTTCGGTCAGATAAAGTTTTCGGTCATATGAACGACATTTGTACGACCGTTCAGCCAAACGACCTTTTCGACCAAATGACCTGTTCGGCCTAATATCCATGTCGGCCAAACTTTCAATTCAGTCAAATGGAATTCGGTTAGATGACTTTCGGCCTAATGTGTTATTTTGCCAAGTGGCATTAGGCCAAACGGCGTTTGGCCGAATGACTTTTTGCCAAACAGCTCTTTCCCGAAATTTAATCACGTACTGTGAGGCCAGTACGAACCATCCGATAGTGTTGATCGTCATATTTGTACGAACTTCGAAGCTAAACCTGGGTCCACACTTATATAAAAAAAAAATTTTCGAGACGTATAATAAAAATAAAGTTTTTTGCTCCAGCAGCTACTGTAAAAACTTCAGCCATATTTGTCAAGTGTAAGTGGATGCTCAACGAGCGTGAAGTTCATATGGGAGAAATCGACTCAATATATGGAAAAACGCACTTTGTTACCTCTAGGTGGCACTGTGGTCATTTAATCCTGCTTATTAGTGACATTTACTATTTTTACACTGTTACGAAGAGGCTCCCGAAAACCGCGAGTGATTTTGTAAAAAAAAAAACAAATAAGTTATAGGATGACCTACCTAGATGAAAAAAGTTGAAAAAAATAAATTACTCCCCCGAGGTGAAACGCTCCATCCAACAAATTCGCATACAAAGTCGATCGGAGAAGGTAGTGAGGCCTGATATCGTTGATTTCAGTCAATTTCAAAACTAGTATCGAACAAACGAAGTAAATCGAAGCAAATCGATCCGATCGATTCTGCATGTAGCGTTTTCCCCCAGCTGAAAAACCAACATTTACTCTACATTCTATAACTATAATTTTTTGATAAAATCACTCACGGTTTTCGGGAGCCTCTTCGCAATAATGTAAAGATTGTAAATGTCATTAATGAGCGGGATTGAATGACTACAACGCCACCTAGAGGTAAAAAAGTGGAAAGTATGCATTTTCCCATATATTGAGTCGATTTCTTCCATATGAACTTCACGCTCGTTGAGCATCCACTTACGCTTGACAAATCTGGCTGAATTTTTTACAGTAGCTTATTTTTATTATACGTCTCGAAAAAATGATTTTTTTTTATATAAGTGTGGTCCACCCTAAGGTACACCCAAAAAACAAAACTTACAATTATTGTATTTATACAATCTTGGCATATACAAATCTGCAAGGTTTTAATATAAGAAACGTAAGCTTTTTATGCAGACAGTGTATTAAAATAATACAAAATTGTTAGATTTCAATACAACGATTGAATTGAAATTGTATAATGCCAAATTATTATACAGTTTCTGTAGCGTTCTTATGCACAACTGTATTGAAATCTGACATCCGCTGGTTGGGTGCAGGAATAAGAAAAAATCCTCCTATTCAACGTATGCACTTTTGACAGTCTTACGGCGTGTGCGAGCTGTATTCATTTGTAAGGAGATCTCGTTTATTTTTTCAGGAAATGTTATCGTCTTCGAATAAAGATGTTTAAGTGCCACGCAGTGTAATTTGGACCCATCAACAATGTCATAATAAATAATGCTTATATGTATTTTAACAAATATTTTCATTATCCTAACATTACTGCCAAACATATATACAAGCTAGCTAGGACAGATTTTGCATTAACCTAGGCGTTAAGATTCGAGCGGACCTTCGTTTTGAAATGCGTTTGAAAACGAAATTTGGCACCATTTCAAAGCGAACGCCCATTCGAAACCAAATATATCCTAAACGTGTGAATTTTCTGCTAACCTCGATTTTGTTTTTTATCTACCCTATTCAATCCATTCGATGTTCGTGACCCGAACTAAACGACCCCACTGTGTCTCGCTCGCCGAATGGTTTGAACTGTGTTCTTTTCATGCTACCACCGATCGATGTTGTGAATTGCTGCGAAACCGAACTAACCCTGCCGTCAAATTAAACCTCACAACAACAACGAACACACACACCGAACCCAAACACACCCAAAATCTGCTGAAACGCTAATTCGCTAACACGCCGTAAAACCATTTGTGCTGTGCGTGTTTGTTTGATTGTGTGCGCCCGCGCCAAAATGTGCGACCGCCTGGATGTCCTACTGAACGACCTGGATCTACAGGTGGCCCGAAAGCTCGTGCTCATGGAACAGGACCTGGAACGTTCCGAGGAGAAGGTCGAAATGAACGAAAGGTTTGTCCGGCTGATTTGCTTCTTCTAACGATTACGACTAATTCCTACTTGATATTGTTTGATGTGACTTTAGAAATGTTCATGAGGATAATTGAGGCAATCGGTTAAACAAATCTCGGGTACTTATTCAAAAGGACGTATATGATTTTGTAAACAAAGATAGCTGAAGCCCCCTGTACCTGTCTGTGGTGATGGTCTGCGTGGGAATGATGAAATCAACGTTTAAATTTTTGTTCATATTTTTATTTGAATAAGTATCTGAGAAATATTGTATTTTAAAACAATAATCGATTGTGTCAATGAACTCCTCTAGTAAAATGTCCAAGACTATCGACATCATAAACTAATTCGTTTTTTCTTCTTTATTTTTTGAAATTACAAACAACAGCAAGATCGTCGAGCTTGAGGAAGAGCTCCGCGTTGTCGGTAACAACCTGAAGTCGCTGGAAGTCTCGGAAGAAAAGGTATGGCCTATCTTGTACATAATTGAATCGAAACTACAGATTCAAATATGTGAAAGAATTTGAAGTGTTCTACGTTGTTCACTTTTTGGACAATTGATGAACAGGCAAATCTCTCACATCTCTGAATTCCTCGAGGTTACCCATTCGCTGTAATAAAACTACGAACTCAGACACTTAACCCCCAGAAACACTACGAACACAATTACCAGTTTTGACTTCAGTTTCAATGATAAAATTCCACACATAATTATTAATGATTTCTTCTTAATTTAACCTTCAATCCGGACAACTTGTGTTGATCAAATCAAAAACATAAAACGACCTTACCCTGAAATTAGGCTAACCAACGTGAAGAGGAGTACAAGAACCAGATTAAGACCCTCACCACCCGTCTAAAGGAGGTACACACTAAACGAGAGTTGCTCATAATGATCTGCAGTGTGTCGAATTTAGTGTGTCGCTTTCCTAAACAAACATCCAAGCGCGTGTGTGTCCTAATCGAAGAAATAACCCTTCAAGTCCCACACAGCGCATCCCTACGGATCGCCTTATCTCCGGGATCCACCAACAACTAATCCAACTGAACTTTGAGATGATCATTGTTGTTTTCTTTTTCTCTTCCCCCCGTTGACATTAAAACCTGACCCAAACGTGGAAACACGATCGCTAACCCCCTTCTGCCTTCGTTTGCTCGATGTGTTGATGTGGTTTGCGCCATTTGACGCCAATAACGCGGCTTGTGTGTGCTGCATTGCTCTAACAAACGACATCGCCGACGACGTCGCACCGCGTCAACCGAATCCGCAAAACAAATATCGAACGAAATCGATACCCCGGATTGGCGGGTTCCGGGTGCTGAACGCCGAGTAGGCAACGCAACGGGAAGAAACGTACGGCGGCCAAGTGAGAATACTGGATCAGCGTCTGAAGGAGGTATTGTCTTACTCTGGGGCTGGGGCCGCTCGCATGGTGGATGGCCACACTTGCACCGCGGGGCCACCATCAGATCGGAGCGCAAATATTGCACGCAACAACAAACAAAAATAGAAGAGTAACTTATAGGTCGCCAGCAAACGATTAGATTACCTGCCTTACCTTGTGTTCTAGCGGGAAATTGGTTGATCCTTCGTAACCGTTCTCCCTGTTTCTCTTAGTCTGTCTATTGTGTCTCATAGTTAGCGACTTGTAGTCCTGGGTGTGGTCTGGTTCCATTTATGTTGTTCTGTTTAATTCATCTGTATTAGATTGTATTCTTCTCTGTTTGTGTAGTAATTAGTAGAAGTAGACGTTTCGTAATTGTATTAATTTCAACTCTTGATAATTTAAATGAAATTTTTCGTATTTTGGGAAATGTGAATTGAAAATTCAATTGGGTAAATTATAGATTATTCTCCGGATTTAGTGTTCAAATAGTAAAGCTAGCTGTGCACTTACAGCGGTTCCTGCGAGGTGAACCGGCCCAGGGCCGAAAACCTGTTGTTGGGCTGAAAGAGCAGATAACAAACATTTATAACGATCGTGTATTTCAAAATGTAATTAACTATTTCTAAAATCAAGGAAAAAAATATTTTGCATTTGCATATTTCCGATTTGGTAAATTTTTATTTTCGTATAACTCAATGAAAGTTCTCAACCAATATTTGAATATTTTGGTATTCTTTATTACCTGTGGTGTGGATTTATTCATATTTGATTTTAATTGGATTTATAACATATTTAATAAATTTCGAATGAATTTCCCGTAGGAATTTCAAGAGTTTCAGGAAATTCAGGAAACAAATTTTGGATGTTCAAAATAATTTCCTGTGAAAATTCGACAGGATTTTCCTTGAGAGAACTTTAAAAGCAATTCCCATGGAAATTCTGGAAAAAAAAATCCGAAATGGAAATGAAATTCAAAATGGAAAATCGAATGAATTTCCCGAGAAATTCTCAAGATTTTCCAAATAACTTCTCACGGAAATTCGGGAAAATGTTCCTTATATATTCGGAGGAATTCTCTCAAAATATTCCACGGGTCGTTTTAACGGATTAAGCCTGGAAAATTCTTTTGAATTTCCAAGTGATTTTTTTTTTCGAAATTTTACGGAAAATTATTCTGAGTTACAACTTGCATTTTTCAAATTTCCTCTGCTCGGATTTCCTCGATCAATTCCTCTACATTTCGACGGAATTTCCACAAAAAAATATTTTACTATTATTATTATCTTTATTAATGAGGTTTTCGGCCCTGGGCCACAAAAAATCTTCCGAGTTTCCACAGAGAAATATTCTAAATTTCCACGAAAAAATCTTCCAGATTTCAACGATTTTTTTTAATTTCTACCGAAAATTATTTTTGTTATTTATCCACCGAAAATCCTTACGAACTTCTATGTATTTTTTTTTAGAATTTCCTTTGAACATTCTTCCGAAATTCCTCTCAGTTACTACGGAAAAGTATTCCGAATTTCCATGGAAAATTTTTCAGAATTTTCACAAAAAATGCTTCGGTATTTTAGCTGGAAATTTGTCCTTATTTGCTAGAAAAAATCTCCTGAATTATTACGGAAAAATGTTACAAATTTCAAATTTTCCGACATCTCCCGTAATTTATTTTCTAATTTTCCACGCAATATACTTCAGAATTTCCACGAAAATTTATTTTTTTCAAATTTCCCGAAAAATTCTTTTAAATTTTCACGGAGCACATTCATCATAAATTTTCACGAAATTCAACGCATTTTTTTTTAATTTCCTTGATTTTTTTTTCCCAAAATTCCATTAAAACTTCCCCAAGTTACCACGGAAAAATTTTCAGAATTTTGAAAGAAAAATTGTTCTGAATTGTCACGAAAATTGTTCCAAAAGTCCGTGGATTTTTTTTTCAATTTTCACCGAAAAAATCTTCCGGAAAATGCTTTTGTATTTCCACATAAAATCCTTTCGGATTTCCACGGAAAAAACTTCTTTCTGCATTCTTCCGAGCATTTACCGAAAATACGGATTATTTTATTTTTTTGAGTTTCCTTGAAAAATTGTTCTGAAATTATTTGCACAAAGAATTCTTCTACTTTTCCACGGAAGATTCTTCCAATTTTTTACTGAAGTATTTTAGATATTTCTACGGGAAATTCTTTTCAATTTTCACTGGAAATTTCTCTAAATTTCCCCGAAAAAGTCTTCGAATTTTTCATGGAAAACTGTTCCAAATTTCCGCGAGAAATTTTTACGAATTTACACGAGAAGTGCTTCTAATTTTTTTTCCGAAGGAAAACTTTTTCCAAATTTCTTTGAATTTCCTCGGATTTTTTAAAAGATTTTTGGCAGAGTTTGTTTTTCAAATTACCATTGAAAATTGTTCCGTCTCGTAAGACGATCTTTCATGAAAACTTCTTTTCAATATCACCGAATATTTTTCCCATATTCCTCGGAAAATTTCTCTGCGTTACAGCGGAAAATTGTTTCTAATTTCGACGGAAAATACTTTCGAATTATCACATAACATATTTCAAAAAATTCACGAAAAATTCTTACAAGTTTGCACGGAAATTGTTCCGAATTTCCACGAAACATTGTTATGAATTTCCACGAGTAATGTTTCCCCATTTCCACGCCACGTGTAACCTTTTCGGGTTCTTTTTTTTAATGTGAACTGAAAATTCTTTCAAACTGCCGCCAAAAATTTTCCCGAATTTTTACGATATTTTTTTTTATTTCAAAATGTCTTCAGAATTAACACGGAGAATTTCCATGGTTAAATCTTTTAAATTTTCACGGATTTTTTTCCATAAGCTCCTTTGAAAATTTCTCCCAATTATCATGGGTTTGTTGTACATTTCCACGAATTTTTTCCTCAATTTTCACTGCAAATTTTTCTGCATTTCCTCGGAATTATTTTTTTCAAATATTCTTGAAAAACTATTTTAAATTTCCACGGAGAAACCTTTCAAATATTTACCATAAATTTTCACGAATTTCAATGGATTTTTTATTACGAATTTCCATCGAAAACTCTTTTAAATTTTTACATTAAAATCTTCCGGAGAATGCTTTCATATTCTCACGGTAAATTCTTTCGAATTTCGACGGATAATTCTTTCAAATTTCCAAGAAAATACTTTTTTCTGCATTGAATACAAAATTTCACGAATTTTCTTTTTTGAATTCCCTTCAAAAATTATTCTGAAAAACCTGTGCAACTACCTTCCAGTTACCACGGAAAATTATTACAAATTTCCACGGAATTTTTTTCCGTAATTCCACAGAGAAATCCTTTAAATTTTGACGAAAAAAATCTTCCGAAAATTGTTCTGAATTTCCACGGGTAATGTTTCCTAATTTACGCATGTAGGGGAGAACCCCCAGTGCCGGACACATAAGCCATTTAACGAAAAACTTTCAAATTATCCGGATTATGTTTACTTGTATACCATATACACAAAATATGATCATTAATTATTCATACAAACTATATTTGATCATTTGAACACGTTTTTGAACGATGTATTTTGATGTTGAATTTTGGTGAAAATTTTCACGGTTCAGAAAAGTGTCCCCGAGTACCGGACACTATTGCATCATGTTCAAATTCGATCAAGTTTCCTATTCCATGGGTAAAGACATCATTTACAATAGTAATATTTTTCACTTGCTTCAATTTGTAGATATTAGCATCTGTTGATAGAGCTTATTAGACTGTCCAGCTCTTGTTTCTGCTTATTTATTCGTCTTTCTGATACCTCAGCAAGAAAAACCAATTGAATTGAAGTATGTTTAGCAAAAGAGAAAAAAACTCTTTGTCCGGACCCGGGGGAGCTACCGGATACAGAAATTGATTTTGCATCATAGATACATTATATATCTAACAAATCATCATCGTTATTTGAAATATGACTAATATTGACCCTCTCGACATTATCAGAATGCATTCGATTGATTTTAATATTGTTGATTCAAACCTTCCCAAATAAGGCGAAACATGAAATTGTTTGACATTTTTGTTCAATTTCAAATGTTGTACAAAGTTAACAACATGAGGATCTGATCTTCCATGCAGGTAAAGGACTTTTCAATAGCTTTCTTTTATACCACATAAGATGATGGAGGAATCTCTACAAGCGCCGTTTTTAGAAGTGTCCGGTATTGGGAGGTGTCTGGCGCTGGGGGATCTTCCCCTTAACTTTTCGGATTTTCTTTTAATTTCCACAGAATTTTGTTTTGATTCGCACGAAAAAATTTCCCGAGTTTTTACGATATTTTTTTCGAACAAAATTTTTGTTTTTCAAAATGTCTTCCGAATTAAAACGGAAAATTGTTTTTAAAAATTGTTCCATGGAAAATTCTTCCAAATTTCTACTGTTTTTTTTAGTTTCCATGGTTAATCCTTTTTGTTAAACATTTCCACGGAAAATTGTTCTCAATTTTCACTGGAAATTTTTCTGAATATCCTCTGAAAATTCCGCTAGATTTTCACGGAAAACTGTTCCGAATTTTCACTAGATTTTTTTTACGAATTTTCATAGAAAATTCTTCCAAGTTTTTCCAGAGGAAAAGCTTCTGAATTTCCTTGGAAAATTTCTTTGCGGAATTTTATTTCCAAATTTTCATGGAATTTTTTCAAGAAAAAATCTTACGAGCTTTCACGCAAGTTCTTTTCCAATTTTCACGCAATATTTTTCCGAAATTGTTCGGAAAATTTCTCTGCATTTCAACGGAATTTTTTTCCGAATATCCAGGGAAAATTCTTCCGAATTTCCACAGAAAAATCTTTCAAATTTTTTACTTAAAACTGTTTCAAATTTGCACGAAAATTGTTCTGAATTGCCACGAGTAATGTTTCATAATTTTCACGTGTTATCTTTTCAAAGTCTTTTTTTATTTCTACAGAAAGTTCTGTCGAACTCCCGCGAAAAAAATTCCCGAATTTAAATGATAATTTTTTTCCATATTTGTCTTTTAAAATGTCTTCCGAATTAAAACGGAAAATGATTTTGAAAAATTATTCAATGGAAAATTGTAACGAATTTCCACAACGTATTCTCGAATCTCCACAGATTTTTTTTTTCAAATTTACACGGAAAATTCTTTTAATTTTTCACTTAAAGGTGTTCTGAGGTTCCACGGCAGATTGTCACGGTTTTGAATTTCCATAGAAAATTTATTTAAATTTCCGTGGAAAATTTTTCCGAATATTTTTTTTTTAATTTCCCGGAGATGAAATTTCTTCCGAATAATCTTGGAAAATAGTTTTAAATTTCAATGAATAATTCTCCCAAATTTTCTCACAATTTTATCCGAATTTCCGTGAAAGTGTTCCGAATTTCCACGAAGAGTTCTTTCAAATTTCCACCGAAAATTCATGGTTTTTATGGATTTCTTGTTTCAAATTTCCATGGAACATTTTTCAGACTTTCTTTCAAAACATGTTCTGAATTCGAATTTCTTCGAACAATCTCGGAAAATTATTAGTAATATGGAAAAATCTCCCGAATTGCCTTTAATTTTTTTTCCGAATTTCCTTGGAAAAGTATTCCAAATTTCTACAAAGAATTCTTCCAAGTTTCCACAGACATTATTCTTCAAATTTCCTTTTTTCCGAATGGTTATGAGAAAGAATGTTCCAAATTTCCAAGGAGAATTCTTACAAATTTTCATCTTCAACGGAAAATACTTTCGAAGGTTCACGTATTTTTTTTAGTAGTTTTTCCTGATTTACACCAGTAATTTTGATAAATTTTTAATATTTTTTTAAAAGTTCTTACGAATTTTCACATTTTTCTAGGAAAATTTCTGTGATTTTAGATAGAAAATTGTTCCGAATTTCCACGGAGATTTCCTTTGAATTTTTCCCATTTTTTGTGGAAAATATTTTCGAATTTCCTCAGAAAATTTTTCCGTATTCCGACTGCGAGGTTTCTAAACCAGGTAACCATTTTTGCATTCGTGACGCCAACACGATGATACTTTTATGCCCAGGGAAGTCGAGACAATTTCCAATCCGAAAATTGCCTGGACCGGCACTGAGAATCGAACTCAGTCACCCTCAGCATGGTCTTGCTTTGTAGCCGCGCATCTTACCGCACGGCTAAGGAGGGCCCACGGATATTTTTTCCGAATACCCACGGATTTTTTTTTCCGAACACCAACTAAAAATTTTCCAAAATTTTCACGAAGATGTTTTCTTAAATTTCCACAAAAAATTCTCATGAATAATTTTTGCAAATTTTTATGGAAAACTCTTTCAAATTTTCTCGAAAGTTTTTCCAAATTTCTACGGAGATTCTTCTAAATTTTCGCGGCAAATTCTTCCAAGTTTTCACGGATTTTTTTTTGAGTTTCAATGGAATATTTTCCTGAATTTATAAAGTATCATGTAAAGTTCTTTTAAAAGCTACGAGACGAGCCAGCCTCGGGCTGAAAGTCTCGATAATAAAGACAGAAAATTAAAATCTTTCAAAATGTCCACGGAAAATTGTTTCCGAATTTCATGGAGTATCGTTACGATTTTCTATTGGAAACTCTTCCGAATTCCCACCGATTTTTTCTGGATTTCCACGAAGAATAGGGAGCGGGACCATTTGGGCAGCACCCCCTATTCCCGCCCACAACTTTAATAACTCGACCGCCTTTTAACCAAATAGCTTGGTTGTTTGTACATCACTAGATATCGACAGAAACTAAGCATGTACTAAAAAAACAAGTAATTCGGGTGTAATACGCTCGAGTAATGAATATTGCTGACGGGAATAGGGGGTACTGCCCAAATGGTCCTCTACCCTACTTCTAAATTTTCACAATTAATTCTTTCCAATTTCTACGGAAAATTATCTCGAAAATAAAGGGTTAATTCTTTCGATTTTCCTTCGAATATTTTTGCGCATTTTTTTATGAGAAATTTCGCTGAATTTCCATGCAGAATTTTTCCGAATCTCAACGGAGAATACTTCCAAATTTCCAAGGAAAATTCTTCTAAATTTGTAAGTAAAATTGTTTCCAATTGAGGGGGTTAACGCAAAGGGGTGTAAGTGACAAAAAGCTAGTTTTGAGAAAAATAGGTGCGAAGTTTTTCAATATTTTTTAGCTTCATACAAATTGTATGGAAGCTCGAAAAACTACTAATTCTCTGTGAATTTTCACAGCGTACAAACTATATCAACAAATTGCTGCAGAACTCTAATGCCGTTCTACGCATGCTTGTACCAAATTCAAAAAAAAAAAACAGTTGAGAAAATGGCATTTGAAGTTCAACAACTATTTCCATGGCTGACGTCCAACCGTTAGGAAATTAAAGAGTATTACATCACAGGACCATTCTGTAAACTCAATTCCATTGAAATCATTTCAAGTTTCGTCCACGAATAAAATTTGCGACCATGATCAAAAAAATAGTTTGGCTTATGCAGACAGTTATGCCGAGAAGAACAGCACTTGTTTGATGGTTTCTGTGCATCTTAGTCCCACTCAGTGCATGATTTCGTAAATGACTACTGCGGTGACATTATGTCTCTCCATGCTTTGTCTATGGAAGTGAACTGTCCACGTGGTTGAAGTGATTATGTCGATGGAAATGATTTTTTTAAACATTGCCACCACTAACCACTGGAACAGGCTAAGCTCGGAAGATCTAAGAAAAAATGCTATTCCAATGAGCGTTTCTCCTTAAAATAACAGAATCTGCCATAATGATGAAATTAATCACTGCGAGATAATTATGCGTAGAAATTAAGCATTGGACAAATAGTCTTGATGTTGTTTTCAATGATTTTCCGAATAAACTTCAATTTCTGTGAGAGTTTTCGAAAAGTATATAAAGGGTGTACGGAATTAAATTGCATCACTTTAAACTACTCGCCAAAAATTAGTCTATCAAGAAATTGCCATGTAATTTTCAGGGACTGAAATACAATATGTAAGCTTTGACTACGTATAACTGTTTCACTGTAATTCTTAAATACATCCAAATGCTGAAGCTTTTTTCTTAAATGAACTCATAATATAAGCACATGTCCTAGACTAACATTTTTCATCCTGCAATCTATCCCAACAAAAAATTAACTAATTTTATTGTCTCAGTCGATTATTTAACTTAATTAAAGTCAACTTTCCCAAAGAAACCATTTTTTTGACGCCTCTAACTATTACAAAAATTGAAAAAAAAATCAAAAAAGTGCTGCAGTGTGAACCGGCCTGAACCGGCTCTCCTAATATCTGACAAATATCAGTCCAAAATTATATTTCAGAGCTTTTCTTATTTTTTTGATTTTGGTTTTTTCTACTATAGAAGCGACAAAACAGAAACAGCCACAACATTGGATTACTAACAGCTTTTTATAAAATGTGGAATATGGAGGTGAATGCGCAAGATTTATTTGCACATGTCCTGTTCCTTCGGCTGTATTTTCGAAACTACTAGAAATTTCGTAATGAAACTTACGCAGTGTGAATAACACATGCTGAAGCCGTCTTCCACAAAATTTCGTTAAAATCGGCCCAGGAAGCGAAATGTTCTCGACTTTTGAAAGTGATGCAATTGGATTCCGTACATCCTTTATCAAAATGCTCTATGGTAAAAAATCCAAAAATCCAAAATCCAACATGGGACAATTATGCGTAGAAGGGCAGTCTAGAACCAAAGCATTTTTTGCTCAAGTCAACTCAATTTTGACCAAAATGTCACTTACACCCCTCTGCTTCTAACCCTCTCAATTTCAACGGAATATGTTCCGATAAACCACGGAAAATTCTTCCACAGAAGTATTTACTGTTGCAACTCAGAAGAAATTCTCCTTCAGGACCGATGCATACTTTCACTGTTAAGTTGTTAAGCATTTTATTTATCAAATGAAATATTATTGCTAGTAATATTCGCTCTTCTATTACACCACACTGTATTTTAAAAAGTTTGTTTTGACAGTTTTTGTTAGCCTGTTCCTGGGCAGTCCAACCTGCTTATCATTCCTCATAAAAATCTCTGTAACGTTGGAGTTTACATTTCTACAATCGATGACTGTTCACTAGAAGAGATCCCAACGGAAATGAGGAAACATATTTGACGATTGAAACATTTTACCAACTACAGGTATCAGTCATTCGCTAACTCATAATCACAAACTATCTATTTACTAGCTTTATGTACCCGGCCTTGCTCGGAGTTGCCAGTTTAATTCGCAGTTTTTTTCACCATCGGAATTGGAATAGGTCAAAAGGATAATTGTGTTTTCTTATTGATATTTCATCATTTGATTAAAAGAAGGTAGATTACATTTGAAAACATTGACTGATTTTGAAAATGGGATCAAACCCAAAATCGCTTTATTCCGGGCAAACGTCTATTTCTAAAGAAGGAAAAACATACACCGATGCCTTATTCCGGAAAAACGTCTATTTTTAAAGAAATGATCACATTTACCGTCCAGAAGGAAACACTTTAATCATTGCTTTTCTCTGGGCAAACCATGATTTCGATGAAGTGTTGAGTTGATCGATCCCTGTCATCTTCGCCTTCTTAAGAAAAGAATGTTTGTTCCAAATTTGGTTGAAATCGGGCAAGGGTACAGAAGTTATGCTGGAACATTGGATCATTGCATACCTTGCTTTTATTTATTAATCTTGAATCATTATCATATAATTATCATACCTTTTAAAATTTGGAATAAAGGTTACTCGATTATGGATCACTATGCAATTTGATCATTCATAATCATCAATCATTAATCATATCGATCGTTAATCATTAACCATACACATAGTGTGTCAACATTTAATCACGATCGGTAATCGTTAATCATAATCCAACGGTTTTTCATCTATTATTCATAATCGTTAATTATTGTCAAAATGAATTTAATCATTAATCATTATCAGTCATCATTTTCAAAAAATTATAATTCATTAATCATAATCTTTAATCATAGAGTTGAATGATTTAATCATTTAATCTGCTTAGAATTGGTCCTGGGGGTCAGGAGTTACACTGAATTGCCCGTTTTCTAAAGACAACCGCTTTCCCTTTACCCTTCCTCTTTTCTCAACGGCCATTTCACCCCCTTTGTTATCTTCTCCTAGGGATAGAAAATGTGTGTACCAAATTTGGTTGAAATCGGTACAGGGGTTCAGAAGTTACACTAAATTGCCCGTTTTCTGAACAAAACCCCTCCCACCACCCCTCCCCCTTTTCTACATGACCATCCCACCCCTTTGTTAACTTCCTCTGAGGATAGAGAATGTCTGTACCAAATTTGGTTGAAATCGGTCCTGGGAGTTGAAAGTTACACAGAATTGTTCGTTTTCTGAACAAAACCCCTCCCACCACCCTCCCCTTTTCTACATGACCATCCCACCCCTTTGTTAACTTCCTCTGAGGATAGAGAATGTCTGTACCAAATTTGGTTGAAATCGGCCAAGTGGTTCAGAAGTAGTTAGCGAACATACATACATAGATTGGTTTTTATATATAAGATGAGCGCACAACTTCAATCGATCAAACTCGCATTAACTCGGCGTAATGAGAATCACCCAGACTGAGGGTAAGCGATTTTGTTCATTAGGTAAACGGTTGGTGGTCCAACTGTTTCACACACTGCCATTTCTTATCATTGTCGCCGCATCATCGGAGAACGGGCAAACAACGATAAAATATCTTATCTTTTGCCGAATATTGCGTGTGCGCCAACATATTTGCTGCGTCGTTTGTTGTCTGCCCTTTGGGCGTTGAGTGGTGGGTAGCGTGTATTGCCGTGCTATAAGCTGCAGCAGGAACAGGCGATTTATTGTGCAATACAAAGCGACGATTTTCGTTTATCAGAGCTACGGATTTCGGTTCGTTTGTAGTAACGAATTATTTTGAATGAAAAGATTTATGTGGTCGGAGATACAACATCTAATCTCTGGTTTAAAGTATTTGGAATTTCGAATTGTTGTATTTCCGAGAAAAGACTTCGTCGGACACATCTTGATTGTTTACTTTAGTAGATTCGTTTGAATAAAAGCAAGAAATTGGCACACGACTGATTCCGGGAGGTTCCGTTCCTATAAAAGCAATATATTATCCAACTAATACTCCCTCCATAAACTATGTTTTCATTTGTCATAAGACGAGTCTGTACAATCCCATTTAATTCCACCACTTATTTGTACCTTGACAGATACGTATTTCGACCTCAACAGTAAGGTCGTCTTCAGTGCCTCGTACTTGACTCGACTTAGTCTTAGGAGGTGGGAATGAATGCCTGTCGACAATGAACCACACGTTTACGAAGCCCACAAGCAGGTTCCTGTGGCTATGTTTCCCAAAAGACCTTACAACATTTTGCTTTACATTTGAGATACGTCTACTTCCACAATTCTACAGCACGTTCCATGTATGTAAATACATCGGGTTGCAAGTCCTCCTGTTTTAATTTGGCTATGGGATCACTTTCTCTTATCTCTAAGTTTGTGTAAATAATTAGTAAACATTTGTATCAGACCGTGACCCTTCCGACTGGACCGAACAGACCCCGTATGGATTGTGACTTTATCGCCATCGGGGAGCGAATGAGTATCATCTTCTTTATTTCCAAAATCACAAACAATCATCATTGTTCATTACTAAATTCGTATTTATCCTTACTGCAAATTGGAACATACGCTCCCATTAGGCCATGGCATCACGTGATTCTGTCGAAGATAAAATCCACCAATTGAACGATAAATTGACCAATGTAAGTGCCATCAGAAGTAATGCTATATGGATGCCAGCGTTCACACTTTCAGTCGTGATAGGTGGCGTTCAGAAGTATCTTATTTTCCTCCTGCTTCGTTCAAAATCGGGACTAAATAAAACACGAAAACAAAACAAAAATCGTTGTCATAAAAAACGAAATTAAACAATTGGGAATTCGTTGAGCTCAAAATTAACAGGTCACAGTTAGAAGATTTCTTTATAATTTTCGAAAGAAACTGACTTATTTCGTTAACCTCATTCAGTATGGTTGTAAGGTAGAAAAATTCTGGATCATTTGTAGATGAAATAGTGTATAAATATAACGTTTGCTCTGGAGACGTTTGCTTTGGAGAATAATGTCAGGCCTTCAAATTGGACCCAAAAACTAAACATGAGCTATTTTATCTAGAATTTCTAAATTATTTCACGTCTAAAACCAGCCGAATATCTTCATTGTTTGAATACTTCACTTTAACATGGTTATTAGGTTTTGGGACCATCGAAACATCGGTTTTATCTTGATGTAGTTCAGATTTAATTTCAATGAAATCATATTAAATATTTAGATAATCTGGAGTAGTTTACCCAATATATATTTTGTTGCTATCTAACTACTAGAAGTCGCTTTCAATTTTCTTCTGTTATGGTGGAGGTAAGCAATTGTTGTTAGCTTTCGTTTCGTGTCAGTTCTAACCCACAAAATTGAGTTATTATAATATTAGGATAATGCATGTTAATTCTAAGTAAAAGTTTGCTGCTTCTGAAAAAGTGCTTTGCTAAATGAAGAACATTTTTTTCGGTGCGAAAATTAATTGACCATTGAAAAGAACGTTCACCTCTTATATTTGCTTTTCACAAATCTAATATATTTCTTTTTTGTCTTTCACCTTCGTCATCGAAATACATCCGATCTTGCAAACACAAAGGCTGAAGCTCGCGCTGAATTCGCTGAGCGTTCCGTTCAGAAGTTGCAGAAGGAAGTCGACAGACTCGAGGGTAAGTTTTTCGATCAGTATTCAATCCACATACGACCAGTTCAAGCTAACCCAAAATTAGTCACCGAGTTTCGAAAATATTTTACTTGCGCTAACCAAAATTTACCAAAAATCAAAAGAACAATCTGATTAGAAAAAAAATCCTTAAGCAGCTGTGATTCAATTGCGTCCTAATAGCTTTTAGTTATGGAAAAACGCGTGAATCGAAGGCCTCATGAACAGTTTCAACCCTTTTATTTTCATATGATTTATTAACCTATTTTTTATCCTTGATGTTTTTCTTTTATTTTCATGTTTGATTTTACGTTAACCCCCTAAACATAAAACAACCTGAACCCAATTGCCGTTTTCGATGTTGTTCGCTATAACACTCCTGCGCTGCTATTCAATTCTGCGTGCGTTCCATTTTGTGTGTATCGCTAAACAAATGTATCGCCAACTCGCCAACACGATCCAACAATAACATTCTACACTGAAAAAAAAAGACGAACTACTGCACGAGCGCGCCAAGAACAAAATGCTCCAGGAAGAAATGGAAGCCACCCTGCATGATATTCAGAACATGTAAACTTTGGCAACGGATGTCAACAGTGTAACTACTACTACGTCTACTTCGACTACAAACAAACAAACAATCGACAGCACCATTATTCAATCAAAGATGGCGGAGAAGATGGTGAATTAGTAAAACAAACAAAAAAAAATGTTAGGATGGACCCACTAGTCCTCGGGTGCCGTGAAACAACTTCTTCCGCGGACAGCATTGTTCTACTCTGCGCGTCGCTGCTGTTACTCATCGCGTTTTTTTGTAGCTGTCACGATCTTTTTTATGCTGGAAAAAAAGAGACACACTTAACATACTACTACACCCTCAAGTATACCGTTAAGCAAGGATCTGTCACGAAAATATGCACAGGCAAACGTTTACCAATCTGCACAACAAACATCAACTTCACGTGAACACGATTAAGGTAGCGAAAGTTTAGGAACTAACGCGCTGTGGAGTGACATCTACCGGACAACGAGCCGGTAGCTTGTGGCTTGCGTGCGCCATTCGGTTAGGATTATTGTACATTTACATTGCCAAGTGGACAAACATTCCGCACGGACATTCACATTCGATTTTCGAGGTTAATCAAAAAAGACATTATTCTCTTGTTAAGTAGCAAGTTTGCTGGACAGCTTAAAGTTTGTTAGGATTATGGAAACAAATAAACTGTTACTGCCCCCTCCCCGTTTACTTTTACAATTGCGTTTGCGCCTTTCGACCGTTTTGCAATTTATTATTTTTTCTTCCATAACGTCTACATTTTCTTTCTCATTTTGTCTTCCGATTGACTTGTAGAATTAAAAGTAAAACAAATCGCGCATTTAACGCCAACCAAATGCATTTATTTGCTATAACACGTTTTGAAAGACGAAAAAAGATCAAATCATGTTTTAAAGAATGAGTGTCATCGCAAAACAAACTCCCACGAACACAGAAAAAACACAATGCGATTGTTCAAATGTTATCAATGATAATGAATTGCACAAAAATAAAAATATATTGCAAACTATTCGGATAAGGTTACACCCGTAGAGATTTAAGTAGTTCGAAGAGAAACCGTAGAATCGATGATACGTATTTGAACTGCACCATGCAGATCATTTGGGATAGAATACGTATATTTTACTCTCGTTGCCCTATGTTCGTTTCGTTAGGATTTAATTTTTGAGTCCTCTTCTTAATTTTAGTTTACTTTTCGTTTCTTTCCGCAATAAGTTATCACTATTTTTATTGAGAACCGAAAAAAAGATGGTCTAATGCAGAGTAATTTATGAGAGATAGAGCAGTTCTTTTTATACATATTTTTTTTAAGGAACAGCATGAGATATTTCAAATGACGGAAGAAAACATTAGGAGTGGCGGAAAATCGACCGGAAGAACCAGATGGGAACTGCGTTTTAGTTAACTTTACAATGTGCCTTTGATCCGCCATTTAGGGAAGCTGTTACTTTTTCCGATTGATTTTCCGGATCACATTTTATTGGAGATGATTTTTTATGGCAAAGCCATGGTCGAGAGTATTTTTGTTTTTTTTTCTTTCGTCATAAAGTAAACTAAGCGCAGTAAAATGGTAAGGATCGTGTACAACCTATTCCGTCAAGTCCATTCCATAGCAAACACATAAACACAAAAACAAGCATCAGATCAGATTGAGTTCGAGAAGGGACATGTACACGCAAACTTCGCGATCAATACTGTTAGCATTTAGGGAACAAAAGCATTCATTTCAACATTTTGCCAATAAACCAACAAAACCTACAACAGCGACTATAAAATGATATCATATTTGAGTGTTTATAATAATATATTATTTTATTTAAAGCCGAGTTTGCCTGCGTTTTATTTTATGTATGTATATGAGTTTCCTGGTTTTCGAAAACTATGTGTTCTGTCCTATATTTTCTACCTTTTATATTTATTGCTTCTGTTATGCTTCTTTCTTCTCCTAAACTGCGTAACTTTCGTTGAAATCCAATCCTAAATCTAAACCACCAATGCGCGCCAAATAACCGACAACCCCGACGCCGCGGTCTCCGCACAGACGAACTGATTATTGAAAAGATTCGCTTCGCTGAAATCGGAGACGATTTGGACTTTGCCTTCGTCGACCTCATTCCGGGCGTCGATCCAATCTGGACCGAGCGTCGTCCGAAGCCGAAGACTCCACCACCGCCACCAAAGCTGCCAACCCCGCCACCGGCGCCAAAAGAAGCTCCGAAACCCGAGGGCGCTCCGGCCGGCGAAGCTGCTGTGGAGGCTGCCGAGGCCGCCCCAGTGGATGCGAAACCACGCACTCCGAGTCCGTTCGAGCTACAGAAGCACTTCCCACCGGAGGCTGCCGAAGTGCCATACGTTCGCTCTGCCACCGGCACGACGCCACCACGAGACATTGCCGCCGAAACGGCCGCTGAAGCTGAAGCACAATCTGCCGCCGCTGCTGCAGCCGCCGGTCCGCCTGCGGAAGGAGGCGAAGCAGCTCCACCAGCGGAGGGTGCTCCGGCTCCCGCTGAAGGTGAAGCTGCTGCCGCCGCTCCTGCCGAGGGTGAAGCCCCTGCTGGCGATGCCGCACCGGCGGAAGCTGCCCCTGCTGAGGCCGCCCCAGCCGAAGCTGCTCCGGCGGAGGCCGCCCCAGCAGAGGAAGCGCCCGCGTCCTAAGCCATCCCATCAAAATATCGCTTACCCTCACTTTCCTGAATCCTATTCTTATTGTTTCCGTTTAATTTTCATTTTACGTGTGTTGCGCACGGTGGATGTTGTCGCGCTGGCTTGAAGATCTAAAATTTAATATGAAAGATGTAATGGTTCTCAATTTTATCTCACTTATTAGACCAGCCTTTGAAGTTAACTGTTAACTATTTTCTATCAAACATTCACCACTATTTCCAACTAAATAAACTCAAAAACTGTTTGATTTATTTTGTAATGTGCTTTGTGTCGTTATTATTTTTATCCTTATGATGCGTTTAAAGGGTGTAATTCATTTCGTAACTATCCTAGCTAAATCACAAAAGAGAAAAGAGCGAAAAAGAAAAGTCCCATACCAGTACGTCGACAAGAGGAAAAGTGCTTCAACTTCATAAGATTGATTTGTTTGTGCAACAACACAAAAACCATTGTTTTGGCATAAACGTAAATTTGACTCACCCCATCTTACTGATAAGGCATTCCATAAGATTTTGAATAGTTTGGCACTCTTGATCCTGAGTCGGGAAAACTGATGAAATCTTTAGTTTGAGGGCGCTAAAACGCTAGTGTTCGGAATATGAGTCATGTTCGGGATTTGAGTCAAAACGATAATTGCCACTTATGAGTTTCGATAGTCCAGTTCGCTGAGTGTATGGAAAGTAGATACCAGACTAGGAAGCCAAAACAAGATTATAACATGATTGTAACAACATCAATTGTTTATAACAACCGTTGATATAATCGAATTATGATAAATTTTTATCACACTTTTTCTTAACAAAATTATGTTATGTTTTATTGTTTTGTTAGAAAATTTAGTTATTTTAACAACATCCTGAACTAAGTTTATAACAGACTATGTTAGAAAAATTGTTGAACTCAGTAACGCAATATGATATTAATTTGTTATCCTCTCCTGATTGGGTATTGCGAATTTGAAGTAATAGAAATTAGGATGATATCGCCACCCAGCAAGCGCCAGTATTTGGGTACTGTTACTCCGCGTTTTCTAGATTATTTTTTCAACGTTGATTTATCAAATGTATTCATAACGCTTGATCAACGGAATTTGAATTACATAGACCGTTAAGATGCGTTTTGAAATGTTTGATCTGCCCATCAATTCGGTCCATTTGAAACACGTTGTCCTGAATAATAGGCGGGAATATGTGTTGTAAACTGCTTATGCAAAATATTCATGCAAATCATAATTTTATTTTTTCACGAATTTCACAATTTTACTCGTAATTTCTTTATAATAAAATATTCTACAAACCCCAACTATTCATGTTTTACATCGAAATTACAGTTTTTTTACACTAGATTGAAAATAAACAACGAACGCATTATTTTCTGTCGGAATGTAATTTCTATTGATTAATAGACACATAGTAGAAGTGCTCAGGTGCAGTGACGGGAAATGTCAATTCGAAACATATAGCCCTTAAAGGACCCTATGACTTTTTCTGATAGGTAATTTCTTTAAATATGATACTTGCGGCGTGAGAGCTGAATTAGTGTCATGACATTCCGTGACATTTTTTAAATTCCGCTCTCATGACTCACAGTTTGTATTTAGAACAATAATCTGTTTGACAAAGCTCTAGGATCTTTTAAGCATTACATGATAGTCAAAAATCCGAATTGTGAAACACTTCTGAATAAAATTATTAGCAAATTAGTAATAGCAATCCCATGACTTTTTTTTAAATTTCCTATCACTGCTCAGGTGTGTGGATTACGGTGCCCCACCATGCTGGTAGCAATGACGGGAAATGTCATTTCGATGCAATGGGACTAAAATTTTAATAACTGTTTTCACAAGTTATTTACAATTGTGTTTTTTATATAATCATGCAGCCCTTAAAGAATCCTAAAACTCTTTTTAATAGGGCATTGCTCTAAATCTGAAATTGCCGGCTTGAGAACCGAATTAGTATCAAATGACAATAATGTCATAACATTTTAAATCTGTCTCATGCCTTACAGTTTATATTCAGAACAATGATCTGCTTCACAAAGTATAACATGTTAATCAAAAAATCCGAAATGTGAATAACTATGAAAAAAGTTATTAGCAAATTAGTAATAGAAATCACATGACATTTATTGACATTTCACATCACTGGCTGGTAGGTATTCTAATATTGTTTTTTCCAACCAGTGAATTTCGGGTGTTAGTACTTCTGAGACGAGATTGATGATAAGAAACCCATTTAATGGGGAACTGCAATTGACAGTTCTTTCGTTTTTAAACCCCTTATAAGACAGACTAGACTAAATAACCTAGATTGTTAATTGATAACAAAAAGACACAATGTTAACATGGTATTAATCTCAAATGTATGTTTGTTATACATTAAATTGATCAGAAACATTGAAAAATGGGTGGCAATATAGTTGTCACTGCCTTACATGAGCCAGCCTTACAAGCGCAGTTTTGACAACAACTTAAATTAAAAAGCAGATTTTTTTTAAATAAGGTTTGATGTAATACAAATCAAAACTATCCTAATCGAAGAGCAAATACGACTGAAGGTTCTTGTTACCAAGATGGACAAAAGGTATTTTAGTTACAAGATAAAGATTGTCGCTTCGGTTCCCTTTGTTTTGCTGTCCGAAACATGTTGGGTACCGAACTGTCAATGTATTTTTCCTTCTTCGGCACTTAGCACCCTATCCTCGCCAGCAAAATATGTTCCGGACAGCGACGACAGCGATTTCGTCAAAACTCCAGAAACCAAATATAAGTACATACAAGAAAAACAAAGCATTTTTCCACGCTATTCCTGATATAATCTAATACAGGACATTCAACTGAAAACCCTTCTTCCACTCGAAAATTTCGATCTTACGCCACAACATGGAAAATACTTAGTAAGACTCTTGTTAATAAAAACAAAAATGAAAGCTTCACACACAAACACTGCATTAAAATAATACAAAATTGTGAAATTTCATTACAAAGATTGTACTAAAATCTTCCAAATTTGTATATGTCAAAATTTTATACAGATTTTGCAAAACAATAATATAATACGTTGATTTTGACATAAGAAGAGACAAAATTGATAAGCTCGCATCGAGATTGTTAGATAAGAAGGTTATCTAATTGAAGGGAATGGAATTATCATATTTAATGTACTGAGAACAAAAACGATATGGTAACTGTACTTTTATGGTAAAAACCGTTAGAAATCAAATTTTAAATCTGTCTCATGCTTTCACACGAAACCCATTTTTTGGATCATCGCTGTGTTGCCTCCTATTTAAGCACTTAACGTTAGCCGACTTGCTCGCAACAGATTAAAATTGACGAAAAATATTGTGCCATTGTTTTCTATTCAAAATTAACTGGATCGGACTATAGGATCAGAAATTATGTCCAAAATACTTTTTTCATACCCAGTCTCATCCATTTTTGAGGCACTGACTTCAGTAAATTGGCCATATTGGACTACGTTTTAGGAAGATATGACCGAAATACTGATTTTAAAACGCGTATTAGTTTTAAAAAAAATTCACTTGTTTGCATCTGGGTACTGCGGATAGAGCCGCTTTTCTGCGCTCAAGCGAGCAGAGGGATATTTTGAAATCACTCCCATAAACAAAATTATTTTGCAGTTACTTGGCTGTCAAACATTTCCCGCTCTTCGAATTTCTCTTTCCACGCTGCATGAGAGCGCACAAATGCGCTAGACTCTACATGACTTTACGATTGTTTACATACATTCATGCTCCGATCAGCTGCTGAATCTCGTGAAATTTCGTAACGAATGCTTTTAGTTGCATTCCCACTAATTTTCCACTCTAAATATAATGTGAGAATATTTGTTACAAAGAATACAAAACTCAAACAAAGTTTATTTTTATTTTTTCTCAAAATAATAACAATACTTCTCAATATTAGATCAGAAACGAACATAACCACAATCTTCAATGTTTGGCTCCGGCACAATAGAAAATTTTGGCTTCAGTTTGACAACCAAATCGATTCTATCCGCACCACCCAGTTTCAACCATAATTCGTTAGTTATTGGCCAAAAACTTAATTTCGACCAAATGATCTTATGACCTAATCTGCCATCACACGCATATTCGTCCCATATTTGCTGGAATTTCCGATGTACATGAGACAGTTATGCGTATATTCACCGTTTTCGTATTATTTATACTTTTTATCAACCCATCATTCTTTGGACTATAGTATGAACAATAATTATATGATTTTTAGGAACACCGCAATAAATCATTTATTTTTTAATTGTTATTGGCTTAAGTTCTTTTTTTTTCAAATATCCATTCGACGGAACGTCATTAGACTAAATGTATCAAGATTATTAATTCGAAAATCCACTTTCGACCAAACGTCATATGACCAAATGTCCTACTTTTCTACTGGATTAAAAATTCATTTTCGACTAAATGTCCCTTCGATCAAATGTCCATTCGACGTAATGTCCTTTCATTATTGATTTTATTGGCATTTATCGGTGAGTACAACATCTAAAGCTCAAAGTAAGAGGGAGCGCAACAATGAAGAACAGTATGGATAGGTGTCACAAGCGAGCGACGAGTATGAAGCGAACAGAAATTGAAATTTTAGTAGAGGGCCAGTTGTGAGAACAGCATTGTTGAAATCGCTGTTATTCTGCCTAACGTCCACCCAGGAACGGCTTGGGTAGTAGCATGGTGACTACTCTTACCAAGACAGGCAGACTTTTCTCACAACTGGCCCTCTACTAAAATTTCAATTTCTGTTCGCTTCATACTCGTCGCTCGCTTGTGACACCTATCCATACTGTTCTTCATTGTTGCGCTCCCTCTTACTTTGAGCTTTAGATGTTGTACTCACCGATAAATGCCAATAAAATCATTAATGATTGAGTCATGTACGGTGATCAAAAAAACTTTCCCAATTGTAATGTCCTGTCGACCAAATGTCATTCGACTAAATGTCATTCGACGAAATGTGGCAGCTATTTTTGGACTACGTCGTTATTCACCTTAACCTTCCGCAACTTGCTTCAACTTTCATAACACGAGAACTTGCGTGTAATAAAAAGTACAATAGTCCGAAAATTCGTTATATTTGGAATTTCTCCACTTAGCGGCACTAGTGTATATGTACCTACCAGTTTGGTTCGATGTCTCGGGATCTATGGGATTTGGGAAGTTTCAGTCACTACGTTGTTCGAGGATTGGAAACCAATATGTTGAGAAACTGATTAATTTAGATTTAATCCGCAAGGTGGCGCTACAGTATATGAGAGATCAGTTTAGATATCTCGGAATCTGTGGGATTAAGAAAATTTCCAATATGTTGAAAAATTGTGAAGTTTAAAATTCATCCGTAGAATAGTGATAGTGCATGTGAGACCACCAATTTGCTTATATATCCCCGGATCTTTGATATTAGAGAGTGACCGCCTTCTACACAGCTGTTCGAGAATGAAAACCAATATACTGAAAAACTGTTCAGTTTGGATTATATCCACTGGGAGGTGATATACACTTGCCGGCATAATAAAGCTCCCGTTTTTCATACAAAATGGTCAATTTTGGAGCTCTAGATATTGGTTGCTCGTGAATCGATTTTGCTGAAAATTTGACCAGAGCTCAGTTGTAACTTGAATGTTACCATACCATATTGATTCACAGGCGTAACAAATATTAAAAGATAACAAATAGTCGATAACAAAACACTGAAGAAGTTTCCAAGTAGGATGTGAAATACGTATCTGTTTGTTGATACATAAAAAGTGAATAGTGGAAGTAAATGGAAGAATAATAGTCTTTTAACCTTTAAGCATTTCCCCTAAGACGCTCTAAAATAATTAATCATCGTAACAAATATTGCATTTTATTCTCAAAGTTAGTATTTCTCAGAGTTGCGAAACGTTTTTTAATTTCATTTTCCACGCCAAATAATTTTCAACGCAGGATCGCGAGTTCTTTGGTATTGCCTTCGCCTCACATTTTTAAGATGAATCAATAGTTGAAGATCGTCGTCAATAATAATGGAGTTGAATTTAATTTCACATTCAGGAATTTTAATTCCTCTGGCTTCGACAATTAAATTTGGCATAGATACGAGAGCATTATCAATATCACTTTTGGTATCGAGAGGAATATCAACATCAAAATTCCTATCGATATACGTTTTATATAAATCCCAATCAGCTCTGTGAAAATTAAAAGTAGAGTTGATTGGATTATTGATGGCTTCTCGTGAGATTTCGAATGTCAGCATGAGTTACCAATTGGCCACACAGCTGACTTGAATCCGTTAAAACTAAATCAATTGTAGAAGGATTGTAGAAGGAAAGTCATTTGACCAAATAGATATATCTCATTTTTACTCAATGTGTTGAACTTTCTACAACAATGCGAGTCCCGGAAGGTAGAATTTGTCGAAATTTCAGAAGAACTGATTGCTTCCTTGTACTAACCGGGTCTTAGGCGAACACTATTTTTGCAGTATTGTTGTTCGGCCTTCTTTCAACGTGCTCTGCCTATCACATCCTTCCTGCTTACCTTTTACCTGTAACCTTGGGGTGAGAATTAGGCACGCTCGTGGTTCATCCTTCGTTCCCTTGTACATCGCCAAAGATGGTCCTAAGCACGCTTAGCTCGAAAACTGTAAGTGCTTCAACCGTAAGCATGTTCTTTGTCTTGCCTCAAATCTTGAACAGACGCATATTCTGGAGATATATCTGGAATATTTCGTCATTATTTTATAAACAATTTTATCAGCAGGCTTACAGATCAGATCATGGATATCATTATTGTCCAACAACAATATGATAACGTTGAAATTTTGCGTTTTAGTGTATTTAATGTGGTGTTCGAAATTTAAATCAAAATGGACGGAATTTGAGACAATTTTTACTCTGGGTGTTCGTCATTTGAAACTAAAAATTTCAGAATAAAATCATGAAATAATGATAGTTACAATCAATAAAGTATGATTATCAAGCACTTAGATGGAAATTTATTTTTTGCGCTACTCGATAGCAACAATAGATCTATCAATACATTCCGATTCAATGGCCATAAAGACCTCAGAAGTGAAACATGTGCTTAAGTGTTCGTAATATGAGTCAAAACGGCAAGTGATGAACTTTGCGAGCAGAAAAAGACACGATAATAAAGTATTTAGATGAAAAGTCAAAACGGTCTAATACCATTTTCTAATAATAGTATTAACAAGTAATATCTACTCTACTTATTGAATTCTTTAACAGAAAAAAGGGAAAAACTTGTTAGATGTTGCACGGTTTGGCTGATTGCGGCAGTGTTGGCATCTGCTGATTAACAGGTGGATTGTACGCTGCCTGAGAAATCGTTTTGAAGCTTTAAACTTTATAGAAATTTTAGAGTTGAATATCCGATTCCTAGTACTTTATGCAACTTTTTTTCAGATATTCGTCATGTTGCAACCCACTTAATGCAAACGAAAATAATGTGCCGTATTTCTGCCGTAATCTGTAAAAATGACGTAACAGCTATTTTACAACATGCATGTTTTCCATTTTTCTGTTAAAGAGCTCGATGAGTAGTACTCGTTAACATCATTTTTGGAAAATGGCGTATACGTCACTTTTACAGATTACGGCAGATTTGTGTCCAACGTCGATTGATATAAGGACGCAGTACCTACTTTAAAACCCTTCACTATAAAGATTCATTATTGAAGTTCGAAATTATTTACCATCCTTCTACAATCTTTTGGACTAAGTCCTCTCGTTACACCAATCCATTCCGGCTGTGTGTATTATCTTCTACTGACGCTACTTACTTTTAGCGACAACTTGCCATGTTGACCCTACATCGCCTTGTACCTTTTGAATTGCCTCTGCTGCTTCAATTTCGATGCTCTTCTTTCTTTTCTGGCTAGCAGATTATAAGCAGTTTTTGTAGTTCTTTTTGAAGAATATATTGGAACGATCTTCTCCTTATAAATTACGCAATGCTGAATACATTTGTCAATCTATTCTACCCTCTCGTTACACCTAAAGTACGACGAAATCACTTTTTCACCCAAACCACAAACTGTACAGCGTTACCTCCGTTGGCGGAAGATGTTATGGAACGTACACACGGTCAAGCAGTTTGACCAACATTGACTCCACCTCTCGTTTATTCAAACATCCATCAAGTTTTACCAACAGCGGCACGAACAATCAATTTATTCGACCAACAGTATCACACACGAACGAGCGAAGCGACAACTTGAGCATCAACCATCAAAAATATATGGGGGTTTGTGCAACTTCACTACTAATGCTCAAACATGTTCGGCGAGCCTTGACTCCACCCCCGACAACTCAAACCAAAATCAAACCGTTTTAATTTTTTCCAACCGAGCCGCCAACTGTCAAATGGTTGTTCGAACAACTTCACACACGTTCAAACAAAGCAGCAACCGAAGCGTTTTCTTGGGGGCGGAGTCAATGTTCGTCAAACTGCTTGACTGGTGTGTACGTTGCATTAGTCACGAACTTCTCCTAGAGAAAATCTGTCACGAACAATTCCCAACCGATTGGTAATATATTTATATGTATCTCAACTTTAAATAAGGAAAGTACGAATAGACAGTATTTTTTATATGGATTCTAAATGTTAAAACAAATCATTAAAGATAATCTACGAGTCTCTAAAAGATGTGAAGTATATCACATATCCCGTCATATTTCACACACCGCTTCTAAAAATTAAATAATTTGTGTAACCATGAAGTAAATTAAGAAGCACTTTTCCTCGGAAATTCCAACCGATTGGTTTATCAATATATAGTAGGTATGACATCAACGATTGAATGAATGATCGTACACCCAGTGCGAATTGAGTCCAACAGGATGAAACAACAACCCTGCGAGTCTTTTTTTGGAATGGCTTCAAATTTCTTTACCGTTTTCTTTCAAGCTAGAGTTGTGCTTTCCTAACCTCACCGCTGCCACTAGGTAACGTTACAATTTTATCTTCAAATAATTTCTTTATTCTCCAACTGTTACATTTGTGAACATTGTTTTTAATTTTTCTTTCGTTTCGATTTTCTTTTTTTTTATTCAATCGACACACCTTCCGTTCTTGTCCACGTATCGACCTAAACCCACCTAAACAGACGAACTCGTCTTGGAGAAGGAGAAGTACAGGGAAATCGGAGACGACCTGGACACCGCCTTCGTCGAACTTATCCTCAAGGAATAAATGCCCGCCCCGATGGGCGCTCGACGTGCGGTGGCCCTGGAGGTTCGCTTCCAGAACGGCTCACCATTTCCATCACCAACAACAAAACCATCCAATCGACAACAACAACAACAAAAACCATCATCGTAATCATACCAATGGCAACGATCGAAAACGCCACCCGATCGATCGAACCAGTAGCAAAAACAAAGCTTTTGAAAATGAACTTGCAAAATGGCTGCAACAACATCAATCCGGCAGCACGGAGGCAACCACTTATCTGGCCCATCATCGCTTCTCGGAATGTAGGATCGATATCGGTCGATTGTTTCCACAATACCAACCTGACCTCCCGTTGTTGGCCTCGTCATCGGAAAAATAGAATCAACGTGGAGGAAGCACTCGACTGTTGCTGGGCGGTTCACGGAAAACCGTTTCAATTACTGTTGCACACAATTATTGGAAGATGTTATAGTTTCTGTTTGTTAAATTATTGATTTTTTTCTTTTTTTAATTGAAAAATCGAGCTGTCGCTGTTGTTAAAATAAAAATGAAAACATGAAAGCTAATAAAGTTAATGAAAGATGTTAAATCGGATGATCAATTCCGGAAGCAATAAATGGTTGTACACCGTGTCAATGGATTTGGCACTATCTTCTTATATTTCGATGTATTATGATATTTATTTATTAGAGAAAGATTTAAAATAATAATAATAATAAAAACGCAATGCGGAATGCTTTAAGACGGATTGGGTTTTTACGTTTTCGTTTAATTATAGTTTCGAAATTGTCCATTTTATTAGTTTATATCTCGGTCTTACTTTTAATTTTCATTTTATCTTACTTTTACCCCAAAAATCACTTTTTTTGAACTTCTATTGTGAACACTATTTTAATCAGAATAGAACCAAGCTGAAGAACTGAACTTGAATGATGCGCCTTCGTATTTCACGACTAACATTATCAGCCGTTAGCAAGGATCCAAGGTAGACGAATTTATCGACCACCTCGAAGGTATCCTTGTCTATCGTATCACTGCTTCCCAGGCAGGCTCTGTAGCGCTCGGTTCCGCCCACAAGGATGTTCGGCCGACAATGTCCATGTCATCCGTAAAACAAATAAATTGACTGGATCTGTTGAAAATCGTACCCAGGCTATTACACCCGGCTCTCCGCTCAACACCTTCTAGCGCAATGTAGAGCAACAGTGTTCGCCCGAAGTATTCACACAGTTTTATACACCATCCACCGTTGCTTTGATCAGTCTGGTAAGCTTCACAGGGAAACTGCTGTCGTCCATAATTTTGCATAACTCTACTCGGTCTATCCTATACTGTCGTATGCCGCCTTGAAATTAATGAACAGATTGTGCGTTGGGACCTGGTATTCACGGCATTTTTGAAGGATTCGCCTTATAGTAAATATCTGGTTCGTTGTCGAGCGGTCGTCAACGAAGCCGGCTTCCTACGAACTCATTCACTAATGGTGACAGACGACGGAAGATGATCTGGGATATCACTTTGTAGTCGGCATTAAGGATGGTGATCGCTCTGAAGTTCTCACACTCCAGCTTGTGACCTTTCTTGTAGATGACCCCTTCCTTCTACTCTTCCGGTAGCTGTTCAGTTTCCCAGATTCTGACAATCAGTTTGTGCAGGCAAGTGACCAGCTTTTCCGGGCCCATCTTGATAAGCTCAGCTCCGATACCATCCTTACCAGCTGCTTTATCAGTCTTTACCTGTTGAATGGTATCCTTAACTTTCCTCAAGGCGGGGGCTGGTTGGCTTCCATCGTCCGTTGAACTGACGTAGTCATCTCCTCCGCTGCCTTGACTTTTACTGTCTGTAGTCTCAGCGCCATTGAAGTGTCCACCTTCCGATCACCACATTCTTCTTCTTATTATTATTGGCATTACACCCCACGCATTGCTATTCTAGTAGTCCTCAAGAGGGGCCCCATCAAGCTCACCTTCTTCCGGCAATGCTGCCTCGAGATGTTGATGACGGATAGTTTTGGGCGCAGTTTGCAATGTTCTCATTGTCCGCTTATACCTAATCCGATCTAATAAACAAATGCGCATCATATTATTACTTATTCAGACTATGGCCGAAGTGGCCTGTGCGGTATATAAGAGTCTTCTCCATTCGGCTCGGTCCATGGCTACACGTCGCCAACCACGCAGTCTACGGAGGGTCCGGAAGTCATCTTCCACCTGATCGATCCGCCTTGCCCGCTGCGCACCTCGCCTTCTTGTGCCCGTTGGATCGTTTTCAAGAACCATTCAACCGTGTCCGGCCCACCGCAGTCTTACGATTTTCGCGGTTTGAACGCGATATGTGGTTCTCCAAGCAGCTCTTGCAACTCGTGGTTCATTCGCCTGCTCCACGTACCGTCCGCCATCTGCACCCCACCATAGATGGTACGCAGCACTTTCTTTTAGAAAACTCCAAGTGCGCGTTGGTCCTCCACGAGCATCGTCCAGGTCTCGAGTCCGTAGAGGACTACCGGTCTAATGAGCGTTTTGTAGATAGTCAGTTTGGTACGGCGGCGAACTCTATTCGATCGGAGCGTCTTGCGGAGTCTAAAGTACGTACGATTTCCAGCCACTATGCGTCTCCGAATTTCACTGCTTGTATCATTTTCAGCAGTCACCAGTGAGCCCAAGTACACAAATTCTTCTACCACCTCGATTTCGTCACCACCGATGCAAACTCGCGGTGGGTGGCTCACATTGTCTTCTCTTGAACCTCTTCCTATCATGTACTTCGTCTTCGACGTGTTGATGACTAGTCCGATCCGCTTAGCTTCCCTCTTCAGTCTGATGTAGGCTTCCTCCATCTTCTCAAAGTTACGTGCCATAATATCTATGTCGTCGGCGAAGCCAAATAGCTAGACGGACTTATTGAAAATTGTACCACTCGTGTTAATGCCTGCTCTTCATATTACCCCTTCCAAAGCGATGTTGAATAGCAGACACGAAAGACCATCACCTTGCCGTAAACTCGAACTACGCACATCACCCGATCCATCGTCGTTTTGATCAACCGTGTCAGTTTATCCGGAAATCCGTGTTCGTGCATTAGCTGCCATAGCTGGTCCCGATCGATTGTATCATATGCGGCTTTGAGTCGATGAACAGATGATGTGTGGGCATGTTGTATTCGCGGCATTTCTGGAGTACTTGGCGAATGGCGGACACCTGGTCCGTGGTGAAGCGTTTGCTCATAATCCCGCCTGGTACTGCCCCACGAACTCCCTTGCAATAGGTGCTAGTCGACGGCATAAAATTAGGGAGAATACCTTGTAGGCGGTGTTCAGCAATGTGATTGCGCGGTAGTTACTACAAGACAGCTTATCGCCCTTTTTGTAGATGGGACACACGACACCTTCCATCCACTTCTGTGGCAAAACTTCCTCCTCCCGAATCTTGGTAATGACCCAGTTCAGCGCTCTAGCCTGTGCCTCACCACCGTATTTAAATAGCTCTCCTGGTAGTTGGTCAACCCCAGGGGCTTTGTTGTTCTTCAGCCGGCCAATCTCCTCCTGCATTTCCTGGAGATCCGTTCTCGCAGGTTCATCATCATACCGCCATCTTCGTCTGCCATATCGCCATTCTTCGTAGTGCTGCCGCCACCTTTGGATCACCTCACGCTCGTTCGTAAGAAGGTTTCCGTTTATGTCCTTACCAAGGAATGTGAAATAACAACATTGCCAATGACAACAACTTTGTCCTCTCTTGTAAATGTTGGGACAAACTCAACTCGCAATAAGCGTTTGTCCCAAACTGCAACAGAATAGGACAATGATCGCCTGCCGCGTATTTTGAGAAGAAGTCAATTTCCGATGATGTTTTTGGTTAAATAAGTATCAGTTATCATAGTTTAGACATAAACTTAACCATCTGTTGACATGATTTGTGTTTTACATCTGAAATATACAAGTTATCGCAGTTTGAAAAGTTCACAACAATTACCTCTCCATGTTTGTTGCAAATAAAATGGAACGCAACAATGTCTTTATCCTCTGCAGATGAGGACAAAGAGTTATCGCTATTCTCTTTTGTCGCTTGTTTTTTGCATTTTTCAGCGACAAATACATCCCTTGGTCCTTACACATATCGGGCTGTGGCACGTGGTTCTTACGTGAACGGTTCAACTTCTCATAGAACTTTCGTGTGTTATTAGCGCGGTACAGTTGATCCGTCTCTTCACGGTCTCGATCTTCCTGCTAACGCTTCTTCCGAGTTTTGTCTGTTCCGTGCCCGTTTATATCGTTTGCCCTCGTGCGGTGTTCCACTAACTGCTCACATTCGCCGTCATACCAGTCGTTTCTCCGATCCGGGGGCACCGTGCCAAGTGCAGTGGTTGCGGTGCTACCAATGGCGGATCGAATATCTCTCCAGCCATCTTCAAGAGACGCTGCGCCTAGCTGCTCTTCCGTTGGGAGTGCCACTTCCAGCTGCTGCGCGTATCCTTGGGCTAGTCTACCGTCTTGTAGCCGCCCAATGTTAAGCCGCGGCGTCCGACTTCGACGCGTGTTGTACACCGTCGAGAGTTTTGAGCGCAGGCATACTGCAACGAGGTAGTGGTCGGATTCAATGTTCGCACTGCGGTAAGTGCGTACGTTCGTGATGTCGGAGAAGAATTTACCGTCGATTAGAACGTGGTCGATTTGGTTTTCCGTTTCTTGGTCAGGTTATTTCCATGTGGTCTTGTGGATATTTTTGCGGGGAAAGAAGGTGCTTCGGACTACCATTCCGCGGGAGGCTGCGAAGTTTATGCATCGTTGGCCGTTGTCATTCGATATGGTGTGCAGACTATCCGGTCCGATGACCGGTCTATACATTTCCTCCCTTCTTACCTGTGCGTTCATGTCACCGATGACGATTTTGACGTCCCGCAGGGGCATCCATCGTATGTCTGCTCCAGCTGTGCGTAGAACGCTTCTTTCTCGTCATCGGGTCTCCCTTCGTGTGGGCAGTGCACGTTGATGATGCTATAGTTGAAGAAACGGCGTTTAATCCTCAGCTTGCACATCCTTGCGTTGATTGGCTGCCACCCAATCATGCGTTGGCGCATCTTACCCAGCACTATGAAGCCGGTTCCCAGCTCGTCGGTGGTGCCACAGCTTTGGTAGAAGGTAGCCGCTAGATGCCCGCTTTTCCACACTTTCTGTCCTGTCCAGCAAATCTCCTGCAGCGCCACGACGTCGAAGTTGCGGAGATGTAATTTATCGTAGATCATCTTGACGCAACCTGCGAGACCTAGCGACTTGCAGTTCCATGTTCCAAGCTCCCAATCGTGATCCTTTTTCGTCGCCCAGGTCTTTGCCGATTATATCGAGTCGCATTATCTCTTATATTGTTCGTAATGATTGGTTTTCCAGGCGGCTTATTGGGCCTGCGCAAACCTCCTGTCTCGTCGGAGGGCCGTCGTGTCAGGGCTGTTTATCGTCCCACCTAACACCAGGACTTGGACTTGTGCGCTTTGAGCGGCACACGGTCGCTTTGGTGGAGCCTACTTGCGGATACATGCAGCTTTTTATAGGAATTTAACAGGGCCCACTGTCAAACACCACCACATCTTAGGCAAGCCCCACAACTCGCAGATGGCCTGGGGAGGGATCGTCAAGCCCTTGGACAAAGTCCCTGCTGCCCGTGATGATTAGTTGGCAATTGAAATTCGTAGCTGAAGTTTCGCCGCAGTATCATAACTTCAGTATTATTTTGACGGATAAAAGAAAGCCTTGGATTTATTCACCTAAGTCTATTTGAAGATAATTGGCTGGATTTTTTTTAGATCCTGACATGTGTTTAGGCCACCTTGATGACATTTCTCTAGTCGATTATTTGAATAAGCTTGGTACTCTCTAAAATAAAAGTGTTTGTCATCGATTGTCTATACATCTATAGGTCTTAAACCCTTTGAAAAATGTCCCTTTTTTAATATTTATAATTATATCTTTGCACTTATGAATTGGTAAAATAACATTCTTTTACTATTTCAGAGGAGGTTACCAAAGAAAAATCAAAGTACAAAGCCATCGCTGCCGAGCTGGATCTTACCTTTGCCGATCTGTCTGGATATTAGCAAGCTCAACCGGGAGAAGGTTCAGCGAATCTGAACCAACATTCCGCCATCTCGAAACACCGCCAACAGCTACAGTCCGCTACAAGACTAACAACAATCCAGTGAAACCTCCATAGGACAGTTCTTGCTGCTCTAGCAGCAGAATCGCGATTGACGAAGATAGACCAAACAATCCAACAACAAAGAATAGGAATTCCAAACATTCCAAATATCCATTCGTAGTAATAGACTAATTGTATTTGGAGAGATGCTACATTGACGAACAAATATAGATCTATCGCTTCTTTATCAAGCCGGTTGAAGTTAGTAGTTCAAACAAGTATAAGGTCGATTCGTTTTTCAGCTTTTCCGATTCTTGGTAAACTTGAACTCGAAGTCAAACAGTCTTGTAAAGGTTGATTTTGACAGATGAACAAATATGCAATGCCTTACCGCCTTTGATTGTTTATCAAGAATGCTTCTGATTCTACACTTTATTGTAATTTTGCTTATAAAATCACGTGTTCAGCCGATTTTTTTAATCAATTTCCAATAATCTAGAAATGAAATCAGTGTGAAGCTTAGAAAGCAAAACAAAAGATGTAGGGGGAATGACGGCTTTGGCAGGTTTTGTTCTATTATTGTCAGGGGGGTTTTTTATGACTGATTATGCTCAAATTTGGCCTAAACATTATTTGCATATCAAAGAATATTGTGGCCGAATTTAATAAAATTCGGTCGACAAAAACCCCCCTGCCAATAATAGAACAAAACCTGCCAAAGCCGTCTGTTCCCCTACCGAAAACCCAGCGTCGAAGAGATGAGAACAATTTTTATTATCGTGAAGCTTTTTTTGTGATTTTATCGAAAAACCTTACGAATGTATTGTAACTTGAGTGGAATAAAATTTTCCCGACAGAGAGAAAAAAGTATAGGATTTCTGTTAAGTACATTCCATTTATGAAGTAACGAACAAATAATAAATCAAAACCTGAGTCATTGTGTTTTAATCATTTATTTTCATCGCTACCTCTCATATCACAGGGAATCGACTTTCGGCGTCCAGGATCATGGGGATGTAGTTTTGCACTTCGGTGAAGGCGACGTATTTGGTGTTGTCGCAGCTTCCGCTAGCGGAACGAGGAGCCGAGCTCACGACTCCGTACAGGAAGTAGACGGTTTCCTCGGATATTTCCTTGGACAGTGCAAAACCTCCGCCGCTGTCGCCCTGACAGACGCTAGTCCCTGTAATATTCGAAAGAAAATTTAAGCACTTTTTATTTTATGAGTTGAAGTGAGATCTAATGATACAATCGAATGATAATAATCGAAAAATTGCATATTTTTGCATGACGTGATTAATGTATCTTTCCTTGAAGCAAATTCCTTACGCTTTATGAGAACATTGATGTATTTTCGGTAATAATTATTAGTAAATGAAGTCACATACCTGTTTTGGGTTCACCCGCGCAGAACTTATCTCCAGTTAAAAATGGCCGATACGATACCGGCGAAAAATCTCGACATGTATAGTAGTCCACCGTAGGAATGTCCACCACTTTCAAGTTGGGGCTCAGCTCTCCCCCGGAAGTAGTCAACCCCCAACCAGCCACTCGACCCAAACTATTGGGCTTAATTTTCTTCTCGCTTTCAGTCCGTAGATTCCTCTCCAAACAAATCGGTCTCACGTACGATTTGAACACAATAAAATCGCTCAGCACTATTATGGCAATATCCAGATTGTAGTACCCGGAAAAGTCCTGATACTGTGGCTGTGTGATAAGTTCCCTCACCCGCAGCACTTGCGCCGGGAGTGATTCAATTGCCTTCAACTCTCGGCGGTACTTCCCTGCAGTTACAATGAACGATCGTAGATCATAGAACGACGTCACATCCCAAAAACAGTGCGCTGCGGAAACCACCAATCGTTCGGTTAGAATCGTGCCACCACATATGTAGTACCAATCGTCCGACATAAGGTCGTCAATGGTGTCGTTCTCCAAGTTGCGATAAATTCCCGTATGCCAAGGAACCTCCGTTATGGAAGCGTTCCGTCCTCCTATAATATACGCTTCGGCATCCGGCGTTGGAGTTCCGCAGGTGGGTTCACAACGGAACACCGAACTGTCCCAGATGCCGTCTACACAATTGATAGTTTCGTTGACCGAACCCAACGGTTTCTGATACCCGACTTTGCAATCGATCCTAACTTTAGTGGTGGGCGGTAGCGGCCGTTTGCAGGTGATTTGCTTTCGTTGATATTCGCAAATTGGCTGAACGGTTATTCCGTTGATTGGAACTTCCGAACAGTAACCTGCAGTAAATCAAAACATTAATTTTGTTATGTACGTAGTTTGTTACAATACACAGATTTAATGAACTCACGTTCACAAATTGGAAAGGGATCCAACCATTCTCCATCCAGACAAATATTGCTTGGTCCTCCCTTTATGGTATATTTTTCATCGCATACAACAAAAACGGAATTGAAGTTCTCGATGTACTCGCCAGTCCCAATTAGAACATCCTGAGCCGATTCATCTAGTACTATTCGTCCATTAAGGGGCTGCATCGGCACCACACACGATCCAACGGGTCCCTGGATCACTGACGAAGGAGTAGTCGTTGTGGTAGTGCTGGTCGTGGAACTTACCGCCTTTGGCGTTGTCGATGGGAATGGTTTTCCGCACAGTATTTCATCTTCATCGGAACCATCTCGGCAGTCCAGGATTCCATCACACTTTGCATAACCTCCGATGCACGCCCCATAGCTGCAGCGGAACGAAAACGACGGGCAAAATACGAGACTGCACAGTTTCTGCTGTTCATCCGATTCGTCATCGCAGTCGGGCCGGCCGTCGCAAACCCCGTCATTCGGAATACATTGGCCAGATTGACACTGGAACTCGATGTTTCTGAAATAATTGACATTTGGGTATCACTCTTCCACTTTACAAATCTCCAGAATACTCACGAGCAATTGCCAGCCGCGAACAATTCGTCACTGTATCCTGGGCAGTGTAGATGTTCATCCGAATTGTCGGCGCATTCCTTTATTCCGTTGCACATTGCATTCCCGTCGACACAGCCTCCATACTGGCAACGGAATGCATAGCTGGGGCACCGGATGAAGGCACACGCCTTGGATGTCTCGTCCGATTTGTCTTTACAGTCGATAACTCCATCGCACAGTTGGTGTGACTCGATGCACTGGCCGCTGTCGCACTTCCATTCGTAGTAGTTGCACACTTTTCGACGATCCCGAAAAAATGCTGCAATAGATTGAGAATGAATAGATTATTGACGACAGATTTAGAAACAGAAGCTTGCACTGGATTCCTATTTTTCGCCATCAATTGTTGTACTTGTAAGTTATCGAATGTTATCGGTCATTTGGTAATCTGGGTAGGATTATTAAGTAGTTTGACGATAACTCATTCAAGAAGCTGAATTTCAAAGCACGCAGGTTTTTCTACAACTCTGCTCAACAGTTCGTTGTTTGAATTCCACTGATAGTAAAGTTATAGCGCTAGTTGCAGTAACTTATCCTAAATGATTGAAGTTTTGTCATCATTTGGTATAAGTTACTGCAACTAGCGATTGTCGCGCATCAGCCTAACCACTATTGACCGGCCTTTTCGAGTACTGCTGTGGTATTCGCCGACAAAGGTGAGCACCTTGTATGCGGTAATGTGATATGATATGATAGCACTATCGAGCCTGTGACTTTTCTGTGCATAGGAGATGTGAGTCCATCCAGTCAGCTCGAAGATATTTCTGCTACCTTTCAGATCATTAAAATTACCTGGTGGATTTTTCGATTTATTCGGTGGGTGGCGCTAGTAGACATGAAATAACCAGATGGATTGAATATATCGGAATCTCTGAGATATAGGAAGTTGTTACCTACTACAAAGTTGTTCGGTAAGTCAAGACCATTATATTGAGAATAAGTTTGGAAAAAAAAGCTCCAAACGGGGCTCGAAAGTTGCGGCCTGAAGCCATTGGCCTTGCACAAGATCGCTCGTCACGTCAAGACGAGCAGATATTGCGACCAGCTTTACCTGGTCCACCTGGAGCACGTCTTCACCACGTGGAAGAACCTGAAGCTGGTCGGCGTTATAAATTACACCATTGTTGACTGGGAGTTTTTTTTTTTAAACTAATTTTATTTGCTACTTATCTAATCCAGTATTTTGCGCTCGATAATGGCGGCTTCGTGAGTTCCGACGAGTTCCTTTATGATATTCAAGAGGTAGAAAATATTTACATGTTTAGATCAATGTAGGCTTTGATTCATTGAAAAATATTGCCACTCATCGGAATTGTTAAAAACATACAGAACGTCAAATATTTTACTCTAGGATCCTTAAAGATTTCTCGCTTAACTTTTCAAAAGGACCTAAGTAACATTTTTTTCATGAATTAATTTGAGTAGTGCAATCAAAAGCTTTCATATTGGTCTGTTGATTGCGCTACTCAAATTAATTCATGAAAAAAATGTTACTAAGGACCTTTTGAAAAGTTAAGCGAGATTTTACTCAAGAATTTCATTGTTTAGGTTTCACAGTTCTAAAATTAATATTTCATTATCTAAGAATGTAAACCCCATAATAGATTGACAATAAACCATTAAAAGTAAATAAGTGTGCATCTCAAACTCAAATTCGCAATTCCAACCATCATAGTTTCTGATCTGACTTTGAACTGATGTCAATTTTATTTGAAACTGTTGCAAATTGATAGTGATATTATGCACTTCATGTTAATGACCAGCGCCAGGACTACTCATTGAGGTTGGGAACCAAATCCTATTCCCCCTAGGCGCTTATTCTGGTAAATTAAGGAACTGCGACTACTAAATGACTGCTAGCATGCTCATCTTCATAAGACCCTCAAAAAATTATCAGCATTTCTATTAACATTCACCACAAGCTCAGCTAAGAATTATTTTATTATGTACTATGTTGCCGTCACAAGCAGGATGGTTTCGACTACTCGTATTTTTACCATGTAGGTATTTCAGATTCCCAATTTAGAGAGATTCGTTCAATTGAGGTGGTGTAATAAGTTACACAAACAAGTTAAAATGAACTATCCTGTTTGGAAACCTTTTTATTTTCGCGTTATGGATAACTGTTTTAAATGCGCGGTTCAACTCGAAAACGTAGAATGTAAAAAGATTCCTTCTAGATTGAATATTGAGGGTAATGTTTCTGATGATTCTTTCCATCTTAAGCAATTCTTGAAATCCATTGATGAGATCGCATGTTACCTAAAATAAATTAAAATATGAATTTGAATTAGAGGAATTTTGATTTGAAAATATTTCAAGCCTTGCGTTGCGAGCTCTTTGACATCTGTTTATTTACGAATAGTTTTCATGCAATTCAAGGCTATCCTGATGAGTGCCAATGTTTTCTACCTATTGAATGTCAAACTGGGAGGAACTCACGCCACCATTACTGCGCGCAAAATACTGGATACATGCATTCATCTCTTAGACTAGGTGTTCCGTGTTTTCTTAACACTATCATCCTTATTTGCTATGTTACTTTTTAGTTATTATTAATACATTTCAATTGCCTCTGGCAGTTAGGATATTTCCTCTGGTTGAATTGAATCATGTAGGAATTCCAATGTTTTCTACTTAAAATAAACTTAACCTAATTTATACTAAGGGTACAAGGAGCTAACCTTGGCAATAGAAGATTGCAACGATTTTTGTCTAAAATTGGAAATTATATTGTTGGACATTTGTTGCAATGTCTCAATATTAGAAATTCTATGAAGTTCATTGGTACTACTGTAAATTCGCAGACAAGCTCCTGATGTTGAACTAGCCTGACAGTACGTGAGGACCTTAAATCTAGCCTTTGATCCGACCAAATTATTCCTCGGTCTGAAACTGCCCCAAACTCGATTTTGTTCAGTGAATTTATAAATTATTTGTTCATCTTCTTCTTCTTCTTCTTCTTATTGGCATTACATCCCCACACTGGGACAGAGCCGCCTCGCAGCTTAGTGTTCATTAAGCACTTCCACAGTTATTAACTGCGAGGTTTCTAAGCCAGGTTACCATTTTTGCATTCGTATATCATGGGGCTAACACGATGATTCTTTTATGCCCAGGGAAGTCGAGACAATTTCCAATCCGAAAATTGCCTAGACCGACACCGGGAATCGAACTCAGCCACCCTCAGCATGGTCTTGTTTTGTAGCCGCGCGTCTTACCGCACGGCTAAGGAGGGCCCCTAAATTATTTGTTCATGCCGTTGGTTTTTTTTACGGTGGATGATTTCGATATTCAGATTATTCAGAAAGGCTTTGAATAATTCTTAATGTTTCGAAAAGAATCAAATGATTGAAAAAAAAATGTGGTAAAACAGATTTAAAAACAAAATTGAATTACCTACTTCGGAAAATTCAAAAAGAATAATTGAAAATGAACTTAATCTCAAAATTAGAATGTCTGTACCTGCGATTTATTTTATTGACGTTGAGGCGTGACATGATTGTCAGGAAATACTTGCCTTCCAAGTTACTAATTCCGTTCAATCCGCTGATGAAACTGTATAAAGAAATCTCCCGGAAAAGCACCTGTTGGCCATAACTGTTAAAAACCTTAAGTAAAGTCGATCATTAGAAAATGCAAAACGGCATAGATAGCATTATTTTTTAAAGCAACACTAATAACATATGTATAATCTGACACTTTTTTTGTTGGGTTTCGTACACTTTCTTTATTGAGAGATGAGCCAGCCGAAGGCTACAAATCTCTCTAATAAAGATACAAAAAAGCACTTTCTATGTATTCGATTTAAGTTTTCTTAAGAAAATTATTTTGAGCTTTTTAGTGGGATGTCTTCACTTGTCATAAGACGAGTTTGTACAATCCCCTTGAATTCCACCACTTAATTGTATCTTGACAGATACGTATTTCGACCTCAACAGTAAGGCCGTCTTCAGTGTCTCGTACTTGATTCGACTTAGTCGACGTAAGTCTACAAGTACAAACTCGTCTTATGACAAGTTAAGATTTCTGCCAAAATTATTAAATATGATTGAATAATATTTTGAAGCTCTTTAGAAGAACCTTTAAAAAAAGGGACAAATTGAGGATCCTGTTTAATACGGGACGTATGGTGGTCAGCCTATTGAAACCGGAGGTGAGCGCCCACATCCTGGACTTTCGTACAAGATCGTGAGCCGGGATTCCCCCACTTGGCTGAGTCGGTCCGGCGTCCATTCGACAGTCGACTTGTACATCACCAACTTGAACGACCACATCTCGCAGTTGGTCGTCTATTCAGTGGAGGCGGAAGTGGACTCTGTGGTTAATCAACATCAGCTGTCCCGGCGAAACTATCATTGAGTCGACTGGAGCCGGTTCCAAACGTGTGTGGACGCCAACGTCGACTACGAGGCGCGGCCGGAAACGCCTGAAGCAATTGATCGGCAGTTATGGAACGCAGGGAGGAGGCGATCTCGGAGGCTCGAGAACAACATGGTAAGGCAGGTAAGCAACACCCTAACCATTGGTACACTCCCCAAAGATTTGATTTAATTGCGGAACGTCACTCGCAGGTAGTTTCAGAGTACTGGACTGCCTGAGATTAAGGCACGCTGCAATCGAATTACAACAATTATCAAGACCAGAATGGTGGACCTCAAAAATAACGATTTCTCGAATAAGATCCGCATTCTCCCATACTATGCTAAGCCGTTCTGGAAAATGACCAAAATACTAAAATCTAAGCCTCGGCCCATTCCACCTTCAATCCCAGAAGACAGTAATGACTCTAAGGGGCAAGCCAGAGTGAACGCGACGAGCGATGCGACGCGACAGTGTAATTTGACAGCCTGTTGATAATGATTGTTATTCTTTTACGTGAGTCGCGTCGCGTCGCATCGCTCGTCGCGTTTACTCTGGCTTGCCCCTAAGGATCGCTTTATAACTCCTGCAGAGAAGGTCGCTGAAGTAGGTCGTCATTTCGTCAGCTCACATAATCTTGGGCAGAACATTATCAGTCCACACGAAGCAGCCATTAACAAATATGCACACAGCATCTAATTCTTAACCACTTCTAGGAGGAGTTGGAGATCACAGCTGGCGAAATGACGGCCTATATCAAATCATCGAAAAACATGAAGCTCAAACACATGAGAGCTCCATTCTTTGAGCACCTTTCGCTGATCTTTAATCAGTGTCTCCGGCTCAGCTACTTTCCATCGTCCAGGAAGTCATCCCCATCCGCAAGCCTGGGAAGGATCCTTCCTCCCCAAGAGGTATCGTAACATCAGCCTTCTCTCAGGGTTATGCAAGCTATTCACCAACGGTTACTTGAGTCTGTCGAAAACCTCAACATCTTGCTCGAGGAACAGTTTGGTTTTGGTCGGTCAACCGTACACCAACTAACTCGAGTTGCTAACGTCCTCAGACGGAACAAGTTTGTCTCAAAAACATCCGCCATGGCCTTACTCGTTTTTGAGAAGGCATTCGACAATGTATGGGATGATGGCTTGGTGTACAAACTACACGGATACAAATTTCATCCATTTGCTTCAAAAATATACATTTTATTTCCAAAATGGTAATATGTTTGAATCAAACATATTTATTTTAAAACCAAAATTAAATCTCTGTTTGATTTATACATACACTAGTTGGCAGCCCCTCGCTCGCTCATGCAAAAGTAAACAAAAACTCGAGTTCGGATCGGATCCGATCGGAAGTCAACAGAGGAGCAGGAGCAAGAGTGGCATCATATGTTTTCTTGCTTCTAAATTGATGATAAGGATGTTTTTCAGGTACAGAAAGGTAAGTAAATGAAATATGAATGTTTGGAATTGTGAAATCTCTTAGTCAAATGCTACCAGAATATGAAAATTGGTAGAATTGCTAAGAAAATATTATGAGTGGTCGAACCAAAACAATAATATCCATGTTTGCTTCAAACATATAGCTGGTTAAAACAACTTGAAACGCACATTTGATTAAAAAAAAAAGTTTTCGTTCGCTTCAAATGCAACAATATGTTTGATCCAAACATATTTATGTTTGATGCCAAAACAAACTGAATTTATGTTTGGATTTAGGGTATCTGTTCCTATATCAATAATAATAAGCCAATGCGCATATGAAATGCATTTATTTCTCACCCAATAATCAAGTAACATGAGAATAATTATGCTCGGCTTACGTCATTTTTAATTGATAACAATTTGGTAACTTCAAAAATGAAATTGTTATCACATTATAGAAGAATTTATCTAAAAACATCATCACTGCCATGCACCTATTTCAATAACATTCAAAAACAGTTAATCCTATGCCTGTACCTATATCAATAATACTGTTTCCAACATAAAATACGCACACTATTACTTGTGTGTATACGTAACGATATGATTGCAGTGATGCCGAATTCTTCAATGTTTTGTATTTAAGTTGAAATATAATTACAAAATTGCAGTTTTTGTTGTAGTTTTCCAACTTATCAATTTAATTTTATGTTTGTCATAGCTTATCTCTTCGATATACCTTGTTTTACAAACATAAGAGTTGAATTTTACAATGAAAGTTCATTCAAGCATTTTTGAAATAAAAATCTAGTTCGGCAACCCTTGCAGATGCTGCAGGCCATGTAAATAGTTTGGAATACGGACAACAATAATTTAGACGTTGTTCGAAATAAACCTATATCAAACTATAGGAAATCGCGTTAGTTTTTCAAATATGATTATATTTAAAGTGAAAATGTGATGTGCTCTATGTGTTGTGAAGTGTATTTTGAAAGGATACATTTGTTTTAGCTTGAAATTGAGTGGAAAACAACGGCCTGAAATGAGATGAATCTGCTAGTAGCAATCGAGCAGTGCATCAAATCAACAGTTCAGAGGTGGGAAAATGAAAATAAATGTGTTTTATAATTTTGTTTTTAATAATTTGAGTCTTGTGAACTTAAACATTACGCAAACGGAATTTTAAATAATATTCCAAACATTGGAGAAGGTGGTCTATTCATTATTGTGTACATACGATGTGAGAAATTGTAATCAAATTGATTTTTTATTTGGTTTATCGACGGTTGAGATTAATATACGGGCTGTTATTAATATGGGAACAGATACCCTACCTAGAATATGTTTGTTTTTAACGTAGTTTTTTCTGCGTGTACAAAGAGACAATCTTCCCAGCTACCTGGTGAAAATCACCAACAATTACCAATTACCGGCAAGGACATTTCGGGTCTCAATCAGCGGAGCGAGTTCCAATGCGCATGACATCGTCGCAGGCACCCTCAAAAGTGCCCTCGGGCCCCTGCTTTTCAATATGTTCACCTCCCACATGCCAGATCCTCCAGAAGGCGGGATTCTGTCTCTGTTCGCAGATGAAACCTCCATCGTCTGTAACAATAGAGTGATCAAAGCGCAAGTGGCAAAACTCCAAGGAGGCCTGGATGCCCTGACAGCACCTATCACCAGCTGGAAGATTTGTATCAACGCGGCGAAGACCCAGGTCATCATTTTCCCCCACTTCAAATCCCCTAAGCATGTTCGGCTTGGGGACTGTAAAATCATCCTCATTGGCACAACTGTGGAATGGGCCAGTGAGGCTGACTACCTTGGACTGACCCTCGACAGCAAGCTTATTTTCCAGCAACAGGTTGACAAGACGGTGACGAAGTGTAACGTCTTGTTGACACTACTGTAAACTTTGATTAACCGTCAGTCCTCATTATCCCTGAATAATATGCTTGCTGTTTACAAGCAAATCATCCTCACCGTGATCGAATACCTACGACATGCCGGTCGGGGAGAGCTGCGCCAAAACCCATCATCTAAAACTACAACGGGTTTAAAACAAATTCCTGCGAATGATAATAAACACCCCACCCAGGACACGAACTTATAAGGTTCACCGTCTGGCCGGGATCAAAACAGTACCTGAGCGCTTTGGTGAGTGTAAAAAGAAGTTTAGGGTTCGTTGCTTGCACTCAGAACCAGCATTAATTAGGACCCTTGTACCCAATTAGGTTATCATTTTTTTTTGTATTTACTGTAGTGCAAATAGTAGTTAGGTTATCAAATTTTCTTCAAATTCACAACACGGGTAGATGATAAAAGTTCATTAACAGTAAAACATAATATTGATAACAAAACATGATATGAGCTTGTTTGAAATAAGAGTAAACATAACAAGCGATAATAACAAAATTTTGCACCAAAATGTCAAATACCAAAAACAATTTTTTTTGTTAATAGCAAAACCTCCTATTTTTCTGACATTCGGTGCATTTTTTTTTTGTTTTTTCGTCACGGCTTCTATCCGAGAAATGGTCCTTTACTACTCAACCTTCTTCTCGCTTCTCAGTTAAATACTGAAAAAGACGTTTGCGACTATCAAAGGATTCCGAAAAAACGCGACTATCACCCTACCTGGCAATCCAAAATGAAACCTCGATCCCCAAAAGATTACTCCAAATTTCATTCTGAAAATTAGAAAACTCGGCAACAGATACCACAATTGGCGGAATCCTTTGCTTCTTTGTATGAATTGAATCACCTGGGCTAGAGGTAGATCCAATTTGCTTAATCATGAATCAAATCGTACTGATTGCTCATTCAATAGAAGAATTATTTTCAACGTTAGAGTTAGAAGGAATATCTGAAGTCCCCTGAAGTCTGAAGTTTGAACGCTTTGGCAGGACGGTCTTGAAACCTTGTTTCTTAGAAGGAAGTGGTGAATTCTAAGACTTCCCCTTCCTTTTGTTTTTGTTAGGGCTCATTGCTGAGCCGTGAGACGTGACCTACTACCTTTTTTCCAGAACGGTGACCCTGCAGTATTACCACCGCTTGTCGGAATTTTACTTCCGCAAACGGGTCCAGCGTAAAACGAAGGCACGGGTCCAAGCAAAGATCGTAACGGGATCAATGGGTATAAATAGCGCTGAAAAGCACTGTTGAAATTGAAATAGCTTCGGGTAGTATTAAGAACTTTCTTCACGGACAGAAAATTATTAACATTGAACCAAAAAATAGGATTGTTATTTTTAAGTCATCACGTTTTATTGAAAATACGACAAAATTTATTGTTTCCACAAGATTGGTTAAGATAAAATCAATGAGGAATTATTTTTATTTCAACAATCTTAGAAAATGAGCTTTTTTGGAAAAGCTTGAATGTTTTAAGATCATACATTTGAAAATAGCCTCAGTATGTTTGTCTCGCATTAGTTAAATGAAACAAGTTTACGTAAACAAACAGTACTGGATAATGTCATAAGACGAGTTTAGTACAATTCCGTTTAATTGCACCGCATTGTATTCCTTCGTAGATACGCATTTAGCTTAGAACTGTTTTTAATTAGGACGGGCTTTAGCGGTCCGCTTAGTCAATTATCAAACTTCTACCACTCCCAACTGAAATAGTGCCACCTTAGATCACTTTTCTTGGTAAAATACGGTACGAAAATACGAAAAAGAGTTTATATATGGTCGGGGTTCTGCCAAATCGCACTAAGCGCCAGCAAAAAATTCCCATTCTTCTGGCCAAGATTTCGTTTAATAGATTCAATTGATCACAAATCGAATCGAATATTTCTCAATGCCATAACTGAGGATATTCTCCAACAAGTATATATATGAATCGCTATGAAATGATTTCCGTTTTTCTTTTACGAACAAAATTTCACAAGTAATTTAAAAAGCCGCCTAGTGTGGTTTGGTAGAAGCCCGACCATATGTTGGCCCATCACAGGGATTCCGATATCGGATCGAGATCTCAAACAAAACATATTAAGTATGGTATAGCTTTACAGCCACGCACCTTACCGTTTGCTTGTCTTGAAAATACAAAAATATCATATAATGAAACATGCTTGTTTTTAAAAACAAATTAGTCATTTTCCAATGTTCGGCATGATTTCATAATATATGTTTGTAAACAAAACTGTGAAAATGGTGAACCCGAATCATCAGATATAAATCAAAATATCTGTGTATGCGGAACACTAATTTCCGGAAGTAGGAGTCAACAGAAGCAGCGATTGTGATCCATCAATAATTAAGGTACGTTTTGTATATTACCGTAATTGTCGCACACATAATTTAAATATGCTTATCTGTGGTTTCAGGACTAGGGAACAGCCATGTAAAAAAATACACGAAACATACACGTTACATTCTACGTTGGCTGATATATTTAAAATTAGGTAAGTGAGATATCGCAAACATTTATAAATTTTCTTACAATATGGTTTTTTTTCAGTTCCGCTGCTACTACCATCGAACATTAAATTTATAATTATTTATATGCATTATATGTTAAGAACATCCCTAAAACTACGATATTACCCAATAATAAAGAAAAAAAAAAAACAAACCAAATTTATGAAATTTATTGTTTTTTATTAAAATATTATCAAAAAGACAATCCATTCAATTTAAAAATATTGATGTTTGAATTAAAAATAAAACTCTTTTTAAAACAACAATATTCTTGTTAATGGTCAAAGCTTTCAAGAAAGCTTTGTCAAACCCAAACTTTCAAAGCTTACATAAAAACAACAATATTGGATTGTTGAAACAACAAGAATTCTTGTTACCGCCAAAACAATGTGAAATTCTTGTTAAATTTATGTATAATATTATTGTTTTTATGATAGTTTTTTCTGCGTGTTCAGCAAAGATAACAGACAACCGCACAGTATAAGAGCACAATGCGGTCTGAGATTGAAGTCTTGCTAATATTTGCTATAAACTACAGTAGAATGCTCAGAAAAATAACATTTTCACATGAAACAACGCTTTTACATGAAACAAGCTATCGACCATCCTTTGTGACCAAAAGATGCGATATCCAAAAAATGTGAAGCGATGGTAATATTGTTTTTTTGTTAATAATTTGGATTGAAAAAGTAGAAGCTAAAAACTGTTTTTTTTTCTGGACCACCGTATCTAAATTTAGTTATTTTGTTATAAAACATTACCTATATGAGAAAAACGCAAGCAAGAAAGCTTAGAATGAAATTCTCTACAACTTTATAGAACAGTCCTAACGGCAACGTTCACCGAAAATAGACCTTTTATTGTAGATAATTTCTTCTGAAGACGTCAAAACTCTAGCGCTAGTGGTTTTCGAGCTATCGAATTTGGTCGTGAAATTCGACGAATCCGACCATTGTGGATTGGACGCATTTTCTGGTCATTGCTTCTCAACTGAGCAACCGTAATATAACAGGCCTGCTACGGTTTCAAAGCACGGAGGGCCTGTTATTGTAGGGTACGATCATATCGACCTAGAATCTATCTATAAGACCAATTTTCAAGCAATATTTAAAAATTAAAATATATTTCCAGTATCTTCATGTATAAAAACTATTGTTTATGTCAAGACAGAATAACAAGATTATACCGAGAAGTACAGTGAACAATCCTCTACTCGATATTGAGTTGGAGAGGTATTTTCTTTTTCAAATAAATATGAAGAAACCATTTAGATTTACCAAGATTTCCATCGTGTTTGAGGACATATCGAGTAACATCAAACCAGGTAAAAGAGAGCTCTATAAACTGATCGACATGAGCTACTAATCTTAATGTGTAAATCACACACGCAAGATGATGTAGGCTTTGGTCCCTAACGGGGATTCCCCATTTAGTGCGTAATTCATCTGGGCATTGCTCTGTTCATCTTCTTACGAAATTAAACCATTCTAAACTGAATTAAGCCACTATTTTCAAACGTTTTTGTTTCTGCTTGTGATAACACTATCACACTTTTTGCTTGAACCAGAATATTTTTTGTACATGTTCATTTAATTCATCACCATTTACTGCGAAACATCACACATTCACGTTGAAAAATTTCCCAATCCGAATTAAAAACGCAATACTCACAACTGAGTTGTTGTGCCGAAGGTGCAATTAGCGTGGCCAAGATCCAGATCAGTGCGATGCATTTCCACGCAGGTCGACAATTAGGGCTCCACATTGAACGGTCGTTGTTTGCGTCGATGCGCTTTGTAGCTCGAAAAAGCCTTCCGATTCAACCGCACCAGATCACAGCACTGAAGACAATCGTCATCGTAATTCGTTTCGGCTTGTGGTACTCGAAGAAGTCAGTCCGATTTCGATCCGGGATGTCCCGAAAGAAGATGAGGAAGAACCTGTTTTAACGATAGGATGCACGGCAATCGTTTCGTTCTTGCTTCGATTTGCTGCTCGAGGCTCGAGTGCGTGCGAACTTTGTGAACTTGAACGCTGAACTGATTAGAATAGGGAGGTAGGTACCCACCTAGCGGAGTGAGTTCCAGTTGATCGAAGAGACGTAACCATGCTTATGACGTCACCACTTGTTGGTGTGAATGCGCTTTGTGGGTAAGGGATAATGAGACTCGGATGATGAACAATGCCGATGAGAATAAATTATGCATTTTTGTTGATGTGCTTTGAGGTAGCTGGACTTAATTGAGAACTAGATTGGTTTAATTTAATGTCAATGTTTTCTGGGTTCTAGGTGTTCTTGGTGAACCATTTCAAAGAATTCCTAGAGGTTTTTCCATAAACAATACTAAACAATATCTAGCGGATGGAATACAAGGATAAATTACGTTATATTTGAAACTGTCTGACATTTCTTAAACTGATTAATCGCTTAATCTCTGCATTATAGCTCATTCTGCAAACGCAAAATTGTTAATGAACCAATTACGCCAAAATTGCTGGTGCTCCAAAATTACCAGAACTCTGGCGCCGTCAGTGGACAGCGCCCATATTCTCGTCCATGACCTTCACTGTCCATGATCACATACATAATTGCATTTTAGTTGATTTAATAAAAAGTCTGTGGATTGTTCAGAGAATTAATTAACAGACATTTCACAAAATAACAACAAAAATGTTGACTTGATATGTTGTACATTACTCGGAATACATAGATACCGTTTTGACTCAAATTCCGAATATGACTCATATTCCGAACACTCGCATTTAAACGGTATTTTAAATCATATTCGCGTAGTTTTCTCCATAGGATCTTGAATTCTTTTGCAATCTTGGTCCTCCGTATGAATATCCGTGGTAATTCTTTGTTTTAGGGTGCTAAAACGCCAATGTTCAGGATTTGAGACAAAACGGTATTAACTACGATCCAAAAATGAAATAACTTGTTTTAAATAGAGCAAGTAATCATCGCTGGTGACTATAATAGGTGAGTAACAGATATTCTTCCTTCTCATATGAAAGAGACACAGGCAAAGCATGCAAATAGGCGGACATTTAATTTATTTCATTTTGTTTAAATTTAATTTTATTTATTCACCGGATTCCAGAATTCGTTCGTCTTTAATTAGCAGCGAACGCGATTCTTTTAACTATTCTATTCCTTCACAGTTCGAGTGCGAGTGTCGTTGGGTGCAGCAATTTGTTGTGGCATTCTCCACAGCTGGTGCACCGGAATGGTTTGTCACAATTGTTCGAAGAGTGGCGGGCACTGAAGCAGTTGGCACAAATTTTCACCCGCTTGATCAACTTCCAGCGGTCCGATAAGTTCATATACTGGAATTCAGGGCAGAAGAGTAGAATGTGCCGCTTCCGGCATGCGTAGCACGTTGCAGTGCGCGATGGATTGATCCGCCGGGACTCGATCTCTTCCGCGTTCCTTATCCAGTCTAGCAAACTTTTGCGAATATTACTCCAGGTCATCAACACTTTTTTATTCTCTAACTGATCAAGAATACTGCGGCAAAGTTTATTTTGCACCACTCTCCCTATCAATAAATTGCAGACCGGGTCCATCGACCCAAGTTTTGATTCTATTGCCTCAACTGCTCTATCGACATTCGCTAGCACATTTTGCATTTCTTCGGTGGTGCAAAAATAATCAGAGAAGTTCTTCATGTTGAATATGTCTTGAATATGCTGTTCGACACCTCTTATGGACTCTTCTTCAGCGGATTTTTCCACTTGCATCACCAGGACCTTCCATTTCTGCAGCCGTTGCTCCGCATGACGCAGGTGCATCTCGATTCGTTTACCTAAACGACGATGCGTTTTAGTTTCTTCATCAATATCCTCTGCATGAACCATTTCCAATAAACGGATGGCCTTCGCTCTGAGCTGAGGGATTTTTTCCAAAAACTCATTGAATGTTGCCGAAGTTAAATTGTCTTTGATTGTGTCCTTGATGGTGCTTAATAGCTTGCGGCAATCCTGTTCCAATGAGCGTAAACAGCGGCCGCAGGCAAACACGGTGAATTCTTCTTCGATCGACATTTTTCGGCAACTAATCTTCACTTAGAAGCAGAATGATGTTTACTGTTTCAGAAAATATTGTCACCAATGTGAAGAAACAAACAAAAAACAATTATAAAAGTGTGTGTAGGGGAGTATGGTGAAAAGCGCTGATGGAACAAAATAGACAAAAATTTAAATTTTTATGCTGCACCAGATTATATTTTGATAAATCGGTAGTTTGTACTGTAGAAAAATCGGTAGGCCGGAATAAAGTATCAAATCCTATGAAATTATATTGCAGTTTGCGTTGAGTTCGCCAAATACACGAAGTTGCAGCAAACATGCAAAAGATCTTGCATACAGTGTTGATGGGTATTTTATCTTTCAAGAAAATCATGTTATAATCGAAGTCGTAATGATTTGTCATTCTATTTAAGCGAAATATAATGATCTCTTACTCCACATTTAGGCTATTGTGATAGAAAGTTATTTTATTACTGGAAAGTATGATATAACTAATAAATAAAGTGCCTATCTTCCTCTGAAAAGTAAGTAAAATATGTTGGCAACACTGCTCCGTGTTATTCATTGAATTCACGTTAGTTTTAGTTTGATGTGTATCAAACTAAAACTAACGTGAATTCAATGAATAACACGCCTAAAACAGACGAACCAGCATGAATTTTGACAGATTGTTCCTGTGCAAGTTGCTTGCAGGTTGTCTGCAATGCTAATTTTATTTGCAAATCACAATATATTTAAGACAGTTACCACAGAAAAACAGACGTAACAGCTCGAACATTTTTCTGAAAAATCCATCGCTCAACCACAGACAAACAGACGTAACACTAGAGAAATTTCCATCGACCATGACTTCAACGATCAATTTGAATTTGATCGATTGCGCGTTTCACAACTAGAGGCGCTAGCGTCGTAATCCTTCGAGTTTGACATTTCACTCCAGCGCCTTCTGGTGACAATGTCATACGAAACATTGTTTCGTGCAACATGCTCGCGTGGTGGTGGTAGAGGAGTAGGACGATGGATTTTTTGAAAAATGTTACGTCTGTTTGTCTGTGGCTCAACTATTCTACCACCATCTTTCGTTTCGTATAACATCGTCGCCAGAAGGCGCTGGAGGAGGATTACGACACTAGCGCCTCTAGTTGTGAAATGCGCAATCAATCAAATTCAAATTGAACGTTGAAGTCATGGTCGATAGTATAGATAGTAGAATCTATAGATGAGCGAAAGCACGGCTGAGTCGATTTTTTTGCCCGTGCACACGCGCATATGACGTCACAGCCTTTAACGTTTCCATTGAAATCGTGACGTCATGCTCGTTTGGAGACACGTTTGACAGTTCGTTTGGAGACAGAGGATTTATCTTCGCTCATCTATATATTCCACTATCTGTAGTCGATAGTAATTTCTCTAGTGTTATGTCTGTTCTGTGGTTAAGCTTTGTTCGTTAGAAAATTAGCGCAAATTCCATTTTGTTCCATATAGCTATCAATCTGTCAAAACTCAAATGGCTCAGCTTCGGGGTAAAATTTTAACCACGATAGGAAAATAACCATCGAACTGTCAAATTTAAACTAAAGGTTAAACGAATCAGTGAAATGGTTCGCAGCTGTTGCTTCCGAAAAGAAATTCTAATTTATGAAAGTTAGGAAGGATTATTATTATTTATTATTATTATTATTTATTCAGACTAAGGCCGATGTGGCCTGTGCGGTATATAAGAGTCTTATTCATTCGGAGGGACATCGTCAAGCTGACGCGGAGGCAAGGCCAGTATATCATTGCCGGCGACTTGAATGCCAAACATCAAGCCTGGGGCAACAGTCGCGGCAATCGAAACGGCACCATCTGGAGCAACGACATGGAGGAAGGCCACTACACGATCCTGAGCCCGGATTCCCCCACTCGGCTGAGTCGGTCCGGTGCCCACGCAACGCTCAACCTCTACATAACAAACCTGAGTGACCACGTCTCGCAGCCGGTTGTATACCAGGAGCTCAGTTCGGATCACTATCCGGTGGTGGCGGAACTGGGCTCCTCGGTCAATTGGCACCAGCAGTTACGGCGGAACTACCACCGAGTGAACTGGCAGCGGTTCCAGCAGTGCGTCGATAACACCGTCGACTACGAGGTGCGTCCGGAGACGCCGGAAAGTATCGACCGCCAGCTGTGCGCTATCGAGGAGGCGATCACGGCGGCCCGAGAGCAACCGGTACGGCTCGGCAGGTAAGCAACTCCTTAAACATCGATACACTCACCAAAGATTTGATTCGATTGCGGAATGTCACTCGCAGGCAGTTTCAGCGTACTGGACTGCCTGAGCTTAAGGCACGCTGCAATCGAATCACGAAAATTATCAAGGCCAGAATGGTGGACCTCAAAAATAACGACTTCTCGAATAAGATCCGCACTCTCCCAGATTATGCTAAGCCGTTCTGGAAAATGACCAAAATTCTAAAATCCAAGCCTCGGCCCATTCCACCTTTGATCCCCCTAGACAATAATGGCTCTAAGGATCGCTTGATAACTCCTGCAGAGAAGGTCGCTGAAATAGGTCGTCACTTCGTCAGCTCACACAATCTTGGGCAGAACATCGTCAGTCCACACGAAGCAGCCGTCAACGAGCATGCTAACAACATCCATTTGATTCCCAACGACTTCTCGGAGGAGTTGGAGATCTCAGCTGGCGAATTGACGGCCTATATCAAATCATCGAAGAATATGAAGGCCCCAGGCTTCGATAGCATCCTGAATCTCGAGCTCAAACACATGAGTGCGCCGTTCTTTGAGCACCTCTCGCTGATCTTCAATCAGTGTCTCCGGCTCAGCTACTTCCCATCGGCCTGGAAGTCAGCGAAAGTCATCCCCATCCGGAAGCCTGGGAAGGATCCTTCTTCACCCAAAAGCTATCGTCCCATCAGCCTTCTCTCAGGATTATCCAAGCTATTCGAAAAAGCTATTCATCACCGGTTACTTGAGTCTGCCGAAAATCTCAACATCTTGCTCGAGGAACAGTTTGGTTTCCGACGCGGTCGGTCAACTGTACACCAACTGACCCGAGTTACCAACGTCCTCAGACGGAACAAGTTTGTCTCAAAAACATCCGCCATGGCCTTACTCGATGTCGAGAAGGCATTTGACAATGTATGGCATGATGGCCTGGTGTACAAACTACAACGCTACAATCTTCCCAGCTACCTGGTGAAAATCATCAACAATTACCTGTCGGCAAGGACATTCCGGGTCTCCATCAGCGGAGCGAGTTCCAATGCGCACAACATCGTCGCAGGCGTCGCGCCTCCTGAAGGCCGTCATGATACATTATATTTTAAAAATTAAGTAGAAACATAAAAATAATAATAATAATAATAATTAAAATTGAAGTTGGAGGGCCAAGGCCGATCACTGTACATGTTAAAAATAATTGTAGAACAACAAATGTTTAAATAAAGAAGAATTTTACTACTACTACTCGGCTCGGTCCATGGCTGCACGTCGCCAACCACTCAGTTTACGGAGGGTCCGCAAGTCATCTTCAACCTGATCCAATAGCGTTGCCACGGGGGTGGTTTTGGACATAGCCCCCCCCCCCCCCAGAGACAAAATTTTTAGAACTATTTTTTTGTTCTGAAAACCCCCCTCCAGACCAATTTTCTGGCTACGCCACTGACCTGATCGATCCACCTTGCCCGCTGCGCACCTCACCTTCTTGTGCCCGTCGGATCGTTGTCGAGAACCATTTTCACGGAGTTACTGTCTGACATTCTGGCTACGTGCCCGGCCCACCGCAGTCTTCCGATTTTCACGGTGTGAACGATGGATGGTTCTCCCAGCAGCTGATGCAACTCGTGGTTCATTCGCCTCCTCCACGTACCGTCCGCCATCTGCACCCCACCATAGATGGTACGCAGCACTTTTCTTTCGAAAACTTCAAGTGCGCGTTGGTCCTCCACGAGCATTGTCCAGGTTTCGTGTCCGTAGAGGACTACCGGTCTAATGAGCGTTTTGTAGATTGTCAGTTTGGTACGGCGGCGAACTCTATTCGATCGGAGCGTCTTGCGAAGTCCAAAGTACGTACGATTTCCAGCCACTATGCGTCTCCGAATTTCTCTGCAGGTCATTTTCGGCAGTTGTAGACTTGTGGTTATTCGGATTTAATTCTTGTTCTTCGTATCTAAAACTGTTTCGAATTCAGACTCCCGTTTATTCACATGTCCTTCTTCCTTGCTCTTCCACCCAACTCCCCCTCTCTCTCCTCGTTCCCGTGTTGCCAGTCCCTACAATCCCACCTTAACTTTTAACAATTAATAAGGAACATAATCTTTGAATTTTACCGGTTGTTGTCGTTCACGCTGGCGCCCTATCGATTCTAACTGTTGTTTAGCATTTCTGTCTTCGCCTGTTTCGATATTCGCCTTAACATTGTGATTAATTTGGTTACTCGAACTTGGTTGGATTTCGTCACGATTCACAGGAACTTTTTTCAAATGAGTGACGTTGCGACGGAACTCTTTCTCGGAAAGCCGAGAACGTACAATTACATCAGACCCACTTTTCTTCATTACCTCATACTCCTCTGACGAAAAGTCCGATTCCAACTTGTGACCTTTTTTCATTCGTTTCACGAAGACGTTGTCGCCTTCTTGTATTTCACTATACCCTGCTCGTCGCTTCCTATCAGAATAGTTCTTTCCCTTCTCTTTTTGGAGTCTATCGAAGTCTCGCACAACTTCATCATCCAGTTTAACGGGAATATGTGGCAGTCTGCATCTGATCCGACGCCCGATTTCGAAGGTGATTCGCCTGTTGTTGCGTGATTAGTTGAATGATACACCAGGATAGATTCACTTAGCTCTTAACGCCAATCTTTGCCTAGTTCTTGAGCAATTCGTAGACGTTTTAGAATAGAACGGTTTTGGCGTTCTACCTGGCCGTTTATTTGAGGCCAATATGGGATCGTATTGACCAGCTAAATTCCATATACCCTGCAGAATGTTTTAAACTCCTCACTTGCACACTGAGGCCCGTTATCTGCTTTTAGCAATAACGGCACACCGAATCGACCGAACACCTCCCTTAAACGCCCAATTGTCTCTGCAGAATCTATGCAGCTCATTTCGCAAATCTCCAAAAATCTGCTATAGCAGTCTACTAGTACCAATAGGTACTGACCTTCAGGAAGCGGTCCGAGGAAATCGATTGCGATGTCTTCCCATGGTCCGGTTGGAAGCGGTCTTCGAAGCATTGGTTCTGGAACATCTGGAGCGAACACCAGGGTACTCCCACGGCAGTTGCAGTAAACCTGCGAGAAAAATGACACGATCGCCACGAAGAAGTACTCCTCCGACTTCGCTGACTTCTGAGGAAATAAGTCGATAAATTGTAGGCAGTAATTCCATAGTTTCTTCTCTTAAGCATTTTAAAATATTCGTGATTTCTGCATCTATTCGCGATTCTTGAAGCAACTCATCCCAAGATATAGCCATCGAATCGGCATTCACTGCTGCGATATGTCGAACAATGAGCTCTTCGGCTGAATCAAAAGGCTTGACGGTTGAACATGAAAGACGTGATAGGGCATCTGCAACATTCTGATCTCCTCGTATATGAACGATCGAATAACTGAAGCACTGCAACCTTAACACCCACCGCTCAATTCTAGAACAGGGTCGGGATCGTGGTGTTAATAAATATACAAGAGCCTTGCAATCAGTAACTAAATCAAATGTTCTACCCAGGAGATAAAATTGAAATTTTTCAACAGTTCATACCAAAGCTAGCGCTTCCTTCTCCGTCTGACAGTATCTCCTTTCAGTTTCTGTGATTGACTTAGAGGCAAAGCTGATAACTCTATCACATCCTTGATCATCAGTCTGAATCAGCATCTCTCCAAGCCCGGTAGGACTTGCATCAGCAATCACTGACGTTCTGTCCTGAACGTTGTAGAACCCCAGAATACGGACATCTGACATTGCTTTTTTAATAGCTTCGAATGCATTTTCATGTTTAGGCTCCCAAGTAAACCTTATTCCCTTTCTAGTCAATTGTCTAAGGGGCTCATCTAGAGTTGACAAATTAGGTATATGTTTCAGGTAGTTTGCCAACCCTAAAAAGCTACGAACCTCACTTTCAGTTGAAGGACGGCGGAAGGCTATGATTGCGGATACTTTTGTATCGGATGGCGCTATACCTGTCTCTGTAATCCTATGGCCAAGAAAATCTACTTATGTTGCCCTGAACTGACACTTCTCTAAATTAAGTTGTACCCCTCTTTCTGAAAGTTTTCTCATAACCTTTCCAAGCCTACTATCATGTTCTTCGAGTGTTGCTCCCTCAACGAAAATATCATCGAGATACCAATGTGTGCCTTCGCAACCACAAAGGATTTCATCAATGACTCTCTGGAAGATTTCCGGCGCCGTTATTAGACCAAATGGGAGTCTTTTAAACCTGAATAAACCTTTCTCTGTTATGAAAGTTAAGATATCTCGGGAATCTGCAGCAATCATAACTTGGAGGAATGAATCTTTTATGTCCAACTTACTCCACACAGCTCCACTGCCAATACGTGCCAGTGTTTGTTCGATCATTTTTTTTTAATCTTTATTAAGGTGTTTTTTAATCTACAGACTAAGTTCAACACCGGTTTGTTCGATCACCGGCATGGGATGATGTTCCCTCAAAACTGTTGGCAGAAGAAGGGAACCCCCTCACGAAGAACAACAAATACTAGAGTTCCCTCTGTACACCACGGCAGGCTACTGACTGGTACTTCTGCCAGCAGCTGCTGCAGTTATTCAACAACAGGTATATACAATCATCCATAACAATATTCCTAATCTATACCAAAGAGCAACTACAACTAACCGGCGCCCGCTTCTTATCCATCTTCGATCTATAGCGAAGCGTCGCACACTACCTGATATTCCAACAAAAACGGCTTGGTTTACTCTCCGAAGATCTACACAAAGTCGCAGTCCTCCCGTTGCCTTAGCGACAACAACTAATGGAGACACCCATGAAGTAGGGCCCATCTTCGGTTCAATGATATCTTTGCTCAACATTTCATCCAACTTACGATTAACTTCAGCCTCCAGCGGAATGGGCAATCTTCTTACAGGTTGTACAACAGGTTTTGCATCCGGTTGCATATGGATGTGAACTTCAACATCGTTAATGCAGGCGAATGGTTCAGACTTCTCAACACGATTCAGATTGGCACCAACTTTCAAAACCTGCAACTGTTCCGCGGTGGCGTCTCCCAATAAACAAGTTTGTCCTTTTTCCACGACGTAGAATTGAGCGAGAACGACTCTGTCATCTATCTTAATCTCTGCTGTAAACTTTCCACGAACTGCTAGTGGAGTAGTGTTACCATAGGAAACAAAGGTCCTATCAGACTCCTTCGTTGAATTAGAAACTCGAACACCGGATCGTTTCAGCTTCTCCCATGCTTCTGATGTAACCAAATTAGCATCAGTTCGACGGACAAACAACCTTCTACAATTACATCTGTGATCATCATGTCAGTCAAGACCTGTCTTGTTGATTTTGAATACTTGTCAAAACCACATAAGGCGGCTTGTTGTCTTAATCGGACCTAAAGTAATAATATATCCCAAGTAACATTTGAAGTTTTATAACGCTCTTGAAGACCATAATTTACTCTACAAGAGTGTTATAAAACCAATATAAAACCAAAATGTTACTAGGGATATGTTTTAACTACCTTCAATAAACTCGCAATTTAAAATCTAAACTACCATGTAATGCGAAAACTTTTCCCCTGCTGATTGCTTCATCTGTCTCAAACGATGACGTTCCAAGATGTCCTGCTTCGCGGGTTGAAAGTAATTGTCTAACGCTGCAACAGCTACCTCGTAATACCTTTTCTGAGTAGCTACCATTGGAAATTTATTCCCATCTGGCAGATTGGTGAACACCTTGTCCAGTTGAGGCCCGCCCAAGTACAGCAGCTTTGCACGCTTTTTATATTGGTCAGTGATATCGTTCGCATCAAAATATCGCTCCAACCCACTTTTCCAGTCATTCCATTCGTGATGAAGCCTTGCCTTAGCAATGCTTTCGCATCTGAACTGCGGCATTGGTCTGGTGTCCTCCATCTGTAAATAAGCAATGTGACGAAACTCCCCGTTCATGATTCAAACCAAATTTGATTTTTTTTTTATTCTTTCATATTTTATTTACTTTTTATCAAATGAAAAACCGTAATGCTGCTGCGTAAATATTTGTTTAATCATTTCTATCGCCCCTCACGAATACAATCTTCTTGAATACTATTGATCAACCCATATGACCTTTACATTTGATAAACCCCCATGATATGTACAATTGATCAACCCTCATGATCTGTACAGTTAATCAACCCTATTTTTTTAACTGTTGATCAACCCTCATGATCTTCACACTTGATCAACCCTTATGATCCATACAATCGATCAACCCTCATGACCTTCACAATAATCATCCCTTATGATCCGCATGTTTCGTATTTTTAGCTTAAACGATTTATTCATAGTTGATTTACATTATCGCTTCATACGTCAACGTGTTGAATCAACCGCATGAAGTTCACGATAATTAAAATAATACGGATGCTAACAGAGCGATTCTCTGATGGTCCAACTCGCCCCTCAAAGCATTTTTTGTTTTTTTAAACACTCGAATATTATTTTGTATTTGTCTTCTTCCTTTTGTTATTCGGAGTCGTCCTTACTCAAATGATGGACAAATTCATTATTTTAATCCAATGCAATTATAATAACCAAAACGAAACAACATTGCATTTATCAACTAAATTGTTCAATCAATTTGTAGCTGATTCACCTTCGTCGCCAAATTGTAGACTTGTGGTTATTCGGATTTAATTCTTGTTCTTCGTATCTAAAACTGTTTCGAATTCAGACTCCCGTTTATTCACATGTCCTTCTTCCTTGCACTTTCACCCAACTCCCCCTCTCTCTCCTCGTTCCCGTGTTGCCAGTCCCTACAGCAGTCACCAGTGAGCCCAAGTACACGAATTCTTCTACCACCTCGATTTCGTTACCACCGATGCAAACTCGCGGTGGGTGGCTCACATTGTCTTCTCTTGAACCTCTTCCTATCATGTACTTCGTCTTCGACGTGTTGATGACTAGTCCGATCCGCTTAGCTTCCCTCTTCAGTCTGATGTAGGCTTCCTCCATCTTCTCAAAGTTACGTGCCATAATATCTATGTCGTCGGCGAAACCAAATAGCTGGACGGACTTATTGAAAATTGTACCACTCGTGTTAATCCCTGCTCTTTGTATTACCCCTTCCAAAGCGATGTTGAATAGCAAACACGAAAGACCATCACCTTGCCGTAACCCTCTGCGGGTTTCGAAGGGACTCGAGAATGCCCCTGAATCTCGAACTACGCACATCACCCGATCCATCGTCGCTTTGATCAACCGTGTCAGTTTATCCGGAAAACCGTGTTCGTGCATTAGCTGCCATAGCTGGTCCCGATCGATTGTATCATATGCGGCTTTGAAGTCGATGAATAGATGATGTGTGGGCACGTTGTATTCGCGGCATTTCTGCAGTACTTGGCGAATGGCGAACACCTGGTCCGTGGTGGAGCGTTCGCCCATAAAACCCGCCTGGTACTGCCCCACGAACTCCCTTGCAATTGGTGCTAGTCGACGGCATAAAATTTGGGAGAGTACCTTGTAGGCAGCGTTCACCAATGTGATTGCGCGGTAGTTGCTACAATCCAGCTTATCGCCCTTTTTGTAGATGGGACACACGATACCTTCCATCCACTCCTGCGGCAAAACTTCCTCCTTCCAAATCTTGGTAATGACCCAGTGCAGCGCTCTAGCTAGTGCCTCACCACCGTGTTTAAATAGCTCTCCTGGTAGTTGGTCAACCCCAGGGGCTTTGTTGTTCTTCGGCTGACCAATCTCCTCCTGGATTTCCTGAAGATCCGGAGCCGGTAAAATTATGTCCTGCACGCGTTCTGTCAGGTTCGTTCGTAAGAAGGTTCCCGTTTATGTCCTTACACATATCAGGCTGTGGCACGTGGCCCTTACGTGAACGGTTTAACTTCTTATAGAACTTTCGTGTGTTATTAGCGCGGTACAGTTGCTCCGTCTCTTCATGGTCTCGATCTTCATGCTGGCGCATTTTCCTCCGGAAAATCAAGTTTTGTCTGTTCCGTGCCCGTTTATATCGTGCCTCGTGCGGTGTTGCAGCAATCTCGCCCATGCTGCATTCTTCTCTTCTACTAACTGCTCACATTCGCCGTCATACCAGTCGTTTCTTTGATCCGGGGGCCAAGGATGTTCTCGATCATTTAGTAATTCGCGTTCGATCATTTAGTAGTTTGTCAATAACTCATTCCGGAAGCTGATTTTCAAAATGTGTTGTATGGTAGACTTCTAGTGCGAAGGTTTTTCTGCAACTCTGCCTAATGGTTCGTTGTTTGAATTCCACTAGTAACGGAGTTATAACTATAGTTTCAGTGACTTAGACTAAATGATAACAACATTCCAATCATTTAGTATAAGTTACTGCAACTAGCGCTAAAACTCCGTTATTAGTTGAATTCTAACAACGAACCATTAGGCAGAGTTGAGCATGAGCATGATGACCGTGCATTTCGTAGTTGCTACTCCGTGATCGACCAGAACAATCGCAAATGTACAGGGAACCAATGGTTGGAAGCATGGGATTTGCTCTCCATCCTCAATGTGCACAGTCCGAGAGCTCTAGTATTTTGGATAGTCGATAACGGCGCTGGCCACGTCCTCACGGTCATCGGGGATGGGAAGGAATTGATGATGCAGTCACTCGCCCACTGCAAGCCGAGAACACCTCTGCACTCGCCACGAGTTCCTGCGGAATTTTATTGTAATCTAGGGGTTAAGGTTTTATGGCAGAGGTTCGTCTTGGTTAACGGGTTGCCAATGTGATAGTTATGAAAGGGTGGTGTAGTATTCTAATTGAATGCCGAAACGAACTTTTTCGCTCATTTCGAATTCTAACAGTTACCTGCTAGAACTAATCAAGTTGTAGGTATAGGGATAGATGTTGGAAACGGTATGAAAGCCCATTTCCAGTTCAAGCAATTGCTAGAACATGTGAAATATATGAAAAGATACAAAGTAAGAGGAATGGATCGGGCCTGGGATTGAACCCACGACCTCCTGCGTATGAGGCAGAAGTGGTAGCCATATGACCACCAAGCCCGTTCACAACGAACCATTAGGCAGAGTTGTAGAAAAACCTTCGCACTAGAAGTCCACCACACAACATATTTTTAAATTCAGCTTCTTGAATGAGTTGTTGACAAACTACTAAATAATAGAACGCAGATTACTAAATGATCGATAACATCCTTGCCAGGGGCACCGTGCCAAGTGCAGCGGTTGCGGTGCTACCAATGGCGGATCGAATATCTCTCCAGCCATCTTCAAGAGATGCTGCGTCTAGCTGCTCTTCCGTTGGGAGTGCCACTCCCAGCTGCTGCGCGTATTCTTGGGCTAGTCTACCGTCTTGTAGCCGCCCAATGTTAAGCCGCGGCGTCCGACTTCGACGCGTGTTGTACACCGTCGAGAGTTTTGAGTGCAGGCATACTGCAACGAGGTAGTGGTCGGAATCAATATTCGCACTGCAGTAAGTGCGGACGTTCGTGATGTCGGAGAAGAATTTACCGTCGATTAGAACGTGGTCGATTTGGTTTTCCGTTTCTTGGTTAGGTGACATGTGGCCTTGTGGATATTTTTGCGGGGAAAGAAGGTGCTTCGGACTACCATTCCGCGGGAGACTGCGTAGTTTATGCATAGTTGGCCGTTGTCATTTGATACGATGTGCAGACTATCCGGTCCGATGACCGGTCTATACATTTCCTCCCTTCCTAAATGTGCGTTCATGTCACTGATGACGATTTTGACGTCCCGCAGTGGGCATCCATCGTATGTCTGCTCCAGCTGTGCGTAGAAAGCTTCTTTCTCGTCGTCGGGTCTCCCTTCGTGTGGGCAGTGCACGTTGATGATGCTATAGTTGAAGAAACGGCCTTTTATCCTCAGCTTGCACATCCTTGCGTTGATTGGCTGCCACCCAATCACACGATGGCGCATCTTACCCAGTACTATGAAGCTGGTTCCCAGCTCGTTGGTGGTGCCACAGCTTTTGTAGAAGGTAACCGCTCGATGCCCGCTTTTCCACACTTTCTGTCCTATCCAGCAAATCTCCTACAGCGCCACGACGTCGAAGTTGCGGTGATGTAAATCATCGTAGATCATCCTGTCGCAACCTGCGAAACCTAGCGACTTGCAGTTCCATGTTCCAAGCTTCCAATCGTGATCTTTTATTCGTCGCCTAGGTCTTTGCCGATTATATCGAGTCGCATTATCTTTTATATTGTTCGTAATTATTGGTTTTCCAGGCGGCTTATTGGGCCTGCGCAATCCTCCTGTCTCGTCGGAGGACCGTCGTGTCAGGGCTGTTTAGCGTCCCACCTAACACCAGGACTTGGGCTTGTGCGCTTTGAGCGGCACACGGTCGCTTTGGTGGGGCCTACTTGCGGCTACATGTAGCTTTTTATAGGAGTTTAACAGGGCATGCTGTCAAACCCCACCATATCCTAAGCAAGCCCCACAACTCGCAGATGGCCTGGGGAGGGATCGTCAAGCTCTTGGACGCTGCATTCAAAGTTTTCATGAAAATTGCGGTTTTCATTCTCTTCCCGCAATGATGAGAAAATGAACAACGTTATCACTAGAAATATGATAGTTGGCTGTTTTATGCATGCTGTATTAGAAAACGATGGCCGATGAAAAATAACGATGGCCCTTAAAGGGTTATAAAAGGTTTGTGAATATTCCTTCACATAAGATATGTTGCATAGAAACAGTTTTCAATGAAAAAATATTTTTGGTCGTCCATTTGTATGAGAATTCCCCATAGTGTAGTGGTGCCCTTGTAAACGCGAGGGGAAAAACATTGGTTTCCGAGAAGTTCGTCCTTAATCAGGACTTGAAAAGTTCTTGCGGACAGAATACTCATTAGGGTGGTTCAAAAAATCGATTGACCATGTTCTGAGTGTCCTCTGAAAATTTGAGCTCATTCGGATTAAAACTGATTTAGCACAAGCCGTTTCCAGTTTGCATGCAAATTAGTATGGGGAAATTTATTTTTTCATTATACTGTTTATGACGCTTCCCCATCAAGCGCAGGTTAAAAGAAAACCTACATAGCTAAAAGGAATTTTCAACAGCTTTCACTCAGAACATGGTAAAGAATCAGATGAGCACTGTGGAGCAAAATCGATTTTTTGAACCACCCTAATACTCATATAGTTCAATTTTTTTTTCAAATTTTCAGGACAAACATTGCTTTTTCAAGGAATTCTTATGATTATCGAATATATTTACAACCTTTTAACAGAAGTCACGGGTTACAGAAATTTGTACAAATCTCAAAGGTTTCAATAAATTATTTCTAACTGCTAGGATATTGGATATTAACTTTTAGAAATGGATATAGCGAGTCAAACCAAACCAACAAGATATCGCATGATTGTTGAATAATCTTTTTGGGAGCTCAGAATCCTCTACCGATCAGATTTCAAGCGGGATTTGGGATGTTTGTAGTTTCTCAGATTTCAATAAATCTTTTCAGGTTTGTGTAAAACTTCTTTCCGTGGGCTTCTAATAAACCGTTTAAACATGCTTTATGTATCATAACCAGGGAATCAATATTCGAGCAACGCCTCACAATATACCCTTTGTCATCAACAGAGCTTGTTACTGACAAACGCACCTCACAACAAGCCTTTATCAGAAGCCAAACACAATATGACAAGAATCATTGCATGCTCTGATATTTCCGAGAATACACACTTAATTTTTTTTACCGGGATCTCAGCAAAATGTTGAACTTTTACCGAGATTCGCACAGCCGTGCCCCAGCAAACATGTTTTTTGCCGAGATTTCTGTCAAAATTGCTGAAAATCAGCAATTATTTTGCCGAAAATCAGCTAACAAACGCCTTTTTTGCTGAAATATCAGATTTTTATTTTGCCGGCGCACGGCTGTGCGGATTTTTGCCGAGCTGCAGAAATAAAAACTAAGTGTGTACGATGCTATTTTTGTTATCAGTGTTAGATTCTCAAATATTTCCATAAAAGCAGAAACTACGATAGCATAAAACCTGAATTTGGCGTAGAGATAATGCAAAATAACGGGATAAAAAGTTTGCAACAATATTGTCTTCTCTTTTGTTGCTAACAAAAATGTTCGGATCTTTCTCATTATTATCTCCGACAAAAACAAAGCTTTCTCCTTTGTCGCTTGTTTCGCAAGCGCATGCAAGAAAAATTGATTCCCTGATCATAAATTCTATAAATTTTAATCAATCAAATTTGCAGATTTCACCAAATGATATTTTCGATTATTTAGTAAACTAAGTTCGATCATTTAGCAATTTGTCAATAAGTCATACCTTAAACTAAATTAAAAAAATGTGTTTTGTGGTGGACTTCTTGTGCGAAGGTTTTGCTAACCCGTAACGTTGGGTAGACACCTTTACGTGGTGTGCTACGGGGTAAGATCTACCACGGTTACATTGCCAGCTGCAGGCAAATCCTGACCCAACGAATACCTTCCTCATTATCCAACTCCGTGGTACTTATGAAAGTGTCGCTAAGTCGGTGGCCTCTCATTAAGTAAGTACTACATCAACACTTCCTTCCTCTCCCTAGTTACGGTGAAGATGGGCGTGGTCAGGATTAGTAATCCTCATGCTTTTGTTATGTTTGTTTATGACTGGATTCAAGGAGCACTCCTTTTCTTGAATTTTTGTTCTCATTTAGTAGAAATTGCAGCAACTAGCGCTTTAAGTCCGTTTTAGTGGAATTTAAACAATGTGTTTAATAACTTTATTAAAGTGATTTTTCAAAAGGAAATCAAGCTTTTTACTTCAAACAATGGTTTGTTCGGCAGAAAATCTTCGCACTAAAAGTACACCACACAACATTTTTTTAATTTTAGTCTAGCTGGAGTGAGTTATTGACATACTACAAAATGATCGAGGCTTAATTACTAAATGAACGAAAACATTCTTGATACCAGATAACTTTATGATTATTGTTAAGGCTCTGAATAACTTTGAACTCACCTAATACTAAGGACACACCTGTGGTACTTGTACCATGGTACAAGAGAACAAGAAAATTATTCCAAGACTATCTTTAATAAAGACAATAATTGGTATGGTACTCATTTCAAGATTCTTGTACCATGGTTCTTGTACCACCAGTGTGTCATTAGTATAACACACAGATTCCTGCCAACCAATGACTTCATCTTGCCATAATCATGTGTAATGCTTTGACTATCCCCCCGGGAAAATGCATGCATACGACATGTCCTACTTGTCCCACCCACTCCCGGGCCACTGATTGAATAAATCATAATTTTAAACTCCAAGAAGAAACCTTTCCATTGGTAGCAACTTGCTCATTCCACCGATCTCGATCGCTCGCTCTACCGTACCGACGAACGGATGGAGGTCGGTTCACGTTGGAAAGGCAAACAAAATCTAGCGAAATTGTGAAAATTGTTTTCAAAATTAGATCACCCCGTAGGCGACGACCGCCGCTAGGTTTTTATGGCTCACAATTTTTCGTGGGCCGCTTGTCAGGGCAGAAACAGAAACCATTAACGGGGCAATTTTTTTCCCCAGTATTCTTCTCGCTCCGTTTCGGAATGATGAAAAAGTTTTCCACAGCCACCGACCGACATTAAAATAGCAAGAAAAATCTAATGCTCGACTGATGATCGGGCGGGTTTTCGCAATAAACGATTTTCCTTCGGAAAATGTTTCCCCTTCGGGATCATGTAGGTGTATCCGTGGCAGGGGAAGTTTTCCCCTGCACAAATACTGGCAAGGCAGCGATCGGTCAAGTTTGGTTGTGTGGCGCGAAGGGGATGTTCGTGCGTTCTATGGGGTTTTCTATGATCGGGAGGGCTAAAAATAGGATTTTCCCGTCTTCGGCGGACCGTTCCCCGGTGACGTCATGGCGCGAAAAGTTGCGAACCGTGGTCTCGGTATTGCGGACCTGTGCGTGTGGTGGTAGGCGCCGAACGATTTTAGGGTCAATCGCACGTTTTAGAGTATTGCAGTACTCAGTGCTATCGTGTTTTTAGTCTTGCGAGGATTTGAGTGAAAGCGCTCAGGTTGGTTGTTTTCTTCAGAAGTCGAGTGTAAAAAAATTGAGGATATTTCTGCTGGTTCTATCGTGAGCATTTTGAATAGTTAAGGATAGGTTTAGAAGGAAAATTTTAAAATTATTCAGGTTGAGGTAGAAAATCGTGATCTAGTGATAATTGTTTGGGGTCACTCCAAGATTCTTTGATATTGATAACGAGCATTGATGAATTAAACAAAGTGACGTAAGCAACTGTCATTGCTGTGACTCACAGTGAGGGTGATACTTTCAAATATGCCAATCGACTGATAAGGAATTATATAAAGAATATAATTCTAATGGATAATAATCATCATGAAGATAGTGAAAAGGACATCGCGAATAAAACCATTTCATAATCTCAGCAAATTCAATCTGATTAAATAATAAGAGTTAAACATTGGTGGTAAAAGTTCAAAAATAGAATCGGTTTCATAAATACATAAAACCATCAGACTGAGGCAATGAATAGCGAAAATCATCCCGAGTGGGTGGCTGTCGGTGGATCGGCATTCCCGAGAATGTGTGTATGTGTGTAACAGTGCCTGCGTAGGTATGTGATCAAAGCCAGGAATTCCGACGCCTGCGCAATCGTCTTGACGCAAGGAGTTGCGCATACGCATGCAGCAGCAGTGCCTTCGGAGTTGATTAACTATACTTTTATGGATCGTGAAACGCAATCACGCCATCGTAGCCGTCCATCTACCTATCTGCAGACAGAGCTGATCGAGCTCGTGTTCTAAATTTAGGAACGGTAATACGCGCAGGCCAAACGATGCGCGCCGCCCAATTGAGGCCACCGAAGTGAAAAGTTGAAGAATTTGCATGAAGAAATCTTTATGACTCGATAGACAAACATCCCAACGGAAACCGGCAATTGTTCACACCTACACTGACACAAACGCACATACACACATACACAGACTCCGGAACACCTTGCACGCGTTCCATCGGTCTTGTGGGTGGAAAATTTCCCCAGCAGTGATCGTTGCGAGATTTCGATCTTATGGTTGGGAAATGAGGACAGCCCGGTTCGGTGCTAGTGCCTACGCCTACATACATTTGTGTGAGCCGAATTTTTTGGCAAGAAAAGATCAAAAATAGATTTTCCTTCGGACGCACAGAGCCACTGGAGATTATTTCTTGGAATGACATAGTGCGGACACCTGCTGGCTGGGTAAGGCGCTTCTGTGGCATGGATGGAGTACATTCTTTCAAATTTTATGGCGCCTGACCTAAGCCAAAGCGAATCGAAAAGTGGTGCGATCGGGATGATATTAAACTTTTCGTTAATTTTTTTTAATTCACTGATTTATTACTCATTACTGATGTTACTTTACAACAAATAAATTCCTATATCTGTTTGATTCAATGATGTATCAAATTCAATTAAAAAGGTTATGTCCAATCTGAAAATAATTCCACAATCTTCAAAATTCAAATTTTGATGAAAATTTTTTTATTATAATTTATACATGCATGTCTGATTCATACATATAATAGAGTTTTAAGAAATTTACGATAAGTTGTTTTGTCTTCATCTAGAGACAGTGGATCGTTTTTCTAATATGCAACAGTTTCAATGGGTAAAAGCTTTGAGTTTGAGATTTTGTCTTGTTTCCAAATTAATGCATGTTATTTTGGTTATAAAAATAGACTTAAAAATTTCATAAATAGTCCCCTGACCTTGCTCGGGCGATGAAAAAAAATGCCACATTTCCATCTATTTTTGTTTCATAATGGATGATACATTATTCTATATACACCTGCTTTTAACTTAGTTTGCTCAAATGTAAAACAAAAATTGTGCATGTCAGTGTTTTTTACTCAAATTGTATCATCATGGTTGATTATTTGGACATTTGTATGCTTTTATTTCGACAATTACTTTAAGAAACTGTTTAGTATAATATCTGAACCTGTCTTAAGACGAGTTAGTATACTATTCCATTGAGATATAGAAGTACTAACTTGTTTAATAAGATACTTCTTATTTTTTAATGGCTCTACATCCCAGCTGGAACTAATGTTCTATAAGCATTTTCACAGTTATATTCTATGATCACCTATTGCATGAGCATGTAACTTGGGACAACAAACAATATTTCCCACCCAAAAACATTTCAAGTAGAATTGAGAATCGAATCTTTGGATTGGCAATTCAACGTTTTTACTCACAAGACTAGTTGGAGACTTAAAGAATTAAACTTCAAGATATTTTAATAATTAATAATAAGCAAATGGAAAATGAACACTTGACAATCTTGTATGAAAATACGTGTTATCTAATACACTATACCAAAAAGCTTTCTGTCCAGTAAATGCTCGGATGTAAAATCATGTTTAATAGTAGTTTGTGCAACTGGTTGCAAAAAGAAGATTTTTTCAGCACGAGTTGTAATGTTTATCCAACGAGGCTTGCCAAGATATAAATTTAACGCAGAAAATGTTTTCTGTACAATACACGGAACATTATCTAGTTGACATTCTTCCATGAGAACCTCCTTTAAGTGGATTTGGTTCATCATGTGCTCTCGAACTTTCCATTCAAGATGATTCAAAATGCTTTCAAAGCTTAGGATCTGGAGATTGGAGAGGGTGCGGCAGCATTGATTTTACATTGTACAGCAGGCACGAGTTGTGAAGAGTGTTTTGGATAGTTGCCCTGGATAAATTGAAAATTGGATTCATGAACCATATCGGCGTACCCAAATAAGATTAAAAAATCAGGTTTCCGGTGTATTTTGCATGAAAAGCAGCTCAAATCATAACATGCCTATGGTGGCATAATATCATGTTTGCAATTCGTTTCAAAATCATGAATGGACCACATTCCACGGCAAAGATGCCTATATGTTATTTGGTAGTATGGACTATTTAAGTACTGTGCAAATAGATAGGACAAGGAATGATTCCGCTACTGAAATTTCTTGAACACTACAGAGCTAGCAAGTAAAGCGAATTTCGGAACGTAAATTACGCCTGCTATGTTAAGTAAATGAAGCTGTCATTTTTCCTTATGGAAAAAAATCCTTCCCGTTACTTCGAAACTGTTTGAGCTTGAGGTCTGATCTTGACGTTTCCAATCTGTGACAAGCAGTCAGCAAGTTCGGTGATATTTACTCACTCACTCACTTCTGTATCCTGAGCACCCCTAGGGGTACATAGGACCAACGTAAAAGATCTTTATTCCATCCGGCTACTCGTTTTAGCCTCTGGCCCAGGCCAGATTCCTGTCGAATTTCTTTGTTTATTTGTAGAGGCTATGTCACTACGAGCCCTTGGGTCTGCCTCTGTTGTGATGTCCTGCCGAATTCCAGTCCAGCGTTTGCTTGCAAATTTTGTCTCCGCGCTTTCGTAATGTGCGACCCACTTCCATTTACATTTTTGAATTTCTGTTGATATCGGTTTTTGATGGCATCGTCGATGGAGCTCGGCATTCGAGTTCCCATGCCCGAATTATAAAACGTAGACATCGGTTGATGAATACTTGAAATTTCTGCGTGATCTCTGCTGATATACACCAAGTCTCACTGGCGTATAACAACACAGATATCACGTTAGAGTTGACAATTCTAAATTCAGTGCGTTGACTAATCTGATTGGATCTCCATATATTTCGCAAACTCGCAAAAGCTGCTCAAGCCTTCTTGATCCTTGCTCCTTTGTCGATCTTGGTTCCACCATCCGAGGCTAACAGGCTGTCAAATTATTGAAAGTTTTCGACCTTATCCACTGCTTGCACGGCTCCCGTAAAGTTGAAGGGATTGTTCGTGTTGACATCCAACGATTTGGTCTTGTTGACATTGATGATGAAACCCGCCGTACAGGAGCGTTCGGCCAGGTCGTTCAGCTTACTCTGCATATCAGAGCCCCGTTACGCTAGTAGAGCAATATCATCACTCATCAGCCAAATCGAAGTCGTTTGGATGCTCCCTACTAATAGGCTATAGGCTAAAAAACAGAGCAGCCCATGGTTTGGGTGCACGATCAATTACACCCACCGTGATCTAGCCGATTACGATGAGAAACAGTAGCGGAGATGGAATACATTCTTGCCTCACTCCAGTGACTACCCATGGGGTTAGACAAAGCTCCGTTATGCAGGACTCTGCGCGTAAAACCTTCGTACTGCACTTCGATGAGGCCGACGATTTTATCCGCTGCACTAACCTCAGGATTTTGCTTTATTTTGCGGAACATATTGTGGTTCTGACGTTCAGAAAGATTTGGCTTATAGCCTCTTCCGAGAGCAGTTTCAAGTGATTCTGTATCACAGATTGTATCGACGAACGCGACCGATTAACTATGCCCGCTACTTCGGACCAGTATTGATCGAATCAATGATTAATTTTTGGATTTCGATCGGGATTTTGCTACGTGGAGCAGCCATTTTGCTGCTGTACAAACACTTTAGTGCTTAAAATCAATAAAGTTTGCTAGATAGTCTCAATAATCACTTCATTATACATCCCTCTCAAGATAAATACCCAGAGCGTAATCATGTCAACCAGCCTCCGTTGAATCGCGCTGCAGCGCACCTATTTACTTAACACTTAACGGCTTATTAAATTTAACAGCTCCCGCCCATGGTGTCTGTGGCGCACCATCAAATTTTGCACCTTCTAACCTTCATCGAATTGTTTCAACAACAAAAAGGAATATTGGACACATCTTTATGGTTCCATTAGACTGGAAATATAATCAATTTTGAGTACAAATAGTGAAACTATTGAAAACAATCAATTAACTATTGATTTACAACCAAAAACTTTATTTTCGTTTTCCACTAATTTTTGCTATGCTAAATAACTTTTGCTTTAGCATTTTTCTCAAAGATGATTCCTTCCTATTGAAATCTTTGAAAAAAGTCGTGGGCGGGAAAGGGTTAAATGCTTATGGTTACCTAGAAAATCTACTGCTGTGGCTGTAGATCGCATGTTCTGAATTCAAGGATGGTTTGGATAACCCAGAATGTCTCAAAACTACCTAACCGTGTTTCCTGTTCTTTACAAATATATTATGGCTATGGTTGAATACATATCCAAGCTTGGAGCGACGAAAAAAGCTAAAGTGGTGGCTGTGGACCCCAAGTTCTGAACTCAAGGACAGTTTGGATGCACTTCTTCTCTTCTTCTTATTGGCATTACATCCCCCCACTGGGACAGAGCCGCCTCGCAGCTTAGTGTTCATTAATCACTTCCACAGTTATTAACTGCGAGGTTTCTAAGCCAGGTTTGGATGCATATAGATAAAATGGAAAGGGAAAAATAGTTTTGCCTTAAATTCCGAATATGACTCATATTCCGAACACTCGCTTTTAAATGGCCATTCTGACTTTATTCGTTTAATTTTCTCCACAAGAGTTCAAATTCGTTTGTAATCTTAATCCTCAGTGTAAAAACCGATGAAAGTTTTAGTTCTAGGGCGCTAAAACGCCAGTGTTTGGAATATGTGTCATGTTCGGGATTTGAGTCAAAACGGTATTTGAAAAAAGAACAAATTTGAGAAGTGGGGGAACTCAACCAGTGGAGGACAGTGTATGAAACTGTCCACATGAACACGAATATCTCTTGCAGATTCTAACCGGACGTAGCAGCACGCTCCAAAAGCCTTCAGCGATTCATTCGAAAAGATATGGAGTTGTCTTGAAATTGCGTTGGCAACGAATACACAGCAGAAAATCCGAATGGTGGCGATGGTATCGAGAGTAACGTGATATTGTTACCTTTCGTGTTGCAAATTTGCCGGGAGAGTACCGGGTGCTTTGGTCTTAAACCTTCGTAAGCATAAACAGCTTCGAAAGTGCTCTCACGCGCCTTTTGGTAATATTTATCAAGGTCGTTCAACTGTTTTAGCGATGGCTTCCCTAGTGGAGCGATATTGTATAAATTTCAAAACAGCTGACACTGCTGCAGGAACCGCTCATTTTCGAAGCGTTACAGCAAAGCATCTCATATCGACGCATAGTTATCCGCTTCCTTTTCCACTGTTTCGGATGGCTTGTGAGCCACGTCCTTGAGGTATTGCAGGAGATATTGTAGATGTAGGGGTATACGCATTGGAATGGATCTTAGGAGTAAACGTCTAGCGGAAAGAAAGCCATCAAGCGAAATCTCCATCGAATCTTGGCATGCCGATCTGGGGTCACCGAAATTGAAATTTATGAAATCTTCAACCGCGAGTGACGAAAGACCTTCGTGGACAGATCGGAAATAATGCTATGGGTATATGGATCCAAAGTGGATCTTATTCTTAAAAGACGGGTGCAACTAACTGCCGGTCATTCATAGAGAACGCAGATGATGTCTTACGGGAAGCATCAACAGGTAACAGTGCGGCTCGTCTTCGTCCACTGGATCCACAAGTTTCACTATGTGGTTCAGGCATCTTTTGCTGGACGACAGCTTGTGAATTGAGTCCAAGCCAAGCAAGCTATTACTGTTCAGTGCAATTGGGTTCCACAATATCATTTCACTGACCCGTTTACTCTGGCGAAGTATCTGCTCTGTATATCTGAGCACGGAGAACATGTGCTTGGGCATGATTGGCCGCCCATGGGTAATAGTCCGCTCTTTCCAGGTCAGCTGTAATTACACAGAGAACCAACAAATGATGATGGGAACTAATATCATCTTCAATGTGTAAGATCTGTTGACCCATAATCAAGCAATACAAGCGCCGGTCGATTATTCTGCGTGCTGGAAGAAACACGATCGGACAGATTTTCTAACATTTATGTATAACAACCTGCCAAAATTTGTATAAGAACTGTGGAAACGCAAAATAGGTAGACGCTTGACGCATGGAAGAAGAATCTGGTAAAATTTTAGCAAAGTTTGTGCAGCGGTCAAGATGTCTTTGATAGAGAAGGCTCAGGAGCTGGAAGACGCCACATTGTACCGGTCGCGTGCTTTGGATACGTCGCAGTCACAGCCTGCGTTGAAGCATATTCGCCTTCCATAAGCCCTGCTATAAACTTTCACAGGTAATATGGACGAGTGGTTGATTTCCCGGGATTTGTATATCATGTTGATCCACCAAAAATTTCCATTACCTGAATGGATGTCTCACAGGTGAACCCGAGGCTATCCATCAATAAGGCAACACTTTGACGATACATTATAATGACAGCAAGTTAATAAGGAGTCAGCCTCGAAACTTCAGTCCTATCTGGAAGGTTTTGAACGGTTCATCTAAAATCTGCACCAGCTTATTCAACCCGACTTCCAAGGAACAGGATTTCATCAAGAATCTAACAGTGTTTTTTAAAAGAGGGGTCCATTGTTTGGTTTGATAACTTCCATACCTGCTCAAAGTTCTATCCGAGCGCTACCTCAATGGACAGTATTCCAACGCTTCTATGTGTCGGGCCAATACAACCTTTCGCGCAATCACAATAATGCTTTGGGTCTGGTTCAATAATCACAAGGCGGATTAATCACAAGGCTGTGGCAATGATCAAATCACGAGTTTCCGAGTTTTCCCGCAAAATGGATTTCTTGTTCTGTCGCAGATTACGGCAGATGTAACACAAAGACCATCGAAGAGGCATGTTGGGATTTCCCTAGGCTTGAAGTTGGCGGATCCAGAATTTATTCGAATATTTCCCGCAACATGGTGTAGAGGATAGAATGAACCTGAAAAATCATTCGACTTGTTTGGTAACATTGTTTGATAAAGCGATATCGTAATAAAAAATGAAATACTAAACTAAAATATTTACAATTGTCAATAATAAAATCAGAAAAATTAAAGCTCTTTTAGTGGAATGTATTAAACCGTCTAAGACGAATTAAGTACTGTCCATTTAATTCCACCAGTTAATTTTCGTTACCTTTGCAGATACGTATTTCGACCACAACTGTGTGGTCGAAATACGTATCTGCAAAGATAACGAAAATTAACTGGTGGAATTAAATGGACAGTACTTAATTCGTCTTAGACGGAATAATAAAATAATGATAGCAAATTTGAAACCCAATCATAGTAGGCATGTTATATGACGGCATACTACGAAGCTGAGACTACGAAGCAAATAAGAAAAACTCAAAGGTGCAGCCCAATCGGGTTGTACGCAAAGGTGACGTTGAACTACGTAGCTGTATGTAATGTACAGGTTTTCGACTTTTCTGTTCGATGAGACCAAAGCAAGCGTGTTTCAAGCCCAGGGTGAATCTGTTTTCGCTGTTTATCCTGCTCTCCTGAGATTGAGTGAGATTTTAGACTAACATTTAAAAAGGATGATAAAAATATTTTGTCAAATAAACGAGGATGAATAACACTCTCAAGCGATCACATATCCAAATTATCAATTAATAAAAACTCGCTAGAGAGTAAGAATCGTTCGATAATTGTATCTTAATTCGAAGCATTATTGGTGAATGCTACTTTTGAACTTTTTTACCTACATAACACCAAAACACAATGCCAAACATTCGATTGAGCTGAATTGTTTACATTAAATTGGTATTAGATAAGTTTGGTTAACATTAAAATAATAGCTTTTGTGTTGCAAGACTTGAAAAGTTATCGCCGATAACCACTCGCCTACTTTTCACACCTGCGAAGTTATCAAATGATAATTCCAAAAATCTGGCTGATAGTGTACCGCTGCGTTGCCTTGGCCGCTGCTTGACAGTTTGAGAGTTTATTGATAATAATTATCATTCCTTCACGTTAGGAGTCGGACTTTGCATTTACTCCAGCAGACACCAAGAGCCGAAGAAAAAATACCAGAACGCATTTACTGCAGCAGCGAAAAAGATTCCGAGCCTCTCTACTGGCATCAATAGACGTAAGCGAGCAGCTGTCGTCAAACGCCCCCATGCTTTACAAAGAAAACGCGCGTGTAAGTTAGCAGAAACGAGTTAAAAGTCCTGTAAGTTGCATTAATTTGACGTCTATGCCGGCTTGAGGTTCCCAGTTAGCCTTGAGAACAAAGGCGCAGAATCCGGAGATGGCGAGATCGATTCTCGATCCGATCTAGAATGTTTCGGGTGGGAAACATTCTCACACCCTGGGCATAGTGTATCCATCGTACCACACAAGATACATACTAATGCAATGGCGGGCAAGGAAAGCTTTTAATCAATAACTAAAGAAATACTAATAGTTGTTGAAAAGCAGGCCAAGTTCCAGTTGGAATGTAGTGCTATGGAAGAAGAAGCTTGCAATGCACTTATGAGATTGACTGATTCACCGAAACCAATTCCTAAACTGTTAGCAAGTTTCAATACTAAATACTATCATACGTATATATTGTAATACACTGGAGTAATTTTTTATGCGGATGATATGGGCCACGTGAATTAAAACAAAGTTAATCCCCGCGTAAATTCCAAAGTATGTCTGAATGAACCGCAGAAATCCCGAAATTGAGTGAAATAAAATCGCATGAAAAGCGATTCGAGTATAAAAAACCACGTAAAAACGGCTTCAGTGTACATCGGGAATGAAGCGTTGACTCTTCCTTGATCGAATGGTCCAAGAAAATTGAAAATCCATTGAGAAATGACTGAGATATTAACGATTAAAGTCTATCATATTTTCGTGACGTTTTTCGATTTTTTGCAATTTTAAAGTGTACCCCAATATAGAAAAGACAGACGTAGTTCTACGTCAAAAATTGAAATTCAATCTCAGTAGGCTTGCATGGAATGCTAGATTTTTCAAAGCGTGGCGTAAAAAACAAAATAATGAAGATCATTGAGTGTTTGATTCTTGATGAGTTTTTCTTCAGAACCCACGCACTGCTACTTCTTGTTGGGTCAATAATATTCAACTTTGGAGTAGATCGACAGATGTACGGCTTCGCTATCGGGCCTATTTGGATTAAGAAAAATCTACCTCTATAGTGGGTATGACGATGATTTGGAACCACTGCTGAACCTGGTTGGATTAATAAAATCCCACTCTGGGATGCAGGTTGATTTCCAGAATCGCTATCGGACCTAGTATAATCATAAAAAAATCCTACTTTAAAGTGGGTTGGATGAAAGCCAGAATCGCCATAGGACCTATTCGGCTCAAGAAAGTTCAACTCCGGAGTCTTTGGATGGTTCAGAGATCTCACTGGACGTAGTTTGTTTAATGAAATGCAAATCTGAAGTCGGATTAAAGAATCTAAATCTGATGTGGCTAGGTCAGGTACAACCGGTCTTATTTAGGTCAATTCATACCAAATCTGGAATCGAAGTGACTATTAGACCTTTAACGGATACACATGGAAAAACATTCATTTTACATTAATTCCTCATTGCTGTTAAACATAACTGTTCCGGAAGTCCTTCGGTGGCCGTAATAGTGACCAAAAATTTTATCAATCGCAATGTGGGTCGAACTTCATGATTTTCAAAAAACTTTTTAAAATACTCTCCGATTTTATCTAATTCAATTGGCTTCTTCAGCCCGATCTCAAAGGTCCCTGAAAATTTGGAATAGCTGCCAAAACTAAATTAATTTATTTAATTGTAATTTCATTCATCTGACAAAAATAGTCTTAATATTATTCAGTTTACTTATTCTATAAGCGAATTGAGTTTGGCTGGTTAAATCCATAAAGAGTGCGATGAAAGCTTGATTGCAACTGAGATCGCTGTCTTAGCATTCTGCCTGAAGTCCTAAAGTTAAGCGACCACAAAAGATGCAATTGGGTCCTAAAGCCCTACATCGTTTATGGTTGTAAACGATAGTGCATCGGTCAAGAATACTTGAACCGATTTATATAAATTCTGATTATAGTCTAAGTCCGTATAAATGGTATTTTTGTGTTTGAGACTTTTTAAGACATGTTTTTGGCTGATCATCGTCTGTTGCTTAAAAGGCAACATATCAGAACGAATGAACATCAGCCCAAAACTTCAGGCCCACATATTAACTGTCAAAAGTTGATTCAAGTGCTCTGCGGTGTTTTGCTAGTGCGTTTGAATCATATTATTCTGTACGTCAAACAAGACCGAAAATGTCGAGGAAGCATTTTCCATCAATTTTTAAATTTCAAATTAAGGAATGTTCCTTTCGACTTTTGAGTCGGAAGAAAAACTAACGCATTCAGGATGATTAACTTCATCGTGCCCTGAAAGAAAATCGAATATCGATTCTTCATTTTAGGACCCAATTTACGTCAGCGTTGAGCAATTTCTCAACAAATATAGCTTGCTGCACCGATCAAGGGTTTCGAGGCCAAGTAGTTGACATCTGTCGGTGTACGCTGGAAGGTTTGCGGGATCACGCCACGGTAGATGTTTGAGGGCTATCCGTAAGAACCTTTTCTGGACCCGCTCAACTCGTAAGTTTCACGTTACGTCGTTCAGCGCCCAACAACAGAAGCCGACAGCACAAATCCACTTCATATAAAATGTTGATGTGGAAATAAAAAAAATAAAAATTTCATAGAGCGAACATTCATTTGGCACCTCCTGAACGCTGGCGCCCTTGGCGGGGGCCGCACGCTACGGCGCTGGTGATTCTACTACTCACATCGCCATTCCGTCGTTGAGAAAAGCCAAGGGGCGATGGTTTTCGATGCGTCTTGTAAGGGAAGTACATGCGTATCAGTGATCCAGGAAGATTTGCGTTCCGTGAATCAAGCAAATCCTCATTGTGGCAAGTGTGAAGAAAAATATTCCGTAAAATCTTGGTAGACCATAAGAACAGTTCGTAGGAGACAATACTGTGGTGGCAACATGTCGGTGGGCAAGTATTGACGGGAGATAAGTAGGTGAAGGCGAATCTAGCGCTGGAGAGAAAGGAAATGCTTCAGCTCGATCCAGATCCAGACGTGGATTACACGAAGTTGCGGGAATTGGTCGAAGGAAACGGAAACAATTTAATCCTAAGAGTGTGGATATTGTAACAAGATGGAGGAAAGCTAGACTGGGAACAACCAGGGGCTATTAATAATAGGATAAATAGCTGGGATGGATCCCGATCAACCCAAGTAATAGAGGTGGCTACGAATGAAACAAAAAAGAGAAACGACGATCCGTCGCATACTGCACAGCACCGGAAACGAAAAGGTTTTGGTGGCAAAGTTTAAGCGTTTGGCGACATGGTTGATTGAAACTGTTGAGATTCTCAATTGGCGATTAAAGGTTGCATGAAGAAGAAGAAGTCGAAGGATGATATTAGAGAAATATTGCACGGGGAAGCATACGGATTTTTTTTTAAACTCTTCTCAAAAATTCTAGAAGCGATTCAATTAAAAATGATTGGCAGTACGGAGTTGGACTTTTCTTATACTGTGTATTAGATATGATATCATAAAATAAAATTTGAAATCGAAAAATTGCGTTTATTATGCAGTAGAAGGATAGTCCAACCTCGTACTGCTAACCGTTTTTAATTAAATTGCTCCTAGAATTTTTGAGAAGAGTTTTATTAAACTTCCCATATGCTTCCCCATGCAATATTTTTCAAATATCATCCTTCGACTTCTTATTCTTCATGCAACCTTTAATCGTCAATAGAGATGGTCGGGTTTTACATTTTGCAAACCCGAATCCGACCCGAACCCGATTCGTAAATTCCATTCAAACCCGGACCCGACCCGAACCCGACATGAAAAATCTTATCAAACCCGACTAGTACCCGACATTTTTACATTCGTAATCCCGAAACCCGACCATCTCTAATTCTCAACAAGGCTCAGGAATCCACGAGAGAAGTCTTTTGGTTCGACGTAATTAAATACAGTAGAGGAAAGAAAACAATCGGAATCAGCTGCTACACGATAACAACATGAGGAATTATTGTTCTAGTAGGCCATGTAAAACACATTTATTACACCCAACCGGCGGATGTTAGATTTTATAACAATTCTGTATAAGAATCTACCAGAACCTGTATAAGAACTGGGCATATGCGAAATTGTTAGATTCTTATACAAAAAATGTAAGCTCTCAAACAAATATTGTAAGAAAAGCTTACAAAATTGTTAGATTCTTATACAATTCTTGTGTAAGAATCTAACAATTTCGCATATGCCCAGTTCTTATACAGGTTCTGGTAGATTCTTATACAGAATTGTTATAAAATCTAACATCCGCCGGTTGGGTGTACCCACCGGCCACCAATGGGTGGAACCGGTTTCACGGATTTTACGGAAACGGCCATATCTCACGTTTTTGGTGTCCGATCTGTGAAATCAATTTATCAATCAGCTCAGGAAGAGCTCTAGTTTATGTAAAAAATATAAAAAGAGTCAACAAAATACAAAAACGCTCAAAAAATAGGATTTTTGACATGCCCTCAAATAATTCGGCTTATCTCCGGTATTCAGCGGTCTGAACATGGATTTGAAACAGTTTCCTAAAAACTTGATTAATTTTTCAGTCGAACACTGTAAGAACCAAAGAAATCGGTTGATTTTTTACATGGTTATGGTCATTCGAATTTCGATAAAATTTTGCCTGTCCCGATCATTGTGTCCAACCCCGTAGTTCATGTTTTCCAACATATACAACATTTCCTCTATCCAGAGCTGTCAAACGACAACGTAATTCAAGTTAAATGCAGTTACAGCTAGGAAGTCAATCATTAGCCATTTTGTGTTCGTAGAGGTCTGTTCTTTTCTTTCATAAATTCTGTAATTTTAGAGTGGAGGAGTACTTTTAGTTGTGCTACTTCAATAATTTCTATCCCTCAATCGAAAATTACTACGAGCGACTCACAAATAGCGTGGAAGGTGGATGCAAAATGCACTATTATTTATAATACACATCAATACCAAGGGAGAAACAAATTAACTTTAAGCTACATTTTGACTTGACACGGCAAGTGAATTGAATAACTCAGTTTTTTTCGTTCAAGTGAGTTGAATGATGGTGTTTAGACGTTCAAGTCGCGATCAATTCAAGTGACTTGTTCAATTAACTTGCCGTATCTAAACTTAGCATTCGCGAGCGCTGGTCAGAGACCGTATTTTTTATTTTATTTAATGTTTTATTGTAGTGTAAGGTACACCCAGGTTTTTTTTTACGCGGTTGGAATTCGTTAATTTCTCGGTTAACCTGAACTTTTACAGCTTTTAAAATACCCCCTGAATTTTCTTTGATTTTTTGTGAATTTTTTGATGGGGTTAACTCATTGCTTCATTGACCTTGAAGGTCTTAAACGACCAAAACCAAACCGTGTAAAAAAAAACCTGGGTGTACGTGAATAAGTCATGTCCAGTGTTATGTAAAGAAACGATTGTAAATAAACTGTACAGTGTCGTGTTGTGCAAATAATCATATGTTTTCAAGCCCCAGCTGATCGGGGTAATTCCCATACAATCGCTCATCGGTCAAACCAAGGAAAGGTCACATACAGTCCACCGGAATATCCACCCGTAGCGGGAGAATCACTACGCACGAGATTTAACATAAGGTTTTTTTTTCTCAAGAAACTCTCTGCATTGGCTTATTACGAAAAAGACGATATCATCATTTTCATGGCATAAATCATGATTTTTTTCATTTCACTACTGTGGATGTCCTCTTTAAATTCTTCGTTATCAATTTCCAAGGAAGTAGAATTATTATTAAAATCAAAGAATTACAAGTAATTTCTCAGCAGTCTTGATTTAAAACAGCAGTGCAAGGACCAGCACGAATTCCTTATTTTTCTGAATGTAAATGTTCAATTTCAATATCCAATGCAAAATATAACATTTTTCGTTGTTTCCAGCAGCAACCGTTGTGTTCAACCCTTTTCTTTGAAGGCCGGAGTAACCCAAAAATCCATCCACCATGGACGCGATTAAGAAGAAGATGCAGGCGATGAAGCTGGAGAAGGATAATGCCGCCGACAAAGCCGATACCTGCGAAAACCAGGCCAAGGAGGCCAACCTCCGTGCCGACAAGATCATGGAGGAGGTCGCTGAGCTGACCAAGCGTCTGACTCAGGTCACTGAGGATCACGAGAAGTTCAAGAACACCCTGGAGCAGGCCAACAAGGACCTCGAAGAGAAGGAGAGGACTCTGACCTCCACCGAGGCCAACGTTGCCGCCCTGACCCGCAAGGTCCAGCAGGTTGAGGAGGATCTGGAGAAATCCGAAGAACGCTCGGGCGCTGCTCTGTCCAAGCTGCTGGAGGCCACCCAGTCCGCTGATGAGAACAACCGGTTAGAATTGGCGGTGGCGAGATGTTGATTGAGGGGAAACTAATTTATGATCACTTTTCATTTGCAGTATGTGCAAGGTATTGGAGAACCGTTCCCAGCAGGATGAGGAGCGTATGGATCAACTGAGCAACCAGCTGAAGGAAGCCCGTATGCTCGCTGAAGACGCTGACGGCAAGTCTGATGAAGTGTCCCGCAAGCTGGCCTTCGTTGAAGACGAGCTGGAAGTCGCTGAAGATCGTGTCAAGTCCGGTGAAGCCAAGATCATGGAGTTGGAAGAAGAGTTGAAGGTAGGATCTAATACTTTGACGAATTGATATGCAGAGGGTGTCATTCAATTGTTGAATCAATTCTCAAGGTCGTCGGTAACTCGCTCAAGTCTCTGGAAGTCTCGGAAGACAAGGCTAACCAGAGAGTCGAGGAGTTCAAGCGCCAGCTGAAGTCCCTCACCATCAAGCTGAAGGAGGCTGAGACTCGTGCCGAGAACGCCGAAAAGAACGTCAAGAAGCTCCAGAAGGAAGTCGACAGACTAGAAGGTAAGTTGAGGAATAGGGGATCCGGGAACTTGTTGCCATCAGAAATGCGTCTACCATTGTTTATGGTAGTCATATGGGTGGCATGGCAAGTTCCTGGAACTGGAAACACTGATAACCAACACACAGTGATAACACTAGCTGTTGTAGCGCTCACTATTTCAACAATTTACCACCCAATATAATACATTGCCAAGTTGTGACAGCTGTAGCTTCCGATCTTAATAGAATTAATACATACGGCGTATTCCACATGCCTTCTAATCCTGAGAGGCTTTGGATAGGCTTATTGGAATGAGTTAACACCCCTTTTGAGCTTTCGATGGGTACTAGCGTAAGGCAATGATTGAAAATCCAAGTATTCAGCACACCAAATGTACATACATCCTATTTAGTAGATTGTGACTAGCCGTTTGAATTACATTTTGTCGAAACATCACAAACCTCACAATTTGTCAAATCATTTATGTCAAAAGAGCATCGCGTCATCCGGAGAAATCATCGTCGTCTGCAAAAACATCAACACACAGTGATCTACATCTGCTCCATTAGGATCTTGCGGCCGCCAGCCATCAACAGTGTCGACAGGAGCCCTAAATGAACTATTCGTTTATAAATCCATCAAACTTCTTCTACCACTTCTACTTCCAGACAAATTGATGAACGAGAAGGACAAGTACAAAGCCATCTGCGACGACCTGGATTCCACCTTCGCCGAACTTACCGGATACTAATCTCTCCAATCTACTACTACTTCTACTATTACAACTAGCAACTACTAGCGCTGCTATTACTACTGCAACCATCAGCGTCAGCTTGCCCATAGCAAAACCAACAAACCACCACCGCCAACAGACAACTCAAATCCAAGGAGAAGCGATTCGGTTCGTTCCATTTCTTTAGTCTCGCTCACATTCTCTGTCTATTGTCGTCTGTTACCGTCCGGGTGTGGGACGATTGTGGATGTCCAATACCAACATGCCCAGTGGGACCGATTATAACAGCAAAAAAAAGCTCCAGGGTGTATCTGTTTCCCTCTCCCAGCGCGTTTTTGAACCCAAAAAAAAATGTGATTGACCGAGAATCGGATGTTGTTACGATTTTTTGGCGAGAAAGTGATTAATGTTCTGTTTGATAGGTACTTCGAATTGCATTTTTATTATTTTTTGGTTTTTGTTTTCGTTTCGTTTTCAGATGTTTACGTTCAAAGCGTTGTCTCAAACAACTGTGTACAATACACACTACTTGTACATGTTACTCCACTGTTATGTGTTACAAAAAGCATTCCATTCCATGTGTATCATATGTTAAGTTAAGCATCGTTCAGCTCATAAATAATTATTCCACTGTTGTTAAAGGCTCTGTGGCGTTTGTATTGTTTAAAATCTTCAACATTTTCATTTGAGATCATTCAGACCATATTGTGGTGTACTTTTCTGTATATTACTAGTGTCAAGCTAAGACTATCTCTTTCAGAACATTGCATATCGTTCTTCTTCTTTCTTACGTCCGTCAGTGATTTACCGAACCATGATTCTCTAAATTTTCTCATCCTTTGATTTCGCAAAAATAGGTTTTCATGTTTATGAGCTGATTTGTATTACATTCTTAATCCAAGTAAAAACAGATAAGATGTTTCCATTCCTTTGCCAATTATTAGTTTTGTCAAATTGGTTTAAAAGTCACAGTAACTCTCTTACGAAATATTGTTCTGTAAAATAATATCCACTTTAACAATCAACACTGTCTTCCAATTTCCACAAAAATACAGTTGATTCTTCAGTCCTTCGAATCATTCCCTCATGGTGTAACCCTAATTTTATTTTGAGTCAATTGTTATAACCGTTATAACCGAATCTCCCATGGACGCAGTACCCATTCGACAAAATTTGATAAATTATAATTATTTTTTGCATCCGCGTGATCTAGAACCGGATGTATTTTTCGATAAAATGGTTTGTAGACATCCACTTCCACTTTTGATTGAATGTGTAGACCAACTGTTCTCTAACCAAATTTATTTTCAATCAAATGCCTTTTCGGTGTGAGTGGTTAAAACCACTTCTCATTGCCATATTTTTCAGTAATCAAATGAAAAGAATGTACATCAGATGATGGGATTCAGAACAGAAATATCAACATAAATGACTTGGCGATGCGCTTTTTCCAGTCTAACCATCAAGTTATTCGCATCACAAAAACTTTCAATGTTGGCATTGTTGGTGGCAAAATGAAAAAAATCAATATGCAATACTCCCAAAACTTTTCACAGAACGAGAGTTTTTTTTTCGTAGAACGCACAAGCAAGTGAACAGAGTTGATCTACGAGAAATTCTGAACATAAATTAGCAAAAATTTATCCTAAATTCCGTGGGAAAATCATCCAATCTTCCAAGCGAAATACTAGAATTTCTAAGGGAAATTCATCCGATATTCCACGAAATCTTCACTCGAAAATTTATTCAAACTTGTATGGGGAAATTCATTTGAATCTCCAGGTGCAATTCAAGATTGCACGAAAAATTCATCTTGTTTTTCCAAAAGGAATTCATCCAGTTTTCCTTAATGAATTCATTTGTTTTCTATAGAAAATTATTCATTCAAAATTTCATCAGATTTTCTACGAAAAAATCGTGCAAAATTCATCCGACTTTCCACGCGAAATTCAGCCAAATTTCCACAGGAAAATAATCCGAAGCTATAGATAAATTTCATTATAATTTACATGGAAAATTCATCCGCTTTTTTATGGAAAATTAATTCGATTTTCCCTAGAGATTCATCATAATTTCTTCGGCAAGCTAACCCAGTTTTCTGATAAAAAATATTTCCGTTTTTCCAATAGGAAATCATCAAATTTTCAACGGAAGATTCATCCGTGTTTCTACGCGAAATTCATTTAAATTTCCACAAAAAAATCATTCGATATTCCTCGTGAAACTTATCCAGTTTGTCATTGGAAATTCATCCGTTTTTCATGAAAAACTCATCCGATTTTCAACGCGAAAATTATCCACGACTTTTCACGGGATATTCATCCGAATTTTCGCAAAAACTCGTCCATATTTCCAGACGAAATTTACTGAACATATTACTGTAAATTCATCCGATTTTGTATGAAAAGTTAAACGATTTTTTCGCAAAAATCATTCTAATTTCCGTCTAAAGCTCGCCCAGTTTCCAATTAGATAATTATTCTATTTCCCATGGTAAATTTATCCCAAATTTCTCGCAAATTTGATTCACAAATTTTTTACGGTAATTTCAAATTTCCACTAAAAAATCATTCGATACTCCGTATCGTAAGTCATGGCCTACTGACGCTCAATTCAAATTATGCTGCTTTGGCGCGGTTGCGTATGACAAGTCACGAGTTATATCCATAATATCTGCAATGGATATTATGGATATTACATATTGCCAAACGAGAATTCAAATAACTATAAATTCATGGCACACATTTCCCCTCTTCTCGAAAAAAAATGAAAATAAAAAGTTTTCACGGTTAAAAAATGATTAAGAAGCAACATTTTAATTTGATTTCTTTGCGAAATTATTATTTGATTTCTTAACACATATAAATTATTCCAAAATTCATGTTGAAACTACTTACAGATGAGAAAATTGTATAAAATTGTCTCAAAACTGTGATAGATTCTGTTTTTTAATTTCTCATGATTGTTATCAAAATTGTAACGACCCAAGGACTTTTGGAATTCGTGGATATGCTCCAGAATGATTCAGAGCGTGATTGTATGGTCCACACAGAATCTTCCGGTATGTTATCAGACCTGCTGCCGCCGGAGAGTGGAACCGATCTTCTTCTACATCTAGGCTAGGATAACTTTGCATTAAACTTTGAGAACGGTATACAGCAGCGGTTCTCAACCTTTTTCTTGAGAGGTACCCCTCCAAAGTTTCGCATTGATTGAGGTACCCCCTCTTGAAAGTAGGCTTCCAAGCCTTTGAAAGAATAATTCCGAGCCTCTTGAAAGAAGCTTCTGAATCTCTTGAAAGTAGGCTTCCGCACCTCTTGACAAGAAACTTCCGAGCCTCTTGAATGGCGGCTTTCGAGTCACTTAAAAGAAGGCTTCCTTTGCATTTGGAAAGGACGCTTCTGAGCCTCTGGAAAGAATGCTTCCAAGCCTCTTGAAAGAAGAATTCTGGGCTTCTTGAAGGGAGGCTTCCGAGCCTTTTGAAATGAGGCTTACGTTTCACTTGAAAGTGAGTTTGTTTTCGAGCCTCCTCAAAAGCGCCTCCGAGCTTTTTGCAAGTAGGCTCTCGGTACCTCTTAAAAAGAGGTTGAGCCTTCAGTGGCGTAGCCACGGGGGTGGTTTTGGGTACAAAACCCCCCCCAGAGACAAAATTTTGGGAAGAATTTTTTTTTCGAAAAAAAAAAAATGTTCAGAAAACCCCCCCCCAGACCAATTTTCTGGCTACGCCACTGAGCCTCTTGAAAGGAGCTTCTGGATCTCTTGAAAGTAGGCTTTCCCACCTCTTGATAAGATACTTCTGAGCGTCTTGTAGAGAGGCTTTCTAGCCTCTCGAATGGCGGCTTTCGATCCCCTTTCGAGCCTCCTTTCTTTTGCATCTTAAAAGGACGTTTCTTAGCCTCTTGAAAGTAAACTTCTAAGCCTTTTGAACGAAGAATTCCAAGCTTCTTGAAAGGAGGCCTCCGGCCTCCTTAAAATCAGGCTTCTGAGCCTCATGAAAGTAGGCTTCCGGGCCCCCTTAAAACGAGCCTTCCGGGTCTCTTGAAAAGAGGCTTCTGTACCTCTTAAAAGTAGGCTTCCGAGCCTCTTGAAAGGAGCATTCCGAGCCTTTTGCAAAGAATCTTCCAAGGCTCTTGAAAGTAGGCTTCCGGGGCTCTTGAAAGGATGCTTCCGAGCCTCTGGAAAGGAGACTTCCGAGCCCTTTTTAAAGAAGGCTTCCGAGCCTCTTGAAAGGAGTTTTCCGAGCTTTTTGAGTTTTTTCGAGTCTCTTGAAAGGAGGCTTCCGAGATTTTTGTAAGAAGCCTTCCGACTTTCTTGAAAGGAGCCTTCCGAGCTTTTAGAAATAAGACTTCCGACCCTCTTAAAACGAGGAGACTTCCAAGCCTCTGGAAAGGAGGCTTCCGAGCATCTTGAAAAGAGGCTTCCGAGCCTTTTGAAAGGAGGCTTTCGAGCCTTTTGAAAGGAGGCTTTCGAGCCTCTTGAAAGTAGGCTTCCGAGACTCTTGAAAGGAACTTTCCGAACCTTTTGAAAAGAACTTTCCGAGCCTCTTGAAAGGAGCTTTCCGAGTCTTTTAAAAAGAACCTTCCGAGCCTCTTGAAAAAAGGCTTTCGAGCCTTTCGTAAAAAGGCTTCCGACTTTCTTGAAAGGAGTCTTCTCTGAAAAAACCTTCATGCCTCTCAAACGGAGGCTTACGAACCTTTAGATTCTAGATTTCAGTTCAAAAGCATATTCCTAGCATATCATTCAACATTTTGTTTAGATCAGGTAGATTGCATTGAAGATTTTTCAAATTTGCTCCTTCGACGTTTTGTCCGTTTGATCTTTTGTTCCGCAGTCCTTCATACGCTGTGGTGGTTGAGCAGGGCAGGATTCAATTGGCTTTGATTTACTGATCGTCATGCATATTATGTACCAAACAAAGTTTTGAAATAAAAAATACGCAATTATCAAAACTTCATCAATAAGTTTCGATTGGAATTGATTACGTCCGCCATTATGATTTTTTGTCCGAGGTACCCCAGGTTGAGAACCGCTGGTATACAGCAACCTAATGCCTCGCCAGTTATCGCATACAGTTAGGCCACCTTTTTTGGCACTAAAATACCCTGCATCCAGTCGACAGGGAAAGTTACGCTGTCCTAGATATTACGAAATAAATAATGCAGTAGTTGAGCGGATGTCGTAGGGTCAGCTATGGGCATCTCGGCTGATATGCGAACGACCCAGTGGCGTAGCCAGAAAATTGGTCTGGGAGGGGTTTTCTGAAAAAAAAAATTTCGAAAAAAAAAATTCTTCTAAAAATTTTGTCTTCGGGGTATTGTATGTCCAAAACCACCCCCATGGCTACGCCACTGGATCGACCCCAGGGGCTTTGTTCGATTTCATGCTTTGTATGGCTGTTTGAATCTCTAGCAGTGATGGTGATTCAGTATTGTACGTGTTATTCGTCGGATCCTAGACAGATCATGCCGAAGGGTAGAGACTTATCTGGTACTTGAAAAAGCAGTTCGAAGTTCTAGCTGATCAGTTGGGTCGACCATTTCTTTTGTTCGTGTCATAATCCACAGAATAGCTTTTCAACGAGGTGCCTTCCTCCTGTTGACTGTGTTCGCATCCATCGTCACTAGTCTCAGAAACTAGGTACAATGAAGCACCCCATTTTTTCCAGGGGTTCGCATTTTGTTTAAGTCTATACTTCATTCGAAACCAATTACGTACAGAGCACTTTTTGCGCTCAATATATTTCAGCTATTTAATACTCACTTGCTCATTTGCACTGGTGCTCAAAATATTTCAGCAATTTTGAATACGCACTGAGCAGTTTTGTGACCTCCACTCGCGCTCCATTTTTTTGCGATTTCATTACGATTTCATTTCATTACATTTTTGCGAACACCACTCGTTTGCAAAATGTTTTAGCTGTTTGGATACGCACTGAGCATTTTTGCGAGCACCACTCGCGCTCAAAATATTTTAGCCGTTTGGATACGTACTGAGCACTTTTGCGACCTCCACTCGCGCTCAAAATATTTAGCGATTTTGCACATGAGTTGAGCACTTTTGCGAGAACCACTCGCGCTCAAAATATTTTAGCGATTTAAATACGCACTGAGCACTTTTGCGAGCTCTACTCGCGCTCAAAATAGTTTAGCGATTTAAATACGCACTTAGCACTTTTGCGAGCTCCACTCGCTCTCAAAATATTTGAGTGATTTTTCACACGTGTTGAGCACTTTTGCAAGCTCCACTCGCGCTCAAAATATTTTAGCGATTTTCCACACGTACTGAGCACTTTTGCGAGCACCACTCGCGTTATAAATATTTTAGCGATTTTTACACGCACTGAGCACTTTTGCTAGCACCACTCGCGCTCAAAATATTTTAGCGATTTGAATACGCGCTGAGCACTTTTGAGAGCACCACTGGCGCTCAAAATATTTTGGTGATTTTCCACACGTACTGAGCACTTTTGCGAGCACCATTCGTGCTCAAAATATTTCAGCAATTTTGAACACGCACTGAGCAGTTTTGCGAGTACCAATCGCGCTCAAAATGTTTTAGCGATGTTGATACCCACTGAGCACTTATTCGAGCACCACTCGCGCTCAAAATATTTTAGGGATTTTCCATATGCACAGAGCAAGCACCACCCACGCTCAAAATATTTTAGCGATTGGTTGCTTTGCAGACGTATTGTAAGTCATGGCCTACTGACGCTCAATTCAAATTATGCTGCGTTGGCGCGGTTGCGTATGACGAGTCACGTGAGACGTAAGATCGATAAGATATTTTATCTGCAATGAATATTATGGATATTACACATTGCATATTAAACATTCAAATAACTATAAATTCATGGCACACAGATTCATCTGAATTTCCACACTAAATTCATACGATTTTTTGTGGAAAACTCATCCTGGTTTCCATGCGAAATTCATTAAAATTTCCACAAAAAGTTCATTTGATATTACACGGGAAATTCGTCTAGATTTCCATTGAAAATTGATTCAATTTGCATTCAAAATTTACCCGTTTTTCCATGGAAAAGCAATCCGATTTTCCAAGCGAAATTAACTCACGATTTTCCACGGTAGATTCATCCCAGTTTCCATGAGAGATTCATCCGAATGTCCACGTGAAATTCTTCCAAATTTCTCGTTGATCAGTTGGGTCGGTCAGTAGCTGAACATTCCAGTTTAACTTTGAAACTACATGTTTTATAGTGGAGATATTTCCGATTTTTCATAAGAGCTTCATTTGAATTCACTCAGGAAATTCATCCGACATGCCAAGCAAACTTGATTACATTTTCCAAAGAAATCCCATCCGATTTTCCTTGGTAAGTTCTTCTACTTCTTCATGGAAAATTTATCCAATTTTCCACGTTAAATTCATCCAAATTTCCGCAGGGAACTTCTTCCGAATTTCAAGATGAAAATTATTTATATTTCCACGGAAATTTCATCCGCTTTTTCCGTGGGAAACGCATTTGAATTTCCAAGGGAACAACGTTTAAAATTTCCAGGAAAAAGTAATTCGAATTTCCATGGACACTTCATTCGATTTTCCAAGCAAATATCCAAGAAAATATCATCCGATTTTCACCGGAAAACTCATCTGGATTTTCTTCACGAAAACCACGAAAAATTCATTTAATATTACATAGATTTTTTTTCAGATTTCCAATGGAAATTCATCCAGTTTAGCACTGAAAATTCATCCGTTTTTCCACGAAATATTCATCCGATTATCCGCTTTTCCACGTGAAATTTTTCCGAGTTTTCTCACCCAGTTTTTCAGAGGAAATATATCCAGTTTTCCTTTAGAAAATCATCTTATTTTCCACGGGAAATCAATCGATTTTCCATGCAAAATTTCATTTATTCCACAACAAATTCATTCGATATTCCACGGTAAATTCATACAGATTTCCATTGGAAATTGATACCGTTTGTCATTGAAAATTCATTCGTTTTTTCGTAGAAAATACATCTGATTTTCCCCGCGAAATTCATCCACGAATTTTCACGGCAGATTCATCCGAATTTCCACGTAAAAATCATCCAAGTTTTCTGGCGAATTCTATTCCAGTTTAACACATATAAAACACATTCGTTTTTCCGCGGGGAATTCACTCGACAATCCAACTGAAATTTGTTCAGGATTTTTTACGGGATATTCAACCGAATTTCCACACGAAATTCATTCAAATTTCTGTGAAAAACTCATACGGATCCAGGTGAAAGTTATTAAAATTTTCAATAAAATTCATCCAGTTTGCCATTGACAATTCATCCGTTCTCCATGGAAGTTTTATCCAATTTTTCACGTAACATTCATCCGAATTTCCAGGCGAATTTCATTTCTGTATTGCATTGAAAATATTTTCAGTTTAGTATTCGAAATTCCTTGGATTTTTCATAGAAAATTCTTACGAATTTCCACCCGAAATTTATCCGAATTTCTACGCGAAACTCATCCGAATTTCCGCCGGAAATTCATCCGACATTCCAAAAGAAATTAATTTCAGCATTTAGGGAAAATTCATTTGTTTTTCCACGCGTAGTTCATCTGAATTTGAAAGACAAATTCTTTCGAATTGTCACCACAAATTTTTTCCGATTCCCCACAGGAAAAATCGATTTTTCTCGTAAAATGCATCCAAATCTTCAGTCAATATTCATTCAATTTCCATGGAAAATTTATCTGAAGTTCCATTGAAAATTGTTCGTTTTTCTGTGGGAATTTATCCAGTTTGTCATTGGGGATTCATCCGTTTTTTCACGGAAGATTCATCCGAATTTTCATGCGTAATTCATCCGAATTTTAGAAAGAAAATCACCCGGGTTCCGAGGCGAAATTCATTCAGATTTCCGTGAAAAAATCATTCATTGGAAACTCATCCGTTCTTCATGGGAATTTCATCCGAATTTCCAGCGGAATTCAATTCCAGTTTTCCATTGAAAATACTTCCAGTTTAGGTTTGGAAATTCCCGATTTTCATAAAAAATTCTTCTGAGTTTCCTCGTGAAATTCATCCGTTATTGCAAAAGAAATTGATTCCGACTTTCAGGGAAATTCGTCCGTTTTTTCACGGAAAATTCTTCCATTTTTCCACGCGAAATTCATCCGAATTTCTGCGTGAAATTAATCCGAATTTCCAGGCAAAATTCATTCAGTTTTCCATGGAAAATTTATTTATGTGGGAAATTCATCAGTTTTCCATGGAAAATTCATCTGAATTTTCATGCCTTATTCTCCCGAACTTTAGCGAAACACTCATACAAGCTCCGAGGCGAAATTGATTCAAATTTCCATTGGAAAATCATCCGTTCCCCATGGAAATTTCATTCGATTTTTCATGCAAAATTAATTCGAAATTCCAGACAAATTCCATTCCGGTATTCCATTGAAAATACTTTCAGGTTTATATTGGAAATTCTTTCGATTTTTCATAGAAATTTCACGGGAAATTCATCCGAATTTCCACGCGAGATTCATCCGAATTTACAATAGAAATTGATTCCATCTTTCAGTGAAATTTCAACCAATTCGTGGAAAATTCATCCGTTTTTCCGTTTTTTTCCATGCGAAATTCATCTGAATTTCATGGTAAATTCATAAGATATTGAAGGTGTAATTCTTTCAAATTGCCACCGAAAATTTCTTCCGGTTTTCCACGAAAAAATCATTCGATTTTCCTCGTAAAATTCATCAGAATTTCTGCGGGAAGTTCATCCAAATCGCCAGACAAAATTTATTAAACAGTCATGGAACATTCATCCGATTTTTCATTGGAAATTCAATCGATATTTCATGAAAAAATCATCAAGTACTCCATTGGAAATTCATCCGGTTTTCCATTGAAAACTCATTCATTTTTCTGTGGTAAACACATCCTGTCTGCCAATGGAAATTTACCCGTTTTACCACGGAAGATTCATTCGAATTTTCACGAAAACCTCGCCCGGATTTCGAGGCAAAATTCATTCACATCTCCACAAAAAAAATCATGCAATGTTGCATTGGAAATTTATCTAGTTCGCCATTGAAAATTCATTCGAATTTGCAGGCGACATTCATTTCTATTTTCACAGGAAAACGATCAAATTGTCCAAGGCGAATTCTCTAAAATTTCTTCGTAAAATTCTTCTACAGTAAACATTTTCTCATTATTATTTCAATTTAGCAACGGTTTTTTCGAACCGGAATTTTTTTTTGAGGAAATGCTTCTGTCGAAAATAATATTCTTTGATCGGCAATCATACCAAATCTTCAACACATCTGACACTTATTCTAGAGTTTCTGTTCGAAAAGCCCTTTCATACATTTCATTCAGTTTGTGTCTTATCACTATTCATACATCAAGTTGTCTTGTGAGATGGTCTGATTCATAAACAACAAACAACCGTTATTTGTTTTACATCGTTTGTACGTTCATGGTGTTTCTCAAGGTTATTCGTTACTTTGTTATATACATAGATAAGTTTATTGTATCGTTATTTATTGATTAGTTATACATAACAAGGCTTCCATAGATTATTTTTGATTGCTTATAACTTCGCTTGCACTGCTTCCACTCGATTTTGCTTCCTATAATGCTTAGGGTTTGAATTTTGTGCAATCCACCAACCACTAACAACGATTTTCCAGGACGAAACAATTAGTGTATACAGAAATTATCAACACATCTGTAAATCGAGCATTTTGGATCTATTTTATTTCCCACTCATGAGCCAGTTTTGGTAAAAATCTCAATCCTCAAGCTCTCATGTACAAGCAAACTCAATTTGATTGTCAAAACGAAACACTTATTGGTTATTGAAATTTGTAATACGCGAAGAACACTATTTTTTTTCTGATCATGCAATCCTTTAAACGTTGTAGTAGAATCGTGAACGATGGTTATCCAATTAGTCCGTTGGGTTTCGTCTTGCACTTGATTTATATCCTTCACATGATTTTTTAGGTTTTTCAGATTTTACCAATACTGCTCATGGAATGGTCGCAAAAAGAACCGCCTCCATTTCGGATTTTGTTTTTTATTTTCATCAAATGACATTTCCTTATTCCATTATACTAATTCAACTTTTCTTCTGTTTTACACATTTTCTCCCTCGAAACAGACGAATTGGGCGTCAACAAGGACAGATACAAGTCTCTGGCCGACGAGATGGATTCCACCTTCGCCGAGTTGGCTGGTTACTAGGAGACATTAGCAACTTTTCTACGTACTGCTTTTAACTTATATACAGAAACAACTGTTTGTATCTTACATACATACAACCATTTTTACTTACACCAAGAGATAGAAAACGGTTTGATTTAGAACTTTTCCTCGTGGTCCCACTGCAGAAGCAATGCACTAAACGATCGCACCATCATCACCACCGTCACTAGAAAGTAGCAGCGAACGAAGAAGAAAAACAGAGAGACATGAAATGAAACGCTCCGAAGCTCCTCCTCAACCAAATAAATATTACACCTAAGACATCGTAATTTCTGAAATATTTTTGTTTTGAAGCAAGCAGCTTAAAATTCATGTCTTATCGTAGGAAAATATTAGGGAATAATTTACTGAATCATTTGATTAGTGAGTAAGAAATCGTAGCTTTGTCCCACTTAGGATTAAACAGAGCCGTATTGTTGTTGTTGCAGCCAGAAAACAAGTTCATGGTCAGAAGCCAAAGGAAGATTACTGAACAAGCGAAGATAAAATTGAGAACCATTCAATGTAGAAATTATACCGTAGCGAAAATAAGTTTTAGAACCCTATTCATTGGAAGATTTGTATAGGAAAATCATTTAGAATCATTGATGACGGAGCCAGAAACGGGAAGACTCAAATCGATTCAGCAAAGTGTTGGTGTTGAGCCGAAATCGCCGGAGTGTCACCCCGGAAGTCATGTATTAATAATATCTTTTAATAAAAAAAATGTGAAAACTAAACTCCCAGACATCTGCACTCGATGCGAAAATCTCTGCTCAGATTCGGATCGCATGTCTTGGAGGCACGCGATAACCGAGTTGTATACTGGAATCCTCTATTTCTCTATTTTTATTAGAAGAAATCGAAAAAAAAAACCTATTTATTGTAACGCTAAGTCTTGATTTATTTTTGTATAATAAACGTTTAATTATTAGCTAAGGTAACCGGTCGTGGGGTTATTTCTTGACAAGGGGCTGGAATTATAAATTCATTTTTAGTCATTTTCATAATATTCTTCAGAAGCATATAGTCCTCACTCGTAAGCGCTTTTCCACTGTTCATACATTGACATTAAATACCAAATCTGGTCGAAAATTTTCTCAACTTCCCTAAGCATAAAAGTATTATCGTGTTGAGGTTAGCCCCATAAAATGTTAGTATGCCATTTGTGGGGATATTTTTTCCTTCATTAATGTAAATTTTGATATTTGAATCAGTTTTTCACTTGTCGCATGTACCAACCCGAATAGCACAATTGTCATATACCAGTCACTGTGACTCATATAAAAACCAAATCCAGTCACATTGGAGTTGCTGCAACAAAATCGATCTGAGTTGTGCTACTAGGGAAGGCCAGGGGCACTTGGAAGGGAGTTCGAGATGGCCACCCTCAAGTCTAACCTTAGGACCTTTCATAGGCAAAGTTTAATTAAAGGATGTAAATTAAAACTAATATTGATAAAACTTATAACTAACACAAGATGGGCTTCAGAACCACTCAAAAAGTGACCACCAGGTTCCCTGAACATCTGTAACCGGATTTTGGAGGTTCAGTTTTCATTTCCAGTATTACGAAATGAAGAATAAAGACGATTGCATCGCTATTATGAGCATTTACTACTAGTTATCTACGATTAAAAGGAAGTTGACCTATTTTTGACCCCATTTGACCCAGGGGACCTCCTCGATAAAACCGTTCACCCGATTTTTACATCTATTCAAACATATAGAGTATAATGCATCTTTACTGCAAATTTTATGCAAATCAAAGGAACGGTGTATTTTACAATTTAAAATCGTAGTCGAAACGAATTAATTAAAAGTTCAATCACTTCGCCGTAAATTTGAAATGAATTCACAACGAGCTAAAGGGGGAGGGTGGGGAGACTAGATCCCCGGGGAGACTGTTAACTGTTGCTGTGAATACTGTCAACTGTTGCTCTATGTAAACCAAATGCGCTGCATTGAAACTTAAACTGACGTCAAAGTTTTTACTACCATGTTTGTGTATGGTCATGGGCCCTCCTTGGCCGTTCGGAAAGACGCACCGCTACAAAGCAAGACTATGCTGAGGGCGACTGGGTTCGAATCCCGGTGCAGCTCTAGGCAATTTGCGGATTGAAAATTGCCTCGACTTCCCTAGGCATAAAAGTACGATGATACTCATGATATATGAATGTAAAAATGGTAACCTGGCATAGAAACCTCGCAGTTAATAACTGTGAAAGTGCTTAATGAACACTAAGCTGCGAGGGGACTCTGTCCCAGTGTGGAGATGTAACGCCAATACGAAGAAGAAGGAGGTATATGGTCAGAACATGAAACATATAACCGACAAGCTTGTCAAACGATTCCAGATTTCAATCGGGAGGAATTCTCTCGAATTCGTTTTCCGCTGCCGGTGCTTTCTGGCTGCTAGTGAGGAACTTTTCCTATTGGGACGACAGAGTTTTTGTTTGTCAAAGCGGAGCCGCACAAGATCCCACCGTGCCTTCACTCAGCCGGCTCGGGGTACCAACCAAGAAGCAACCACATTATCATTCGTCACGTTTTCCATAAATTACACGATACGACTTTCTGCATTTCCAAGTACACGAAGAATTTTATTGCCAACTTCCCAACTTGTAGACATTGTCCATGTCTGGGGAAAACATAGAAAGCACACTGATGGTTGAGTTTCGAAGTTGATTATAGAGCATCGCAGTAAAAGGATGTAAAATAATGATTTTCCACCATCAGAGGCATGGAATTATTTTTGATGTAAGTATCTCTCTACATATGACCAATCTTTATTTCAATATGTTTTTTTAAATAAAAAAAAAACGAATGCAGTTGGTCTTAACTATGATAAATCAACTAATGTAACCGGTAATATGGACGGGATTGGAATGAGCATCGGAAGCAACCCTTAATTCTTTTGGAGCTTAAAGCTTACAACATGGTGTCTCGTTTCTGCTTTAGTTGATGAATGAATAACGATTTGATTAGATAATAGATGTTCTTCAAAATGAGGTGAATCATATTAAATTGTTGCAGTCTGGTAGGTATCCATTGTTATATTCTGCCCTCCAAATTTTTGTATTAGGGATAGAATTACATTTTTGATAATCTAAAATCATTTGCACGTTACATAAGCTAATGTCTCGGCGAAGACGCCATCTTGTTTCCAATCGAACAGTCAAAAGCGGTTTCAATTCGACTTGTTACAGTCAAACCTCCATGAGTCGATGTTCTATGACTCGATATCGACTAATGGAAGCAAATTATTCCATACTAAAAATTATTTTCTGGGTTACTGTGATGGTCACCCAAAGAGCTTTCCAATGTTTTGCTACTCCACATCTCGATTTTTCCGTGAGTCAACGAGGTCCCTTCAATATCGACTCATGGAGGTTTGACTGTAATCGATAATATTTGGGCAGTGAAACTGCAAATGAAGCATTTGAAAGTGATGCAGTTTGCAAAAAGCAACAAACCGCGCGCGCTATGTCACAAGGTGATCATTATTCGCTTTTTATGTACATCTCGACGTTATTTCGCATAAAGTTTGCAGGTAGGTGTTTGTTATAAGAGTGAAGTTAGCGAAAACTGTGATATTTCGCTAAGGGCTTTTTGAGAAATCTTGTACTGAAGTTTTCACCGTTGTACATTAGGGTGGCTCAAAAAACACTTTTCTAATTTTTTGATGGGCCGCCCTCTTATTCGGTTCTATTTGATGCCCTGATGCTCTGGACAAAATTACATCCAAATCGGTCAACGTTTGGGGGGTGCTAAACTCGTTGGAAGTTTATATGCAAAAATGTATGCCGAAACATCCCAAAACAGTGATTTGCAGTTGGACGTCACAATTTACGATCAAGAATCGTGATACTCATTCAGTTCTTGTAGAATTCAATACAGAATGTTATGCTGAAAACCGCTAGAGATTAGAGTTTATTAGACAAAGATATTAGCATTTTACTGGAGTGCTGTAGGGGTAAATTTATTTCTTTTCAAAATTTCAATTTTTTTTCGAAATTTGTTCAAACCCCACTTCAGAGAAATGCTAATAACTAAAGAAATGCCGGGAAAACTCTAATCTTCTCGCGGTTTTCTGCATAACATTCTGTGTTAAATTCTTCAAGATCTGAGTGAGTATCATCAACAATCAATATGAAACTGGCGAATATTTTATGGTTTCAGTTTCATAGACTATGGGCAATCCTCGGTACCCAATACGTAATTTATTGATACCCCCTTAGTACACGGTTTAGAACTGTTGTCATAGCAACGAATTTTTCACCAAACAAAAACAATATCCTAAAATAAAAACCGTATAGAAGTGGTTGTTGGTCAAAATCTACACCGTTTCTAAATATTTCCCAAATACTTTTATTAAACCCAAGATTAAACCATTATTATTTCTTTCAGCTCAACTTCGACCTGAAAAATTAACTTGTACTCAAGCATGCATATGAGAGATCAAATGATAATGAGACTTTAATTGTGTGGCCCCGGGACTGCAGATATCCAGATGGGAACTTGCCCTAACCCCTAGTTGCTACTCTAGCCACGAACGACAGCTACCTGGGGCGGACGCAGAAGGTCTCTTTTGCTCCGTATCTCCGGATGTTAGCCCATACCATAGGTTTCGTGGATGATCAAATTTTGTAGATTTCCGGTGAATTTAGGAGTTTAATTTTAGGAGTTTTAATTTTTAGGAGGTGCTATAGGTGGCCATTCGTTAGTTTGGCCGATGGGCGATTGTGCAATGTTGCTGCCGACAAGTATGTTACGAGTAGGAAACGGTTAGCAACCTACCGGTGGTCAAACGGTGAATCAGCTAGCGAACTATGGAGCGAAAAGGTCGGCGTCGGTCTAATGGTGGCTGGAGGGTAAAGCGGTCGGTGTTTAGCCGGTCAGTGATACAGCTAACGGGTTACGGTGCAAACAGTCGATCGGAGATATGCCGGATGATAATGCGGACAGCGGCCTAGCGTCAGCGACAGCGGCGAAAACTAGGATCGGGGCTTCACACTTCAATTTATTTAATTGGATAAACATAATTCACAAGAGTTTTTCTTAATCTTTTTACAGGAACTCCCCCGTAGATTCTTCCAAAAAAATGATTCAGAAATACCAATAATTCTTTCGGGAAACTCCGGATATTTTTCTAAAAATTCTCTAAAATTCCGAGGGGAATGAAACACCTTTTTCAAGTCCACAAAGTTTCTCGAGAGCGGCATTTCCCGCAAAACAGGCGAAATCGGATGTGCGGTCTGTTTCTGGATATTTTGGCTTGGATAAATATACCTGCATCATAACGCACTTAATTTTTTTCGCTGAGATCTAATACTAATCTGAGTACTAATTTGCTCTGACCCCAACATCTTGATAATTATATCTATGGTACCATAGTTCTTTATCATAAGTTGTGCCGTCCAACTGCAATTCACTGGTTTTGGATGTTTCTGCATACATTTTTGCATATAAACTTCCAACGAGTTTAGCACCGCCCAAACGTTGACCGATTTGGCTGAAATTTTGTCCAGAGCATCAGGGCATCAAATAGGGCCGTTTATTTTATCCTTATTCATATTCTACATTTAATAGTAAAAATCAGGATATGAATATTCAGTTGTTAAGTGATTTATATATCTCCAGTATGAGTGTGGGGGCAATCCTTAGCCGTGCGGTAAGATGCGCTGCTACAAAGCAAGACCATGCTGAGGGTGGCTGGGTTCGATTCCCGGTGCCGGTCAAGGCAATTTTCGGATTGGAAATTGTCTCGACTTCCCTGGGCATTAAAGTATCATCGTGTTAGCCTCATGATATACGAATGCAAAAATGGTAACCTGGCTTAGAAACCTCGCAGTTAATAACTGTGCTTAATGGGTCTGTTCAAATATTACGTAACGCAATAGGGGGTGGGGGGTTGTTTTATTTTTGTTGCGATTTGTTACGCAAAATATAGGGGGTGGGGGTCCTTCGAAAAATTGTTACGCGTAACAATTGAGAAAAAATATTTAAATTTTTCAAAAAATAGTTATTGTCTTAAAAATAGCACAAAATACACAAAAAATAATAATGCATTGTATCGTGTTTCAAATTCTACCATAAACAAGATTTAAAAAAAAAAATGAATTTGTTACGCGTTACGCATAGGGGTGAGGGTAGTTCTAAATTTTGTTACAGATTGTGTAAAATGGCTATTTCGCTATTCTTAATTAATTGCATGAAAACTCAGTGGTTTAAGCGCCACTCTCATAAATGAGAGACCACTGGTCGTGTGTTTTATGTTGCCCGACTATACTGTTTATGTGCATGAGTGGAATTCTCAGGGGAACGGTTTTTTTAGGTAAACGCTAAAAAGGGATGTTCAACAAATCGGAAACGACGTAGCAGAGGTAGACGCACTGAAAAGTGAAAAATTCTACACGTGCTCGCAAGAGAGAGAGAGAGAGAGAGAAACGATCACCCGGGCGGACTAGTTACCTCAGGGCTATGGTCGTATTAATGACAAATCTAGTGTGAATTCATTTATATAGTTTTATATTCATTCATTTTTTCTTAAACATAGGTGTAAGTGTATGTGTCAATGTTGTATGTGTGTAATCATGGCCATGGGTGTAGACTAACCTGCGCAAGGTTTGGGTTACGCTCTCGGTGCTACCAGCGGTTCGTCAACCGGGGGCTAGGATGGCATGCGATGTTCTGGGCATTCACAGTGGCACGGAGCGTAGTGCCTACCGACCGGAACGTAACGGCGGCGGCCCGGGCTCAAGTCCTTTACGGCCGATCTATAGATGCGGAGAGGGGGCTGTCGGCGGTGCTGGTACGCTACCCGATCATACGTAAACCGTACGCAGGAAGGCCAGCGGTCCCTCGCACTCCGTTTAGCTGCCAACGAATGGCGGGCCAGGACGAGCGATCGAATTAACGTATGCGGACACCAGCGCAAGATGGCCGACGGATGGGTCAACGCACTTGAATCGTGTAAAAAAAAAAACGTCTTGTTGGACGCTGTGGTCCAACGAAAATAAGAAATTAGAATAAATATATAATATAGAAATGAATTCTAACTGAATTACCTTATAAATAGTTTTAAACTGCTCAGAGAACAGAGTGTTCACCCCTAGTGATACGTATCTCTCAAACTAGATTTTTAGTATAAGAAAAAGATATTTTAATTAGAAAAATTAATAACCAATTCGCGCACTAAAGAGATAAAACTTTCACTTCACATTGCATCAATTATTTTACACACCTTCAATAAATGGAAAAAAAGGTAAAGGTCACCGAGATTCACTTCTGTTCTTCAGCCGACGTAACGTAAAGTGATCCGATGTAGCATAAAGAAAAGTTCAAGAACCTAAAATCTAATAAGGACTACCTTTTTTGTCGTTTACCAATACCAAACAGCGTTCGCCCATTTATATCCGTTTATTTACTTCAACTAAGTTCATGAGACATCTGTCTTAAATCCTAGAACTAAACTTGCTCCAAAGCTTTCATTTTATGGCAATATTTCATAGGTTGTTATGTAAACGGTTCATATAATTTTTAAATCTATTTTGACGGTATCTACTTGTTTTATAGTTTATAATATAAATATATCTATAATTGTGGATAAAAAAATTAGAATAACCAAAGAACGTTACATCACACCACGCTATTTTATGAAAATTTGATCAATTTGAGATTGATCAAATTTTCATAACCCTAAATTTCATCGGAATTCCTCAAAGCTTAATTTTAATATGTATTCAAAACTCTCGATTAAAATTTTATTCAGATCTAGCCAATGCAGTACACATAGATAAGCATCAAGTTGAACACCTATTTTGTTTTTGCTTTGTTTATAAACGCTTTCGCTACTTTATTGGATCCTTTTCCTCCAACTTCTGAGTAGCTGTATGCAAATAGACAACGGATATATATGACGTAAACAAGGCTAGCAACATATTATACCTTATCGACTTATCGACCAATTGTAAAATATATTGCACCTTCAAACTTCGCATCCAATCAACCATATCAACTTAGTGTTGAATCACTTATTGACTTTCTGCCCCAGATTAAACGAAATTAACTGCAAATCATAATATTTTCTTTTCTCAACCTTGAGTTGATCAATCTTGTAAACCGTTTGGTTCTACCCTGATTTGACAGTCCAAAAGATTTTTAGAAAAACATCGCATAAAAACTTATAGCATTATGTTCAACCCTGCGGCTACATCTGACATACAGTTGTGGACCTAACACTGCGATACCACTACATAACTAAAGTTATCTGCAGCCTGGAGACAAAACGACGCTATCGAGGAGCTACGAATTAAATACTTCGAGAAAAGAAAGATATCATCTAAAATTCCGGAGAGTATATAATTGTTGTAAGTGCTAACTAATTATCTAACTGCCCTACTTTCTATTGCAGGAAATCCCAATACAGATTTTACAACATATGTTAAATGTTGGTAGCATTATGGATGCTTCGTTGGAAACTATGCTACCTGTGTGATGTACACCTATACATGCTCGACCAAATCTGCCGTATCTGCCTGTATATATTTCTCATTTTGCTACGAGATTACTTGTGACTTTGTTTACCCCTATCAGAGCTGTTTACATCGACAAGAAGTGATCTATTTCATGATGTGTTTTGTTAACTCTAGAGAAGATGTATTGTAACCTACATGCATATATACAGTGTTATTTACAAGTGCATGGATTCATGCATACTTTGTGTTTGTTTTTATTTGCCGTTTTAAAGAGAACTAGACGTGTTTTTGTAGGAACTTTTACCTGTAGTAATTTCATAGCTTGCTGAACCATTTGATTTTTCTTACATTTTTTAAGGAATGTGGCATGGTAAATTCCTAAACGTTTTCCCGTATTATCTACCAATTCGTAGCTGTCGCCCAGAACTTTACTCACTTTCGCTTCCGTATATCTGGGAGCGAACTTGGCGCAAAAATCTTTTCCTTTATCGGATAAAAACGTACTTTTCTTCAAAACTTTTTCGTCAACGCAGTATTTTGGTGCTTTAGGGTTCGAACGTAAGTTATAAAATCTTGCCTGCTTTTGATAAGCTTCTTGGAGGTTTTTGCGTACTTGAGCATATAAACGATTTCGATCCTCGGATGTAATCGAGTGTGAATTATCATTAGTTTCATTTATAGTTTCATATTCTCGTCCATCAGATATTATGTTTCTTCCGAACGTAAGAAAGTACGGGGTATGTTTCGTTGATTCGTGAGTAGCATTTCGTATAGCATTTGCAATGCTGTAAATGTTGTCGGCCCATGTCTTATGATTTGACTTTATGGTGGCTCGAATTGCAGTTGTTATAACTCTGTTAACCCTTTCAGAATTGTTAACTTGCGGGTGATAGGACGGTGTTAGCCAATGCGTAATACCATAATGTGCCAACAAGTCCTTAAACAATTTCGACGTGAATTGGCTACCATTATCCGTTAACACGGTTTGAGGTACGCCAAAAAGTAAGAATATCGACTGCTCTAGAAATTTAATAAGTGAGGATGCCGTTGCCTGCTTGAATGGCTGCACTAAAACAAATTTGGTGAACACGTCCGTAGCCACCAGCAGGCAGGTGTTGCGTGCCTGACCGGATGGTGGAAACGGTCCCAAGTAATCCAGCGTTAGAAATTGCCACGGTTGATTACAATGTGGTTTCTGCGATCCCATAGGGGGGACATTATTAATGTTACTACTTTTGGATGTTTTACACGCCAAGCATGATTTGCAAAACTTTTTTGTATCGAGGGCCATTCGAGGCCAAAAAAACCTCTCTTTTAATTTACAAATAGTTTTGTCATATCCCAAGTGAGCAGGTTCATGAGCGGTTTGTATTATACCGACTCTGTCTGCTTTAGGGGGATAGAACTTCCAGAGAAAGCGCTGATCTTCGATTTTCCCAGTGTTCTGAACAAGCTTATAGATTTTATTTCCTCTTACCATGAAATCCGTATACTTTTCGGGATTTATAGTAATTTGATTAAGTAATTTAGAATATTCGTCGTCTCCTGTTATTTGGACAGTTTCGATTCTTGATAAGCAATCCGCAAGGACATTCTCCTTGCCCTTTCTGTATTGGATTACAAAATCGTGAGATTGGAGCTTTAGTGCCCAGCGGAGCAGTCTGGAATTCCCATTTGCTGCGGTGATTGTGAATAGCCAAGTGATGCTCTTTGCATCTGTAATTACTTTAAATTGAGTGCCTTCGATATAATGGCGAAAATTTTCAACTGCCAGTAGTACGGCAAGACACTCTTTCTCTGTCGCCGCATATTTGCGCTGCGTACTAGATAACTTCTTGCTAAAGTATGCAATAATGCGTTTTCCTTCAGGATGATCCTGTAGCAAGGCAGCTCCGACCGCGAGTTGAGATGCATCAGTCTCAATGACAAATGGGAGGTCGAATCTAGGATTTGCCAAGACTGGTGAAGATGTTAATCCTGATTTAAGTTGTGCTAATGCACTCTCTGCCTCTTGCGTCCATTTGAATTTTTTGGATTTTTTGAGCAAGTCCGTTATTGGAGCAGTAATGTGGCTGAAATTACTGATAAATATTTGATAAAACCCAATAAGTCCCATAAATCTACGAACGTCCCTAACTGACTTAGGACGTGGGTAATTTAGTATGGGTTCTAACTTCGAACTATCGATAGCCAAGCCATTCTCCGTTAATAAGTATCCCAAATATTTGACTTGTCGTCTACAGAATCGACTTTTTTGCACCGAGATCGTCAAGCCAGCTTTAGCCAATCGCTTCGCTACTTCCTTCAAAAGCCGGAAATGGTCTTCAAGACTTTCGGTGGCTATAACTATGTCGTCTAAATATATAAACACATAAGGTTCGAGATCGAACCCCATGGCTTTATTCATTAGTCTGCTCATGGTGAAAGGAGCATTTTTCAATCCGAAAGGAACAACTTTGAATCTATAGAGTCCCTTTGGAGTTCTAAAAGCTGTATAATTTCTAGAACTCTCTTTCAATGGGACCTGAAAATATGCGTCTTTTAGATCAATTATGCTAAAATATTTAGCTTTTTGCAATCTATAGAATATCTCATTCATGTTACGCATCGGATAAGCGTCTTTTTTGGTGACAGAATTTATTTTTCTCGAATCAAAACATACTCGAATTGTTCCATTTGGTTTCTTAACAGGAACTAATGGGTTAGCAAATTCGCTAGTACACTCTTCAATGACATCTAATTTTTCATACCTTTCCAATTCTTTTCAATTTCCTTCCATATACTATGGAGTATCTGTACATGGGCAAGTCTCTCATTCTTGCTCCATCTATTATTTCAATTTCATGCTCTATCAGATCAGTACGCCCAAGCTTATTTTCACTAGTCCATTCAAAACATTTAAGAGCTTCTGTTAGCTGTTTCCTCTGGAGTGTAGTTAAATTGTGCTCTGTTTCTACCGAATCAAGCTTTTGCTCTGGTTCATTTGGCAGTTCTAATGATGGCACTTCTAGTGACTCATCTTCTTCTGCCATTGCCTTATGGGATAATATGGTTTCATCTTCAGTAAATTGTAGTGAGCATATTGTTATATTAATTTCAGGTTCTAAGTCCGCCGTATTCATATTCGAATGAAGGTCGTGACTAATGAAATTGATTATTGGCTGGCCGTTAATGTCTAACACATCAATATCCGACAGCATGTTCTCACATTTTATCATTGGTCTTATTCCGAAAGCGTTCCAAAAATCCATTCCTAAAATTAACGATTTCGAAAGCTGGGAACAACGATCGTTGGAATAACTTTCGTTGTACCCGCGAAGGTGTAAGGTATATTTGCATAACCGATACATTCATGGGCAGTGTTATCTGCAGTACTGACTACAACGGATGCTTTAAAAGTTTAAATCCATGCTTATGTATTAGTTTGAGTGAATTTAAGACACTAATGCTCGCTCCTGAGTCAAGTAAGGCTATCATCTCTGTGTCCAATACTGAGACTCGTATTTTAGGGCATACATCTGGGTTTACTTTTATGTATAAAACTTCTTTGCACGATTTGGTCTGTTGAGAACATTCTGATATTGGAACTTTTTTTGTCTTTCGCGAGATGGACGTGTTCCTATGGGTGCACCTCGCATCTAGTTTAACGACTGTTGCTGAACGTTTAGAGGTACTTGATTGGTTACACGATTTATTGGGTGATTGCGCTCGCATGTTTTAGTTGTTCGACCTAGGTTTCCACACGCATAGCAAAATATAAGTTTGGCTTCTTTACAGACCCTCCAATGATGCCCGGGTTTTTGGCAATTCCAGCATTTCACTGCTACCATGTCTGCTGGTTGTTGTGACCCCTGAGCAGCCACAGAGGGGTTTAATTTGAGTTTGCGTTGCAATGCATGTATCGCATATTCATCAGTTGACGAATTTTCTTTCTCTGAACAACTATGTGCATCTATATTGTGCACCTCGGTTCTGGAGTTCTGACAAGAACGGTAAAGGTTTGGATCCGTAGCATCGATGCGATGGTTAAGATCAAGTAAGTGCTCAAGATTACGCACCCGTGTGGTTGCTAATTTTGTTGATCTATAGTGAGGGCGCATGTTCTCCCATACGATTTCGAAAATAGTCCGTGACGAATGTGGCCGTTTTAGACAAAGGTTTAATTTTTCCACTTCAGTGACAAATGCCACGAATGTTTCTCCTCTCTTTTGCCTCAATTCCCGCAATTGGGAACGAATTCCTCGGTCTCGATTTGGATTACCAAATCTGAACCGTATTTCATTCTCAAAATTGTCCCAAGTTGTGCAATGGTCCTCTCTGGTAAACCACCAGTCACTTGCCTCGCCCTTTAATTTGTAATGAATTTTGTCTAGTAATTCTCTTTTCCCCACTCTCTCATGTTTTGCCAATTTTTTTGCTCGATTCAAAAAATCTTCCACCTGCATAGATCTATTGTCTCCGGTAAACACAATGTCCCAATTTTCTACCCTCGATCTTGAAGATCGATGAAAAGCATCCCAATCATCCCTATAGCGCCTTAAAGGCGTTATCGATCTGTGTCTGTTTTGTCTTCGACGATTTTCCTGTTCCGTGCTACTATCACTTGAAGAAATAGTGGAGCATCTACCCCTGGATTTGTATGCTACATTTCTCACTGTACGCTTTCGTTCGTATGTCCAATTCATCAGAATCACTACTTTCTGTGGAAGAATTATATTTTCTTCTCCTGTATCCCCGTTCTTCTTTTCTATCCTTATATCTTCCTTCCTTTTCATGATTTTCAGACCTTTTTTCTCTTGACCTTTCCAAATCTTCCTTTTTTTTTTTTTTTTTTTTTTTTTTTTAACTAATTTTATTTGCTAATTATCTAATACATGCATTCATCTCTTAGACTAGGTGTTCCGTGTTTTCTTAACACTATCATCCTTATTTGCTATGTTACGCTTTTAGTTATTATTAATACATTTCAATTGCCTCTAGCAGTTAGAATTTTTTCCTCTGGTTGAATTGAACCATGTAGGAATTACAATGTTTTCTACTTAAACTAAACTTAACCTATTTTATACTAAGGGTACAAGGTTAATCGTTGCAATAGAAGATTGCAACGATTTTTATCTAAAATTGAAATTATTTTGTTGGACATTTGTTGCAATGTCTCAATATTAGAAATTCTATGAAGTTCATTGGTACTATACCACGGAGGCAACTTCAGAATCATTTTCAGAATTTTATTTTGAATCCTCTGAAGTGCCTTCTTTCTGGTATTGCAGCAACTAGTCCATATTGGCACAGCATACAACATGGCAGGTCTAAAACTTTGTTTGTAAATCAAAAGTTTGTTCTTAAGACAAAGTTTTGATTTTCTGTTTATAAGTGGATATAGGCACTTAATATATTTGTTACATTTGGCTTGAAGGCCTTCAATGTGATTTTTAAAAGTTAATTTTTGATCTAGCAGAAGTCCTAAATATTTAGCTTCGCTAGACCAATTAATTGGAACCCCATTCATAGTGACAATATGTCTGCTAGAAGGTTTCAAATAAGAAGCTCTCGGCTTATGTGGGAAAATTATAAGCTGAGTTTTGGAAGCATTCGGGGAAATTTTCCATTTTTGCAAGTAAGTGGAGAAAATATCCAAAAATTTAGCAAACTACTACAAATAACACGAAGGCTTCGCCCTTTGGCCGAAGATATGCAAACAAAAATGTTTGACAGCCTGGTGGTGTATCAGGTAAGTCAGGAGTAAACATGTTATACAATATGGGCCCAGTATGCTACCATAAGAAACACCAGCCCTTACAGGTAATCTATCAGATTTAGTATTCTGATAGTTTACCTGCAGTGAGCGATCTGATAAATAATTTTGGATCAGTTTAATGATGTACAGAGGAAAATTAAAATTCATCAATTTTACAATCAAACCTTCATGCCAAACACTGTCAAATGCTTTCTCTATATCAAGAAGAGCAACTCCAGTCGAATATCCTTCAGATTTGTTGAGCCGAATTAAGTTCGTAACTCTTAATAACTGATGAGTGGTTGAATGCCCATGGCGAAAACCAAATTGCTCATCAAAAAAATAAAATTGTCATTAATATGAACCATCATTCTATTTCAAATAATCTTTTCAAACAGTTTGCTTATTGAAGAGAGCAAACTTATTGGGCGATAACTAGAAGCCTCAGCTGGATTTTTGTCCGGCTTCAAAATTGGAACAACTTTGGCGTTTTCCATTTATCTGGAAAGTATGCCAATTGAAAACATTTGTTAACTAAATTAACCAAAAAGGATAACGCGCTCTCAGGAAGTTTTTGATAAGTATGTAGAAAATACCATCATCACCCGGGGCTTTCATATTTTTAAATTTTCTAGTAATAGATCTCACTTCATCCAAATTGGTTCCCAACGAAGGGTCAAAAACATTCTCTTGATTGAGAATGTCTTCGAAGCTCCGTGTAACCTGATCCTCAATTGGACTAGTGAGACCTAGACTAAAATTATGGGCACTCTCGAACTGCTGAGCAAGTTTTTGAGCCTTTTCGCCATTTGTTAATAAAATTGTATTTCCCTCTTTAAGCGCTGGAATTGGCTTTTGAGGTTTTCTTTAAAGAATTTTTGTTAATTTTCAAAAGGGTTTCGAACTGGGATCCAACTTCGAGCCATTATTCTCAAAGTTGGTATTTCTCAGAATAGCGAAACATTTTTTAATTTCATTTGCAAATCTCGCCAAATAACTTTCAACGCGGGATCGCGAGTTCTTTGGTATTGCCTTCTTCTCACATTTTTAAGACGGATCAGTAGCTGAAGATCGTCGTCAATAATAATGGAGTTGAATTTAACTTCACATTTCGGAATTGCAATGCCTCTGGCTTCGACAATTAAATTTGTCAAAGATACGAGAGCATTATCAATATCACTTTTGGTATCGGGAGGAATATCAACATCAAAATTCCTATCGATATACGTTTTATATAAATCCCAATCAGCTCTATGATAATTAAAAGTAGAGCTGATTGGATTATAAATGGCTTCTTGTGAGATTTCAAATGTCACAGGAAGGTGATCAGAGTCAAAGTCAGCATGAGTTACCAATTGGCCACACAGCTGACTTGAATCCGTTAAAACTAAATCAATTGTAGAAGGATTTCGACTGGAAGAAAACAAGTTGGTCCATTGGGATATTGAATAGTATAATATCCCGCAGAACAATCTTCAAATAAAATTTTACCATTGGAATTGCTTTGAGCATTATTCCATGAACGGTGTTTGGCATTGAAGTCACCAATTACGAAGAATTTTGATTTGTTGCGAGTCAGAATTTGAAGATCAGCTTTCAACAAATTATTTTGCTGCCCATTGCATTGAAAAGGCAAATAGGCTGCAATGAAGGAAAATTGACCAAAATTTGTTTCAACAGAAACTCCCAAGGTTTCAAAAACTTTGGTTTCAAACGAAGAAAATAATTTATGTTTGATACGTCTATTAATGACAATGGCGACCCCACCACAGGCGCTGTCAAGACGATCATTTCTGTAGATAAAATAGTTTGGATCTCTTTTAATGGAGAGTCCTGGTTTTAAATACGTTTCAGTTATAATGGCAATATGCACATTATGAACTGAAAGGAAGTTGAATAATTCATCTTCCTTACCCTTTAGAGAGCGGGCATTCCAATTTAGAACTTTCACACAATTATTTGGATCCATTGAAACGGAGTCCGATAACAATTTTTGTGTGTACTTTATACCAACCTGAACAGCTTCAGGAATGGTATTTGCTTTGAACATTGCATCAATCATGTGATGCAATTGTTCAGTTGAAAATCAAAATCGGAAGCAGTCATGCTACCTGAATCGGTAACATGACCGTTATTTTCCGTTGGAACATGGGTATAAACCTCATTTTGAGAAGAGAAATTTGGTCTACCAGCAGCGATGTTTGCATACGTAGGTACATTGGAAAAATTGAATTTACTGAAGTGCTTGCTACCCGTTGACGAGCGGCAAAATTTGTTTGTGAATTGTGGTGGGTATGAATTGCTCGACCGGTAACCGGTTTCGAAATTTGAGCGTTTGAAAAATTTCTACCCGTCGAATCTGGGATCCGATTGGAATTTCCCGTCATCAATTTTGCACGGGAATTCAAAACTTTTTTGCGTGAAGGGCATTCCCAGAAATTGGATTTATGATTGCCCCCACAGTTTGCGCACTTAAATTTATTGGAATCTTCTCTCACAGGACATGCGTCCTTGGCGTGAGAGGTTCCACCACAAATCATGCATTTAGCATCCATGTGACAATGTTTGGTTCCATGACCCCACTTTTGGCACTTACGGCACTGGGTAGGGTTTTGGAAATTTCCCATGTAACACGGACATGAGACATAATACAGGCCTTGTCCAAACTTTTCATATTATTTAGTTCACTTTTGTTAAAATGAACTAAATAAAATTCTTGAGAAATGTCCCTCTGGGAAGTACCAGAATGGGATTTCTTTTTCATCTTAATTACTTGGACTGGTGAAAATCCAAGTAATTGAGAAATTTCAATTTTAATCTCATCCAGTGATTTGTCATCACTGGGGAGACCTTTCAAGACGACTTTGAACAATCGCTCAGTTTTGTCGTCGTATGTGAAGAATTTATGGCGCTTCTCAGTTAAATAGTGAAGAAGACGTTTGCGATCGTCAAAGGATCCCGGCAAAACGCGGCAGTCACCCTTCCTAGCAATCTGAAATGAAACCTTGATCCCCTGAAGGTTACTCAAAATCTCATTCCGGAAGCCAGAAAACTCGGCAACAGATACCACAATTGGCGGAATCCTTTGCTTTTCGCATGAATCGCATCACCCGGGCTAGAGGTCGATTCGATTTGCTGAATTTCACCCATACTCCAATCGAACCGATTGCTCAGTTCGATTGGCGAAGACTTACTTCCGCTATTAGAGTTAGCCGGAATATCTGAATTCTCCAGCTTTCTTCTATTTTTTCCGCGCTTGGGCAGGACGGTCTTGAAACCTTGTTTCTTTGAAGGAAGTGGAGAATTCAGAGACTCCTTCCTCTTGTTTTTGTTAATACTCATTGCTGAGCTTGGAGACGTGACCTTCTAAGAGGTTTTTTCCCAGAACGGTGTCCCTGCAGGATTACCACCGCTTGTCGGAATTTTACTTCCGCAAACGGGTCCAACGTAAAACGAAGGCACGGGTCCTTGCAAAGATCGTAACGGGATCAGTGGGTACAAATAGCGCTAAGAAGCACCGTTGAAATTAAAATAGCTTCGGGTAGTATTAAAAACTTCCTTCCGCAAAGAGAGAAAGAACCGCACAGCACGAAAGCACGATGCGGTCTGATTCCTTTTTATTCGTCTTTTTTAATTGTCTATCATTGTTTGTCTCTTCTTCATTTTCATCTTTACTATCCAATGGAACATCTGCTCTACCGACTTTTTTATCTTCTTCGTTCCTGTTCTGCTACTTCCGTCTTTCTTTGCGCTGTATGTGAATGTATTTAAACTACCAGCTCCCTTTACTATAGCCCTAGGGTTGGGATTTCTCCAGGATTCTTTAGCTCCTTTTGCCCCATCTCCTAGTCCTAACTCAAGGTCAGTTTCGTCGTTATAACGTTCCGGGTCATAAGTTACCCTTTGCCTATATGCTCTCAAAATTTCTTCAATTTGCTTACAATAATCCTTTTTTAACTCCTGTTGCTCTTCATTCGCCGCATTTGAATATGATAATCTAATTACGTAATGTCTAAGCCTAGAAACTATGCCATAGTCAAAGGATTCACGTAAACTTTTCTTCAGCGATCTAATAACATTTTCAAGACTGGAAGCTTCCTCAATTATATTGAAACCAGTATCATAAGGTTTTGGCTCGCTTCGTTCTGTTTTGTATGCATACCTCAAAGCTCGTCTTTTATCTTCTAACTTAGCATCGGCTTCAATATCTATATTTCGGAGTGTTATTTCAAAATTCAGTTCATCTTCCGTCAAATGATCGGCATTGGGTAGGATGTAAAATCTCACCATGTTTGCCTCCACTCAAACTTTAACTATGTTAAATCCAGAATCAACAAATTACAAACCCTAATTCTCCAAATCAAATTCAAAAGCAAAATAAACAAAAGCAAAACCCAAATAAATTCAACTAGATTAATAAAATTATGTAGTACTAACTATAATTGAAACTGAACTCAAATTCACTTACTAAATTTTTGATAATAACCACAAAATTACCTAATTACTAAATACTCAATTCAATTCAAAGAAAATTTATAATTCGGTGTTACTTATATCTACTTTTTTTAAGCCAAACTGAAATTTCAAAAAAAAAAAATAATAATAAAGAATAAATACTAAGTAATGTAATAATGAAAATAATAATAATAATAATAAAAAATATAAGAAAAAAATGTGCAAGTTTAAATTTAGAAAGTAAAATTTTAACCGTTTTTGCGTTGGGCGCCAATGTAACCGTTCCTTTCGCTATTCTTAATTAATTGCATGAAAACTCAGTGGTTTAAGCGCCACTCTCATAAATGAGAGACCACTGGTCGTGTGTTTTATGTTGCCCGACTATACTGTTTATGTGCATGAGTGGAATTCTCAGGGGAACGGTTTTTTTAGGTAAACGCTAAAAAGGGATGTTCAACAAATCGGAAACGACGTAGCAGAGGTAGACGCACTGAAAAGTGAAAAATTCTACACGTGCTCGCAAGAGAGAGAGAGAGAGAGAGAGAAACGATCACCCGGGCGGACTAGTTACCTCAGGGCTATGGTCGTATTAATGACAAATCTAGTGTGAATTCATTTATATAGTTTTATATTAATTCATTCTTTCTTAAATGTAGGTGTAAGTGTATGTGTCAATGTTGTATGTGTTATCATGGCCATGGGTGTAGACTAACCTGCGCAAGGTTTGGGTTACGCTCTCGTTGCTACCAGCGGTTCGACAACCGGGGGCTAGGGTGGCATGCGATGTTCTGGGCATTCACAGTGGCACGGAGCGTAGTGCCTACCGACCGGAACGTAACGGCGGCGGCCCGGGCTCAAGTCCTTTACGGCCGATCTATAGATGCGGAGAGGGGGCTGTCGGCGGTGCTGGTACGCTACCCGATCATACGTAAACCGTACGCAGGAAGGCCAGCGGTCCCTCGCACTCCGTTTAGCTGCCAACGAATGGCGGGCCAGGACGAGCGATCGAATTAACGTATGCGGACACCAGCGCAAGATGGCCGACGGATGGGTCAACGCACTTGAATCGTATAAAAAAAGCGTCTTGTTGGACGCTGTGGTCCAACGAAAATAAGAAATTAGAATAAATATATAATATAGAAATGAATTCTAACTGAATTACCTTATAAATAGTTTTAAACTGCTCAGAGAACAGAGTGTTCACCCCTAGTGATACGTATCTCTCAAACTAGATTTTTAGTATAAGAAAAAGATATTTTAATTATTTAACCAATTCGCGCACTAAAGAGATAAAACTTTCACTTCACGTTGCATCAATTATTTTACAAACCTTCAATTAATGGAAAAAAAGGTAAAGGTCACCGAGATTCACTTCTGTTCTTCAGCCGACGTAACGTAAAGTGATCCGATGTAGCATAAAGAAAAGTTCAAGAACCTAAAATCTAAGGACTACCTTTTTGTCGTTTACCAATACCAAACAGCGTTCGCCCATTTATATCCGTTTATTTACTTCAACTAAGTTCATGAGACATCTGTCTTAAATCCTAGAACTAAACTTGCTCCAAAGCTTTCATTTTATGGCAATATTTCATAGGTTGTTATGTAAACGGTTCATATAATTTTTAAATCTATTTTGACGGTATCTACTTGTTTTATAGTTTATAATATAAATATATCTATAATTGTGGATAAAAAAATTAGAATAACCAAAGAACGTTACAATTGTTACGAGGGGGTGGGGGGTTCTTAAAAACAACGTTTTTCGCGTTACGTAATATTTGAACAGACCCTAATGAACACTAAGCTGCGAGGCGGCTCTGTCCAGTGTGGGGATGTAATGCCAATAAGAAGAAGAAGAAGAAGATGAGTGTTTTGTGTCCAGCCCATGAAAGACTCATAAGTTTGAGATTTAGATTTGTGCGAGACTGAACAGCCCTGCATCAAAATCACCGTCGCTGCTACATCTGACTAGTAAAGCTGATGGGCAAAGCCAATGCAGTCCTGTTGTCTGGATTTTCGCTTTCGTTTCGCGGTAATTGTTTTATCTGCATGGATCACAAGGCAACAAACACAAACCTGTGGCTGGCTGGCTGAGATCGAGAGTAGCAGTTTAGCAGTTTGGGATAGAGAAAACTACTCTATCCTGAACGATGTAAGGAGAAATTCTACACAGTCTTTACTGCCGCTAACCGCAAGTCGAGCACATCTGTATATGGGCCTCCATATACAGATGTGCTCGACTTGCGGTTAGTGGCAGTTTAGGTACTAGCTGACCGTAGGCTAGATGATAACCGTTGCTGTGAGATGAGAAACCAGTACGCTCCGATCGCCGACGGGAATGGATCATCTCGGTAGTTCCGGCTACCCAACATTTGGTCCACCGAACTGGATATCTGGGGACCAGTGAGAGCAAACCAACATCAAGTTGACCACAAAAATAAGCTATTGAAGAAGAAACAGGTGCACTCATTCTTCATGCAACCAACTTTGGGCAGAGAATCTGCTGATGATCTGCGTTCTCTGAGAGAGAGTTTTGAGCGAATCGTTCAAATACTAGATCAAGTTGTGGAAGCTGTCGATTACAAGGATCTTTTGTTGGTGAATTTCAGGCATTGCAATGTCATCTGAGCACAGGATATTATCTTTGCCTGTGCAAAGATATTATCCCTTATCAAAGAGCACTCTGGGAAGATATTATCATTTGAGCATTTGTTGATGATCCTGATAGCCAGCGCGGTTCGGAGTGTGTTCACGTTGCGAGAGCGTTGCTACAACAAAGGAAGTGAAAAAATGTTTCTCCATGGTGAACGTTGCACTTTGTTCACTGAGCAGATAGATAACTATCGATATCCCAGCATATCATCAGTATCTTTGCTCAGAAGATCGAATGATGGGATAAGTTGCAATGCCTGGTGAATTTCCTCACAATGCGATTGGACCCGTCTATTCGTCGAGCATGGGAGGAATGCTCAGCCTCCAAGGAAAAGGACTCAATGGCAGACCTCATCGAATCCAAGTTTTGGAATCCCTTCCCTTCCAAATCCCTTCCTTCCAGGCAGGCGGATTCCAAGGTTACCCATCTACAACAAACAACGACAAAATCAAGAGCTTCAACAACCAAGGTCAGTTATAACTCGGTTGAAGCATCAACAGGAAGATGTGTGGCTTGCAAGGATAGCCACCATCTATTTGAATGTTCCGCATTCCAAAAACTTTTAGTGGCGGACAAGGATGCTATGTTGAAATCCCTTGGGCTTTGCCGGAATTGTTTCTGGCCGGGGCATCAGTCAAGAGATTGCCCATCCAAATTCCGCAGCCGGATCTGTAGAAAACGTCACCGCACCCTGGTTTGTTTTAAATCGGAGAAGGGCAATACAGCATCAGGTGCAGAGGCTGCCGGGGGTAGCCATCCTTCAAACTCCAAGGATTCTCAGGAATCATCAGGTTGCAGTTATATTCAAGTGGTGAATATGGCAGCAACAGACGTTTAGGTGAGCGGTGCGGTACATCAAGTTACGTTGCAGGTATTGCTGGCAACAGCGGTGGTTGTTTTTTAGTATGACATTGGCGTGAAGTACCATGCTCATGCTCTTCTTGATTCGGGTTCAGAGAGCAACTTCGTTTCGGAACACTTAGTACAACGGATGAAGGTGAACAGAAAGAAGATCGACGTTCCAGTCCCGGACATAGGACAAGGGGCTACCAAGGTCAAACGCATGGTTCAAGCAATCAGCAATCAGCAATCAATTCGGAGCGGTGGATTCTACCAAAAGGGATTGAGCTTGCGGATCCAGCATTCTTCACGTCTAAGGAAGCCGACATTTTGTTAGGCATCGAAGCTTTCTTTGAATTCTTTGAGTCAGGACGAAGGATCACAAATTGTTAAAGGTTACCAAGCCTCACAGACTCAGTGTTTGGCTGGGTAGATTGTGGTGGGTGTTCAGTTCCCCTCAAAATCATCTGCCACTTCTCAACATCCAAGGACCTGGAAAAGTTGATGGCACGATTCTGGTCCTGCAAGAAGGTGCAATTTCAGAATGTATGCTCGCTAGAAGAGAAGAAGTGTGAAGAGATTTTCCAGCGTGGAGTTCAGAGAAGTCCAGCGGGTCGTTAAGTTGTTCCACTACCGAAAAACGAGGACGTCCTCCCAAAGCTGGGCGAGTCTAAGGATATCGCACTCCGATGTTTTCTTGGTAAGGAAAGAAGACTGGCTAGGGACGCTCACTTGCGGGAGCAATACATTGTCTTCATGGACGAGTACCTGAAATTGGGACACATGCCCAAGGTTGAGGAAGCTACAGAGGGCAAGGTTAAAAGATGTTTTCTACCGCATCATCCGGTAGTCAAGGAGGCAAGTACCACCATCAAGGTCAGGGTCTTCGATGCTTCCTGTAAAACGTCTTCTGGGGTGTTCTTGAAAGATGTACTTCTGGTAGGGCCAGTTGTACAGGATGATTTGAGATCAATAATTCTACGGAGCCGAACAAAGCAGGTGCTCCGCTTGTCGGACGTGGAGAAGATGTTTCGGCAGATCCTCGCTCAGCCAACGGCCACTCCAGTCCATACTATTTCGGCCACTCCAGTTCATACTGTTTCGGTTTACTCCGGAGGAGGAAGGTGGAACTAGCCGTAAGTACTAGGAATCAATTGACTGAGATAGTGCAATGCGGTGGATTTAAGCTGCGAAAGTGGGCATGTAATGTCCCAGAAGTTCTTGACGGTGGGTGAAGCAGTTTCATGCAGGACCCCCTTGAATGAAATTCGAATCGATCGGTGTGTAATCTTGCCTAGAGCAGTTTTGGTGGAGTTACACTGTTGCTTCACGCAAGGCGTATGGCGGCTGCGTTTACTTAAGTCAAGACTCCATCGGAACGACTATGGTACGGCTCTTGTCATCCCGACAGGGTTTGCAGAAATCGCTCTTAATAGATAACTAACAACGATAAAAGGGAGGCAAAAACCTCTTCGAATCATAACAAGCCATAAAAACAAAACTATCGCACTTGTATACAAGTTGGAAAAACACTGATTCCGGTAGGCAGCATGTTGGGGACCATAGTTTTTCGCACAGCTGTGTAAAACAAGTTGAAATGCATCATCAGAACCGGTGCCGCAATTGGGGCTTATCAAAAGAAATTTATCATGGGTTGTAGCCCCCCGAATCAGTCATTATCGTAACAGCTACCGAAAAGCGTTTCTCACAGTATGCTACCTATCGACCTGTTGCGTTGGATAGAATCACCACCAACAACATGGAACCCGTTCGTTGCCAACATGTTCCTGGTACGGACAACCTAGCTGACCTTATATCACGCGCAATGTAATGTAATGTAATTGTCACTGAAAAATGCAAAAAACAAGCGACAAAAGAGAATAGCGATAACTCTTTGTCCTCATCTGCAGAGGATAAAGACATTGTTGCGTTTCATTTTGTTTGCAACAAACATGGAGAGGTAATTGTTGTGAACTTTTCATACTGTGATAACTTGTATATTTCAGAAGTAAAACAAAAATCATGTCAACAGATGGTTAAGTTTATGTCTGAGCTATGATAACTGATATTTATTTAATTAAAAACATCATCGGAAACTGACTACTTCTCAAAATGCGCGGCAGCCGATCATTGTCCTATTCTGTTGCTGTTTGGGACAAACGCTGATTGCGAGTTGAGTTTGTCCCAACATTTACAAGAGAGGACAATGTTGTTATTTTACATTCCCTGATCACGCGGAGTGTCACCTGAAGACATTGTTCACAATGCTCTTTAGTGGGAAGGTCCGAGTTGGCTGAAGGAGGCACCCGAATTATGGCCTGGAAGCATCGAGTCAGATAGGGAAGCAGGAGAAGAAGAAAGGTGCCGCACAGTAGTGGCATGCGGTGTATCTTCCACGGCAGAATTCAACGAAATGTGTATAGGAAAGTTTGGGTCGTCCACAAATTTAGTGCGTGGTACAGCTTACTGGCTTCACCTCATGGAGCTTTTACGAACTCCCACAGCAAATCGGTCGGCTACCGAATACTAACTACAGCTGAACTGCAGAAGACTGAGAATACTCCGGAACGTTCAGCGGGGAGTTTTCGCCGAAGAAAGAAGGATATTATTGAGGGGAGAGCTTGTGTGAAGAATATCACTATTAAGATGGTTTCATCCATTCATTTGCAAGGATGGTCTCATCAGAGTTGGAGGGCGACTGCGAAATTCTGAAGAATCAGAATATACCAAACATCCTGTAGTTTTACCAGCACGAGACCAGCTGACTTGGTTGATCCTGCGCCATTTTCACGAACGCTTATTGAATGCAAGCCCACAACTATTGCTAGGGGCAGATAGATTGACATTCTAGCCACTCGGTGGAAGAAATGTAGCTAGAGAGATAGTTCATCAATGTGTAGAATGTTTCCGAACAAAACCAACTACCATATGCAGCAGTTTAAGGGAGAACTACCGTCACCTCACGTCTCTGTTTCGCGTCCCTTTTTGAAAACTGGAGTAGACTACTTTGGCCCAGTCTAAATTTGACCAGAACCAAGACGAGCGAGAAGCCGTGAAGGCCTATGTTTCGGTCTTCATGTGCTTTTGCACCAAAGCCCTTCACCTGGAGCTGGTTTCTGATCTCTCCAAGGACCGATTCTTACAAGCCTTGCAACGGTTCATTTCAAGGAGAGGCAGATGTTCGGATATATATTCGGACAATGGTACGAACTTTGTCGGTGCACGGAACAAGCTAGGTGAACTTTACAGTGCGTGATCTCTCTTGTTCCAGACAGCAGAACGATCGCGCGGTCGGCCGAATTATTGTGTTCTGCATTGCGCGGCCGGTAATAAAATTAATCAGTTCAGTGCGTGTTCTATCATGTTTCGGACAGCAGAACGATCGCGCGGTCGGCCGAATTATTGTGTTCTGCATTGCGCGGCCGGTAATAAAATTAATCAGTTCAGTGCGTGATCTCTCTTGTTTCGAAGCGGGCTTGGTAGTCATATGGCTACTGCTTCTGCCTCATACGCAGGAGGTCGTGGGTTCAATCCCAGGTCCGTTCCATTATCCTACTTTGTATCTTTCTCTTTATTTCTCATGTTCTAGCAATCGTTAGAATTGGAAATGGACTTCCATACCGTTTCCATTACTATTCCTATACCTTCAACTTGAGTATTCTATCAGTAATCTGCTAGAATTGGAAATGAACTTATAGAGCTCGTTTCCTACATCCAATTAGAAATTCCATCAGTTACCTTCTCCTATCTATCACATTGGCAGCTCGTTAACCAAGTCGGACCTCTGCCTCTCCAACCTAACCCAGAAATTCCAACAAATTCCGCATGAACTCGTGGCAAGTACAGAGGTATATTCGGCTTGCAGTGGGCGAGTTATTGCATCATCATTTCCTCCCCCTTCCCTATATTGACTTGCATTCTGACGTGGCAGGCGCCAGTATGACCTAACAAAAGAGATCACCAATACTTGTACATTGAAGATGTGTGCTAGTCCCAAGCAAACATCTGTTGGTTCCCTGTACAAGAACAGCTGATCTGGTCATAATGGAGTAGCAACTACGAGCAGTCAATCAAGCTCAAGCTCAAGCACGGAACAAGCTAGGTGAACTTTACAGTTTGCTGAGAAATCATAACCACTGTGAAAAGGTTACGAGTGAATTGGCTAAGGATTGTATCCAATTGCATTTTAATCAGCCCAGCGCTGAGAGGGTGCAGTCCGGTCGACCAAGAACCATGTCATGAAGGTGATTGGCGAAATGCCGGTCTAAGCCGAAGATTTCTAAAAGCTTTTAATAGTTCGAGGCATGTATAAACTCCCGCCCTTTGACACCGATGTCCGAGGATCCAAACGAATTGGAACCTTTGACGCCAGCTCACTTCTTAGTGGGATCATCGTTGCATGACTTCCTAATCCCGAGTTCACGTCCATACCAGCGAATCGTCTGAACTATTATAATTTGATGCAGCAAAAACTACAACTATTCTGGATGAGATGGTGCAGGGAATATTTGAGTCAACTGCAAGGAAGAGCAAGAAGATGGAAACCAGCAGTTCCAGTTGATGTAGGTGAATGATGTTGATGAAATAGGATTGAGCATAGGCCTGGATGGAAGATGGAACAGCTGTGCCGTTCTCAAGAAACACGCAAGTTTTATCAGAAGCTCAACGCAAAGGCTTCGTGCCACCAGTCGAGATGTGCAGGGATAACGATATGGGAGCATCTTGACAGACGAACGTGTGGTGATTGAAAGGTGGATACAGTTCTACGAGGAACACTTGAATAGCACTAAGAGTACAGGCAGTAAAAGTCAAGGCAGCGAGTAGATGCCTACGCCAGTTCAGCGGACGATGGAAGCAAATCAGCCACCTTGACGGAAGTTAAGGATGCCATCCGACAGCTAAGGAACAATAAAGCAGCTGGTAAGGATGCTGTCGGAGCTGAATTCATCAAGAAGGGTCCGGAAAAGCTGGTCAATTGTCTGCACATCTGCACAACCATTTACAACAGCGGTTCTCAACTTGGGGTACATGTACCCCTGGGGGTATCTTCGCCGGGCTCAGGGGGTACCTCGTACAAAAATGGTCAATGGCGGATGAATTACAATTTTAATCAAAACTTATTGATAGAGTTTTGATAATTGTGTAATTTTTTCATTTCAAAACTTTGTTTTGTAATTATTATGCATGACAGAGTTTGTTCTCATTAGATAACGAACAACAATAAAATAGAGGCAAAAACTGTTTCGAATTATTACAAGCCATGAAAACAAGTTTATCAAACTGGTATACAAGTGCGAAGTTGGGGATCGCACAGGTGTGTAACACATGGAAGCCTACTTTCAATAGGCTCGCAAGCTTTCTTTCAAGAGGACCGGATGTCTTCTTTCCAGAGGGCAACAAACCTTTTTTTAAGTTTTTTTTTTTGAAATCTTTTTTTTTCTTCTTCTCTTGAAAAGCTGGGAAGGCAAATTTCAAAAGGCTTGGAAGGCTACTATGAAGAGGCTCGAAGGCCTCATTTCAAGAGGCTCGAAAGCCTCCCTCTAAAATGCTCGGAATTCTTCTTTTAAGAGGCTTGGAAGCGTACTTTCAAGAGACTCTGAAGCCTTTTAAGTGGCTGAAAAGCCGCCAACCAAGAGGCTCGTACGCCTAGTTCCTAGAGCCCTGGAAGCCTTTTTTCAAGAGGCTTGAGAGCCTCCTTTCAAGAGACTCGGAAACCTCCTTCAAGAGGCTCAGAACCAGTGATGGGAAATGTCGAAAAAATGTCATGGCATTGCTATTACTAATTTCGTAATAACTTTTTCCAAAAGTCATTTACAGTTCGGATTTTTTTATTAACATGTAGTACTTAAAGGGTCCTAAAACTTTGTCGAACAGATCATTGTCCTAAATACAAAGTGTGAGCCATGAGAGCGAGATTAAAAAAATGTCACGGAATGTCATGACATTAATGTCATCTGACACTAATTCGGCTCTCACGCCGCCAATATCACATTTAGAGAAATTACCTATTAGAAAAAGTTTTCGGGTCATTTGAGGGCTACATGTTTATATGGAAAACATAATTGTAAATGACTTGTGAGAAAAGTTATTAGCAAGTTAGTCCCATGACATCGATATGACATTTCCCGTCACTGCTCAGAACTTTTCTTTCAAGAGGCTTGGAAGCGTGCTTTCAAAAGGATCAGAATTATTTTCATTTATTTAGTCTATCGGATCTATGCCGGATCGGAAGCGAACACCATCTTTGCAGGGTTGCTGTCCGGCATTCTTGCAACATGCCCTGCCCATCGTACCCTTCCGGCTTCTTGTACACCGCCAAAGATGGTCCTAAGCACCCGTCTCTCGAATACTCCGAGTCCTTGCCAGAGATGGCATTTCACCACAGTATTTGCACTGTAGCGCATGAGAAATGCAAAAAATTGAGCCTACAGACAATACTCACCACACTTTATGCGACCCACTCTTTCTTACGCTGGTGAGTTTACCGAACGCCGGTGAGTGTAGGTGCCTGCATGCTACAGTGCATGTGTACCAAACTTGTGCTTAGAAAAACGCTCGCACGCGCTCGACTGCGTATTCACTGCCGTGTACACGCCAGTGTGCGCTCTTTCAGGATCGCAGCAGTAAATTGGTGCGATGTGGTAGAGATCGAATGATTTATTTTAACCGTTAAGACGTTCTCGATCCTGAAACGCTCATGCAGGCTCGCTCGTGCTGTGTACCACGAGCGATGATTTTTTCATAAATGTTGTACAAAATACAACATCACGCGTGCTCGAGTGTTAATTTCATTATAATGAATATTTAAGCTTTACTCCATAGATGGTCAGACGCTGGATGAATAGAAGAATAATGTTAAAATGGATACATTCAGTCAAACTATCGTTTTCATCAAATAAATGTAGCTGTTACTTATCTTATTCTTCTTCAATGGTTCTACATTTCAACCAGAACTTGGTATGCCTTTCAACTTAGTGTCTTATTAGCATTTCCACAGTTATTAATTAAATGCTTTTCTTTGCCCGCCAACTGCATGAATATTGTGTGGCAAGTACAATGGAAACACTGTGCCCAAGGAGCCGAGAATGTTTCACGCTATCCAGTGACGAGTCAGCCAAGGCCTAAGGGCTGCAAGTTTCTTTAATAAAGACATATTGTTGTCATGTCTTCTGAAAACATCCTAGGCCGGACCGAGAATCGGCCTTGTCATTTCAAGATTGGCAATCCTACGCCTTTTCTCGCGAGCTAACTGGATACCCCAAAAAATGAAATGTAGATATTATTCAATTCATCAGAGATTACAAGTTAATTGAACCAATGCATTATAAAGATAAGAACACTCTCCATCATCATGCGGATACAGTGGACAACGTTAACTTTACTATTGGTTATCCTCTTATGGCATGTTCAATGCATACACTAGGCCCAGGGAGTCGAGAATGTTTCCCACCCGAAAACATCCTAGACCGAACCGAGAATCGAGCTCGTTATCTCCGGATTGGCAATCCTATGCCTTTGCTCGCGGCTAACTGGAGACCCCTCACTCTATTCCTATTGACAAGAAATGAAGCACTTCTTTTATGCAGATACATATTTCTTATATTCGAGGCTACTTTAGATTAAAGTTTCGCTATGTATATTCCTGGTTTACGCCATCTCCCAAAAGCACACGCCTTTTATTCAGTATCGGCTTCAATAAAACTTCTCGGGTTACAGCAATTCCTACAACTTTTTAATACCACCTAATTTTTCTTCGAATTGTGTATTGTTTCGTGCGGTCAACAAAAAGAAGTATTATTAAATTCAAAGTGTTCGTAATTTTTATTACCTGAGAGATTATCTGGAGCCTTCTTCTTCTTCTTCTTCTTCTTCTTCTTCTTCTTCTTCTTCTTCTTCTTCTTCTTCTTCTTCAATGGCTCTACATTCCAACTGGAACTTGGCCTACTTTTCAAATTAGTATTTTATTAGCATTTCCTCAGTTATTAATTGAAAGCTTTCTATGCCCGCCATTGCATGAGTATGTATCTTGTGTGGTAAGTATAAGGATACACCATGCCCAGGGTGTCCAACCTGAAAACATCCTAGACCGGACCGAGAATCGAACTCGCGAACTCGTGATTATCAAACACAATTCCACCCTGTAGGTATTCGAGGCCACTGTACATATATGGAATTTCCGTAGGCTTCGAAGAGATTTGATAAAAAAAATATGGGGTTGCGGGTGGTATTCCCGGCATCGGCTGAAAAACTAAAAATAGCTACATTTTTTTTGCCAAAACTCCTCTGTACTCTGTACTCCTTCGTTGTGCCCACTCGAGAATTTATGTTACAGCTACTTGCATTGGAACTTAAATATGTAGCGCAATACCATATTGGGAATACCGGTGATACCCTACATTGCCATTTTTGGCTTTTTTTATTGGGTGACTTGATGTGATTTCTCAAGCGAGTTTTTAGTTTCCAAATTCAAAATCATAAGTTACAGAAGGATTGTTATTCAAATGCAGTGAAGTTTGTTGCATACATAATTTAACATGGACAATTATTTTTTTTTTAAGTATTTCAAAATTAAAATAATTTAGCCAAAATGTAACACCGAACCAATTTTCCCCATATTTGTTAGCTAAAGTCGAGAAAACTTGGTCGTGATACGAAAGGCACTATGACCCTTGCTTAAATGCTTGGGATTCAACAAAAATGTTGTGCGTGGCCTGAAAACTGGAAAAATCGAGTATGGAGTCGCAGTATGTCAGTCGCAAGAATTGTAAAATAGATTAATTTTCTATGTGGTTAGTGATACTAGTGAAATTTACGTGAATTTTACTATTCATTGTAATTTCCAAATTCTTAATATGTATGTGGGAAAATGATTAATATTCTCGGCAGGCCTTTGCGCTTTAGTACACTCCTCTAAGGTTTGATGTCCACTAATTGTCCAGTCAACATAGCGTGCATGCTCTCTGCAGTACCCTGCATCGAAGGGGATCATGAATACATTTGTTTAAACTCGGTTTTTATTCCACGATGCTCCACGATGCTTTTCGTTCAAGTGAGTTGAATGGAGGTGTTTAGACGTTCAATTCGAGTTCAATTGAAGCGTCTTGTCCAACCCACTTGCCTTGCATTATACGGCAGTTATAGAATTTGTAAATTTTCAGTAAAATTAGATTTTTCGTATGACCGAAAAAGTGCCGTGTGAGAAAATAATTCATTAGGGCAATCATAATGCTTAATAAATGAATTAAGCTGAAAACCAAAAGACTTAAAAACATTCAATATTATTTTCTAAAAAAATTCGCTTCGAACTGCTCGGTTAATTCTATTAGCTCAGCAGTAATATTCACACAGAAATGCCACCGGCGCGTATGGGGCCGTCCAGAAACCACGTGGTCATATATGGGGGGAGGGGGGGGGTTTGGCAAATGACCACGATAAGCCACATGGGGGGAGGGGGGTGTTGCTCTCGAACCACGTGGTTTTTACACGAAAACTTTTGGTGAATAACAATAGCGGTGTAAAAAATACAAATCATTAAAATTTAATGATTAAATATTAAACGCAAAGCGCATCTAAGGGCCTATGCCCACGTAGCGTCTTTTCAACTCAGCGTTAAAAAGACGTAGGTGCGCATGAAAAATCGATAACGCAGCGTCGGTCGCAACGCCGATGCATATCTGCATTATTTGATCATCTTAGCCTAAGGTCCTATATCCATACATAAATAAACGAAAAAACAGATTGCGATTCAGTCTTAATTTCCACAAAAAAAATTTGGGTAGGAAAAATGGGAAAATATTTAAAAAAAAAATCCGCCGCAGATGGTTTTTGGCATCACGCCGCCGACACTTTTTCATCAGCGGACTACAGCTACAATTTTGAAAAATGTTATGTTTTTACAATAATCCAAGAAAAAATCTTAAGAAGAAAAATTCAAAAGATTTTTTTTGTGGATATTCAGGAAAAATCAAGTAAAGAAATTTCCTGTAAAAACTTTGACATTACTTCATACAATCCTGATACAGTGCTGGCATTCAGAACTTTTTTTGAACAATTCTCTCTGAAAAATTTTGCTTGGAAATTTTGCTACAAATTAGTAATGAAACAAAACATCTCCAGTGTTAATTCCGAAAATTTTCCTTAAAACTCGAAAAAATTCCATGTGAATTCTGTCTGAAAATTAAAAACAGTCCTGTGGGAAATACATATAATTTTCGGTGGAAAAACATTCTAATGAATTTCTTCGACAAATTCTTCCGAATCTTCACCAGAAATTCTTCTTCATTTACAAAAGAAGTTTTTCGAACATTCAACACTTCAAAATGTTCAGTCTCCAGTTAGCCTTGCGAGCAAAGGCGTAGGATTGCCAATCCGGAGATGACGAGTTTGATTCTCGTTCCTGTCTAGGATGTTTTCGGGTGGGAAACATTGTCGACACCCTAGGTAGAGTGTATCCATCGTACTTGCTACACAAGATATATAATCGTGCAATGGCTGGCATATAAAAGCTTTCAATTTATAACTGAGGAAATGCTAATAGAATATAAATAGTATATGAAGTTGAAAGCAGACCAACTTCCAGTTGGAATATGGAGCCACTGTCACATAAAACACTTTGATATTCCATTGTTTTTTTTTTCAATTATGGAATTTTGAAATGAAAATTTTTCGTTATACATTTTTACGCTCGTTGTGAGTTCTATCACATTTTTTCAAATTTTCCAAATATTTTTTTATTCGAGGCATTATTTAGAATTTCCACGGAAGTTCAAAAAATTCTTTGGATTTTCAAACAATAAATCTTTAGAATTCTCCACTCTTGAACCAGAAATCATTTCAAAATTTCATCGGGAATTCATTCTTCTTCGGGAAGAATTGATTTCTTTGTAGGTTCAGCTAAACATTGCTTTAAATCTTTACCATGCATAGATGCACATGATTTAGAAAGTTTAAGGAATTTACTCATCAGAAAATCTTTAAAATAATGATTTAATTTTTTAAGGAATTCCTACTGGAAATGCTTCAAAAGTACAACCTTCACAAGTACTTCAAAAGTACAATTTTTCGTTATTTCCACTTGTAAAAACATCGGAATTTCCTCGGGAAATTCATTGTTTGTGATTCAGATGAACTTTTTTCGATTTTCTACAGGAAAATCTCAGGAATTGCCATCGGAAATATTTTGGCATATTCCGAATAATTTCTTTTGGAAATTAAAAAAAAAACTGCTGAAAATTTCTAAGAATTTCTTTTGGGAAACGAAAAAAAATTCCAATCAAAATTTAGGAGAATTTCCTTTGAAGATTCATTAAAGTTGCCCAGGATTTTGGAAAAAATCTTTAGAAATTTTGTAAAAAAGTAAGCTGGATTTTTATACTTGAAATTCTTCGGAATTTGATGTTTATTGGAATTTTCATCGTAAATATGCATTTCGGATCCTTCTACGGATTCTTCTAGTTCTTAAAATTTTCTAAGGACCATTTTTCGGAATGTCTGAAAAAATGTCGTTGAAATTCTAAAAATTTTCCGGGGAGACTCCGAAAAATTTCTTATCAATATTCCGAAGGGTTTCCCTTGCAACTCCAGAATAATTATTCTTGAAAATTAAGAAGATCTTGGAAATTAAAATTAATCTAAGCAATAAATGTAGACAATAATTTAGGCTTAAGAAGCCTAGTTTTTATGATATTGAATAATTATCATAATTGATCGAAAAAAATTAATAATGCACCTAAATGTTCTAAATGCACAAAATTCAAGTAGTGCGCATGAAAAAGGTTATGACATAGAGAAGCTTGCATTTAAAAAATTAACATGAAATTCTAAATAAGAACTAAGGAGATTCCTGCGATATGAAAAAAAGTTGCAGTGTTCCAGAAAAAAACTCTCCAATTCCTAAAATAATCTAGGCTAAAAAATAGTGTTATAATAACGCTTGAAATTGAATTCTAAAACAAATCTCAACCCTTTCAGGAATGAAGGGTCATATATGCCCAGCGTTTTAGATTGTCTATAAAATCACAAAAAGAAAGCTAGGCCATCATTTTCTTTTTGGCCTTTTGTAAAATTGTTCATCTAGATATTGGCTTTACAGAAAAATATGGGAGCTCAAATTTGACTGATCATGAAAACTCAGATATCCAAAACCTTGGGAAGATTTCGATTCTAAGAGCGTGTAAATAAAGTTTAAATGTTTGAATCATTCTAAACAGATGGGTGGTCAAATAAGATGGGTCATCCTGAAGGTTAAGCCAGTGATTAATATTCAGGAACACGAGATGCTCAAGGTACTTCAAAATGCTCTCAAGTTCAACCCACGAATCTACCAGATCAATCAAGACATTTGCAATGTTCTCATCATCGGTATATACCCAATCCGATGAAATAAGCATATGACCCTAATTTCCATTAACATGAGATTCAAGAGACAAGGTACCCAAAACTATCTTGAGTCAACAGCAAGTTGCGCAATGACTATGAGGTATGTCGCAAACTGTTTTTGTAGGGCCTTAGAAGCACTGGGTTTACGGACTTGAATGATCAAGTAGTTCAAACATTACGACTTTTTGGACGTTTTGTATAACCAAAAAAAGTCTGTAGTAGATTGTATAAATAATAATTGAAGTCATATCAACCCAATGGACCTACTGGGATATTATATCATACATCATTCATAAGTTGGTTAATTGGATAAATCGAATGATCCGAACTCCAAAATAACAATTGGTCTATAATACATCCATTTCTCTATGAGTCGCTTATGAAAGGACCATTGACTGAAGCATATTCGAGATGTGGAATAGAAGTTCCTGGAAAATGATTCCAAAGAACCATCAGAGTGACCGAGAAAATATTTCTAGTATGGCATCATTTGCTTCCACGAGTCGATATCAAAATAAAATTTCAATGAAGAATTAGAAATTTTGAGAGATGAGCCAGCTCTGGATTTAAAATCTCTTTAGTAGAGAAAAAATAAATTTTCCATAATAAAATAGGAAATGGCCAAGAAAGAACAATAATACACACAACAACAATAAATTAGCACTTGTAAAAGCAAAAATTGCAATTATGAAACAAGAATTTTCCATAAAGAAATCAAAATGTTCAACGGAAAAATACAAAATTTTCAGGAATAAATCAATATTAGCAATGAACAATTTAAAAAAATATATATAATTATTAATTTCTAATATTGATGATTCTGAAAACAATACTGAAATTTCTACAGGAATGCTACTCAAAAGAAACAACAGTAGGAGGTTTCATTTGCATCTCTAATATTACATATTAACTTTGTGATTCTCTGATAAGCCTTTCATTGTATAAGTTCAGTTCAGATGCTTCGCTGAGGTTAATATCTTAAGAATTTCCAGTAGCTCCAGAGCTATGGAAGGTCCCAAATACTCTAAGGAATCTATAGGGATATTCAGTGATGAACTTTATAGTTATTCAAAAAAAACACTAATAAAAAAAGGGATGTTTTGGAAAATTTCTAAACCACTATAAATTTTTCTCGAAATTTTTATGAGATGTTCATGAGCCCACATTTTTTTGTATCCTCCTGAAGCATTGAAGGTGTACTAGTTCTAGATATCCTAATACCTGATACACATTACAACATGATAACATAATCAAAATTTTCGACTTCATGAAAATTTATAATTTCCATGCTGGGTTTAGTTTAATTTTGAATCAATTGAAATTGTCCATCTTCAAAATTGATCGAATTAACCATATGTTTTAGTTACATAAGGTTTTTTTTTAAATTTTTGTACTTGAAAAAAACCACGTGGTCATAGGGGGGGGGGTCTGCCAAATGACCACGATAAGCCACATGGGGGGAGGGGGGGGTTGAAAATCTTCAAAAATATGACCACGTGGTTTCTGGATGGCCCCTATACACGGCCGTGCGCGCGGCTGCGTATTTATCAGCGCTCACTGCAGTGCGTTTTAGGGCTCTTTTTCCACACTGCACTGTTCTGCTGTTGATTGTGCGCTCGGTTCATTTTGTTCGACCTTCTTTTATCACACGCTTCTCCAAAGCTGTGGTGAATTCAAACGTAAGAGGCGCGCTCCCGTTCAAATGCAACGGTGCGTGTGAGTGTATTAAAATTTCTTTTCACCACACTGAGGAGATGGACATCTCTGGTGCTTGCAAGTCCTCCTCAAGCATTGTCCATGTTTCATGTCCGTAGAGGACTACCGGTTTTATTAACGTCTTGTACATGACACATTTGATGCGGTGGCGAATCTTTTATGACTGCAGTTTCTTCTGGAGCACGTAGTAGGCCCGACATCCACAGATGATGCGCCTTCGTATTTCACGACTGACATTGTTATCAGCCGTTAGCAAGGATTCGAGGTAGACGAATTCCTCAACCACCTCGAAGGTATCCCCGTCTATCGTAACACTGCTCCCCATGCGGGCCCTGTCGGGCTCTGTTCCGCCCACAAGCATGTACTTTGTCTTTGACAATGTCCGACAATGGCCGACAATGTCCATGTCATCCGCGAAACAAATAAATTGACTGGATCTGTTGAAAATCGTACCCCGGCTGTTACACCCGGCTCTCCGCATGACACCTTCTAACGCAATGTTGAACAACAGGCACGAAAGTCCATCACCTTGTCTTAGTCCCCGGCGCGATTCGAACGAACTGGAGTGTTCGCCCGAAATCTTCCCACAGTTTTGTACACCATCCACCGTTGCTTTGATCAGTCTAGTAAGCTTCCCAGGGAAGCTGTTCTCGTCCATAATTCTCCATAGCTCTACGCGGTCTATTCTGTCATATGCCGCCTTGAAATCAACGAACAGATGATGCGTTGGGACCTGGTATTCACGGCATTTTTGGAGAATTTGCCGTACAGTAAAGATCTGGTCCGTTGTCGAGCGGCTGTCAACGAAGCCGGCTTGATAACTTTCCACTCGATAACTGTTGATAACTTCGAACTCATTCACTAATGGTGACAGACGACGGAAGATGATCTGGGATATCACTTTGTAGGCGGCATTAAGGATGGTGATCGCTCGAAAGTTCTCACACTCCAGTTTGTCGCCTTTCTTGTAGATGGGGCATATAACCCCTTCCTTCCACTCTTCCGGTAGCTGTTCAGTTTCCCAGATTCTGACTATCAATTTGTGCAGGCAAGTGGCTAGCTTTTCAGGGCCCATCTTGATGAGGTCAGCTCCGATACCATCCTTACCAGCTGCTTTATTGGTCTTTAGCTGTTGGATGGCATCCTTAACTTCCCTCAAGGTGGGGGCTGGTTGGCTTCCATCGTCCGCTGAACTGACGTAGTCATTTCCTCCGCTGCCTTGACTTTCACTGCCTGTACTCTCAGCACCATTCAAATGTTCCTCGTAGTGCTGCTTCCACCTTTCGATCACCACACGTTCGTCCGTCAAGATGCTTCCATCCTTATTCCGGCACATTTCGGCTCGCGGCACGAAGCTTTTGCGGGATGCGTTGAGCTTCTGGTAGAACTTGCGTGTTTTTTTAGAACGGCACAGCTGTTCCATCTCCTCGCACTCCGCTTCTTCCAGGCGGCGTTTCTTCTCCTGAAAAAGGCGAGTCTGCTGTCTCCGCTTCCGTCTATAACGTTCCACGTTCTGCCGGGTACCTTGCTGCAGCGCGACCGCCCGCGCTGCGTCCTTCTCCTCCAGAATCTGTCTGTACTCTTCGTCGAACCAATCGTTCCGTCGACTTCGTCCCACATACCCGACGTTGTTCTCCGCTGCGTCGTTAATGGCTGCTTTAACTGTATTCCAGCAGTCCTCAAGAGGGGCCCCATCGAGCTGACCCTCTTCCGGCAACGCTGCCTCGAGATGCTGCGCGTATGCAGTGGCGACATCAGGTTGCTTCAGTCGCTCTAGGTCGTACCGCGGCGGTCGTTGGTACCGAACATTGTTGATGACGGATCATTTTGGGCGCAGTTTAACCATCTCCAGATAGTGGTCAGAGTCGATTTTAGCGCCACGATTTGTCCTGACGTCGATAATGTCGGAGAAGTGCCGTCCATCAATCAGGACGTGGTCGATTTGTGATTCTGTCAGCAGTGGTGATCTCCAGGTGTACCGATACGGAAGGCTGTGTTGAAAGTAGGTGCTGCGAATGGCCATATTCTTGGAGGCGGCGAAATCAATTAGTCGTAGGCCGTTTTCGTTCGTCAGCCGGTGAGCGCTGAACTTTCCAATAGTCGGTCTAAACTCCTCCTCTTGGCCAACCTGAGCGTTCAAATCTCCTATGATGTTTTTGACGTCGTGGCTTGGGCAGCTGTCGTACTCACGTTCCAGCTGCGCGTAGAATGCGTCCTTATCATCATCAGTGCTTCCGGAATGTGGGCTATGGACGTTGATTATGCTGAAGTTGAAGAACCGGCCTTTGATCCTCAACCTGCACATTCTCTCGTTGATCGGCCACCACCCGATCACGCGCCTTTGCATATCGTACATCACTATGAAAGCTGTTCCCAGCTCGTGTGTGTTGCCGCAGCTCTGGTAGATGGTATGATTACCTCTAAACGTTCGCACCATTGATCCCTTCCAACAAACCTCCTGCAGCGCTACGATGCCGAATCCACAGTCCTTGAGCACATCGGCGAGTATGCGTGTGCTCCCGATGAAGTTGACAGATTTGCAGTTCCACGAACCGAGTTTCCAATCGCTAGTCCCTTTTCGTCGCAGTGGTCTTCGCCGATGGTTCCGGTCCGTACTCTCTTGTTGATTGTTCGTTGCGTATGTTTTTTTAAAGGCTGGCTTGCAGGGCCTGACACCAAACCCCCTAAATTTCCGGAGGACCATTCCTCCTTATTTCCGGTGGACCATGGTGCACAGTTTTACTTAGAGTCCCTCGCTGGCACTCGGACGATGATCAGCCGCCCCTAACATGGAAAACAGACGCTGTTGTGAGCCGATCCTGACATGGAGAACAGACGCTCAATAAGATTTGCACCTCCGAAAAGGGGCAAACCCCCCCTTCCCTGTCAGCATACGACCATAGTTCCCACCGGGGTTGGTTACCCGATCTCCCCTAAGGTTGCTCGTATCCCGGCCAGCACCACGGGGAGGTAGGGATAGGAGTTGCTGGGTAAGAGGCTAAGGACCGCGAGATGGGGTCTATTTTATTCCTTCAGGTACGCTTTACCCAGCATTTGCCGTGCCAAAAGGATCAGAAGCGTCCTTTGAATATACTCAGAAGCCTGCTTTTAAGTAGCTCGGAAGCTTTTCTTACATAAATCACGCAAAAACTCTTTCAAATGGCACTGGAGCCTTCTTTCAAGAGGTTCCAAAGCCTCTTTCAAGGTGCTCGGAAGCCTTCTTTCAAGAGGCTAAGAAAACTACTTTCAAGAATCTCGAAAGCCTCCTTTCAAGAGGCTCGGATGTTTCTTTCGAGTGGCACGGAAGCCTCCTTTCAGAAAGCTTGGAAGCTTCCCTTTAAAAGGATAGGAATTCTTCTTACAAGAGGCTTGGAAGCGTACTTTCAAGGAGCCGCTGTTGTGAGCCGATCCTGACATGGAGAACAGACGAGCCATCATGGAGAACTCAAGAGCCTCATTTCAAGATACTCGAACCCCTTTTAAGTGGCTCAAAAGCCGCCATCCAAGAGGTTCGTAAACTGCCATTCAAGGGGCTTTGAAGCCTTCTTTCGAGAAGCTTGGAAGCCTCCTTCAAGAGGCTTGAGAGCCTCCTTTCGAAAGGCTTGGGAGCTTCGAACTCTTTTTTCAAGAGGCTTGGAAGCGCCCCTTAAGAGGATCAGAAACGTCCTTTCGAGAAGCCTCAGCCTCAGAAGCCTTCCTTCAAAAAGCTCGGTAGCCCCTTTTCAAGATGCTCGGATGTCTCCTTTCAAGAAGCTCTAAAGCCTCTCTTCAAGGGACTCGGAAACCTTCATTCAATATGCTCTGAAAACTTCTTTCAAGAAGCTCGAAAGCCTCCTTTCAAGAGGCTAGGGAGCCTCTCTTCAAGGGGCTCGGAATTATTTTTTCAAGAGGCTTGGAAGCCTCTCAAGAGCTCAAGACGACCTTTTAAGCCTCCTTTTAAAAAGCTCGAAAACAGCCTTTGAAGAGGCCTATGAAGCTTTAAATAGTCAAAAAGTCCTGTTGGGAGCTCGATGTTTAAACTTAATTTGACTTGGGAAGTTTCACGGATTTATGAAAATTTCAGCCAACTTTATGGAAAGCCATTCGTTAGGTCCCTTTTTCGTACGTCTTATGTTATGAGTTACGCTTATTTTATTTACAGCAAAAAAACATAGGGGGTACCTCAATTAAAGCAAAAGTTCGTAGGGGTACCTCTCAAGAAAAAGGTTGAGAACCGCTGATTTACAAGAAAGGTGACAAGCTGTTGTTATTTCGAAAATTCAACAAAAACAAATAAAGACAGATCTCTGAAGATATCATTCCCATGATTGATTTGTGAAATCATGAAGTTCGAGGTGTCACACGGTCCCCCGGATTGTGGTCGATGTGGCAGGATTGAACTCGTGTGGCCCAGGAACCATGAGAATAACATTTCTGTTATGCTTTTTTGAAATCATGAAGTTCGAGGTATAACACGACCCATTTTGACTCAAATTTGGAAATCGTCACTCCGGAGGTCCCCCGGAACGTAGCCAATGTGGCCGGATTAAACTCGAGTGGCCCATGAACCCTTAAAGTTAAGTTTTTGTCATGGTTTTTAAAATCCTGAAGTTCGAGGTGTCACACGACCTATTTTGACCCAAATTAGTAAATCCCAACAAACATTGGAAGCTCACAGAGCGCTTATTCAACCAAAAACAGGTTTATTCATCTTGCAAACTATCTTATTCAGCTTAAATTGTTTGTTGGGATGGCCATTCCGAAGGTCCCCCGGATTGTGGCCGATGTGGAACCCGAATGGCTCACTATACCAAAACATTTCATTCCCATAATTGCTTTGTGTAATCATGATGTGTTACACTGCCTATTTTGACTTAAATTTGTGAACGGTCACTTTTCTGTGGACAACTGACCCCAACAAATTCTGGAATAATTCGGGAACCGTACTGAGGATTAACTCGAACCCAGCATGAATTAAAAGTTGACATCCATCCGGATGGAATGCAAGTTGTTGCGAAGGATCGGGTCAAGAAATGTGGATTTTACAGCAGTTTTAACTTTTGAACGACCTTTATAACAGACGTCAGGATCGGAAAGGTTGAAATGGATCTCGGAAAAGTGACGCTGAACTGCAGAAAACATAGTAAAGGACATAAAAGCAAAACAATAATCAATTTTTCCCAAATATCAAAGTCGTAATGTTATTTTTAAATCGTACTTATACTTTCTGGGACATCCTACAGAACATACGGCTTACCATGAATTGTTAGTTCTGGACCAACATTAGAAAAGGGCGTAACAGCCAAAAATTATTCCTTTTTAAGTTCCCAAAAAATGAGTGAGGAATGATAAATGATAAATGATAAATGGTTGGAGCAGTTGAAAATCCAATAAATTGAGATTGTAATTAATGTTGCAAATTTCTGAGTTAGAATTTCGATAATTGATAATTGGATTCCATTTCAAGAAGGTCAGATAATATATTCAACAAAAAAAGACAGATTTCTTAAAAGATTGATGGTCTAAAAAACATCGACAATACAAAGTGTCCTCTTTATAAACTGAGCAGTCCTTATTTTAACCATAACTTCAAAACCGATAGCACGATCCAGCTAATATTCAATAGGAAACGATGAGACAGGATTCTACGAGTTAATCGGTTAAGGCTAAGTGCCCAAAAAATTAGTGAGTTCTTGTTCTTTGCGCATAAAAATGTATTTGGGCCATAACTTCGGCGCCCATAGTTCGTAGAATGTCACCTTCGTACTTTGATAAACTTAAGATCACTCCTGCCGGAATCCAAGTTTCAAAGTGCTCGCGTTTTCGGGGGCACACCACTCGATACGGATGCGACGCACAACTGTCATTTTTGTTGACAGCTTTGCTGCGTCGCAGCATGCGTGAAATAATAAAAATGACAGTTGTGCGTTGCTTCCGTATCGAGTGGTGTGCCCCCGAAAACGCGAGCACTTTGAAACTTGGATTCCGTCAGGAGTGACCTTAAAGACACTATGAACAGATTGTAGTGAAACGATCTGTCACTGTCAGTACCAGCTGGTCTCGAGATGGTCTACAACAATAAATAGCAAAACCATGCAGCTTCGCATGAAAACAATCGGCGCAATAAATTGCGTTTGACATTTAGACAGGAAAAGCTCACCCGTGTGGGAGGTGGGCGACGCGTGCGCTATTCCTCGCTATCGATTGTCGTCATACAAGCTCGCTCCGGTGCAAGAGAAAAGTGAGAGTGAGCTTTCCGCAGCAACACAGGTCGTGGCATCTCGAACGTGATGAAAAGCTATTCTCCATCATTCGGTATCGAACGGTATCAATGACCAGTTTGCAGAACTGACTACGGACGAGTGTTATGGTTTTTCCATGGTGTGTAATCCGTTTGTTGTAAAAGTGAGGAAAATCTGTTTTGCAGATTAAACGAAACGTTGAATAGAAAATTTTCGAGCTGAAAAATTGTTATTGATTCGCGCGATATGGTGTGATACGTAAAGCATTCGGTACGGGATCTATAAAGTGAAAATAAAACAAACCAAGGAGAGTCCCTGGAGTGCGAGTAGAATAGTTAATTGTGATAGTCAGAGGAAAAATATATTGATTTGCTGAATCAGTGTGCGGAAAAGCAGCACCAGGGTTTGGCTGAAAGTCCGATCAGGAGCGTTGGTGCATTTCCTGACAGCTGGATTTTGCGATAAGTGTCCACAGTGAAAGAAATAATTCCGGTCGAATAAGCGCTTTCAAGCAAGGATCAGCAAGATGGGCGACCACGGCCCGGATATGAGCACACTGGAAACTGGTAAATTAAGACAAACTTGAACTGATTGCAAATCTTTGCATACATTAGGGCATCGTGCAATGTAGTTGGAAAAATTTACATCTGGTGGATCCGCACTATCCGTAGTGGAATTCTCGATTGCCTTGCGATTGGCTGTGGTGAGAACAGCGAACTCCGCAGGACACCCGTCAATCAGTCACTTCAGCTGTCGTTGATGGAACGGTTACATAAAAGAAGTGCGGGTCGATGACGGTGGAGTACCTTTTCCACTAAGTTCGATTGGACCACCCACCGCTGGTGCTGGCTGGCTGGCCCATGTGTGGGCCTGCAATCACCCACCCTGCAGGGAAATTCTCCCGGTGGTGTTGGGTTTAAATTTTCTCTCTATTTTCTCTTCTCTCCAAGATTGAAGGAAGATTGTTGATGTTTTTTTGCGTATCTTTCGAAGAAATGTGTTTGAAAGGAATGGTTTTAGTTCAAATTAATGTGATTGGTTTGATGAACGAGCTGTACTGCCGGTACTCGCATATTAGTCCTATTTCGGATCCATGAAACGTATCAGTTTTTACCTCGCCTGATAGTGATATTGTCTTTCTTGAATATTCTATTTTCTCCATAATTTAATGGCCGATCGTTATCAAATTGAAACTTATCTACAAGATTCAATCATTTGACGAATTGTAACTTCCATACCATGGTAACCTCTGTTACATGAGTAAGTACTATTTAATTCCAGCACTTTATTGTAATTTTACTGATACATATTCCGAGCTCAACAGTAAAAATGTTTTCGGTTTGTCGTACTTGATTCGACTCGACTCAAGTTGAACTTTTAGTGTGGCCTGTCATCACTATTGCTGGATATATTCTAGACCACCGGAAATGATAATAACTCCGGCTCTGATTGTTATACAAAATAGTCGCGTTTGAGGATCAAAATCTCAATTCCGTGTCATTAGAATAAGGATTAAGGACAAAATTTGCCTACTAGCTTCCTCAACTCCAGAATTACCTAAATTTTTTAACGATGGATATTAGTCGAATGCATTTTGACTGGAAAGGCACGTTTCAGATGGAATTTATTATAAAGCTACCTCTTGTGTATGGAGTTGCTTTTTAATTACTTACATCTGCAACGTACCTTTCCAGTCAATATGGATAAAAATAATATTCATTGATTGCAAATTTAGATAATTCTTAGCTGGGAGACAAAATATGCCCTCAATCTAATTAGCATTGAGCAATTATCATAAATTCGTAGGTAGTAAAAGCCTGGACTATTGTAAGAGAGTAGCATCAGTTCCACCCGTTACCACAGATATTGATTTGGAACTAATCACTATCACTTAGATGAAAGTAATACCACAGACAAACAGACATAACACTTGTGAGATTTTCATCGTTCAAATCAGTGATCAGTGGTCAGTTTAAATAATCATTAGTTGGCCAATCGATCACTCGTGGCGTGCACATAGGATTTGCCCGAGTTTGACGTTTGCTCACTACTGCCATCTGGTTCGTGATTTGCCCATCTGTGTGAAAACAACAGATGCCGTTAGTGTTTGCACGACGATGAATTTGATGAGTGAATGTTCAATGTGTTATGTCTGTTTGTCTGTGGTAATACACTATCCAATAGTCGACATCTGTTCTGGCCACGTCCTTGCGGGCTCCTAGTGCAAAATATGCTCTCAATCTAATCGCCATAAAACGAGATTTTGATCATCAGCGCTGGTGCTATAATTATTGTGAATTAATGTTATGTTTGTGGTGATTATTAGAAATTTTAAACTTGATTTTTTAGAAAACATTGAAAATAGCAAAATTTCAACATTTCTCTTTCATTTTATATTTAGGCTGCAAACCATTACACAGATTCGTCTACCTTTTAGTAAAAATTTGACAGATCGATGGTTATTTTCCCCTCATGGTTAAAATTGTGCACCGAAACCGACATATTTGAGTTTTGACAGATTGATCGTTAGTTGAAACTAGCGAAAAATACCCAGCTTTGCCCGGGTGTTTATATTGCAAATGTCACATAGAGACTGAACTATTTGCAGCACCGCACTCTAGATCAATTTCCGTGCGATTGTTTGCTTTCCTCAACCACTAACCCAAAATTGTATTCCACCGATTTTTAACCTTTCTCCGTAAAATTTATCAGTTTTTTTGACGTAGGACTTACGTCTTTCTTTACTAAACTGGGTGTCTTTTTGTATATACAAACCTTACGGATCCCAAGACAAATCGATTAGGGAGGAAATTTTGCAAATCAGTCAACCCGTTCTTGAGAAATCCTTGAATTAGGGAAATAGCGCTGTTAGTCCCTTTATCGTTTGGTATAAAAGGTAAATTGCATATAAGAAACGTCCAAACTATCTCTGTTAGATGGATATGCCTAATATTGACTTTTGATTATGCTTATTTCGAAACCCTTGTCGAACACAAATCGAAAAGCTACTTTACTTAAAAATGAGCGATAATATTTACACACGGCGAAAAAAATGTATTTTAGCCATACTTTTTTATCCCATTGTCCGGTCTGGCCAATATTCAATAGGAAACAATAGTCAAACTAAACCAGGGCACCGACATCCATTTTTTTTACTATGGATTTTGACAGGTTTGCCTGTTAGTTCTTTTTTGGGGGATAAATTTATCCCCCAGTGTCAAATTACCCCAATACTGATTTGTTTTGCAATAGTATGTGCGCGAATTTTGAATGTTTACGTTGTTGTACGTAATTGTCGTAACGTTATTTTCGGTATTCTTTGCCCATTTTCGGCAACCCAGCTGAGAGTTTCTTTTTAAAAAGTTGGCCCACACCTGTTGTAAAGCACATCGGTATACAATACTATGGGTCTCCGGTACATCTAAAAAAGTTTGTTTTTGCAGCGAACATAGGGTAAAACGTCCTATCGTTGTGGTATGTTCTAATGTTGCGGTAGTGTTGGAATAGTCAATTCTGGATATAATAGACCATATATTTGAAGACCATGTTTACCTCTGCGTCTCCACACGAATCACAGGAAGGGTTATCAGTTAGTAAGTAGGCATCGTTGGATCTGATTTTAATGATTTTAACAAAATATTATTCGTCTGCACAAAGCAGAAAGAACTAACAACCTGCATACCTAGCAGGAACACGACCAAACGTGCACCAATTGCTTTACTTCTCAACCGAAAAATGTACAAGAATACCGGATCGTATGAAGTGTCTAAGAACCGAGCATGAACACAATCAAACGCGTTCGCCACACCACGCATGCCCAGCACGATTCTCCAAACACAAATCATTATACTATACAATATGAACGCGTCCAACCTTGCACTTCTGCCGAACCTTTTGGTCGAAATGGTCGTTTGGCAGAAAGGGTCATTTGGGCGAAATGGACAACCGGCCGAAAGTGTCGTTCGGTTGAATTGATCATTTTGTCGGAGAAGTCGTTTGTCAAAATGGTTGTTTGGCAGAAAATACATTTTCGGGCCAAATGGCTCTTTCTGACAAATGACCATTTCTACCAAACTACCATTTTGGGAACTACCATTCTGGATTCTGCCAAGACCAGTCCGGGCAAACAATTCTTTGTGCCAAATTACCAGTTTGTCAATGTTGCTTTCGGCTTTCAGCCAAATGACGTTTTCAACCAAACCATTTTCGATCTAATAATCGTTTCGGACAAATAGGCACCAACTGCTGTTGTAAACAAGAGCTTCTCACATCGCACCCCTCACGTTGCAAACAAGAGCTTCTCACACGCAATCCAGCGCCATTTAATAAAAAACGAGGATTCGCTGCTTACATCAGTGGTGTTGGATTGCTTGAGTGGGCTTAAATTGGCTCACCAGCGACGTGAGAAGATCTTGTTTACAAAAGCAGTTTGAAATGTTGGTGCCGAAAGGTATTATGTAGCCAAACGAAATTCGGCTAGATGTCTTTTAACGTGTTATTCGACTAAGTGGCATTTGAACGAATGGCTTTCCGTCGAATGACTTTTGCGCGGATGCCACAGGGCCGGAAGTTGTTTGGCCGAATTTATCATATGGTGGACACCCTTCTGACCGAAAACGTCGATTAGCCGAAATGGATATAAGGTCGAAATGTCGTTCGGCCAAACTAATCGTTTGGTTAATAGATTCGTTTGGCCAAATATGTCATTTAACCAGGGAATCATTTTTTTCTTGGATGCGCATGCGAAATAAGCGACAAAAGAGAACCATAGACAAAGCTCGCTTAACTTTTCAAAAGGACCTTTTTCAAAAGGATTATTTTCATGAATTAATTTGAGTACTGCAATCAAAAGCTTTCATGTTGTTCTATTGATTGCGCTATTCAAATTAATTCATGAAAAAAAATGTTACTTAGGTCATTTTGAAAAGTTAAGCGAGAAAGCTTTGTTTTTGTCGGACATAATAATGACAAAGATCCGAAAATTTTTGTCAGCAACAAAAAAAGAAGAAGATTTTGTTGCTAACTTTTTAACCCGTTATTCTGAATTATCTCTATAGCATATTTTGTTTTTATGCTATTATAGTTTCTGTTTTATGGAAATACTCGAGAACTTAACTATGTTTACAAAATTAACATCGTATTCTCGGAAATATTAGGCGTGCAAGGCAAATGATTCTTTTTTATTGTGTTTGGGTTCTTATAAAAGTTTGTTGCGAATGCTTTTGTCAGTAACAAACTCTGTTGACGACCAAGAGTATATTGTTAGGCGAAAACGCAGACCATTCCACCCGAACGACATTTTCGGTCAGATTACTTATTCAGTCAATCGGCCATTTCGACCAACCGACCGCTAAGTGCTCGGAGCGGAAACCCAAAGATGGGAATAAAATTTTGGGATTTATGATTTATGTGCAACACCGTTTTTTTCTGTGAAAATAAAAAAATATGTAGAAATTATGAAGAATTTTAGAGAAAGTTTGAGAAATTTTCCGTAGAAACTCTTAAGAATTTTCCATGTAAGTTTAAAAAGTCGCGTGCATGTTCTCATAATGTTATGTATAATTTTCTATGGAAATTCTGTACCATTTTTCAATGCAATCCAAAGAATTTGTTACTGCAATCTACAATGCTGTACAATCTCTTGCCGTAACTCTAAGGAATTTTTCGTGGAAATTTCAGAAAATTTCTCCAAAAAATTCCAGAGAGGTTGCCGCGAAAACTCTTCAAAGATTCTTGAGGATATTTCAAAGAATTTTATGTGTAAATTTTTATATAACACTCAACAAATATTTCGAAGAACACTCCGTGGATATTCTGAACAGTTTTCTTTGGAAATTTGATACAATTTCCCGTAAAACATCTGAAAATTGCTCATGTGAATTCAGAATAATTTTCCAAGGAATATATTCCAAACAATTTTACTTTGAAATTTAAAAGAGCTCCATGGAAATTCTAAATAAATTCCGTGAAAACTTCAAAGTCGTTCCCGTGATAAATCTGAAAGAATTTCCAATTTAATCTTTTTGAAAAACCTAGATATTTTTTTAGGAAAATTCATCAGATTTTTTTCGGCGGTATTTAAAATGTTCTCTCCCTAATGTCTTGAATATGCCCGAAAAAAGAGGGGACCTCCTTAGCTGTGCGGTGAGAAGTGCGGCTACAAAGCAAGACCGTGCTGTGGGTGGCTGGGTTCGATCCCCGGTGCCGGTCTAGGCAATTTTCGGGTTGAAAACTGTCTCGATCCCCTGGGCATAAAAGTATCATTGTGCCTCATGAAATACGAATGCAAAAATGGTACCTTGGCTAAGAAACCTCGCAGTTAATAACTGTGAGAGTGCTGAATGAAGACTGCGAGGCGGCAATGTCCTAGTGAGGGGCGTAATGCCAATAAGAAAAAAAAATTGCCCCGACGAAAATTCAGAAAAATATCTTTAGGAATGAACACAAAAAAAGGGCAAAACATACTTTTGCATATAAACAATAAAGACGGATCCTTAAAAAAATGAAAATCGATCCATAAATAACCTCTGAATGTTCCATAAAACGCTACCATAAATCCATAAAATAGTTCAGGAGATCCCATAAAGAATATTTTTTCGATCCTTACATAAACTAAAATTTAGCAATTAATGGGAAAATATGTTCCATTAACATAGTCAAGAAAAACAATACAATTCCTGCTATTTTACCATGAACGTATGACAAATGATCCATAAATCTTTGGAAAATGATCAATAAAAAACTATATTTTGATCCATAAAACTTCAAATTTGCGCATTTTTTTATCGTAATGATGATCCATAATTTCAGTAATATGATCCATAATTTTAGTCATATGATCCATAACTCTGGCCATTTGATCCATAGCTTTGTTCAAATGATCCATAGTTTTGGTGATATGATCCATAAATTTTGGCAAATTATCCATAGATTTTATAAAATGTGTGGATCAATTAATATAGTTTCATTGGCCTTCTTTCCATGCATTATGGATCATATAAACAAAATTATGGATCATATGACCAAAATTATGGATCATATGACCAAAATTATGGATCATATGACCAAAATTATGGATCATATTACTGAAATTATGGATCATCATCAGGATAAAAATTGCGCAAATTTGAAATTTTATGGATCAAAATATAGTTTTTATGAATCATTTTTCAAATTGGATCATTGGATTGGATTTATGGATCATAGAATTATTTTTTAAGGAATCTCCCGAACTATTTTATGGATTTATGGTATCGTTTTATGAAACATTCAGATGTTAGTTACGGATCGTTTTTCATTATTTTATGGATCGTTTTTGCACATTGAACGGTGCAAAGTAAGGGCTGCCCAAAAAAAGGCCATGCCGATTCACACCGTCGCCACCGTAGGCTGAAATAGCCATTTTTAAAATGACAAAAAAACCTCAACAACGCTCAAATTACCCAGTTCCAAAATATGCAGAGCAATCCTCAGCAATCCTCTTCTGTCTAACCCAGGGAGAATTGGATCCCCCTTTTTCCCCATTCAAAAATACAGGCATTTGAAAATGACGGATTTTTTCAAGAAGAACAATGATGTATCTGCAATTCACCTATGTATTCACTTGGTTATGTAACCAAAACGTGCATTTTTGTATGCTCTAAATGCTTTGTAGAAGACGTCACTTCGATAAAAATAGAAACTAAAAAGTAACAATCCAAATATTGATTTTTAGGGTTACCCTAACATTATTATTTGAAATTATCATAACTAATGATACAAACGACGTATAACGATGGTTTCTTCAACAAAGTGCTTCAAAATTGAATAAGGAACAACTTTAGAGAGCATCGTACAATGCTGAAATTAGAAATATGGAAGCTGGACATTTTATCTTAAAATGTAGTGGGACCACCCTTTTGCAACAAACTTCTAAATAAAGCCTAAATGCTTTGACTTTGTTGAAGACACTTTTTAATTTCATCTTCAAGGTACACATTTTTTTTCCTCCTAATTTCCCGGCGTGGCTCATCGTGCAATGTTTATTAACCACCATCGTAACCATTCTATGACTCTACATTCCCACTGGCCTACTTTCCAATTTAGTATTCTATTAGCATTTCCTCAGCTAGTAATTAAAAGGTTTTCTATGCCCGCCAATACATGAGTATGTATCTTGTGTGGCAAGTACAATGAATAGACTATACCCAGGGAGTCGAAAATGTTTCCCACCCGAAAACATCCTAGACTGAACCGAGAACCGAACGCGCCATCTTCGGCTTGGCAATTCTACGCCTTTGTTTGGAGGCACCAGATCGTGACCATCGTGAGCAGTGAATCGTCGGATATGCAATCAACCGTGAGTCTCAATTTCTATAATGTGTTCAGGCAAACAAAAACGGGAAATCTTTAATCGCGAAATGGCAGAAACTTTTTATAGCCTTTCAACTCAAATTTTGTTGGTAGTTCACATTTCGTTCCGAGAATAACTGCACCAAATAAAATAGCCTGAATAGTACGTAGGAGTTGACTGATTTGATTCTAGAGAATTGTTTAATGTTTATGCAACCTACGTTCCGTAGAGAATTTGGTTCAGCTTTTTGTCGTTTTAGTCGTTTTTTCATTTTTGATTGCCATCAGAAAGTAATTTCTCTGAACCATCCAAACTGAAAAACTTCTCTAAATGCCATGCGCTTGTTTAAATTCCCGAAAGTTTTGCTGTTTGAGATAGTCCATTATGGACAGTGTTGAGAAATGTAATTTCGGTGTCATTTTCGAAAGTTATTTGCAATTCGAGATTTCGTATGATCATCCCTTGCTATCGTAAAACGGTATAATATTGTCTAGCAGGTCATTGATTTAAAACTAATATCGACTGTGTGATAACCATTTCGAGTCATTTTGATAATTTCGCTTCACTGTCCCACACTTTATATCTAGAACGATTATCGATAAGAAAAGTTGTAGTAAAGTAGAGTTATAACAAAAATTATGACCGAAATTACCATTCTCAACCCTTATAGTTATTCTTATGATTCAGACATAATTGGGTAAATATTATGAGATCAGTTTTAGATATCATATAGCATAGTCGGTAAAGACACGGCATTACCAATCCTAAAATGGTGGTTGGTTTAAAGCTGTTTCAACTTCTCTGGGTATAGAGAGCTGTTCCCGCCACGCAATATCGAAATCCATGCATTTGTTTGTAATCAAAAACTCTAAATTAATAACAGTGGGAGTGTATCAAGAACACCAATTCATTGAAGAAGCCGGTTATGAACTTATTACCATTATTAACAAACTTACAAAAAGGTTATGGAAGTAGAAGATCATGGATTTATTAAATTAGCTTATTCCACGTGATCTGAGAATTGTATGAATCTTTGTTATGTAAAGTTTAGCAAATCCATGGGTCTCCAGTTAGCATTTCGAGCAAAGACGTAGGATTGCCAATTCTGAGATAGCGAGTTCGTTTCTCGTTCCGGTTTAGGATGTTTCGGATGCGAAACATTCTTGACTCCCTGGATATAGTGTATCCTTGTGCTTGTCACACAAGATACATACTTATGCAATGGCGGGCATAGAAAAGCTTTCAATTAATAACTGAGGGAATGTTAGTAGAATACTAAGTTGAAATGCAGGCCAAGTTCCAGTTGAAATGTAGAGCCATAGAAGATGAAACCAATCCATCAAAAAATTGCTAGCAAAATGCATAACCAATATGAACAAAATGAAAACCAATCCAAATGCAAATCAGACATCCTTGAATGTTATGAGAACACAACCATAGCCATTATTCCATCGAAGGACGCTTTGTTCCGAGTCGAAATACATATGCACATAATCTGCTCGTAAGAAATTGACCACCCTCAGCAGAAAAGTTCACTTTCACATGTCGCAACGATTCAACGAGCTGCGTTATATATGTTGTATGTGCGGGGCGGGCAACATCATAGCATAGCCCAATTGGGGATGCAGAGATTGGCCTTCCGGCGGTTGCCTTGGCTTCTGCTCCCACAGTCCTACCGGCGCGGCGGCATCGATCGTCGTCACCATCTTTCAATATCAGGAGATGGAGCAAATTGGGTAAAATAAGCGATATTATTCGCCTCCGTTTGGAATCGGTTTGTTGACATTGAAAGTGGTAGGTTGTCATGTGCACCGACAACAAATATTGCTGGATAAAGCTTTTTGCTTTTCTCGGATGGAGTTTGTGATGAAAGGGCATAGTTTCTCTAGCGTATGCATCTTACCATATCATAATTGCATATTTTCTCAGAAAATATTTTCCAAAAGAAAATTGAGAATTTAAAAAGTTGTTTTTTCGATGTCTAGAATAACATTCTGCAGAATTAATTCGACTTGTTGTTTTTCAGTAAAACTGATAGAAAAGTTGAGCACAAGATTTGTTTTGCCCATTTTTATAACTTTCATCATCTATGACATAGGTGCTGCTTAAGTTTGCGCTATCAAAGTATATAGCTACTGAACGTGAATTTCAAATCAATAACATTTAGTGGCCAGGTCTGGTGTTGACGGAAGGGCAAACAAGAAGGAGCTTACAGGCGGACGCCATGCAGTCGCGAGCTTGGCAAAATGCATAAATTGTTGATGGGTGGTACAGTGGGTGCTGCTCGCCTTCCTCGGTAAGTTTCTTCATCTGGCTTTGCATATAGATTGGTTCTGTTCACTGCTTTGCTAGATAGTGAAGTAGTAATCCAGTCGAAGGATTAACACGACGAAGAGAGTAGGATAATTAAACTACACGAAGGAGATTATTTTATCAATAATTATGCTAATAAATTAACATTCATTGTACATATTTGGAATTGCTCATTTCCAAATAGAATCGTTGTCGATTATCATTTGAATTTAGCGTTCTGGAATCGTTATCGTTATTTTTAATTCATAGAAGAGTCATATCTGATTCTTGTAATTAATCCTTAAGAACTGTGTTTGTTTTCAATAAAAGGAAGCTTCCTATATCTGCTATTCAGTTAAGTTGAAAGTTTTATATTAGAAGACAATTCGGTTATATTTGGAATCCATTTTGGAATTTATTGGCACAGTACTAGGGGTACATTTCATTCGATATTAGTAGTTCCACAAGAATTTCTTTTTTTGAATTGATGATTTTGTGAAATTTATTTATTTTCGATATCTTAGCCAATAAATAAACTAATAAATTTGATAATCAAAATGAGATTAATGTTATTTAACCACAACAACTATACAAAAATTGCTTGTATCCATAGGTACCCATTAGTGGTACTGGTACACTGTTCCTTTAAAAAATAATTTTGGTTACCATGGCGCTATCCATTGATTTCTTAGGAGACTCGCCGTGCAAGTTCAATTTAACAGCATATTTATAGCACGATGCATCAACTGAAATCATCGTCAAGTGTGTTTATTTTAATACCATTTTATGCTTCTCTCAAACCGAAAGCTTGTCTTAATACTAGAGTAAAGTACCCAAAGTACCCAAATTCATCGGGAGAACTTACCTTACAGTCCTATGATTTGATTACATGTATTAGAAATGCTATGGAAAGTAATATAAGATGATTTTTTATAATTCTATGAAAAATAACACGAGAGTGTCCATTATAGGAATATTTTGGGGGGTCCATAATAGGGAAGAAGAACGTCCCGAAATGGAACATTAAATATCAAATGAAGTGTCGACTATAGGGAAGCAATTTCCTATTATTTACCCCCAGGGGGTCTGCTATAGGGCGAATTCAGCCAAACTTTAAAATGTTAATTTTAACGTATAACGTCGTGTATTTCAGTGTTTTATGTTGTATCGTGAAGAGAAGATGTAGAACTTGTTATTAGATATCAAGCAGAATAAATATTGGGCATGTACCCTATTACTTGTTATAACCTAACCGTCCGCAACATAAAACAAAATGTTACATTAGTGTGTTCCACCAGTTCCCAGTGATAGTCAGCTGAGAGCGATCCTAATCAATGAGAAAATTGCGAGAAAAAATGTTTACGTTTGCGACTTTCGACCTTATGAAACAACCTTCGCTCTTTCAGTTCATTAAAATTATGTTTAATACAGAATATGTCTAAAATCGTAAAATCACTTTAGAATATATAAATCTTTCTTGGCTGACAACCATCCTTTGGAGATGCGGATATCCATCGACCAACACCGATAGTATACACAGAATAAGTTTTCTTGGGCGAAATTGTGACACTCTCAAATAGATAGGGTTACTGCTTCTGAACTTCATCTTATAGCTCCGATATTCATCCCACGAAAAAAAAAAACAATGAAAATGCATTTGAATTGTTTCATATTTTTGTGATTTTTTCAGCAGTGAGCATGTTTGCAAAAAGAAGCGACAAAATTGGTCCCGTTCCCGTATACTTTGTTCCACGATGAGATGAACATATGTTCAGTGAGATCAAATTAGTTCATGAAAAAAAAAGTTACTTAGGTCCTTCTGAAAAGTTAAGCGAGATTTCATTTCGTTTCAAGTAATAACTATCCCGCCAGCATCGATCTGACTTGTTGATTTCTATCGCTTTTGCATCAATTGGATGCGATCTAGCCGGTTTATTTGAACATTTTCCAAATCCGGATCCGGTAAGCTTTGTAGAACTGATTATAAAACGAGCCGGTGCTAATGGTTCCAGATCATTCGACACGAGCGACAACGGTCTAGAAGCAAAGCAGCTTAGCATGGAACAATCAACATGGTAAAGTCCTCGGGTGATAACGGAGTTTTTCCTGCTACTTTAACCAAATAAATTGTTAGCAGATCGTACCGCGATCTCCCATAAGGCTCCGAAGTTAGGATCATTCGGTGGGTTAAAATGCCAACGTGTCTCTTGATCCGAAAAGTGTCTTGCCACACCCTCGCGATGTTTCTTCATCCTCAGTAACTCGTCCAATTCCTTTAACCTTTCTAACGTGTTCGGGTTAATATGATCCGAATCGCACTTTCAAGTTATAGAAACTTGCAACAATGTCAAGGTCTGAAACCTCTTGACCTTTTCCTATTTCGTGGAAAACTATGTTCATGAACGTTGACCTATTTCGTGCGACGTTCCTGAAGGGCTTAAAAAATACTCACATTTTGGTGTTCGGGTCATATTATCCCCGGATTTGACTTAGCAATATCTTAGGCATTTCTTAGCCAAATTCATAGGGTTATATACCCAAAACAATCGCCAAATCATAAATTTTCCGAAACTGACCTCAGATTGTTGATCGGCCACACCTATATCCTGTATTCGTCGGAGGAAGGATCGTCATTTGGCCATTTTTATATGGACGAAAATTGCACACGAATATCGCGCGTGAGCGATTTTATTGCTGTTTATTTTCATAAATGTGCTCAATACTATTTCAGAGATGACGAATCATGAATGCAAGTAATATTTCTACAGATGTTCTAGGTTCTCCAAATAATTCTGTATTTCAGGGCCTTGGTCTACCAGGTCAACTGGTCTACCTGGTCAACTCCAAATCGTTCTGGAATTCAGACCAATTGATCTACCGAGTCAACTGGGCCCGATATCAAGACAATAACAACACATACAGGTCCTTAGAGTCCATGTGCGTGCATGCTTTACGATCTAGATACGGATGTTTTAAGTTCTCCAAATCATTGTGAAATTCATATCAATTGGTCTACCAAGTCAACCGGGCTCAATAAAAAGCCAATAGTAACCCATGGTGTGCATACAGGCCATTAGAGGCCATGTGCACGATTTAGATATGTTCAAAACAGATGTTTTTAAATTATCCTGAAGCTCAGACGAATTGATCTACTAAGTCAACTGGGCTCGGTACAAAATAAATAGCAACCCAAGGTGTCCATTAGAGTGATTCAAATTTTGACTTTTTTTACTTCCCGTTGCTTAAAAGATTGCATTTACCATTTTAATAATCCTCCTAATTTTTTGGCTAATTTGGATGTAATTTGAGTGAGCACGTGCAGTTTGAAGTTTGGATGAAAATTACTTTGAAAACAGTAACTTGTATGGAAAACCGTTCCCCAACGCTTTCAATTAATCTAAGAAAAAAAATATGAGTAGGGGAGAACGGTTCAAAATACACCCATTAAGTTTCTTCGATGTATTCGCCCATATAAACAAAAATACCCAACCATTTCAACGTATAGGTGCAAAATTTACAAACCCAGCTACATTTCACAATGATCTTCTTTTCAAAACAGTAAGGTTTTCATGATTTTCTAACGCATTTAATTTTTTTTTAAAATAGGCCTGGGGCAAAACGCCCGAATGGTGGTCTAAAATGACTGTTTGTTTTTTGTTTGTTTGTTTTTTCTTAATGGATTGAACTACAATATTACGGATGTGGTGAAAGAATAGCAAATCGTTAAATTTGAGTGAATATTTGTTTATTTATTAAAATAATTCGTTCATAAATGTACCACAACAGATTACAGGGTGTCTGCAAATTATCCGTACAACAAGACAGGTTTTAAATATTGTTTTCAATAAATTAAAGAATTTTTTTTTTTTTATTGTCTTTATTAACGAGGTTTTCGGCCCTAGACCGGTTCACCTCATGTAGAAAGAGGTAGAAAGTTACATAGTATAGTTACATTTCAATTTTCAATTTGTTATTCTAAGCGTTCTTCGGACCGGAAGGGTACCGAGAAATTTTGTTATTCTAATTAATTTTCGATCCTGGAGGGTTTCTGTTTCATGTTGCGAGTTCCAAAGAGTGTCCATTTGCATTGCGGGTTTTGGCATTATTTGCGTGGGGGGTAGTTTGTGTTCCGTTGTCCAGAGGGGTTGTCCATTGTTCTTTGCCGGGTCGATTATATTTTGTTGAAAAGATGACAGTCCTTCAGGAAGTTGATAGTCTGTTGCTCCCTGACTCTGTCGTTTTGTAAGGCCGTGTATGTGTTTACGATGTCGTTGGTGGTACGAGGTTCCTGGTACAGCGGGCATGCGTTGAAAATGTGGTTGATTGTTTGGCGGGTGTTACACACTTCACAGTTCCGGTGGAATTCTCCCGAACCGAGGTTGTGTGTCAGGTTGGTATGACCTGTTCGCAGCCGGGAAAGTACCACCTGCTCCCGATGATTTGGGATGTCTTCACCGGGGAGGGTGGAATTCTTTACCATGCGGCAGATGTTCCGTTGGTCTCTCCATTCGCTTGCCCAAGAAGATGATACTGTGTGTTTTGCCCAGAGTTTTGCGTCTTCAGCGGGGACGACTCGGCAGAGGAAAGGGCTGCTCCGCCCAATGCCTGCCAGGATGTCTGCGCTTTCGTTTCCTTGGATGCCCGCGTGTCCAGGGACCCAAGTCAGTGTGGTGTTGTTGTCTAAGTTGGCTTGGATGGCTTGGATGAACGGGTGCCGATTGCTGTCTGATGTGATCGCTGCGAGAACACTAGCCGAGTCCGTAACTATCAGCACCGGGTCCTCACTAGGTTGGATGGTCGCCTGGAAGATAGCAGCTGCTTCCGCCGAGAAAACCGAGCACATGTCGGGAATGCGGTAGGAAGAAGTGGTACCGCTGCTGCAGTCGACGCCTAGTCCGACTCTGCCCGCCAGTTTGGACCCGTCGGTGTACCGGATGGTTGATGTCGGGTATCTTGTTTCCAGCAGGTTCCTGAAGAGGGTTTGCGCCTGTTTTTGTTAGGGCCTTTCCTCAGGTTTGCCTTCAGCGACAAATCGATTTTAGGCTTTGCACGGTTCCAGCTAGCTGCTCCAAGACGATGGAGACCTGCAATTTTCGGCAAGTGTTGCTGCGACGCATGGTGTAGTGCAGCGTTCGCCCGGTCGACCAGGCAGCATGGTGCGCTGTTGTTTGTGGTCCTCTCCAGGTAACTGATGCTTCTTGAGCACAGGGCCAGCGTGGCCTTGTGACGGAAGGGTAACACTCCCGCCTCGGCGCAGGCGATATCCGCGGGGGTGGATGGTAGGTGTCCCGAGACAAGTCGAATCGACCGGTTATACACAGGCGCTAGGGAGAGAATTAATTCGTCGAAGCTACCTGAGGTTGCCTCGAGGCCGTACAGTAACCTGCTGGATATAACGGCGTCCGCTACCCGGAGCCGTGTGCGTCGATCGCTTCGGGTGCGCTTCCTCGAGATGAGTTTAATCATGTTGGTTCGTGTTCGGCAGGCTTCCTTGATGTTGTTGAAGTGGGTTTTGAAGGTAAGCTTTCGGTCGAAGGTAACTCCTAGTAGCTTGACGCTTTTCTTCACTGGAATAGTGTTGCCGTCGAGGGTGATCGGACGTTTGGGAAGGTGATGGTTGGACTGGCAGATGTGCACCCTGATGCACTTGTTAGCAGCCATTTGGAAACCCGCAGCTTGTGCCCACTTGGCGACGCGATTTACTGCCGCCTGCGCCTTCCTCCTGACTACCTTCGGGTGCTTGCCGACAGCTACGAGTACAATATCGTCGGCGTAGACGATGATGTAGATGTCCTTCGGTAGGTTGACGAAAACTTCGGCCATGGCGACGAGGAAAAGGGTCACGGCTATTACTGAGCCCTGGGAGACCCCGGCTTCCTCCTTAGTGGTCTTGGACGTGGTAGCTCGAGCTGTACTCGGAACGATCGTTCGAGCAGAAAGTTCTTGATAAAAGTAGTAGGTTGCCGGAAACCCCCAGGACGCCAGTTTTTAGTACTCCAGGGGTCCACGTGCGACTGTAGGCTTTGCGATGTCTAACGAGATCATCTCGATATGCTTACCCTTGTTGTCCTCTAGGATTTGCGTTAGCGATGCAAGGTACGTATTGGTACCACGGCCGGGACGGAATGCGTGCTGCCTACTGTCTAAACGGCCGGTGCTTTCCAGATATTCCGTCAGTCGCCTGTTGACTAGCCGCTCCATAATTTTCGACCCCACGTTGGTCAGTGCAATGGGCCGGTAACCGCTCGCCTGGTTTGCTTGTCCGCTTTTTTTGGGGATGGGGACCACCAGACTGGACCTCCATTCCTCCGGGAAAGTGCCGCTTAGAAACTCCTTATTTATTGCCTCCAGGAGGGCTATCTTCCCGCTTGGAGGGAGGTTTTTGAGCATGGGGTACCCCATGCTGTCGGGACCAGCTGATTTACCCTTACCTTTCTTCAGGACGAAATCGAGTTCAGCTAGAGTGAAGGGTTTGTTGAACTCGTCCCCGTTGCTAGGTGGGACCTGAAACGCCTGGATCTCCGATGACGGGTTGGAGTGTTTCTTCTTGAAGGCCTCCGGGTACTCCGCGAATGAAGATTGTTGGCCGAAATGGTCGGCCAAGGCGTCGGCGATGATGATTGGATCCCGCTGTACCGAACCGTTGATGGAAAGCGTAATGCCCCTGGCTCTGCGTTTGCCATTGAAGCAGTTGACGCGTCTCCAAAGTTCGATGGCTGATTGGTCTTCGCTGATCCCGTCGAGGAAATCGACCCAAGATTTCTCTTTTGCTTCGCGGATAACTTGCCTGCAGTCGTTCCTAGCTTCCTGGTAGCTGGTGCGGAGACTCTCCAATAGAGGGCTGTCCGGTGCTAGACGCTTTTGGGCCTTTTGAACGCGCGGAGTGTTTTGCGTCTGCTCTTGATTGCCACCTTGGTGGTCTCACTCCACCAGTGCACAGATCTTCGCCCTGGGTTAGAGCTGGTTTTTGGTATGGCCTTCTGCGCCGCTTGGAGGATGGCTGTGGATAGCTCGATGACGGTAACTGGCGGGTTAGCTTCAAGCTGTCGTTCGACCTCACGTTGGTACACGATCCAATCGGCCTTGTCGTATAGCCAGCGTGGTCTGTAGGAGATCTCCGTTGGCCTGCTGTTGAGCGCCACGATGATCGGTGTGTGATCACTCCCTCGTGGATCACCGTCGGTGGACCAGAGTAGCCGGTCAACCACCGAGTTCGAGGCTGCGGTTATGTCGATGGCTGACTCAACTCTTCCACGGCAGAAGGTTGGGGAGCCGTCGTTGAGCACTGTGAGGCCGGCGTCGGTGGCCGCGTCGAAGATGGCAGTTCCCCTGGCGTTGTTGGAACGACTACCCCAGGAGTGGTGGTAGCCGTTCACATCGCCACAGAAGACGACCGGTGCAGGTAGCTTGTCCAGAATTTTCGTTACCTTATCTTTTAAGTTCTGGAACTTTCCGCTGGGGAGGTAGGTCGAGACGATGGTGACCGGAAATGGCCACTCGATACGTACCGCAATCATTGGGAATTCCGCGGCTACTGGGATTTCGGCAGCGGGGATGTCTTCCAGGATACCTACTGCAGCAGACTGGTATATATTTTGGTTCACTTTGGTGAACCATTTGTACCAACCACTTAGCGTGCGGTTCATGGCGGTAGGTGAAGTCCGGTGGATCTCCTGCAGTGCGATGGCCACAGGTTCGGAGCTGGCTACCAGGAGCTCCAGATCGCACAGGTTGTTCGTATAGCCATTCATGTTCCATTGAAGGACCAGGGTGGTGGAACGATGACTGAGACTTGGGTTTTGCGGTGTCTGCTGGTGGTTGCTGGTGGATGGGGTTGAGGGTCCGGAACCCACAACCGGCAGAGATGGGGAGGCGACGAGAAAAAAGTGGTGTTGGGCCAGGTTTGTGGCGGAGGTGTGCTCCTCCCCCAGAGCTCTTCCGGAGGCAGGTTCCTCGCCGTGATCGGTAGCTGAAACCTTTGGGAGCGGGCGGGCGTGTTTTGAAGGACCGGGGAGGATGGCTGCTTTAATACCGTACCTTAGCTTGTGCAGGCTGTCGTATGGGTCGGCTGACGTTGCTTCCGACCCTAGAGGGGGAAGAGTTGAGCTTCGTCCGCGGCTGCGGCACTTGGACCTTGCGCTTGACTGTTGGGAATGAGCTTGAGTTCCATGTCGTCCGTTGGGGAATTGTACTGCGTCCTGAGCCAGCCAACTGCTATGCGCTTGACTCCATCGGTGTCCCTCGCAGCTCTTGTCTTGTCCTGGCTGGCAGGGTCAGCGTCCGAGCGCCGGAGGTTGTCCGCCAGTTCCGGTAGGGGTGTAACTTCCGCACTGCCGGGGCCCCGGCCACTCGGATGCTCAACTGCGGCCATTATGTTGATGGTGGTGGGTGTTGGTGGTCGTGGAGTGACGATGGGTGGGCTTTCTTGTTCTTGGTCGGTGTTGGTCTCGACTTGGGTGTTGCTGGTTGAGACGAGAGGGATGCGTGGTGGGGAAAGGGAAAAGGTTTGAGTAACTAGTACTCGTCTGTGAGGCTCAGGTTGCTCCTTAATGTTGGAATTGCCGTTAATTTGGTGGGGAGTGAAAAGGGTAGGAAAAGGATTATGTTATGGGTGGTGGATGGGCACAAAAAGGCAAACTGAGCCTATTAAACCTTTTATTTCAATTTTGGGATTGCACCACGCTTCGTCTTTGGGGCACCCATAGAAGAGTCGCTACTTACACATTGGTTTCGTTGTGCGCGGTCTCTCTTCGGCGTCGGAATCGGTGTGGTTTCCATGTCTTCGCTGCTGCTGAAAATGTCGTAAGCGATCTCCTTGACCTTGCTCTGCTCTTTTGCTTTGCCTTGCTTGTCCACCTGGTTACCTTCATTCTTTTCATCCTCCTTCGCCCTCCTTCTTAACCGCTCGATGATCTTGTCTTTGACCTCCAGAGATTCTTGCAGCTTGGTGATAGTTTCGGTCAGATTGGCCACTTTACTCACCAGATCTTCGATTGTCCCGTTTTGTTGCACGGCTTCGATGCGGTTGGCTACCACCGTTTTTCGTTCTTGGTTGGCCTTTTGTAGCTGCTCGATCTTCTTCCGGAGATCCTCTATTTCGCGGTCCTTGCTTGCGGCCGCCACATTGGCGAAGGAAGTTGTTGGACCGGATCCGGAGCGGGTCTCCACCTCTCTACGGGCTTGGGGGTAAGAGATGCCACGGTCAATTTTTACGCGCTGAACCTCAACTTCCTTCAGATAGAGTGGGCATTTTCTGCTTGATGTTGGGTGGTTACAGTTTCGACAGAATTTACCGGCTTGGGTGTCGGTGCAACGTTGGCGGGATGTTGTGGAGTTATCGTCAATGGTCATTCCTTCGTCCACCGGGTGGTGCTTACCACAGTTGCCGCAGATCTCCACGGCGCTTGGACACCGCTTCCCGGTATGGCCAAAGTCCCAACAGCGGAAACACCTCATTGGGTTTGGGTAATAGTTTCTTGTTGGACATCTGGACCATCCAAAGTTGACGTGGCTGGGAACGACTGTGCCAGTAAACGTGAGAACGATCGCGGGTGTATTCTCCAGCTTACCCTCCGGTGTTCGTTTCTTGATTCGGTAAACCTCCTTGACCCCTTGGTCTTTGAGTTCCGACAGGAGATGCTCATCCGACAGCTCTATGGCGTCGACACATGACACCACGCACTTTGAAATGTTTAGGAACGGGTGCTCGACTACAGAGACCGAGGTTCCGTCGCCAAGTTTGCTCATGGTCAGCAACTTTTGGAATTGCGCTTTGCTGCGTACATTGAGCGCGTACGTAGCTCCGCGGTTTTCTCTACTGGCTCCGTCTATGGTGCCGCCGAGGAAAGCCTCAACGGATTTGCGAATGAGGAAGGGGTTCGCAGGTAGAGGCCCGTTGATGCCCTGCAGACGCATGACCTGCATGTCCTCGTTTCGTCGATGTTAGAAGCGGAATGCTAGAGGTGTGCGGGAGGGACACTACTCCGGATAATCTTATCCAGAGGATGTGTCAAGAGGTTGATAAGTGGAACGCGGTCTCGGCCGCTACCACTCAGATTGCCAGCATCTTGCAGCGCAATTGGCGCGCCGAGCAGCAGTCGGATAGCGCCGACTAGTGGGTAGCTAGTCTCGAGGGTGAGGTACCAGCGGGTAGTTGGTTAAGTAGTAGCGGAACTAGTGGGTAGCTAGTTATGAGGTAGAGGAACTAGTGGGTAGCTAGTTGTGATTTGAAGCTAGTGGGTAGCTAGTATGTGGGCGTGCGTAGTAGCACGGACCCTCCCAGAAGTAATGCCTAAAAAGCTGTTCCGGGAGACTCAGGGTCTGTGAACAGGGTGGTTTTAGCGGGTCGGCAATAGCTAAACCCCGTTCGCCGGTAGCCCACCGGTGTCTGGATGCAGATTCCCACCCTACTGGAAAAAAAAAAAAAAAAAAAAAAAAGAGACGCATGACCTGCAGCGGGCCGGACGTACCAGCTGGGTCCATGTAGCTTGGTAGTCTTCGACCGGTGTACTCGCCGTCACGGCGATTGGATGCAGATTGGTTGCCATAATCGGGGCCCCTGGGTCCCCTAGGCGATGGGAGTGGCCCGTGGCCAACTCCATTTCACCCCACACGCGCCGCCAACCGGCACGGGCGGTTATTGTTTTTCCTGTGCGAGACGACTACTTTCGGGTTTGGTCCCGAAAATCACCGAAAAATGGCAAACGGGGTTTGCCCTGAAAAAACCGAAACTAACGCCTGTACTTTTCCGTCGCACTGACGAAAAAAAGTTCGTCTCACTTCAGTCGTTCAAGTCACTGCGTTACGAACGGAAAAAGTTAGTCTCACTCCCGCCGCGTAAGTTACTGTTTGGGTTCGCCGCCCCTTTGAAAAACGTTAGCCTCACTAATATCGTTGAAGTCAAAATGGTTCGTAACACTCCCTTCGCTCAAGTCACTAGAGAACCGCACTAGCGACTATGCGTCTCCACCGCGCCGATGGGGTGGTTTTCACCCTTAACACTTTCACCCGAAACTACCACCATGCGACTCCACCAACCGTGCGTCTCCACCTGACCACACGGGGTAGGCCACCGTGCGCCTCCACTGCTTCTTTCCCGGCCGAGCGGCTGCAAGACGCGTCACTGGGCAGAGAGAAGAAAAAACCACAACAACACCAGTTCAAACGAGGTCGCGTGTGTGCCTTCCCGCCGGGAGTGCACTCAAGAAGCAATTAAATTGTGATGAAAGACAAAACTTTTCGGTGCGTTTGCACTTGTGGGTGAAAAGGCTAAAACACGAACTTCACCCTTTTTTAACACTTTATAGTCACACTAGCTGCACGGGACGCACTGTCCAGCCCTTCTTGACGACCCCTTTAACGCACACAAGCTAGTTCTGGGACCTGCACGCCGCACGGGGAGGGTCTAGCCACGGTTCAATTCCGCCTCTCTGCGAGGGGAAGAACCGGCCTGAATGGCCGAGGAGAAAAACAAAACACCGTATCTCCGGAGTCCGTGGTCGGATCGTTTCGCGATTTCGTATGGGCCTAAACCGCACTGACCGGAACCAGTCCACCAAGTATCTAGAATATAACTCAACTTTCCACCGAAATATACGACTCTAAAAGCACTCGCAGGTAACTAAAAGACCGTCACGCTTGCTTGTTCGAGCTAAACTGAAAATTAAAGAACCAGCATGCATTGCATGTTATTATAATAGAACTACATAAACCAATCTGAATTTGTTCGCATTAAAATGACCCCTGTATCTTGAGTTGTACGCCTTCGATCGTGTTGGAAAAAAATCACGATGGCCGCACGTTTCTATACGGATACTTTTCACACATTTTTGACGATTGTGACATGATTTCAAATGTCTCGATAATATGTTCGGTGTTTTGATGGCTGTTGATTTCAAGATAGAGCATACCGAATGATATATTCAATCCAAATCGGATGAGTAGTAAGGCAATTCCTTTTTGTTCGGAAAACCGGAAAAAAAGCATTCCCAAAGATTTTTTAGGGTAAAGGGTAAAGTGCCCAATAGTGGACCCCCAACCAATTGTGGACCCTCCAGCCATTTTTGCATTATTACAGCACAATGTAAACATTTTGCTATGAAATTCCATCGGGAGAACCTACCTTACAGTCCTATGATTTGATTACATGCATTGGAAATGCTATGGAAAGTGAAATTAAATGATTTTTTTACAATTCTATGAAAAATAAACACGAGGGTGTCCATTATAGGAATATATTGCGGGGTCCATAATAGGGAAGAAGAACGTCCCGAAACGGACCATAAAAATCAAGTGAAGTGTCGACTATAGGGAAGCAAATTCCTATTATGGACACCGAGAGGGTCTACTATAGGGCGAATTCAGTCATACTTCAAAATGTTAATTTCAACGAATAACGTTATGTATTTGAGTGTTTTATGTATGTATCGTGAAGAGGAGATGCAGAACTTGGTATTAGATGTCAAGCAGAATTAATATGTTGAAAATTTCTACTCCCTCTGACAAAAATAGCAAAATTTCGCTACTAGGGGGTCCACTATTGGGCATTTTACCCTAGGTACATGAAATGACGCTCAGTGTTCTCAGAATATACATCTGTTACAGCCTGCTGAGTTGTTTTGTCCATATAGCTACCGATTCAGTCCACTATTGTCTGTTTTTGATTTGTAAAAGCAAACTATCAAAATCTGTACGGATAATTTGCAGACACCCTGTATATGAGTGATTTTATAAGAGAGTCCATTTTGTCCCAGGGGTGCATTTTGGACCGTTCTCCCCTACATTGGCAACATAGGGAATTTTACAAGAAAACAGGGCACACTGTTCGAACGGAAAAACTTTTTCATCAAATATCATGCACATAATTGGAGCATGATAAACGATAGAAATTTACATTTCAAACGTGAGCGGAACGAATCGCAATGTTCGCAAGACTTGTAAAGCACACCAAAAGCATCCTTTTTTGGCGTTTATATCTCTTATTAGATTTTTTCATAATTGAAAATAGCTGAAAACACTAAATCGACTTGAGCCACCTCAAAATATCATCCGAATTAGTTAACTGTACAATGTACAATGCTTATGAAATCGTATTACAATGTATTGACTATCATGATGAAGTGCATCCGTAAGCCGCACTTTTATTTCCCACTAGAACGATTTCATTAGCAACAGGAATCATAAGGAAGTTACCAATAAGCAGCTTATGAATTCATTTATTTGCTTCATCCCATGGCGATCGCTTCCCATGATTGTCTTCATTCCAGCACGTTCAAGGACCAACGTTCACTTCTGTTGGCTGATTGTTGCACCCTCTTGAAAAATTCCTACTGCGTATTACAGGGGTATCAAACTAGACTCGCGCCATCAAATTGATGATTGAATTACAATTTCATTGGCTTCAAGAAAAAAAATACGAGGAAGGCAAAAAACTGTCAGCTAAATCGATTTTTTTTATAAATGTTTTAAATTTTGACTCTTCCCAATGAAACATATCGCAGTGCAGTATGTAACTTATTTATAAGTTGAAATCTGAACGGAAAACTTTTTGAGTATCCGTTTGGGAAGTACCCCTTACTCCTGTCTCTAAACTCTATTACTTAAAGTGGTTTTTAATTAAATTGCTAGATTTTTTTGTACATCATCATTGCAGAAGCTGACTTCCCATGAAAAAATCAAGTCATCCAGCTGAGATGCGACTGAGCAATAAAGAACGGAACGAGCATAGGGGTCTGGCACAAATGGATTCCCGCTTTGAAGTAAAGTTATTAATGTTGTTAATGTCTAATGAAGGATTGCAGAAATGAAAAATGAAGAAAGCCAGTTCAAAATGGCGTTACGAATGCAATAGTTCGATGGGAAGCAAATTCAATGGATCTGACGATACACGACGTGATGGAGTGTGACTTTCCTATTGTGTAAATTCCCATTTCCAACCGTAAACTCATTGGTCGTTTCGCTGCGTTGTAAAGCTGAATCACGTGGCAAGAAACGTGACATTCTGTAAGAAATTATTTTCTGCGAAGGAAATGATTTAATCGGATCAGATTCAATGTTCAATATACATTTTATTTCCTGGCAGATACGACTTCATCTGGCTTCCATCCACAGATGATATGAAAAATAATGTCAGAAGGGAAAATGAACAAGCAGTTTGTAGCTCCGATAGCATTAAGTAGACCTGAGTAGGTCCTGAGCTTTTTGCTCAGTACCATATCCTTAGAGCGACATGGACACGGACCCACAATCGCATATTAGTGGGATGGGACTTATATCCGATTATAGATAGTATAGTTATTTACGATCGAATTTATCGGTATGGAAGGTCGATACGAAATTTTAAGTGTGAAAAACTCATTACTCATGGACGATTCAAATCAATCGTCAGTTGAAACGCACTCACCTCAGTACCTAAAAACTCATAGCTGGGTTCAATCATCTATTTTAATCATCGTAGGTTTTCTTCGCTGAGTTGATGTTCGTCGCACAGGCCAATGGATACTCTTGCATGTGTGGTCAATTAATTGCCCCCAAATTAATTTTGTACGCTTTTAGGAGCGAAATGACTTTTTGACAAATGAGTGGAACGATGTGATTTTTGATAAAAAACTCGAGTCGAGATGCATTCCTTTATATTCGCAAACGAATTTGCTCGCGCGGAAGGGCTCGATGGTTGAGATTTGTGAATGATATTACCAACACTGGTCATAAGACGAGTTTGTACATCCCATTTCATTCATTGGGATAGTACGAACTCGTTTTATGACAAGTTAAGATGGAATATCTGGATTTAAATAATTTTCTAATCAACACAATAAGTGAATCATGAACGAGCAAACAAATAAGCCTTGCATTAAACAACAAAATATTATTTTTCGAAGACATCACCAATGGTAGTTGTCTCAATTCAAGTGCGGATACTGATTCGGATCTTTAACAAGTTGGTTTATTAGGAAAATGTAAATTTATTGGTTTAAATTTAAAAAAAAACTAAATAATTTAAAAAGAATCGCATTGGAATCCAATTGAAAAGCACATAATTCCAAAAGTAAATGACAGGCAGCAGCGAAAAGCAGTTTACTTATATGCTCACTTGCAGCATACACGAAAAAAATGGTCTTTAGATGTGCTAATCGCCTATTAATTATCATTTGTGCAAGGAAAACGTGAGGTGTGGGGTAATACGGCCATTTCGGCAGCCATTTTTGGACTCTGTCGTGATTAAATCTGTAAAAGCTGAGGAGGAAAAAAAAGAACTAAATCTCTATATATAAATATATTAATCGGTGAAACTTCATTCTGTTTTCTGTGCTTTGTTGAGAATTGCATGAAACCGTCGATGAAGGTTCCGGGAAGTAACCATTCTTATTCAGACATATTGCATCCTATATTGGTTAAGCCACACCTCCTCGATTATCATTATTATTATTTAATGACTGCCATTGAAACACTAACCTCAATCAGAATTCCAGTATCTGTTTCAAACATTCTCGACTGCAATTAATTGCCAGAGCATTATTTCTGTTATGTTTCCCATAATGTGCAGTAGCTATTTCCATGTTGTAGTTCTTGTTTCCCAAACAACGAAAACGTTGTGCAATGCCCAATAAAGATGAAACTATGTCTGCTGAGAGATTTATGACCTCGATAAGGATAAAAATATGAGGTCGTAAAATCGTTCGTTGCATGAACATTAGTTGGAGATACAAATAAGATCAATTTTGAGGGAACCTAATGAACATATCTGCTTCAGAAAATATCCCAAATTTATCTGGTACTTAATGACTCATCTTCCTATTCCATATTTTGTATATCGTATGGCTGCAAGAAATGGCTCCAGTCAGTCCAGCAAAAATGGAAACAACATTCCCGATTCTCATTTCCCCTATGAATAGGCTTCTATTTATTCGAAGCACCTTTACTCACGCAACAGTTAAAAGGTAACAAGGGGACAATGGTTCTTAACGCATCTTGCTAAGCTTTTCCAAAATTTCGAAATTTACCTTCCACCCTCCTAACATTTACACTTTTGGATCTAATCTAATACAAATTGACTTAAGAAAATATGCTTGTTAGGTGCGCAACCATGCTTCTCCGTTTTCATACTGCGCATTATTGCCTATTTCCCCTCTCTCTCTCTTCGGCGTCAACAATATGTGGCACCAGGTCAGCCCAAATGAACAGTTTTCCACCTTACCGTGGTTACCGTGACTCGTGCTTTGCTGCGGTCGGTAATTTGGTGGAGCCATGGTGGCTCGCGAGCAGGAACTGGGAGCAGCTTGGGAGGGGTGTGATAGATAGGCTAGACCGGGTCAGGCATAATTGTTTACCGACTCACGCGACACTCACTTCCGTGTTGGGTGGCGACAACCGGTCCCGTGCCAGCAGTCGGCTGTCAGAACCAGGAAAACGATGAAAGGGTTTTTTTTTCGATGAATCAGCGGGAGGGTTCAGTTCTGACGCAGAAAGTGTATCAGCTGGTGGAAACCAATGTGATTTATTGAATCGTTTGACTGGAAGTGTAATTTGAATGGATACTGTGTTATGATATAATTGTGATTAGTGGTTATTGATTACGTTTTAAAGAGATTTCATTGACTGTTTTGTGCTCGAACTATGCATAGCAATTTTATGTAAGTCTTCGGATTCGTGCTAATTGAAAACAGTATGAAATTGCTCGACAATTAGATCTTATTTGTTGACAATGGGGGATAGATTAGGAATGGGCGTTTTTCGGAAAAATATCGATACTGCCGAATCGATGTTTTTATTGTCGAAAAATCGATGCCGAAAAATATCGGCGTTGAAACATCGATATTCCGATATATCGATACGCTCGAAAAATTAAAAGCACGAGCAAAAAAAAAAAAAACAGGGTTAGTTTAGATTTTTCATTTCAGGTCATCGAATCGCACATCAAAGTTTCGCTGTTTCGCAGTTTTTAACAGATTGTGCCTAATGTGCTATATTTTTGGAATTCAAAAAATCGAAATCCGATATCCGCTAGAAAAAATCGATACAGTCAAATATCGAACTTAAAAAAATCGATACGAAATATCGATTAATCGGAGCGAAAATATCGATTCCCGATATATCGTATCGGTATCGCCCATTCCTAGGATAGATGACTGGGACATTGTCGCCAAGCCGCATTGCAGAAATCCGAAGACCTGACAATGCAAGTTTTCCTTCTTCAAGTTTAAGAACAATTCGTGGTCAAAAATAATTTGTATGGGCTAATTATTTTTGGTCATCTTTTACAAAAGGCTTCGATGGGCGTTGATCGATGTATTTAGATAACGTTGGAGTGAGGGTTGCAAGGTTGTGCAGATAGATAAACAAGTAGGTGATAAGACTGATGTAGGTTGGCACCTCTTTAGACTTGTGATATGTTTTCCATTGCTGTAGTGTGGAAGGATTTAGTCGGGAATACACCGTACAGGGCAGAATTGTACTCCCTCCAATTATTTGTTAACTAATTTTATGAAGCATCTGAAAGTTTTTTTCCCCATACACTCCATCCAAATTGTTCAGCCCATGAGAGCTTTCTTGTTTTGATCCCCAAAAGAGAATACAGGAATGCCTTCACAATCTACTTTTTGATATTGCCGCAAGTCCCACGCTGTGCTATAATTGACCACCAAGTATAGCATTACGCAAAGATGATTTGCTTACACTGACTCTGAACGATGTTCGTGTTGTTATTTTGAAACATTTATTTTTGACCAACCATTCAAGTGTCTTCATGTCAGTGTCCACTTCTAAGTTATCTACAAACTTTATTGAGAGGTGCAATAAAGTATTTTTTTAAGCTGAATTTGAAGCTTTCCTCAAACATTTTAGTTCTTGCATTTAAAGTCGCCACAATAATTTTCGGGCAATAGCAATACTTTTGTACTATCAACATTGCCTAATAGGTATAACAGTTAGGGGAATTCGGTTTCATTCTTCGCGCAAATCTATACGATAGACTCTGAATTACAATTTTCCGTTTTTCAAACCGTGCAATTAATCCACCGATGGTTTTCACACACTTAGAGTAAAATAAGCAGTGATTCAAATCGTTCAGGGCTGTCAATTTGAATATGAATCAGAAACATTCATTTTCCCAGCATCTGTTCTAGATTCATTTTTTTATACCAGTCAACCGTCAAAAAAATAAAACTGGTATAACGCTCAGTTCTATTTTCCGTAGATTTGGACCACGAATAAATCACGAGATTCAAATAGTTTATAATTGTTTTGGTGTATGAATGCGTCATTTTATCTACCGATCAATTCAATTTCATTCAATTGAAAATTTGAAAAACAGGAATGGAACACTGCTGGGGAAACCAGCAAGCTTGTTCTATTTTGCTCCAGATTCAAACTAGAATAGTGGTCGAAAATTTAGAATGAAACTGAATCACTACTGATTTCACTCTTAGATTTCACTCTTCACTTAGCAATGATTTAAATCGTTCCAGGCTGTCAGTTTGAATATGAATTTGAAACTTAAATTTTCCCAGCAGCTGTTCTAGATTAATTTTTTCTACTAGTCAACTGTCAAAAAAATAAAACTTGTATAACGTTCACTTCTATTTTCTGTCATTTTATCTATGAATCAATCCACTTTGCAATTACGGCGCATTTCTTGACAGTAACATCATGATTTCATTTACAGTCAAACCTCCATGAGTCAATACTGTAGGGACCATAGACTCATGGAAATATCGAGATGTGGCAATTTCTTTGGAAAGCTGTTTCAAGGGACCATCACAGTAACCCAGAAAATATTTTTTAATATGGCATAATTTGTTTCCATTAGTCGATATCGAGTTATAGAACATCGACTAGTGGAAATTTGACTATAATTGAAAAAAAAATGGAACACTGCTGGGGAAACTGGCGGTGTTCCATTAATGTTTCTATTTTGCTCCAGATTCAGACTAGAATAGTGGTCGAAAATGTGGATGAAATTGAATCACTACTGATTTTACTCTTAGGATGCGAACCATATCACCGATTCGGTTGAAATTCGATAATTATTTTTCCTGTGAGTTTGTAAACAAAAAGTAATCACGCTCCAGAGCATGCTTAGATTTGACCGTTCTCAGTGCATTTCATTTATTTAGTTTACATCTAAACAGATAACACTGAGCAATAATTTACAATAATTTATAATATCCACGGTTCGAGGCCGCATCTCTCCATCCTCGAATACGCCCCACGCCCGCCAAGTCGTTTTGCACCTGGTCTGCCCATCGCGTTTGCTGCGCTCCACGCCGTCTCGTACCCGCTGGATCGGAAGCGAACACCATCTTTGCAGCCAGGAATGCGGCCAGGATTCTCGCCAGAATAGCGAGGCGAGTGGAGATGCGGACGATCGTCATCCAACGGGACCAGCGGGCGTTGCTGGACGATGGTGGGCAGTCTTTTTCTCTCGTAGGCGCGATCGGCCGGCCGTGGCTTAGCCACCTTGGACGGCCGAGAGGGGAAATCTCCTTTGCGGTTAGAGCCTTCGGCCCGAGATATAGGTCCTCCTTTGAGGATCCACGGTCTTTTACGGTTAGGCGCGGAAGCCTGAAGGCTTCGCGGGCCGAGCCGTGTGCTGGACGTAGGAAAGACGAGAAAAAGAGGTCCTAAAGGACACCAAGGAATTAATTCCAAGTTCCATAGTACAGGATTGGGAATTACCTGAACAATTTTTTCCCGGAGCTCACACTAGCTTCCACTAGAAATGGGGGGGGGGGGGGGGGGGTTAACTTGGAATACTGCTCTTTACTTTCACTTCACAGCACACGGACGCCTGATTTACTAAGAGGCCGCGTTTGGGCAATGGCTACTCTTTTATACCAAATTCCCTCCATATTTTCCCGCTAATTTTTATTGCATTTTTCATCCAACATGACATTTGCAGAATCATGATGCCATGTTGGATATTTGATAGCATCCTCATGACTTTACAGCGGTACCAAACCCTAACGCTTCTGTGGTAGTTCTGCTGGTATTACACGAGAAACGTGAAGGCTCCGAAAAAAACAACATAATTACAAACCAAAAATCTACAATTTGTAACCAAACGGTTACAAGCTCATGGTTCATTCTTCGCCGCCACACACCGTCTTCTTGCACACCGCCAAATATGGTCCTAAGCACCCGTCTCTAGAATACTCCGAGTGCTTGCAAGTCCTCCTCGAGCATTGTCCATGTTTCATGTCAGCAGTCTTCCCACGAACCTGAACTGAGTTCAACTTGAATACAATTTTCTTCAGTTGCGTTCAGTTCCAAACCCGCATCGCTACTGTACTCAGGTTCGGGTGTATACCGTGTACCGAGCGGTACATGTATGAACTGGAGTACAAAACTTCGGTTCGAACTGTGGTACACCAAACACAGACGAGCTATATCCGAACAAAAGACGAAGTATGTCACTGTAAATTTCGACGAAAAGAAGCGAAAGGAGAATGGGAGAGGCTGTAAAGATAAGAGTTGAATGCTAGTGTTCTGATCCAGCGTTCTTTTTATATGTCGAAAGAATTTTTTTTTTCAGCAGAGAATAAAAAAGAATAATGTCGTTTTCGTTTATTCGCACCGGTATAGGTAAACTTGTACTGGAATCGTTCGTTTTTAAAAACGGTGCAGTTCCATTCTTGCTTTATTTTGCCACCGGTGTAGAAAAATTTACACTTTGCCTGAAGCTGGTAGGCACCGCGTGGTAACAATACTTGTGTGATGTGGAATTGTCATAAGTTTCCTATTAGGTCCTTCGGGTATCTTTATTTTTATTTTATCATCTGCTGATATCTATGCCTCATTAAAATTATCTTCTATATAATAAAAATGAAATGGACTGTGTTTGTATCCGCATAACTCGAAAACGGCTGAATGGATTTTCTTCATTCCTTCAGCAAGTATGTTGGTTATCGTTTCCGACGGGTTTATATGATATTTCGATGATATTTTATTGATCAAATTTTCATAGAAAAATCTTTCTATATTCAATATTACCATGCAGTCAGTCATATTACCTAACAATTAGTCAGTCACTGTTTCAACAGCTTAGAATGTGTTTAGTGCAAGAAAATTAATTAATTATGAAAGTCCTTTTCGAACGATTTTGTTATCGACCTCTTGGCTGTCAGTAATGTCGATGGTGGTAATTGAAATAATCTTCATTTTTAATACGTTTTAAATAAATATAAACATATAATATGATTGGAATCCAGTAACTTTTCCACGGCTAGATTCCATAAATTTCTAGCATTCACAATTTATCAAATCCTACAAGAACCATTTGTTTTTTTTTGTAGATTTTTCTACACTTACATATATTATTAACAATAAACAAAACCTTATGCCTAACCATGTTTTACGTTTTCAATTTGCAAAATTAAATTACAAAATTGGTGTAATAATTTGTGCAATATAAAGTATATATTGAAAAACATTAAAAACAAGACGAAAATATAACATAAATCTTTGCATAAATCTCAATAATATTTACTTGCTATTTGATTGACGGCATCAACAACTTCATCGAAAACATGTGTTAGCAGTCAAAAAGTTGCACCTAAACTGTTCGTATTTGCGATGACAAATGTTGCACCTTCCGCGTATACCGTTCGGAATAAACGAACATAAGTGTGAAACACAACACGTCAGCTGTACTGTACCCTTACCGTACCGAAGTTTGAACTTGGGTTTGAAAATGAACTCGAACGCAAGTTCGGGTTTGAGTACATCATCGTGCGTTGCGGTTCGAACGGAAGAAGAGAGTTCAAAAAGAGTACACGTACTCTTGTACCGAGCGGGTTTGATGTTCGTTGGGAAGACTGCATGTCAGTAGAGGACATCCGGTTTTATTAGCGTCTTGTACATGACACATTTGGTGCGGTGGCGAATCTTTTTTGACCGTAGTTTCTTCTGGAGCCCGTAGTAGGCCCGACTTCCACAGATGATGCGCCTTCGTATTTCACGACTAACATTGTTATCAGCCGTTAGCAATGATCCGAGGTAGACGAATTCCTCGACCACCTCGAAGGTATCCCCGTCTATCGCAACACTGCTTCCCAGACGGGCCCTGTCGCGCTCGGTTTCGCCCACAAGCATGTACTTTGTCTTCGACGCATTCAGCACCAGTCCAACTTTTTTTGCTTCACGTTTCAGGCGGGTGTACAGTTCTGCCACCTTTGCAAATGTTCGGCCGACAATGTCCATGTCATCCGCGAAACAAATAAATTGACTGGATCTATTGAAAATCGTACCCCGGCTGTTACACCCGGCTCTCCGCATGACACCTTCTAGCGCAATGTTGAACAACAGGCACGAAAGTCCATCACCTTGTCTTAGTCCTCGGCGTGATTCGAACGAACCATCCACCGTTGCTTTGATCAGTCTGGTAAGCTTCCCAGGGAAGCTGTTCTCGTCCATAATTTTCCATAGCTCTACGCGGTCTATTCTGTCGTATGCCGCCTTAAAATAACAAATAGATGGTGCGTTGGGACCTGGTATTCACGGCATTTTTGAAGGATTTGCCGTACAGTAAAGATCTGGTCCGTTGTCGAGCGACCGTCAACGAAGCCGGCTTGATAACTTCCCACGAACTCACTAATGGTGACAGACGACGGAAGATTATCTGGGATATCACTTTGTAGGCGGCATTAAGGATGGTGATCGCTCGAAAGTTCTCACACTTCAGCTTGTCGCCTTTCTTGTAAATGAGGCATATAATCTTCCACTCCTCCGGTAGGTTCAGTTTCCCAGATTCTGATTATCAATTTGTGCAGGCAAGTGGCCAGCTTTTCCGGGCCCATCTTGATGAGCTCAGCTCCGATACCATCCTTACCAGCTGCTTTATTGGTCTTAAGCTGTTGAATGGCATCCTTAACTTCCCTCAAGGTGGGGGCTGGTTGGCTTCCATCGTCCGCTGAACTGTCGTGGTCATCTCCTACGCTGCCTTGACTTTCACTGCCTATACTCTCAGCGCCATTCAAATGTTCCTCGTAGTGCTGCTTCCACCTTTCGATCACCACACGTTCGTCCGTCAAGATGCTCCCATCCTTATCCCGTCACATTTCGGCTTGCGTGTTTCTTGAGAACGGTACAGCTGTTCCATCTCCTCGCACTCTGCTTCTTCCAGGCGGCGTTTCTTCTCCTGAAAAAGGCGGGTCTGCTGTCTCCGCTTCCGTCTATAACGTTCCACGTTCTGCCGGGTACCTTGCTGCAGCGCGACCGCCCATGCTGCGCCCTTCTCCTCCAGAATCTGTCTGCACTCTTCGTCGAGCCAATCGTTCCGTCGACTTCGTCCCATATATCCGACGTTGTTCTCCGCTGCGTCATTAATGGCTGCTTTGACTGTATTCCAGCAGTCCTCAAGAGGGGCCCGATCGAGCTCACCCTCTTCCGGCAACGCTGCCTCGGGATACTGCGCGTATGCAGTGGCGACATCAGGTTGCTTCAGTCGCTCGAGGTCGTACCGCGGCGGTCGTCGGTACCGAACATTGTTGATGACGGATAGTTTTGGGCGAAGTTTAACCTTACCAGATAGTGGTCAGAGTCGATGTTGTCGCCACGATATGTCCTGACGTCGATAATGTCGGAGAAGTTCCGTCCATCAATCAGAACGTGGTCGATTTGTGATTCTGTCTGCAGTGGTGATCTCCAGGTGTACCGATACGGGAGGCTGTGTTGGAAGTAGGTGCTGCGAATGGCCATATTCTTGGAGGCGGCGGAATCAATTAGTCGTAGGCCGTTTTCGTTCGTCAGCCGGTGAGCGCTGAACTTCCCAATAGTCGGTCTGAACTCCTCCTCTTGGACAACCTGAGCGTTCAAATCTCCTATGATGATTTTGACGTCGTGGCTTGGGCAGCTGTCGTACTCACGTTCCAGCTGCGCGTAGAATGCGTCCTTATCATCATCAGTGCTTCCGGAGTGTGGGCTATGGACGTTGATTATGCTGAAGTTGAAGAACCGGCCTTTGATCCTCAACCTGCACATTCTTTTATTGATCGGCCACCACCCGATCACGCGCCTTTGCATATCGCCCATCACTATGAAAGCTGTTCCCAGCTCGTGTGTGTTGCCGCAGCTCTGGTAGATGGTATGATTACCTCTAAACGTTCGCACCATTGATCCCTTCCATCAAACCTCCTGCAGCTCTATAATGCAGCTCTTTTTAAAGGCTGGCTTGCAGGGCTTGACACCAAACCCTCTAAATTTCCGGAGGACCATTCCTCCTTATTCCCGGTGGACCATGGTGCACAGTTTTACTTAGAGTCCCTCGTTGGCACTCGGACGATGATCAGCCGCCCCTAGCATGGAGAATAGACGCTGTTGTGGGCCGATCCTGACATGGAGAACAGACGCTCAGTAAGATTTGCACCTCCGGAGAGGAGCAAACCCCCCTTCCCTGTCAGCATACGACCATAGATCCCACCGGTGTTGGTTTTTTTTTTTTCCAAGTTCGTTTATTTGGTAGGCTCAGGCGTGTATAACACTTTACGGAGCCATATTTCTTTGTGATATATACAATCAATGTCATTTTTTTTTCAGTTAGTAAGAGAGGGATAGGAGCCAGCGTACTCGTGGTGACTCGAGGTTAGTTTACAATATTAAAGGATGGACGAGGCTTAGGATTCGGAATCAAGGAATTTTGGCTGCTGATCCGGGCATTTGGCGTAAGGGACGATGTGGCGTGTCATCGTGCTCGAGGATTGGTTCTACTGGGAGCGTCTTCCGGATGGCCTGAGTAACGGAGATCTACGGAACATAGAGACAGAGACAGTACAAAAAAAAACTTTGACAGAAAAAAAAAATTAGATTTTGATGTCAGAATCACAAATGAAACTATAAATGGCCTGCATATAGACCGCATCACGATCCCCCAAAACACCTCGAATTTCCCTGAAGGGTTGTTTACCTCGGGCCACTAGGGTATCCAATAGTCGCTCTCTGGAGGCGTCATTTTCCGAGCAGAACCAAACTACGTGATCGATGTCATCATAACCGGCTCCGCACCTACATAAGTTGCTATCGACAAGGTTTATTCTGTACAGATGTGCGTTTAGTGAATAGTGATTGGACATAAGTCTCGACATCACGCGAATGAAGCCTCGACTTAAGTCCTCACCTCTGAACCACGCTCGCCCAGAAACTTTTGGAACTATGGAAAATAGCCACCGTCCGAGTTCATTGTGTGTCCAATTCCTTTGCCAACTTTGAAGAGTACTCTGACGGACTAATGGGAAAAACTCGTTACTCGAGAGTTGTCTATCATAAATCTCACCTTCCTGTGCGTCCACCTTTGCCAGCGAGTCTGCCTTCTCATTGCCGTAGATTGAGCAGTGAGATGGGACCCAAACAAAGGTAATCTTGAATGATCTTTCGACCAAAACTCGCATCTGCTCTCTTATGTTTGTAAGAAAGTAAGATGCGTGCTTAACAGGTTTCATCGACCGGAGTGCCTCAATAGAACTAAGACTATCCGAGAAGATGAAATAATGGTCTACGGGCTGATTGGAAATTATCCCCAAAGCGAAGTTAATTGCTGCCAGCTCAGCAACATAAACCGAACACGGTTCCTGAAGTTTTCGGAAGGTGGTTGAAGTTACATTGAAAACACCGAAGCCAGTGGATCCGTTGAAGCGAGAACCATCAGTGAAATATCTGTTGTTGCAATTGACATGTTCATATTTTTCAGAGAAAAGTGAGGGAATAGATATTTGTCGAAGATGATCTGGTATTCCTTGAATAGCATGTTTCATGGACAGATCGTATACAATTGAGGAACTGTCGTTGGTGAAGTGAACTCGAGGGGGATTATAACACGGAAGAGAAAGATCTGATGATATGTAGTTGAGATAAACTCTCAGGAATCTTGAACGACAAGTTAGTTCAAGCATATTATCGAAGTTATCTAGAACAAGTGTGTTACTTGCTCCACATTTAATGAGTATTCTAAGCGAGAGCTCCCAGTAACGGTGCTTTAAAGGAGTGACTCCAGCAAGCACCTCCAGGCTCCATGTTATGCGTTGAATGCATGCAGCCAAGGGCAATACGCAAACAACGATACTGAATTCGTTCCAATTTGATCAGGTGGCAATCAGCTGCTGAGAGGAAGCAGAAGGAGCCATACTCTAAAACAGAGAGAATAGTCGTTCTATAGAGTTTGATGAGGTCTTCCGGGTGAGCACCCCACCATGTTCCGGAGATAGAACGTAGAAAATTGATCCTTTTCCGGCATTTTTGTATCAAATACTCAATGTGGAGTTTCCAGGTACATTTGGAATCAAACACGACCCCAAGGTATTTAGAAGATAAAGATTGGTTGATGTCATCATTCAACAGTTGAGTTTCAGTTGAGCTGGATACCGCTTCTTAGTAAACACAACCAACTGAGTTTTTTGCGGTGAAAACTCGATCCCTAAATGTCTGGCCCAAACAGTCAGATTATCTAAGGTACTTTGCAATGGTCCTTGCAAGACAGCTGCACAGGGACCTCTTAGAGAGACCACGGCATCATCTGCAAGTTGTCTGAGCGTGCATTGTCCTTCCAAACAATTGTCAATATCTTTGACATAGAAATTATAAAGCAAGGGACTTAAAGATGAACCTTGGGGAAGGTCCATGTAACTAGTTCTGGAAGTTGTCAGAGTGCCGAGTGTGAAGTTCATTTGTTTTTCTGACAACAAATTGTACAAGAAATTATTCAAAATAACGGGTAATCCATTACTGTGCAGATTGTCTGACAGTACTTCTATGGAAACTGAATCAAAAGCGCCCTTAATGTCCAAGAATACTGAAGCCAATTGCTCCTTGTGCGCAAAGGCCAGTTGTATATCTGAAGAAAGCAACGCTAGACAATCGTTTGTTCCTTTCCTTTTCTAAATCCAAACTGAGTATTTGAAAGCAATGCATTTTCTTCGACCCAATGGTCGACTCTTGAAAGGATCATTTTCTCCAATAATTTTCTCATGCATGATAGCATGGCAATCGGTCGGTATGAATTGTGATTAGACGCTGGTTTCCCAGGCTTTTGAATAGCTATTACTTTGACCTGTCGCCATTCTGGTGGCACAATGTTGTACTCCATGAAACAGTTGTACAGGTCAAGTAATCGTCTTTTGCGATATCTGGGAGGTTTTAAGAAGATTGAATTTGATGTTATCGCACCCCGGAGCAGAGTTATTCGATGAAAGAAGAGACATAGAAAGTTCCAGCATTGTGAATGGTCCACCCAAAGAACCGGGATCAGTGACTGATTCTCGAAATAGCGGTTCTGCTGGTACGGAATCTGGGCAGACCTTTTTGCGAAGTTGAATATCCATCGATTGGAGTATTCTTCACTCTCATTGGTGGAAATGCGGTTCCGCATGTTGCGAGCCGTTTTCCAAAGTGTTGTCATTGAGGTTTCTCGTGATAGTCCCTCGACAAAACGTCGCCAGTAGCTACGTTTTTTGCCTTGAGAAGATTTTTGAGTTTTCTTTCGAGCCTCAAAAAGCTCTGACCTTCCGTGTTTACGGAAGGCCTTGAAGGCATCAGATTTCTCAGAATACAACTTAGTACATTCATCATCCCATCCAGGAGTGGCTGGTCTTCTGATGACAGATGTACTTGGAACGCGTCGTTTCTGAGCTTCTAGTGCGCTTTTTTGAATCAACTCAGTAAGGAATCGATATTCATCCAAAGGGGGAAGAGTATCAGTTGATTCAATACCAATTTTTACCGCCGATGCAAATTTTTGCCAGTCAATGTTCTTCGTGAGATCGAAAGGAACATTAACTGGCTCAGATTGTTGATAGCCACTCTTAATTGTGGTGACTATCGGCATATGGTCACTACCATGGGGATCTTGAATTACCTTCCACGTGCAATCTAATGATAGTGAATTTGAACATAAAGACAGATCAATACGGCTTTGTTGACCATTTGGTCCTATTCGAGTTACTTCACCAGTGTTCAAAATATTCAAATTGAAATCGTCACACAAATCATAGAAAATAGGCGCTCTATAATCGTCATACGTTTCGCCCCATCCAATACCATGTGCGTTCATATCACCCAATATCAATACTGGAGATGATAGGAGGGAGACTGCGCTCCAAAATGTCGACGATTAATAGAGGCATTTGGAGGAATGTACATTGAAGCTATGCAAAGATCTTTATTCTTTACATTTATTTGGCAAGCGACGATCTCTAGGCCATTAACAGTCGGAATGGGAATTCTGTAGAAGGAGTAGCACTTTTTGATCCCCAAAAGAACGCCACCATAATGATCATCCTGATCTTGGCGAATAATATTAAAATCGTGGAAGTTGATTTCATCTTCAGAAGAAAGCCATGTTTCACAGAGTGGAAATATATCGCAATCGGAGTTGCGAATTAAAAACTTGAACACGTCTAATTTATTTTTCAGACTATGACAGTTCCACTGCAGCACCGTGATTGTATCTTGCATGGCCGTATTATCCATCGAAAGATACAATTTCTGCAAGAAGGGCCATGAAACAGTCAATTACTTCAGATAACTTTCTACTGTTGGTATAAAGAGGTCAATGAGTGGCCTCAATGAATTCGGAATATTGAACAAATTCAAAAACGGTCCACGAGGTCCTTAAAGGAGATCAATCCTCGCTTGGACGGAATATTTTTTCTGGAAGTGCGAATTGCATTTTTCTTTCATTGATTCTTCCTAACCGGATGTTTCTTGGAAACATCGGTTTTAGGCAATGGCGGGAATGTCTTGCTGCAACTAGGATCCAAAGGAGCAGTGAAGACAGATTGCTTCAGGATTTTAAATAATCCCCATTACCTTCAGATTTTGGCAAGCTTTTATGGATGACTTTTGTTCTCTTACGGCGCGATCCCGGGGAAGACGGTTGCTTCCTCTTTTCGGGCACGTGTACCTCCGAAGAATCATCCATATCAGCTACGTCGGAGTCCAATTCATCAGTGGCAATAGAATCATAGTAATCACCAAACTCGAACGGCAGCTGAAATAGCAGCCGTGGCGGTGGTTGTGGCGGATGTGTCTTGCGACTTAACCATTTCCGCATACGACTGCTTGGAGCGCTGTACCAACGAGCGCTTCACTTTTTGGGTGCGCTTTTTGTACACCGGGCATTCTTGCAAACCATGGGGAGGATCCATGCCACAATAAGCGCACTTTGTAGCTTGTTGTTGACAGGACTCCTCCCTATGCTTTTCAAAACATTTGCCACAACGGGGCTTGTTGTCGCAAAACTCGGCAGTGTGCCCCAACTGTTTGCAGTTGGTACAATTGAACACCCTCGGCACAAAAAGACGCACCGGAAATAACATATTTTCAATATCTACATATTTTGGGAGAATCGAACCGGCGAACGTCACCCGAAGCGAACCTGACTTAGAATACACTCTTTTACCATCTACCATGGTAGCTGAATGCAACTCCTTGCAATCCAGAATATCCACAGTAGACTCCATTGCATTCTTTAAGCGGCCTTTTCCCGCAAGTACATCCTTGCAAGTCAGGCTCGCTGCGTTGATCACACCTTCGATTTCGACCTCCCGCGAGGGGACATAAACCAAATATTCAACATTGTAGGCCTTGTCTTTAGCGATTTCGTTTGCATCCTTGTATGTAGGTGCGGTTATGCGTAGTTTGTTCCGATTTACCTGATGGAAATCAGTTTTCGGAAAACGACGCGTCAAATCTCGCTTAATGCCGAGAAAATCTAGGCTTTTCACTTTCTGCCGAAAGTAAACAACCCAAGGCCCAGGAGAAGATGCATGGTAGAACCGTGTGCGACCACCATCTTTGGGAGGCCCACTGCCCTCCGCAGTCTCCGCCTCCATTATCACCTCGCAAGGTGTTGGAAGTATAGTTATTACAAGCTAAGAACTAATAACTATTAACTAATTAGAAAAAAAAAAACTAATTCAAACTATTCTAATCAGACCCACTCTGTGGGAGAACAATACAACAATCTTTGCCACTTATCTGCGGCTGCTGCTGTAGGTAGCAGCAGTAACAATAGCCTGCTTCACTGGCGTCGCCAGAAGCAGCTACTTCCACTCGCCGACAGTGATCGCCTTGGATCCGTAGGTAGGATACGCACCACACAATAGCACTCGCACTACCGAACACAATCCGCGATGAGACACAGCACACACGTCTGGCTCGTTCGAACTATCGGCACGGAATGACCGGTGTTGGTTACCCGAACTTCCCTGAGGTGGCTCGTATCCCGGCCAGCACCGCGGGGAGGTAGGGATAGGAGTAGCTGAGTAAGAGGCTAAGGACCGCTAGATGGGGTCTATTTTATTCCTTCAGGTACGCGAAGTACCAATGGTACGCTTTACCCAGCATTTGCCGTGCCAGGAGCCAGCTATTGAACTGCTTTATAAGAATAAACAGACAAATTGATCAAAACAAAAATATTTCATTTCAATTCCTTTCGATTTTACAAGAAAACATATCACTAAGGTAAAGTTAATTTTTTTGTCTTTGTGCTAAACCACTCGTCGCAGACATCGTACGAGGCCCGCAGGTGCTCTGTGTTATTCTACCAGAGGCCACCAGATGTCGCTTTAGAACTTGCACAAAAAACATGATGTTTTAAAACAGCCGCGGCCTCCAACATACTGCTGACAGTGAATTTCGTAGGGTTTATGTCCGGCGAAAACTGAAAATCCCTTAGTTGGGCTTTTTTTTTCTTTTTTGAGCCGGCGTCTAATCCTCTCGTAAGACCCAACCTCTGGGATCAAAATAACGAAGTGCCCATGGTTCGACGACGTTGTTTTTTTGAACTTATTCTCAATACGTATTTTGTATTATATTACTTTTACTCACTTATGTAGCAGTTCAATTGCCGGACCCTGTAGAACTGAAATGGTAGAAAAGCAAATCTAGATCGGGTAAATGAAGAAGAATTCAATAACAATATCTTCACGCAATTTGAATCACTTCTAACTTTATTCTAATTTGTGTAGTTCCTTCAGCATCAGGACCAAGCTATTCAAATATCGAGAGAACAAATTCTCTATGATTCCTGTGAAATATTGATCGATAAAAAGATGACCAGCAGCCGGGCCATTGGGCATCGATTGAAGAATGTTCAAGGCCGATAGGCAATCCAAGGTCGGTTTCGGAAAGTTTATATAAAATTATAAATTATAATTTCATATCCGAGAGATACTGTCAGTCAAATCAAATCTTTGAAACACACTTGAATTAGCACTTTTTTATTCCTTCTGAGACGTTTCTCACAAAGTAGTCCAACAATCATGAACATAGATTTCCACGAAAGAAGATTCAACTTTGGTGTTGAATCTTATACCTTCGTAATTCGAGGGTATAAGGGTATGAGGGTATAATTGTTTGTAGATTCTACCAACCTACCAGGAGTTCGGTCGTCCAAAACACGATCCTCCACAGTTTGCACTTTCTTATAACTTATCAGAGAGAATCCAGATTCAACGATGCCTACTGACTAACTGATAATCCTTCCTGTGGTATTTGTGGAGACGTGTAAACACGGATTTCAAATAGCAAAAACCATCTACTAGTATTCCTTCTCTCTTCCTAACTGATTGCAAGGACGTGGCTGGCGCCGTTGTTTATCATTTGAACATTTGAGTCACTGAAACTTGCACACTGAAAATGCTTGAACAATCCCATTGAATCATTCAGTTGATTCTTTGTGCAATTCCACTGATTCTGGTCAATAACGGAGTAGCAACCATAGTCAGTCTAAGATTCTACCTACACACTAGGAAATCAACAGCAATTTTCTAGTAGCAGTCAAATCACATTAGATTTTATTGCCCAGGTACATCAATAAAATAATTTCAATGTGTATTCGATGAATTGTTGTAAACCAAAAATCTTTAATAAAGCATTATAAATTTTCTTAGGTGCATTGCAGTATTAATTTTACACTCATTTCCCTCATAGATATGATGTATGTAACCTTATGTAACCAACAAAATAAGGAGATTACTGCAGATATGAATCCTATATTTTACCCGACCATCCCAAACGACTACGGTGACCTTCAAAAAGGGAAAGTGAATTAACCATAATAAACGCAGGCATGTGCAGCGAATAACATTCATGAAAATATAATCCAATTTTCACGCTCCGGTCTCGGTCGGCTGTTTGCGAACATATAAAGTGCCATTCGGATCCTTCATGACAGAGTGATAAAATTGAACAGGAGCGTGAACAAGTGTCGGTATTTCCCTTTTCACCATCGATGCCCATGGGAAAAAAGAAAACGTTCAAGCTATATGTTGCCGGGCATAAATTCGGTCGTTGCCGACACTTATTGACGATATTTTCTGTTTTCTTTGGTATGTGACGAGTGGAGTGGCAACAGAAAACACCGATTCTGGATGTTAAAATAAATGTATGAGTTTTGATACATAGGGTTTCTCACCCCATTCCCGGCCTAACATGCGCACGACTGCATTATTTAATTGATATTTATGACTAGGGGCAACTTTTCTGAATTTTGTGGGCCGTGTAATATTGCGATGGGGTTCACCTCTGCTTCAAAAATAGTTATTCTTGCTAAACACCGCTTGAAAAAGCTTTTATTTGATTTAAATTAACATGATGCAGCACTCATTTCAGTCATAGGCGATTGCTTATCCGGCATTCCATAAATCTCCTCGGCATACGCAATATTTTACTCAATCTCTCAACATCTTACTCTCATTCTCTCTCTCGGGACGGTAGAAAATGCGACGTAAACAAAAATATGCACGTTCCACGACAACAAGATGCCAGATGGTATTATTCATTATCATTTTTATTTGGTTGAGAAGATATATTTACTCATCCAAATTTCTTCCAAACACTTAAAAACAATATCTTTTCCACCTTTTGAAATCGAGAGAATTATAAATAACATGATAGCTTCAACGTATTAGACAGTTTTCCTATTAACGATGAAGGATTATCTTCATACTAAAATAAGACTTATGGCCTTTTGGCAGCACTGTACAGCTAGAAGTTCTTGGGCCGAGGTGATTTTTTGTTCGGTTTGAGGATACATTTTTAAATGTATTCCAATATGTTTATATAAAACCTAGTGATACGAACAATTACAAAAGATTAAAGTGCGTGAGTTTAGCATTATTGTGTGGTGATAAACAGCCTGAAGCAATGGTTGTATCGAGCATTGTGACGATTTTCAGGTAGGTGTTTATTTGATGATACCGTTTTGTAAAAGTGGAAAGAATCACTTCGGCTCAGTGGTGTTGCAACGAAGAGCAAAAGTTTGAAATCTACATTTATATTTTCTATAATTGGATCGATTGGGAGTGAAATAAATGGTTGAAAAATATTGAGTATTGTGCGAGATAAATAGGAAACTTTTTTAAAATGATCAATCATAAACCTACGGCTACCAAACAGTATAAATCATTAGCTTTCTGTGCAGTGAGCCGGGAATGGGGTCCATAGGCCCAAGTAGTGATTTACCCTATCGCTGCGATTTTCTGCTGTACTGACCCAACACAGAAATTAAAAAATTTCGGAATTTTGTTCGGAAAATAAGGTTCTAATAGATGATCTTAAATTTATGTTACTGCTTGTGGGTTTAATATGTGTACAAAATATTAACATGTGTTATCCACAAGTTTATTAGGGAAGGTGAGTATGTAGGGTAAGACGGTATAATGCGCCCCATCTGGCCAAAACGCCCCCCTTTGATTTCTAGAAAACTATAACTAACTAAGGGTAAAAATCAGTTGGTACCTTTAAATATTTGGAAAACCATTATACTATGTGAATGTGGAAGTATTTTTGTATTACATAATGAAAATAATAGCAAAATACAAGAAGTTACAGTTTTGATGTAACTTTTAATGTTTGTTTACTCAACATTCTAGAGCGACGCTAGCATATTGTCCGCAAAACTTGCACTTGTTGGGCAACAAAATAACTTTTCCCAGTGGTTAATATGATACAAAATTGCTTCCATCTTCAAAAATGTAACGATTTTCGAAAATATGTTTCACTGGTCAAAACGCCCCAGTGTAGACAGGACGATATGCCCTTACCAACAGGACACAAGCGCAGCGAGCCTGCAGCATTTTCAAATGATATGGAAAATATTGAAATGTAATTCACACCTGCTTAAATGGACTTATGTTGGTTTTTTAATTTCAGGCACTTAAGGATTTGTAATATTTTTATAATGGGACAGATGAAATTTTAACGAAGGGCTATGAAACGTCTATGGTTACGGTGGGGCATATTGCCCATGCACTTTTTGAAATCCATTTTTTTCACGTATTTTCAAAAAAGCTTTATTACGTGTTCTCAGTAATATTTTTATATGACTACTCAAAGGCAATGCATTTGCGACTTTTTGGGCTACCAAATAACACACGTAGCGGTTTTTTAAGCTGCGTGCACGCCGCTTCCACGCAAGGTACTCTCAATATCAAGTGGAGTAATACACACGTATACGTGTTTTTTTTCTTCCTAAGCAATGGAGGGGGAATCTGCTCAACAGACATCCTGGGTTGTCCAGGAAGTGCGGGGTTAGTGTGTATACGTGTGCACGACTACATTTGATGCTGTGTACCTTGCGTGGACGCGGCGCGGCGTGCACGCAACTTGATAAAACACTTCGTGGGCATCGGCCCAAACGGTTAAGTCGAGTCAAGTTCGAGACACTGAAAGAGATTTAGCTGGGTAGTTCAATTAGCTTGAACGCTGAAGAACGATGTAATTGCAACTGAATTGAAGCTAATCCTATATACCGTCATCTGGGGGGAAGATAATCACTTTTAGGACAAAACCTGCAATAACAATGTGTGTTTACATTTTAAAATGAAACAAATATTTTTAAAATATGTACTGCTATACGTTGCAATAATCAACATATTTAGTTTCCTGAAATGCGTTCGCATCTATTAAAATAAATTAAACTAGCACGATTTTTTTGAGTAACCTGGTTTGGGGTGAAGTTGATCAAGACAACTCTACTAAAATCTGCGGTCAAAATACACTAGATTATTTGAATAAATGTTAAATTTACCATAAAAAAGTCTACGAAGTCAATATTTGAAACGAAAATAGCGTCATTTTTGACGATATCTCCTTTTCTTCCACGAACTACACTTTTATGATTATGATCGAAAAACTCGGATTTTCTACCTAGCAGTAACATTACTTGAACAAATAATATTATTGACCTACTAGACCACCGTTACATAAATAAAATTAGGCACTTTTGACTGACACATCAAATGATCATCTTCGCCTCAATGATCATCTTCCCCCCATATGCCGGTACATGGAAGAATATACATAAATTTGACTCCTGTCGCCTTTAAATGATTTATCTTTTGCGTATCAAGGTCACGAACATACGCTGTACGTCACGTATTATCTCTCGTGATATGTTATCAAACAATTCCCAACCACTGTTTTGTTGCTTCTATTTTCACATCGTCCTTCTCAGAACAGCACAAAATAGGTATCCAAGCATTCAATAATAGCTGTTCCGGACCGTCATTTGTCATTTTTGTTGGTCCCTTTTCGAAGCACCCATGTTACCCGCCAGGGTGCACAAGCATTCCGACAGCGCATCCGTAAATTTTCTCCAAAGCAATGCTATTCAGACACTTCTTTAGATGTTGTATGAGATTTTCGAACCTAAGCGGACATTCCAAAGATTTTCCGTCTCAATGGATGGATACAGATCGGTTATCCGTTCATCAGAACAAACCTCGTCACAGTCATTTGTATTCATACGCACATAAATGGGCGTCTGCTACCCTTTCTGGTTCATCAAATTCATCCAATTGAGGCACGAGATGTAACAATGGGATATGATCGAATCGAATGGTGTAGAATAGGCACGTGGAACGCCTGCTCATAACGAATAATGCAATTTCACTGCTGGGCGGATGAATGGATGTTGCTCAATGCCGTCAAACACTGTCGGCAGTTCACGTTCCAGAAGATGCATTTTGCCACCTGCCAGGGACACCTTCGCATTTTCTCTGCAGGTGTAATTGATTTTCACGTTTTGTTTTGACAAGACTTTTTTTTTCAACTTGGCAGCTTTCGCAAGAAAACCAATCACGTCCCATCTAATCTAATCTAATCTAATCTCATACTTGCGCAGCCAATACTTGAAAGCATCCTGGAAAATGACGGTTTCTAAATTTTTCTTTTCATACGGCCAGGCAAACTACGCAGTATGTACCGCAGAGATGATTTCTAGATACTGAGCGACCTCAGAGTTTGTAAACCCTTGAAGTCGATTCATACCATGAAACCAAGGGGATAGGAAGAAAGCGTGGACCTCTCGTAAACGCCTCCAGTTAGTATAAATTGTAATCAAATATTATATTAATAAATGTTTCGTTGGGAGCGAAGCTATTTAAAAGTTATGAAATGCTCCATTCGGCAAGTGATGGTTGACGTTGTGTTCAGAATAACTACGTTCACTATAAATAAGAAAAGAAGAAAATCATCAATAGTAGACGGTAACGTAAGCTTCTTTCCTCGGTAACAGATGTGATGACGTGGGTAGGACAAAAAAATCGAATAAGAGAAATGACAAAGTTCGCGTGTGTCACATGTTACAGGTCAAAATAATATTTTGTTACGTTGAAACTACTCTACTGACATAAAAAAAACCTGAAATTAAACAAACGATTTAAAACTTATTCAATATGGAAGAAATATTATTTTAGACTGTCGCTAGCTAGTAACTAGCGGGGCTGTGCAAGTTTTACCTATTACTGGGTTATCAAATCTATAAAATACTTTTAGGGAATTTCACTGACTTTCCGGAGATTCTCTTGGATTACACAACATTTTTCGAACATCCTCAGATAATTTATAAAACTCTCTAAGGCTATTCAGGCAACATTACATTTTCAGAGTTTATAGAACATTTACAAGAAACAAGATCTTTGAGCATCTTAACAAACTTCTAGAAGTGGTTATGGATTTCTGTAAATTTTGTAAAATATTTAATCATTAATCGATTATTACTAACTTTTAGAAATTTGTATCTTCAAAAACATTGCTACGATCTACCAGGAAAGATCAATAATCTTTCAGGGTGTTCAGTACTATTTAGATGTTTCAGTACATTTTCAGAAATTTCAAGAATTATGTTACTCTGAATTTTAAACTTCTAACTTCTCAGACTTCATGAGGTATATTTATGATTCCAACAGGTTTCAATCAACTATTTGATGCTTCCAGAGCTGTTTTTCTCATAGACTTGCTACCACACATCCGGGTGTGCTACAATTATCATAAACTACTTCATACTAGCACGCTGTTGGAGACGCTCGATCAGTCGGGTCAAATTTGTTTAAAGTCCTACCCAAGATGAATACAGTACTAGGTGCTCCAATCTTTTAAGTTTGTGGAAGAGAAGAAGGCGGGGACGATAAATTCATTTTCAGTGCAAAACGAAAACAAACCGGCTGGCTCTCCCATACTAAAATCCAAGATGGCTGAACCGTGAATTTGGCAGATTGGAACAGCTAGTGGTCTATTCATCTTGGTCCCACCCAACACCAGGACTAGGCTAGTGCGCTTTGAGCGCTTGCGGATACTTGTAGATTTTTATAGAAGTTCAACAGAGCCCACTATCGAACCCATCACATCCTATAGGCAAGCCCCCTGATCGCACCCTCTTAATCTAGCTGATGTCAGAAGAACAAAAGTGCCCAGGCTACACTATTAGCTAAGTACGCAACCCTTAGCTGGCGGTCAGTTGTCATCGAAAGACCAGTGGAAGCGTGAGTATTGGAGCTTGTGAGTTATGACCAGAGCTACCCGAGCAGACGGAAAAAGCTCAAAAATCTCAAATCTGATGTCGCCCTAGCATATTCTTGTTAAGATTTTGAGCTTTTGGAAACGAGCTCACTAGTCTAGCAACTACAAACAGGAGGACGTGGGCTAAATCCCTATTGGAAAAAATGTGGCATAGACTATACATAAATTTTCTTAGTATATCTATGTATATCTCTATCCTACCGAATTAACGAAATAACGAATTTTTTTGTAGTATCGAGGGGATGCACAGGTACTGTCGGTCTCTAGTATCAACAATAACTACACACCAAGGATGTTATCGATCATTTAGTGATTTGCGTTTGATCATTTAGTAGTTTCAATGCTTCGACTGTCCTACCCAGGTATTTTCATGCGTAGGACATGTCCTACTTGTCCCATCCACTCCCGGCGCCACTGGTGATGACAATTCTGAAAATAAAAGAAGCGCTATCACAACATTAGAAGATTAGACACTTTAATTATACTCATGTTATTTTTTAAATGCTTTTCCAGACTGCTATCAGAAATCAAGGGGGGTTAAATCCTTGATTCCAATCTAAGAAAAATATTACAGGGACATGAGTATTACTATTTGCGGTCGGGAAGCATCTAGGAAGTTGGAAGGAAAGATTAGTGTAGTATTTAATTAATGACTTACCGACAATTTCATAAGCACTACAGAATTGGAAATTGTGGAAGGTTTTCGTTGGGTCAGGATTTGCCTGTAGCTGGCAATTTGACCGTAACACACCACGTAAAGGTGTCTACCCAGCATTGCGGGACTCAAGAAAACCAATCACGTCCCATAGATAAAAAATATGAGATTGAACTACATAGTAAGTAGGGCGCCTAAAACAAAAAATAATGTATCTAGCCTGAATCTTCTTGTGTGATTATGACTTATATAGAACCGTGTTTTTTGCTTAGCAGCCATCTGTAGTCGAATTCCATTTGACCGAAACGGTTATTAGGCCGAAAACGAACATATGGCCGAGCTGGTCATTTAAACGAACAGGTGGATTAGCCGAACATGTTATTCAGCCGTAAATTGCGTTTGACCAAGCCGGTTATTTAGCCGAGACGATCATTGGGCAGAAAGAGTCGCTAGGCCGGAAAAGTTATTTGGCCTAAAAAGCCGTATGGTCAAAATTGCCGTTTGGCAGAAGGGGATATTCAGTCGAAATTGTCGTTTGGCCGAACAGGTCATTTGAACGAATAGGTTTTGTGACAGAAAAAGCTTTTTGACCGAAAATGCTGTTCAGCAGAAACGGTCAGTTGGCCGAAAATGTCATGCGAAAATGTAATTGAGAGGTGAGAAATGAGAGATGGAAAGTTGCGTTGCGTTGCGTTGTAACGGAGTATTTCGTAGATTGCATACTGATAGCTGTCATGTATATTCTTCAACATTCCTACCCCAATTGCTTATGGATTTCCATTTGGGATTTAATAGCAAACCAATTGGGGGTCCAAATGATAAAGCATGAAAGCTACCATTGCTGGCCACGCCCATCTTTTCTGTTACTAGGGAAGGGAAGGAAATGATGATATGACATATACTTAACAAGAGGTCAGCGACTCACCGACGCCCTCATAGATGTCAAGGAGTTAAAGGTTGGTAGGGTATGTGGTCTATTATCATTTGTTATTATTAGGGGTGGTGGAAATTCGCGATTTTGCGGAAGCCGTGAAATCCGCGAAATTTAAACATTTTTGCGAAAAACCGCGAAATTAATCTTTCCCGTCAATAATTTTATTCCATTCTATTGCCTCAGCAGATTTCTTGATATAGTCAATACCAACTCGACAAACAACACATTTTTTGACGACTCGGTTTTTTTTAATGCAGAGTCCGAAATTGATCGAATGTTGAGCCAAAAGTAAACTGCAGAAAAATTTTGTTTTTCTTTCAAATTGTAAAAATAGTTAGAGACTTTAAAAATATGGATTCTTTAGGAAAGTTAGAGATTCTCAAAAGGCTACTGCCGAATTCACATGACCTGCAATACTCACATTATGGGATTGATTCGCGAAGTTTGGAGAAAAAAGTTTCCCAACGTTGATCGTCTCGCGGCATGTTTCAAATCTATTTTCTCTCATTCGGCCTCTTTCCGTTTTCCTCAGTACTTCAAAATAGCGGTGAAATATCTGTCTATTCCTGAAAACTCAGTAGATGGTGAACTTAGTGTCTGCCAGTGCCCAGTACAATTTAATCAACACTTCCCAGCGCCAAAAGTTAACGAGAAAAAAATTGGCTTTTGACCAGTAATGCAAAGAAATAATTTAAAAAAAATTGAAATTAATAAACGCAACAATTTAAATAAATATGGAACCTACATTGCCTTTTTTATTTTTTGAACCGAAATATGATTTACCGTGAAATTGCCGCGAATTTTTAAATTTTCTAAATTGGCTGTCCGCGAAATTTTAAAAAATTTGCCGCGAATTTCCACCACCCCTAGTTATTATCATTATAAGCAAACGATAGACAATTTGTGAAAAAACGTTGAGAGTGACTTTGCTTATTAGTAGGAAGAATAAAAAAAATTGTCGTAAAATTTATATTGATCGATGATTTCATAGTTAAGGTGTCTAAGTTTATGTGAAATGTTAATAGGTTAGAAGATAATAAAAGAGAATACGCCTCAGGTATTTAGATCATGTCATGTAACTTATATCTGTGGCATTAAACACAATATTTTAAGGGATTCGGTGTTCACGACGTTCATCACGTATTACACTTTTTCATTTACGTTAGAAATTTGTTCAATATCATTAAAAATAAACGATGTTCAAGAACAAAAATTAAATATAAAAATCGATTGCTCCTTCAATTTTTGCAGTTGATAGCCATTCTTGACTTCTCATTTCCCATTTCTTTCTTTTTTCTGTGAAAAGAGTGAGCGAAGAGAGTGAAGTGACATGTGAGAAATGAAAAGAGAGAAATGAGGTGCATTACCCGTTTGATCATTGAAATTTTCTGTCAAATTGCCCTTTCGATCAAATGACCATTTTGTTCAAATGACCTATTAGGCAAAACGATTTTCTCGACCAAATGAGCTGTTCAGCCAAACGACATATCCGGCCTTAAAACCTGTTCAGTCAAACAACATTTCCGGCCAGGTGACCCGTTCGTCCAAATAGCCCTTTGTTTCAAACGATTATTTTGAAAAAAAAAAAACGGTATTTTCGGCCGTATGTCTAGATTGATCAAACGGATTTCGGCCAGATGGGTTTCGCTCTTATGGTTGGCCTCTGGATATCAAAATAAACTGAGCGTTGTCATACAGTGTTGCAATTTATCGACAGCGCTTGTAGAGTACGATTTGTTTGCTTTTGGAGACAGACTGACTATTCAAAATATAGAATGACTTAGGGGTAATGACGGCTTTGGCAGGTTTTGTTCTATTATTGGCAGGGGGGTTTTTTATGACTGAATATGCTGAAATTTGGCCCAAACATTCTTTGCATATCAAATAATATTGTGGCCAAATTTCATAAAATTCGGTCGACAAAAACCCCCCTGCCAATAATAGAACAAAACCTGCCAAAGCCGTCTGTTCCCCTACTCAGTTTTCTTCTTCACATATTCATTCATTTGATTGGTATTGAAAATGGCCACTGCGTTTGAAAAAACATAATTGGCCTTGATTATGTTGATTTTTGGCACTAAAATTGTCCCTCAGCTTAACTGAGTATACAGCATCAACGAGTGCGGAGAGAAAGTGGCGCGAAAAGAGTTCAGCTGCTTAGTTTTACTCCTGACCTTATCAATGCAGTTAGCCATTTTCGTGTCATCTTAAACAAAGTTATTTTTTTAATATATGAAATGCATTGCGATTGGCATTGATATATTGCCTGATTTTCTCAAAATTGCACGCGGCGAACCCTTCATGAAAGGTACCGCCGCGCTTTCTGCACCCCGTTTACTTGATTCTTATGGGTAAATAGCATTGCGGTGTATCGTTTGGCGCGGCCGTACCTTTCGACAGTCATTCGCCGCGTGAAGTTTTGTGCAAGTACCCATTTGGGAACATTACAAACGCCGCGCAGTGTATCATATCCAGAAAATCTGACAATAAAAGATCCTTAGTATGACTCTATAATATTTTATGTAGTTCTCGTCGAGCGGTCGTGTCTTGTACACAACCCTCAATTTTTTCCCGAGTTTATTCGTTCGCGCTGAAAGCAAATGCCCTCGTCTTAGCAAACGTCGTGGTACGGCTACCACAAACCGCCACGGATTCTAGAAAGTGGGGTGCCCCGTATTATTGGATTTGGCAGATTCAACGTTTGCGATTCCTGGTGACATGGATCTCATTCTAGTTAGCGGACACTTATTCCGCTTTGTACGCTACAGTTGGATCACCACACACAATCCGGATGAACGATACACTGAAAGCCAAAACTACCCAAAAGTGGGATGTTTTTACTCAAAACCGTAGTTTGGGCCAATAACCCAAATTTGAGTAAAATGACTTTTCTGGCACTAGGTAGTTTGCCTTTAATCACATGTAAACAATTTACCCAAAGCTGAGTTTAATTTGTCCAAAGTGGACCTTAATCAACTCAAAATTGAGAATATTGGATATACTCAAATTTGGGTTATTGGGCTGAGCAACCCCGGTGAGGTGCTTGCATCTTGCTCTAGTTTTGACAACAATCATGGGAAAGAAAGGAAAAACTACCCAAATTTGGGTAATTTTTTTTCTGCGATATTCTCATCAGTGCGTAAATTAAACTTAAGATTTTATTTGGCAACTGGACAACGCCTCCCGTCACTTCTGTGCCGTAGATACCTGTCCAGAGACGCGGAGAAGAAGGCATAGTATTCTAGTTTCTTCCAGCAATACGTATCGTTGGGGTACGTGGGAGCGGTCAAAGCAGAGAACTGCATTCAAACCCAATACGTTTTGCCTTATGAAACCTATGCCTATAATGAAACCAGAGAGCACGACTACAAAACTACGTACGGTGTTCGATGCTTCTTGTCGTTCAAGTACTGAGCTTTCGATCAATGACTCCAGCAGCTCTTCACCATTACGGTACGTACGATACCAATGAGAATAGATAGAAGGTGAGGAAGAAGACCAAATGCAAGTGTATTAGTGGATGCTAGAAAATGTAACCAGCAAATGGTGACGCACATATTTGCACGGCTTCTTATGGGAGCTCGTTCGAATGTAATAGTGAAAGGTTTTTCGCCATACACGCACACAGTATATGGATTTCCATACCTTAGTATTTATTTTCATTGGTACGATGCCAACAGCGCCAGCGTTCCGTTTGTGACAGCTCATTCATTGCAGAAGCTAAACGGTGATGAAGAATCTCACTTTAACCGCACCAGTCGTTCGTAACAAGGGGGTCCCGTAGCGTAGTTGGCTACACGTTCGCCTTACAAGTGGATGGTCATGGGTTCGGTTCCCAGCCCCTACACAAACCCTCGTCAGTCGCCGGATGCACAGCCCATACGGTGGCGCTTTGGGTTACGTGACGGTAAGGTATAGTGGGTTTGACAACCTGATGACAACTGAGTACTGACAACTTGTTCTTCGGAGGCATTCCTCCAACGTAACCCGGATAAATGGCAACCGAACAATGCAACGATCATTGGATACACGACATGGAAAACCGGACACAATGGACTCACGATGATATGGACTGTTAACAATAATTAATGAATAATGGAAATCTAAAAATAGATTCTGTGTGGATTCTGTACAGCAGAATACCACAGTTGATCTCGGCACAGTTGCGGTTAAAAAACCCAAAAAAAAACAAAACAAAAATTACATATGAGTTTTTATAACATAACAATAAACTTTGATTGAACTGAACCTGAGTTGCGTGCTCTTGCCTACGCAGTGCGGTCGGGTCTGAGCTTGACGACCGACTGGCAAATAGCTTACACAACCTCACTTGATCAGTACAGTTGCTGATGAAGAATGTGTATAGCCGCCAGACATTCTAAATACTCGCGCTCCTCTAATGTGGACGTGTACTATACACATGTGGAAGTGTTGGCTTGACAAATGGATTGCGTGTGATTTGACTATGCGTCTAATTTGGGAATCTCGAGCTCGTTCAGTAGCCGCTAGGTTGCGAAGGCCGATGGAGGTCCTTCGTAGCTTAGTTGGTTAAAGCACCAGTCTAGCGTACTGTAGGGTCATGGGTTCGAGTCCCATCGAAGGGAAAGGGGTTACCTCCAATAGATTTTCCAAATCAATATCTTCCACATAACGTACATATTCACATATGAGTTTCCATAACATTGTAAATTAACGTCCAAGTCGGGTGGTTTAATCCCCGGAAATAGGCAATTAACTTTGATTGAACAAAATGCCTACCAAATAAAGAAAGGAAGAAAAAAAAGTCGTTCGTAATGATTTCTATATTGACAATCTGCTCACTGGGGCAGATAACATTCCGGATCTAATCGTCGTTACTATTTGAGCAGCTGATTCAAGTCAGCTGGCATATCGCTTCGTCTATGACTGAATAGCCTAGAGATCCTAGACACCATTCCCGTTGACCTCTGTGAAACAGAAACTATTTTTAAACTTTGATTGGGAACATTTTTTGACAGATTTAGGGTTCCGTTGGAAGCCTATTACGAAGCTTTTATTTTTAAGCACTTCTGTTGCTACGAATGGTTGACGAAACCCACTATACTTTCGTTAATCAGTAGCCTGTTTGATTCGCTGGTTTGATCGATTGAAAATTGCTATATGTGGGCTGAGGTATCGAGATGCTAGCTGAATACGCAAGGAGTTGATCAGACCTTCAACAGAGCTCACATCTCCTCAGCCAACAGAAGATTCTTCAACAAGAGATTCACGGGTTTTGTGATGCCTCGCTAGACGCCTACGGTGCTTGTCTCCATCTCCAATCAGTTTCCACTGACGACTCCGTCACACCTCGTCACGGCAAAATCGAAGGTTACCAATTGGGAGCCAATTTGTACAGAGACTTGAGCTGTGTACGGCGCTTCTGCTATCGCATGTCCTCCTAAACTTATCCAGAAGCGTCGATATCAACAGCAAGGTGTGCCTTTGGCCTGATTCAACGATCGTCTCGAACTGACTTGCAGCAACACTTGGAACTTGGAAATTTACGTCACAAGCCGTGTAGCAGAAATACAGAAGATGGCACCATATTGCATCCGACGACAATCTCGCCTATCTGATCTTTCGCGGCACTATGATCGATGCTCTCCTTGTCAGTTCGCTGTTGCGTCATGAGGCACCTTGGCTAACGAAAGCTGAAGAATAACTACGTCAATTGTCGCTTGCATAGGAAGCTGATTTCAGTATGGAATAAATTTTTTGACACGTAGATGCGCATAGCAAGTGTAGCATAAGTTGAGTATCGAATGTCCCATAACTTCAACATTTTCGTACCGGATTGTCAGTTAAAAAAAAAAATTTAAATTAATAAGAAATAACATAAATATCACTGATAGATGGATAAATGCTCTTTCTACAATTATACACAAAAAAAAAACAAACCTTACAATATTTCTATATACACAAACCCAGAATAATCCACCTAGCGGTGATGGTGCCTTTCTTGTGTATTATAAAATGTGACAAGAAAAGCACATAAGAGAGGTCAAAACTGCACTTTAGGGAGTTAGATTTAGTTATTTCCATTAATTCATATTTATTTGCGTTCAGTTGCATGCACTGCAGAAGTTCTTGAGAAAAAAAATTGGATTTAGATTTTTTTTGGGAAAAATCGATTTCGGAAAACAATGAGTGGACCAATTTTTAATAGCAAAAAATAAGAAAGGATTCCGCGTCAATGTAACCTGTTGCAAGCAAATCTGATAAGGTCAAGTACAAAAAAGTGTGTCTACCATTTTTTGTACTCACACACATACAGACATCACTTCAATTTCTCGAGCTGAGTCGATTGTTATTATAACACTATGGTTCCCTGAGCCTTCTATTAAAATCTCGGTTTTGGAGTGATCCTAGCCTTTACGTATACTCAGTCTACGCGAAAGGCAAAAATGAGTTTGCTTTTCCTTTGAGGCATAATAACTCACGAATTGGTTGATCGATTTGTAAGATTGTCTCACTAATGAATTCGTCTTGAGATCCGCAGTGTTTGTATACATGGGAAAGCGGAAAATTTTACTGGAAAAACCGGGTAGTCATGGAAATGCACCTGTATGGTGTTGTGTGGAAAAAAACATGCGCGCACTACAGTCGTTCTAGAGAGAGGCGCTCAATTATTGACAGAACGCAAAAAAATACAAACCCGAGCAAGGTCGGGTGGGTTCGACTAGTTATTGTATTAAACCATTTAATATAAATACAATTCTGCAATTCAATTCAATATAATGGTTGAATTAAAATCTCCCGAAATCGTATATGCCCAAATTTTATACAATTTTTGCAAGGCCACTTTAAAAACCAAGCCTTACTTAACTGTTTTGCAAGTTTGTTAATTATTAGTGTTGAGAGTTTGTGTACCCAAAGCTGATTGTCACCAATTTCTGACCATTGAACTACCGTATTTAACAGCTCACCATGGATTTACACATGTACGCTATATTTACATGCCCTTGGGACCTGGGTAAAGCTACTCCCACACTGCTTATTCCATTTGTGTATCCACCTTTTCTTCTCCCTTGCGGGTTAGCCGGAAGGCAGAATGATGAATTTGGCTTATCACATCGCTCGTTATTTGCACGATTTGATTGGAGGGAGTTGATTTATCATTTCTCGCCGATTCCCACGCAGGATAATAACATGATGGGTGATTGAATATTCGATTTTGCGTCTACTTGAAGAACTTTGAGGAAGATTGACGTTTTGTATCAAAGATAGGAAAATAGTCATAATTTATCGGAATGATTCACTGCTTATACAGAATACGACGTCCATCATTTGAAACTTAATAACAATTTACTCCTTGAAATATGATAATCCAAGAGTCAATTTCATAATGTTTAACGAATGACAAATAGTCGGGTGATATGATTTTTTGGAAATCTTCAACTAGACAATGGATCGTTGACCTAAGATGAAAATTCAATGTCTTACCATAAGGGTTTGATCATTCATAAATTGTAGGTACATCTTTTTTTTAACATTGTATGGTTCGCGGATATGCACTGCACTGCTAAAGTAATTCCAAAGTGGGTGCCACGCCTTTGTGGAATCTAAGGAAATGAAGCTAATTTGCTCGCTGACTAAGTTCAAGCGTAGTGATGAGTTTTTCTCATCCGACAAGATCCTACAGTGGACCGAGAATTAACCTCGTCTTTGCAAGATTAACAGGTAATTTCTCGCTCTTGTCTTTCCGCTGACAAGTAGAACTATTTTTCCTCGATGGAAAACTGCTGGAAGCAGTGAAAAAAAGAAGTTCACTGTTTTGTCGCTATGGGTACCGTCGAACGTGTATGAAGGGGTACCTTTTCTCAAACCTTCGATTGGAGCAGCATTCTAGCAATCTACATCAAAAGAATCCCTTCGAGGTTTATCTTTGAATTGATGTTCTGTCTGGTTTTCTTTTACTTTTACCAAGCAAGCAGGTGGATTCCACTTGGAAGCAGACATTTTTTGGCAATTAATTTTCCTTGATAGTTACTTTAGCTCCACGAGCTTGGTTTGTAGAAGAAGAATACTGTGACTCACAACACGGCTCGTAACGGTCGATACTACATGGTGCGGTGACAAATGCAAGATGTTCAAGTCACAAAGGTGTACCAGCAAGGGCGTATTTATCCTGCTGCCGTCACCGCTGCAGATGAGGTATACCCTGGATAGAACATTCGTTCTTTTTTATATCCATTTGGCGCAATAAACTGTATGATGGGTGGCTGGAAAAATGTATTTGCGCAGTCACCAAAAAAAGTGACCCATGTTTGGACGTGATGTTTATGTAGTTTTGGTATTGTGAAGAGGTGGGGGGAAAAGGTTGTATATGCCCTAGAGGCTAAGTCTTCACGAGAAATTTGAATGTTACTAAATAATTTTTGAACCATCATATAATACCAGAATTTTTCGGACTATCCACATTGAGGTTGGAGAGCAAATCCCCATGCTTCTATCCATTGGTTCCCTGTGCAAATGCGATTGTTCTGGTCAACCACGGAGGAGCAACTACGAAATGCACGGTCATCATGCTCATGCTCATTTTGGTTCACCAGTTTTTACACATTGAAGTTGATATTTGTCCCAAATTTCAGCTGTTGGTTCTCGAATAGTTTGCAGTAGCCATCGAGCAAGCGAGTGCAGTACGTGTTTTAGTCGTCGCGAAGTAGTTGCAATATAGAATCAGTCTTCGGGAAAATGCGTTAGGCACGCGTTGTATTTGTTGTTTCTGTATCATCATGCTGAACATCTCAAAACCCCGAAAATAATATTCAAATGAAGAGGATGTCACAATGAGGGTGAAGAGCAATTTATTTATAAGCAGTAAGTTATTTTAAGGAGTTGGCAATTCAATTCTCTCAACCTTCTTCTTCAATTGGATTCCCATGATATCACCAACATTTATGTAGTTAATAATAATTGCAGATGTTTTACTTACAATTAATATAATCAAAGGAGAATAAAGGTACATGGATAGATCTCACCAGGCATCCCAAAAATCTTCAGAATTTTCTGCTGTTCGACGCAAACCCTCGTAAAACGCGTCTCCACGCACTGTTTTTACCAGAATGCTGGTTCGCCGACGCTTGTGCGTTGTTCCCTAAGTGCTGCCGGCTAAAAGGCGTTTTGCCTCATGAGTTTTCCGGCAAGGAAATATCACCACTTTTTTTAAATGTGAATATTATCAATATGATTGATTTTTTTTCTTATTTTAATATGGCATCAGATAGCTATATTGTTCAACTGTTGCATGAGGTAGAAACACCCATGAACATCGTTTAAGCCAAGACATAAAAGCAGTCTATGCTTAGCTAGGGTATATTGCCGCTCCTTCCCATATGTCAACAGGTACCACATAAAAAACACTTAGAAACTCCGATTTTCCGATTTTAGAACAACACGAATTTCGGTCCTGCGTGAAATCTTATTATTTTTATTTATAGAATTTAAATCGTGTAACATTTCCTTTTGATTTTCACTTCTTATACACATTTTAGCCATATTCGTTATAAATGTTTGTTTACCAAATCCTGCGTTATGTGTAGTCACAAGATATAGTTTTGACAGCGCCGTAGCGTGCGGTTGGCCGGGTTGGCCTCCGCCAAGGGCGCTAGCCTTTAGGGGGCGCCGGAGTTAAGAATCACAGTATGAGAAATAGAACAATTTGTATTAGTTAAGAACTTCCGGAAGCGGTTACAAGAAAACAGTTTGATAAAAAAAATCCAAAATTATCATCTTCAAATTGTTATTGCATACACTGAAGTGTAATACCTGCACTGCGAGGGATTATTCCATATTGCCACTATCACCCAGAGACCTCCAGAACCGTAATGTAAAGCAGTAAAGAGGACAATTAACTCTCAATTTAATTGGTTTGAAATAGTTCAGCTTTTGTCAGAACATTTTTTCTGGGGCTACATCCCAATGATAATCCGGTTAACCAAATTCTGAAAACCATTTTGTTCTAATAAACTGATACCAGGAAAAAATACTATGGGTTTTGTGTAGATTCAAGATTATTATTATTGTCTTTGTTATAGAAAATTACAGCCCTAAGCTGGCTCATCTCTAATTTAAAATAAATTAGGTTATTTCATTCAGAAAATGTTCATGTGATCCGAAAAAAAGATCATTTCGGCCGAATTTGACCTAGCGACTTTTCGGATTTTCGGAGCAAACAGAAACTTGTACTAGCACAGTGATGTAAAAAAAGCGAAGCCATTGAATATTAGATAAGGGGTCGTTAAAAAATGATGTCGCAGGTTTAGAAGGGGTTTAAGATTATGTGACAGTACATGTACCATGTATACAAAAAATCGGAACAGAGAGAAGGGGTCTAGAAATCCCAAAAAGTAGTGATAGCGACGCCGACCATGAACCCACTCACTTAAGAGTTGAATTTTATTGCCTAAATAATTTGCCTCCAATTTACCGACAGACTCACTTGATAATTAGATTTTTATTGATATTGGGTCTCCAGTAGCCTAGCGAGCAAAGGCGTAGGATTGCCAATCCGGAGATGGCGAGTTCGATTCTCGGTCCTGTCTAGGATGTTTTCGGGTTGGAAACATTCTCGACACCGTGGGCATTCCATTGTTACTTGCCTTACAAGATACATACTCATGCAATGGAGGGCATAGAAAAGCTTTCAATTAATAACTGAGAAAATGCTAACAGAATACTAAGTTGAAAAGCAGGCCAAGTTCCAGTTGGTGTGTAGAGCCATTGAAGAAGAAGAAGTTGATCAGAATAGGCCAGATGTCGATTTCGGTCCCCAACCAACCCACTTAAGAGTTGGAGTTTTCTTGATGCGACTAGATTCTATAGCGATTCCGATCATCAATCAACCCACTTTTTTCTGTCGGATACTTTATCCACTGCGACCTTTATCAATTGTGGCGGGCTCCTTTTCATTGTGTGGTATAAGCCAAATTGTCTAAAACACTACTGAAAAGTGATTTTAACTTACTGACTATCACCAATATTTTTGTTTACGTACGAACGTGCTTTCGAACGAAATTTGAAGTGCATTCTCGTTTACGCCAGCAAAATCAAATGGAGATACGGCTCGAACAAATCTCATACGTTCGAAAGTATTGTTCGTCCGTAAACAAGAATAAGGGTGTATATGATTAAAAGAAAGAAGTTAATTGCCTTGTTGGGAGAAGTGAACCAAATATCCAAGGGTGTAATAAAACACTTCTCAAAAAAATTGTTTCCTCCTATGAAAAAATGCTGTATAACCCACTTCTTAAAAGCAGAATGAATTTCATTAAACTAACTAGGTCCAATGGTGTATACAAAACATTGACATACTCCACAGTTGGATTTTTCTTGATCTTAGTCTCAACATACAATTTAAAGCTCCCCCAGACCTAAGCGATTTCATCGCCACGACGGCGACAAATAGTCGCCGCGATTTTATCGTTCGGTCGCTGCCGGCAATGTTTTATTTACGCTTCCATACCAACGGCGACAGAATCGATGTTGCCAAGCGATAGAATCGCGTCGCGACTGACGCATCGTGTCTGTTTGAGGGAACCTTTAAACAGAATAGTTATGCTATTTTTTTTGCTGAAGAAGTCTATTTTTGGCTAAATATTTAAGCGCTTTACCAGCTTCCAATGTTTATCGGGGTATGTTTGAATGCGATTTGGGCTATTACCTTTTTTTTAATTCCAGAGACGGGTAACAAACGGGGATATGGTGATTTATATCATCGGTCTACTTACGTCAGAGTTGGGTGTTTTTGACGAAGCTAACTCCAGTTATATTCCATCAAATCATCAACCGGCTGTGGATTTTCCTTGATCCGAATAGATCTGATGGGGATTTTGGCCATATATTTTTTTTGTGATCCTACTAAATCCGACAACGATTTTAACCAATGATCATCTCACTTCAGAGTTGGATATTATTTACCCAACTAGGTCTAGTAATACATGACTTCGCGAGAAAATACATATTCATTTTGATTCGCGTAAGTTTATTCTATTTTTCTAAAATTTATTAAAATTTCAAGAGTTTTCTAAACATTTTAAGGATACATACTGCTTTGAGCATACACGAAAATAAATTACAGAGGGCTCACAGACATATTTGAGGAATTATTTATGAAGTGCAATAAAGTTTTCAAAGTTTACCCCCGTCACTCTTCTCAAATCCCTCAGCATGGCTTAGCTAAGCATGTAGTTGCCAAAGTTCCTAGAATATTTTGCGAATAGTCGAAAAATACCACAAAATTTCAAACATTCTTATCCAAATGTGTTTTTATGGGGACTTTTTCTATTCGTCGAAAGATATTGTACATTTTTTCCTTGGTAGAAAAGGGCGGGGCGCTAAGAATTTTTCGCCAAGGGCGCTGGAATTCCACGCTACGGCTCTGAGTTTTGGCGTAAACTACGTCTAAGGCTTGGATACAAGGTGTAAAATGAAAATTTCAAAATTTAAGACCGTCACGAGATCATGTAATATTTCGAACGTTAATAGCGCATTCATCTTTCGATGGATTTTTGAGATTTATATATCAATCGACTCGGAAACTCTCCATCAATTTGCCAGTTATATTGAAGCTTTTAATAATCAACGTTAAACTAGGGTATCAAACCATTTTGGCAGCACCTTTAATTCCGTCCGGATCGTGAGTCTTATTACGACCGTCTCATCCAGTGCGGTTGGCTTTTGGGCTCTGCTTTTTGTGCGGTGTTTCGCACCAGGTTGGAACAAAAAGTAGAACAATAGAGCCTGAGCAGTGACCGCGGTCGAAACAAATGCATTGTGATAATGCGATAGGGACACGGCAAGTATTTTCGTCTGTTCGTCATAGTCTCGAAAACCAATAAAAAAGACGTTTTTTTTGTAAAACTCATACGTACCAAATCATAGGCTCAGGAATCCTAGCAAATATACGTTGCTTTCGTTGATTTTAGCCCCTACGACGATGGACGGAAATACCTGCCGTGTCCCTAATCGAAATGTAAATGTTCAAACATGTTGATAAACTGCAAATTAGTAATTATATTTTTATTATTAAATACGCGCTAGAATCATAAGGATTCGATTTTGATTCAGGAAGTGTGAATGCACTTCAAACTTTCTTATGATTTGTGGGTGCAATTATGCGGGCCTTATTGTATACGACTATAGATTCGGAACGCAAACGTTCTTGAAACAGGCTATAGGAGTTACAATAGAGCTATCATCTTTTAGCTCCCGGATCTAAAATTCTTACCCCCTACTCCCGTCCGCAATGTTTACTACTCGGGCGCATCACATCCGAATGACTTGGTTTTTGGTACATGGCCAGCATTTGTTGATTTCTAGTTGTCGCGTCCGATTTTTATCGACCCGTGCTTCTTTGTCGTATTCGACAATCCGACTATCCCTTATCCGCCAGCGATGCCTCGACTATCCAACTAACAGAAGGCGGTGTCACCCGCTTGCTCGTAGTTGAAGCGGAGATTCTGCCAAGGGTCCAAGGCTCGTATTCCTCCACCAGTGATGGCTCGATGCTATGACTACCAGCGGATAAAGGCACCCACTTGCCCGTAGCTAGAGATTCTTCTCAAGATCCGGGCCCGCGTATCGTCTAGCATCTGTCGTAAAATCGCAAAATCTTGGTATACGCACTCAGCAGTACACACCCTGCACCTGAGCAGCAAACATATTGCACATCGATCACAGTAACTCATATTTGACCGGATTTAGCCACAATATGATTACTGCTACCAGATTTGTTCAACTTGTGCTGCTTGGGAAACATGACACAGAAACGCTAGTGATGCATCATTTTTGCCTTTCTCGTACAACAAAGTTGTACCGAAAGGCTATCATTTCACTCCGAAAACGAACTTTTTATATAGGTCTCGGAGACCCATAGTGTTATATATTAATCGACTCAGCTCAACGAGCTGAGCAAATGTCTGTCTGTCCGTGTTTTTTTTTTCTTCCTAAGCAATGGAGGGGGAATCTGCTCAACAGACATCCTGGGTTGTCCAGGAAGTGCGGGGTTAGGGATCACCTCCAACAGCAAACGAGGGAGGCAGGACTACATCCCCGACCCGCTAAACCGTTTCCATTGCCGCCAAGCCCATAGTCCCTTCGGTACAACCAGAAAGTGATGCTTCAAAGGGGGGCCAGTGCACAACGCACCCTCGAGGTTAGCTGCGTGTCCTTGCAGCACCGAACATCGTAACACGCTTTTTTAGAAGAACACCATGGTAACGTGCCAGCGCATTGCCGGCTTTCCAGATGGCCTTACCACGCCCTATGTCCTCGGAAGGTGGAAAGTGTCGACTGCCCCAGCCTTGACGAGGACCCCTTTCCGTCCTCGGGCTCGGAGCGCGCCCGGTTGACCGACGCCGCGAAAGCGACGATACCATTTTGTTCTTCGCACGGCCACTTGTTCGATAAAAGGTTCGAGTTCGATCACAGGGCATGACCACCGGTATGACCCATGAAGCCGACTCCGAACCCTTGGACCACCTCTTATTTGCGCCTGAACTAGCCATCCTTGCGTCCACGCGCCACCTTCTGTGTAGCTCCGAGACGTTTTGGGCGATAGCCGATAAAACGGCGTTCCAGCCAACTTCATCTTTACACATCCTCCGAACTAGGTTGTCCGGGGTAGTGTCCAGACCACATGTGGCAGGCATGTGGTCGCGCATTGCGCGAAAACGTGAGCACACGAACAACACGTGTTCCGCCGTTTCCTCTAAACCCGCACACCAAACACTCGGGCGAGGCCGAGCAAGCCAGCTGCGTTACCTGCACTGTGATTTTGCAGCACGCTTAAACGCCGGGCACATCGAACCCCCCAGGGGGTGCTTGCTGTTCACAGCTTTGCTGGAACAAATCAAACAATTGGGAGGGTTCGTGCAGCATTATGCCTTATGTCCTTCCAATCCGCAGCGTCGGCAGAGATTGCTTCTGTCAGGGCCTTTGCAGTCCCATTGCTTGTGCCCCGGTTCCAGGCACTTGAAGCAAACTTCGGGCTGCTCGTATATGCCCACAGGGCATACCGACCATCCCACCTTGACGCTCCCTAACTTGACTACCTTGGAGGCGTCTGCTGCAGATAGCCGAACCAATGCTACCTGCGTCCCTGCCGGACCTTTCCGTAGCCGAACGGCTGCAGTGGGCGTCTCCACTTCACACTGTCGCCGCAGTGCCGTGACGAGCTCTTCGACTTCGGTGATCTCGTCCAGGTCTTTAACCCTTTGATTCACCTCCGTAGTGGTTCTTTTCGGCCCTTGACGTCTTCGGTTCCCTCTTGTTCTTGACCAGGGTCCAGGAGGCGTCATTCCCATCTATTTTCCTGGTCTTGTGCGGCTGAGAACTTTCAGCCTGCCGTAACCCCTTATCACCGTCTTTCCTGAATGGACGGACCTTTCCAGGTCCTTCCTCCCCCGGTTTTGGAGGTACCTGGCCGGGGTTCAGCTTCCCAGCCCCACTACCCTTGTTCGGGGTAGTAACCCTCCGCGTTTTGGAGCGGCCCCCAGGGAGCTCATCCCCTGGAGACCGTCTCCCCCGTTTTTGTGTCTGCTCCGTTGGAGCAGTCACCCCCGACGTACCCATAAATACTTGAGCCTCAGTCTGGGTAGACTTTGGTACCACCGTCTTCGCTGGCACGCCTTCGGTCGATTCGCGAATCCTTGGGCCTCAGTCTGGGTAGACCTCGACTCCACCGATTTCACGGGTTTACACTTGGCCGTCCCGACCGCCCTCTCCAGTTTGGCGTCCAGCATCGACATTCGAAGTTTCTGCAAGCTCCTCTTGAAGTCCTTACTGATATTATGCTTCGATGACGCAAAGTCGATGATGGCGTCCAGCTGTTCCGTCGCCACCTCGAAGGCCGAAAGCCCATCGCATTTGCGGTTCATCGCCTCCACAAGCCGTGGGCCGTCAATAACCCCTACCGGCGTTTTTTTAGCCGGGAGGAAGGTTGAGTGACCCACGCTGGCGCTGCGCACTGAGCTGCCGACTATTGTCTCTGGCCTCCTAGGCGGAGACCTGAACAACCCACCTCTTGCGAAGGGGTTGTCGCCTACACTACTTCCACTTATTGAAGAATTGACTTGGTTTTCCATTTTGGTCCCATGAGTTGCTCGGGAAAAGAGGTCCACCACGCCAGAGCCCAGCATGACGCGGTAAGGGACAATTACTGTGGAGGGTGCCCAGGTACCCCACAGGCTCCGTTAAAGGCCTAGCTTATTATTTCAGCCCCCTGGCCATGCTTCCCCTCGGCACGGTTCGCTTGATACCTTGGGATTAGTGGTCAGGGACGATGGTCCCGGTCTAACTAGCAGTGGCCATGGGGAGGGGTCGTCAAGCCCTTGGACAAAGTCCCTGCTGCCCCCTGTCTGTTTGTGTGTATGTATGTATGTGTGTGTGTACAAAATTTTGTAGACATACTTTTTGGAATCAAGCATTGGCCGAATTACTCGCAACAAGTTCCATTCGACTGAGAATCTTGTCCCATTGTTTGTTGTTGAAAATTGGCCCGATTGGACTTTGGGATCAGAAGTTATGGCCAAAATACTATTTTCTATGCGCAAAACACTCACTCATATTTTTTAGTATTTTTTTGCACGAGAAAGGCACCAACACCGCTAGGTTGATTAATCAGGGTTTTTTGTTACTTTTCGTGGCGCTTACTACGATCGAACTTATTTTTTTGTTAATTTGTTATTTTTGTTTATTTGTTTATTTGTTAAAAAAATCATCTACATCCAGGCTTGGCATAGGTCATAGCCCTTAGACATATTTAGTCAAGCAGTAAAGATCAACGCTTGACTTGCAGTATCATTTAATCGCAATAGGCTCGTTTAATTACAAAACAAAATAAATAAATAAATAAATGAATAA